>NC_072795.1:60657500-62050000 GCF_028583425.1 Eublepharis macularius | reverse complement strand
TGTCTTGTTCCTTTACTAATCGTCAATTTCTTGGTCAGTTCATCATTCACTACAATTGCTGCAGTCTGGTCTCTATAGATTTCCTTGATTGCTCTGACGAATCTTTCTCCCAGTTGTAGCTTTTCCATAGTGGCAAACATAAAGTCCCAGTTTAAATTGTCAAACGCTTTTTCAGCGTCTACAAAGAAGAAACCAACCTCTTTGTCACAACGCTTGTCGTAGTATTCAATAGCATTGATCACTGTCCTTAAGTTGTCTCTTATTTGTCTGTCTGGCAAAAAGCCTGCTTGTTCCTCCTCTATGACTTCCGAGAGCCACCCCTTCAATCTCTCCGCCAATATCTTCGCAAAAATTTTATAGTCATTATTAAGTAGTGATATAGGTCTGTAATTTTTCACGTTGGTCAGGTCTTGGCCCTCCTTTGGGATCAATGATATATTCGCTTCACTCCAAGTATCTGGAATCCTTTGATCCCTAAAAACTCCATTCATCACCTCTTTTAGGAATGGTGCCAGTTCATTGGCCATTGTCTTATAAAATTTAGCCGTAAGTCCATCTGGCCCTGGCGCCTTTCCTAGATTTGCAGATTGTATTGCCTTGCTTATTTCCTCGTCAGTTACTTCACTGTTCAACTTACTTCTCCAAGCTTCCGAGATTTCTGGAAGTTTGGTTTTCTCCAGATATGATGCTATTGATTCTTTGTTTACTTCTTTTTTATTATACAGCTTAGCATAGAATTTATAGAAGGCTCTACTAATGGTAGTCTGCTCCAAGTACGTTTTATCTTCTTCACATATTTTATTTATTATTTTCTTTTCCCTTTTCTTCTTCAATTGCCATGCCAAATATTTCCCAGGTTTATTAGCACCCTCAAACGCTTTTTGATTCAGTCTTTTAAGATTCCACTCCAATTCTTTATTACTCATTGCTGTTAGCTGTTCTTGAAGAATTTTGATTTCCTGGTATATTTTCTTTTTCCCTGGTCTCTTTTTTAACTGTACTTCTTTGGCTTTTATTTTCTCCTCAATCTCTTGTCTTTTCTCCTCTTTCTTTTTTCTTGCTCTGCCATTTAAGTCCATTAGTATGCCCCTTACAACCGCCTTGTACGCATCCCAAACTTTATTGGTTGGTACTTCTTTATTCACGTTGTATTGTATAAAAAACTTAGTCTCTCTTCTCAATATTTCCATATTCTCACTTTCCTGTAACAAGTCCTCATTTATTCTCCAGGCTTTCCTTTTTCTCCTTTTTCCGAATTTCCACATAATTGGGTTGTGATCTGAGCCTACCATCGGCATTATTCCTACCTCCTTAGTCCATAACGCTAAGTCCTTTGAGGCCCAGATCATATCAATTCTTGATAATGTAAGATGCCTTGCAGAATAAAAAGTAAACTGTCTGGTTTTAGGATATTCTCTCCTCCATACGTCTTCGAGAGTCTCTTGTTGAATCAACTCAAAAAAAAGCTTTGGCAATAATCCTCTTTTCTTTTGTGCTTTTGTAGTCTTTTTGTCTAGTTCCAAATCTGTCACTCCATTGAAATCTCCAGCAAGAATTATCTGGTCATATACAAGATCGTCTAAGTGCTTCCTTAAGTCCTCAAAGAAGCTTTCCTTTGCACCGTTAGGTGCATAAAGTCCGACTACCAACACTCTCTTTAAGTTCCAGTTACATTCCACTGCTACAAATCTAGCTTCCACATCTCTCATAACAAATTTTGGCTGCAGCTCCTCTTTTATATACAACACCACTCCTCTTTTTTTCTTGTTGGAAGCCGCTACAAATTCTTTGCCCAATTTTCCAGATTTTAAATATTTTACATCCTGTTTTCTAATATGGGTCTCCTGCAAACAAACAATATCACATTTTTGTTTTAGTAGCCAATGAAAAATATTTTTTCTCTTATTCGGTGAGTTTAGTCCATTTACATTCCAAGATAATACTTTACTCTCCATATTCATGGTTTTGTTGGTAAGTCTTTTTCATTGTCCTTAATAAATCTCTCCATCTCCCGCTCAGATCTGATACGCTTTTTTGCCCCTCCAAACTCAAAGGACACTCCTTCCGGTAACTCCCATCTGTACCTAATGTTCATGTCCTTCAAAGTCTGAATTAACACTCTATATTTTTTCCTGTCCAGTAACACTGATCTGGGCAATTCCTTCATTATGATAATCGTCTTGCCATCAATCTCCAATGGGTCTTGAAATTGTTTTGTCACAATCCTCTCTTTCATATTTCTAGTTGTAAACTGCACGATCACATCCCTTGGTAGTTTCCTCTGGGTTGCAATTCTCGAGTTCACACGATACGCCACATCTAGGATAGCCACAATTTCCTCCTCCTCCTTCCCCAGGTATTCAGCCAACACCTCAGTCATCTGTTCTTGCGCTGACTTCCCTTCAACTTCTGGCAGACCACGAAAACGAAGCTGCTTCTCCATGTGTTTAGTTTCTGCAACTGACATCCTCCCCTTTACCGATCTCATCTCTGTTTGTTGCGTTTCTATTAAATTCTCCATCGCGTCTTCTACTGTTTTGACTCTCTGTTTCGTTCCTTGTAATTCACTGCTAATCGTTTCCACGCCTTTTTTCACTTCTGACAGCTCCGACTTTACTGTCTGTGTAACTTCTTTGACCTCTTTAATAAGCTCCAATTTCGTGTCCTTAAGTTCTTTCATCATGTCTATAAGTTTTTTGTCCAAATTTTCTATTGCCGATTGCCACTCTTTTTTCGACATCGTGGGGCTTGCTTTAGCTCGCTCCCACGAATCTGCTCTCTTCCTCAGCTCCGTGGCGTATAATTAAACGTTTTCCTTTTTTTTCAAATGTCCCAATCTTTGCCAAAATTAATTTTTTATATCCAAAATGTCGGGCGTCTTTTCTCTATGGTTTCTCTATGTTATTATAATCCAAGATGGCCTACTTCCTCTTCCGCTGAAGCCACGACCCTTCCACTTTCAAAAATGGCGATTCCCCACTTCCTTTCCCTTGGCAAGGGCCGCTTCCCTCCAGCCACTCTATTGTTATTACGCACTTCCTATCTCCCGTCTTCCCACAGCAGGTCTCGCGATGGTGTCTTTTTCCCACAGCTCCAAGACCACAGGTATTCAAAACAATAGTCCGATTTTTGTAATAACTTCTTTAAACTTAGTCTCTTTTAAAATACAACTCCTGCCGAGTCTTCACCTCCTTTTCACTAGTCTGTTGCAGTTTAAAAATCTACTTTCTTTCCTCTCTGTTTTTGTCAATCTGTCCCGTTTCAAGAGATAGCGATCTTTACCTTCTCTTCAACTTTCTCGGGTTGTAATCGCTGTTTCGATCTTAAATTCTCCTCTCGACTTCCCTCCCCGATCGAAGCTTGGGTATGTAGGTCTTATGCCAGCCGAGTTGGCCCCAAAATTGCCGCAGAGATTATAGCCGACCCGTCGCAAGGTGGGACCTCAAGGATCGGGGGGGAGACTCCTTGTGTAGAGCCCCCCCTCGTCCGAGATCTAGCTCACCCTAGGGTCTTGAGCGTTCTTTGCCTGCTCCCCGCCTGAGAGCAGTCGGCCGCGGGTTATTTTCACCCCTCCGGCCGGTTAAAACGGCAATCCGGTCAGCTCCGCAAATGGAGCTGCGTTAGACCTCCATGAATCCCAAACCAGAAGCCAACTTTCGGGGCTTTGCGATTCATGTCACTCTTTTTTTTTTTTAACTTTGAGCAGTATAGTAACATTGCAATGTTGGAACTCATCTCCCCTCCCTGTATTTGCTAATTGGGCTGTCCTGTGCCCTCTGGAGAGGCAATTGGTCATGGAGTTCTGGGGGGAAATGTACTTTTTGTGCTTGTTCCACTCTCATTTATTTTTTTAAAGCCAAGCCAGGAAAGGGTTATAATGCTGCTGCTTCATTCCCTCCCAGCAGCTTCCCTGCCGCTTTGTTTCCAAAGGACTGTGCAAAATGTTTGGGGTTTTTTTTCTCTTTGGCAAAGCCTGAAACATGCTTGGGAGGGAGGGGGAAGTAGCCATTTAATCCTTTCCTGGCTTTTAAAGCCAGGAAGAGTGTGCAGTATTGTTACAATGTTACAACATTACAACCAATTCTTTCCTTTGGAAAAAAAGAAAGTGTGTGTATACCCTAAGGGAGGAAGGGAAAAAGCAGCCATTTAACCCTTTCCTGGCTTTTAAAGCCAGGAGGGAATAAGCAGCAATGTTAGGAATCTTTCCTGGCTTTGAAAAAGTACTTGCATACCCGGGAGGAAGGAAGCCAATGGAGAAGCAGCCTTATGACCCTTACCTCGCTTTACTGATTAAAATGGCAGAAAAGTTCAGAGAGCTGAGGAGGGTGGGAGTGGCTAATACCACACAGACCAATCAGCTCCTGGGGAAAAGGAGACAGGAGAGAAGAGAAGCAGAAGGGGAGTATAGAGTTCACACTGACATTAATCAGGCCAGACATGACTTGGCAGCGGCTTCAAAATAAAATTGCAGTATGTCCACCAAGGGGGGGGGGGGACAAACCATGGACAAACATCAGTACTGTATCCCGTAACTACTTTGCAAGTATGAAACTCCTGCAAACATGGGAAGCAGAACAGATACTGAAACGCTTTAAAGTGTGAAAAGAACCCCTGAAAACCATATAGGCAGCCCACAACAAAAGATGAATTCTGTGCAGTGGATTTATGTTCATTGTCTGAACGTTGTCCGTATTATATGGAGCTGATCCTGCCAATGTATCTTGTTAAATTGTTTTTTCATGTACTGTATCTTTTAAGTTACATTTTTGTAAGCCACACTGATTTCCTTTTTAGGGGAAAAGGTAGTATATAAATATTTAAGTAAATAAATGGATCTGCTATGCATAATAAAACATCTACTCAGTATATCTTGTGTCAGACAAATTAACCAAAAGGTATGAACCAATGCTTTCCAAACTAAAGACCCTATATTCTCAACTGCACCAGGTCTAGTCTTGAAGAACAATGTATTTCAAACAACTAACACCTAAGGACAACAGTTAGGGATATCCATCACACACAAAAATGTTGGGGAAGTGTCTCTTGCATCTGCAAGTAAAGGGATCCATACATTTAACCCCAGCTATGTGCATGGCAACCCCCTTTCAGGACTGGGGCAATCAGATCAGATAATGTTGTCAGGATGCCAGGCAACTCTCAAGAGACTTTACTTCCTAAGTAAAAAATCTTTATTGATAAGATGCCAGTATCATACACTTATGCCATCCTTGCTAGGACTGGTGGCTACAGACAAGTATCAAGCAGATATAGGTTCCCCAAGGCTACTCCTAATTCCTCCCCTTCTCCTAACAGTCCTCTAATTCTGCAGACAGGAAAGCAAGCTGTGTGGTTCATGGACTGCTCAAGGTCAAGCAGGCTCCCAGACTCGGGAGAGATTACAACAGGAACAAATACCTCCCATTCTTAGAGCCAAGCTACAAGTGATGCCTTACACAGGTTGGACATTTGTCAGCTTCCCTCAAGTTTTGATGGGAAATGTAGGCGTCCTGGTTTTACAGCTTGGCTCTCCATTACAGCTGCAAGATCAGGACACCTACATTTCCCATCAAAATTTGAGGGAAGCTGACAAGTGTCCAACCTGTGTCAGGCATCACTTGTAGCTTGGTTCATTGTTTCCCACCCTGGGTTCAAATAACAGAATCACCCCAACAGCATCAGCTTCAGCTGCAGGGAGGTATTGAATAGGAGGTAATCTTGAGCAACTGACAAATGTAGCCCCAGACTGTGGGATGGAGATGCTGAAAAACAGCAATGTAAATTCAGAAACATGATGAAAGAGGTAAATACTTCATGTGTTCTGAGATAGCATATGATAGCTCTGAGATGTGATAGCATATGATAGCTCTCTCCATCCTCTGAGCAAAACATGACTGTGATGCAAAGAGCCACCCCTTGTTCACGCATCATAGCTTTTCCAGCATCACTTCCCACTCAGATGACTCAAAAATCAACTTCTGGAAGTTAGAAGACCCTCCAACAGGCACATAATGAGAAGTTAAAATGGTCTGTGAGCAAGCCACATTGATTGCCCCCTGTAGAACTACAAACCAGCACTACAGAACTCCACTCCAGGCTGTCCAGTACTGCCAATGATGGGTTTTGGCTTATGTCTAGTAGGAGAAACCAACAGGTGCAGTGCTGGCAGAGATACTGGAGCTAGGCTCTGCATGTTCCAGGCTGCCAACGTATCTCCAGGGCAGTGGCTCACTGGGGAATTTCCCTCTAAGTTAAATGAAACCTCCAGAGTTGCATTCAATGAGGTATGAATTCAGTAAGAAAGGAATATAAGCAAGGGCACATCAGAAGGCGGTATGACCTCAAAATGCTTCAAGGAGAGGATTACAGCAGGACCTCCATATAATTCAACCACACCCATCCAAGGGTTGTAGGAAATAATTGAAGATTTGAGGGTAATATATTGCTAAAGAATAAGTGGAAGGATTCCAAAGGAAGATTATGTTTCAGCACCATCACTCCCACTAAAAAGATATTTAGCGACCAATTTTTTAAAAATAAACTATATCCTTTAACAATATACACAGAAAATAGATACTTTCTTTATTCTTCACAACACACTTTTCATTTTATCTGCCTGCTGACTTATAGAGAGAGTGTTTACCTTAGCTGAATGGAGAAGCTTATCTACAGCTATTGTTCAGCTATATTTTTGTTACAATTATTCCAAAAACAATTCTAAGTTTAATGTCTCTTGCTATATTTTGTATTCAAGTCTAAGATACCAAATGTATCAGTTGATGAAAGGTATGTAAAAAAATGCTACATTTCCTTTAAAATACATGGCAGAGCTGGCCAAAGGTTTTTTGTGCCCAAAGCAAACACACACACACACACACACACACACACACAACTATATTCACTGAAGTCTAAAATGAACTTTATTTACCTGGCATTTGAAATGAACAATGTAAAAATTAAAATAGATATTTTATTGGGGAAGTTACTTCCAATTAATCTGACCATAATTATACAGCATAGCTGGGGTCTTTTATAATTAAATAACCCAGCTACATCAAAATTTGGAGCCAGAGATCTATTTAAATTAAAGAAGAGTTCAGTAGCACCTTGACATCTAACAAGCCGCCTGGAGATCACCTGCCACCAGTAGGCAACCCAGGCAAGCACACAGCAGACATGCTCCTGGTGGGACATGATGACATTACTTCCTAAAGGGGGTGTTGGGTGGTGGTGGGGACCAACCCCCCCCCAACCTCCACCACCACCAATCCCCCCACCACAAGAAGATAACCCTAAGTATAATCTTTCATAAAGTTTACTTCATCAGATACATAATATTCCCATCCCAAGCAGCTACATTTATATAAGAGGGGGGTAGGCAGAAGTTACGGGAGGACAGTACAAAAAAATATTATTCTTTGGTTTTTGTTTCCCACTGACCTCTCATAGTAACTTCTACCCGCTCTGCTCCTTCTGTTGCTTGAAGTCAAAGTATAACTGCTTTGGATGGACACACTGTACATGAACCATGTTTATTGAAACACAGAGAGTCAACTAACCGAATAGGCCAGAACATGGCCTCTACAGCTCTAACCCCTCCTTCAGCTGTGGCCACAACACCTGGGCCTCTCCTTTCTGGAGGGCTTCTGGGAGTTCTCCTTAAAACAACAGTACTAATATACCACAGAGAGGAAGCAGTCAGCAACACTATATGTAAAATAGAAAAGAAATCCAAGCAAAGCCAAGAGGCACAAGTGGGTATTGTGGGGAACAAAGATCTCCCCTGTTTTCCTTCATTCTTCCCACCCAGCAACACACACAACTGAAGTGTTTAGTTCATCCAAATCCCATGCCTCCAACCTAGTAGGGTTGCCAAGCACCAGTGGGATTTGGAGATCCCCCAGAATGACAGAGGGATCTCCAGATGCTATAGATCACTTACCCTGGGAGAAATGGCTGCTTTGAAGGGTGAAATCTATGGCATATTATACCCTGCTAAAGTCATTTCCCAGACTCTACCCCCAGTCTCCAGGAATATCCCAAACTTGAGTTTCTCTAGCTTGCTATCAAAAGCAATGTAACAAAAAGAAAAGAAAAAAGAAAAGAAAAGATGATAGCAGTGGGTTTTGCACTGGAAGACAAGAAGAAGCCCTCTTTGCCTGTTTCCTTTTTCTCTCCCCCACACTTTTCCTTTTCTAAAGTTGTGTAGGGACACTGTTACTATACATCCCACAGCTCAATATTAAGTAGGGTTGCCAAGTATCTATACGCTCCCAGTGGGAGTGGGGACCCAGTACTCACCAGGATGATGACCTTCCTGATTCCTAAGTCCTGTCATCACTTCCTGAAATTGGCCCTCACAAAGCACGGGAGCACTCCTGCAGCTGGCATGATGACATCATTTCAGGATGTGACATCGCCGTGCCTCACTGGTAGCACACCCTCTGGACACTTGCCCAGATTGCCTGCCAGTAGTGGACAATTACTGGGTGGTTTGCCACATCACTTCAATTGCCAACAGTCAGCAGACAACAGAGCAAACAACTGGGAGTTTGCCTGTCACTGGCAGGCAACTGGGAGTCCAAATATTAGGCCTTAATACATCCTAAGTGAAACATAAATAAGAGTAGTTTTTCAAGGACCTATTTTCTTAAATAAATGCTTTCAGTCACTTTTCTCTTTCAAGTTCAGTAACAAGGGGAGGAAACTCCAACTTTCCCCCTGTCTCAGGATTAGGGGGACTTCACAAAAATACACCCAGAAAAGAGGGGGTAATAGAGATCTATTCACTCCCCAGTTCACAACTTGGGCGCAAAGTTGGGCTGCTTTTCCACCTGAGTAGTCTCCACACCCACCTCCCTTCCCCACTCTAGCCAGCAGACCCTCTCTCATTCACTCACACCAAGCAAAATATTTTCCAGTGGCGCCAGTTCACACACTCAGCTGTGAATAGTTAAATTATGAACACTTGTGTGACACTCCTCTAGGTTAATGCTAATTGAGCAAATAATTCAGTTCAATTTGGTTTTTAAAAAACCCTTCGTTACAAGGAATTTAGTGTTTCTTTTTCCTTTGTACACATGTTTGGCAGTATTAATTGCTGAAGTTTAAATTGTTTCTGTTTGGCCAAACTACTAAGAGTAATTTTACTGTCTTGTTGGGCTCCTGTAATTACTGCATGTCTGTGGCTTGTTAATTAAAGCAAACACTTCTGTTATAGAGATTAATTCCATAGGAATAAAAGACTAATTTTGCACTGAGGCAGAACCCATTTTCCTTGCAGCAACATATTTGTAATGCATGGAGAGCAATTATCTTTAAATTTCATATGCCAAAGTGGAGTCCGTGCCAAGTTCATGCATCGTTTAAGGATCAGGACCCAGACTTATCTTTTATTAATTGTGGTTTTTCTTTCTTTTAAAGAATGATAAACCACAGCCTCACATTTTACAGTTCCTAGATTGAATTGAGGTTCCATTGTCTAAGTAGTATTTCCACTGGCTACTGTTCAAACACCTTTGATGATATATAGCTTGTCTCCCCTTCAGACTAGTTCCAGAGAAAAAGATCACTTTCACAACAAACCCTCTGTTTTTTTTTATTTTCAGCATACCTACTGCATGTTTATTCATACGTTAATATTCTCATGTCCTTAGAAATATTACCCCATTGCTGCTGCTGTTATTTTTTGAAGGCTGCCCAGGGAGGCTTTATACACAAGGTACAGGAATTAAGGAACAACTTTTCAAAAAGAACCATTCAGCTTCAGACAGTCTCAAATGGAAAGAGAAAGACCAAGTCAAGGTGAAGAGAAGCTGACAAAGTCTCAGACTAACTGCATGCACAGTGAAAGAATTAACAGAATTATTCCCCTGTACAAATTGTTCCCTTTATATCTATAATTCCCTGTAAGTCTTAGCACTCAGATTCAAGAGCTGGCATGATTCAATGGCCAGAGTGTTGGCTTTGCATGGGGGAACAAAAAAAACAAGAGATGGTGGGAGAATTTATTTTAATTCACTCTGAGACCCCTACTCTTTTTGTACTTCAGCAGGGGGATCTGAACGTGGGAAACCTTGCTCAAGTATGCGTCATGTTGCTGCCGTCTAAGCAGAGTTAAACCCTTCTAGCCCCTTGATTTGAATGGACTTTGATGACTGTGACTCCGCGTAGGATTGTGTAGGGTTCTGGGAATAGTCCAAAAGGAATGATGCAGCTGGTGGTGCATTCTATTAATACTCAGAGGTAAAAACCCATTTTCATGATAAGCAAAAGGTTATAGATCAAGTTTTTCTAAATAGCCTTTAGACTGTCTGTTTGTGAAGCATTAAGAATGGCAGTTAACCAACAAAAAACCTTCTCCTCTCAGGACTTATGAGCTGTGAACTCAGAAATTTCCTAGTCAGAGGCTGCGCACTTTCCATCAGGTAGAATTAGAGGGACCTAATAGGACTGGGAACAAGGTTGAGGGAGAGGACTAGATATGAAGATGGGAAAACTTTAGGAAGAAGAGAGACTTGGAATTGCTGAGCAAGGGAGAGGTCAGGGTATAGCCTGATGGAAATGAAAAGGTTTCACGGGAAGGCTGCTAAGATTATTGTGAGGCTAAAATGTCATTCTAGTTCCCTGGAGGAAAAGCAGGATACTAATGTGAACAATGATCTGTCTCTTTTCAAAATGGAAAAGTAAGATATTTGAAAATGAGGCACAGGTGTGTGTGTGGGACTAAGAGAGAGAGAAGCCACTCTCCAGCCTAGAAGGATTAGAAACAAATATATAACTACCTAAAGAAATATTTGCATTTCCAATTGTAATAGTAGATGTGCTGGGAAAGAAAACTGGTAAATGAGAAACTACTTAAATGTTGCTCCATTTGCTTCTCCCTCCACTGGCAATTTACTGAGCTAGATGAATGAACTTTATATCTTTAGCTAAATCCTTAAATCCTGGGTTATGTAAAGAGCAGAACTGATGTTTTATAGATTTTTTGTAAAGAACTTTAATATCCAAAATGCTCACCTTCAACAACAGGTTTTTTTTCTTCTTAAACCTTGTGATGTTTTCACAGTTCCCAGGAGACCATTATGATAAATTGACTTAAAGTGGCTTTCCTTCTCATTCAGCTCCAAGTTCAACTGTGCCCAAGCCTACACTCTGATCAGCAGGTGCGACTTTGAGAGAACTTAGTGAGTGAAGCACCTGCAAGCCTGTAGGGCAGATGTGTTAACTTTGTATAGAGGTCTTGCATCATGAATAGAAAGGCTATATTTTTCACTAACATTTTCATTTTGTAGACTGATTATATTGGCAGCAAAGCGTCAAGGAACGTAGCTACTTTACACACCATTGCAAGAGGAACTGAAAACCTACCCTCTGTCACCAATGCCCTTGGAGAATTTAGGGCTTTTCAAGGAGTTTGTTTGACTATGAAAGCAGGAACATATCCAAAAAGCTATGCCCTTTCTTCCTCTAGCAGCATGTCATCTTCCTTTGAGAGGAGGGATTTAGATTTTTCCAAATCTTCCTTTCTGCACCTGGTTTATATACTTCATCCTGTAGTGCTTTTTTTACAAAATGGCACTAGCAGCATCTCATGTTAATGGAAAAAGAAAACAAGACCGCAGAACAAGAAATGAAACAGCAAATTAAAAAAAACTTTTCAAATCTTTATAAAGAAGAATCTATAGATGAAGTAGAAATGGAGAAATATTTAATGAATTTACATCTGAACATAGAAGAATTCTGAATCAAACAATAACAATACAAGAGATCAACTATGCAATCAAAAAACTAAATATAAGCAAAGCAATGAAGACATATTAACATCACCCTTACAAAGAGTAATGAATGAAATACAAGACAGAAAGTATATACCACCATAGAGATGGGCATGATCCAAAAAATTTTAACGATCCAGCGGATTGTGGATCGGCGCCAATGACGATCCCGAATTAACGATCCGCGCCAATCATCTCCTGTTCCCAAGCCGTGGATCGTGGATCGTGGAGGCAAAAGCGGAGGGGCGCCCCGCTGTTCCCAGCGATACAGGAATGGTGGGTGATGCCGGCGGCATCTCTGTGTTTGGCCATCTGTGTTTGGCCATCAGAGCTGCCTATCAGGGTTTGCAGGGATGAGATTGGAGTGCCCATAGCTACAGAACACCCCCTTCCCCCTCCCTCCCCTGGGTGTCTTCTCCCAACTTGTGACTGCTTTGCTGCTCCGTGGTTGGAAGGAAGCCCTGCTGATCAAGGAAAGCTGGGCTTCCTTTTGGGTTTCCAGGGCGACAGAAGGAGGGCAAACAGAGCTCAGGCATTCCCCTGGCTCCGTTGCCAGGGGAATAGATTGCTGGCGCCTGAGTGTCTGGATCCCCGATCTGAGCCCGATCACCCCGAACCAGGCCTCTCCCGATCACCGGATTGTTGGCCTTGGCCGATCACAATCCGCCGGGTCACGATCGCGCGATCGCCATTATCGTGGGTTTTTTTCGATCATAATGCGGATCGTGCCCATCTCTATACCACCAACATGGCAAGAAGCAAGTATAACTTTATAAAGAAGGGAAAGATCCATTATTACAACAATCATACAGATCAATTTCATTATTGAATGTGGACCATATAATTTCCACACCAATAATGGCAGAGAGATTAAAATGGTATTTCAGATATAATTCATGGAGATCAAAGAGGATTTGTTCCAAAGAGATATATGAGATATAACATCAGATATCTGCTTAATGCAACTGAGTACTCAAGGAGAAAAGGAGAAAAAAATGTCATTTATATTTTTGGCTGCAGAAAATGCTTTTGATAATGTGTCTTGGCATTTTTTGATGAAAGTATTACAAAATATGAATTGTGGGACCAAATTTTTAAATTGGATGTAAAGCATTTATATTGATCAGCAAGCCAGAATTTTAGTAAATGTTTCCCTAGCAGAGAAAATTGAAATATCAACAGGAACTTGCCAGGGGTGTCCAATATCACTACTGTTGTTTATTATGGCATTGGAAATATTGGCTGTGAATATTAGACAAGTCACGAGAATTGTTGGATTAAAAGAAGTAAAGAAGAATACAAAATGAAAATTTAAGCAGATGACGTTGCTATATCAATGACAAAACCAAATATCTCTCTGAAATACATAATGGAACAAATATTTAGATTTAGATTTATTCTGGATATAAACTGAACAAAAAGAAGACTATGATAGTGTTACTAGTGGCAACCAGAACAGAACAAGATAGAAAAAATAACAGATTGTGCTGTCACCAGAAAACAAGTCAAATGTTTGGGAATAAATTTAATGGGACAAAATGATAACTTATATAAAGACAATTACCAAAAAGTTTGGACACGTGCTACTGATGATCTGGAAAGATGAGAAAAACTGAGTATTTCGTGGCTAGGAAGACTCTCTGTTGTTAAAATGAATATATTACTAAAAATGAACTTCCAAATGTTACCAATTCATGTAGATGAGAAGATATTTAAAAATGGTAGAAAAAGATAAATTATTTTGTATGGAGTGGGAAGAAACCAAGGATAAGATTTAAAATATTAAAAGATGAAAAAACCCAAGGAGGGTTAGCAATACCAAATTGTCAAGCAGCTGTACTAGTTTGGATATCAGATTGGATTATAAATCTAAACAGAAGAAATATAAAAGTAGAGATAATTGATACCAAAGAAGGAATTCGTAAGAAATCATTAAGAAATCATAAGAAATTCATTAAGAAATCATTAAAAACTATTCAAAGACAAGAAGGCACTCATGTTTTGAGGGATGGATTACTAAGAATATGGTTATAATGCAGAAATAGATGGGTAAGTCTACCAACTTTGCCACTGACATCCCCAATTGATGCCTATTATATTACTAGCATCAGAGCTCGTTTTTTAAAAAAACATGGGCTCTAGAAAATGGAGCACAGGAATGTGGCCGAGGTGGCACGACAGGCCCTGAAGTGCTATTGCGCTCCACAGCGGGCTGATTTTAGCCCCAAAAGGGCCCAATTCAGCCTCAAATGGGCCAAAATCGGCCAACTGTGAAATGCAAGAGAACTCCAGGGCCCATCACGCTGCCCTGGCAGCGTTCCTGAGCTCCTCAGTGGCCCAATTTCAGGCCCAAATGGTCTGAAATCAGGCCACTGTGGAGGGCAGGAGCACTCCAGGGCTCTTTGCTCCATTCCAGCAGTGTCCTGCGCTCTGCAGCAGCCCAATTGAGACTGAATCAGGCCTGTTTGGACCTGAAGGGACACACTGCCATGCCTGGCCTGCCCGCCATGGCAGCCTCCAGAGGAACAGGCTACCTCACCTGTGCTTTCCACTGTACCAACCTCTGGATGGACAGGCCACCTTACCTAGGCTTCCCTCCATGGTGGCCTCCTGAGGGATGGGCCAACTTGCCTGGTCTTCCTGCCATGGCAGCTCCCAGAGGCCATGTTGCCAATGACTCAGTTTTTATCCTGGTGCTCCTGAGCAGATGCACAAGGATAAAATGTGAGTCATCGGCAGCACAGTTTGCTTTTTATATAATCTTTTGCTTTTTATAAAATCTTATTGCAATATGCCACAGATGAAAAACTTTGAAAAAAATACATGGATGAGCCATTGCATGTGGTGGACATGCAAGAAAGCAAGGAAATATGGGATAGAAATACACAAAGAAATGCAAAAGATATTAAAGTTCTACTTGGTATTGAACCCTAAAAATATGTTATTAAATATCTTACTAAGTAATATTATAAAAATAGCAAACTATTTAAATATATGGTGACAGCAGCAAGAATAGTATATGTAGCAAAATGGAAGGCAGAATGCTGTCCATATTTGACAAAATAGATGAGTAAGCAATACGAGTATGAGTCAATGGCAGAATTAACATCTCACAAACATAATAGGCCAAACCTAGAATTTCAGAAAAATTGAAAGCTTTTTTTGATCATGTAGCTGAAAATTAAGAATAACTAAGAACAATTATCAGTAAAATAGATTAGTTTTCAAATTTGTAATTAAAATGTTGAATATAAATATATCTTAATATAAGTAAGTACTATTGTATCTCGTAGAAAGTGTCTTAAGAAATTTAATGAAGGAGATGGTGGGAAGAAATACTTTGTGTTTTATATATTTTGTTATATTTAACCATCTCTGATTTACACAACTGTTATACAACCCCTTTTTTCCCTTCTGCATCCCCTCTTACTATTATTTTTTTCAAAATAAGAATATATTATATTGCAAAAAAGAAAGAAAAAAACAAAAGCATCCAGCTTTCACTATAATTTCCTTGAGAGAAAGGAATGTAGGCATGATGGCCCAAGGGACAAAAAATATTGTTGTAAACTTCATTAAATGTGTATTTATTGTTTGCCAGCTTTGTGTAATGGTGTGAGCCATTTGTATCACAAGAGATTTGTATCAAAAAGTGTCCTTCCACAAACAAAAAGCAACAACTCATGTAAAGAATGATTTGCAATTTTTCAGACTTACCATACAAACTACAGTCCCCCATAATACAGTCCACACTGTTCCCCGAGGGTTCCAGTCCAATATGCCTTTTCAGAAAATCTCTCATGCAGATAATAATTATGCTTAGGAATGAAGTGTTATGGCAGCCCTTAAAAGATGTCATGAAAAATAGGCCAGCTCTAGAGAATGATAGAAGTCTTATAGAGCTACTTTCTTTCCATATACCACTCCATCAGTCTGACACAAGCCATTTCTGCAAGGACAATTTTTGCTGGTTCTGGCCCCATACCGCTTTGGGTTTTCTTCTGAATTCTGCATGCTTAACTCACTCTTCAAATTTCAATGTGGCATTTTCAAGGTTTCCTTCCTGTGTTTATTCCCCCATGTTTTCCTCAATGCTGTTTTAAGTCAGCCTTTTCAATCGTGCAAAATTTTCCTTTAGGTTTTTTCCTCTCTGACCTCTGTCCTCCCCCCACAGGCTACTTCTCACTTACTGGTCTCTCTATGCTCTTCTCAAGTCCTCCCTTCCCCATCCATTTCCTCCTTCCTCTTGTCTCCCTCCTTTCCCAAGACGTGTCTTTTTGTGTGTGAAGAAAGCTTAGTGAAGTTACAACATCAGGCAGTGTAATCCTAAGGGGGGGGGCAGGGAAAGTGAATAGGAACCTAACTAAGGCTTGTGATGGTGGAACTGGCTCCTACGTGGGCGTAAATGGTCTTTCGTTGGCGGTGGCATGAGGCACACCACCGCTGCTGGGCCGGTGCAGCCACAAGCGAGAGGCAGCCAGGCGGAGGCAGAGAAGCAGCATAGGGCCCCACGTCGGTGCAGGAAGGGGCAAGGCAGAGGGCGGGGCTGGAGTTAGTTCACTCCCTAATCCCTTCCAGAAGTGGGAATGCCCACAGCGGTGCAAAAGAGCTACGCCATGAAAAAACAAGGCATAGCCCATATGGCTGAAAGCTCTGCCTGTTTGCCATGTGCCATGGGCACTTTGAACACGAGGCAGGAGAGAGGGTGCCCACAGTGGCAGGCACTGAGTACACTTTGGAGACTTTGCGAGAAAAGTGGGAGAACTTTGTACTCCCGCAAGGGAAGAAGGGCAAAGTCCAGAATGTCTGGCTAATTAACAACAGCCACTCACGTTTCCTTGCAGGTTATCTGACTCTGAAGTTCCAGCTCAGTAAGGAGCGAGGGAGCACTGACAGGTAAGAAGGAGATGGGGCGATGGCTAACTCATCTCGCTGATTAGTGCTAACTGCCCCATCACCTGAACTCACCTGACCACTAGCCTCTTCAGGTGAGGCTCGGCTGGGGAGTGGGCAATGGCGGCAGCCCCTGCCTGCCCCACAGGCTGTTGCACTGAGGACTTTCATTCTCTGATAGGCTGAGCGGCTGGCATCTGATAAACCTGGAAGATGGGGTGCAGGTGGAAAGCTGCCGCCAGGGGTGGGGGGTTGTGTTTGCAGAAGCAGGGATGGGCTTGGCATGGGGAGAGTCTGTCAGTTCACTCTGGGGGGCCATCTCCCCAGTACTGGGACATGGCTAGCAAGGTCCGGCCCCCGCTCTCGCTTTGTAGACAGGCAGTTGCGCGGCAGCAAGTCTCAGCACACTTTTCATTCCCCTCGTTTCCAAACGGCTCCCCGGCCTCCCACATGGTTCCCAATGGGCGTTCCTGTCACTCATTGCTGGCCCTACCTCCCCGCCACCTGCTTCTCCAGAACCTGGGGACTAATTAGGGTTGCCAGTCTCCAGGTGGTAGCTGGAGAGCTCCCAAAATTACAACTGCTCTCCAGGAAACAGAGATCAGCTCCCTACTGTCTGGCCCTACTTTTCAGGGGGGAGGACCTTTTTATTTTGGTGGTGGCAGCGGCAGTGGGTATGGGAAGGTGCACTGAGCTGCAGCCACTGGCCTGGCCCTCATTGGAAATGGGGGCTGGATGGGCAAGGGGTGTGTGTGTTCGATCTGGATCTTCACTGTCACCTCTGCTCCCCTCCCTGGCAGGGATGCCTGCCCTCTGATGGGGGCCTATTGGTGGCAGCGGGGATCACAGCCTCCTCATTGGCTGTGCCACTGCTTTTCCCTTGCCTGGATGTGAGGGGAGGGGTGTGGCCATTGGCTGATGTGAGCAGGGTTGTCAGGGGAACGGTGGGCGGGACCTCCCAGGGGCCGCTGCATTTTGCCTTGCCACGCTCAGGCACCAGTGGGACTATCCTGCAAAAGTCAATAGGGTGCCGTCCAGTGCTGCCCCATTTACACCGGCGCATGAGTGATGGTGCTGCCTGGGGGGTTAGGATTGCACTGATAATGTCGTTATTGCATTGTGGTGGTTTGCCCCCCTGGTGTGAGCCTCTGCCTCCCAGCTCTGAGTCAGAATGAGCATAACTTTCTGATTTGGATCATGCCGGGGGGGGGGGGGGTCATAAATCCTAAACAAAAATGTCTACTCAGAGCATGCTGTTGTCTATCAAGGATATTTTTTAAAAACCAAGCATGACATTATAACATCATTATGCTTTTTTTAAAAAAAATCCCTTTAAATGTAGTACATTGTAGGTTTTCATCTTAAACCAGAACAAGGCACAAAAGCACCTACTTGGATTTCAGTCTTCATTTCTGGCAGTTTCACAATAGAGTCAACTATTTATTGTGTCAGAAAAAAGAAGCTCAAAAGGAACAGACCCAAAATTCCACACTGAACAAAATTCCGCATGGAAACTGCAGCAGGTCCAAAATGCTGCTGCTTATGTCCTCAAACAAAAAAGGGGAGAGAGTGACGGCGTAAGACTGCAAATCAACCAATGTAACCGTCACCTACTAACTAATGCAACCTGAAAGAATATTCAACACTCTTATATGCATATAAGAGTGTTGAATATTCTTTCAGGTTGCATTAGTTAGTAGGTGACGATTACATTGGTTGATTTGCTGCTTATGTCCTGACAGGAATTTCATTCAGGGCACATGTGACCAACTCTGCAGCAGCTGCATTGGCTCCCCGTGGAATTCCAGATCAGTTTCAAGGTTCTGGTTCTGACCTATAAAGCCCTAAACGGACTGGGACCATCATACCTGAGGGACCGCCTCTCCTCGTATGTACCTCGGAGGGCTCTTAGATCTGCAGGTAAACACCTACTAGTGGTCCCTGGCCCCAGGGAGGCTCGGCTGGCCTCAACCAGGGCCAGGGCATTTTCTGTCCTGGCCCCAACCTGGTGGAACTCTCTGTCAAAAGACACTCAGGCCCGCCAAGATCTTGTATCTTTTCGGTGGGCCTGTAAGACAGAGATGTTCTGCCAGGCATATGGTTGAGGCCAGCACTGGATCCATCTAATTAGCCTCCCTGCCCGTCACCTGCCAATGGGGAGGATCATATGGTCCATCTGCCTCCCCATGCTTGAGGAGTTAGAGTTTCACCAACCCACACCTCCACCCTTTTCTTCCCTTGTGTGTGGTAGGCAGGGAAAGGGGGAAGGGTGCACTATCTGGAATGCTGAAATCTATGTTGGTACTGAGATGTATTTTATTGGTTTTATTTTTTGTAATTTATTTATGATTGTAACCTGCCCTGAGCCTGCTTGTGGGGAGGGCAGGCTAAAAATCTAATCAATCAATCACATGAAGCTGCCTTTTACTGAATCAGACCACTGGTCCATCAATGTGAGTATCATCTACTCAGACTGGCAGCAGCTTTCCAGGGTCTCAGGTAGAGGTTTTTCACAGCACCCAGTGCCTGGTCCTTTTAATTGGAGATGCCAGGAATTGAAACTGAGAGCCAGTTTGGTGTAGTGGTTAAGAGCGCGGGACTCTAATCTGAAGAACCAGGTTTGATTTCCACTCCTCCGCTTGAAGCCAGCTGGGTGACCTTAGGTCAGTCACAGCTTCTCGGAGCTCTCTCCGCCCCACCCACCTCACAGGATGATTGTTGTTGTGGGGATAATAATGACATACTTTGTAAACTGCTCTGAGTGGGTGTTAAGTCATCGTGAAAGGCAGTATATAAATCGAATGTTGTTATTTGTGAACCAGGGACCTTCTGCATGCCAAAGAGGTTCTTCCAATGTGCTACAGCCCCTTCGTGTTTTTTTTTTTTTGAGAGAGAGAGAGAGAGAGAGAGAGCACTCTTTCTGATGTTGTAAGAGTTAATGTTGGTTTATACACATGGCTAAGAGAATTGGGAGACATAGCTGCTGGATCTTTATGAAACAGTTTTCCAGTCTCTTTGAAGTTTTTGATGCACTTCAGATAGCTTCAAAAATGAAACAAACAATAGCAAACAGACTTACAGCTCTTCAGAAATTTATAATCTTTTATTCTGAATGGAATATTACCTGTCTTGTCCCTACTTGCCCAGGAGCCAAGCTCTTTCTTCTTTTCTTATTTTGAGCCTTTGTGTCAATAATTTTTTAGCTTTATTTCCTTTTTGCTTAAGCTGGTAGAGTTGGAATTTTGAGGGGCAAATATTATTTAACTGGTCTCTAGAGCTATGAGCTGCTTGTAGAGCAGAGGAGCAATCTTGAACCCTCATCCGTGTTGAATAGTGTGTATTCAGCGTGACTGCACCAGCTTAAGGAGGATCCACAAAGAGTCCACACCTTGTTTGTTTAGTAAAGGTGTATAATACAAATTTATTTATAGGTGGGTTAAGAGCAATATATACAAGTTTACAGTCCAGAGAGACAAAGTGCTTCACCTACACCTGGACTTGCAAGAAGCCCCAACCATACTGTACATGGTAGCTATTTATACATGTAGACACCCAATCAGATACATGCATGAGTTTAGCTGAGGCATTCACTTCATGGTCTCCTGACTCTTAAGTTAACCATCTGACTCTATGTCACCTGATGTGTCTACCTGTCATACTGATCGTTCTGATCTAAAGCCTCTGCACACTGGCTTTTGACACTTAGATATCAACACTCCTCCAAGCCAGTATGAGAGCAGTTTAAGGCATCACGTAATCGTTCAAATGGTACAGCATACAGACTTTTAGTGAACATGTCTGCTATATTGTCACCAGATGTACATCTAAACAATCTTATGAATCCTTGTTCTACAGCACATCTTACATTCAAATCCCTGATTAAGATGTGTTTACTGCGTGTTTTAATTCCACCATCTTGGGCTAACTGTTGTGCTGCTGTATTATCCCCATAAACAGCAATAGGTACTGCACAATGCATTCTCATGTCAGACATGAGCTGTTGTATTACTTCCAGCTCTAAGATACCTTGGCTCATGGCCGCGAACTCCGCTTCACAAGATGAATGTGCTAACAAAGACTGTTTTAATGTCTTATGTGCAATGAGAGCACCTCCTACAAATATGGCTAGTCCTGTAGTGGATTTACCGTCGGGGCGATCTGCCCAACTAGCATCACAAAACATAGTGATCTGCATGGGTTCAGTGGCTTTTAGAACCAAAGAGAAATTGAGAATAGCCTTTAGATATTTTAAGACGCGTTTTGCTGCTATCCAATCCCTATGGAAAGGCTTAGCACACCTTTGGCATAGCATGTTTACTGCTTGTGTTATATCTGGACGGCCCCAACATGAGAGATACAAAAGACTGCCCACCAATGACTGATATCTCTGTACATCTTCCCAGGGAAAATCATCTGGCTCTCTGATATACCCTGTAGTCATAGGAGTGGACACACCATGTGCTTCAGTTAATCCATACTCTGAGAGCAACTTTGTAATTTTATCTCTCTGATTCAGTTGGAAAAAACCGTCCTGGGTTTTTGACACTTGCACTCCCAAATAGTTGGAGATAGGACCCAAATGTTTCACTTTGCAAATATATTTAGCTATTTGTTTAAACCAACATAATTGTTCTTCTGTCTCATATATACACAATATATCATCTACAAAAATAAGGAGTTGGACTTCTGAACCTCCTACTATTTTTGTAAAAATACAGGCATCACCTTTGCCCTGCTCAAAGCCTGCTGCTTTTAGTGATTGTG
Source organism: Eublepharis macularius (assembly GCF_028583425.1). Taxonomy (NCBI): domain Eukaryota; kingdom Metazoa; phylum Chordata; class Lepidosauria; order Squamata; family Eublepharidae; genus Eublepharis; species Eublepharis macularius. The sequence continues at coordinate 62,028,569 of NC_072795.1, read as the reverse complement.
ACAGGTATTGAAACCAAGCTCGTGCTGATTGACGCAACCCATACAAAGCTCGGTTTAGTTTGAGCACCATATGTTTATTTGACACCTCATACCCTGGTATTTGCTCCATGTATAAACATTCCTGTATAGGAGCATGGAGGTAGGCTGTACAGACATCAAAATGATCTATGTTTTTGTGTTGAGCCCCTGCCTTACATAAGGCTAATTTTACTGTTTCAGGCCTAACAGTAGGAGAAAATACCTGGTCATAGTCTTGGAATTGTACCTGAGAGAAACCACGGGCTACCAAGCGAGCTTTCCTCTGCACATTACCTGAGGGAAGTCGTTTCACCTTATACAGCCACCTACAGCCAATGATATTTGTGTCTTTTGGCTTAGGTACAACTGTGAACACTTCATGGTCAGTTAGAGACTGATATTCGGCCTTCATGGCCTCGAGCCAAGCTTTTTTCTCTTCCCCCTCATAAGTGAGAAGCTCTGAATAATTAGCTGGCTCTTTAGCCAGTACACAGTTTGCTGCAGCTTCAAAACCATACCTTTGAGGTGGGACACCTTTATTAGGACGACTAGACACACGTATAGGAGGACTAGACCTCTGTGTGTCCTGTGTTACCTGCCTGGCTGGAGAACTAATCTCCTGCTTCACACTCACGTCCCCCTCTGGACTTGTTTCAGGCATTTCATCGGTAACTGGCAATGCAATCTGGCTTTCACTCTCATACCTGTGAAGCCTTTTCCAACTTCCATGTTCACATACACTGGCGGAGCGGCTATAAGATACCTTTTTGTTTTCATTTGTAAACCTGTAGGCCTTCATACCACTCTGGTATCCAATGAATATCATCTTAGAAGCTTTTGGGCCCCCTTTTCTGCGCTGTTTTAAAGGGATATGCACCCAAGAAGTCATGCCAAACACCCTTAGTAATTTTAGATTAGGATCCCTGTTGAAAAGTAACCTAAAAGGTATTTCATTCACAGCACGGGACCACAGACGATTTACCACATAACAGGCACAGATAATTGCCTCAGCCCAGTAAGTTTTTGGCAAACCAGCATCAGCTAACATAGCAGCCATTTTTTCTTGTATAATAGCACCATGCCTTTCTGCCAGACCATTTTCTTGTGGCACACTTGTATTAGCTACCCTGTGCAATACACCATTTTTATCACACCAGTGAGAGAATTTTACAGACATGAATTCCCCCCCTTGGTCAGACTGGATGGCCTTTATGTCCAGCCCCAACTGTTTTTGTACCCTTTTTGCCCAAACCTTAAACAAATCAAAAGTTTGAGACTTGTGTTTCATAACATACAGCCATGAGTACCAGCTAAAATCATCCGTTAGGACCAGGGCATAACAATTTTGAGAATGGCTTTTGGGGAATGGACCAATCAGATCCATGTGAATTAATTCAAGTGGCTTTGTAGACACCCGGCCACTTTTCTTAGCTACAGGGAATGCCTTTGTTTTGACTGCTTTGCAAACAGTGCAGTCTAGGAACTCTGAGCAGCTTAACACCTTTTCTCCCTTCAGGAGTGTTAGAGTTTTGTTTATAACCCCAAAGCTAGCGTGCCCTAAACGCCTGTGCAATAAATGCACACAATTGTCATGGATACACTTGTTAGTAACCGTGTCAGCCTTTGCCTGCCTATTTTCTACAATATAAACATTGTTTTTCAGCTCCCCATTCACTAGAACCTTGCCAGCTTTGCTTATTTGGCATTTGTCCCCCACAAACCGGACCTCAAACCCTTTTTGGGTCAACCTACTTACTGATAACAGATTATGGTCCAAAGAGGGAACACAATACACAGGTGCAAAGTCCTCCTCCAGAGCTGTAAACCGCAAAGTTCCCATAGCACTCACTGAAGATTCTCTCCCATCTGCCAACAACACAGACTGCAGGTTGCTTTGTTGTAAATTATACAGCACCTCCCCCGATCGGGAGAAGGATTCGGTGGCACCACTATCCAATAGTCATTGGGAACATGTATTTGCAGTAGATGCAGTGACCAGCCTCGCATGTTCATCCAGAATTCGAGGCTCCTGTACACGTCCTTGCTTCTGCTTCTGTTATTTTCTTCTCCTCTCCGGGCAAAAGCGACGAAGGTGAGAAGTGGAGCCGCAACTGTAACATCTTCTCACGGCTGCTGCTGACAACTGGGTGACCTCCCGCTGCTTGCTAGCAACTCCTCCGCCATCAGTGGCTGAAACCCCTCGATGGGCCCCTCTGTCTGCTCGTTGCTCCATCCTTGAATGCCAGCCTCCGTATGTTGAAACACGAGCCTCTTCCTCAAGAAGACGAGACGTAACATAGGAATAAGTGAGTTTATCTGGCTCCAAGCTCTCAAGGCTTGCAATAAGAGGAAAATATACATCAGGCACACTTGATAACAGAATGTATGCCCTATCAGAGTCTTCCGTGGGCTTTCCATGAGCAGCCAGTTGCTGGAAACATTCCGTCAAACTGTTTATATGCTTCTGCATGCTCTCCCCCGGCTTGAGAGCAAGTCTGTAGAGGCGACGTGTCAGCATAATTAATGACCCTGCAGATGTTCTGACATGGATCAGCTTCAAATCTTCCCAGGCCTTTGAACTGGTAGCTGAGTCCCTGATGTGAAGCAATTGGTCATCCCCCACAGCCAGCACGATATGAGCTAAAGCACGCTCATCTGCAATCTTTTCCGCATCATTAGGGGCTGCTGGGGGGTTGCTGACACTTTTCCACAGCCCCTCTCTCTTTAGAAAATGCTCCATACGCAACGACCAAATGGAGTAGTTCACGGAGGTCAGCTTCTCCACCAACACAACTGTACTCTGTGCCATACTTGCTTCTGCACCGGTCTGAGGCAGTTCGTTTGCCTCCTCCTCCTCCTGGTCACTGACACTTTCCACCGCCAATAATTCCTCCTCCGAGGGACCGCGGCCGTCAGGTGCCAACATCCACCACCGACTCTGCTGCGTCTCTACTTCAGTAGAGCCTCCTCAGCTTGGCGCAGTCTATCTGGGCCCATAACCCTGTTGAATAGTGTGTATTCAGCGTGACTGCACCAGCTTAAGGAGGATCCACAAAGAGTCCACATCTTGTTTGTTTAGTAAAGGTGTATAATACAAATTTATTTATAGGTGGATTAAGAGCAATATATACAAGTTTACAGTCCAGAGAGACAAAGTGCTTCGCCTACACCTGGACTTGCAAGAAGCCCCAACCATACTGTACATGGTAGCTATTTATACATGTAGACACCCAATCAGATACATGCATGAGTTTAGCTGAGGCATTCACTTCATGGTCTCCTGACTCTTAAGTTAACCATCTGACTCTATGTCACCTGATGTGTCTACCTGTCATACTGATCGTTCTGATCTAAAGCCTCTGCACACTGGCTTTTGACACTTAGATATCAACAGTCCGTAGTTCTGCCCAGAGATGCTTTCCACTGGCGTCTTTTTGGTTTTCCTACTTGATATGCTGCATACAAGCTTCTTCATCATAGTATAAGTCTCCTGCCATATGTTGTTTGCTATTTGCGATTTTTTTAATTGTTAAAGGAGGATTGTTGTCTTTTTTAGGCTGTTGCTCTTTGATTCCATAAAATGAACAATATATTCATCCTTGAAAAGGTGAAGGAAGGGATGAGGTAGCACAACTGTATGGTTTTTAACATAAACTAAGTTTAAAACAAAATTTAAAATAGATTAAAACAAAAGAAGAGACTGCTGGCCTTCAATTTCTCCTTCTCTTGGTCTTTCTCACTCCCTCACCCCACAACTCTTCCCTCCACCTTATGTCAGGTATTTTTTTACCCTGACTTACCTACCTTCCTTCCTTCCCAGCCCATACTTTTGCATGTCTATTTCACTGCTCTTCCCCCCCCCATCTGATCTAACCTCCCTCCATATAGTTGTTAAGCCTGCCTGCTGTTGTCAACTCCCCTTCTCTCTCCCCCAGCCCTTCCTCCTATTCACCTTTCCAGTCCTGCCCATCACAACTAAGGAGAAATGGTCTTGTAAGGCAGGCAAGCTGTTGTCCACTCTAACTCACTCACATTACCTCCTTGAGAAGGCTTACTGCTACTATGTTTTTGTATGCCATCTTGGGTTGCTATAGCACCTCAATATTCGGTACTCCTTTGTTTTACATCTGTGCATGTGCAGATGTTGCTGTTAACAGCAAGTGATACACTTGACACATTGCAGTTTTTCATGCCAACAGATCCTATAAAGTTCAGTATTTTTCTTTTCTGGCTCAAAAGAAAAGTTCCATCTTCAGGTTTTTCAACTTGTATCCCGAGGTAGTGTTTTGCATCCCCAAGTTGCTTGACTTCCACCTCTTTGTTCAGTCCATCAACTATTTCTTTAATGTCCTGTCTTTTTTGAAAAGATATGATCAAATCATTGACATAAACAAGAATGTACTGGTATTGTCCATTTTTAACTCTGCTATACAGGCAACGTTCTGCTTTTCCTTGCTTAAATCCTTGCTTTTGTAGTAGCTGTGATATTTTGTCATACCAGGCTTTTGCTGCTTGCTTTAAGCTGTATAGACCTTTGTTGAGCATGTACACCTGATTTTCTAGTCCTTTGATCTGTAAACCTTCAGGTTACTCCTTATAGATTTCCTCAGATAATTCTCCATTGAGAAAAGCTGTCTTTATATCCAGATGCTCCATTATCATGTTCCTTGATGCTGCAACACTAAGCAGTGTCCTGAATATTGCATGATTGATAACTGGAGCAAAAGTTTCAAAGTAGTCAGTTCTATATTCCCATAAGAATCCTTTGGCTACTAGATGCACCTTGTATTTCTCCACAGTCCCATCAGCATTATACTTGATTTTGAACACCCATTTACATCCAACAGGTTTTCAGTCTGGAGGTAACATTGTATGTGTCCATCCTTGTTTTGCATTTATGGATTGCAGTTCTTCTTCCATTGCTTCAATCCATTTGTTTCTTTCTTCTGTAGGCAGTTTAGATATTTCTTTCCAGTTCTGCTAGGGACCCAAACAATTCCTGCTCAGCCAAGCAACCAGCTAATCCCACATTATTGATACAGGAAGAGAAAGGTGGGGAGCTCTATAGCAAAATAGTGCACTAAACAACAATGTAGAGGCTTTTGTTATCATTGGCCGCACTGCATGAGGCAGCCTTTCCTCTTTCCCCACCCCCAAAGTCAGGTGCCTCCAATTCTCTGAAGGGAATGGGTGCAAAACCATCCCTCCTATTATTTGAGCAGAAATGTGCTTTGTGAAAATTGCATCCAAATCGGATGGAATACAGAAATGATGCAGTTGGAACTGTATTTTGGATTTAATTCTCTATAAAATTGGAACCTAGCCTTTGCACAGATTCTTTCTCAAATCCACTATTATCATTTGTTTTCTTGCAAACTGTAAATTCATTACAGTTGCTCTGAAAGCTAAAGGGATCTGGTGGTTCACTCCTAACTGGTCATAGGCATTTAAATATGCTGAGCACGAAGAGTGTGTTAAACATTCCCTGTGGTTACTTCCATATGACTAGCCACTGAACAGCACTTCAGCACTTAGAGCTCCTCTGTTCTCAGGATTCATCAGCCACCATGCTGTTGACCTCTGACCTCTAGATGAGGAGAACTAATACAGTCAAATACTCTCCTATTTATTGCTGAGCAAAGGCAGAGACATGTCTACAAATATAAAGATGCCTCTGTTTAGTCTCCCAACAAAATGTTTAAAATAAATAACTCTAGTCACATTCTTTCCCACAACAAAATTATTTCATTCGCTCTTTGTTCTTGAGATTTATACTGGGACCTGGATGTGTCTTGGAACTGCATTAACTCCTTTAAATATTCCACCCAAGTAGATCTGAATTGCTACTGATATATAGTTTCAGCTGAGATTAATTATTTAACCAGTGTAATTTTAAGTGTGTTTCAGATTTCATGGTGACACAAATAAAGAATAACTTTTTAAACACAAGGCTCTTTCAAGATTGGCCCGGATAAATCCAAATAAGTATATCCCCTGTAATGATCTAAGAATATCTTTTACTAAAAGACAAAGCATCACTGAGATACATGGTCGGGTGGATAGAAAGACTGAGGTGGGATTTTCCAGTTGCTTTCCATATTATTTTGGAATATAAGCTGCAAAATGAGAACAAGAAAGAGTTAAATAGGATTGCTTCAACTTAAAGATTTTGCTTCAGTTTGGCATTTAAACTGGATTGATTGATTGATTGATTGGTTGGTTGGTTGGTTGGTTGGTTGGTTGGTTGGTTGGTTGGTTGGTTGATTGGTTGATTGATTGATTGATGCCACCATACAATACTATCACCTTGTGATAATTTCCTCAGATTTCCACTATTTTTTTCTAAAGGCTAATTTAATATGATTTTCTAGAAAGATTGCAGTCAACACACATTGTCCATCATGCTAGTGGAAAGGTGCACATTTTTTGCAGGTGTCAGTGCAATTTTTGTTGCCCTAACCTCCTGCAGCAGCCATTTCCCATTGTACCACCAAAGAGCTTTGGGAGGCTTTTAAAACAACAATAATTGACTATAGGGTTAAGCTACAGTGATATGTCTGTGTCTGGCTCTACCTCCCCTGTAGTGGGGATGGGGGCCATCATGCCCTCAAGGACTTCTTTGGTTCAACCAACCAACCTAGGTGTTGGTCTCAGATTATGGAGAAGAGGGAGTTAGCAGCACCCCTGGGCCTGCTTTCTCCAGCTATACACCTCTGCTAGGGTTCCCATTCCCTGATCCGACCCCCTGCACCCACTTACTTGACCGGCAGCGGTGTGTGCTCCCTGGGGCACCCCCTCCCTGGGAGGTGTAGTACACCCCCGGTTGGGGGGGCACTCCCGCACTGCGAGAGTGGGCGGCAGCAGCAATGGCAGCAGTGGGAGCGGGTGGCAGTGGCAACAATAGCCTGCTTTCACCACCACCACTGACACCGCCCACTCTCACTGCCACCATTGCTACTGCCTGCTCTTACCATCACCGTGACTGCTGCCTGCTCTCACCACCACTGCCACGACCCCTTTGCACCAAATGAGAGTGAGCCATGGCTACAGTGACGAGATCAGCCTGCACTAGCAAGGACAAGGGCCCCTTTGACCAAGAGGTGCTCTTTGACCTCCACATGATGACATCACTCTAGGAAGTGATGTCATCACACGAGCCAGGAGTACACGTGTGCTGTGCACATGCACGAAGAAAGAAGACGGGTTGGCTCCCAATCCCCCACCGGGAGAGTCTAGGGACCTGAAGATCTCCTGTCGAGGGACTCCAAGTCCCTGGCAACCCTAACCTCTGCCCTAGATACATAAGACAGGCCTGGCCCTTCCTACCTGACCTTCACCTGGCCTGCCTAATAAAGGTCTCTCTGAAGGTGGCTCAGCCTTGGTTTTCTGCATTGCTCTCTAAACTAGAGCAGGCTTCTAGGTGTGTGTAAAGACCTCCCTCAATGGGCCTCCCTCCCTGGCTCAACCCCATGCATAATCCCCCCCCCCCAAGCAAGGGACTAGCAACCCTACTACAGGGGTAGTATCATTTTGGGTTTTTTTAAACTTCCCATGTTGGGGTGGTGGTGGTAAGATTTCAAATTTTTCTGCAAACCTGGGCCATTTTTCATTTGTGTAGGAAGATCTGTTCTGTCCATTCTTGGCTCCATTCTGTGGATTTAAGTATCCACAGATCAAGGCCTCTTGGCTATTAGTATATACGATAACCACACAAGCTTTAACACTTCATTGCTTTCATATAGGAACAGCATGCAACCCCTACCTGTTTAAATAATGATCTAAAGTTCCTATTGGATTCCCTGCCTATTCAGGATACCTCCTGTCCCGCATCCAAAACCCAACTTTTTTTTCAGTTGGACATTGGCTGTTAAACTTTCTCAGGTTCTCCCTCCCACCCACCCCACCCCCAACACTCCCTTCAGCCTTTCAGATTTGGTTGGTCTGAGCTGAATGAGGAAGAAAAAAAGTGGCATCTTCTCATGTCTATCACAATTATCTTGATACAACGATATTCAATTGCAATTTTTAAAAAAAACTAAGGGAAGGGGAGATGGCCACTGTTGAGGGACTGGCGCAGAGAAACTGTGGAAGTTTGGATGATGTGGAAGCCCCATAGCTACAGCAGCGATGTCCCTATTCATTAATCACCCTTGTAGTAATGGTGGCTAGAGATGGGCATGAAATGGGGGGGGGAGAACCCTGAGTTTTGTGGTTCGTCGCATTCCACGAACCATGAACTTTCATGAAATTTTCCCATTTCAAGAAACTATTTGTTAGGTTCATGATTCATCAAATCCTGGGGCCCTACAACATGCCCCTTCATACCCAGAGACGCCAAACTCGCAGAGAGACTTCAGCAGGCCCTCCTCCAGCCACCCTCCAAGTTTGGTGAAGATTGCAATACATTGACTGGGAGACTGCCTCCCTTCTGTCCCCCCAGGTGCCACAGGCTTGGGGTGTGGGGGTGGCCTTTGTCAAGCTAGGCCGCAGAGCCAAGCAATGCCCTGAGACCGGAGTGGGGTGGGGTGGAGGAAAAAAAGGCACCTTCACCCAACCACCTTCCCAGCAAGGACAAGAGCAGAAAATAAAAAAGAGGCTTTTCAGTATTTTTTGAAGCAGCAGCAAATCCAGCCAAAAGCTCCCAAATCCACTCTCTCTCACTCCAAATCCCAGCAACAGGTCCTCCCTCTCTCTCTGTCTACTGGAACTGAAAGCAGGAGGCACAGAGTTGTGCCTTATATAAAAAATGTTCACATAGAGCAGAACAGGAGCTCTCTAGTTGGCAGATAGACCAGCCTAACAGGGTTTGGAAGGATGAGATTGGTACTCCCATGGCTACAGAAGGCCCATCCCGCCCCCCCCCCCCCGCTCGTTTCTCTCATAGAACAAAATGGGAGCTTTCAGGTTGGCAGGGAGAGCTGCTTATCAAGGTGAAGTGGGCTAAGATTGGGGTTTCCATGGCAACAAAAGGTCTGCAGAAATTCCAGGACTATGTTGTCTTGGGAATCAATGGATTGGCGCCAGCCTGTCTAGCATCACGAAGCATTCACGAATTGAACAAATTGGCCCCACAAGTCATGGATTTCATGAAAAACATGGCCCCCACGAAACGTGTTTTCGCAATACACAAATTGGCTCGATTCATCACAAAATTTGATGCATGTTTCGATTTGTGCCCATGTCTAATTGTGGCTAAAATTGAAGTAATTGTACAAATTTTGTCCATAACAAATGGCCCTTCCATGCCACACCCATTGTTTAAGGTAAGTAGTGGGAAAGGCCCCTTACCAACATTTCTTATAGTTGTCTTTAATTGCTATATGCTGTAAAGTCTAGCAGTTGGTTGCAATCACAAGGTTTAAAATATGACCATTCCAGGATCTATATGTTCAGATGTGTATTAAGCATGGAGAGCTAGCAGTTTATCCACAGTTCTCTAAAATGTAGCAGAGGGACCAGGCAATCCAAAGGACATTCCCTGGAATAGATAGCTTCCAAGTGGTGTGACAAAGGTTTCAATCCGCACAAGGCTACTTTCATGGGTTCCTGCTGTGTGTTTTTTTGTTAAATATAATAAAGATATGTATCAAGCCTCCCCCCAACTATTCTACAGCATAGAGTAGCCATAACATTTGGAAATGTTATTAACTTGTCAATAATCAAAACATAATCAGATAACCCTACGTTGATCAATGTGATTCACAAGGCAGAAGTTCTCAAAGCATCAGTTTAGAACCAAGATGGATGCATCTGGGGGCTAGGATAATAAAATGTAAAGAGGGGTGTCATCTGCATATTGATGACACCCAAACCCAAAGTTTCAGACAATCTCATTCAGCTGCCTCATATATACATTAAAAAGCATGGGTGAGAGAAAAGTAACCTGTTGGGCACTCCATGGGACTAATCTCACCCAGGTGATTCTGCTCCTCTTGTGAACAATTTGTGTTCAGCCAGACAAAAAACCATGAAAAACACCAAACTCCATATTCAGCAAGAATGGAATGATCAACAGTGTCAAAGGCCACTGAAAGAGTTTCAACAGGAAAGGCTCTCCCCGTCCAACTACAAGCAAAGATTGTTCAGCAGTGAAACTAAAGCTGTTTCAGTACCAAACCTATGCCTGGAATCAGTTTGAAATGAGTCAAGGGAAGATGTGTCACCTAGGAATCCTTGGAGTTACTGTGCTCTATCACCTTACCCAGAAAAGGTAAATTGAAGACTGGCCTATGATTGGCCACCTCATCCCTAGCCAGTGAAGGTTTTTTTAAGCAGAGGTCTAATATCTGCCTCCTTCAAATGTCTAGGGAGAGCCCACTCAATCAACAAGACAATTTTCATCAATGGCTCCAATACCCTTTCTAGATATTATTTTAATAGCCATAATGGGTGGCCCTCATACTCCCAAGGACACTGGCAGCATCCATAGATGATATCAGTCTGAAGCTATCCATAATAATAGGACAAGCAATTGTTTCTGACACTTAAACTATCACTTCAGGTGCTTAACGTACCATACTGGATCTCCTGTCAGGTTGGCTTCCAAGTCAGAATAAATGAGAAAGATTTTGTCAGCAAAAAAACTCACAAAAACCTCTCTGCCAGAGGTCAAAATTGACATAACTGACATAGTTGGACTTGGATGTTATCAAGTCACAAATCACTTTAAACAATTGAGCTGGACAAGATTCTACTGACAAAATGTTGGTGGAGAAGAAAGCCTTCTTTGCAGCCATCAGCATCACCTCATAGGCCGGCAAATGGCTCTGTGATGAGCTCTGTATGATTCATCACAAGTCTTCTGCCAGCATCACTCTAGTGATCTTCAAAATGGCTGTTTATGGCCCCAGCTAGCATGTCATTCCATGCAGCTTTAACTCTTAAAAACTTGTTACTGGCTTGTTTAAGTTCTTAAAAGCAAGTTTATTTCATCCTGATTAAGAGGAAACCTCTCTTAGTCTTTTTGAGAATTTCTTCTCTCCTTTCTGTACTAATTAAAAAAAACTTGGCTGTTATCTGTCAATATAAATAATTTGCTACAGAACCAAACAAGGAGCTTTTTATTAGCTTTATAAATCCTAACAAACTAATTAAGTAAATAAATAAAATAAATCTTTGTTCTGATTTCATAATCACCAAGGGCTGTTGTCAGAGAATGGGTTGGGCTGGGTTTTCTTTGGAGCAGCTTATTTTTGCTAACCAAAACCTCCAGCATAGATCTTCTGATGGAAAATGGAAATGAACTCTCTTGGCAAATGGTTCTGTATGAATTGCTTTTGTTTGGTTTGCCCATCACTGTCTGTTTATATAGCATGAAATGCAGAATAATAGAAGACTGAGTATTTACATTCTATCCCAGGTAATTTAATCCTGACCACAATTCTCCTAATGTGCAGCAGTACAATTACATTGTACAAACAGGGATTGTTGCAATGGAGTGATGCATAGATTTTTCAGTCCTTATTTTTGCATTGGTGTGCAATTAATTTATTGGTACCTCTGAAGCAGCAGCAGTAGCATTGTTCTGCTTTATGCAATTACTATTCATTATTTTCATCAGCACCCCAAACATGGTAGATGCTTTGCCAGCATAAAGCTGGGCGTTATTCCAGCAGCAGGGGGAGAATGCTAAAATTAACCTAATTTTTTTAAAAATCACACTTTATTAAACTCGTGTTTTCCATTTTCTTATGATGGAACTTACAGCAGTTTTCACCTAGTGCATAATCAAATAGTGGAGGTATGCATATATTTACAAAAACATAATTCCAAACGTTATCTCACAGGCAGCAAAGTGCACCTTAATGAAATCTGTGCCTTTGTCGATCTGGTTTCTATAAATAAAGACCAGGGGGATAGCTTCTGGGAAAGCATAACCTAGGAGGAGGACTTCTATCCCACTCAATTTGCTCCTGAACAACATTACAGCTGGCATCCCTAATGCAACACATCTTATACAAAGCACAGTCTTTGCTAGTGAGATCAATTTAACAGCTCTCTCTATATAATCAGAGTTAAAATGTTAAATGATTAATCTGAAGTTTTCCTAAGAGTTTTACTAAATTACTATCCTTGGTTGTATGGAGAGAAATGTGGAAAGGAGTTAGGATGTGGACAAAACACTAAAAGTACGGGGGTCAGGTAACTATAATGAGCACAAAGAATAGCAGCAAGTTTCAAATTAGAGCTGTAAAAGATAAAATGATTACTTCCTATAGCCCAGCTTGAAGCCCTGATGAGATGGATTTGGAGCCTGGAGAAAAGAGCATAGTGGATAGGGTCTAGCCTTACAGGTTTAGTCTTCAAATAGCATAGAGGACTGATTATGAAATAATCCAGCAACCTTAGCACTACATACTTCTGGAGCCAAGTATTCTGTTAATGTCAGCTGGGAGAAGTCTGAGGAACCTGTTCAATATCCAGAATCTTCAGCGCAAACAACAAAGAACAACTAACATGTCAACCAGGTTGTTAGACCTAAAAGTATCTCTCTCATTCTTCACAAAAGTTGTGTAGCTAACAGATCCACAAGAGGCCCTTTCAACAAAGAAGGAAAGGTGCATATATTAGCATATCCCATAAATCATAAAACTCACAAATGGCCTGTCTGTTCACTGTTGTTAGTGTAAACACTGCTCTGCTCTCATCCAACCCAGAAAAGAAGCAAGATGAATTGACTTTGACAAATGTAAACCATTCAGTGTTCGCTGGCAGGATTCGTTTTACATCAGTCAATAACAATTCTGCCAGGACTGCTAAACATCTTTTGGGAGCCCACACCCTGACAGGAGTTGGTACAGAATATTCCAAAGACAATAACTTATTGAGGAAAACAGCAAGTGTAAATGAGGAGTTCAGCAGTAACTAGGAAAAATAATGTTTCAACTCTTTTGCAATTAAATCCAAAAGACCTTGACTGTCAATTAGCTTTTTTTTCATTCAGTAACACCCGCATCATCTCCCAGGGGACACTACATGTATTACTATGTCTGATACAGAGATTAAGCTTTCTATTAATAAAACATTTATATAGAATGTTTAAAGACTGATCTAACTTTTTTTTGCATGGTACATGCTATCTAGAAGCTGGTGCACATAAGTAGATACCTGATAAACTTAAAAGTGTTAACAGTTCCCTTCACATGTCCCCATTGTATCATAGGTCAGCTACTGCGGGCAAGAACTGCCTGCTTTTGTATTCTGCTGCTTCTGTCAGTTAAATTGTCCTAAATTTAAGACTTAATAGACACAACAATACAATCACAAGAACATTTTCCTGGGTCTAGACCAGAGTAGATCTGAGTAGATTTGCTTAGGATTGCACTCTAAAACCCTGTTCTTGGTGGCATTTTTCTGCCATTGTTTTGATTTGCATAATGGCTCTTGTGACTAGCCTGCGGTGCTCAGTGTAGTCTTTATTATTATGAGATTTGACCAGGTCACTTCCCAATTGACCAGCTTTTCACAGCCAGGACTGTTTTTCACCCTTCTAGCTACTAGTTGCCAAATGAAGGGTACTTTTTTATAATACAAAGTAGGGATGTGTAGTTTGGGTTCAGTATTTGGTCAAAATTACTAAATTTTACCTGATTTTGGTAAAATTTGGTGTTACTGAATTTAAATCTGAACTACCGAATGAATTTGGTAAACTTAAATTTACTGAATAAATTCAGTAACCTTAAATTCGGTATTACCGAATGAATTCAATAATTCTGAATTTAAGTTTATCTAATTTGTTTGGTAAAATTCAGTAAAATTCAGGAAGCATGGCAGCATTGTTCCTTGCTATTCATTTGCTAAGAACCAGCATAGAAACACTGCTTCCCACATTTTTTACCAAATGGGAGGGGGGAGAAGGAAGGGGGAGTGAGGGAGAAGGGGGAGAGGGAAGGAGGAAGGGAGAGGGGAGTGTGAGTGGTTAATTCTTGCAGCAGCTCTCCTTCTCTGGCTAATGGGACTCTCAAGAAGGAGAGTGCCTTTTTAAAACTGCTGCAAGGAGTTAAATTAGGCGGGTTGCCTCAGTCAGCTTCCATTTTGCTCTGGCCTTGAGACTGAGAGACACTGCTTGATTGTTGCTGCTGCTGGCTGTTGGCTTTCTTGCCTGACCTGCTTTGGATTGCAACTTTATCCTGCTGCCCAGGAGTGGATTCCATCTTAGCTGCTGCCTGGTTTGAGAGCTATAGACTAGACATGGGCACGAACCAAACAAAAATTAATGAATCAGCGGTTTGCGGTTCGGTGCCGACGACGATCCCGAAGTCGCGAACCACAATGAACATTTTCCGTTGCCGAACCAGTTTGCGGTTTGCGGTTCGCGGAATGGCCCCCGTGGCACTTAGAGAGCCCATATTCTCGGGGAGAGTTTTGCAGGCTCTCCTACAGCCATCACCCAAGTTTGGACAAGATTGCAAAAGGGATCTTGGAGTTATACCCTCTTCAATCCAAGGCCCCCAGGAAACTCCCACAAAAATCCAAGCTCAATTATACTCTCAGTCTCTCTCCCCAAAGGCTAGCAAGTAGCAAGCAAGAGCTCTGTCCCACTCCACTGCTCGCTGAAAGTGAAACCCAGCCTGGGAGACCACGGCTTTTTATAAGCACAGTTCCCATTGAGCAACGCAGGAGGTCTGTGTTTGGCTGTCAGAGCTGCCTATCAGGGTTTGCAGGGATGAGATTGGAGTGCCCGTGGCTACAGAACACCCCCTTCCCCCTCCCTCCCCCAGGTGTCTTCTCCCAACTTGTAACCGCTTTGCAGCTCTGTGGTTGGAAGGAAGACCTGCCGATCAAGGTAAGCTGGGCTTCCATTCGGGTTTCCAGGGTGACAGGAGGAGCGCAGACAGAGTTCAGGCATTCCCCCGGCTCCGTTGCCAGTGGAATTTATTGCTGGTGCCTGACTGTCTGGCTTCCCAAACCACGGCCAAACGCACCGAACGAGACCTCTCCCGAATGCTGGTTCGTTGGCCGTGGACAATCACAAACCGCCAGATCGCGATCGCTAATTTCATGGGTTTTTGAAGTTCGTAATGCGTTTCGTGCCCATCTCTACTGTTTTTTTCTCTCTTTGGGGGGAGGGGGTTGGCCTGGTGTCTGGGAGGGATAGGAGTGGGGGGGGAGGTTTTTTTCCAGTTTGCATTTTAAAAACTGCTTTTTGCAGGGGGTGGGGTTGGTTGAGCTTTTGTATAGGGGGCTTTGTTTTCTGGCTTTTGAAGTTGATTATATTTCGTTTTCATTTTGCTGTTTATTCTTCTGGGGAGGATGTTTTCTCCTGTTGTTGGGCTTTCTTTACAGAAGTTTGATTGGTGTTTTTTGCTGGGTTCTGTTTTCTGTTGGCATAGAAGTTTGGTTTCATCAGGTGTTCAATTGCTGTTAGTTCTTCTTCTTCTTTGTGTATGGGGGTGTTTGTTGGGATACTTGGTTCAGTCTGATCTTCATGAAACTTGGGAGGGGGGTCATTAGAAGACAGTTACGAGTAGGTCCTCTGCAAATTTGGCCAAAAAAAGACACTCCCTCAGCCACTGGAAATTTCTGAGTTGAGCTTCCCTTAGAAAACTATGGCCGAATTTCCTGAATTTGCTCTGTATTACTGAACTGAACTGGAGAATGAATTCGATATTCCTCAAATTCCATTTTTTTCCGCAGTTCAGTATTACAGAACTGAATCAACCGATTTTTTTCCCTGTGTACTACCCTAATACAAAGTTCAGGAAGAAGGATGGATGTATTTATTTTTGCACAGGCATGCATACATTAGGCATACATGTGTACGATGAGAGAGGGAAGTACCTAGATATGCACTCTCCGCTAACATTTTTCAGCATCAAAGTTCAGACCAACAAAGCTGGCCAATTAAGCTGTAGGCTAGTTGCTGTGTTTTCGATGGATGTGCCATGGATTTGCCATTGACTGAGTGATTAGTTTTTGTTCTAGACACTTGTCTCAACCTCTTTTTTCCCATCTGTAAAATGGGTAAATTGTTTTCCAGAAGGCATACCAAAAGCTCAGATCCTTAATAATGTGTGTCAAACACATAGTTTATACTCACCTTCTTGAGTTACATCCTTTTATTTCTTGCTTTGAACTAGTCTGGATTGTGTTGGGTAGGCCTGTGTTGGCCTCGTATTGTTATGGTTGGATCGCAGGAAACTTGTAAGCACATTGAATAGCTGTGGTGAACACAGAGAAAAAAGACAAGTAGAGTTTATTACATCAACCATTCTGGTTTCTACGCAAGACAAACTGGAGCCAGCCCTGTTTGCATGAAGCAGTGAGAATTCCTTGGGTAAACAAGATTAGGGATGAGTAAATGTCCCTTTTCTATTCTGTTTTGTAGTGTGTCAGAAGTTTATTTTGCTCTGTAGAACTCTAAAATTTATTTATTTAAAACATTTTGATCTCACCTTTCCACCCAATTTGGGCCCTCAAGGTGACAAACAGTTAAAAACATTACCAACCAATTCCAAAAAACAATGCATAGATATATATAAAAATTTTAAAAACAGGAAGGAAGGTTTTGCTAGTATGGTGCATGCCCTAATGACATCTAGGTTAGATTACTTCAACATTTTCTATGCAGGGCTGCCCTTGAATATTGTCCAGAAACTACAGTTGATACAGAATACTGTGGCCAGAACACTGACTAGAGTAGATTATAGGGACCATATCATGTCAGTCTTGTTCCAGCTATGTTGGCCCCCAGTCTGTTTATGGGCCCAATTCAGGGTGCTGGCATTGATGTTTAGAACTGTATACAGTTTGGGACTGGCATACCTAAAGATTATCTATTACCTTTTGAACCTACCCAAGCACTCCAGTTATCTTCAGGGGCTCTGCTTCTTTTGCCCCCATTTGATGCTAGGCTGGTTGCAACCTGAGAAAGGTGCTTCTTGCTCATGATGCAAAAACATTGGAACTCACTCCCCAGGGAGATTTATCTGTCTCCTTTTATCATGATCCTCCTCCAGCAGGTAAAGACTTTTTTGTTTTCTTTGGCATTCCCTCACTAACTCATTAGCCCTCCTTCCTGTTTCTGTATGTTTATGAGTTAGTATAGCTTATTTCATTGTTTTAAATATTTTGTGTGTCTGTGTATTTTAAATGCTGTTGTGGTGTTTAAATTTTTTACATGTTTGCTCCCTTGAGGATTTTGAGTTGGGAGGAAAGGTGGTATAGAAATGTAATACATAAATAAATCAAACAAAAAGGCCTTTGGCCACATGAAGAAGATAATAATAGAGGGGGATAGACAAATCTCCCTGGAGAGTGAATTCCACAGTTTGGTGTTTCAACCAAAAAGATTCTTTCTCAGGCCATTGTAGATGGAACAGAAACGAGAGTGGGGAAAAACCCGCCAAGTCTAAACTGTATCCAAAATTTACTAGAACAATTTAAAGTGGCAAGTGCTCAATTTATCATATGCAACAACAATTCATAGTCAATACATATTGTGTAATATACTCCACAGGTAAAGACTCCAAGGTACAAGGTAAGTCAGTTCAGCAAATAGCCTTGAAATATATCCAAGGTACAAGGTAAGTCAGTTCAGCAAAAAGCCTTGAGATATAAACTTTTCTTTCTTTCGTCTTTCATTTGCAATGTGACCAGCTGGGTCTTGCCTTTTGTTACGTATTGTAGATGGAACAACAGTAGCATGATATGGTCCCTGCAACTCAGTCTTGTCAGCATTCTTGCATTGTGTACCATTTGTAGTTTCCAAATGCTCTTCTGCAATCTTTCATTCTGGTTTGACAGGGAGACTCTCTAATGTTAGTTCTGGAACAGGAGTATATATAGTTTGCAGCTGCTTTCAGTCCCTTTAGTTCTGTTGTACAGCCTGGCTTCATATGCAGAGTGCTGACATTTACATTCAGATGGCATTGCTACAGCACAACACCAATTGCTTATATTAAATCGCAAACATTTACAAAGGATCGGTGCTTTCAGGTATATTGCCCTGACCTGGGTGGTCTAGGCAGCCCAATCTCATCAGATCTCAAAAGTAAAGGAGGGTCAATATTTGGATGGGAGACAGCCAAGGAAGACCATGGTTGCAACACAGAGGCAGGCAATGGCAAAGCACTTGTGAATGTCTCTTGCCTTGAAAACTCTATAGAGGTTGCTGGCACACACACGTACAAATCATATTCACAGGTTTAATGTATGTGTTTATTTAAAACATCATTTTCAGTTTTTCTGACTGTGATGCCAAAAATACAGGGGACCATACTCTAGCCAGCAATCTTCCAAACAATCATTACTCTAGTATAAACCCATTGATTTCAATGGCCTTAGACTGGAATAAGTCTTCTTAGGACTGCACTGTTAAACTCTGTTCTTCTATGTCTTTGAAGCACATGGATCTTTACTACTCCCGTTGTTGTTACTAAGAATTATATTTGCACACATACACATACTTACTAAGTCTGCATGCAGAACACTGAACTGAATATTTTGTTCTCATCTAGAGATAACCCTTAGATGTCCAGACCCTTAGCAATGCCGTGGTGCTGCAAAGACTCCTTGCTAGACATCTAATTGGAATCTAGAGGTTTATTTCTATAACTGGTATAAGCAAGAAATGGATCTTGATTTGTGGGGTAATCTGCCACATCTGACCCATGTCCCTCTACTCTAATCACCAAATGACTTATGGGCTCACATGAACTGGTCAAGAGTTTCATAGGAAACACATTCAGATAGGAGGTACTAAGGTGAACATCTTGCCACTCACAACCTTTTTCTAACCTACAAACTATATCCTGCACAATAAGCACTATTCAGATCAGAATAAAAACTTTCAAGGCTATATTGCCTCCAGTGGTAAAACAACATGCTGGTCTTGCATGTAAGCAAATTAGTTTTTTTCCTAGATGATGTTTCATCAATGCTCTCTCAGTGGTTGCCAATATCAATACATCACAGTACATAAAACAGGGGAAGCACTGCGAGAAGTTGAGGGGTGATTTTGCTGTTTCTTAAATCTGTTCCCTTCCTCTCTGGGATTGTTAATTCATAGCAGTCTTATGTCTCTTTTCCTGATGCAATACTGGAAGCATCATTGCATTCTGGCTGCTATAGCTTCCCCATCCCAAAGGACATTAAGAATTAAAGACATCATCTTTGGTTTCCACTGAGACCATTGTGTTGATACATCAAATGCAACATGACATCAACAAATATACCACATAACAAAGAATACCAGCAATTTTCTTAACTTCCACCCCTATATAATCACCTGTTGGATTCTGTTATTTACTTCGGGATATTAGATTGCTTCATCTTTGTATTGCCATTTATACACCACTATTAGTGTATATCTTCTTCACACAACATCTCAATATTTCATGGAATTCACTGCCATAAGATCCTTGTTCAATTGTTACAATTTTGGTGATCGAACCAGGCATAATGGGAGATTGCACTTTGCACGATCCTTTCGGTATATGTGGTTACCATTTAGTTTGAATAGGGTAACACATATATTTTCCAGCTTTGGTATGCATGATGGTTGTTGTGGGTTTTCCGGGCTGTATTGCCGTGGTCTTGGCATTGTAGTTCCTGACGTTTCGCCAGCAGCTGTGGCTGGCATCTTCAGAGGTGTAGCACCAAAAGACAGAGATCTCTCAGTGTCACAGTGTGGAAAAGATGTAGGTCATTTGTATCTACTCAGGAGGGGTGGGGTTGAGCTGAGTCATCCTGTAAGAGTTTCCCCGGGTGTGGAATGCTAATGGCGGGAGGCTTCACTGTATCCTGAGGAGGTTCTTTTGCATATGGATTGGTACTTGATGTGCTAATCTTCTCTGCAGGGCTATTGTCGGGGATAGAATGTTTTGTTAGCCTGGTGTTTTTCAGAACTGGAAACCATGCTCTGTTCATTCTTAAGGTTTCTTCTTTCCTGTTGAAGTTTTGCTTATGCTTGTGAATTTCAATGGCTTCCCTGTGCAATCTGACAAAGTAGTTGGAAGTGTTGTCCAGTATTTTGGTGTCCTGGAATAAGATACTGTGCCCTGTTTGAGTTAGGCTATGTTCAGCCACTGCTGATTTTTCAGGTTGTCCAAGTCTGCAGTGTCTTTCATGTTCTTTTATTCTTGTCTGGATGCTACGCTTTGTGGTCCCGATGTAAACTTGTCCACAGCTGCAGGGTATACGGTATACTCCTGCAGAGGTGAGGGGGTCTCTACTGTCTTTTGCTGATCATAGCATCTGTTGTATTTTTCGGGTGGGTCTGAATACTGCTTGAAGGTTATGCTTTTTCATAAGCTTTCCCATCTGATCGGTAATTCCTTTGATATATGGCAAAAACACTTTTCCTGTAGGAGACTGTTTTTCCTTGGTTGTTTGATTCATCCTGGGTTTGATTGCTCTTCGGATTTCATTTCTGGAGTAGCCATTTGCCTGAAGTGCGTGGTTTAGATGATTAATTTCCTCATTGAGAAAGTGCGGCTCACATATCCGTCTTGCGCGATCCACTAATGTTTTCATTATGCCTCTTTTCTGTCGGGGGTGGTGATTGGAGTTTTTGTGTAAGTACCGATCAGTGTGAGTTGGTTTCCTGTAGACCTTGTGACCTAACTGAAAGTTTGCTTTGCGGATGACCAGGGTATCCAGGAATGGAAGTTTTCCCTCGATTTCTTTCTCCATTGTGAATTGTATGTTCAGGTGGATGTTGTTGAGATGATTCAAAAACCCCATCAATTCTTCCTCCCCATGGCTCCAAATGATAAATGTATCATCCACAAACTGGAACCATACACTAGGTTTGTGGGGTGCTGATTCTAGAGCTGTTTTTTCAAAATGTTCCATGTAGAAGTTTGCTATAACTGGGCTGAGTGGGCTCCCCATGGCCACCCCATCCATCTGTTCATAGAATTCGTTGTCCCATTGGAAGTAACTGGTTGTCAGACAATGGTGGAATAAGGCTGTTACATCCTCTGGGAAAATCTGATTAATAAGTGCAATAGTGTCTTTTACTGGAACCTTGGTAAACAGGGATACAACATCAAAACTGACAAGTATGTCTTGTGGATTGAGTTTCAGAGAACTGATTTTGTTGATGAAATCTGCTGAATCTTTGATGTAAGACAAGGTTTTCCCAATGTGGTCCTGCAGGAGATCTGCCAGATGTCTAGCTAATTCATATGTCGGTGAACCACATATGAACCACATATGAACCACTGACATACTTGGTTCTGGCTACTCCAGAAATGTGTATTTCTGGAGAAATACACAAATCTTTGTGTATTTCTTATTAACACTTAAAATTTCAAAATTCAGACATTGCTGTTGAAGTTAGCAGCATTGGACTTAATTGAAATTTGCCATCAATATTTAGTAATTTGCCTACTTTTGAGCACTTAACAGTATGAGCCTATGCAGAGTTGCACCAGTCTAGGTCCGACTTCAGTAGACTTAGACAGGTGTACTTCTGCATCGGATAGTGTTGCAAATGCATGAATAAAGTTGAATTATATTGCAAGTCAACTGTCAAACATTTCCTGCAGCATGATCCATGCTGTCAAAATTTGTCATTTATTGCATGACAGATGCCACACATTATTAAATATTATTTCAAATTAAATATTGTGTTGCATTTGGAATGCCCTCCCTGCTGACTTTTCAGTAGTTTACTTTGTTTGGGTTTTGTTGTTTTATGTATCCAGGAGAGGGGGGGGATCCTTCCTTGTTCCTTGATATTTATATCATTTCTATAATGTCTTGCTGCTGTTTTGAAATTTTAATTGCTACCTCATCTTTTTAAACTGATGAAGTAGGGTCAATTTATTCTATTGCTCATTTTTTTAAAAAAAGGATACTGCCGCTGTTATATTGTGCTGGTTTTATTGAATTTTATTTATTAGTCAATTGTTAAAATAAACTATTTTTTAAAAGAATGTAAATCACCATGAGTTTTTTAAATTGAGATTGTGAGTTTAAAATATTATAAATAAATAATTTTGACTGTTACTGCACATCAATTGTCAAATCCTATCCAAGTATCTCCACTACATGTCAGATACCATCAAATATTTATTGCTACTGTGTGTCAGCAGTCAGACTCTGTCAAATCCTGATTGGTACAAGTTAGATACTGTTCAAATGTTGACTACTGCTACAGAATCTTTGTGTACCAAATATTGATGAAGAAGATCAAATGTGCAATGAATATCTGAACAGCCAGAGTATTTTTGGAGAAAAGTTCCCATCAGATTTTTAAGGAGAACAAGAGAACAAGAGCTGAATTAATATTTGTGTCTATTAATATGTTGTGTCTAATTTGTTCTTGTATCTACTTGTATGATACAAAATAATACAACATTCATTTCATTCTGGCCATTGACACAGTTTTTATATTCATGATTATGTGTGCCAAATGTAAGGGATCACTTCATGCATCTGACAAAGTGGGGTCAACTTTGGATCTGCTAAAGTTTGTGCCCCAGTATATTTGTGTTTAAGATGCTACAGAACTCTTTGTTAATTTATTACAACAAATAAATAAAACTGCTCCTCAGGAAGGTACACCAAAGGACTTTGCAATGTGTACCTCAAATATGTATAGATAATATATTATTTATTTATTTATTTAGCAACTTCCTATGTTGTCTCCAGAGACCTGCTCAAGGCAAGCTCATAAGGTAAAAAAAATACAACAATACGGACAATAGCATTGTTCCCTATGACCTTTTAGAATGACTTCTGAAAGTGCACAGACCGGATTTGTTTGCATAAGGAAAATGTTTTCTGCAGTGTCTCCCCATCATGCATACAGTGCTTGTATGAATATAATTTGTGTGAACTAGGCTCTTTCAAAATTATGCATAGGGGAAGGGGCATGGCCAGCCCACTACCCCTTCTACAGGCATTTGATGTGCACAGTTAGAATTTGTCTAGAGACCCATAGTTGCCATGACAATTGGGAACAGTTACAAAGTTTCGATGTCTTTCCAAGATAGCTTTTAGATGGGCTGTAATTTCCTAAATGAGAGAACGCATCTCTCTAATAAAAAGAAATTAATGAAAATAAATTCACATAGGAGGACAAAAAACATTTTTATGTCACACAAAACAGTTATATTGTTCAAACAGTTTCTTTTGCAAATGTAAGATTAACTATTAAAGCCAGTGAGGTATGGCAAACATTTTGGATAAGAAACTGCTGCAAAAATAACAACTGAAGGTGTGATCTTGTTCTCTCTTATACAACTAGACATAATGTGTGTATGTACATGAAAGAGCAAGGTACTTCATATTAATACTTCTCCTTGATAAAGTATCCACAAGTCAGGATTTATTCACTCTCAGGTTATTTTCTGACAGGGAGCCCCAATGGACAATAATAGACTCCATATGGTTTTATCTGAGTAGCTGGATCCAAAAAAACCATAAGCACACCCTCTTCCTGAGGAATGGATCCTTCTCCCCCCCCCCATACACACACCTTGCACCACCTGAAATGCTGCTCTTGGAGGATGCAGTGTGCAATATGGGAAGCTGCAACATGAATGGGAAATCCTCAGAAAGCAGGGACTTTGCTTTACCCAGTGACTTTTAAAATTATTATTATATACTTTATACTAAAACAGACTAAAGTCTTTTAATTTCCTACTTTTCCCAAAATGGTGTTATTCATACACCATGAAAACCACACTTAATTGGTCTGGGCTTGGTTCAATTGATCCAGGTCTGTTTTCTGGTCCTGCATCCTCCCCAGCTCTTGCACTTTGTAGTTTTGACTGTGCTCTCTTGGCTTGCTTACTGATCCTTTTTTCTAGGATAGGGTCCCAACCTGAGGTCTCATCCAATTGTGTCTTGCTCTGGTACTGCAGGCTTTATGTAAAGATGAGCAATGGACAGATTCAGGGCAACATCTGGGCCATGAAAAGTTCCATCTGTACCCCTAAGTTACCAGATCAAAGTCACTGTATGCAGGGGTGCTGCTGATGATTGTGTCCTGAGGGCCTCTAGTTGTTTTATAACAACTACCCTCAATTCAGGACTTGTTCTCTGGCAAAGTCACCCCAAGAGACCGCGTTTGCTGGCAAAATGAAGAGGGGTGTCAATGTATGGCTTGTTTGTGGTCACTGGAAAAGGCCATTGCTTCTTGGTCCTATGTCTCTTCCACCTGAATTGAAGATCCCTCAGCAAAACCACTCAACTCAGAGCCAGCCAGTGGTTATGTGGAAGGAGGTGCTTCGAGTACCTTCCTAGAGGTGATAAAGATACCTTGAGCCAGCCCTGCTTCCATCACTTCCCTAAAGTAGCCCTGCAGTGAAATTAACTGCTGACCAGGGCTCTACTGGCCATAATTTCTTACCTGTTATGAGGCTTTATTGGAAATGTTTAGCACAGTGAATAAAGCACAGCAGAATAATGCTGCACAGACATGTGTGTGTTTAGAGTCTAAGAAAAAGTTTATTTCTAGAATAAGGGAAAGGGTTACATAGAAAAGAAAACAACAACCTAACTAAACTCCATCTTGCTTCTTTGTTCTCTCTTTGTCTTTGTTGCTCTAAGAAGAAACTGGAAGTTTCCCCCAAAGCTCCATCCCCTTTGGAGGGAAAATCTACTCTCCTCTTAATTGACTCTATGCTAAACTTGATATCATTAGATTACAGAAACTTCAGCTTAACTCTTTCATGACAGAAGGGATGACACCTGCAAAATCCAACACTTTCACTGTCAGATGGCCTCTTAATGGACTTCAGAGGATAGAAAGAGAGCTGCTCCTCCCCATGTCAATATCCCTCATATGGGAACCTTGAAGCCATAGAATCAGATTTGGAAGGGACCTCCAGGGGCATCTAGTTCAACCCCCTGAACAAAGCAGGAAATTCACAACTACCCCCCCACACACACACACACACCAGTGACCCCTACTCTGGGCCCAGAAGATGGCAAAACACCTCCAGGATTCTTAGCTAAACTGGCCTGGGGAAAATTGCTTCCTGACCCAAAAGTGGTAATAAGTGTGTAAAAAGGGGCCACAAGAACTAAGACTGATGCAACGCTTCTTGCCCTCCCTCTCATGATCTGCCTAGGTTCACAGAATCAGCATTGCTGTCAGATGGCCATCTAGCCTCTGCTTAAAAACCTCCAAAGGAGAACCCACCATCTCCTGAGGAAACCTGTCCGCTGAGGTACCGCTCTGTTAAGAAGTTCTTCCTAATGTTTAGCCAAAACTCATTTGATTTCATTTTCACTGATTGGGTTCTGGTCCAACCTTCTGGGACGATGGAAAAGAACTCCACTCCATCCTCTATATGACAGCCCTTCAAATACTTGGAGATGATGATCATATCACCTCTCAGTCATCTCCTCCTCTCAAGGCTAAACATGCAGTGCTCCTTCAACCTTTCCTCATAATACTTGATCGCCACACCCCTCACCATCTTCATTGCTTTCCTCTGGACATGTTCCAGCTTGTCTATATCCTTCTGAAATTGTAGTACCCCAAATTGAACACAATAGTCTAGGTGAGGTCTAACTAGAGCAGTATAGAACGATACCATCACTTCACATGATCCAGTCATTATACTTCTGTTGATACAGCCCCAAATCACATTTGCTTTTTTAGCTACCACATCACACTGCTGACTCATGTTCAGTGTATGGTCTTCTAAGATCACTAGATCCTTTTTGCACATACTACTGCCAAGAAAAGTCTCCTCCATCATATAATTAGGCATTTGAACTTTATATTTAATTCTGTTGAAATTCATTTTGTTTTAGCCCAGTTTTCCAGCCTGTCAAGATCATCTTGTATCCCCTGACTGTCTTCTATTGTATTTGCTACCCCTCCCAAATTAGTATCATCTGCAAATTTAATAAGCATTCCCTCTATTCCTTCATTAAAATCATTTATAAAAATGTTGAACAGAACAGGTCCCAGGACCGATCCCTGAGGCACTCTGCTGTCACTCTTCTCCAAGAGGATGAGGAACCATTAACAAGCTCTCTTTGGACGCGAACTAGCAACCGGTTATAGATCCACCTAACGGGAATAGGAGCCAAACCACATTTTACCAACTTGCAAACCAGGATATTATGTGGAACCTTATCAAAAGCCTTACTGAAATCAAGATAAACTGTGGACCAAGCTACACATGACAAATGACACTTGAACAGCAAGTGTATTTCTCCCTGTTCACTTGCCCTCCACTCAATCCACTTGCCGTTCAAGTGTCATTCGTCATGTGTAGCTTGGCCCTATGTCTACAGCTTTCTCCTGATCCAGCAAGGTAGTAACTTTCTCAAAAAAAAAAAAAGATAAGGTTAGTCTGATATGACTTGTTCTTGAGAAACCCATGCTGACTCTTAGTAATCATACCTGTTGTTCTTCTGGCCCCTCACCCAAGATTTTAGTGCACTTAGGTAATAAACTTTTAGTGGGCCCCATCCCAGATTCCCCTCCTCACTGACTCTTTCGTATAGTCACATTGTTTAATCTTCATTGTTGGGATGCCAGGATTTGACCTGACATTAGTGAGGCAGGAGGGCCATATTCAAACCCTTTGCAGTGTCCCATTCAAAAATTCTTAAATGACAATCCACTTTTTTAATGGTCCCTAAGATCACAATAAAATTAATAGAAGGAAATGCTGAATGCTTTTTGCTGAACAAATAGCAAATTAGAATTCAACTCCTCCTGTGCTCTGATGGGCCTGAATTGTAATGTCTTCTCTAACAAATCAGTTGGTAACAGAGAATAACCACAAACATTAACATCAAATTGCTTTTTTCCCTTGTATGTTCATTATTGCTTTATCAAAGAGGGGCAAGACCTGAGTTTTAACTGCAAACCTTTTGAGCAACTATGGGTGCTGAAAATTCTGCCACAAATGTGTTCTGTAGTTGAACTTATCATGTTCAAAGGTGTCAGTCAAGTGTAAGCTGATCATCCAATCTGTTTGGTTGGTGCTGAACAGCTGCAGTCTGCCAAATAGGTTTTCATCAGGTTTTTGCCACACTGTACATGTGCTAAGACACTGCCAATTCAAATGGATAAGCAGCCCTTAGCATCTGTAGGGAACACTTAGGCAAAGAGCAAGCGGTATTTAGGGTTTATATTATGTGTGACTGATTTAATTGTCTGTTTAAACAACTGCCTGCTGAGTAAAACAGTTAAGCAGAAAGGGAGGAGGAGCAGAACTCAATCAGGCTGTGGGAGTGCAGACATGCGCAAAAAGCCAATTTTGCTGTACTGCATGGTTAGAAAAGATTACAGAGAAGCATCCCGCCAAATGACCAGAAATGGGTCTATGCTCAGTTGAACAGATCATCCAAATATAAGCTCCTTGTTTGCAACATGAGCCAAACTGGTGGTAGGGTTACCACCAGCCCCCTGCTGCTGTGAAGCACAGCTCTCCAGGGCCCTTCCTGCAGTGCTCCTGCACTCCACAGTGGGCTGAATCAGGCCCGTTTGGGGCCCAAATTGGCCTGCTGCGAAGCACAGGGGCACTCCAGGGCCCAGTACAACATTGTCACGCTGTCCCAGCAGTGCTCCTGTACTCTGCAGTGGGATGTTTTCGGCCCTGAACAGGCCCAATTTGGCCCACTGTGGAGCATGTCTTCATATCATAGAGGAAAACAGAGAGGATCCAGTTCGGATGATGCCCCTTTAAAAGCTTAATAAGAGTTTGGTAAACCACTGACTTGTGTCAGAATTAGAGGTGGGCACAATCCAAAAAAAATTACCGATCAAGCTGATCGGGGATTGGCGCCAGCGACGAACCCAAATCACCGACCCACTCTGGTCATCTCCCGTTTCCTATCCGTGGATCAGGGATCGGAGAGGCCAAAGCGGAGGGGCGCCTCGCTGTTCCCAGCTATGTGGGAAGGTGGGTGGTGGTGGCGACCGCCGGGTCTGGCGGGCATGTGGAGGTGGAGACGAGCCGCCTCCCCTCAGGGAGGGGATGTTCACACACACACACACACATACACACACACACACACACACACTTAGAGCAGAGGGGGGGAGTTTTTAACCCAGTGACGAGCCGCCTCCCCTCAGGGAGGGAACGTTCACACACACACACACACACTTAGAACAGAGGGGAGGGGAGTTTTTAACCCGTTCCTGCCTCTCCAAATAGAGAGAGAGCGACACCCCGTCAACATGTTTCAGGCAGCTTTTTTAAAAACGCAGGGACAGAATCCTCCATTCCTCCCACCCAATTTTAAAAGCAAGCAGCCAGTCTTCCAAAAGCATATTTTAAACACACACACAGAGCCGTGAATGAGGTTTTCCCACAAAATACAGTGTTTTAAAAGCAGGTTAAAAGCAAAGAATGACAGACAGAAAAACAGCCATTCCTCCTACAAAGCCCTGTTTTTTTAAAAAGCAAAAAACGTTTGGAGTGCCCATGGCTACAGAACATCCCCTTCCCCCTCCTTCCCCTGGCTGTCTTCCAACTGGTGAGTGCGTTGCTGCTCCGTGGTTGGAAGGAAGCCCTGCTGATCAAGGCAAGCTGGGCTTCCATTCGGGTTTCCAGGGTGACAGAAGGAGGGCAAACTCAGCTCAGGCATTCCCCTGGCTCCATTGCCAGGGGAATAGATTACTGGCGCCGGAGTGACTGGATCTCCGATCAGATATCGATCGCCCCGATCAAGCCCCGATGAAGCCCCCCCCCCCCGAACGCTGGATTGGTCGCCGTGGACGGCACTGATCCACCGGGTCCCAATCGCACGAACGCCATTATCGTGGGTATTTTTCTATCGTAATGCCGATCGTGCCCATCTCTAGTCAGAATCCAGAATATTGCAAATCTTGTTGAAATTTGGCCCCCTTCTTAAAAATGAAAAGGAATGGCTTCATTTTCAAAATTTCTCCTCTGCATTTTTCCTGTCCTATTTAAGTCTAGCTTCAGAGACTTAGTATCCCTCTGCCTAATGAAATCATACTCCCTTTCTTACTTTAAACAAAATTGTAACTGTAACTTATTTAGAACTAAAGCTGAGAAACGTCAGTGAAGTTGAAATGTGTTTATATACAGTGCATGTAAAAACAATTGCTGTATTTCAGCAGAAGGAATAACCATATATTCTTTGTTTGGCTTGAATCTCTGTGGATATCCACTTAATATGCTAACTGCTCAAAACAAAATAAAAAAGAGAAAAAAAGACCCTGAGTCATTCAGGCTATCTGCTGCTCTGACTATGATTGCTTTTAAGTGTATGATGGCAAAGGGCCCATTGAAAGAAGATGCTATGAAATTTGCATTAAATTGTTACTAAATTTGTAATAATCTCTGTGAGTACCAAATAGCCACATAATGATAGGCCAGGGATAAAATTACAGAAAATTGTAGACTTATTCTTCGCTTAAAAATTCTGCCCATTATGTTGAAAATTGGAAAAATCCAGACAAACTGCTTTGTATTGTAAGGAAGGAGTAGTATTTACATCTGACCCCTGTTCTTCAATAAGTATCATTGCAAAAGCCATGTGTTGATCAGCAGCCCCTTTTGTTCCAGACTCTGCTCCCCTGAGCTGCCCCAGGCTCCTCCCACCGGCTCATTGCCTGGTCTTAGCACAGTATTAACCCCTTCTGATCCAAGACCCAGCTCTTACTTTCTGGGCTTTACTTCAAATGCAGGAGGGTCATCTACATTGAATGCCACACCATTAAAAAATGGTCTCTATTGAAGGGAAACCTGATATGCTAGCTGTCTATGTGGAGGAAATTGTTTTGTACTGAGGAGTGATCGGGAGGGAACATGGCATGATGTAGCCCGATCTCATCACAACTGGGAAGTTAAACAGGAATGGTAATTGGATGGGCAACCTCCAAGGAATTCCATGCAGAGGAAGGCACTGGCAAACCACTTCTGCTTTTCACTTGCCTTGAAAGCCCTTTGCTGAGGTCACCATAAGTCAACTGCGACTTGACAGCACATACACAGATACAAGCAGTATTCAGTAGTGTGAGCTACACAATCATTTTTATTAAGGCTTTTAACTGTAAGGTTAGCCTGCTTGAAAGTTCCTTCTAGAGACTTCTCCTTCTTCTCTTCCCCTGCCTATGCATGCTCAGCACAGGCAAACTGGCTCTTAAATTATTTGGAGGACTGCATGAAATGGGGTTTTTGGAATACCTTTTCCAACAATAGCCCCCTGCACCACTCAACAAACTATTTCAAAAAATTAGGAAAATTTGGGGATAGCCTCTAATGCAAAGAAGCTGCAGATCAGAAGAACAAAATGGAACCTGCCAGCTAAGTACTCCAGGTCTGTTATGCTTGTTACAGAGAAACTTGGAAGTACAGTATGTCAAAATATCTCTCTCAGTTTATCCTATTTTATAATTAGTGTTATCTTTGGCTGCACCTGTACATCATTGAATATTGTGCTGTCATTGTGCTATAGAAGTAATTCAAAACTGGGCAGTGAACAGGACAGTGACTGGACAGTAAAGACAGTGAATTTTTGCTATACTGCACTAAATTTTTGCTATACTGCAATGATAGCACAATATCCTACAATGTGTGAATGGAGCTTTGTGGCAAAAAGAGCCAAGACAAAAAAACTAATAATATTGGGATCATATTTATGCCCATGATTTTCAAATGACACCTGCATATAAACAGAGTGTTGGCATTATTTGCAGAAGTACTTATGTTCCCTAGAAATCTGATACAAACGTTTTCATGTGCCCCCTAAATGAGCACAGACTTGAAAGTCTCTGTGTAACATCAGAACCACTAAGTCTCAAAGGGAGGATGCTAAGCATCAGACCAGATTCTGGATGCCAAAGTTATGTGGGCCAGCTGTAACTTCAGAGCAGCTCACCAAGAGAAGCTGGGTCAGAGGAGGAAGAGAAGAGAGCAGAGGCCCCAGAGGAGAAATCAAAAGGAGCAGGGAAACCTGGGCATTCAGCTGAAAGGTTTGATGCTCCACAGGGCCCCCATATTGACCAGCCCTAGATGGTCATGGTGTGTTGACAAGGGGCAATGGTTCTGTTAGATTTAATACAATAAACACACAGGTGTTGAAGGAAAAGATATTTATTTAAGTAATATAGAGTTTACAGAAATAAACAAGTACAGAACAGAGAGTATGCTTATGCCCCTATACTGCTGTCAGGAACCCCAAGAAACAACAATAGGCAGATCCCTGGCACAGCCAATGGGGAGGCGGCAATCCCCACTGCCCACCAACACTCCCCCCATCAGGGAGCAGGCATCTCTGCCTGGGGGGAGCAGAGGTAACACTGAAGGTGCGGACAGGGAACCCACCCTCTTGCCCATCCAACTCCCATTTCCGATGTGGGCCAGGCCAGTGGCTGCCGCTCCACATGCCTGCAAATCCCACTACCACCACCATGAGAAACAGGTTCCCCCTCCCTGAAAAGTGGGACCAGAAGGGTTGCAAAGAGTGAGGAGGGACTCAGCACCCATGATCAGCCCCCCAAGGTCCAGGAGAGGCAGCTATGCAGAGGTGAGCGGTGGCGGGTGCCACAACAAGTGACACTGCTGCCTATTGGAGATCACTGGGGAGACAGGAAGGACCATTCAATGGCAGGGGAGCAACCAATGCCCCTCGATTTGCAGCAGCTCCATTACACATCACCGCATCGAAAAGGTATAAGAAGAATGCAGGGTGGACTTCATGAGCCATGCTCCAGTCCCTGGATGACACACCCCTGATTTACTAGATGACAGGACAGCTGTTGGAGAATGGGAGTCCTCCGTTACATCCCCACCACCCCCACCAGCAACACAGGCGGCACTCCCACCCTGCTGCACGCTGTGAACCTAAGGGGGGAAGGGGGAGGGAAGCTGGCTGGGTCCAGAGTTTACAAGGTGCAACTGGACACCTGCTCTTTTGACCTGCAGAGCCATGCAAAGGCACGGAGCTATCTAGAGCCTCATAGGAGCAACCCCACCTGTCCCAGCCCACAGTCAGAGACCATTTTCTTCAAAGTGTAGAATGGCAGCCTGTTGCGCTCAAGCCGGGGGCACGTGTCCGAACATCGGCTGGGCATGAGGCTCAGGTCACAGAGAATGGCAAGCTAGGTTCCTTCCACGCTGAGCTCCGCTCAGTGTCTTCCCTTTATACTCCTCCCTCGTTGGGAGGGCAAGGGGCAGGTGTTCCCTTTTCCTCTGATTGACTTGCCTCACTTTCCAGGGTCAGTTCCACTCAATGATGTGCTTGTAGGTGTGCGCTCCTGCATCTCTTCCACACAGCTGCCCTCGCCCAGGTCTTCCATCTGGTGGCTGGCTTGGGAGACTCGGCCCTTCTTGATGCCAGTATCCCTTTTCCCTGGCGCTAGTCCTTGCCTCTGGCGGCTTCTCCCAAGGTTCCTGGCTGCGCCTCCTGCTGCTCCTCCCCAAGTTATCTTGGTATTGCAGCTTGGTCTGGCGTTGGGTCCTCTGCCCACGGGGCTGGGCTGAAAGGGAAACTGACACATGTATGGCAAGGGACCTGGCCCTGTGCAAGCCCCAGCCCAGTCTGTCACATTCTAGGAGGGTGTCCATGGGTAGGAGCGGCAGCAGCAGCTCCATTGGTACAGGTGCAGCCTGCAGGCAGATGATGCATGCCCCTCCAGCAAGAAATTAGTCCTCATCTGCCTCAGGATGGTCTGATCTTGTGAGGGAGACAGTCTAGGGGCTGAACACCTACCACCAAAAGAAAGTTACAAAACACAGTCACCCCAACCTGCGGCCGCACTTCCTCCTCTGCTGCGGGGACACCCAGATGAGAGGGTCTGAACAGAGCCCCCAAATGGGAAGCTGGAGCCTCCCCCCAAACAGCTGTGTCAAGGGCAGTTCTCTGGGCATATGCCTTTGTGACCAGCTGGGTCAGCTGCCACCCCCCCTGAGAACCTTACCTGCAGAGACTAGTGTTCAGGAGGATGTGGGTGAAGGGAGGGGGCAGCTGGTGTTAATGAGCAAGCCGGGGCACTGCTGCCCCAGATCCTTCTTACCTGTTAGAGTACCCTTACCCCTTCACGAGCTGAGACTGAGGTGTCAGATAACCTCCAAGGAAACTTGGGTGGAGTTTGTTAGTATGACATTCCAGACTAGGCACTTCTTCCCTTGAGTGAGTGCAAACTACTCCCATATTCCTCAAAGTCCCCTAAGTGCACTTGTGCCCCACCACTGTGAGCACCCTCTTCCGCCTTGCACTCTAAGTCCCTGCAGTTCTAAATCCCTGTGGCAGGGGCATCCGGGCAGGGCCTCCAGACACCTGCCAATTTACCTAGGTTCATGGGCACTTCACCCAGAAGTTATACAGGAAAACCCGATGAACTGATTGAATGCACGGAGGGGGGCTCGGCCACTATGAGGACACATGTGGATTGGTTCCTGCAGTAGTTGCCATCCTATGCTCCACTAGGCCACATAGGCGGGGCCGGGCATGGGGGGGAGCTGAGTTTTCCCATTCAATGGGTGCCTATGGGCTACGTCTTCTTTTTTTATGGTGTAACTTTTTGCCACTGCAGTGGCTTAGGGAGCTGACTAACTCCTGGCCTGCCCCCTGTCCCACCCTCTTCAGCACCAATGCAGAAATTTACGCCACACTTATGCCTCCATCTAGCCGCCTGTCCTGGCCACCACCGGGCCATGGTGGGGGTGCTCCTCGCCCAGCTGCTGGCAGAGGGGTGTTATGGCCGTGTAAGTCTGAGTTATGGCAGTGTACCTCTTAGTCTGCTCTCTAAGCGCTTTCCTCCCTCCCACTCAGGATTGCACTGTGAGTTTGTTATACTTTGTATTTATTTTTGATATCAACGGTGATACATAGTAAGATTTTGCAGTCTGAATTTGCTGTTTGTTTACCTTTCTGAGGGCACGGTATGATCACTCATCATCACCAAGTCACTTGTGAGAATCTTTTTTGTAAGTTTGCACACTAAAGGGGAGTTCTCTGAGTATGCGGAAACCCTAGCATTGTTTGCGGATAGGCTCTTTTCTCTGTCTTCATTATAGGTAATAACCATAAATTTAGCTACGGCAAGGAACAAGCCAAGAACTTCCAAGGACTCATTGGTGGTGGAGAGAATAACAATTTATAAATTTGCCCCAGATTTATCAACCAAATTTCTACCTTCAAGTTTCTGTTGGCTTTCAGGGGTAGAATAGGCCAATCTACCATATATTAATAGAATTTACAGCTAGAGACAGTCCCTAGTGTTTAGCAGTGTTGAGGAACGGGCAACTTGTAGGCTTTCCCTAAGATCACACAACTTTGTTTGTACTAGTACCAGGTTTAGGACCAATTCACACGTTACAAAGTCTGTGTGCCCACCACAAGGACTTTGTATCACATGTGCATTGGGCAGGCATTCTGTACTTCCCAGATGAACACAGGACTGAATCTGATAGCCACTGTGGTCCACAAGGAGCAGAAACTTTTTGATTTCTTGTTCAGGCTTCTCTTCCACCTCCTGTCCTTTTTAGCTTGGTTGGTAACAACAAAATCCTTTGACTGCCAAAGCAAATATATTTTGTCACTTAATTAAAAACTATTATTCTGCAGTAGGACTGCCAACCTCTAGGTGGTAGCTAGAGATCTCCTGGAATTACAACTCAGCTCCAGACAACAGATATCAGTTCCCCTTGAGAAAATGGCTCCTTTGCAGGGTGAATTCTATGGCATTATACCCTGTTCAGATTTCTCCTCTCCTAAACCTCACCCTACCCAGGTTCTACCTTCAAAATCTCCAGGAATTTCACAATCCAGAACTGGCAACCCTATTCTGCAATAATAATCAGCTTCTAGAAATGCGGCGGCTATTTAGTAATGATATAGAAAAAAATAACCAAGAAAACTACAGCTTGTTTTTCATAAAGTATATTGTATCCATCCTTCCAACAGCATGATGCAGGTAAAATGCATGTTTATTTCGCTAAGAAATCCGTAACTCATTTACCTTTCTACTGAGGAAAGCAATTTTTATTTTGATTTGAACCTTGTAAGCATTTTCTTTAGAAGTGACTTATAGTTATGGTGGCAAAACAATATCAGGCTATGACTATCTCATATGGTAGCTGCCTTCTGGGACAAGGATCGCAGCTGGTGCAGCTCAGGTCATTAGTCAATGCTGTCTCCATTCCTGATGCTTTAGGGGAAGCCCAAGATTCCCCTTGAAAATGTTTTTGGACTCACATAGAAAAGGGGGATCTTTAATACCCTTTTCAGGATAGTGTAGGCTGTAAAAACATCTGGTTTTAACCTTACTGAAGTAATTATGGATGAATAATTAGCTACAGCAATATTTGATCCTATCTGCATCTAACAAAAGCATGTTTCTGGCTGCCCTCAGACCACATGTTCCAAAGTAATTTTAATACAGATTCAGACTATAATAGTTAAATCCCCTAGGCATACACATGTATACACATTTCATTCCAATTCTTCTCACAAGGAATGCAAGAGATTTTCCCCTATTCTCACAACTTTGTGAAGTAGGTTAGAACAGAGAAAGACTGACTGTCCTAAAGTCATCCAGTTAGTTTCATGGCTGCAGTGGAATCAGGGCCAGCACTTCCATTGAGGCGGACCCAGCCCCCACCTCGGGCGCTGAACTCTGTAGGAGGCATCATGCCGCCCCCCGCCCCCCCAATGACCGGTGTTTCCTGCAGTGTGCGCACTCCCGTGTGCTCGCGCAGGAATTCTCCTCTCTTGGTGCAAGGCATTTCTTCTGGCGTGCAGAAGGGCAGCCCTGTCTTCCTGCTCAGCCAGCACCTGAGGAGCTTCGAATTCAGCCCCATCAGCGGGGACATTTCTTTCTCTATCTTTTTTTCCTCCTCCTCTCTTTCTCTCTCAATTTAAGCCTTGGGCTTAATTAACATTATACTATCTATAAAATGGCATTGCAATATGGACATTTTGTTTATAATTCTTTTCTAAATAATCCCTAGCATAGAATTTGCCTTTTTAACCACTGCCATATATTGAGTCAACATTTTCATTGAGCATTCTTTCCTAGTCAGTCATTACAACTTCAGACTGCCTTAGTCCTGTTTGCATTGGTTTAAATTTACTTACATTGAACTTAATTTGCCACATTGTTGTCAATTCACCAGTTTGGAGTGATTCTTCTTTGAGCTCTTCACACTCTCATACCTTTCACACTGGAACTTTAAAGCGTTTCATCACTTTTTCTGCTTCCCATGTTTGTGGGACTTTCACACTTGCAAGGTAGTCATGGGGTGCAGAACCGATGTTTGTCTGTGGCATCCCCGATGTTTCCCATGCGGACATGTTGTTTTGAAGCCACTGTCAGTCATGTCTGGCCTGATTAATGTCAGTGTGAACTCTATACTCCCCTTCTGCTTCTCTTCTCCCCCATCTCCTTTTCCCTAGGAGCTGATTGGTTTGTGCAGAATGAACCACTCCCACCCTCCTCAGCTGTCTGAACTCCTTGTCTGCCATTTTTTTTAGTAAAGCGAGGTAAGGGTCATAAGGCTGCTTCTCCATTGGTTTCCTTCCTCCTGGGTATGCATCCACTGTCTTAATTTTTTTCCCAAAGCCAGGAAAGGGTTAAATGACTGTTTTTCCCTTCCTCCCTTG
Source organism: Eublepharis macularius (assembly GCF_028583425.1). Lineage (NCBI taxonomy): Eukaryota > Metazoa > Chordata > Lepidosauria > Squamata > Eublepharidae > Eublepharis > Eublepharis macularius. The sequence goes on along the minus strand of NC_072795.1, from coordinate 61,992,044 downwards.
GGATATGCACACACACACCCTTTTTCCCCCCAAAGGCAAGTATGGGTTATAACGTTTTAACATTGTAACATTGTAACCTTAATGCACTTTCCTCCTGGCTTTAAAGCCAGGAAAGGATTAAAAGGCTTCTTTTCCCTCCCATGTTTTCCCCCAGAACTCTGCTACCAATTGCCTCTCCAGTAGGCAGGGGACAATCAGCAAAAGGGTGTGTGTGTCCCAACACTGCAAAATTACTACGCATGCTCAAAAAAAAACTGCACCGAGGCTTCAAAGCGGGTCTGAAATGAAGCACAGACGCCAAATTGAAACTGCAGTGGACAGTGTGAAATGAACAGGTGCAATGCCAAAGCCACTGCAATAGGGGTGAATGCTCATAAATGGTGGTTTAAACCGTAAGTGCAAAAAGGGCCTTTGTTTTAGTTTTCTCCATCCTGAATAATTTGATCTGTTCTGCAGATGTAGTCATGGTCACTTCACTGCTCACCTCCAATTCCTGATCTTTTATGAACAAATGAAATCACAGTGGTTCTTAGTGGGAGAGAGGAGAACAATGTAAGCCACTTTGGGTTCTCATCAGGGAGGAAGGCAAAGTATAAATGAAGTGCATACATACATACATACATACATACATACATACATACATACATACATACATACATACATACATACATACTGTTCCTTCTACCCTTTGCTTCCAGTTATATAACCATTTGCTAATCCTTGGATAGGAGCTGTGGCTTTGTGATAGAGCACCTGCTTTACATGCATAAGGTCCCAGATTCAATCCTCAGCATCTCCAGTTAAAAGGAGCAGGGAGTAGATTGTGATATGATATGCCATGCCATGCCATGCCATGCCATGCCATGTGAGACCTTAGAGATAGGATTGCCAGCCTCTTTACCTTGAAAGTGAGGGGTAGAGAATGATAGGTGGGTGGCACCCCCTGATCTGTGTGCTCCAGAGGCCCTTCAGTGATATCATTTCTAATGTAAAACCAGAGGTGTCTCTTTGAGGTGAAATCGTTTTTCACTATGTTTGGGGTTGATTTGGCCCCATTGAGACCCCCTAGCTTCCAGTTTTAGACCAGAAGTACCTTTATCAGGGCCTCCAGATCGGCTCATGTGCCATTTCGCCACATGCTCCAGGGCTCCTGACCTGGTTCCTCCTCATTTCCCTCCCCCTGGAAGCCACTGAGGGGCTGGCATCCCTACCTAGAGAGTAGATGCCTGTCAATATACAATACTGACCTTGATAGAGCATGTCTTGGTATATAGCAGATAACTGCATTCTCTGTAGAAATAAGATGAGCTGGAATACTCCTCCTAGCAGATGTAGAATAAAGTATACAGATAATATGAAGAGATTAAAGAAACAGAAGTTCATGTGCCTCCATTTTTCATCTGGAACAATTTTCACACCTACTTTACCCTCCCCAAAGGAAGTGCAAGCTGAAAGAATTCCAATTTGTAATGTGTTTAAGTTCTTCAGATGGCCACTATGCAGACCAGATTCGCTCTAAAGGAAGAATAATCAACGAGACACAGAATAAATTAAATGTATTATTTGAATCAAGTGAGGACAGGCTGCAAGCTTTCAAGACTCACATGTCTTCACATGTTTGCCTCTTACGCCTTAGAACAAAAAAGATAGATACTTGATCTACCAACCTAAAGCTGAATAAATAGTCCATCTGGTTTGGAACTGAGGAATTAAGACATTTAAATTTGAAATGGCAACAGGTAATGAAATGGTATCTGAATTTTGTGTGCGGGGGTGGGTGTAGAGAAAGACAGAGAGAGAGAGAGAGAGGGAGGGAGGGAGGGAGACATATATGTGTGTGTGTCTTTCTCTATTTCTAATTCCACTTGATTTTCAATCATATGCAATGAAAAACAGTGGCAGTAATAAGCTACTGGCTTGTTTCACATTTGGCACCTACAGTGGTTGGGTTACAGAGGCAACTCATAGTGCTGACATATGTTATTCTCAGGTACTATTGTAGTTTGCTAAGAACCAGCACTGAATGAATACTAGACACTGGGAGCACCTGCCTGCAGTGGGGATAACCCAGAGCACTAGATATGCTTACCAAGCAAGCTTGCCACTGAGGAAAATGCACCTGTACTCATTATGCGCTATGCTATGCTTAGAAATTGATAAGGGAAACCCTTTCCTGAAGGGCGTTTACTAAATGCAGCCACAAGAATAACTGAGAATAGACAAAGGAAGCCAGCTGCAAATGGGAGGATCAGAACACCTGTCCCTAAACACTGGACAAAGGAGGGAACTGTAAACCCCTCAGTAAAAGGAATGATCCTGTGTCTAGTTAATTAGATTAGCTGAACTTCCCAAGCCTGTGAGAAGCCCCTTGCAAGAGATGTGCGGCACTGAAAGTTACTTTTTGCACATTCCAGAGGAGGGGAAAGTGCTCCTCTCTTGTAATACTCTAAAGGGAACAGTCTCTGCCTGCATGGTACCAGGTTGCTGAAGCGACAGGCATCCTTGGTAAATTGTTACACTGTCAAGTCAACAAGGAATAAGGGGAAGCTCTATGAATGGGAAAATGCAGGAGCGGAAAGAGATGTTCCTGGAAAAGATAAAACAATGCACTAACATGATAAGCAAAGCTAATTGGGAAATATTGTAATTAAGTTGCTGGAAAGAATTGTTCCTCCAATAAGCGACCACCGGGTCATTAGAGGTAGCCCCCTGGACAAACCAATAGGGGTCATAATTATGCTTAAGCCAATAAAATCCCAATATTGTAATGAGCCAAAGGGTATAAAGTATCTTGCACAGCTATTGTAAGATTGATTAACACAGTGCACGTGTGATTCTTTCGTTCTCCGTGTAACTAGCGTTCCTTCACATTTTAATAAACGTAGCAGACTTGCTTCTTCCACAGGACTCCACGTCTGTCTCTTCTTTGAATTGGCTAAGGGGACATTCGAACCACTGATTGTGTGGAACAAACCTGTTGGCTTGTCCTATTGTTGCACTCTGACGGGCTCTGCCGGCACAAGAAGACATCAACATCTCTCAGGAGGTGCACCCTGACTGGATTTAGTCAGCCTGTGGATCTCAGTGCTGCATGGCGGCGGCGTCCAGGAGAAGCCGCAATGGACCTGTTGAAAGCCAATGGAGTCTTGTGACAGAAGTTGGGGAAATGTTTAACTGAAGCCACAGGAAAGATAGGTAAAGGGGGAAAGCCCTCCCCCGGGCAGGGGCAGGTGAGTCCAGTCGTTAGTCTCAGAATAGAGCAGGGGCACCGTTCGACATGCGGGGGGGGCGGAGGTGGAATCCACTAGACTAGAGCAGGAAGGGGGGGAGAAGCCCTAGGTGTATGAAATTGCTGGTGCCAGTGTGTGGGTTTGCGGCCAAGTTCGCTCAAGCCAGCCAGGAGGGGCTGTGAAGAGCAGGGCCGGGCTCAGAGGAAGCCGAGTTTTAAAAGACAGATCAGAAGGCTCTGTCAGTTTCCCCTCTCTACAGAGCTGCAAAGATCACTCCTCAGAGGGTTTGTTTATTTCCTCTTCACTTCCCAGAAGGGGAGGTGAAATTGACAGAGCATTCAGGAGGCAAAGAGGAAATAAACTCTCTGAGGAGTGATCTTTGCTGTCTCTAGAGAGAGGGGAAATTGACAAAGCCTTCCGATCTGTCTTTTAAAACTCAGCTTCCTGGCTAACATTGCAACTTCCTTCACGTGTGCATCCTCATGTAATTCGTCTCTTGTAGTTTAGCTCTTAGTGACTTCTTTTACAATTCTCAGCTCTGTCATTCATTCCCCATAATGGGAATAAGGAACATGAATCTGCCTGAATAATGAATGGCCCTAGCCACACATAAAGCCTCACAGCCTTCCTATGTTACAAGATCATCTGCTTTATAACTAGAGTTGCCATTTCCAGGTTAAGAAATTCCTGGAGATTTGGGAGGGTGGAGTCAGGATGTCCCACCTGGAGGTTGGCAACCCTATTTGTAACCAGAGCAGTTCTTAGAACTGAATCCTAGCTGCTAGTGCCCTTTATTCAGAGAAGTGCAAACATTGTCCTACTAGAAGTGTTTTCAAACCAAGCTTCTTTAGTTTATACTCATGCATTCATTAAGGCCTAAAATATTGCTTGTTTAAGTGTGCCTATCAGCAGACTTTTCAAGGCTATTTCTGACTTGCTCCTCCAGAGGGAGAAAATTCTGATGGAGTTCATGGTAACATATTGCATCTATATTAAAACTGTTTCTTCTTCCTACTTTTTTTTCTTTTTAGTTTAAGAGAAGAAGGAAATAGCCTTGGGGCATAGGCAGATGTTTCTCAGAAGTAGTGTCTTCTCGGAAGATAGGAGAAGCAGGTGAGGTCACCAGAAGGTCAGCTGGCAAAAATATAAAATGCTAGGAAAGGCATATTGATTTTCCTTTTCTTTCTTTTTTAAAAATAATAATAATAATAATAATAATAATAATAAAATCACTCTTAATGTGCTCTCTTGAACTACTAGCTATGTTTGTTCTAAAAACTATACAAGCTAAACAGATGGACAACAATAACAACAAACTTGACTGATTTTGAAAGGGGTCTTTCTACCTTCAGGGTAAAGAGAAGTGATTTCTTTGTAATATCAAAGTTCTTTCTAATACATAAGGGTGTGTTGGCCATTAAGGCTCCTAAGAAAAGTACAAATGGTTCAATGGCCTGGGGGATCCCACCAGGAACACACAACCCAACCCAAGCAAGCAACAGCCCTCTCCCCTTCTCAGGCATGCAGCTTCCATGAGCTAGCAGTTCTCCCTCCCTTCTTCAGGGGGTGGAGGCATTGTCCCCCGTAGAAAGTTGAGAAGAAGTGCACATGGCCAGCCAAGCTGCAGGTATGGGCAGAGGAGGGTGCCCAACCCAGCTGAGTGCCATGTGTAGAAGAGGGTACCAGGCCCAGTCCTCTGCTGAGGAAGGCTCTTGGCCCTGCATAGCCATGCTCTGTATGTGGAGCAGGGCACCCACCCCAGCAAAGCCCTGCTGGTTCTCCCTCCCTCCTTTGGGGGGACATGGCCAGGAGTGGAGTCCTTTCTTGTGCTGTTTTTCTCTCCCAGTCCATCCCAGTTAATGCTTGAATTCTAGCTGTGGCATAAATGAGTGCAATTCCTAATGATCATTTGTAAAGTAAGATAAGAATAATTAGAAAACAATATGCTCAATACAGACTGTTATCAGTTCCCAGAAATTTTAACTGAGGCATGGTATATTGATGAAAATGATGAGAATGATACCTTCAAGGACCTGCCCTGCTCACTTTAACTATCATGAATGGCAAATGTACACAAAGTCCCCCTTCTCTATATATAACTGCTGGGATAACTCATCTGTAGCATGAAATCAGGATGTGCAACACTTCCCAAACCCTGACACCATCATTGGGTACAAAAGACAGGGAGTAGGGTTGTCAGGTATCCAGTTTTCACACTGAGAGTCCAATATTTTCTTGGACTGTCTTGGGGAAATGAAGATACCGGACACCTGGCTGCAGACTCTTGGGGGGCGGGGAGTTGTGTAGATGAATGGAGTGTTCATGGCTGCCACAGCCACCATGTGCTGCTCTCTCACAGCCATGGCTCAGGGGATCCGGGCGCTTCTCTGGCTGCTGCCACTGCAACTCCTACTGCTGGGGGAAGGGGGGGAAGAAAGTGGGAGGGGAGAGAGAAGGGAAGGGAAAGGGGAGGAAGAGGAGGGAGTGGTATGGCATGCAGGAAGCCCGCCCACTTGCTACTATGGGACTTGTCACAGGGATACAGAGTATAACTGTTAACACTTATTAAATACACTCCAAAATGTTTTAATATAAATGTTTGGTGAATATTTGCAAGTAAGTGTATCATTGCCTGTATCACAATTGTTGTTACAATAAATATCAATTTCAAAGTCTCTCTTAATGACACTGAGACACTGAGAGATCTCTGTCTTTTGGTGCCACACCTCTGAAGATGCCAGCCACAGCTGCTGGCGAAACGTCAGGAACTACAATGCCAAGACCACGGCAATACAGCCCGGAAAACGCACAACAACCATCTCTCTTAATTATTTCAAAATACTATCAAATTTTTTCCACAGTCAGTGTAACTTAAAAATCCTGCATAAGGCAATAGTTTAAATTAGGGGTGTGCAAGCCAAAAATTTTCGGCTATAGCCGAAAGTAGAAAGCCGAAAGAAGATTCTCTATCGTTAAAGCCGAAAGCCGAAACAAGAATCTCTTTCGGGTTTCGGCTTTCGGGATTCTTTCGGCATTCTTTCGGCTTTTTTCTATGGGAAAATGCCTCCGTCTTCCAGGACGCCTGGAGGAGGCATTTTCCCACCGAATAAGCCCAAAATTGGTGGGAACCTTCCTCTAACCCTTCTCTAACAACCACCCAAGTTTCAGACAGATTGGACTTTGGGGGGCCATGTTATGGCCCCCCAAAGCAGGTCCCCCCATCCTCCCATAAGAAAGCGAAGGAGCAGCATATTGTTAGCATGCTGCTGCTCATCTTTCTTCATTATTTCCTATGGGGAAAAAATGAAGAGGCAGGCTTCCTTTGCCAGGGGTGGCATTTTGCATGCAAAATGCCCCCTTACCCTCAGGAGCCCTTCTCCCACCCCTCCTCCCACCCCCCACCAAGGCTCAGCCTGCTCCCACTTGGGGGGGCATTTCATGGCCTCCCCAAGTAGGTGCTCTAATCTCTACCACTGACAGCTGGGGGAGGCTTGTGTTGCCAGGGGTGGCATTTTGCATGCAAAATGCCCCCCAGCCCTCTGGGGCCCTTCTCCCACCCTTCCTCCCACCCCCCACCAAGGCTCAGCCTGCTCCCACTTGGGGGGGCATTTCATGGCCTCCCCAAGTAGGTCCTCTCAGCCCCTAAAGTCCACCCCTTACAGCCGCACACAAACCCAATTCCCCCCCAGCTGCCACACACAGACCCAAATCCCCACATTAGCCCCTCACAGACCCAAATCCACCCCCACCTGCCCCACACCCATAACCCCAGGAACAGGCTGGCAAAGGCCAGCCCTCTCCCTTTGTTCCCTATGCTGGGAACTTCTAAACTCTCTTTCCCTGGGCAATTCTGCACAGCCCAGGGGTGCCACAATGGTGGGCACACTTCTGAGTGCCAGCTGGTCCCTGTGAAAGAGCACCTGAACCACAGACACCCTCCCTCAAATTCCCCCACCACCTACAGAGATGGCTGGCCAGCCAGCCCCATTGTTCCCTATGATGGGAACCAACTGCACAACAAAGAATAAAACAAGCACAACACAAAATAAAGTTTTAAAAAAATTATTTTCTCCCTTCCAAAGTACAAGTAGGCAAAGCATTATGACACATTACACCAGCAGTCCCCCACACAGAAAAATTAAAACAAAACTCATGTAACATCAGAGAATCACAAAACACGATTCCTGTCAAAAACACTTTATTTCTTGAACAGCTTTAGGTTACACAGCAGGGGGGAACACCAAAGGGCATGGCAGCACTATCTTACACAAAAATAACACAACTCACTTAACATCAGAGAATCACAAAAGCACAATTCCTGTCAAAAACACTTTATTTCTTGAACAGCTTTAGGCTACACAGCAGGGGGGGAACACCAAAGGGCATGGAAGCAGTATCTTACACAAAAATAACACAACTCACTTCACATTAAAGAATCACCCCAAAAATTGCTGTCAAAAGCACTTTATTTCTGTAACTGCTTTAGGTTACACAGTAGGAAGGCACCACAGAGCAGGAAAGCAGTGTACTACACAAAAATAACACAACTCACTTCACATCAGAGAATCACACAAACACAATTGCTGTCAAAAACGGTGAAGTGGGTTGTATTATTTTTTGTAGTACATTGCTATCATGCCCTGTTGTGCCCTCCTACTGTGTAACCTAAAGCTGTTCAAGAAATAAAGTGTTTTTGCCAGGAATTGTGTTTTTGTGATTCTCTGATGTTAAGTGAGTTGTGTTATTTTTGTGTAAGATAGTGCTGCCATGCCCTTTGGTGTTCCCCCCTGCTGTGTAACCTAAAGCTGTTCAAGAAATAAAGTGTTTTTGACAGGAATCATGCTTTGTGATTCTCTGATGTTAAGTGAGTTGTGTTATTTTTCTGTGTGGGGGACTGCTGGTGTAATGTGTCATAATGCTTTGCCTACTTGTACTTTGGAAGGGAGAAAAAAAATTAAAACTTTATTTTGTGTTGTTCTTGTTTTATTCTTTGTTGTGCAGTTGGTTCCCATCATAGGGAACAATGGGGCTGGCTGGCCAGCCATCTCTGTAGGTGGTGGGGGAATTTGAGGGAGGGTGTCTGTGGTTCAGGTGCTCTTTCACAGGGACCAGCTGGCACTCAGAAGTGTGCCCACCATTGTGGCACCCCTGGGCTGTGCAGAATTGCCCAGGGAAAGAGAGTTTAGAAGTTCCCAGCATAGGGAACAAAGGGAGAGGGCTGGCCTTTGCCAGCCTGTTCCTGGGGTTATGGGTGTGGGGCAGGTGGGGGTGGATTTGGGTCTGTGAGGGGCTAATGTGGGGATTTGGGTCTGTGTGTGGCAGCTGGGGGGGAATTGGGTTTGTGTGGGGCTGTAAGGGGTGGACTTTAGGGGCTGAGAGGACCTACTTGGGGAGGCCATGAAATGCCCCCCCCCAAGTGGGAGCAGGCTGAGCCTTGGTGGGGGGTGGGAGGAAGGGTGGGAGAAGGGCCCCAGAGGGCTGGGGGGCATTTTGCATGCAAAATGCCACCCCTGGCAAGACAAGCCTTCCCCAGCTGTCAGTGGTAGAGAAAAGAGCACCTACTTGGGGAGGCCATGAAATGGCCCCCCCAAGTGGGAGCAGTCTGAGCCTGGGTGGGGGGTGGGGGGAAGGGTGGGAGAAGGGCCCCTGAGGGCTTGGGGGCATTTTGCATGCAAAATGCCACCCCTGGCAACACAAGCCTCCCCCAGCTGTCAGTGGTAGAGATTAGAGCACCTTCTTGGGGAGGCCATGAAACGGCCCCCCCAAGTGGGAGCAGGCTGAGCCTTGGTGGGGGTGGGAGGAGGGGTGGGAGAAGGGCCCCTGAGGGTAAGGGGGCATTTTGCATGCAAAATGCCACCCCTGGCAAAGGAAGCCTGCCTCTTCATTTTTTCCCCATAGGAAATAATGAAGAAAGATGAGCAGCAGCATGCTAACAATATGCTGCTCCTTCGCTTTCTTATGGGAGGATGGGGGGACCTGCTTTGGGGGGCCATAACATGGCCCCCCAAAGTCCAATCTGTCTGAAACGTGGGTGGTTGTTAGAGAAGGGTTAGAGGAAGGTCCCCACCAATTTTGGGTTTATTCGGTGGGAAAATGCCTCCCCCAGACGTCCGGGAAGACGGAGGCATTTTCCCATTGAAAAGCCAAAAGAAAGCCGAAAGAATCCCGAAACGTTTCGGCTTTTTTCTTTCGGCTACCCGAAACGTTTCGGCATTCCCCGAAACGTTTCGGCATTCCCCGAAAGAAGCCGAAACACTTTTGTTTCGGCATTCTTTCGGCATTCTGAATGCCGAAACGCACATCCCTAGTTTAAATCCTTGAAGAAGGCCGTTTTTTCTCCTTGCAACTTCACTGATGGAGGGCTAGCTTGGAACTCCATTTCAATCTTGTTTTATCAAATCAGAATAGCTTAGGAAGTGTCTCTTTAACAAAGCTACAACATTAACAGAATCATGTAAGTGTATAATCACTGCATATAAACTTTAAAACCCAAACATACTAGGCTGTTGCTCACAAAAATCATCCATTATTTGTTCAAAAGCTTTCCACCAACATATACTGTTGCTGTTCTGTGTGCTCTATGTTACACAGAAGCAGTGAGTAATCAAATACCATTTCTCCAAAGACCATGCAGCTGAAAAGACATTACTTATATATACAGAGCTGTTATTCCTGCTGAAGTAAGTTTTTACAGAAGAATACCAATATCCTTACATGCCAATAATCATCCAACAAATAAAATCTAATCAAAATAAATATTTACTATGTGGTGTACACAATGGTAAAATGTTAAAAAACATAGTGCCTGAAAAGTCAGGCTATATTCTAAGTCAGAGCAAATTTTATATAAGCTATAATATTTTCCAACACAGTTGATGAACATGTTAAATGACCAACATTAAGCCATCAGCATTTCAGCTTCAGAGGCCTTTCTCAGTGGTCAATAATACACACTTTTACAAAAAAATCCCTAACCCACACATCCAGAAACTAATATATATCAATTCTGACCGGATGTAGTTATCTCATATATTGTGGTATGATGTAAATTTATGAAGCAGGCCATGGATCCCTTCACATGGGAAATGAAGTTGATTTCAATTACAGGTTGATGACACACACATCCAGAAATATTGGAAACTTTACACCAGATTATATTATCTATCAAAAATTTTGTGTGAGTACAGTGACCATGTGAAGGGATCCATGGCCTGCTTCATAAATTTACAACAAGTCAATGAACGCCTTGCTCCTCAGCTCATGGCCAGCGATCAGAATGTAACCCATATGTACAGGGACGCTAGGCTTGCTGCCCCCCAGACTTACCTTCCTCGGGGTCTCCAACACCATCTATGAAGGTGGCCGCCCAGCTGGGGCAGCCTGGAGAGCCAGCAAGGGAGCATCCATCCAGCTAGCAGGGCAGGAGGAGCTCTGTGGCTGCTGCACTGCCAGGAAAACGAAGCCACCCAACGAGCCAGGGCAAGAGCAAGCCAACTGTCAGGCAATGCCTTGGTGACTGCAGCCACCAGGGATGCCTCGCACCCAGACGCATCATCCCACACCTGCGGCAGGTGTGGCCTGGCCTTTGGAGCTCACTGGGCATGCTGCCACCATTGACAGCCAAGGCAGAGCCAGCAGCAGAGGACCCAGCCCAGCAGCAGGCCACCGTGACACCCAGAAGGGCCCAGCTAGACCTACCCTGCAGGGGCACACAGATTGGCCAAACAAGCAGCCACAGGGGGAGGCAGGAATGGCAGGAAGCCCAGGGTTGGGCCAATGGTCCCTCAGTCTGTCAGGGGAGGATGAGCATGGGTCAGAACCTGGGGAAGGGGTGGAAATCCCACAGGACAGCCCTTATAAAGGCACGCTCCCTGGACAGGCCAGGAAGTAGAGTGACTGTGTTGCTGGGAAAAGCTGAGAGAGAGAAGGAAGAGAGCAGATGGCTATGTGGAGGGGGTGAGAGGGTGCTGTAAACGCCCCCATTTCTGAGGCCCAGCCAATGCTCTGTCAGCACTAGAGAACCAACCTGGAGAGTGCACCCTCCCACGCTCAAACACCCCCACAGCGGAGCCTGACACCATACTAGTTCATCTACTGCCTAAGACTGTATCTAGTATCGTGTTGCAATTTCCCTCACAAGAACGGATGAAAAGATAGTAAGAATATGTAGGCAGCAGGGACGGGGGATGGTGGGGGGGGCGCTAAGAATAGTTACATGGGGCTGAACAGAGGCTTGAGTCGGTAGGATTTCAACCCCTATTACTTGGGGTTGGGCCCAGCCCCCTTTGGTTTCCAACACTTTTTAGAATTCCAAGATTTTTTTACACATCTTGGATTTAAATATAAATGTTGAAATTCCCAGAATGTGCCCAGAGTCCCAGATTGTGTGCCAAATGTTAGATTCAACACTTCCAAAGCAAATCCATGAACATGAGAAACACATATAGTCCCGGCTATTGAGAGTCCTGCATATTTCCTTGCAATTCATCTGATAATTGCTTCCATATATCCATTTTCACAGTAATATTGTTTCCATTTAAGACCTTATCTTCAATATACATTCCTATCTTCAAGTTTCACTTCAAAAGTTGAGCCAATCCATAAAGTCATTGCTTTCATTTTGGCTGCTAGCTAAAATTTCACCATTAACCACAGCAAGAAAAAAACCCTGACTGACCAAGAGTGAGAATGGACAGTGTGTGTGTTATGTGCCGTCAAGTCACCTCCAACCTATCATCATGACTGTATGAATGAAAGACCTCCAAAACATCCTATCATTAACAGTCTTGCTCAGATCCTGCAAACTGGAGGACATGGCTGCTTTTATTTTATCAAGGGTAGTACTAGTAAGAAGAAAAGTGCTTGTTGGATACTGAAACCCACCTACAGTAAAAAGAAAAGGCATGGAGCCAACAGGTAGGTCCATTTCTCTCTGCTTGACAAATCCTTTTATCTGTTAACAAATCTATCTCAGAAGAATCAGTTTCTTTTATGCTTGTGATGCTGCAAAACCATCAGTCCTTTTTTTTATCCTGTAAGAAAGCCGATTCTTCATTTGTAGTTTAGTGTATAACCCACTCCCTACTGGAAATATTCCAGAAATCACTTAATGTGTGATTAATGAGAACCCCATCTGGGTACAATGTATAGAACTAGCAGCTCATTATTAGGAAAGCTGATCCCTTGAGTTGTCAAATCAGTGCAATGTTTCAAAATGTTGGCCTGGTAAGAGTTATGTTGCCAACACTAAAATCTTTCTTTTACATCTAGGCTACTTGGGAGACCCATACAAATACTGTCAGAAGCACTGTGTAACAGAAATGTCATTTCTGATCATATTAGACACCCTGCTGCCAGTTTTGAGCATACAAGTCTTCTGAGAGCAAACTGACATATTACCCTCTTACAGAGGAAATTAATATTCAAATTCCCCTTTTCCTCTGTTGGTCTTCAGAAGTCAGAAGACGGGACTGGATAGCCTTTCTTCAGAGGCCAATATACAGCCATTTCCTGGAAGAATGCTTCCAGCAATTGCTTTGCCTTGATCCATGCTCCTGGCTAGAAAAGCACTTTGTTGTTCACTATAGCAACATTTATGCTTGTGAGGGGAGAGATGAAGGGAGGTGTCAAAATTCCTCACTGGTTCTGGCAACAGCTTCCTCCAGAGTGATTTTTTTTTTGTCATTAAAGAGATTCAGCATTTATCTATGCATCCATCACATCTCAACCTTCCTCCACAAAGTTCAGGGTGGTGTTCATGTTTCCTCTCCCCCATTTTATGCTCACAACAACCCTGTGTGGTGGGTTAGGTTGAGAAAATAGCCCAAAGTCACCCACTGAGTGTCATGACTAGAGATGGGCACGATCCAAAAAAAATTAACGATCAAGCTGATCGTGGATCGGTGCCAGCGCAGATCCCGATTTAACAACCCGCACCGAGCATCTCCCATTCCTGATCCATGGATCGTGGATTGTGGAGGCAAAAGCGGAGGGGCACCCCGCTGTTCCCAGCAATACAGGAATGGTGGGTGATGCTGGCGGCATCTGTGTTTGTGTTTGGCCATCTGTGTTTGGCCGTCAGAGCTGCCTATCAGGGTTTGCAGGGATGAGATTGGAGTGCCCATGGCTACAGAACACCCCCTTCCCCTTCCCTCCCCTGGGTGTCTTCTCCCAACTGGTGACTGCTTTGCTGCTCCATGGTTGGAAGGAAGCCCTGCTGATCAAGGAAATCTGGGCTTCCATTCGGGTTTCCAGGGCGACAGAAGGAGGGCAAACAGAGCTCAGGCATTCCCCTGGCTCCGTTGCCAGGGGAATAGATTGCTGGCGTCTGAGTGTCTGGATCCCCGATCCGAGCCTGATCACCCCAATCCAGGCCCCTCCCGATCGCTGGATTGTTGGCCGTGGACGATAACGATTGCGCGATCGCCATTATCTTGGGGTTTTTTCGATCATAATGTGGATCGTGCCCATCTCTAGTCATGACAAAATGGGAATTTGAGCATAGGCCTGCCCTGCCCTAGTTCAACAATCTCACTACTATGCCTCATTGGTATTCCAAAATCTCATGTGCCTTTTTAGCTACTGCATGACACTGCTAACTCATGTTCAGTGTATGGTCTACTAAGATCCCTAGATTCTTTTCACAAGCTCTACTGACAAAACAAGTGTTATCTGTCCTATAATTATGCATTTGGTTTTTTTCTACTTAAATGCAGAATTTTACATTTAACTATTGAAATTCATTTTGTTGATTTTAGCCCAGTTTTCCAGCCTGTCAAGAACATCCTGAATCTTGATTCTTCTACTGTATTAGCTACTCCTCCCAATTTCGTATCAGCTGCAAATTTAATGGGCATCCCCTCTATTCCTTCATCCAAGCCATTTACAAAGATGTTGAACAACACAGGTCCCAGGACAGGTTCTTGAGGCACCTCACTTGTCACTCGTCTCCAAGAGGATGAAGAACCATTTACAAACACTATTTGGGTCTAATTTGTCCACCAACTACAAAGCCACCCAACAGCAGCAGCATCCAAACCACATTTTACCAACTTTTCAACAAGAATACCATGCAGAACCTCATCAAAAATCATAGTGAAATCAAGATAAATTATATTCATAGTATTCATCTAATCCAGCAAAGTAGTAATTCTGTCAAAAAGGGATATAAATTTGGTCTGACATGGCTTGTCCTTGAGGAACCCATGCTGGCTCTTAGTATCACTCACAGCCTTCTTTTCTAAATGCTCAAGGAATGACTGCTTGATGACTTGTTCTAAAACCTTTCCCATTTTGGATGTCAAGCAGATCCTCCTTTTTCCCCTTCTTGAAGATGGGGACAACATTTTCCTACCTCCAATCTTCTGATACCTAATCAGTTCCTCAAGAATTCTCAAACATTGAAGACAGAGGTTCTGAAACTACATCAGCAAGTTTTTGTAGAACTCTAGGATGCAATTCATCTGGCCCTGAGGACTTCATTTCCTTTAAAGAAACTAGGTATACTTATGTAGTTTGGCAGCAACTCTTCAGGATCAGGTATAGGGGTTTATATCACCAACTAACTGATCCTTTTAACTGGAGATGTCAGGGATTGAACCTCGGACTTTCTGCATGCAAATTAGATGCTGTACCACTGAGCCACACTCTCCCCAGATATCTAGATATTCCTAGATGACGTGGATTATCCTGACCTGGGTTTTGATAGATGGAGACGATTCTGAGACTGAAATTGCTTTAGGTGCCCTAGTTTATGGTCACTGGAAGATAGACAAGAGGCATGAGATGCTGTTGATTCTTCTAGGCCTCTCAGCAGCTCTCAGAACCATTAACCATAGTATTCTTCTGTTTGCAGAGATGGAGGCAGGAGGCACTGTACTCTAGTAGTTCTTCTGCTACCCATCAGATTGTTTCTTGAAAGTCAGGCTGGGGAGGTGGGGTTGTTCTGTTGTATGGCACTTGTGCTACAGAGTTTTATAGCATTGTGTTTTATGTTTTTCAACCTCTGCAAGAGAAAGATCATCCAAAGGTTTGAGGTATAATGTCATATATAATACCTAACTCTGCTTTTCTTCCAGAACAGGCTATTACTACCCTGTATTATTGAATTTATCTGTTATTTCTATTATTTTATTCTGTCCTAGTTAGTTGTTGATTAATTTGATTTCATTAATATTGTTTATCTTCTTATTATATTTTTATTTATTCTGTCTCTTATTTAAAAAGTTGGATACCCCTATTAGAAAAACAATATAAAATATAAATAAGTAATAATGCAAACCATTGTTTCCTTATACACCAGAAAATATAACCGTGGTTTGAAGTTAGTTAGCAAGCCTTGGTTATGAGAAAACCAGTGTGAATGAACCAAACTGGTTGGATTTGTTTGTGGTCCAAATGTAACACAAAACAATAGTTGGCACAAGGAAGAGAATGGAAGGAAAATGTCAATTAGAGAGAGGGAGAATGTATGTTTATAAGGCTGGCTAATAATTCTCAAACCAGGGTTTGCAGGGAGCTGGCATTATATCTGTCCCAAGCGAGGATGGTTCTTTACCTGTTTAAAAATATATCTGAAATTATGTAGCAGTTATAGCTTCTGGGTTTCGTTAAACTACCTAATAAATTAATTACTTGAAAAATTAGATGATATGCATCACAAAAATGAAGTACAACTGAACTTACAGTTAATGTGTAACCATAGTTACACATGGCGGCTGAAGATATTAACTAAATCAGAGATAATGACCAGTGAAGTTTGGCTTCAACTGGCAGCAAGTATAAGCTGAATGAATGTGTAACTAAGTAGCAATAAAGATTTTAGTAGATACTGGGAAATCCAAAGCCTGATTAATGTATCTATGAAATTTCGCTATGAAAGCTAAGCAGTTAATTCTTGATAGCTGTGAGTTACCATAAAAACAAGTTAAAGCTACATGGCGAAATCTATTATAATAAGCAGTGCAGAAGAAACAGAAGAGAACCAAAAAAAAAAAAAAAGGAAGAACGAGATCTGTTCTACAAGATCCAGCAAATCAAAGGGAAATTCAAACCACAGTTAGGGACGCTGAAGGATCAAAATGGAAGTACAGTATCTGATCAGGACACAATAAAGGAAAGATGGAAACAATACACTGAAGAATTATACAAAAGAGGTGGAAAGATGGCAGATTCCTTCAAAGAAGACTCTTTTGATGAAGAACTGGTAATCTTAGAAAGTGAAGTGAAAGCTGCTCTCAAAGCAGTTGGTAGAAACAAATCACTAGAGGTAGATGGAATACCAATAAAGCTATTTCAAGCTACAGAAACGGAGTCCATCAAAATCTTAACAAGAATCTGTTAACAAATCTGGAAAACAAAACAGTGGCCCACAGACTGGAAACACTCAGACTATAATTCAATTCCAAGAAAACGTTTTATAGATTTGATTACAACAAAGCTTTTGACTGTGTAGATCATGAAAAGCTATGGATGGTGATAAAATAAATGGGTGTGCCACAATATCTGATTGTTTTGATGTACAACCTGTACTCTGGCCAAGAAGCTACTGTTAGGACAGAATATGGGGGAACAGAATGGTTTCCAATTGGCAAAGGTGTCAGACAAGAATGTATATTATCTCCCTATCTGTTCAACCTATATGCAGAACATACTATAAAGAAAGCTGGATTAGATTTAGAAGTAGGTGGAGTGAAAATTGGTGGAAGGAACATTAATAATTTGAGATATGCTGAGGACACCACATTACTGGCAGAAAATTGTGAAGACTTGAAACAACTACTGTTGAAGGTTAAAGGAGAAAGTATCAAAGCAGGATTACAGCTGAACATCAAGAAGACAAAAGTAATGACTACTGAGGAATTTCACAATTTTAAAGTTGTCAATGAAGAAATGGAAATTGTTCAAGATTTTCTATTTCTTGGCTCAATCATCAACTAAAAGGAAGACTGTAACCAAGAAATCAGAAGGAGATTGAGACTTGAAAAATCAGCCATGAGGGAACTAGAGAAGATCCTTAAGAATTAGAATGTCTCTCTGGGGACTAAAATCAAGATAATCCAAATTATGGTATTCCCCAATACTATGTATGGATGTGAAAGTTGGACAGTGAAAAAAACTGACAGAAAGAAAATTGATCCATTTGAAATGTGTTGCTGGAGAAGAGTTTTGTGGTTACTGTGGACGGCCAAAAAGACAATGGATTCTAGATCACATCAAGCCTGAATTCTCCCTAGAAGCTAAAATGACAAAACTGAGGCTATCATTCTTTGGTCACATCATGAGAAGATAAGACTCTCTGGAAAAGTCAATAATGCTAGGAAAAGTGGAAAGCAGTAGGAAAAGAGGAATATACTAAATGAGAGGGCTTGGCTAAATAAAGCAAGCCACGTCCTCCAGTTTGCAAGATCTGAGAAAGCCTGTTAATATAGGATGTTTTGGACATCTTTCATTCATAGGGTCACCATAAGTCAGAAGCGACTTGACAGCACACACACACACAAAGCTAAATGGAGAGTTTAATTCATAGGCCTCCTTCACACATTGTATTGTGTGGCAAATGAGAATCTTTTGTTATGCATGTGGTGTCACATGGAATGTTTTCCAGTAGTTTAATTTGTTCACAGCTTTCCCATGTTGGGTTGACAATATTTTGGGTGCAAACAAGTTATGCAGATTGGAAAGGTAGTTCCTCTAACTATAGATACACGTGGTTTAATCTGAGGTAAATTTTACACATGGTTTACTGTTTCAATGGCTTTCAGCAGCAGCTTTCCAGACACTTGGTACCAAAACATCATATATGCATGTTTTAATAATTAGATAAATAAAATACATAGCGTGCATCCTATCTAGCATAAGAACTTATCTAACATTCTTTCTACAGCCTGCTGTGCTCCTCCAATCATTCCCCCTGGGGTTCAGTGGACACCTAGCAATAGTGTGAAGTTAAAGACCAGATCTACAGTGGGAAGGGGAATCACCAAAGCTTGCCTCCCTCATTCTGCAGGCAGAAGTGACTTCCACAGGCAGAAGTTATAAATCCAGGCTGCAATTTCTTTTAACAACTAGGGGAAAAAAATATCCACAGTACCGTAGTTTTCTGCAAAGTTCAGAAGTATGGACATATCCAGATCACATCAGAGCCAGTTTGGTGTAGTGGTTAAGAGCACGGGACTCTAATCTAGAGAATCAGGTTTGATTCCTCACTCCTCCACTTGAAGCCAGCTGGGTGACCTTGAGTCAGTCACACAACTTCTAGCTGTCTCAGCCCCACCCATCTCACATACTTTGTAAACTGCTCTGAGTGGGTGTTAAGTCATCCTGAAGTGCGGTATATAAACTGAATGTTGTTGTTTTTGTTGTTAAATGTGTACAAATCCTCCAATGCGCTGGTTTTATCTTCTAAATTAATTATTTATTCTGGTTGGTGAATAAAACTAGAACCATTATTTTTGGATATCTATTGAATGTTATCAGCTTGAAATAGTATTGCTGATATACCACATTCAAACTGGCAACCTGATAAGTTCTGTCTCGGCATGTGTTTGACAAAAATGTTCAAATAATGGTGTGGATTTCGTTCTGATTTATAAAAAGATTAAAAAACTGGTCTAATTTTAGGTTCAGGTTTGAACTAATTTAATAGTTAAGGACCTCATATTTCTGATAAAATAACCCAAATTTTGCAATAATCTTGATTATGTAAACAGAAAGCATTACTGGCATGATTGACCTTGGTTCTTTCTTTGTATTATAACAGAGATGATTACAGGTTTGTATTTTTAATGATATAGTCAAATCTCACAGAAATGTTTGGCTACTAGAAACTGTAAAACTGCTAGGATCGGATAGCACTTTAATTCCATGACTCTATTGCTCTGCAGTATTTGGAAACTTTCACCTTTAAGTTTTTATTTAGCTTTTCATTAGTTGACCCTCATAGGAACAGTACATAGCATACTCATTTATATAGACTTTATCAAAATCATACTTAAAGCCTCAAGCAGTAAAGACAATTTAGTTTTTCAAAACTGAAAACAAGATTGATATCAGCTTGATCAACAGAACTGCTCAACTGCGGTTCTTTCAGTTAACTCTTCAATGTGTGTGATTAATTTCAGCAGGACTAATGAAGTCAGTTTAAGTTCTGGTTCTCTGGTTTACTAGATTTATCAATCCCGTTACTCAGTAGGGTTGCCAAATTCCTGGAGAAAGAAATACCCTGTCCCTTTAGAGGCTTAGTGGGATGTTATTTGCCTCCATGGCATGAAGAGGTTCGGTTGCCTATTTCTACGCATTAAGCCTCTATTCAAAGAATGGGGCATTTGTCTCCAGGCCTGCTGGCAATCCAGCTGGGCCAAACCAGATTTTACAGTGGCAGTTCCATATGTTTACGTATGGAATTACCCAAACCCACAGACAGAATCTGAGTTTTAAAAGCAAAAGAGGTACATTGTGAGGATAAAATGGAGGAGAAGAAAATGATATGAGTAGCTTTGGGTCCCCACTGGGGGGAAAGGCACAGTATAAATGCAGTTAATTGATTATTTAGAATGAATACCCTCTCCCCCAGCTAAGCTCTTGTTGTTTACCTTTCTCCAGCTTCCCTCTCCAGTTGCTTATCTCCCAGTAGCGGTTACTTCTACTGCTAGAATGTAGCTGAGGAAAGTGATTGCAGGGAGATAACGTCTAGGAGGGACAGAGATCAGCATTCATCACCCATATTCATCACCCTTCTCTGAAAGTTAGCGCTAATTGTTGAGTCCTGTCTTATTGGATGAAAAACCTAGATTGTCCTCAGGCCTTGCTGGGCGATCAAAGTTTTTGCTTTCTCTTGACAGATGTTAAGACCTATAAGGAATATTTGGGCTATATACAGTCCAAGTATGTAATCCCGGATGACCTGATTAGATCTAACAGATCAGGATGGGAGTTGAGGGATTGGGTCTTCAAAAGCAGACAGTCATGCAATTGTTCAATCTAAAGTGGCTCCTATTTTTAAATTTATTAAGAAAGATCGTTTTAGGTCATCCTGTCTAAGGACCTTAACAACAATGAAATTAAGGATGGCCTTTACTAGCTTAAGATTTCAAGCTATGCCCTCAGAGGTCTGTATGGGACGTTTTCTAAGTGTCCCTGCCCCTGTACGACTCTGTGTGTGCACTATGGGAGAAGGAGATGATTTGATCCATTATATTCTGAGATGTCTTCTCTTATTGGATCCTCAAAATAAATTCCTTATTAATATTGTATCTTTGTGGGAAGGACTTTGACTTGAATAAAGTAATATTTCTGCTTGCCAATGAGGATCATTCTCTTTCCAACAGAGTTGCTCTGTTTGCATTAGCAGCTAGAAGGATTAGATTGAACAATATGAAACAGTATAATGGTTAAAACGGTTTTGAATATATTTTAATTTGGTCTCAACACTGTGGGGTTTTGTTCTGTGTTATATTGTATTGTATTGTAATTTTCCTAATTTTTTGTTAATTTCGAAATTTTAGTATGTGGAATAGTATGTGTTGTTTTACATTGTTACGACCTGTGGTCAATACAATACAATAAACAATGACTGACAATAAATAATTATGTGCACTGTGGTCCAAGCGAGCATATTCTAGAACAAAATGTGTTAGACTTTCAGGAACCAAAAAACCTCTGGCTTGTTTCTATTTAGAAGACCCTGCTTGGCTAAAGAAAAAAGAAGATTCTAACTGTTCTTACATTTGCTGAAAAAATATGTATAGTCTGTTTTGCTTTCAGATTGGGAGGGGTTAAAGGTTAATTGAAGGACAAGTGTTAGCCTTTTCCTTTATTTATTTATTTTGCTCTCAAGGAGGCTTTATAAACTTTATAAACTTTTTCACGGTCAGAGTAGTTCAAAAGTGGAATCAGCTGCCTAGGGAGGTGGTGAGCTGCCCCTCACTGGCAGTTTTCAAGAAGAGGCTGGATGAATACTTGTCAGAGATGCTTTAGGCTGATCCTGCACTGGGCAGGGGGTTGGACTAGATGGTCTGTATGGCCCCTTCCAACTCTATGATTCTATGATTCTAAGAATACACGTAACAAAGACAAACTTTATAAGCCAGGATCTTTGGACTACACTAAGCTTTGGTAGAGAAAGAAACAGAAAGATAGCAAAAGTGGGAAGATTCTTCAGTTACTTATAGAGATTAGGCAAATTTAGGCCTAAGGGAAAACAGCAGGATAGAATCCATCTGCTTCCAAGGTGACCACTGCATTACTATGGAACAACTATCTCCACAATCTACTTCTTACCACCCCATAACTGTCACACATGACAAACTCACTTCCTGCTGAAGAGTTAATAATAGAGAGAAAATATTGAATTGAAAATCCTTATCCACTGAACATAAAAGCATAGTGGAATAGAGAGATAAGGGAACCACACCTTAGGGCAACAGCAGATTCACAACACAGTCGGCTAAATCTCAGTCAGCAACCTTCCATTTACCCTTTAAAGCTCACAAGCATTCATCACCTTATTTGATAGCATGTACATTTCCTTTACATCAGCTTCCTCCCTCCATCTTGGGTATTTTATAGTAACTGAGCACTGGTTTCTGCTGAAGTCAATATAACACCCCCAAAAAATCTACAAATTGGAAAACTGAAAGAATGTTTCATGAAAACAAATGGCTGCCCAAAAAGAACATTTGTCAAAACAATGGATTTATTTCGAATTTACATTTAATTAGAATTATGAAATGCTTTTCTGTCAGGAAAAAAGACTTCCAAAAGACCCTTCAAAATAGGTCACCATCAAATTTATTATCTAGAAAGTGCTATAAAACATGATGATGATTGTAGTGCAATATATAATTACATGGGTATATCAGGCTTCTCACTATAAATTTAAAATGACTTGACATTTGCTGTGTGTTTTAGAACTATGCTACTACAACTGAGATCATCCTCCTCCATCCTGTTATCCCTGGTTTGTGAACATTTTTCTAGTAATATCCGTACACCTTTCTGAGTCCAGTACAGTCAATGGTCTTAGAATGGTGTAACCCTGATAAGGATACCACTGCAAAATGATTTCTGACTCCACAATAGTGCCTCAGTTCCACTGTTTAACCTTGAGAGGCACAGCTGCATGTGGGCTTTTTCATAAGGGGGATCTATTCTGCCACATTGTTCAGTATATTGTCAATTCCAGCTTCAGAAATTTCTGGAGATTTTAGGGCAGGGCCTGAGGGGGGCAATGTTTGAGGAAGGGAGGAAGCTCAGCAAGGACGTGATGAAAGGGTCCACACACACCCCACACCCAAAGCTGCCATTCTTCCAGAGGATCTGATCTTTCTGGCCTGAAGGTTAATTATAACACGTGGGGACCCCCAAGGATTTGTGGGGACATCTCATGTTTCCCTCCTCCACCATGCCCTCTTTCCCTTCCCTGCCTCCTCATCCATCTTTGTCTGGCCCCCTGTGTTCATCTTTTCCCCTTCCCCCTCCCAGAAGCCTTTCCCATATGGCCTAGGTGTATGGTACCAGCTGAGCTGGGCCCAGTTGCATGGGGGGGATCTGCAAAGATTATCAAGGGTACTTCACTTTTTCCTCTATCCCCTTCCCTATACTATTTCCTCTTTTCCTCCTCTTGGTGGGCCTCAACACGCTCACTTTTCCCTACATCCTTCTCTTTTTCAAATAGGTATGCCAGATAGGATCTGGAATAGTACCAGACAAAGGGTGGGGATGGCACTCATTTTTCTTTTTTAACATTCCCGTGGACATTCCCACCCCAGTACAATGATAATACTACAGGAAGTAACATCATTGTACCAACCAAACTTCCAGGCACTCAGGCTGGCTGGCCACTCCCACTGGCATCATGCAGCCACAGGATGCTAGCCAGGCTGGCCACTAGAGGGCGGCGCAGTGCCTCACAAGGCCAGCCAGGCACCTGGGCTGGCTGGCCACTCCTGGGAGGCACAGCACTACCACAGGAGGCCAGCTGGGCACTCCACTACTACCAGCACCACACAGGAGGTGGGCACTTGTGCCAGGCTGAGCAACAGAGCTGCCACTGCGGGGGAGGTGTCCAGTATTTGGGGGATGTTTTCCCCAGACAGTCCCCCAAAATACCAGTCTGTCCGGGTGAAAACCAGACACCTGGCAACCTTACTCAAACCCACTAAACAACATACCTTTTATCTGTCCCCCATCTTCAGTTATATTTCTTAAATTATTTCATCTATATATATAAAGACAAGTGTCCTGATTGACTCATCAATGCCCAGCCCAAACCCCTGGACCTCGAAACACAAAATTTGGGGAGAACATTCCTTTTGTGATGTAGAGGCTCACTAAGAAGGGATTTTAAGAAATTCACCCCCTAAGGGGGGAAAAGGGGTAAAATGTGTTTTCCCATAGGGATACAGCTTCCCTGTGTGGCTGGGAGGCTGCTCATCCCCTCCCCCTCCCCCCCGCCAACTGCCAACTCAGCCACTCTGCCCTGAGGTCATTTGCATATGAAGCCTGCTTGGTGGAACTCTGTGCTTTGAGGTAAAAATCAGGTAAAGGAAACTGTGCAGACAGTTGAAGAAAGACAGTACAAGACTCCTGAATAGGGATTTTATATCAAAGTCAGTATGGCAGCTGAGTTTTTAAATGTTCATGGGGAGATGGTACACAACCTTTCTAGGGGGCATTTTGATGCGAGCTTCTCACATGAAGCTGCCGAAGTGCCCACCACACACACCCTCCCTCAGTCCAACTCCACCTCACACCTCTTGCAGCCATCACCTCTTACTGCCGCCAAGAAGCCTTCTGGCAGATGTCGTGCGAGATGCACCAATACTAAAAAGAGTAAGCAACTTAGAGATGCGGCAAGGAAATATGCATGTCCTGCTCCTGTGGTGCACCAAGCAGCAGTGGCCAAGTACCAGCAAGATCACCCCGAGGTGCACAGAGCAGCAGAGTCTCTCTATGAGCAAAGCAATCCTGGAAGACAAGTAGAGAGGCGCTCACTTCCATGGAAGGTCAAGGCTCACTCAGGCATGGCCTATGATCCTTCACTACCTTCAATCTGCTTCTTAACCTCATCCATGCAGAAACACCCTTGTTCAGCATCTCAAAACAAAGCAACATGGACCAAATGCTGCGGAACTGTACACTCATTGTTTGGGATGAGAACACTATGGCACTTAAGGGGTGTTTTGAGGCACTGAGCATAACCCTCAAAGATGTCAGGGGCAACGAGAGAGTGATGGGGGGAGTCACAGTGCTGGTGGCTGGACACTTCTGGCGGCAGACTCTGCCAGTAGTCCCAAGGGGAACTTGAGCTGAAGAGGTTACCGTGTGTGTCAAGGTGTTGTATCTGTGGCTCCTCATCAGGAAACTCACTAAGAAAGAACATGAGGGTCCACTTGAGAGGTGAGGTGTCCACTGGGGAATTCTCTGAACTCCTACTAAAAATAGGGGATGGAGCCTATCCCGAGTCCAAAGGAAAGGTGACCATCCCTGCAGGCCTGGGCACAGTAGTAACGACCTAGCAGATCTAACAGCTACGATATCCCCTGATATTGTCACTATCACGGAGATAGTGATATCCCCTGATATTGTCATGATATACCCTATCACGGAGATAGTGCAGGGATTTCCTTTGGACTCCTTGCTTCCAACAACCCTGAGAGTCAGGTTTGGCTGAGAGTGTGTGACTGAATCAAAGTCAACCAATGAGCTTCCAAAGCAGAGTGGTGATACGAACCTGAGTTTCTGAAACTCTAACACCTACACCACACTGGCTTGGAGGGGGCTAGTGTTGAAGAGTAGCAAGTCATGTGTTATCAAGTTAGCCTATGGTTACTGCCAGACCTGGCCCCAGTGAGTCAACACTCAAAGGCCAAAACAGCCCTAGAAAGGTCCCTGACCCTCCCCCTGTCTTTTACTGACAGAAACCAAGCCTGGAATACGGAGGGCATCTAGTTAAAGTTACAGTCACTCATTTTATCATTTTGGATTTTTTTAAACCCTCAATTTTTATTTCCATTTTTAATTTCAAATTTTTCTACAAACCTGGGCATTTTTCAGGTGTGCTCATAGCTCCAGTCTCCAGATTTAAGTATCCTCAGGTCTTTGCCACTTTGTTACTAATATATAAGATTCTGGGAGAACTCCAGACCCCACTCTGAGGTTGGTAACACTAACAGCAATAGATATGGGGCTGAGTAACCAACCACAAAAGAACATATGGACCGTGTGCTTTTAACTGTTGTGTAGAAGAGAGGATTTCAGCAAGCCCAGCTTTTCTCCCCTATGCATGGCAAATGACACCTTCCAAGATTTCTCCTTCACAGCTATTAGAGCTGTTTGGCAACTCACACTAGTCTGTTGCAGCAAAAACAAAAGACAAGTTTTGTGGCATCTTGAAGCATATCAAATTTATTGTAGTATAAACTTTTGTCATATTGACCACTTCATACCTTGTGCATCTGAAGGAAGCTTATACTATAACAAACGTTATTCTTTAAGTTGCCACAAGACTTTTCTTTTGGTTTTAATGGCTACTCAAGGTATAGGAGCTGTTTTCTGTTTTGCATGGGATCATGCTAGTGGTATAATGCATATTTTGATAATTGGCTGTGCCCTTGTCTAATGAACCCATGCATGTTTACTTAGAAGTAAGTGCAATTGAATTTATTGGGACTTTCTCCAAAAATCCGATGTGCATTTATTTGGGAGTTAGTTTTATTGAACTTAGTGGGACTTAGCAATTGGCTGAGACTGGATAGATACAAGCCACAGTTTGCCAAGTGATTACAATCAGACATGCTGAGAAATTCAGCATGAACAAGATCACCAGATGAATTTTCCTCGATTATACTCAATGATATGCAAGTCAAGTCCCCCTCATTGGATCACCTCCATGTTGATGACTGTATTCAGCACTATGGCTTACAGCTGTGCAGTAGCCAGTTGTACAACATCATGCCTCATTCATACTTAGGTAAGTTTTGCTTACTCTGTATTGCATCTTGCAGCTGCTTTTGTGCATCTACACAACCATCAACCTCAATCTTCCGCCATGGTCATAGTGTTGGGAATTTGCAAGTGTTTCCATTTCAGTTATGAAAGAGTTAAACTATTTGTGCTACTTACTTAATTAGTAAACTTCCTTTACATGTAACCACTAGGGCCTCGAGCAAGGATTCCCGCCATAGAAGGGGGACTCTGTAATCATAATCAAGTAGAGTTAGGATTTTCTATTGGGCAAATTGTTTATTGGGGGGGAAATTAAGTAATGCTATATACAAGTTTTATTGCTGTTTGTTCAGTTCGGTCTTCCTTCAGTTTTCTCTCTATCTATAGTAGCAAGATGTAGTCTATTAGCAATTTATTATTTTCTTCCAAAAGTAACCCTATTTTATCCCTTTAGTAAAGTATTCTTACAGAGCTACACTGGAGTGTGCGTCTATTCTCATTACTTCCAATGCGCAATCGCTGAATAATCTCTGCTGATTTCCTACACATAGTTGGGTCAGATCGCTCATCTTTGTCCTTTTTTTGCACCAGTTTAGTTGGATAGTTTGTTTAAATGACCTACAGTGAGTTTATTGCCTGCTTTTGTCCTTGCAGTTGGCCTCTATTTATCATCATCATCATTATCATCATCACATTTCTTCATGGGGCGATATGTGTCCCACCTCAAAATGATCTCTCCAACTCCCCTGTGATCCCTGAAGGTGCGTTGAGAATCAGCACGTGAGAGCTCATTTTCTGTGGAGGGGAGTTGGAGAGATCGTTTTGAGGTGGGACACATATCGCCCCATGAAGAAATGTACATGAAACAAGCCTAAGACATCCGGGAACTTGTTGGGCGCAGGAGCCCCCTTTGGGGGTCTCCAAGCAGTGCATCACACACCCACCTGAGGATAATATCATCTTTTCTCACCACCGACATCTCCTTTCCATTCCTCCCCCGAGGGATTTTGCATCGGACTGCACAACATCAGCGGGTGTTCTCAGCATTGAGATTTGGAATACACTTACAAAGAACAATTGCAGGACTGGTTTTTTGCTTGAGGACACGCACGCTTATCAGTCAAGGTTTACTCTGCTGTTGATATGAATTCTGTATGTAGCAGTTAGTTATGGTTTATGGCAGTGGTTATGAACTTACATGCACCTTTTGTAGTAAATAAATGTGTATATGGTGTTGAAAAAAACTTTTACAAACACTTGTATTATACAGCATATTGGTACTGCTCACACGGTTCTTCTCAGCTCGGCTAGGTGAGTGGGCAGGATTTTTGCCTCTTTATTACTCCAGAGATAAGAAGCAGAGCAGGAGACAATTCCTGTCCTATTCAACCTACCAGATTAAGCCACTTAGCAGGCGGCAATGCCCACCCTGTCTTCACCCTGCTGGAGTAAGGAGCCAAACATGCAGCAATGCCTGCCACCCCTTCAACCTGCTGGAATCAGGAGCAGAGCAGGTGGCAATGCCTGAACCTGCTTCACCCAGCTGAGATCAGGAGCAGAGCAGGTAGTAAAGCCTGCCGCCCACCTTCACCTGTCAATATCAGGCACGGAGCAGGAGGCAATGCCCACCCCCCTTCACTGAGCCGTATTCAGGTGCAGAACATGAGGCAATGCCCCCCCCCCTTTACCCAGCATGGGAGCAGGTGGCAATGCCCACCCCCTTCACCCAGCTGGGATCAGGCTTGGAGCAGATGGCAATGCCTGCCCCCCTTCACCGAGCCATAGTCAGGTGTAGAACAGGAGGTAATGCCCCCCCCCTTTACCCGGCATGTATAAGGCATGGAACAGGTAGCAAACCCCTTCACATGGCTGAGATCAGGCAGATTAGGCATGGAACAGATGACAATGCCCACCCTCCTCCTTCACCAGCTGGAATCAGTGATGGAGGAGAAGTGAATGCCTGCCTGTCCACCCTCCCCTTTCTAGACCCCATTGTATTTTTTCACACAACGGGCTTTGTTTCTAGTACAAATATAAAATTCATAACCTATAATCTTTTATAATCAGTATCATACATTATAGAAATTACTTAAATTTACTTTTTAATATTTCACATCTATTTAAATACCTTTATTCTATCTTTCCCATCTATCTTTATATCTGATGATATGTATTACCCAAGTTTTTCTTTCTGTCATTTTCTATTTTAATTTAATTTT
Organism: Eublepharis macularius; assembly: GCF_028583425.1. Lineage (NCBI taxonomy): Eukaryota > Metazoa > Chordata > Lepidosauria > Squamata > Eublepharidae > Eublepharis > Eublepharis macularius. The sequence continues at coordinate 61,963,648 of NC_072795.1, read as the reverse complement.
AATCTTGATTTTCTTCTATATAAACATCAAAACTTCTTTTTTCTTGAAATTCTGAAGTCAGCCTATTGTGTATACATGATGTTAATTTTGCCATTGTCGCATATTCATTCAGTTTATCCTTCCTTTCCTTCAAATCTGGACATTTCACTCCCTTCCATTTTGCTGCAAATATTACTCTTGCCGATGTCACCATATACTTAAATAATTAACTGTGTATTTTTGTAATATTGTTTGGTAAGATATTTAATAGCATATTTTTCATCCATTGCAAACTTAGCTTTTAATATCTTTTGCATCTCTTCATGTATCCAATATTTTCTTGCTTTTTTGCGTGTCCACCACATATGATAAAATGTTGTATCTATGTTCTGGCACATCCAACATTATATACTTTATTTGCTGTTGCTATGTCTTTAGGGGTAATATGCCATTTATAAAATATTTTATACCAGATCTCCCTTAATATTTGACATTCAGTAAACTTGATTTCTTTAATCCACAGATTTTCCCAATGGTTCATGTGTATATTTTCTCCAAAATTTTGCATCCATTTTGTCATACCATTTTTTTAACTTGCTCTGTTTCAGTATCACATTGTAATAACATTTTGTAAGTTTTTCCCAAAAAGTGTTTAAATCTCTGGTGATTGATTGTTCAAAAGTCATTTTCTTTCTTAGTCGGCCCTCTTCTTTAGCTATTTGTTCTTTCATTTTTGATACCATGGTATAATATAATAACCATGAAATGTTTTTTTCCTTCATCTTGAACTGTTTGCTAAGATTTTATTTTTCCTTGCTTATCCATCATATTCTCTTTTTTTAATATAATTTTTATTGGATGTTAATATACAACTAAGATTATAACAGTTACATTTTCCTTCGTTTCTCATGGTTATATGCTTCCCACCCCCTCCCCTCCCCCTTTTCTGTGTTGACTTCCAACAGCACTCCAACCCCCTGTTTTCTAATCTTATTTCTAAATCCTAGTTGTCCTTTTTTATTACTGGTAAAGATCTAAACTATTTCTTATCTTATTTAATAACTTTCAAAAGACCATAATTGTCCTTTAACATCCCATTTTTATCTAAATATTTTCTCAATTTCCCCCAATCCTCAAAGTACCCTTTGGATCTTGATCCCTTAGTTTTCTTGTTAATTTGTCCATTTCCGCCATGTACAACAATTTTTGTGTCCATTCTTCAATTTCTGGTATTTCTTCTCTCTTCCAATATTGTGCATACAACGTTCTTGCCGCTGTTATCATATAATACGATAGTACTCTGTCTTTTCTATTAACGTCCTCTAAATGCAAGGATAATAATAACATTTCTGGATTCTTGACAACATTATATTGGAGTATCGAAGACATTTCAGCACATATTTTAGACCAAAAGTCTCTAGCCTTGCCACAAGTCCACCACATATGAAATAGAGAAGCTTCATGCTCCTTACATTTCCAACACTTGTTAGATAGCTGTTTGTTCGCAATGGCTAACTTCTTCGGTGTTAAATACCATCTATATATCATTTTATAGCCATTTTCTTTAATACTGGTACAAGTTGAAATTTTTAATGTATTTTTCCACAATTGCTCCCAAGCTTCCATCATAATGTCATTATTACAATTTATCGCCCACTTTACCATTTGAACTTTCACTGTCTCATCTTCTGTATACCATTTTAATAACAATTTATACATTTTAGAAATTGCTTTGTTATTATCCCCCAGCAAAAGTTCTTATAACTCTGAATTTTTAATTCTAAAACCTGTCCTCCTTTGATCTGACTCAAATAAATCTTTGATCTGTCGGTATTGTAGCCAGCCATATTTGAATGGTAATTCCTCATTTAACCTAAGTTTCAACTCATTATTTTCTATTTCTATAAGCTCTTTAAAGGTAAGCCATTCTTTTCCCTTATACTCTAAGTTCGGGTTGATTACTTCAGCTGGAACAATCCATAGTGGTATCTCTTGATCAATGAACTTTTTATATTTTAGCCAGGTTAGAAATAAATTCCTTCTCAAATAGTGGTGCTGGAACATTGCGTCCATTTTATGTTTATCGTACCACAAATATGTATGCCATCCAAAAAGCTTGTTATATCCTTCCAACGTTAACAATTTATGATTGGATAAAGACACCCATTCTTTTAACCATACTAGATGTATTGCTTCATGGTATAATCGAAGATCAGGTAACTGCATTCCTCCTCTTTCCTTCGCATCACAGAGCACTTTCATTTTAACTCTAGGTTTCCTTCCTGCCCACACAAATTCCAATATCTTCCTCTGCCATTTTTCAAATTGTTTTTTGTCTTTAATAATTGGTATCGTTTGCATCAGAAACATAATTCTAGGCAGCACATTCATTTTAACTGTGGCAATCCGACCTAACCATGATAAATTTAATTTGTTCCATTTTATCATATCCCTTTCGATTTGTGTCCAAAGCTTTTCATAATTATTCTTAAACAAGGCAATATTTTTAGCTGTCAGCTCTATTCCCAGATATTTGGTTTTGTGTACCACCTCACAGTCTTTTACTTCCCCAATTCTTGTTGCTTCTTCTTGGTCATATTTTTGGTTATTATTTTTGACTTTTTTTATTTATATAAAAACCTGCCAAGTCTCCAAATTCTTTAATCTTGTCTAGTAATCCTGGCAGAATTTGTATTGGGTCTTCTACTATAAACATCACATCATCTGCAAAAGCTCTCAACTTGTATGAAGATCCCTTTATTTTAATTCCTTTTATATTTTCATCATCTCTAATCTGCTTTAACAATATTTCTAAGACCATAACAAACAGTAAACGGTGATAGTGGACAGCCTTGTCTTGTTCCTTTTCTTATTTCAAATTTCTCTGTCAAGTCGTCATTGACACAGATTGTTGCTCTCTGTTTCTTATAAATTGACTTTACTGCTTCTATAAATTCTTTTCCTAAATCCATCTTCTCCATCGATGCAAACATAAAATCCCAATTCAAGTTGTCAAAGGTCTTCTCTGCATCCGCGAAGAAGAACCCAACTTCTTTGTCTGGATGTTTATCAAAATACTCAATGGCGTTTATGACCACCCTCAGGTTGTCTTTTAGTTGTCTATTAGGCAAAAATCCAGCCTGTTCTTCTACAAAATCCATTAGCCATATTTTAAGTCTGTCTGCTAGTATTCTTGCAAATATTTTGTAGTCATTATTTATCAACGAAATTGGTCTATAGTTTTTAACGTCGGTCAGTTCCTGTGATTCCTTCGGTATCAAGGCAATACTCGCTTCATTCCACGTATCTGGAAGTCCTTTTCCTTGCAATATATCATTCATTACAATTTTTAGTACTGGTACAAGGTCCTCCTTCATTACTTTGTAGAATTTAGCTGTAATTCCATCCGGTCCTGGTGCTTTACCAATCTTTGCCACGTCTATAGCTTGTTTGATTTCTTCTTCTGTTATTGGAGCGCTTAACCTCTCCTTCATATTGGTTGGTATAATTGGTAAATCTATTCTCTGTAGATATTGATCAATATTCTTCTGAGCTATTACTTTCTTTTGAAATAATTTCACATAATATTTATAAAAAGCACATTTGATTGTTTGTTGATCTTTTAACTCTTTCCCTTCTTCAATTATCTTGTTGATTATTCTCTTTTCTCTCCCTTTTTTTTCAATTGCCAGGCTAGGTACCTTCCCGGTTTATTTGCTCCCTCAAATGATTTTTGCTGTAACGTCTTCAATTTCCATTTTGGTTCTTTATTTCCAATCACTCTTATTTATTCCTGCAATATTTTGATTTCTTGTATTATTGATTTTTTTCCCTGGTTTTTTCTTTAATTCCTGTTCTTTTTTGTGTAATTTCTCTTGTATCTCTTGCCATTTTTCTTTCTTTCTCTTTTTATCCTTGTTATTTAATGTAATTAAAATTCCTCTTGTCACTGCTTTATATGTATCCCATACCATCTGGGTCGAAACTTCATTATTATTATTAATTTGAAAAAACTGTTTTGATTCTTCATGTATATATTCCATATTTTCCTAATCTTGCAATAAATCTTCATTTATTCTCCATCATAATTTCTTCTGTCCCATTGTAGCTTTCCATAATACTGGATTATGGTCAGAACTCACTCTTGGCATTATTTCCACTTTTTTTGACCATAAAGCTAATTCTTTTGTTGTCCAAATCATGTCAATTCTTGAGAATGATAGATGTCTCGCAGAGTAGTACGTATAATCTTTACATTTAGGATTTTCTTTCCTCCAAATATCCTCCAATTTTTCTTGTTTTATTAATTCAAAAAAAGATTTTGGTAATTACCCAGCTTTCTGTTTGCCGCCTTTTGTTTTCCTGTCCATTTGTAAGTCCAACTCCATTAAAATCTCCAACCATTATCATCTGATCATATGAGTCTTGGTCTAATTTGTCTATTATTTCCCTATAAAACTGATATTTTGCATCATTAGGTGCATACTAAGAAAACTAAGGTTTTCTTACCATTTACATTGATTTCCTCAGCCAGATATCTTCCATTTTGATCTCGAAAAATTAATTTAGAGTCCAGCTCCTCCTTAATATAAATCACTACTCCTTTTTTCTTTTGTTTTGTTGATGCTATATATTCTCTTCCTAATTGGTTATTTTTTAAGAATTTAACATCTTGTTCCTTGATATGTGTTTCTTGTAGGCAAATTATATTGCAATTTTGTTTCTTTAGCCAATGAAAAAATTCCTTTTTTGAGGTGAGTTTAGTCCATTTACATTCCATGATATTAGTTTGTACTCCATTCTGTTATCTCCTTAATATTCTAGGAAAGTCATTTACGTTTTCTTCAAAAAACAGTTCCATTTCATGTCTTGATTTAATTGTGCTTCTCAAGCCCTTAAATTGAAAGCTGAGCCCTTCTGGTAATTCCCATCTGTATCTGATATCCTTCTCTCTTAACTTTTGGGCCAGCTCTCTATATTTTTTCCTCTCTTAGAGAATTCTTCTAGGCATCTCTTTCATTATCTGAATCCTGTTTCCATCCAGTGATAGGGGATTTTCAAAATGTCTTTTAATAATTTCCTCTTTCATTCTTTTTGTTATTAGCTGCACAATAACATCTCTTGGTAGATTCTTTTGTTGTGCATAGGCGGAATTGAACCAGTATACTAGATCCAAATTTGCTGTAATTTCTTCTGGCTGTTTATTCAGGAATTCTGCTAAAATATCCGTCATTTGTTCTTGCATATTTTGCATAGTCGATTCTAACACACCCCTAAGTCTTAGTTGTCTTTCCATTGCTTTACATTCCATCACTGCCATCCTTTCCTGCATCACTTGGTTTTCTTGCTTTACATTTGTACCTAAATCATTAGTCTTCTGCTCCACTTCTTGCACCTTATTTGTTGCTTGTAGTTCATTTTTAATTCCATCCATATTTTTGGTCAATTCTGCTACTTCCGCCCTAATTGTGTCCTTTAACAGCGCAATCCTATGGCCGGCCCCAACGCCGACGCGGCTGCACTGGTGGTGTGGCGGCGCCGCCGGGCCGGATCCTGTGCCAGCAAAGTGTGGCCGCAGCGGCGCCCGCAGCGGCGCAGAGATGCAATTTTGGAGAACCAGAAAGTGTTGTGGGCGGGTCTGATCCACGGCCGCCGCCAGGCGCAGCCAAAGGGCGCTGTTCCTGACAAGCGTCAGGGGGAGGGGCCAGGAAAGGCGCAGCCTATGGGCAGCACGCGATCCCGGCCAGGCCCCAGAGCAGCAGGCAAACCGCGCCCATGCTGGCAGACTGCCTCGGCTCGTGTGTCGGGCGGGGCTCGCAGTCGGGAAGGAGAGGGGTGGGCGTAGTCTGAGAAGCCTTTCCCCCGTTTGCCCAATGTAGCACCAAGTCCCTGGCGGCCGCGTCCAGAGAGGTTGGCATGGGACTGGCAGGCGCCCTGCCATGAGGAATCCAGGGCAGCAGCCAGTCTCTGGCAGCAGGGGACAGCCCCCCAGTGGCGCCGAAGGGGAGGGCTGGCCTGAGGCCGCCACCAAGAGGCAGACACAGCGGGCCTGCCCCCTCGTCCCCATCCCAAGGCAAAGAACACAGACACCCATTGCACAGAAATCAGCCTTTATTATTATATCATCCCACCTCCCCCAGCAGACGTGAGGAAGGGGAGGCGTGTAGGAGAGCCGTCTGTGCAGCAAAACACCCCACCCCACCCCCAAGGCGGCAGCGGCGGTCACCGGCGAGGCCGGCGGCCGGACCCCCTTGGCCGTCCACGGGCCCGGCCTCTCGCACGCAACTGGGCCCGAGGGAGGGGTGCCTCTGGGGCGGGTGGAGCTGCTGCAGCGGGTGGGGCCGGAGGGTCGAGGATGGCGACGAGCCGCCCGAGCAGGGCTTCGGCACGGACTTGAGAGGCACGGACCCCTTCCCCCACTTCCAGTACCGCAGCCATGAACTCCCGGCCGCGGTTGTTCGCCTCCTCCCATGCAGCGTGCACCTCTAGCCGCTCCCTCTCGATCGCCGCCCACATTGCGGCTAGTGTCGGGGGAAGCCGCTGGGCAGGGCGGGGGCCGCGAGCCCGTGCGCCTGGAAGGATCCCCTCCATGGGCCCCTCCCCCTCAGAGGCGGAGCCAGGTCCTTCCCGCACACGGCCCATGGCACCCGGGGGCGGGGGGGCTGGAGGGGATGGTGCTGCAGGCTGGGACAGCTCCTCGAGCGGCTCTGTCGATGAGGTGTCCTGAACCGGCGGAGTCCCAGGGCCACCTTCACCCTCCACCGACACAGGGAAGCCGAGCGACTGCAGGAGAGCCGCTCCGGCAGCAGAGGTCCTCCGGGAGGGTGGCAACTCGCGCAGCTGGGCAATCACCTCCCCGCCTATCTCCAGGCGCATGGTCCCTGCTGGAGCGAGACATGGGTGGGAAGAGGCCCCAGGGAGGGAAGAGCAGCGGCCCAACATGGGCTGCCACAGGCCACCGAGCCGGGCCAAGCACACCCATTCCAACTGCGGCCGCAGCCCCTCGTCTTGAGACCGGTCGGCGCCATGAGTGGCCTTGGATGTGTGGCCGAGGCCGGCGGCCGAGCCGGTCCCTGGCCCCACCAGCAGCAGGGCCACAGATACATACCGTGCTCCGGATCCATGCCCCCCGACGGGCCCGGTTGAGGCTCCTCGTCGCTGGCAGCAGGGGCTTGCTGTGGCGGTGGAAGGGCTGCCTGTTCCTGGGCCCCGCTCTCTGCCAGGGGGGGCACAGACTCCGCTGCCTCTGCCTCCGCCTGGCTTGGGTCTGGACCCTCAGGGGCCGTGCCTACTCACGGGAGAGGCCCTGTCACACATGTGCCACGATCCATACGTCCCCCCCTCGCCTCCCTGAATCCACAAATACTAACCGGGCAGGACCTCAACGCCCAGGCCGCCCACCACCGCCTCCGGGATGACCGCTCGCATGACCGCCTCTGGGCCTGGGAGCCCCTCGTCAAGGGCCCGCTCATAAGGAACCCCCTGAGACATGAGGAGGCGCACTCGTTTGCGCGCGGGCCCGAAAGAATCATTCCAGCGCTTCATTGCCGAGTGAGCAGTGCGGGGCGCGTTGCCCACAGCCGAGACCCTGTCAGCTGCCATCTGCCAGAATGCCCGTCGTCGAGACCGGGACGAGGCGCCCCTGTGCGTGCTCAGGGCGACCTCCGCATTCTCCACCACGAGCCCAAAAAGCAGCACTCTCTCGGCCTCTGTCCAGTTTGCCTGGCGCTGGCTTCCGCCGCCACTAGTGCTCTCAGCAGACATGGGGGTAGTGCCCGCTGGAATGTCCGGTCCCCGAGATAAGTGGTGGGAACCAGCCACCTAGTCATGTGCTCACCCATCCCCTCGGCAAGATGGAGGAGGGCACAGGGGGTGCAGGACCGGGAAGGGTGGCTGGGACGGCCCATGCAGCGGACAGAGGACCTGCTCCTGAGCACCACTTGCAACGGGCCGCTGAGACCGGTAGGCCTGCTGCTGTGCGTGGGGGGGGGTTCAGGGTGCTGAAACTCAACCTGCATTCCTTCCAGGCAGGACCTTGATCATCCCCGCCTGGTGCCCGCCACTGCCGCCGCGGCTCCCAGCCATCCGGACCAGCCACCTCCTGCCAGCCGTGTTTGTCCGAGCGGCCCTCAGGCGGCGGCGCCTCAGACACCGCCGCCGGTTCCAGGCCAGGGTGCCATCCCTGCTCCTGGGCGACATGACTTGCCTGGACCGCTTCCGCCTGGACAGGGCAGCCATACAGGCTCTGTGCGAGGAGCTCGCGCCCGCCCTTCAGGGGCAAGCTGCGGCTCCCCGGGGCATCCCCGTCCTCCAGAGGGTCCTGCTGTCCCTCCGCTACCTTGCGACCGGCTCCTTCCAGGGAGTCATGGCTGAGGCCTTGGAGGTCTCCCAGTCATCCGCCAGCCGCTGCCTGCATGCCTTCCTGGACGCCCTAGTTGGTCGGATCCGCGAGCACATCCACTTTCCCACCTCGGAGGCAGAGTTGGCACCCATCCGGGCTGGCTTCTCCTCCTTTGCAGGCTTCCCCAATGTGATTGGAGCAGTCGACTGCACGCATGTGGCCATATGCGCTCCCAGAGAGGAGCCGCAGGTCTACAGGAATCGGCACCGGTTCTACAGTATCAACGTCCAGGCAGCCTGTGACCACCAGGGGATCTTCACGGACCTCGTTGCCAAGTTCCCGGGAAGCGTCCACGACGCACAGATCTTCACCACCTCCGGCCTGAACAGGCTCCTGTCATCATGGCCTGAGGGGAGAGGCTGGCTCCTAGGTCAGGAGTTGGTGGGGGAGCTGTGAGGGGACGGGGATGGGAAGGGAGATCCTAACTCCGCCTCCCCTTGCAGGTGACCGTGGCTATCCATTGCTGCCTTACCTCCTGACGCCATACCCTGCGGATGAGCCCGCCGACAGAGCCAACTACAACCAGGCCCACCGGCGCACGAGGATGGTGATCGAACGTGCTTTCGGTCAGCTAAAAATGCGCTTCAGATGCCTCCATCACACGGGCGGCCGCCTGGCCATGCAGCCGTTCACCGTCGCCAAGCTCGTGGCTGCCTGTGTCATGCTGCACAATATTGCCGTGCGCCAGCAGCTCCCCTTGCCAGCCACAGAGGGCCCAGCCGAGGACCCCTGGCTGCCGCCCGCCGGTCGCCTTTCTCCTGACGCCCCTGCAGAGCCCCAGGAGCATGACCGAGCTGGGCGAGACAGGGTCGCGGAGCACCTGTGGCATGCTGCACGCTGAGGGCCATGCCTGGCCATGGGGGCCTCGGCCGGCCAAACACTCGCCCTTTACGCCCCTATGGTGTCCCAGGCGGCCCCTCCGAGTCCCCGCTCCCTCAACCCCTGCATGTAGAGAGCATGGGAAAGCCGCCCCGGCCAGCAGCCACCGCCCCCCATGGACGGGCTGCACGGGAAAAGCGGTTAATGAACTTGGCTTTATTCCCAATCGATTCCAGGGCTGCATCAGGCGCCCAGAGAGCAGCTTGCCAACCCAGAACCCCGGCCTCAGCAGCCAGGAGGGTGAGGGCTAGGTAGCGCGTCGGAGCAGGTGGAGGCCAGCGGCCCCGCCACGGCATCCCCGTTACAGAGCAGGGGCCCGGCTGGGGTCCAAGATGCCTGTGCCTGGGATGGCATATCGGCAGCTGCCCGGCCGTCTGCGGGGACGGGCTCCAGCTTCGGCCGCTTCCTGCCAGGCCCCTCCACTGGGTCACCCTCTGGGTCTTCAGCGGGTGGCGGGTAGCGGGGTGGAGACCAGGCGGTGAAGCCCCTCCCAAGTTCCTCCTCATCTGGCGAGGGGCTCCGGGCGGGCGCCGCTGTGGGGGCAAGAGGTGGGGGATGGGAGCGTCAGGGCCCCTGTGGGCTCTGGGGTTGTTGTCGCGGCCGCAGGCCGCCCCACCCCACATGCCCGTGCCCCTCCTGTTGGCGAGACTCACATGGTGCCGCTGCCCGCGCCTGCTGGAATGCCCCGTGAACCCGGTCCATGGCAGCCATCCACCTGTCATTGATGGTCCCTGCAGAGGGGGGAGAGAGGGAGGGGGGGCACCCGTTGGTGGCAGCCCGGCATCTGCTGCAAGCACCTGCAACCTGCGCCTCGACGGAAGTGGCTGGGACGCCTCCGGGCCCTTATGGCCTGCCCTCTGTGGCAGCGGAGGAGGCTCCCTGGATGGCGCCGAGGACCCTGACTTACTGCGCGCAGGGCCCGCAGCCACCTCCTCTTCCAGGAGGTCATGCTCCACCTCGCACAGCGCCGTGTCTAGCCACGCTCGTATGAGGTGGGCCTCTTCCGCACGGCCAGGGAAGAGCTCCTCCAGGTAAACTGGCCGCGCAGTCATCGCACCCTCATCTGCCAGGAGGTCATTCCCGGCAGCCTTGGCAATGAGCTGGGCCCCGAGCCTGGCCGCCCACTGCTCCCGCCACCCGTCGCCCTCCATGCAGCCGGGACCGCTGTGGGTATAGTGTTTCTGTGCTGCCCACCGAACTACACCGCCCGCCGGCATGACCTTGGAGGGTCTGAGATGTAACAATTCCCTATCTTCTGTCTGGCAGCTGCATAGTTCATGGATAGGTTCAGCACAGGCCCCCCCCCCCGTCTCAGACCTGTGGGTTGGAGGGGAGGGGGCCGTGGTGGTTGGCTTCCTATGGCCCCAGGGCCCTCTTCCCTTGCGGGGATGCTGTGCTGCTCAAGTGCATCCTTGCGGGACGTGAACCCTTGGGCCTGGCTGTACGTTGCGCCGTGGGACTGGGAATAAAGCTCATCTACACATGGACCCGTGTCTGCCTGCGATACTTTGGTGAACTGCCAGCCATATCCTGCCCTGGCACCATGAGCGCATGACCAGGCCCGCGGTGACAGCGCATCCCTTCCAAGGGGGGGGGCTTAGGATGCACAAGGACTGGCCAGGGGCCGCTCTGGCATGTCTTCCATATTGCCCTAACGCACCTGCCCTGCCTGGCATGCCGCCCTGAGCTGGGGCAGTCACGCAACCTGCCATCGGGGGGCCCTCCCGGGCCTGGGGTGGCCACCCAGCCTGCATGGCCCGGCCGGGGAAGGGGCACGCTGTGGCAGCCAGCCGGGAGGCCTCGGGCTCCCGCATTTTAGCCACTTTGCGCAGCTGATGCGCTCTTCCACTGCCCCTGTGGGCGGGGCCAGCGGCCTTCCCTGCAGGATTGGCGGGGCTGGCAGCCTCGGAGTGGTTCCCCCCCCCCCGGCAGGGCAACGCGAGTGGCCACAATTGCTGAACGCAGGAGACGGCGCCGAGCCAGGGCGGAGCCACGCGCAGCCTCGGACACACCCCACCCCTCCCAACAACCATGGCCTGTTGGCGTGGGAGGCTGGCAACTGCTCCACGGGATTGGATGCGAGGCAGGACGCCCTGGGGTGGAATGACCAATGGGGCTGCTGCAGACGCCCGAGGGGCTGGACCCACTCTGGGAGGCGGCCGCTCATGGGACTGTGTTGCTGGGGCTGCGGCTGCGATGGGGGCGACCCTCCCCAGGCGCGCGAGACCTCCTGCCCGGGATATGGCATCCGCCTGCCACCACCCTGGATTCTCCATTGGTGGGGGCTAGGATTCCAGCGAGCGGACCGTTTCCCCTGCCATCTCCCGCTCCCTTGCAGCGGCAGCTCGCACCACCCTCTCCCTTGCTTATCGGGGGCCAGCTATTCTCCCCACCGGGGATTGATCCCCCTCCCCGCTCACATGCCCCGCCCCAACCCTCTACCTGGCCATAGATGCAGGGGGGTTAGCCGTGTTAGCCTGTGGTAGCGAATTCAAAAAGGGTCCCATAGCACCTTTAAAACTATCCAATTTTATTGTGGCATAGGCTTCTGAGAATCAAGTTCTCTTCGGCAGATGGGTGGTACAGACACTGGTCAAATACAGAGGAGGAGGGGGGGAGGAGGAGGGAGGGAGGGGGCGGGGAGGCAAGACGGGGTGTGTCGGATACATTTGTGGCAATGTGCAGGTGGGGAGATGTGACGGGAGTGTTGGGGGAGGGGCGGAGGACGAAGTCAGACTCGCAGACACAGAAAACAGTTGTTGTACATCTCGTTTTATTGCACTGGAAAGAGCGGGCTTGCGTTTAGGCTGGCGAGGGAGCCGGAGCATTCCACACAGCCCTCCTTCCCGCTCGGAGGGGCGGGGCTGGGATGCAGGCCGCGGCGCGACGGTGCTTCCTGGGCTGCAGCCAACCGTCCGTCAGAGATGTTTGGGGAGGGCGGGGCGCGGGGGAGCAGCCATGCCCTGGACGTGCCTGTGGGGGAAAAAGACACGTGTGGGCTTTGCCTCGTTCCACTGGCAAGGCAAGCCCCACACTCCGCCATCCGGGGGGGGGGTTGCACATGGTCGAGGGCAGCAGCTGATGCATGACGGTCTGGTGAGGATGCACTCGGCCTTGGCAAGCCTTTACCTTTAAGGGAGAGAATGAGCTGGTCACAACAAACACCTGGCCACATGTGGTTTTCGAGGCGCCTGCCTCTGAGGCAGCCAGGGGCGGGCATGGTTGCCCCCCACCCCTGCTGGGCCTCACCCAAAGCGGCAAGTGAGCGGGTGGGTTCAGGTGAATGGGCGGTTTGCACTAATCTGCGGAATGCCCCCCCACCTCCTCCTTACCTGTCAGCGCTCTGTCGGTCATCACCAGGTGGGAGCGCAAGAGTCAGGGCACCTGCAAGGAAACGGGAGAGCATGCGGTTAATTTGCAAAGTGTCATTCCCTTCTGCCACGGAAGGGTTAGTTTGTTTGTGCTTAGTTAGAAGCAACTAGCATGCATCAGTTAGCTGTGGAGTCATTCTTTCTATCACGGTAGAAAGAGAGTTAGGCAGTTAGGCACCTCTTCCCCTTTATGCGAAGTTCCCCCAGTTTTTCGCAAAGTCCCCTGAGTGCATTCTGCGCCTGCCAATGTGAATGCCCTCAGCCCGTTTCGGTTTTCAAAGGGGCAATGCCACTCAGCAGACGGGCAGAGCCTCCGGCCGAGTGCTCACTTACCTGGGGGTTTGGGCGGCGCTGGCCGGATGTTTTGTAGGGCGCGGTCGCAGGTGATTGGGTGCAGAGAGGGGGGCTCGTCCATGCCGGGCGCGCACGCTGATTGGTCCCCGGGATAGTTCTCATCCTATGCTCCTTCGGGCCATAGGGGCGGGGCGAGGCGCTCAGAGAGGGGGCTGATTTTTCGCCGTTCCATGGACGCCTATGGGCTACGCCTTCTTTTTCCGTGGCGTAGCTTTTTTGCGCCGCTGTGGGCGTTCCCGCTTCTGGAGGAGCTTAGGGAGCGGACTAACTCCGACCCCGCCTTGCTCCCCGCCCCCCCCTGCGTCGGCGTAGGGCTCTACGCCACTTCTGCGCCGCCGCCCGGGCGCCTGTGGCTTGCACCGGTGCTGGCCCGCCGGCGGGCCAGCGCCGCGTCCCAGCGCGAGCGGAAGGCCACTTACGCGGGCGTACGGGCTAGATGCGCCCTCGCAAGCCTTAGTTCGGTTCCTGTTCACTTTCCGTGCCCTTCTTAGGATTGGGCTGCCCATCCTTTGCCAAAGTTTCATGCATTTTTGTATCGATTGACTCAATTCTTTGTAGCCTTCTGTAACTTTTTTTTCCAATCCTTCAATCGCTGTGTCTACTGAGGCTTGCCATTCCTTATCAGCTTTTTTCCCCGCCATCATAGGACTCGGCTTGGAGCCACCCCACGTATCTGCTCTCCTTCTCAGATCCGTTTTGCCTTCTTTTCTTTCCTTCTCTTAGTATATTTCACTATCATTGGCCTCGCTATCTAAAAAAAAACTTTTTAATTTAGTCTCAAAATGTCGGGCACTATTTCTCTATGGTTACTGGAATCGCTTCTTCCCTCAAATAAGATGGCGTGCTTCCTGTTCCTCTGGTCTCAATTCTCTCACATTGCTTCCTTTATTTTGCTTCTGGGTCTTCTTTCTTCTCGCTGTTCTTCCTGCTTCCTGGTTTCTTGTCTTCTCTAGGCAACAAGTTGTCTCCTCCCTCAGTCTTGTCCCATCTTGCAATGTTGCCTGCACTTTTCCCCAGCTCCCTCCACCTCTTCCGCCCTGGTTATCTCTCTTCTAACTGCAAGTATGCATAAACAATACTTCTTATCGCTTTTTTAGTCCTTAAAAACTCACCAGTATTAAAAAATTTTGCTCGATAAATGTTCCTTGTTGTTTGCTCTCTTAGATTAAGCCTTTAAAAAAACTTTTATTTTGGTCTTTTTGCCTCCGTTCTCATTTAAAAAGTCTGATCGCAATCTTTACCTTGTGCTGCTTTTTTGGGTTGTCTGTGTTGTTTCCTCTGCTTATAAATGGTCAAAGCTGGTACTGAGGCTTGGTTTCTGATGATCTTATGCTAATCAAATGACTCCAGAGGTACTGCAGAGTTAGTAGCTCGCCCTTCTCCGAGGGGACCTCAAGGTGGTGGAGAGAATCCTTGATTCAGAACCCCCCACCAGCACCGAGATCACACTCTCTCGGGGTCGCGTAGCGTTCAGGGCCCCCTTCTCCCTGAAGGGGGGTCGGTAGCAGGCGTTGAAATGCCTCACTTTCCAAAAAACAGTATCTCGGATAGCCCAGATCCCTAGGCTACTTCAGATCGTCATTAATCCCAAACCGGAAGATCCATCATATTCTCATAGGTTATATGGTCGATTTTCTTTCTTATACTGTTATCACAATAAATATCAACTGGAGATGTCAATGGCGAGATTGTTAGACTTACTCTATTTCTGAACTGAAACCATATTCTTAATAGGCTATCTCTCAAGATATGATTGCCATCTTGTTTTTGAATTGCTTTTAGTGATTTCTTAATCCACAGAGAATTATGTATTCCTTCTTTAATATCAATTATCTCTAATTTAAAATTCCTTTGATTTGAATTTATAATCCAGTCTGACATCCATACTAATGCAGCTGCTCCGCGATACAATTTAATATTTGGTACAGCTAAACCTCCTCTTTTTTTCATCCTGTAATACTTTAAACCTTTTTAGAGGTGGCCTGGTCACAAGAACTGATTGCACAACTTGTCACTCAGGTTCTTGGGTGGGCCATGCAATTTTGTGTCAAGGAGTTTCCTGAGAAATGGTCTACCAGTCAATTCAAAATACAGAAACAAGGTTCAGCAACTATTACCAAAGGGGCTTACTCCCAACACAAAATGTTCAGCATTATTTTCTACCATAGGGCACATTCAAGCTGTTCACATGCAAATAAACCTGTTGGAAATTTGTCTCCCATTATCACTACTAGTGAAGAGAATGCTAGCTGAACCAGCAGGTAACTGAGCATCCCTGATTATAATTTTTCACAGATCACTTGGGATCACAGTGTTGTGGATACTAGATATACAAATTCTAACAGACCAAGGAAACCTGGAACCCAGGGGAGCCAAGTGAGGTGCTGCAGGGAGATCATAATTATGCACCTTGTGAGTTTTTGTAATGGAAAGGGAGGTTTAGAGGAAATCATTGTCTGGGGACCTATAGTGGATCTCAGCAGCCATGACTTGATATGCTGATAGTCTGTATCATTCTACCAAATGGAAAGGAGAAATTTACTACCAATTTGGTACAGATATGTGGTACAATGGGTGTTAAAATGGCTATTTATGGTTACATTGAGGGCTTACAAGTGGAAGAAAAACAGATTATTTCTAGGTCATACTTTGCTTTAGCAAGTAGCCCATTCTCTTTTCATTGCACTTTAGCAAGTATAGTCTCTGCTTAGCCCTAATCTTCTCTTCCTCTTTGCTTAGCCCTAATCCCCTCTTTCTCTTTTCATTGATGTGTATTGTAATAATCCTTATGTTGTGTGTCTATAGCTACAATATATTGATGCTTTTTCAGGAAGAAGAGGAAGAGTCTTGGTGCATCAGAACCAAAGGCTGTCATTGCATCAGCTCCTGAGCTACATGCCTGAATTAAAATGAATGACACTTTAACTCTTGTCATGCTTTCACAAGTGAAACTACATAAAAAGGTCAACAGTACACACCAACCTTGACACAAAAAATATAAAACCACTGGTTTTACCAGCACATAATACATCAATCAAGTTTATTATGATGAAAAATCAGCTCTGGAAAGTCAGCAATAATGGAAATAAGAATAAAAATGAAGTAAAAAAATAAAATGAAAAATAGGGAGGGTACATGCATTGCGACAAGCACAGAGCAGTGAACGCAGATGGGGGGATGGAGAGATAATACCTTTCACCAACAAAGAAATACAGTTATTGAGGCTCAGTCAGCCACTTGCATATCCCACACACTCAAAGGCAAAATTTAGCAACTTTATTGGTTATCTCCCAGGAAGAGTCTGCAAGAAGGAGGGAGGCATATAGTTGTTCAGTTCTTACTGGTAAACTTGGCAAAATTGGAGCTATATATTGAGATCAGATGTCACTATAAAATGAGCAGTGCATCAGAACATGTTCAATAGACTCTACTTTCCCTGTGTGGCATGAGCAGAGCCGTTGAAGGAGTGGTACACATGGGTATCTGAAGGTAGAACATTGACATGTGCAAGTATAAAACTTCTTCAATATTTGGTAATTTCAAGGGATCTAAAATAATCTCCTAGTTAGAAGCATTTGGCATACTGTAGAATAATTGGATATTTCTGTATCTATGCCCTATCTGATTGTTGGGCGTGATCTCAGAGCCACTGTTTAATTGTTTCTTTTGCTTTTTAGTACCCAAAATGCAATAAAACTTGGGCGGAAAGGCCATACTCCCCTAAATTACTCTTTGCCAGGTTGAACGGTGGCTATCAACAAGGATCAAGGGTACCAAATTCACTGGTTTGAAGATGAGTTTTAACCAATAGGTGGATGCATGTAGCCACATATGAGTGTCCAAGGGGCTGAGCCCAGTCTAGTATAAGAAGGGCATTTGGGAGTCCAATCCTTGGAGTCCTATAAGGATTTTTCACAGGAATTTGGATTGTATCACTTCTAGTGAGCGCCTTTCTTTGTAGATACAGAGCTGAGAACCATATAAGAGCTGAGATACAACCTTTCCTCAGAAGACCTTGATTTCTGCAGGGATAAAGAGGACTCCTTTTGTGATGTAGAATCTTAAAATAGCAGAGGATGCTCTATGGGCAATCTCTGCAGTGTGTAATTAGAGATGGGCACGAACCAAAATTAAGCATGAACCAGGCCGGTTCGTGGTTCATGAACTGCGGTTTGTCAGATCCCATTTCTGAAGAACCACCACGAACTTTTAGGCTGATTTGTTAGGTTCGTTTTTTGGTTCATCACTGCAGGCAGCCTGGTGCCAATCAATGAGTTTCCTAGGCAACAGGGGGTAGACTTCCTGCAGATCTTCTGCTGACCCAGAAATGAACTTCTGCTGGCCCAGAAGTGATTATTTTCTGACCCGGATGTGACGTTTTCATGAACCAAACAAACCGGTTCATGAACCAGGGGCAGGTTCGTGAAAGTTCGTGGTTCGTGGTTCATGAAATTTGACAAACCACGAACCACATGATTCAGTTTTTTCTGGTTCGTGCCCATCTCTACGTGCAATGCCTGTGCTCTCCAATGTCCAGATGATTTGAAGAGTATTCCAAGATATTTAAAGGTTTTTGTTTATTTGATATTGTGGCCCTCTATTTGCCATCTATGAATTTGAGATAGGGTTTCCTTAGGAGGGTAAAAATAAGATGTTGGTATGATATGATCACTATGTCTGTGTCCGTGGCATTTGCTAGAATCACAGTGTTTCAACACTGAGATGCTTTATCTGAGGTGAAATATTTTTAGTATTGTTGATCCACTTTCTCAGACCAGATTAACCTTCTGTAGCTTGGTACAGGTTCTGGATCAGCATTGAGTTGTTCGAAGATACATATTCTAAGATACAAAGATACATCCTGATGGATTGCAGATGTTAAGCTCCAAAGTGATTGGGAGATGGTCACTGTCTTGTTAACACCCTGTCTTGTCAGGGTAGCACATACACAGCATTAAGTAGCCAATTTTAGATCTAATTTGCCAGCCTTTCAGCCAGTGAGAATACAGGAACAAGTTCAGCAGTCTCCAGATGTAGTTTTGTGCTGATATCTATGATTTGCTTCCCAAAGACCTTTCCCTAAATTTAGAAGATTTGTACCATGCTTGGAGGATTACTTTTTGCCCAGCAAAGCAGCTGAAATTGCTGTATTCCTTGTTAGTTGCTTTAACAGTGCAGTTGGCCAAGCTGATCCCTCGATGCTGCCGAAAATCAAGACATTTACACAGATATGGGGACTCATCAGTTGGTACAACAAATCCCTAAGGGGCATTTTGGATTATTTTTAAAATATCCTTTTCCTTGTTTCTATATTGTTCAGCTTGCCTCAGTTCAACAGCAATGGCATGATATAACAGACCCAGATAGTGGATGAAGGTTGTGAAAAATTTGTAGAGTCTTCAGCGTGAATTGGGTAACTAATTAATGGAGCTTATGAAAATGCATTACCTGCATTTCTCTTATTCCAGATAACACTTGCTTTCCAATATGCTTCAGGATGTTATAAATATTGATTTTACCACATACCACTGCTTTCTCATTTCACCTAACCAATATTGTGCGGAGGAAAAAAAATCACCTCATTGTAATACAAGGGTTGTGGGATGCACATTTTTCATGGACAGGATGACTTTTGGGACGGTCCATCAGTCCATTGGTCTGTGAAACCAGACACCCCAGCACCAAGCAATCAATCCCCTAAGCAACGTTGGGGGGTCTCCTGCAGAGCTTCTGCTGCCTTTGGAACACACTAATCTTAGCCCTGAAAACCAGAGAGCTCCCATTATTCTCTATGAGAGCAAGCAGTATATATAACACCCAGCGCTGAGCCACGGTTTCACATTCCAGCTGTTTATCGAGGGAGGAACTGCTTGTTGCGGAAGTTTTTTGGATTGTGCCAGAGGGAGTCTTGGGGACTTGTGCTTCAGCAAGGTTCTGGATGGGAACAAGCTTAATGGGTTTCCTTGGCTGAGGGGGGTCACCCTTCTGTTTAATATTTTTTTCTTTCAATTCTTATTTGTTTGTGGGGTGGTGGGCTAGCCTAGGGTTCTGCCCCAACCCAGTCTAGCTGCATTCAGGCTCTGGGTACAAGCTTATTGGAATCCTTAAGGGCTCACTCTTCTGTTTCATTTTTTTTCTTTCAGTTCTTATTTGCTTGTGGGGTGGTGGACTAGCCTAGGGCTCTGCCCCAACCCAGTCTCAGAGTTGCAGTCAGGCTCTGGGTGCAAGCTTATTGGGCTCCTTGACAGGTCACTTTTCTGTTTCATTTTTTTCTTTCAATTCTTATTTGCTTGTGGGGTGGTGGACTAGCCTAGGGCGTTTGCAGCTCCTATTGTATTTAGTGGAAGTTTCCTGGGGGCAACTGCTTTGGGGTTCTGTATCTCTGACCTCTGAACTGCAATCTTGGCCAAACTTGGAGGGTAGCTGGAGGAGAACCTACTGAAGACTCACTGTGAGTTTGGCATCTCTGAGTGCAAAGGGGGCAGTCCTAGGGCCCTCAGATGTGACAGACCATGGACCAATGAACCAGTCCGCGAACCAGGGCGGGTCAGTGAAAAGTTCATGGTCCATGGTCCATGAAATGTGACGGACCACAGACCAATGGTCTGGTTTTTTTTTCCCGGTCCATGCCTGCCTCTAATTATGATATGAATTGTCAGTCGGTAAGCCACGTTAAAAATTTTAATCAAGTTCTTAATAATTATTGGTAATTATTAAGGACTTAGCTATAATATACCTTAGCTATAATATCCTCTTCCTCCTGATGCAAGTTCACTATGGTACAAACCTTGCCAAAGGGGGACTTTACACAATGCTACTGGAATATAATATAAAGAAGGCAGATGTGTTGAGAGTCCAGGTGTTGTTTTTCCAAATGTATAGAATGGCTGACTGGCTGAAATCCATTTTTACAATTTTTTATCTTACTACATTTATATCCTTCCATTCACAGTTTCTAGGAGTTCCCTCAGCCTCACCTACCTCACAGCGTGTTTGTTGTGGGAATAATAATAACATATGGTTGTTGTGGGTTTTCTGGGCTGTATTGCCATGGTCTTGGCATTGTAAACAGCTCTGAGTGGGTTTTAAGTCGTCCTGAAGGGCAGTATATAAATCAAATGTTATTATTATTCTATCATTATTGTTTGTTCATCCTAACCTCAGCATTGTTATGCAAATTGATATGGCATTGAACCTCATGATGCCACTGAGGCTTCTGGGGTAAACTCTTATACCACCCCAAGTAGCCACCTCTATGGCTGAGCCAGCCCTGAATCTATCACCAAAGGGTGGTCATAGCCCAAGAAACTTACTTTTGGATCTACAACTGAAAAACAAGCACAATAACTTATTTAGATCTCACAGAACTAAAGTATAATTCCATGATTTCTGAAATATGGAAAGCTTTCTTAAATTAATTCCTCTTATAAATTATTCCTGTTCGCTTTTGCTGACACCCTGAGCTGAAAGTGACTGCTGAAATTAATTTCATTGTGTTAATGTTCCATTATAGGACATGATGCATTGCATAAAATTAACCCAAGCGTTGTGATTCCCCCAAATATGCTTGCTTGCTTGCTTAGGACTCATTTGGGTTTTGAATTTCCAAAAATCCCAATATTTGGTTATATGGTGTTATTTGCAACAAAGAAAATGCAAACTTCTATATGGGCCACAATGTCTTCTGAGTTAAAGAGGAATGTGCTAGTATGTTATGTCACAGCTAGTATGTTATGAGTCTCATTGCTAGTATACTATGAATCTCTTGTGTACTTGATTTAAAGTGAACGTACCTATTTTTTCCACCAAAAGTTAGAAGTGGATGCTTTAGTGGTTTACTTTATGTGGCACAGCAGGAGTTCATTCAAAGCAGCAAGTTTTCCAAATTTGACCTTCCAGTCTGCTACTGTTAGCTTCCACTCCTCTGATCGTTCTCATGTGTTCTTCTCTCACAAACTGATGAATGCAATTCATCATGCAGCAAAGAAATTAGCACAAAGATCAAAAGAGTATATTTCCATCTTAAATGAAATCTCATGTGGCATAGAACAAAAGGCTTAAATGTACATCCCAACATCTCTCTTAAACATTTTCTTTTTTTCCTCCCCCATTTTTTTCATCCACTGGCTAGTTTAGGCCTGGCTCCAACGTATGTTCATGTTTAATTATGAAAGAATTACTGTACAACCCTATACAGAGTTATGCCCTTTTAAGTCCATCAACATCAATAATCTTAAAAAGGTGAACTCTGCTTAAGATTGCACTGTTAGTATCAGAATTTGCTTATTTTCCTCCCCATCCATTTTTTCCTATTTATTTCTTACGTTATAGGCCATTATTTTAAATTGTAAACCACTTTCAGCATATTGGCAAAAGGGCAGTATACAAATGTAGTTAACACATGTCTTCCACACAATATATCTTACAGCACTGCTACACACTGCTGTATAGGAAACTATGTAGTTTTTTTATTTGATAGTTTTGGACTTTTTTCCACAGATGGCAACTCTGAGAGATGTGACTCTCCGGTTATCCAACACATGTCTTCTGACACAACAGATTCTGGGAAACACAAGAGATGTCCTTCTAGATCAGACCAGTGGTCCAGCATCCTGTTTTGCACAGCAGCCAACCAGGTGCCCTGGAGGGTCTAATTCAGCACTGAGGCCAATGAGGCTCCCCTGATGTTATCTCCTAGCATGAAACAAGAAAGACATGAACATAGTAAGGAGGGAAATATTGTTAACCACTGTTGAAAGATGTAGTGGAAAAACAAAGTTTATGTTAAACACATGATATAAATAATGGTTGTTGTGGATTTTCCAGGCTGTATAGCCGTGGTCTTGGCATTGTAGTTCCTGACGTTTCGCCAGCAGCTGTGGCTAGCATCTTCAGAGGTGTAGCACCAAAAGACAGATCTCTCAGTGTCACAGTGTGACACTGTGACACTGAGAGATCTCTGTCTTTTGGTGCTACACCAAATCCACAACAAAATCCACAACAACCATCGTTCTCCGGCCGTGAAAGCCTTCGACAATACAGGATATAAAGTTTTTTAAAAAATAATTGTCTTGCTCAAGAGCAAGGTTTATATCCATGACCATGATGCTAGATTCCCTCTACAGGGATTAGAAGCCACTTGAGAGAATAAGAATGTGGAGCTGGGGATAAAGACGGGAGTCCTGGGATATGAGTCTGGAAGCCCCTGATGCAGGAACCTTGCTGAAGCTGTGCAGGGATGCATCTGGTCAGTGCCTGGGAACCCCATGTCTGGTGCCCTGAGCTCTATGATGGAAGAAAGGCAAGGCACAGAAGTAACTGGTAGATGAATAGATTTCAAGCTAATCAACACAGGGAAACCAAACAACTGTTGTGACTCATGAAAGGGGAAAGGGGGGGCTTTTGATTGGATCAGAAGATATCCAGAGGTAATTATCAAAGATTTTCAGGAGAGAGATTAATCATATGTGGTCAGAGGTGGGGGAATAGTGTAGCCTAGCAGAGTGGGGAAGAATAAGCTGCACTATGGGTGGCTAAGAGAAGCTTGCTAGGGTGTGTCAAGAACAGGAGCTACTACACCTCCTCTCACTCACAAGCATGCCAACAAGAGATTCAGTTTGGTGTAGTGGTTAAGAGCATGGGACTCTAATCTGGAGAACCGGGGTTGATTCCCCACTCCTCCACTTGAAGCCAGCTGGGTGACTTTGGGGTAGTCACAGCTTCTAGGAGCTCTCTCAGCCCCACCCACCTCACAGGATGATTGTTGTTGAGTGGATAATAATGACATACTTGGTAAACCACTCCGAGTGGGCGTTAAGTCATCCTGAAGGGTGGTATATAAATTGAATATTATTATTATAAGACCTGCCTTTTTGATTCATTCACACTACTCCCCCGGCTAGCATAACAACTGCATCCAAATCAAGAAACATTTATTTCTCACACATATTTATTTCAGTGGGGCCAAAAGCTGCACACCAGAATTGACAGCAGCTTTTTAACAAACGCAGCATGCAGTTATATGGTCAGGCTCCAAGAGCCTGAAATAAGGATTTAATTTTAATGTAATGAGATGGGTTCATGATCCTAATTAAATACAAATTGATGATTAAAATATATTTAGCTTTAACAACTGTGCCATAAGAGATGCATTTACTACAAAGCTGTTGAACCTCAGTGGCTGTGTCCTCAATCAATTAGTAGCTATTCCATGTTCAATAACTGAAGCCAACCCGGTTTAATTAAACATAAAGTTCAGGCTATGTAGGACACTGTGTAAAGTGCTCCCTCCTTAAAAAAATTATCATACAAACTTCAGCACAACTCCCAATGTTCTTTTGGATGAAACATGATTGAACTTGCTGGGTTTGTTTTGAAAGAAGACAGACCCATAAAGATTCATTCTTGCTAACTGCTTCGAAGAAATGGAAAGATTTCTGCTCTGCACCTCTGTGTCTATGGCTGATAAAATTGTGGGTGGGATGATATGCTTAATTAACCCTGTAATTTTTAACATGTGGACTAATTAGCATATAAATTAGGGTTTCCTTTGGATTATGCGCCTGCTGCACTAGTCTCTTCTATGCAACGTTATTCCTTTGACAGCAAAGTAGTGTTACTTGTTCACATGGGTGGATCACATTAATATTCAAATAGCACAACCCATCATTTCTGCTGTAGGGTCTACTGAAGCAGAAAGCCACATTCTGTAAAATCTATGCCTTTGACTCTGTAAGGACCAAGGATCTTAGTGACTGCAGGAGTGAGTCAGATGATACTTACCTTACGTGCTACTTTGTTCAGTCCTCTTGGAAGCCAGTGGTATTCAAGCACAGCCTGTCTTGCATTCGCATCTAGAATCAGAAACTTTCTGAGGTTTAAAGTTGGAAGGAAAGCACCCACTTATTTTAAGAGGCAAAAGTACTTTGTGAGTTTGTACAAGTAGCATCAAAATGTTCCAATGAAATGTACCTCCATGTAGAAACATTACAAGATGAGCACAAAGCATTGAGCTAATGAGAGTGTACTACTTACTCTGTGAAAATATTATTCCAGTGCCATTGCTGTATGAAGTTTTTGAATGTATTCACACTGCTCTGTTTTGAAATATGTTCCCACTAGAGATTCACCAAGTTTGTTGGAGTGATCCTGAGATTTGGTGTAAACATGAGGGATCCATGTGGCAATGTGGTTACAGAGTATCAGTCATTACAGGACATAGCAAGGAATGGGGAGGACTACTCATGTGACATGCAGATGACTTTGCAACCATCTCAGTGTCAGGTACATTGACTCATCTGATATATTCTCTTAAATAGTTATAATGGGATTACAAGTAACAAGCAGCATAGTTCTTACTCTTGTGCAGGATGTGCAAGAGTGATAACTTCAAGCACTGCCTGTACAATTAAGTTACATGAAGCTATTGGTTTTGACAACCTGGGTTCTATCTTCCTTACAGCACCAATCACACCGTGGAATGCTATGTAGAGTTATTCCAGTCCAGACCCATTGATTTAAATGGGCTTAGAGTCTTAGACTCTGGGCAGGGGGTTGGACTAGAAGGTCTGTATGACCCCTTCCAACTCTGTGATTCTGTGATTCTGCACAGAAATGCAAAGACAAAGTTCCATGCTATTTCACATTTTGGTTATAAAAACTCTCTGTTCGCATGACATGCCTGTCTTTGGGAATTATTAGTCTCTGGTTCAATTATGATTCTCTCAGCAGGGCCCTTTGATCAGAATGGTGACACTGAAATGAAAATAAAGATTGCTTCCACTAGCAAGGCTTCCTTCATACAATGAGGAATAAGCTGCCAAAACTGGTTAAAAACCTGGAGATATTGTAGGGCAAGGGAACATCCTTTTAACCATCTGTCCTCCTTGGTTTAAAACAAATAGTGTCTGGAAGAATTCTCTAAGAATAGATCTTCACCAAGCTATTTTGATACCCACTGTAGGATCTGGCCATAGATGTTTCATAAACTTCATTATCCTAACAGCTCTGTGAGCTAGGTCACTATAAATTCCAAACAGAAAAATAGCAGGAGATCTACAGCCACAAAGTAAAGCTATGTGGGAGGCAGAGTTATTCTGCCTTTGAGTTCCAATATACAGCTTCTTCCAGGTTCTCACTTTTTCCTTTGTTGGGCAGACTCTTTAGGAAACCATCTTTCCTGAGTAGTTTGTCATTAGCAAAATACCTCTTCAGGCCACTGAAGTAACTTTAAATTAAACTCTATTCAGGTTTCCCAAAATGTCTCTTCCTCCTCACTTTATTTAATAAATAAAAACAAAATAATTGTATTTTTATTATTTTTTAATTTGTATTTTATTTGGCAATAAAAAAATAAAAATAAGCCTCAGACACAATATAAATAAACATATGACAACAATATTATTTATTGTATTTGTATTCCGCCCTCCCCACAAGCAGGCTCAGGGCGGATAACAGCATTAAAACATTTAAAACATTCCATATAAAACTTTTAAAAGCATCGTACAAAAATATAAAAAAATAGCAGCACTATTAGTTAGAAATCTACACATAAGCTTTCATAAAGCTTTTTTGTAACAAATTTGGGGGGCCCCCTCCCCTCTGCTCTTTGCTTTTTTGTAACAAATTTGGAGCTCCACACTTGAAAGGAAGAAATGCATATCAAGCTGATTGGGGTTTCCAGTGCAACAGCAGCAGTTCAGACAGAGTTCAGGCAGTCCCTGCCTCCAGTTGCCAAGGGAATTGATTGCAGGTGCCAGATTGTCTGGTTTGATGAACAGCAACGAACAGCAACCAAAGAGGCTTGCAACAACTACCTGTTTGTTTAGAATGGGGCCTCATGAACAGCTTGTTCACGAACAGCTGATTGGGCTTTTTGTAGTTTGCATTGCTGTTCATGCCCATCTCTAGCTGCCACCACCATTTGCAGTCCAAGCATATGCCACCAATTCACCGCTAGGATAGTAGCACCCTAAGCCATACAGGTAACAGTTTGAAATTCTAGCAACCTTAGACATTAAGTGCTGATCAGACCACTTCATACCTGCAGTTTCAGCATCTCCTCCATCCAACAGAACTCCAAACCTAGCCATCAAATGGGTATTCTCCACCTCTTATGTTAGGTCCTTCTGTCTGTAGTGACTAGAGTTTATATAATTTTTCTATTAGAAGAATGGCAAGAATATATATACTTCCATGTTTCTGCATGAGAGAAGTGGGAAAGCTGCAGAAGACTTCTTTGGTCTCTTTTCCACCCCCAATCCCCCTAACTTCTCTGCTCTCAGCAGCTCTTTTTGTGCAATTTTTTTGCATATAATTGGCCCCAGGCATGCTTATGAAAGCAGGAAAAGAAAAATGCAGTTCTTCTTACTGATAATGTATCCCACACAGTGTACTGCTTTCCCTTATCGAAGGGTGCATTCATCTATTAGAGTACACTAAATAATTTCACAGGAAAATTACCATGGAAATTGTAAAACTCAATGACACTTAAAGAAATAAATCCTTGCATAATTACTCAGTAGAAGTGATTCCTGCATCATCTGCAAAATTTCATCTGTGTAAAAAAGTGGAAAATGCCTTTTTCTCCCTTCATGTTTTCTTCATATTGTCACAAGCATACATATAATAAATATGTATGTGGGAATTGTTTGTGCATGTAATGCTTGACTCATATCTAGGGATGGTCTTAGCAGTTGTCATAACTTGGGCAAAAGTCCAGGTTGAGGTCCCAGAATCCCTGATCCCTGCCCCAAGCAGGGCAGCCCTGGCTCCAGCAAGGTGTGGCCTGAGACCCCCTGAGGGAGGAGGCTAACTCAGCCATGATAGTAGAAGGCGGACAGCCTAAACCCCAGACAAGGCAGGTACAACTCCAATGCCAAGGTAGTGAGCCGGCGGCCTGAGCATGGAATGGAGCAGGCAACCTGAACACCAAATGAGGCAGGCAGAACTCTGCCACTGCAACAGTGAGTGGGCAGTCCAGTGGACATGACTCCACTGCCATAGAGGCAGGCATGCAGCCTGAGCCCTGGAGGGCGGGGGGACAGCTTTATTGCCACTGCCCTACCATTGACACACATTACATATAGTGCACTCAGTGACAGTAAAAAGACAAACCACTCAAGAGACAATCGAAAAACAGAAGGAAAACTGTCAGTCATTCACCAATGAAGCTTGCACAGTGCCAGAAAAGAAAAAGGGAAGATCTTCACTCTCCAAGAGCAATTATGTAAATATCAGTGAGTAACTGAATATTTATTCAGAGGCCCTGGTGCAAAAATGACAAGGATGAAGAAGTTGTGTGGCAAGGGAATGAAGTGCAGTGAATCCAAGCAGTGGAGAATATGACAGATTTGAAAGGTTAGCTCTAGGAGAATTTGTGTCACTCAGTTACAAGAAAAGCAAAAGGTCCTGAGGTAATATAAAAGTAGAAAGATGCAACTGATGCAGAAAGTGTACAAGGTGAATGAATGGATACATAGTTATAGGGGCGAGTCATAGAGATGTGCATGGATGCAGGTGGACATGCAGAATGGCTTGTATATGCACACCAAGAGACTTCTTTCTGTAGAAGCTATTCTTACTTTGCCAAAAGCTTCTGGTGAAAGTCACTGAAATTTCAAGGTTGGCTTGTCCAGTAGCATTCAAAGGACACTTCTCAAAAAGGTAAGAAGCCACACATTTTAATTTATTTTATTTATTTCTTTTAGTTGATATCTCACCACATAAAACAAAAAGGTACGCAGGCAGTTTACAAAAAGAAGCAATCTGCTTCACCCTTCTAGAATAAGAAATCTTCCTGCATACTGGGAGGATTTTGAATCAATGTAAACTAGCCCTCACTTTATATCCTCTTTCTGCTTATCCTGCTGTTGATTTAATATGTTAAAAAGGGGCCACAGTTTTAAATGCTCTTGAACAGGGTTTCTGAATTCTTTGATATCCATGCAAAAAGGCTGATTTACAACCTTCCCGTGCTTTATAATGCATGTGTGATTTTGGTTTGAAATGTAGGCTTCAGTGATGCTATTTATACTGCATTACCTGCTAAGACTAAACATCTAGTCTGACAGGGTAGCTTTGGAGGGTAGGTCTAGATGTAAGCCTTGCATGACACTGCAATGTCATTTCCAGTTGCATTGCTGAAAGTGATCTCATACATCACTGTGATGCATCAATTTCCCAATCATACATTGGGATTGCTGGAGCATTGCAGTGATGCATGAGATCACTTTCAATTACACGACCAGAAGTAATGTCGCATCATCACCACAATGCTGCTTCCCTCCATATTCTCCACTGCTGCACTGGGTAGCTGGAAGTGGGAATAGAAGACACGGTCTTCCTATAGTCCAATGGCCCTAAGAGCCATTCAATGTCTGCTTCTTAAGTAGACATGGGCACAAACGGGGGGGGGACCCCGAACAAACTGTTCGTTGCCATCCAAACAATGAAAAACAAACAGTAATGAACATGACTCTGTTCACAAACATGTTCATTGTTTGTGGCCCTTTAAAGATCCATTTAAACTATCAGCTGATAGGTGACGGGGGATTCCCCCCTGCCGCTTGCCAACAGATAGTTTAAAGGGCCCTTATGTTCACAGCTTGCTCCTCAGCCCAAGCTAAGCACTTTTTCACTTCAGATTGCTCCACTTTACCTCTCCTTTTGACTTCTATACTTCTACTTTTTGTTCTTTTGATCCTGATGACTGCTTGCCTGGTTTTGATTACTTTAACATCTCCCAGCAAGGTCTTGATAAACCATGATGGTTCACCACTCTCATCTAGGACCAAATGCTGGGTAATAATTGGACAACTCGCTTGGTATCACAGAACAAGTGGCTTAAAAGCTGCACTTCTACTTCCTGATTTCCTTCTGTGTTGAAAGAGGGACCAGAAGCAGAGATGTATGCAAAACTCCCTGAACTGTTCTTGAAGAAGTGGCATTGGTCCTGGATTTTACAGCATGAAGATTTTTTAAAAAATAACAATACATATTTATTTTCTTGATTCTGCCTTGCTTGGAAATTTAATCATTAAAACTCATTTGCTTTACATTTTCCTTACAAGCCAAAAGAGATAACAAAAAAAATACCAACAGCAACAGCAACAGCAAACCCAGAGGATTCCCCAGTAATTCTTAAGTGGCTTTAAACAGCAAACTGTGTGCACTATGCATTTAAAATGCCTATGTATTTAAAGGTTGCAATTGCATTATTGATTTTTTTTGACAGCAGAATTGTTTTAACCTTTTAATCTGTTGCTGTGTGTGGTGCCATTAGAAAATGTTAAGGAAAACTTTCCCCGCAGACCCATTGTCCAGGGAAGTAAGCCTACAGACTAATCCTTCACTAGTGTCAAGGCTAGAAGCTCTTTTGAATACAGTAGTTTCCAGATTAAATTGAATTTTGGACCTACTCTGGTTAAAACAAGTTGTTTGCTACAAATACCTGACACTCTTCCAAGATAACTGGATCCTGTTTTGATTCCTTTTGAGTTGCCCTGTGTTCTTCTTTTCCCCTGGTGGGAGCGGGGGGAGGGGAGGCGGGAGAACAGGCCTCCAGGGTGCATTCCCAGGGTGGCGCAATGTCGCTCCTTGGAGTAACTTCATTACGCCATACCAGGAGTGCTTGCACTCTTTACACCAAATCAGTCCAGTGCAAAGCACGCACACACTCCTGGGCCTGTGCAATGACACTACTTCCTGGAAGTGATGTCATTGCACAGGCCCAGGAACACTCACACACCGGTGAGTGCCAGGTCCCTCCCTCCCACTGGGACAGTAAGGTGACCCAGCAACCCTACCTTCTTTAAATTTTGTGCCATTCACTCTCCGGAGGTCACAGCTCAAGTGTTTTCAGTGCCTTAGCTCTTATGAAAGTCTTCCTCTTTTTATCTGAACTAGGGTGTCTACTTTTCAAATCAACACCTTTTCTCTAGACAGAGGTTCAATATTTTGCAGCTCATTTGAGATTTTTCAGCTATTGCTTCAATGCTTTGAAATGGGCTACCACAGGAAGTTAGTACTGACCCATCTCTGCCTGAATTCTGTAAGACATGTAAAATGATGCTGTTTTGGGGAAAAGTTGGATAAGGAAGGACTAGAGTAGAAGCGGCTATACTGCACTGATGATGTTGACTGAACGCTGCCATGAAAAAGGGACTAACTGATAAATTATTATTACTGGGTTGTGTGTGTATTTTTGTTTATGTTATCTATATCTTCAAACTGCTTTGAACCTGCAGTTTTTCAAAGCATATTTTAATATATAATGAGAGAGATGGGAGAACAGTTCCACTCTAATCAGTCAGTCATTTCTTGATTTAAGTGTAAAGAACAGCAACTGTTTTAAAATGTGCTTAACTTGTTCATCCATCCTTTAGTCCCAAAGAAGAACACAATTTTAAAAACGGATTGACTTATTATATAAGGTGCAATAAAACTGAAATTATATAAGCTGATTTCCAGGCCAACCCTAGGCAAGTTTACTTGAAGTAACTCCACTTACTACTATGGAACTTTTAAGTAAGGGTGCAGAGGATTGAAGTCGTAGGATAAATTGCCAAGAAAACCACCCCAAAACTATATATTTCAAACGTTAAAACCGTAAGTGTTGAGGTGCTTTTCTGTTTTGATCCACTTTCCAATCAGTGTGCCTGTAAAAGATCAAACTCTGTGTTATATGAACTCAAACGCTCAAAGTCAACTTATGAATTATTTCACTAGTAAAGTATGTGGTTTCTCAGCACAGTTTAGCATCATGAATGCATTCCAGTTTCCCATCGATGAGGAAACACAGCTGTTATTTGCATTAATGGTGTGGTTTTCTGAGTGAAGGGATTTTCATGCAGAGTTCTGTGACTAAAAGATGGCTTTCCATTCTATTCTTAGTAAGCTCCTATGACATGTGTCTAGTTACAGAACCACATACCTCCAGACTTGCAGATTAAATTAAGTTCAATGTCTTGACATCTCATGAAAAATACTTTCTTTCATAGCATTTCTGAGTGATGAAAACGTGTAAAAGAAATTTAGCAGGGCACTCCAAAAAAGACTAAAGTCAGGTTGCTGGTAGCAACTGAAGATTGG
The DNA here is from genome assembly GCF_028583425.1 of Eublepharis macularius. Classification (NCBI taxonomy): domain Eukaryota; kingdom Metazoa; phylum Chordata; class Lepidosauria; order Squamata; family Eublepharidae; genus Eublepharis; species Eublepharis macularius. Next base: position 61,932,574 of record NC_072795.1, on the reverse strand, counting down.
TTTGTTATCATACCTCTGGAAAATCAGAATTTCCTAATGCATTATTTATTAGAAACACATTAAGTTTAGATGACATCACTGCAATTCAAAAGCAATTTGGGGAAAGTATTGTCTAGGAACGCAGGCATCATTTGCCTTTGCAACTAAAATGAGATCACTCGTTGGCAGTCCAACTTTCAACATTTTGACTTTTTTGAAATTTATTTTTCAGCCTTGGAGAAAAAAATTAAGCTGCATCTGATATCATTCTGCCAAGAAAGAAAATTGTATATTGTATTTGGTAACTGTTTGTGTGTACATTGAATTGTTTAATTTATAAATTTTTTTACAAAAGGAATTGCAAATATGTTTCTGCAGTCTGTGGTGTGGGAAATAATTTTCAGTTTGAATGATAGCCTTTACAAAGTCAACCATTATATTAGAATCATTTTTAAATAAACGTTATCATTTACCTGTGACTAGAAGTGGCTTAAAGTTGTGTATTTTCAGTCCATCTATTTTTACCACAGAGCATGGTGTGGCATATTCCTTGGATGAGTGGCCTGGAGCTTACCACCATCAGTCTCTGCAGTTGAAGCCCAGTTCACCACACCCATCGGGAGTGGATCACTGAAAAGTAAAAGTGGTATCATCTACAGGGGGATGTGCTGACATTGTGCTACGGAGTTGCCAAGAGAATAAAAAGCTACCTGTCAAAGCAGGTGGACAGTCAGCAGGCAAGGAGCAAGAGGTTCATCAGAGCCCTGGCTGGAAGAGGCCAGGGATATCAAACCTGGTCAAGCCAGAGCCTGAAATCCTAGAGAATGGCCTGAAATTATCAGAATAAAAGCAACCCGGTCAAAATGAGGTTGATTGACTACTCTGTGGGTGTTCTGATTTTGACTGGGTACTGAACAAAATTAATTCAGAGGGGGGAAAACTGGGCAAGTGGGGGGAAATTATTTCCTTTCCCCTTCCCTTTGTAGCAGAACACCAGAGAGTAGCCTGCTGAAGCATTTGATGCTAAAGGCAATATCCATTATTTTGTCCATATTATTGTTGCAGCTGCATGAAGGCATACCACTACTGTTCTTTGAAACACATAATTCCTTCAGATAAACCAAAGTTTTTTTTTCCGTTACATTATCAATCTGTATCCTATTATTTTAAAACTGAGAAAGAGCAGGGATTCCGATACTGAGTGGTTTCCAAGGGCCACATCAGCAGGCATTCATTGAGAAGACTGCATTTATCTTGTCCGGTATCATATACATTGATCAATGAATATATATTGGGCATTCTTTTGGTTTTGACCAAAAAGAAACCCCAAGGTCTGACACTTCCTCTTTAGCGGATTTCCACATCAGTGTTTTTCCCCCCTGAGGGGATGCAGATTTGCTTCAGACAACCACATCAAGATATCTCTACCACCCATTATGGAGAGTAGTCTGGCATGATGACTGGCACAATCATTCTCTTGCCATCTTGACAGAAGCTGGAACAATATGGAATGGGATACTTCCCTGTCACAGCATTCCTGATTTTTGCCACCCCACCCCACACAGCTCTTTTGCTCAAATTCTGCTGCATCAAAATGACAGCAGTAGCTGATGCACAACTGATGCACACCTGAAAGTCCATTAAGACCTTATTTCCAGCCTCATAATTAAATGTTCCTTAAGGCAGAAATGATATACAGCACATCAAGTGACCCATGTCAAAATTCAAAAGGATTTTAGCCTCTCTCTTTTTGTGTTTGCAAAGAAATGTGAATGGCAAAATGATTTACTGGATAAGAAGCCAAAATGAGGTTTTAAAAGCAAATCAGCCTTTATTAATCATGAAATCCTTGGGGGGTTCTTCCGGGTTCTAACATATGACTTTGAGCAGCTGAAGTCGCCAACACTATTTGAAAGAAATCAAGGAAAAGGTAAATTTGGACAGGCAGAACACTATGAACTCCTCAACCATCACCCACCCCAAGTCACTGGTTCTTCTATTAGGAAAACTAGACCCTAGTATGCCATATAACTTCAGGAAAGTATAGCACAAAAATTAATCTGACTAATAAAATTAAGAACACATTTAACTCTACTGCTGTCAGAGCTGGATCTACAGTTCAGCACCCCATGGGAGCGGCTTGCCTGGCTACTTTTCCTAGAACTGAATGATTTCTTAAGTGGAAACAGAAACTCCAGTTCTGACAAATTTTCAGCTCAGAACAGGAATAAGGCCAAGGAAAAGTTCAGCAGCCACTACCTACCTTAGGCCTCTTCTGCATGCTCACTTACAGCAGGTTCTCTGGACATATAGCCCGCAAGGATTGGATCCTCTTTGGGCTTTTGCATTTGAGGGAATCAAACCAAAGTGGTGTCTAGTAGAGATGGGCACAAACAGAAAAAAAAAATCAACATGATGTTCATTGCCATCCATGAACAGGGACTCACAAACAACCACGAACATGACCCTGTTCATGAACATGTTTTTGGTTGGCTGTTCGTGGGGGCCAGCAGGCTCTCCTCCAGCCATTATCCAAGTTTGGTCAAGATCCCTACTGCACTACTCCCAGAAACCTGACCTGAGCAGGCACCAGGAAGGGTACCAATAATAAATAATAGCTTGGCCCCAGAGCCTGTCAGCAGCCCTGGAATCTGAAAGGGTAGATCCATATCTTACCACACACAAAGAAAATTCAAGCTGCAATGCACTCTCCCTGTCTCTCTCTCAAAATGCAACAGCAACTGTCTCTCCTTCTCCACGGTCTGCAAAGACTAGCCGGAGCTGGGAGCCCCACCTCCCCCCTGGTCTTTGCTCTCGTAACAAATTTGGAGCTCCACGCTTGGAAGGAAGACCTGCCTATCAAGCTAAATTGGGTTTAGATTGGGGTTTCCAGGGCAACAGCAGGAGTTCAGACAGAGTTCAGATAATCCCTGCTTACGTTGCCAAGGGAATTGATTGCAGGTGCCAGATTGTCTGGCTTGACAAACAGCAATGAACGAGGCTTGCAACAACCACCTGTTCGTTTAGAATGGGGCCTCACAAACAGCTTGATCTTGAACAGCAGATTGGGCTGTTTGTGGCTTTTTTTTGTTCGTATTGCTGTTCGTGCCCATCTCTAGTGTCTAGTTCTTATTTCTGCACATAGAAAAATGCTGTCTTTCTGCTGTGGTCTTTCTGACATCAGCAGTTTCATAAGGGTGTTGACTGGCTGAAGTGCTGCAGAGGGGAACTTTAAAATATTAAGCAGGAGCTTCCCAACATCAAAAGTCTTTTTTTAATTAAAAAAAAAGTTGCAACATTGTTATTTTAGAAAAATTAAAAAGCTGGGGGGGGGGGGGCTGATCTAAAAAAAATAAAGGACACATAGAGACTCCTGCACAAAATGTCATCCTAATAGCTTGTGTTGGTGAGAAGATGATTTACTGACAAAATTAACTGCTGAGATTAACTGCCAAGGTTAGCATATACACAAAACAAATAACAAACCATGATTTTTTTTAAAGGATAAGTGCAGAGAGTGGTGGGGAAGAACAGAGGAAAGGGTATGATTACACATTGCTATTCCACCAATCAGGATGCGTAGGATAAAGAGAAGGGGGAAAGGCAGGGGTGGATTTAGAGTCCAAAGGAAACATTCTGTGCTTTAAAAAGCCATCTTTTAACTTCACTGTAAAAAAAATGGGGCATGTGTGCAGGGAGAAAAGCCACAGAAAACTCAGGGAAAGACCATCACTGCAGGGCATGCAACCTTTCACTGGGCAGAACTCAAAAGACTATGGGAAGCAATCTGAAGACAGAACTGACTGTGAGTGAAGAATTCAGGGAATAAATCAAAGCTGTATGGGGCCAGGACCAATGAAAAGGCCCCATGTGGAAAAGGCTTAGCTTTTTGCTGTTTTGGTTTCATGAAGATACTGTTATGAATGTTTTCTTTGACCCTTCAAGAGGGCTGCCAAAAGCTACTATGGGCCCCAGACAAAGATTTATTCAGCCCTCCCACCACATACACACAGCATACAGACTCAAACCAACTTATGAAGACAAACCATTTGCTTCTAGCAGGAATAGACTAACAACTGGATGTCCCTACAGACACACTACTTTTCTGAATTCAGTTTCTCACATTTATGTGCTATACTTCCTCCAAGGAATTTAGTTACCCCCACATGATCCTCCTCCTATTTTATCCTCCGAATACCACGAGAGAAAATGACTGGACACTATTTATTGCACATTTCTCAGCTCTCAGGGTAACCAGGGCTCACAGAAAAATAAGCCACACTCTCAGCAGTCAGTGGCTGCTTTACATAGTGAGAGATTGCCCTTCTGAACAATCATGATGGTGGCACAGTAGTATTCAAAGGAAGGGGGGCCATAAGGGTATTTTAGGGCACAAATTAAAACCTATAACCTGCCATGGATTAGTCAATGGTGTAACTCTGAAGTGAATGGTGTCAAGTAGAGGTGAGCACAGACCAGGGAAAAACCACAGACCATTGGCCCATGGTACATCGTGTTTCCTGGACTACAAACTTTTCATGGACCCACCCCAGTTCATGGACCAGTTTGTGGGACCATGGTCTGTCACATCTGGGGGCCCTAGGACTGCCCTCTTTGCACTCAGAGATGCCAAACCGGCAACAAGTCTTCAGCAGGCTCTCCTCCAGCCACCATCCAAGTTTGTCCAAGATTGCATTTCAGAAGTCCGAGTTACAGCCCCCCCCCCCAAAGTGGCCACTCCAAGGAAACATCCAGGAGCTGCAAATACCAATTGACTTGCATTGGCTTGCAGCAATTGTGGCAGAGCCCTAGGCTAACCCAACACCCCACAATCAAATAAGAATTGAAAGGGGAAAATGAGTCAGAAGAGTGAGTCTTCAAGGAGCCCAATAAGCTTGGTCCCAGAGCCTTCCTGCAACCCTGAGACTGGGTTGGGGCAGATCCCTAGGCTAGCCCACAACCCCACAAGTAAATAAGAATTGAAAGGGAAAAAATGAAACAGAAGAGTAAGCCCTCAAGGATCCCAATAAGTTTGCATACAGAGCCTTACTTCAGCTCTGAGACTGGGTTGGGGCAGAGCCCTAGGCTAGCCCACCACCCCACAAATAAATAAGAATTGAAAGGGGAATAAATGAAACAGAAGAGTGAGCCCTCAGCCGAGGAAACCGTATAAGGGAGGAAACCGTATAAGCTTGCTCCTTGGACCTTGCTACAGCACAAGCCCCAAGCCTCCCTCTGGCACAATCCAAAAAAACTCCCATAGCAAGCAGTTCCTCCCTCGGTAACCAGCTGGAAAGTGAAACCATGGCTCAGCACTGGGTGTTATATATACTGCTTTCTCTCATAGAGAATAATGGGATCTCTCTGGTTGGCAGTCAGAGCTGCCTATCAAGGTTTTCAGGGCTAAGACTGGTTTGTTCCAAAGGCAGCAGAAACTCTGCAGGAGACTCCCCTACTTTGCCTAGGGAATTGATTATTTGATGCCAGGATGTCTGGTTTCACAGACAAACAGACCTACAGACCGGCCCAAAAGTCGTCACATCTGTGGAAAATCTGTGGTTCGTGAATGCTGAACTGGGCCAGTCTGTGTCAAATTTTGGTCCATTTTTTGGTCTAGTGTCAAGGCAATTTCCTCAGGTACCTAAAATCACAAGAAGTCTATGGAACTATAATGACTTGGACTTTTAAAATGTCATTTCATTAGTTTGACCACACAGCTAATTTCTGTCAACAAGAGTCTTGATGTCTGGATTTTCCCACCTGTTAGGCATTACTCAGCCAGTGGAGATTTTAAAGACAAGGGTATTAGATAATGTTGGAGAGGAACATGGGAGTTAAAAACCTTCTGGAGGGACAAAAAGACAGAAATAAAAGCTGGAGAAGGAAAAATGGTGAGAAGGGACAGCTTTGAAAACAGGCAATTTAGCTGATCAATGGAGAACTTGGGACAAACAATTGGAATTTGCTTCAAAGAGCTGAATGAAACAATTGCTGCTGTTTCCTGCTTGATAGTGGAGCTTTTCTGATTCAGCCAAAGAATTGCTTTTGGAGAAGATCCACATAGAAAAACCATATACCTTGTGTATTGGAGAAGATCTGTAAATAGTAATAGTTGGATTCTTCAGATATAGCACAGAAGAATAGTTATAAGTTGTACTTTATAGGTATACATTCTAATGGTGTCATCATTATTAATATCTTGCAGCAAAATCAACAAAAGATCTTGTGGCTCAGACTAACAGATTTACTGTGGCATATGCTTTCATGGACTACAGCCCATTTTGTCAATATATGAAGTATTTTCCTCAGTTTCATACACACATTCTTACCCCACACATACTTACCCTCTGTGCTTGCATACAGAGAAAAACCTGTGATACCAATCAGCTACAAAATGTGGCAAAAGACATTTCCATGCAATGCCAAAAGGTTCCAAATTCAAAACAGCATTCCATTCAAAACAGCAATCACTGGGGTGCATCCAAACATCTTCCAAGGAGCCTCCCTATAACATACGGAGGCTTCCTCCAACTTAAGCAGCTCTTCCTCCAACACTGGAGTGGAAAAATGGGGTAGGATCCACCCCACTGTGATAATTCTGTCTTTCTAACACTGCTATGATAATTTACTGATAATGGCAAAGATACACCAGACTTCCAATTATATAAGTACAAATAGCAAAAGGATATTGACATACTGTTCATAGTTTTTTTTTTCTAATGTAACTTTTTAGATTGTCTGCTCCAGGTTGAGAAATTCCTGAAAACTTGGGAGTAGATTCTGGGAAGGGCAGGTATTGAGGAGGGGAGCAACCTCAGTGGGATATAATGCCATAAAGTCAACCATTTTTGCTAGGGAAATCTGAAGTCCAGGCTATTTACTCCCTGTTTGGTCCTATGCCATGTCCAATGTTCTTCTGATTTATGCACAGCATTACCTTCAGTGGTGATCCTTCCAACACTATGCAGGGGTTTGCACAAGTTTAGTGAATGCTGGTTTCCCATGACATTTTCCTCAATGTGAGAACATGCTGAGTGCAGATGTTTACATTTGCCTTTCCTCTACCCACCCCAGATCAGCCCTCTGTGTGATGATTGGTCTGTTCCTCTTCTCTCCCTCCTTTCCTCCTCCTCTCCTTTCCCTCCCCCTCTGGCTCAGTCCATCCATCGTGCTCCGCAGTCCTCTTGCTTTGTTTAGGCCATCTTGAGTAGTGTCTTTCTGATCAGCGCCTACATTCTATCTATATACATATAATTTAAACATTTCTGGATGACTTGAACTTCAAGTCATCTCTGCTATGAAGTGTAATTATAGATAACTATGCTTACAATCACAGCAATTAGGATTATTAAGGCTCAGGAAGGATTTTGGCAACTGGGTTTTTTTTAGTGGATTAACAATTGTGCAAAACAACGACATGTGCAAATTAAGTAAGCATTTTCAGAGGATCGTTCTTCCAATTAGAACTCTTTTTCCAATGGTACAGAGGGGGCTGTGTGGAAAATTAGCATTGGAGAAAAATTCAAGCACTGAATCAGAGGTGCATAATGCACCAAAAAAGGGCCAAATAAAAAAGCACTCCTGGAGCACGCGTAGTGCGCTTACCCAGGTGCCTCCATTTGCCCTCCTGCATGGAGGGAGAGATGGACACCGTGTTCCCAGGCATCTGGGTATTTTTAGGGGGTGGGGCCTGGACCTATATAGGCTGGCCCCGCCTTCCTCCCTTCAGTAGTCACCACAGGAAGCTCGAGTGAGACGGTGCTTTCTGTCCTTGGCTTTCTGCAGGGGAAGGGTGAGGCTTTTTGCCGTGGCAAGGCTGCTTTGGCAGCAGCGAAACTGCAAGCATCAAAGCATGTTCCTTCCCCTTCCTTCCTTTCCTGTTTTTAGTCAGGAAAAGCGAGGCGGCTGCGGGAGTTGCAGCAGCGGTGGCGGTGCCTTTCCGAGCAACACTGACCCCCCCTCTTTCATTTGCGACGGAGGCTAGAGGCGGCAAGCGAATGGTGGCATGCCTTTCAGCAGTGGGGCTTACCTTCATCGAGTCGGCAGCCAAGCAGCTTAGTGACTGGCTGAGTGGGGTGGTTTCTGGGTGGAGGGCCCATTGACAGGGTTTGCCCATGCAGTGGCAGGTTTGCGTAGACACTATTTTCACCCTTCCTCCCCTGGCTTTTCCATAGATCGCCCCCTCTTTTTATGTGGCCTTTGGTGGGTCGTGATTGTTGGGGCCCGGGTCTGGCACTATTGCTTCTCCCCTTTCAGGGAGGTGCAGCCTGCATGCTTGTGGGCTCCCATAGGGCAGCCATTTCATTGGGTGCAGGGGTGCTCTCTGAGGGCGGCCATTTTAGGGTGCCATTCTTGCACTGCTTGTGGGCCAAGGAGCTTTGGAGAGGCCTCGTATTCTTACCTAATTGGGGTTATTTCAACTGATTAGTGGCTGTGGGTGGTTGAGCCCTGCTGTTCAGGCATGCCACCAGAAAAGGGCAGTGGGCAGGGCAAGGGCAAGCAGCCAGCCAAAAGGCCTGCAGCTAAGAGGGCGCTACCACCTGACTCATCCTCCAATGAAGATGAGGTGGTTAGGAGTAGGCAGGAGATTTTGCATAGACTGGCGGCTTTAGAATGGATCCACCATGCCTCTTTCCTCAGTAAGGAAGACTTACTGAGTCCGTAGACTCCACACCATTGAACTGCATGGACTCAACATCAATTGTGATTTGACAGCTTACCTATGAGGACTTTTACCGGGACTCTGGCACTTTAAAATTTTGATATAAATCTTGAAGAATGGTATTTAAGGAAATGGTTTGTCTGAGATTGTGCTTACGCCACTGAGCGAGCTGCTATTATGCATGTCTTTTGGCTGTGATTTATCCTGATTCGCTATCGTGAGTATTCTTTAGTGTGAAGTGCATCTGTGTAATTTAGTGTAATATATTGATATAAATTCTAATGTGCGTTACTTATCTCTTACAGTTGTAACTGCCGAGAAGAAGGGGAAGCCAGAAACGGGATTCCTTGCTAGCTAACCCGTTGCGGTTACAATTCATTGTGTCCAGTTTAAATATTTATATTCATTGGCATTGGCCAGTTCACCTGGTTCTTGCTATGCTATTGATTGTATGAATTCTTGTTTGTGAGTGTTTATTGTTCATTGTGACATTACCTTTCACTGTATGAGGTTCTTGTACCTAGACTTACCTTTTGGTCAGTCACTTGATTCATGCCATGTAAGTGTTTGTTATTGAATTTCTAATTGTAAGCTGTTTAGCTACTATTTATTTCTTGTTTATGCACTCTGGGTACTGAAGGTAGTCCGGTGAGTGGTGCGAGCTTCTTACTTCCTGCTGGGGTGGGGACTCGCTTGCTCAAGGCACCTGTTAGCAATTTGCACCAGCGTCACCACTTAGAGTTCAATTCACTTTCAAAATAACTTTATTATAAAGTATTTTTGTATCTTTGTTGAAGTTGTTTATTTTACTTTAGTAAGTTGGTCACGGTTCTTCGTTGTTTTGTTACATTTTTCTGTGACTCTCTCTTTTTTGGTTGTTTATGAATGTTCACTAACCTGCAAGTGTTTGCAGGTTGGGTGCACGAGTGCACGGATGTTTGCCCATCTCTAGATGAAAATTGAAAGTTACAGAAATTCGTATCATATAATTTTAAAACTCTTCATCAGACCAAAGTTTTAAATATCAAGTATTTAAGATATTTTAGCATTTCCTGATCTCTAAAACTTTCAAGGCTAGAAGTGAAAGTGACAGTCCCCCCAAAAGGGGAAGAGGAAACAGAACTGTATTTTTTCCAGCAGCAAAGTGTAAAGGAGCTATGACATGGTCAACATTAAACAGTCTATAAAATAAGCCTATGCATACAGTAAGATGGCTTGCCTGGCCTTTTATTGCTGAGGCAGTAGCTATTTTAAGAAGAGCTGCTGATGCTATAGGCAATTCACTAGCTCAAGTTGGAAGGTTACAATGACCTGTAATGACCAGCACTGCAAGATAGCAGCCTAACCAGATGGCACTACAAACTGCTGGACTTTCAGAACAATTTAAAACATGGTTTTCAATAGAAATCCTATCACATATTTCACTTGTTTTGGGTGGCAGTTCCAGTTCTGAATCTGAACAAGAACCTGGACTTTTGGAATACTAATCTGCTAGTCTAGGTTCCAGCTCACAACCCTGCAGTTAATACTCTTGTCAGACAGAAATGTTTTGGCTGCCCTGTTCTAAGGTCTGTGGCTATTCTCTCTTGACTCCTATTGATGATTAAAATAATAAATGTGACTAATAGATTACTGTGATGCAACAAAGAAATCATGCCTCATGTATTAGAATGCTGAGACAGGAGGAAAAGCCTATTTACAAGAATAATGTCTGAATCAGACTATAGGGGAAAATCATAAAGCACATACACTTTATGACAGCTGTTCTTCAGGGGAATGGAGGAGAGGGTACTTCATATTTACATAAAAATGTAAATTCAGTAATAAGCTGTGAGGCTTTTGGAGACTATTTTGCGGATAAGATCTTGTCACTCCGCCAGGATCTGTCCACCACAGTTGATGCAGTATGTATACTGGAGGCCCCTTGGTCGTCCTCAGGGTTGATATTAGATCAATTCAGGCCACTCTCTCAGGAGGAGGTAGGCAGGGTCTTGCATGCTGTGAAACCTACCACATGCCCACTGGACCCGTGTCCATCATGGCTGGTGAAAACTGGCGGTGATGGGATTCAGGCACCATTAACTGACATCATTAATCTTCCTCTGAGTTCTGGGTTTTTTCCAAACTCACTGAAGGAGGCAGTGGTGTGGCCCATATTAAAGAAACAATCACTGGATCCTGTTGATCCAGCTAATTACCACCCAGTTTCGAATCTTCCGTTCCTGGGTAAGGTAATTGAGAGGGCGGTAGCGGAACAGCTGTAGGTATACCTGGTTGATGCCTCTGTCCTGGATCCATTCTAGTCCAGCTTCAGGCCTGGCCATGGTACAGAGACAGCTCTGGTCGCCCTCATAGATGATCTGCGGTGACACCTGGACTGGGGTGGGTCGGCACTGCTGATACTTTTAGATCTTACAGCAGCGTTCGACACAGTCGATCATAATCTTCTGACCCACCGCCTTGCCAATGTGGGGATTCATCGAACAGCCCTGCAATGGCTGAACTTCTTCCTTCACAACTGGGGACAGAGGATGGCACTCGGGGAACAGATATCCGCTTGCCATTCTTTGGTATGTGGTGTCCCTCAGGGGGCGATTCTTTCCCCAATGCTATTTAACATCTATATGTGCCCCTTGCCTGGTTAGCCCGCAGCTTTGGGCTGGGTTGTCACTAGTATGTGCATGACACTCAGCACTATCTGCTGATGGACAGCCAGTCTGATCTCGCTCTGGATTTCTTGGCCAAGGGTCTTGAGGCTGTGACGGTATGGTTACATCAGAGTTGCCTGAAATTGAATCCCCTGAAGATGGAGGTTCTTTGTCTGGGTCATGGGGCAATCGACCTGGGGACCCAGCTCCCAGCCCTCGACGGGGTACAATTGAAACCTTCACCGATGGCGAGGAGCCTGGGTGTGACCTTGGATGCCACACTTTCAATGGAGGCCCAGGTCACAACCGTTACCAGGTCTGCCTTTTTTCATCTTCAACAGGCCAGGCAACTGGTGCCCTATCTTTCGCCCCGGGACCTGGCCACAGTAATCCATGCAATGGTCACTTCCAGGCTAGACTACTGCAACTCACTCTATACTGGGCTGCCCTTGGGCCTGACCCGGAAGTTACAGCTGGTCCAGAATGCAGTGACACGCGTCCTTACCGGAATGCCAATCCAAGCACACATTCATCCTGTGCTGTGCCAGCCGCACTGGCTCCCAGTGGAGTTCCAGATCCGGTTCAAGGTGTTAACCTTGGTGTTCAAAGCCCTTCACGGACTGGGACCTACATACCTGCGGGACCGCCTCTTCCATTATGTCCCCTGCGGGGTGTTGCACTCTGCAGACAAGCAACTCTTGGTCGTCCCCGGCCTGAAGGACGTCCGTCTGGCCTCAACCAGGGCCAGGGCTTTTTCTGCCCTGGCCCCAGCCTGGTGGAATGCTCTCCCGCTGGAGATCCAGGCCCTGCGGAACCTGTTACAGTTCCGCAGGGCCTGTAAAACGGAGAGGTTCCGCCGGGCCTTCGGCTGAGTGCCAGCAGGTGTCCTCCTTTTTCCATCTAAGACCACCACTTCTTCTGGGGCTACCCTCAGCCATCTGCTATGCCCGTATACAGACTCCCAATATTTGTTTAAATAGCCTGCTCCTGAACTATTTTAATGATTTTTAAAAAATTATTATTGATTTTATGTTTTTGTGATTTTAATGTATTTTTAATGTTGTTCGCCACCCTAAGTGTCACAGTCAGGGCTGGGGTTCTGGCTTGGGTGCTGGGCTGAGCAGGAGGGAGAGAGCGAGAGTCCAAAGCATGCCGTGGTTGAGAGCCAGAAAGTCTGTTCGTCAGGGGAGCAAGCAGAGGAGAGTCAGAAAGCCAAGCCAAGGTCTGAAAGCTGAGTCATGACTCATAAGTCCAATACAGAGACAAGCAAGGGGTGGTCAAGGACAAAGCTGAGGTCAGGACACAGGAGGTCTATCTGAGCGAGGGCAGGGTACAAGGCAGAGGTGAAGCTTCCAGGAGCCGAGTTGCTGGGCGCAAGGAGTGGTGAATGACGTTGCTCCCACCCTGGGCTCTGCCGAGCGTCCCCCTTATAATCTCAGGACGGCATAAGAGGACAAAGGCCAGGTGTTTCTCCTTCACTTGATTGCCCCACCTCATCCTTGGCATTCAGCTCCGCCTGTCGCTGTACTTGCAGGCACGCACTCTTCCGCCGTTCCCAAACCACCTCTCTTGTTTGAGCCTTCCGCCTTGCTGCCGGCTCGCAAGGCTTGGTTCTCCGAGGCACCAGTTACTGCTCCTCTCTGTGCGACCCCTCTCCTTCGCTATCTTGTGCTGAGGGACCGGGTTGCTGGTTGCTGGATGGCTCTTTGGGGACTGCAGGTGGGTCTCCCACTGGCTCTTCAAGCTCCTCAGAGGAGGAGGAGGAATCGTCAGCGGGTAGCGAGCCCAGCCGACATGGGTCTCTGACACCAAGTCCATCTGTGGGGAGGGCGGGGTATAAATCGAATAAAATAAATAAATAAATAAATAATAAATAAATATTTCTGTCACCAGATGCTTTTCTATTGTTGCTCTCAAACCATCTTCTTTCCCATAAGTCTCCAGGAACACACACACATACCTGCTGACTACTGATTGGTACTAATTATCTGTCTCCTTTGCAAACTTATGTCTGTACCACCTGTTTTTTTGGATATGTCCAAGAACATAATGGAGTCAGCTGATGCCAAGTATCTTAGCCAAGGACAGTTTCTGTGGGTTTTCTTGCCAAGCAAACTATTATACATTAACAAGGTACTATGGTCTCATCTAGCTGTTCAATGATAACTGCAAGCTGGTATGCCATTCCCTTGCACATGTGGGCAATACAGAGAAAGATAAGTGCAGCAATACTATTGAACAAGGAGGGATAGTTTGTCCCTTGCTCAGCTTCTTCTGCTTCATAACTTGTTTCTCCTGATCATGATCTTTCAGAGAAGACTGTATATGTGACACCATCATGGTATGCACATTTTCCAGAGTGGAGTGACTATTGTTATTTATGTCTCGATGCTCCCATAAACAGGGTTGCAGTTCTGATTATTAATTATTCTGCTTTTAGTAAGTGCCTTTGTAAAAGTTTGTTCCAAATGTCTAACCCTTTATTTTACCAAGGCTGCTAAAAAAATTCCCAAATGAATTTTTTGCCTAGTTAATAACAGAAAATAAAACGAGTACTCTTCTCACCTCTTCACCATCCCAGAATAAAGACAGAAAATACTGGCAGAATCACATTCAGTTTGAGGAATGTAGAATATCCCAGGCTTTAATTTCTTGGATTATTTATTTTCTTTTATTGTCCATTGCCCTGATCTGGATAACCCAGGCAACCCCAATCCTGCCAGATCTCAACTACTAAGCAGTTGAGAAAGAATTACTAATTGTTTATTAATTGGATGGGAGATTTCCAAAGAAGAGAAGGGTCTCTATGCAGAGGCAGGCAATGGTAAACCACCTCTGTTACTTCTCTTATCTTGAACATCCCAGCAGGGGTAACTCAGATATGACATGATGGCACTCTCTACCACCACCATTGCCAGTTAACACAGTGTGTAGTATTGCATCTATTTTTCTAAATTTAGAAATGCAGGTCAAAGAAAGAAAGAACGTTGGCTGGCTTCTCATCCATCCTGGTTAACACACAATACCATTGCTTCCAGGCATGACAATATGTGGGGTTTGTAGAATAAAACTCAAACCTTTGTGACAGAACAAAAGTATCCACAGCCTCAGTCCATAGTAGGCTCCTTATATTTACCCCCCACCCACCCACACAACTGGCTGCAAATCCAAAAGAAGAAGAGAAAGAAGAAGACTTATATTGAAAATTCCATTGACAACTCTTCAAAACCCAGCTTGGTAGCAAAACTGTTCTCACCCCACAGTTATGCATATGTTATTTCCTTGTAAACCATTTGTAATAATTTGTAACAGCAGCATCTAAAAAATCTTTTATTGTGATTGATGTTCTCCAGAACTCATTGCATTGAAGTTTTAGGATTGGAAAGAGAAAGGATTAAGTCCTGGCTATGATAAAATGCCAACATTAACTAACTTTTTTTTGCAGCCACAAGCAGAGATTGAAAATCAAAGTCCCATTTTCATACTGTGCCAAGTCAATGATGCAATCAGATTTCAGTTGCTCCTGACCACATTTTAACTGTCTATGACCCAGAGCCTGCAAAATTCATCTGCAAACCCTGCATTGTTTATGTGATCTACTCTTTCAAAATATAAAGAAAAAAATAGACAAGTTGAAATAAACAGAAACACTTAAAAGTTTCGGCCATAAGGACTCAATGAGAGATGATGTATCACAAACTACTGAAACAATCTCACAAATAATGCACTATGTTATTCTATATGGACAATCTAGAAGAAACCAGACCAGTAGTGTTACTTATCAAAATCCATTTGAAAAATAAAATGAGTTATATATAGTGGGAAGGCATGCACCACACAGTTCAAAGGGTGTGTCTGGAAAGAGGGGGTGATTTCCACCTGTTTCTCTTCTTCCATTAACTCCTATGCTCTTCCTGAGTGCCTGCTGACTTCCAGGAACAACATTTGAGAGAGTTCAATGGTCTGCATCAGGAGGGGGAAAACAGGAAAATCCCACTCCATGAAGTCTAGGGAATGGGATCATTGAATACTTACCACTGTAGACATACTTTACATAAAATTCATATTGATGTGGTGGTTACATAGCTATGGGCATGGAGCACATCATTGGTGGTGCTTTTTGTAAGATGTCTACTATCAGTCCAGAAATGGCTATAATAGAGCTGTAATGAATTGCTTAGTGTTGAAATACCATGTAATAATTTGCTGTTTGTTTTAACCTTAAACCTTTTTACAACCTTTTTTGACTTTGGACCTTAAATTCAGCTCCTCCTTACATTACCTTAAACTTATACCTCAGGAGGGCTCTGGTCACAGCCAACACACTTTATAATTTCACGTGAGTGCACGATACACATGTTGCTCTTTGGGTGCTAAGACAGACGTTTATAAGTACAGGTGGTCGGTCCACCAGCCCCTGAGGAAGTCATGAGGATGAAATCTGCCGCTTAACCGGTTGCGGTTAGGGCTGCTTTTTGGTTGGATACTACAAATAACATCTGGGAAGACACCTGTATGGAAAGAAAAGAGAAGAAAAGACATCAAACACATTAAGGATCATAAGTGATTCATACTTACCATCTCTTCTACCCACGGAGTACTTGCCTCGTTCCTAAGAGGATCGGAGCGGGGCATGGAGTTCCCTGCATGGTTTGGACTGTGAGAAAAGGACATTCTTTGAGATAATTAGAGTATAGGAATGCACTGTTTGCACATTGTATGGATTTTTCACACATATTGGACATACCATGGCCAGACAGTGGGTTTTGTGGGCAGCCGCAGCTTTCTCGGGCCCAAGGGGACTTATTTTATGACCCTGTCTTGCATTGCCCAGGGTGCGTCAGCCCCTCTCCCCACCAGGGTGGAGATGGACCTAATTCAGTGATCCTGTCCCACCTTGTTCGTAGTTTGTTGGCCCCTCTCCCCACAGGGATGGAGAGGGGACACATTGGGCAATCTTGTCCCGCCTTGTCCATAGTTTGTTGGCCCCTCTCCCCACCGGGGTGGAGAGGGTACTCATTCGGTGATCCTGTCCCGACTTATCCATAGTTTGTCAGCCCCTCTCCCCACCAAGGTGGAGAGGGGACTCGTTTGGCAATCCTGTCCTGCCTTATCCATAATTTGTTTGCCCCTCTCCCCACCTGGGTGAAGAGGGGACTCGTTTGGCAATCCTGTCCTATCTTGTCCATAGTTCGTCAGCCCCTCTCCCCACTGGGATGAAGAGAGGACTCATTCAGTGATCCTGGCCCACCTTTTCTGTTGGTCATCAGCCGCTCTCCCCACCAGAGTGGAGAGGGGACTCGTTCAGCGATCCTGTCTCACCTTGTCCATAGTTTGTCGGCCCCTCTCTCCACCAGCATGGAGAGGGGACTCCTTGGGCGATCCTGTCCAGCCTTGGTCGTAGTTTGTTGGCCCCTCTTTTCACCGGGGTGGAGAGGGGACTCATTCAGTGATCCTGTCCTGCCTTGTTCATAGTTTGTCGGCCCCTCTCCCCACCAGGGTGGAGGGGGTCTGCATTATTGCTATCTGCATGCCATGGCTGGACAGTGGGTTTTGTCAGCGGCTGCAGCCCTCACAGGCCTGAGGGGTCTTATTTTGTGACCCTGTCTTGCATGAAGCTGTCCAGGATGGCAGGAGAGCCCCCATATCTGTAGGACTTAGAATGTCCTTCCCACACTGCCACAGCCAGCCCATAGGTTCTGCTGCTGCACACAACATTTAGAATCCCCCCATCCTGATGCTGATTTCCTGTCCCTCCTGGTTGGTTGGGGAGGGCATCCATCACTACCACCATGGCTGGACCATGGGTTTTGCCAGCTGCCGCGTCTTCTAGGAACTCATGCCTAAGAGGGTCACAATCCCCTGGCATGGGACATGTTCCTGCAATGACTCCTGCTGCCCCCCACGGCTAGCCAATGGGTTGTGGAGGAGGCATCCCTCAATCCACCACGATAGGTGTGGAGGGCTTCCATCAGTTCCCAAGGGGGAGGCAGCTGACTTACCGCCTCCCCTAGTTTGCACAGAGGGGGCGGCCACAGACAAAACCCATTGTACTGATGCAGTGGCTGCCCATTGGGACGTGCAGGTGGGCAATAGGGGGTGTGCCACCAGTTGGTGGCCAACCCCCCTGGCCCTTAGAGTGGGGGGGTCAGTGGCTGGCTGACTGCCTCCCTGAGCCTGCCTGGAGGGGGCAGCTGCCAACATCACCCACATACCAGCCACTGACAACTCACGTAGGCATGCAAGTGGGCACATGGGGGTGCCGCCTGGTGGCAGCCAAACCCTCTGCCCCCTAGAGGGGAGGCAGCTGGCTGACCACCTCATTGAACCTGCCAGAGGGGGCGGCTGCCAACATCACCCACATGCCAGCCACCAACAACCCACTTATGGGTGTGCGGATGGGCACATGGAGGTGCCGCCTGGTGGGTGCCCCCAAGAAGGGAGTCAGCTGGCTGAACAGCTCCCTGAGCCCACCCAGAGGGGGCAGCCACCAACATTGCCCATGTCTAGGAGTCCCTTAGGTCAATTAGCATGGATGGCTCCAATTGAATGGTACTTTCCTGGAGGCACTGGCTTTGGGGGTCTATAACTTGGAGATCTGTATTGGAAGCTTGTCTAAACTTGGAGGGTGGCTGAAGAAGAGCCTGATGAAAACTCCCTGCATGTATTGGCTCTCTGAGCATAAAGGGCTCTGGGCTCCCACAAGCCACGAATCACTTCATGAATCAGCTTCAAGTTCGTCAAATTTTGTGGTTCGTGAAAATGAACAAACCTCAAACCTCGCAGTTCAGTTTTTTTCTGGTTCGTGCCCATGTCTATTCGTGAACCACAAACTGGGTTGGACAGTCCAAAATTTTGGTCCATTTTCCAGACCATGCCCACCTCTAGTCCCTGGTACTAAATGTAGCCAATGCTGTCAATTCCCAGTCTTGACCTTACACAGTCAAGAATTATCAATCCGCAGTAATATCTGAAAGATGCTGGCAGCCAGGATTGTAAAGTACTGCAAAGCTATAGGAGCACAAGGAGATGTTTGCTTTGCTGTGGTGAATTTTGTATCCAAAGCACAGTAACTGGGGCAGAACTCATTGATGGGCAGGCCCCAATTGTGGCAGCTGAAAGCTGCTTACACTTGTAAATCACTGAAATTTGGATCCAGTACTGTTAATGTTGCCATTCATTCTCACTTTGATAAACCTCCTGTATATCAAACCTCTGCTGCATCACAGTTAGAGATGGCACAGAAAACTAAGAGCCAAAACTACATGTGACATTGGGGATCTATTGATTAGATCCCCAGACATGTAATTTTACTTCCACAAGCAGCCCCTGACAAGGGAGGTGGTGCAATGCTGAGTAAGTGTTTTGAAAACTCTTTCCCCACATACAATTTACTTAATCAAAACTCCACTCCACCTTCCCCAGTTGCTTTTAGGAGAAAATCCTGTAGCCAGGGACGGTTTATAATGCTGTGTTCCGAACAAGCTGCTGCAAATCAGTCCCTCCCCAGCTGTGCACACACATCTCCAGCCCTCACAAAAGGTGGCTTCAAACAAATGTCTCAAGAAAGCAGAAAGCAAATCGCCTTGAGGTCATGCAGTGCAAGGAGGAGCCAACCCGATTCAGCTCCAATCAATGTGAGTGCACAACAGTGCCAGCTTTAAAGTGTGCCATGCGGAAAGGCTCACCATCTTCCTGTGAGATTCTGGCAGTCTAAGTGGTACACATAATTTATGTAGTTCTTATCTTTCAGTTGGTCTTTCAGTGAGATTTGTCATAAACAAAATTTTTAAAAGTGATCGTAATAAGAATCAAGTATATAGTATCAAAAAGGTAAATGCTGAGTTGTGTGTCTGTTATGTTCCATCGTTTCCAGCTTATGACAACCCTGTGAATTAACAAGCTCCAAAATGCTATATCATTGGTATTTTCTGCATGGTCATTTTACAGCATTTCAGAATCTATTCCGCTTCCCATGTTCTCCAGAGTTCTGCATGTGCAAGGGAGTCATGGTAAGCAGAAATGGTTTTTTTCAGTCTTTCCCCCCTTTTTTCCCTGTACACATTCCGCAATTTTTTAAACCACAGCCCAGTTGCTGCTGGTGCATGTTATGTCCATGCAAAAAAACTCCAATTCTGCTTCTCATGTCCCTCTCTTCCTTTCCCCCAGGAGCTGATTGGTCTGTCTGCCGGTAACCAATCCCACCCTCCTCAGCTCTCTGAAGTCCTTTTCTGCCATTTTTATCAGTAAAGCAAGGTAAGGATCATAAGGCTGCTTCTCTGTGTGCATCCTTCGTCCTGGGTATGCACACATTCTCTCTTTTTTTTGGCATTCTTTTTTTTCTTTTTTCAATAGTAATTTATTTAGGTTTTTTTTGTAACAATAAACAACAATAACAACTTCATAAAACCGTAACACATTACCAACAAGTAAACAACAAAAAGTGGAAGTAAGAACTAATAATTAGCTTTTGAACTTTATAACTAAAGTATATAAAGTCTATTTTTGCAAAGAGAATGAGTGATGTGTACAAGTCTAAAGGTAAGCTAAAGAATAATAGAGGTCTTGTTTTGTATTAGCTGATGTCCATTTTTCTTCTTTGGTCAAATAATCCAAAACTGGGAGCCATTCTTCTAGAAAATATGACTTAAATTTTGGATTATCCCTTTGTGCCAGCTGGTCAGAGATTTTCTGCAAAATAAAATGGTCCCAGATACGGGATTTCCAGCTGCCCACTGATGGGGCAGATTTTTGTCTCCAATATGAGGCTATTGTTAATTTAGCTAATGCCAGAAGTAAATAGATAAGATTTAGGCGAGCTGTTGGGATCTATGGATTTTCCCAAAGATTTAAAAGGATTATCTCTGGAGATTTTGGGATCATGTATCCTGTTATCTCATGAATTTCTTTTATTTTTTTGTCCCAAAATGAGCTAATGTGTCTACAGCCCCACCAGCAATGGATAAATGAGCCTATATCTCCGCATTGTTTCCAGCAATTAGCTGGATGGGAAGGATTGATGTGATTCAGTTTAACCGGTGTCATATACCAACGAGAAATAAGTTTTAGGGTTTGCATTTTTATGTTTACTATATTTGTTTGAAAGACATGTGATGTCCAAATTATATTCCATGTATTATTTGAAGGGTCCAGGTTGCACTCTCTAGCCCAGACTTTTTGGTATGGATTATGATTATGTTTTTCTTCTAATAGAATTAGATAGATTTTAGACAGTAATCCTTTTTGTCTAACTGGTCTATCTTTCAAGATCTTTTCAAAATTTGTTAATGGTTTGGCTATTGAATCTTTAAATTTTGATGATTCTATAAGGTGCTTTACCTGCAAATATTCAAACCAAGGGATGCCTGAGCTTGTATTTCTTTCTAAAGTCATTTTTTCTTGAAATTTTCCTTTATCAAAAACATCTATTATTCTTATTTTGTTATTGAGCCTCCACCACTTATATGAGTGCATGCTGAGAGCTGGGGGGAACCAAAACTGCCCCACAAAGGGTGAAATTAAAGACTGTGGCTGAATTAGTTTGCTTCTAAGTTTATCCCAAACCTTTATATCACTCTTTTAAAAAGGGTTAAGCTGTAAATTTGGTGGACGTTCATTCCTCTTATTCCATAAGGATTCACTTAAGAGTCTACCTTCTAAATAAGTTTGTTCTATATTTTTCCATTCAGGCAATAACGACTCATTTGCTATCACAATTGTGTTTTTTAGGTGGGTAGCCTCAAAATAGGTTTTTAAATCTGGTAGATTTAATCCACCTCTAGAGGTTGGTCTTTTTAGAGTTTCCAGTGATATTCTAGGCTTCCTCTTATTCCAAATGAATTTGCTAATTTTAGTTTGCCATTGATTTAAGTTTTTATCTGGAATCTGGAGGGGGATAGCACGAAACAGAAATAAAAATTTTGGAAAAATAAATGATTTTATGATGTTGATTCTTTCAATTAAAGATAAATTATGTTTCCCCCATTCCTCTAATAGGGAGTCTATTGAATGGTTTATTTCAGAGTAATTAATATTCAAAATATCTTTCAAATTGGTTGGTATTTTAATTCCCAAATATTTCCAACATTTTTTAACCCATTTATAACTATAGGAGGTTTTTAAAAGATTAATAGACTCAAATGGCATATGTATTTGGTAAATTTCACTTTTAGTTTTGTTGACAGAAAGGCCCGAAGCTTTTGAAAATTCTACCATGATTGCCTCTAATTCTTTCATTGAAGATATAGGGTTAGAAAGATATATTGCCATATCATCGGCAAATAGTGAAAGTTTATATTCCTTATCGCCAATATTCCTGTTATGCCAGGGGATGTTCTAATGTGAGGTGCAAATGGTTCTATTGCCAGTGCGAATAAAAGAGGGGATAGCGGGCAGCCTTGCCTTGTGCCTCGAGACAATTTAATTTTTCCTGATTCGTGTCCATTAATTTTAATTTGGGAGGTGGGACTATCATAGAGAGTTTGAATTGCTCTTAAGAAATGTTCTCCAAAATTCATCTTCTTTAGGAGTTCTTTAAGATAAGGGATTTCTACTTTGTCAAACTCTTTTTGAATATCAAGGGATAAGATAATTGCATTTAATTTGTTTATTTTCCCATAGTTTATTGTATTCAATGTTTTCCTTATATTATCTGTGAGTTGGCAATTTGGTATGAACCCACTTTGGTCTAAATCAATATAATTGGAAATAATTTTGTTCAATCTGGCTGTCATAATTGCTGTGGAAATTTTCATGTCCTGATTTAGTAAACTAATTGGACGATAAGAAGCCGGATTAGTGGCGTCTTTACCTGGTTTTAGGAGGACAACTGTGTTTGATTCTGCCCACGAAGGGGCATTTTCCCATACTCCAAAATTGTATTGCAGATGTTAGTGAGGTGAGGGGCCAACAGATGTGAAAATTTCATATAGAATTCTGCAGGGAATCCATCGTTGCCAGGTGTTTTACTGTTTTTTAGGTTTTTAATTACTTCATGGGTCTCTGTGATCGAAATGTGTTGGTCAATTAATTTTTATGGTCTTCTGTTAGTTTATTATTGATCCCTACTTTTCCTAAATAATCATTAATTAAGGGTATATTTGGGGTGTCTGATTTATAAAGTTTATTATAGAAGTTTTGGAAGA
This sequence comes from Eublepharis macularius, assembly GCF_028583425.1. Lineage (NCBI taxonomy): Eukaryota > Metazoa > Chordata > Lepidosauria > Squamata > Eublepharidae > Eublepharis > Eublepharis macularius. Next base: position 61,910,141 of record NC_072795.1, on the reverse strand, counting down.
CTTTAATGATGGATTGTTTTTACTTGAATTTGGCCGGTCTCATCCCTTATCTGATTAATAAGTCTTGTGGCCTTTTTTTCTCTACTTTCCAAGATAGTAGCTTCAAATTTTTGGAATTATTTTGCCAATATTTTTGTTTTAAGAAAATTAAGTTTTTCTGGATAGATGTGGTTTCCAGAGCTTCTAATTTTTTTCTTTCCATTAAAAGTTTTTTGTAGATTTTTTTGCTACATGTTTTTTTATGAGCCTGTTCCAATTGAGATATTTTGTTCATTAAATCTAATTTAGTTTTTTCTTTCTTTTTCTTGTAAGCTGCTGCGATTGCAATACACTTTCCTCTAACCACCGCTTTCATTGCATCCCAGACTATTTCCCTGGATATGCCACAATTCAAAATAGTTCTGTATTTCATCTGATATGTCTTTTTGAGCTACTGTGTCAAATAAAAGGAATTTGTTTAAACTCCAATTTGGTGGTCTGGATTTTTGTTCCAATAATTTTAATGAGCATTCCACCCATGAGTGATCAGACCACACCATTGGGCCTATTTTAGAATTGATTATTGATTTTGTTAGGTTTGGAGATGCCAGGATGTAGTCGATTCTCGTATAAGATCCAAATCTGGGGGGAAAGTAAGTAAAATCTTTTTCATTTGGATGATAAGTTCTCCAAATGTCCAGTAACTCAAATTGTTTCAAAGCATTAGCTAGATGGCCAATTCTTGAGGGATTAGGTGTGTTAGCCTTTGATTTTTTCTGTTTCGAATGGTCTAATTTAGGATCAGCAATTAAATTCAGATCCCCCCCCCCAAGAGGATATCTCCCTCTTGGAATACTTTTAGTTTAGAAAAGATTTCTCTTGTGAATGCATTTTGATTAGTGTTAGGTGCATAAACTGATTCAAGAGTCAGTTTTTTTAAGCAAAGGAGCCTTTAAGGAATAGGTATCTACCTTTTTGATCTTTTTCTATGACTAGCCCTTCAGATCTAACATTCTTTGAGATTAAGACTGCCACCCCTCTAGATTTTGAATTGCCATGAGCCAAGTATTGATGTTCCCACCATTTAGAACGAAATACCTGTTGGACCTTTGAAGATAGATGTGTTTCCTGTAAAAACAGAAAATCTGGGCGCTGTTTCAGCAGGGTTGACTGAATTCTCTTGCATTTGATAGCATTGTTAAGCCCTCTACAGTTCAAAGAAATAACTTTATATTCCATCTCCTGTAGAATACAAAGCTAGATTACTTAAGGAAACTAAAGAGAGAGGGGGCGAAAGGGAATTTAGAAGAAAAGAAAAAGTCTGAAAAAGTTAATTGGGCTGAGAAATACAAAACAGAAAAGAAAAAAGAAAATACAACAAAAAATTTTCCAACCTGTTTTTCTAACACTAAAGAGGAAACCACCAGAATCCTATCCTATCAAGGAAAGGGAAATATAGAGATATTTATATTAATACTGGGTTTATATCTTAAAGAAATAACACCCAGTTTCTGGGGTTTAACACAAACTAGGGAGCTAAGTAATTTCACCCCACATCCATTTGCCCCCCTCCCACCCCACCCGGCATAATATTAAATGAATTTACACCCTATGCAACATAGCAAGATATATATCAAGCCTCAAATATCTTAAGAGCTGAACTTTCAAAGTTCTTTTATTTTAACATCTTCTTTTTTCTTTACTGGACTTTCATGTTGATGGAGAAAGGAAGAAAGTTTTATCTCTCTCTGCTTCAATGGGTTTTGCTCATGATGGTTCTTGCTGGTTACCTCTGGCTGCCATTTTTATCAGTAAAGCAAGGTATGGATCATAAGGCTGCTTCTCTGTGTGCATCCTTCGTCCTGGGTATGCACACATTCTCTCCTTTTTTTTTTTGAAAACCAGGAACAAGACTTAATGTTGCTGTTCATTTCTCCTGGCTTTAAAAGCCAAGAAAGGGTTAAATGTCTGCTTTTCCCTCCCTCCTTCCCCCCCACACTTGTTTCAGGCTTCTGCTAATGCCAAAGAGGGGGAAACACTTTGCAAAACAAAGCAGCAGGGAAGCTGCCTGGAGGGAATGAAGCAGCAGCATTTTAACCTTTTCCTGGCTTGGTTTTTAAAAAGTGGAACAATCATGAAAAGTACATTTTTCCCCAGAACTCTGCTACCAATTGCCTCTCCAATGGGCACAGGACAGCCCAGTCAGCAAATACGGGGGGGGGGGATAGGTTCCAACATTGCAACACATGCAAAAAAAAAAATGAAATGCTGTCAGCTCCATCTCCCACAAAATGCAGCTCCAGACCCATTTCAACTTGTCAGCAGACACTAAATTGCCTCAAGGTTGTACAGTACAGAATGATAGGACCCCAAGCTGTTTCAGCACCAATCAGCGTGAATGCTCAGCATCACCAGCTTAAAGTGTGCTGTGTAGAATGGGTCATTGACAGCCTTGCTTAGATTGTGCAAACTGAAGGCTGTGAATTCCTTTATTGAGTCAATCCATCTCATGTAATGTCTTCCTATTTTCTTATTTCCTTCAACTTTCTTAGTATTATTGTCTTTTCCAATTTGTCTTGTCTTCTCATGAGGTGACCAAAGTAGAATAGCCTCAGTTGCATCATTTTGCTTCTAGGCTTAATTTGGTCAAGAACCCACATTTGTCTTTTAGGCATTGCATGACATCTGTAAATGAATCAATTTTCTTTCTGTCAAATTTCTTCATCATCCATCTTTAGTGTTCTCAATTTCTAATCATAGGAGGGCTCCTGGGCCTTTAACGAATATTGTGGGGAGACCTTTGGCCTTTCTTACCACAGTACTATAGTGATGCAAGAAACAACAGTTGGCAGCCATTTCTCAGCAATGCAGCTTAGGACATGGGATCACCCTTCAAGGCCAACTATTGACAGCCCTGCCTGTGATTTGATAATGTGCTGGAGACCTTTAAAAACATCTTCACTACACAGAAATATCTTTGTTGACCACAAATTATAAGTCTTAAGTAGTTCAAGAGATTATCAAACTACCTTACAACATATAAAACTACACTCATGATCTTGTAAACACCTGTCAGGAATCATTCCAGTAAAATGCCAGTGCTTCAATGACAGATTGGTAGAAGTTTGACCATAAGTTTCCTCCTTGGAAAAAAAGAAGAAAGAAACGCACAGGCCTTTGACCTTCATAATGTTTCCTGTCTTCTTTATTCCTCTGTGCTCTATTTCCAAGAAATGTATTTTAATGTACATTCCCAAACTTAGTTAATGGACAAAATGCCATTAAGATGACTAAGAGTGCTATCCTATGCAGAGTTACTCCAGTCTAAACTCATTGATTTTAATAGACTCAGACTGGAGTAAATTTAAATTGGATTACACTATAAGAAAAATAAACTCTTATCATTTTGTTTATGTACTGTTAAAAGAGTTGACCTGTGTGGCCTTCTGAATTGTATAGGAACTTAGCCCTATCAGGCTGTTTATACATAAAGACCCTGCCACGAAGACTCTCTAGGACTATAGTCAGGTGTGAAATTTTCACTTGCGAAAAACCATTAAGTCACCTCTGCTGAGTTCAGCAGTTACAAAACTGGTGTTTAAAATAACTTTTAGGCGCATCTCAAGAAAATGAATGTCAGGCTGTTGCCCCTGACAAAAATTTTAAATCAAAACTTGTTGGCCTACTCATGTTTTTTATTCCACAAGTATAAACTTTTCAATTCACTACCAGTTTGTGACTTGTCTCTTTTCTCATGTTTGCAAATTACCAAGGAATGTAACTGGCACATAGTTTTTGTTCTTTTTTCAGAATGTGCTACAATGTGGTTGCTAGTATTGTACAATGGGTGAATCTGTCACTGATCTACCATTGCCTTATGGTGAATGACAAGTAAGCAGGGCCTGCAGTTTTACTAGCAAACATCACAAAGTGACAGGAGAACTGAGTTTGCCAATGGTAGCCTCTTCCTCCCCACCTCACCATTTCATGGGTCACTACTGACACTATACTGGAGACATGAGCAGGCAAGGTATCCATTTTTCTCTGATAACAAGTATTTCCATGATTGTGTGACCATTACTCTGAGTGTGCACATGCTAGTTTGTAATGAGAATTTCTATATGTATTTTAAATTAGTTTTGTCTCCTTGTTAATGAATCACAAGTATACCAAAGGTGAATGAAATACTTCTCCTTAAACGTTCCTGTCAAATTGTTCTTTTCATTTCCTTTTTCCTTTCATGCCACTGCCAAAACCATTAAATGCTTCTTATGTAATAAATATATTCTTGTAATTATAAAAACTGGCTGCAAGTATGTTTTGGAGATGGGCTTCAAACTAATGTGCCACAACAGATCATCACCACCTAGTTATGTCAAAAAAGCCATCTTCAAGGATTTACTGTGGATACAGATGCTACTGCAGCTGGCTAACCCCTATAAATAATTCCTCACACCGCAGACTCACAAAAGATCACAGAGTTACTTCTGTTATTTAAAAAATCATAACCTCCAAGTTTTCTAAAGACCGAAACAGCCACTCCAATCTTCCATTAGCTCCATTTTCTGATATTAATTATGTAGTGTAATGGTTAGTGTTGGACTAGGTTTGAGGAGACTTGGGTTAAGAAACTCACTCACCTATTATACTTACTAGCAGTGCAATCATATGCAAAGTTACTCTAGTCTAAACTTTACTGGGCTTAGCCTGTATTATCTCTGCATATGATTGCACTGTAGGTAGCTTTGAGTAAGTCACTCGCCATTAGACTGATGTACCTCACAAGGTTTTTTGTGAGGATGAAATGGAGAACCAAGTATACTATCTTCAAATCCTTGCAGGGAAGGCAGGATAAAACAGGAAAGTGGGAGAGAGAAAGGAATATACACCATGGGAAATATTCAGGCATGTATTTGATATCTTTTTCATGTGTATGGAGGTACGAAGTAAAAATGAATGTGTACAGGGCTCATACTTTAAAAGGTCATTGTCTCTCATTGGGAGGAACTGTTTATTATTTTTTATTGGAGGGGAATTAATTACAGATTACAAACCCAGCCTTCCCAGCTCCCACCTAGTAATCCATGACCACCAAGAAGAACAAAGAAAGAGACAAGAAAGAAGAGGTGGGGAGAAAAGAAGCAGAGAAGGAGAAAGGTAGAATGAGAAGATCAAGTAGAGTGAGATAAGGGTCCAACAGCACCTTAAAGAGTGGTCTTGAAGGTGCTATTGGATCTGGATCTTGCTCCTCGACTACAGACCAACACAACTACCAGCCTGAAACTATCTTAAAGGTAAAGTAGAATAATCACAGCCATTACATCTAACTTTATACAAGTACACATTTCTAAAAATGCTGACAGAATATACTTAAGCCTTCCACCTATTAAAGGCTATCTTTTCTCCAATTGCTAAATCAAGCATGCCCTCTACTAGAAGTGAATAGAACAAAACAAACGAGCAGCTAGAAATATTCCTGGAAATCTCTATTTCATTTCGTAAAGTGGCTTCCAGAACATTGAACCAAATCTAGGAAACCAAGCACTGTGCCAGCAGCATCTTGTTTTCCTTAATGGCACAATCTCTTACCAACTAGGTCCCAACTGGAGAGAGCCCTTATATTATACCACCTAATTAACTATGTTGGCGGTTGCCTAAGTGGTTTTTTTCCTCAGCACTACCTAGGCAATGACATTGTCTCCCTGACAATCAGATACACACAAGAAGAGGAGCACTGCCCCTCCTTTGCTATTGCTTTCAGAAACACTTGCTTAATTATCTCTGTTGGAAGGGTGGAGATAGATGTTGGGGAAATGTGAAGAAGGAAGGTTTTGCCTGAAAAATCATAGGGAAAGGTATGGGCCTGGTCTGGAATGGAGGTTTTCTGGAAGGAAGATGCAGGTTGGTCAGACAGATGCACCACTCTAGCACCGGACAAATCCACACTCACTCATCTTCCGCTTATCTTGTGCTGTCGTGGCAATCGCCTTTATTCCACTACCAGGCTGTGCATCCTCACATCCACCCTTCCAGTGCGTCTTCATGGCACAATCAGTTCTCCAGACGCCACCGAGTACAGCATTACCATGGGCGGTTCCATCCTCTGCCGTCAGAATTGATGGCGCACATCACTTCCCCTTTTTTTTAAAAAAGGGGTCAATTATCCGTTATACCGATATCTTGAATTTGTTTCCCGCACCTGCCGTTCACTGGAGATGACCGTTGTTGGAAATACAGGATTGCTCAGCTTAGCACCTCGCACCTCTTGAAAATTGGGGAACTCAATAGGGAAATGGTCCCCGTGCAACATGCGCATGCTCCGGTGACCGTTTCTTTTCCCGCGCAAACCGCTGCTCACTAGGGTTGGTTTACCGGTATATCGACCATTGTGCACTGTAAAAAAAAAAGGGAAGAAAACAGATTTCCGCAAATATCACATGGTTTTGAGGGAAGGCACAATAGTGGTGTGGTGATGGTGGGGCACACGCGGAACGGGAAAGCATGTAAGTATCTGCGTGAATAGCATGCCGCTTGCAAAAAAGCCGCGGAATCAAATAGGTAGTGTGGATTCGGGCACCATCAGGGCACTTGGACAGTCGGTCTCTGTTGTCTCTGTGAGGAGAAGTGCCACTGGGCAGGGTACAAGTAGTCTTGCTTGATCAATCAAAATTGATAAAAGCCCTGGAAGACCTCAGCCATAGGCTCTCTCTTTCTCTGAGTCAAATGGCAAACATGTACACCACTGAAACGTCAGCTATTTCACAGTTCTCACCTAGTTTTCTCATCAGGTTTCTCCATCCTACTGCAACATCCCTCCCATCCAGCTGCCACCAAAATATTGTTTTTTATAACATTCTTAAGTCAAGCCCCCTGCAAGCTATTGGCCTACTCCACCCTTTCAAAAACAATCCTGTCTGCACACAGAAAAGGAAAACTTATGAGGAAAACATAGGTCTGTTTGGGAACGGGGGGGATTCAGAGAATCATGCTATCTGCTTGTTACTTGGGCAACGGTGATCAGCAGCAATTAATGCAAGAACACACATACCCCATTTTGCTGCTGAGTGTCAAAAAGGATTTGCTTCATTGTGGGAATGAAACTGCAAAGCACAAGGATACTTGGCAGCCATAGGGAACAGCAGGATGCAAAGGTAATAATTTATTGGCACTATCATCATTTAGAATAAGAAAAAAGTGAACATAAAACAGGATTTTTAAAATGTGACTATATTAGTTGTGCACCAGCCTACCACTTGATCAGCTAGCGCTTGATCAGTTTCCTGCAATCCAGTGCCCCGCCGACACTCACCTTGTTCAGGGTCCATTGTTGTTTGCATGTAGTCTACTTGACGAAAAACTCAGTGATTTAGAGGGAGGACTATGGTCGAGGTGATTTTTGTAGTATATACAGAGGAAGAACTTTCTGGCTTGCAGTCATTATAATCTGCATGGAAACACACAGAAGATCTTCCATATGGATACTAATCCTACCTGTGCAGAATAAAGAACAGTACACAAATAGAAGCTGAGATGTGTGGCTAAAATAGAACAAAACATATAGCATCTTTAATAAGAAAAAGTGGTCAATTATTTTCATATTTCAAGGGGGGATTTAGGGATTAGTGAGTTATAGGCTTTAAAGATAGTCTTGGTGCTAATGTTATTTCAGTAGCTAATTTATGAAGACTGGCAGCAAGGTCTTCACTAAGGGCTTTGTATCATTCAAAGGAATAACTGTCAGGCCCTGGGGTCTTCCCTGTTTTCATTGGTTTGATATATTTCTATTTCAGATAATAAGACTGGATTTATGAAGAGCTTTTGAAGTTTCATTTTACTTTGAAAAACCCTTATTTCTACACCCAAGGTATTCTCTTTCTTAGTGTATAACTTGGAGTAAAAATTATAAAATAATCTGTCTTTTTTTTTTTACTGCGCACTGTATTATTGGGTCTTAACATTCCAGGATTAATGTTTCTGGTTTTTTTCAGTTTTTCTTCATGTATGTGTATATGTATGTATGTTTGCATGTGTGTATGTGTGTGAGACAGAGCACTTGCGTCCATTTATAATATAAGTTTTCAGTCTTGACGTTTTGATCTCATGATAGTGAGGTGTTAAGCTTCCATCAAGGTTTTTATCAGACATTTTCTTTTGTTTGTAGTCTGAAAGATAAAAGCATGGTCCAAATTGACCAAAAGAGTTATTTCTTTAGAACATTTGCTTGTTTCCTCTCCAGATAGGTGCTCTAAGGTGGCAACATATTTAGATTAAGAATAATAGATTAAATATATCTACTGTTGCATTGTATATACCTAAACATATGCACACATACATAGATACGAATATGACCAGCACAAGCATTCATAACGAGAGAAATTAGCAGGGGAGGGGGAAAGAAAGGGACAGTCTGGCCATGGATTAAGGTCATCATCAGCCACACTCAGGGTCCAGGTTATTCTTCAGAACTCAAGCCAGTATCCACGAGGCAGATAACAGATGGAGATATTCTATAACAGCCTCTGAGTTTATGAATTCTTGAAACTGATTATGAGGCCAGATATACAACATAGTAGGACACCTAAAATAGTAGATTATATTCTTGTTATGAGCCAGATTTTTTGCTCGCTATAAATTCCTTCTCCAATTCACTATCTTCTTTGGAAAATCCTAGAACAGGAATAATGTGCAGTCATCCACCTCTCTCCCACTATTTAAGAGATCTCATGTCTGTTTCATGAAATCTTCTTTGACTGCGTACTTCAGCAGTTTAAAAATTGCTCTTTGGGGAGGTGGCATTTTCAGGAGGTCTTCTTCGTGATAGACCTCATCTTATGTCTATGAGTGACACCACTTGGTCAATGAGGCTTTCAGTTTAGCAGCCTTAGAATGTAATGGGGTTGGCCATCTTTTAGCTGTTTTGTGTTCCCTGGGCCCTTCACAGACTAAGGCCAGAACGTTTTTAACCTCCTCCAGGGCTGTCTCATCCCAAGTGACTGCAAACGGTCTTAGTTCTTGCTCTGCCAGCCTATTGGCATCCACCAATTTTGGCCAGGCTACCAGACTTATTTTAAAAAAAGTATTTAAACTGTCAGATTGTACACACAAGCAACTTTTTTATTTCAATGCATTATGTTGTTCACATAAGCAAATAATGATCACTCAGAATAAGTATGTTCAGGGGAATTCAAAATTTACTCTGCTGTGATGTTCACATGTGATTCAAAGTCCAGACAGGTTACAGATTTCTCTCAGCACGAGTTCAAAGTATCGTAGCTATGCTTCCTGGAGGTCACACTATAAGTCCATAGGAAGAAGCAGAGCATTTGAAATGTCAAATACCATGTGGATGTGTGGGGGAGGAAAGTTTGGAGGATTAAACAGATGGGGAAAATATGAAGATCACTTCAAATTAATGTTATTAGTTAACATGTATGTATTAAACTTAATGAAATCTAAATTTTAAAATACAATGTTTAAATAGCATTGGCATCAGTAGGATTTATGCAACTTAACTGAACATAGAAAAATACCAAGAAATGTAATTCTTGATCCATGTGTTATATCACACCGTTCTATCACATACCTTTACGTGAGCTGCTTCTCCTGTCAGTCATATTCTGGATGTGTTTTCCACTCAAGTGTCCTTGGAGGAATGGGAGAACGAAGCCAAAGCAGTACCACTCACTCAACGAGGGCAGGCAGTTGACCAAAACTAAGTGGTCAAGATAGTCAAATGCTGCCAACAGATCTAAAAAAATCAGCAGTGTATGCCTGCCTTTATCAAGATGGAGTCAGAGATCGTCAACCAGCTCCACCAAAGTGGTCTTAGCACCAAATCCACACTGGAATCGGTCCAACGCAGATATTTCCATCAAGAAGCCCTGGAGCTGCTCTGCCACTGCTGATTCAATTACTTTGTGAGAAATGGTAAATTCAAAACTGGGCAGTAATTTGCTAGCTCATTCTTATCCAAAGAACCCTTCTTCAAAAGTGGTCTTATTATCGCCTTTTGAATGGACTAGGGAACCAATCCTGAGAGAAAGATAGATTAATAATTTACTGCAATGGACTTCCCACACATCCCAAAAGGATCTTACCAACCAGAAGGTACAGGGGTCCACTGAGCAGGTGGTAGGCCTCATAGCACCCAGGACCCTATCAATGTCTTGAGGGTTAAGTAGGCTGAAGGAGTCCAAAAAAGGATCCAACAGAATGTGTGGAGCCTCTGGTACTAGTTCTAATTTTGGCTGCCAGATCCAGGAGGAGCTTAGAGACTTTATCCACGAATAAAGTTACAAATAAAACACAGCTAGGGGCCAGATCATCTTTTACTTTAAACTCCATAGAAGTAGTAGTTAATTGCCTGATCAATCTAAACAGTTGCACTGGATGTGAACTTGCAAACTCAATAGAGGTGGCAAAGTAAGATTTCTTCATTGGTCTTTAAGGTGCTACTGGACGAAAAGCTGGGTCTTAAATTGCAGTTGATCTGGACCTTTCTAAGGCATGCAAAACATACTTTTTAATTTCCTGTGTGTTTCCTTTACAATAGCCATGAAAATGCACAATTGCAATTGACACATGCTCCTGATCTATTCAATTATGTAATGGATTATAAGTTTATACATTAAAAAGGAATAGAGCAACATTTACCAATATGCTTTTTATATTTGAATGCTACCTCATAACAGCAAAGCAATGCCAAGTAGTAAACCTTTCATCCTTCCCAGAGCTGCAATCCAGATGCTACTTCCTTCAGAGTTGATCAGCCCTGTCCTGATCAGCTCAAGGGTTTTGCTGAAATGAGCAAGACCAGGTTCTTCCCCACACCCACATTTGCAATGCAATAATTTGCTGTAAGTTATATACTGGTTTAAAGCAGGTAGGAGAAGAGAATAGAACTATATCAAACCCAGGTGCGCTGTCTGTCTCTTTAGGGCACTATGACTAAGACACCCAGCAAGTCTGAGCAGTGACTGTCTAGGGGATTATTGCTCACATTCAAGTGATTAAAATTGTTCAGCTTTGGGTTTTGGCCTCAATAGTTCAAAATACCACCTGAGGCACTACAGGCTAATTGCCCTGAAATACACTCTCTCTTTCAGTCGCAAAACATCAGAAATACCATGCTCATACTCTGTATTGTAGTCCCCATCATGTTTCCTTGGAGGTCAGTAGATTCAAAATAGCTTTCAGATGGACTACATAGAATGTACTTTGTACCATTTCATCCAAGTACACTGAGCAATGTCATTGGTGGATTCAGGGACCCATTTTTGCAGTTCTTAAATTCCCTTGGATTTTGCCACCAGAGGGCCTTCCTTAACCAGAAAAGGCATGTCAGCATCAGAAAGCGCACCCTGGTAAGAGGATGCCTTGCTGAGGATCAGAAGGGCTGGTAAACTGGGCTCTCTGAAATATAGTTTATCTTGGAGGTGCTATCAAAAGCCAATAAGGGTGCCAAAAAAGTATTGCTTGGAGCAGTCTCAGAAGAAAATGATCATGTGATGCAGCTAGGAAAAATGGTACAAATAATGGTACCAATAAAACTTGGTTGAAATGCAGCAGATATTCATCTGGTTAGTGTTTGGACCTCTTTGAAATCCTATGCAAGATCCGTGGAGATTCATAATGGAAGAAAGTTGAGGTACAAGTGCAATAAATAAAATATAATAGAAGGATGGGTTATGTAAGGATATAAGTCAGTATGTGTTTAGTGGACAATTACTCATGTCTTCTTCCATTGTGACTGAGGCAGGAGGATGTGGCATAACTGATGTTACTTTTCTGGGCTACAATCAGCATCCCCAGCCAAGGATTCCCTCTAGATCTGTGAATACATGAAGCTACTTTGTACTGAGCCAGACCATTGATTTATCAAAGTCAATAATGTCTATTCTGACTGATGGGGGCTCTCCAGGATCTGTTATAGAGGCCTTTCACATCACCTGCCTTTAGCTGGAGATGCCAGGGATTGAACCTGGGACCTTCTGCATAAAAAGCAGATGCCCTACTACTGAGCCATGACACCTCCCCAGTCACACTACTGAGACCCTGCCTGAAAGCAAATCACATTATTTGCTCAGCTTCAAAGCCTCCAGCAGTGAAATCCCAAGCAATGTTACACCTTCCTTAGGACTGCACTGCAAGAGGTGACAAATGCTCATGGAATATCATTGTCAAGTCTCCCTCTCTCTTGGACCCCTGCTTCTATTCCATTACTTCCTTTGTTGGTACAATGAGACATAGAATTAAGAAAGCATGAGCTTCCATCTCACAAATCCAGTTATGCTCAAATGCCTATTCCCATCCCAATACCTTCTAGTAAAACATGGGATATTATTCTTTTGTTATACAATTACTGAACTTAAATTACATAATTCATTGTATTAATTATGAGCAGACTATGATGAAATTAGTTCTTGGCTCTTGAAAGTGATAAAGGAGATAGCACCCCCCCCCCCTCCAATTGTGTTTACGCTAGCAGACAAATTGTTTCAGGCATTTGACCTCACTGCCTTGCTTGTTTTTGCTATGTGTTCCTCTAAGATTTATTGTGATATGTTGCTGGCAAAGCAGTAGGTAGCTTATGAGATTATTTGAAGATATGCTTTTTGACTTTTTTAATTTTAGGAAACAAGTGATAGCATAAAGGGGATACAGAAAGAAAAAAGGGATTGTATTATATAATTGTATACATCAGAAATAATTATATATAAAAAAGTATGTAAGATCAAAAATATTTCTTCCCTAAAACCCCTTCATTATACTTTTTGAAGACATTGTCTATAAAATACAATGGTACTTACTTGTGTTGGGATACGTTTAAATTCAACATTTTAGGTTTCAGATTTCATAACTAATCTGTTTTGCAATTACATTACTGGTTTCATCATTACTACATATTCAGTATTACATATTTTCACTACTTCTACATATCCTCTATAACTTTTAACAAATATTTTGATAGATAATATATCAAAATATAAAAGGAAAGTCTATAATTTATTGCTTTTTGACTTTTGATTGGTTTGCATGCCCTAACAAAACGTTTTGCACACCTCTCAGCTCTTTCAAAGAATTCCAAATTTTTGCCTTCTTAAACAGTGACAATGTAAATTTTGTTTAGCTATTGCTGGAACATTTATCATTTTGTATTTAATCAATGCTGAAGCCCTGCCATTATCCATAACCAGCAAACACCAACAAGGGACCACCTCTAGATCACAACTGTTGAGTAGACATGGGCACGAACAGCATTAGGAACGGAAAAAACCCATGAACAGCCTGTTCCTCTCTTCGCAAACAAGCCATTCGTGAGACTCCATTCTAAACGAACAAGTGGTCATTGCAAGCCTCGTTTGTTGCCTTCATCAGCCTTTCGTCAAGCCAGACGGTCTGAGGCCTTTCAATCAATTCCCCTGGCAATGGCAGGGATTGAACTCCATCTGAACTCCTTCTGGCTTTCCTTCTGGCTTTAACCCTTCAAAGTACTTCCAGCAGAGTCCCATTTTTGCCACTGTGAAGAGAAAAGGACAACAAAGGGGGAGAACCATGCATCATGCCTTTCCCAGGGTGCAATCTCTCTGAAACTTGGGGGGGGGGGTCTTCGGAGGAAAGTGAGGACTATGTTCCCTGCAAATTTGGTGCATATTGGACATTGGGAAGGTCAGTTTGTGGGGTGTTTAAAGGGCCCTGCCCCTTGCACATGGCAGAAAAAGGCTCTTTAAACTATCAGCTGGCAGGTGGCAGGGGGGAATTCCCCCTGTCACCTGCCAGGTGATAGTTTAAAGGGATCTTTAAGGGGCCACGAACAATGAACATGTTTGTGAACAGGTTCATGTTCATTACTGTTCGTTCTTCGTTCTTCGTGGATGGCAACGAACAACGAACAGCTTGTACATTTTTTTTCTGTTCGTGCCCATGTCTACTGTTGAGGATTTGCAAAGAAACAACTGGAGATATACACTAGAGTAATCACAATAATTCTCCTCCTCTAAATAAGAATAATTCCATTGCATTTTAAATATAAAGTGCACAGTGCTCAAATGCATAGTGTTAATGAATAAGTATTCAATAAATATAATATACCATAAATACTACATCAAAATCTACAAAAGTATCCCATCTATATGCAATATCACTGGTTTGTACAGAAGTCCAATTGGTGTAGAGCTACCAAGGAAAACCACAAAGTAAGTGGTAATTCACATTGAATATGTCAGAGTTTTATTGTTTGAAGCCTTCCATTTTGGTCTTTTTCAGGAACTCAGTGGAATGGAATAAGAACCTCCAGAGATGATCCGTTCCAAAATGTACACATAGATCAACTGTATTTAATAGCAGAGCCTGACGAGCTTTGCTCCCCACTTTTCACTCAAGGCTTTTTCAAAGGCGCATATTACATATGACAAACAAAACTCCCATTATTTATTCTATTTCAAGTCACCAGGTTGAGAAGAAACGACAGTATATTGCCTTGAGGTTCATCTCTAGAGGTTCTTATTCCATTCCAATGATATTGTATATAGATGGCATCTTTATGTACATTGTAATGTAGTATTTATAGTATGTTATACATATTGATTTTTTATTAACACTATGCTCTTGAGTAGACATAGGCACGAACAGCACTATGAATGGAAAAAAACCACGAACTGCCCATTCGTCTCTTCATGAACAAGCCGTTCATGAGGCTCCATTCTAAACGAACAAGTGGTCGTTGCAAGCCTCATTCGTTGCTTTCATCAGCCATTCATCAAGCCAGACAGTCTGGGCCCTTTCAATCAATTCCCCTGACAGCGGCAGGGACTGAACTCTGTCTGAACTCCTTCTGGCTTTCCTTCTGGCTTTAACCCTTCAAAGTACTTCCAGCAGAGAGTCCCATTTTTGCCACTGTGAACAAATAATGACAGCAAGGTGGGCACATGGATCATGCATTTCCCAGGGTGCAATCTCTCTGAAACTTGGGGGGTCTTTGGAGGACAGTGAGTACTATGTCCGCTGCAAATTTGGTGGGTATTGGACATTGGGAAGGTCAGTTTGTGGGGTGTTTAAAGGGCCCTGCCCCTTGCACGTGGCAGTAAAGGGCCCTTTAAACTATCAGCTGGCAGGCGGCAGGGGGGAATTCCCCCTGTCACCTGCCAGTTGATAGTTTAAAGGGATATTTAAGGGGCCACGAACAACGAACAACAAACATGTTTGTGAACAGGGTCATGTTCATTACTGTTTGTTGTTCATTGTTCATGAATTGCAAAGAACAACGAACAGCTTGTTCGGGGGGGGGGGGGCCGTTCGTGCCCATGTCTACTCTTGAGCACTATGCACTCTGCATTATCCATAACCAACCTGAAAAAGAAATTGTTGAAGTCCATCAATTACCTAGCTATTATTTTATGTTAGAAGGCAACAGATTAACTGATAACAGGAAAATATAAGTGCAATAAATCAGTAATACGCATACACCCTGTTTTGTTCTGAGGCCCACAGACCAAACCTAAAGGTGATTCATGCAGGTGCTGCTCAGATACATGGAACTGTAATGTGAAAGTACACTTCTTAGATCCATAACCAGCACTTTTTCTTCTGCCATTGTTCTTTTACAGAACAAATACTGTCAATTGCATACAATCTATTGTAAAATGATATTTTACCCACAATTCCAAATGACAAAACATTTTTTTTTCAGTTGCCCCCAAATTTTGTACTTCTCAATTTTAGACCTCATAGGATAAAGGGGAGGGGGGTGTCCAATTTTTTTCCATTATTTTCCCAGGATTACACAGCTCAAATCACAAGAGTATGTTGGCAACTTTCAGGCTGTTTTATTGGATATCCTATTCTTTTCAGCTTTCATTGCTTTTTAGCTCTTCAGAGAGCTAATTCTCCCTCGTCTTCCCTTCTTTCTTACAATCTGTTTCAAGATACTTTGTTAGCAGATTAATAGCAGCTCATGATTACCAGTCTTTAACAGACTGCCTTTATCAGTGTCTTCGCAGTTCTCTTGTCTGCCCTGTTCTCTGAATTCTCCTTCAGTGTGTGGTTTATATACTGGCAGAGCTGCAAGTCTTCTGATTCCCTAATCCATGCACCATTGTTTTACTAACTGGACAACAGAACAGTTAGAAAGGGGATGCTACTGTCACAGCCCAGAATCTTCTTGGTCCTGCACATCAGGTGACTTCACTACTGTCTTCTGAAAAGCTCCAAAATCTACTCCAAATTCAGGGATTTCTTTCTAAGGGAATGTCCAACGCTTTACCTCAGCACCTCCAGAAAGCTTGACTGCTGGCAAACACACTGGCCCACACTGCCTGTCTGCTCCAGATAGTGAGAACTTGACACTCAACTTGGGCAGGATCATGCCTCATGTTACCCGGGTGAACTGATGTCTAAGTAAGCCATGGTAGTTGTTGACAACAGGACATTAGAGAATGGAAGTAATAACTAACTATACTCAAATGGAAAGCACAATACATTTTTATTGTAATAAATACATTTTATTTTATTCCATGGCTTTGTTTCAAGAAGTACATTAAGCCACCTCTAAGCAGATAGAACACAGGCTACCAGGTTTACTTAGTTAGTTAGATTAATTCTATTTTAATATTTCCATTAACTACTTAATTCATTTTAAACTTGGCACTGCACTATAATATGTCCTTTCAAATATTGACAAATAGAAAAGTAAATGCCACTCAGACTTGTAAATCTGTTTTTCAGCCAACTTCCTGAATATAGAAGGGCCACTATCATAATTTATTTATATATTAATAATATTCCTGCTTTTATGACTACTTCTTTATTTCCAGCCATTTAAAAAATAATGATAAGAGCAGTAAATCAATGTCGAAAATTCAAGTAAAATCTTTATGGTACATGAGTTGTGAGAAGTCTCCTTCTCACAACACACTTCAGATTCAAAAGAGCAAAGGAAATGAGGGGGATGGTTCTGGTTGAAATTACCAAGGCTTTCACATGCATGTGGAGATCTGTCTGATTACCAAATATACTACTCAAAAGCAGCCTTATTAAAGGACCATTGCCTGCATTCTGTAGTTAAGAGTAGACATGGGCATGAACAGCATGAATGAAAAACCCCACAAACATCCTGTTCGTCTGTTCGCGAATGGGCTGTTCATGAGGCTCCATTTCAAACAAACAGGTGGTCATCGCAAGCCTTGTTCGTTGGTTCAGCAGCCTTTCATCAAGCCAGACAGTCTGGCACCTTTCAATCAATTCCCCTGGAAACGGCAGGGACTGAACTCTGTCTGAACTCCTTCTGGCTTTCCTTCTAGCTTTAACCCTTTAGCTTCCAGCAGACAGTCCAGTTTTTGCCACTCAGAAGAGAAATAGACAGCAAAGGGGGGGACCCATGGAACATACCTTTTCTGGGCTGCAATCTCTCTGAAACTTGGGGGAGGGATCTTCAGAGGACAGTGAGGACTATGTCCCCTGCAAATTTGGTGGGTATTGGACGTTGGGAAGGTCAGTTTTGTAACCCCTTCAAAGTAGCTTCCAACAGGCAGTACAGTTTTTGCCACTGTGAAGAGAAAATGACAGCAAAGGGGGTGGCACCGGCTCTCCTGGTGCGAGAGGGATGGAGAGAATCTCTCCGTCCTGCTGGCACCAGGAAGGAGCAGCCCCGTGGTGCCAGCTCTGCCCGCTGTCAGAGGGACCAGGGGAGTCTCTCCTCGTCTCTCTGACAGTGGGCAGAAGCAGCCCCATGGCAGCACCGGCACTGCCCTCTGTCAGAGGGACCAGGGGAGTCTCTCTTCATCCCTCTGATAATGGGCAGAAGCGGCCCCATGGCAGCGCCAGCTCTGCTCATTGTCAGAGGGACCAGGGGAGTCTCTCCTTGTCTCTCTGACAGTGGGCAGGAGCGGCCCCATGGCAGCACCAGCTCTGCCCACTGTCAGAGGGACGAGGCAAGCCTCCTCGTCCCTCTGACAGTGGGCAGAAGCAGCCCACAGTGCCGGCTCTGTCCACTGTCAGAGGGACAGAGAGAATCTCTCCGTCCCTCTCACACTCGGCAGCAGCAGCCCAGCGGCACTGAGGTGGGGCAGGGGGCTGGGGGCTGGGGGTTGTGGGGTGTTTAAAGGGCCCTGCCCCTTGCACATGGCAGAAAAGGGCCCTTTAAACTATCAGCTGGCCGGTGGCAAGGGGAAATCCCCCCTGCCACCTGCCAGCTGATAGTTTAAAGGGATCTTTAAAGGGCCACAAACACGAACACCAAATATGTTTGTTAAGGGGACATGTACAGTTCGGTTCATTGTTCGTGGATGGCAACGAACAACGAACAGGGTGTTTGGAATTTTTTTCCCATTTGTGTCCATGTCTAGTTAAGAGAGCAGCCCATCTCTGGTTAAAATAAATGAGACTATGATCAGAGTCACTACAAACATGATTTTCCTGTTATAGAAACACTTGTACACAGGAATGAGCAAAGAAATCCAGTGCAGACATAACACAACAACATACAAGTCTATTGCACTTTATATACACATGCCTGGAAACCATACTTGCCTGCATTATATGCTGCATGTCCATGCATTTGAACAGATATAGTGATCTATATTCTTACTTTTCCACACAGTTCGTGATTGCTCAATTCAAACCAGTGAGAAGCAGAGTAAAATGCTGTATTGGGTCATAAGAAATCTGGGTTCAGAACCCCTTTTGGACCTTTGGGTGGCCTTGAACAACTTCTGTTTCTCACTGTAAAATGTATATAACTGTTCTATTTTACATAGCAATTGTAAATGAGACAAGATTTGTAAAACCATGATTTAAATGCTAAATTAAGGCAACCCGCCCATACAGAAATCTGACAGCTCTCTGCTGTCCAGACGGGGTGTTCTATCATTTGAGAAAAAACTAATGCCTGCCACGTTTCAAAGCTAAAGGCACACATTTTGAGACTTTTCTTTTCTTTTTTACAAAAAACTGAACTATAAAACAAAAGCTGTGTTGCCAGGGTAACACTGATGGACTTTTATCAAGTATATGAAAGTGAGACTGAAAGTTTAACCTGCACATCTCACTCGCAATAAAATCACAAGCACACTCCAGGATATACAATATTAACAGAAAACCTGGACATATGATATTCTTACAGAGAATGGAGGAGACAAATACATTTGCAAGGGCAGCACCACATGCCCCTCAGCTATTGCACTTGTGTAATTTATTAAACTTAAAATGACTGTTCCTCAGTATGAATCCACACAGACAGCTACATCCTATTCTGTTTCTCCCAAATGCTCCTCTAAAGCCTGGAGCCACAAAGCATTCAGTTTGCATAATCCTACTCCATCTACCCATTTTTCAATATTACTCAAGGATGTAAACAAGGCATTTTAAAAATGTGCACACACTGCTTAACTCATTGTCTTCTGCCAGCAGTATACCCCGATCTACTAAAGTGCCTGTATCGCTGTGATCTGTATAAAGTTCTAGCAATGAGCTAGAAAGACTATTATTTGGCAAATAAGAAAAACAGATGTTATTTTTGATCAGAAAGCTTGCCCCCAAGCAGAAGGAATACAGCATGTGTTTGAGCATGTTGACCTGAATAGTTGAAAACATAGTGTCTAAATGAATGAGATTTTATCCTGGTTTCCACAGAAAGCTTTCTACAAACGTGGAGTGATACATTTTATGGGATTTTATTAAGCAAAACCTGTTTATGGCAGGTGAGACTGACATTTAGAACTATTTCTTGCAACCACATCAGCATGTAGTGATCAGGTGAAAAAGCATTCTCATTTTGGTTCCTTCCCAGTCCCGTCATGCACACCTAGCATCTCACACATTATTTGGCCTTTGCCATGTCAGCGCAAATATGTGCTTGCATTGCTTGAAAAAAAATTAAGCCAATTAAATATCAGGAACTCAGGCCTGGATGCCTTTGGATTTATGGAATACATCAAGGCAGCTGAGCATCAAAGAAGTTATTACCATGATGCCCAGTAATCTCTCCTCTCTATCTGAGCTTGGATCTGAATTCTGTTTACATGTGCTGTCCTGAACATATTTAGTAACAAGACTTTCTCTTCTAATTTAAAGCCAGGAGGTAAATCACCCCTGGAATTAGATATGGAATATAAATGCTGGTTTGGAATTCATGGTCCCTTGGTTATTACCAAAGATACATATGTTGCCATTTGCATTCATTGGAGTGACAGTTGGTGTCTCCCATGTTGAATTTTGTGAGGCAGAGGAAAAGAGCCTGACTGATCCCAGTGGCATCACCAAAAGCTGGGAGTCTCACAGCCAGCCAATGGTGGCCAGGCAGCTCTGCAGTGGCAAGTCTTCTCCTGGAGGTGACATCAACATCAGGGATCTGGAGGTCCACAGCAGTAGATCAGTGGTATCCCTATGAATGCCATGTGGCAGCATCTGAAGTACCTCTGCCCACCCAGAAGTAGAAACAAATGGGCAGAGGTAGGTGAGGATCTGATGCTTGTGTGGGTGGGGTCCAGCACCTGCAGGTGAGCATCAGGAGAAAGAGGAGGGTGGAACAAGAAGTAAAGGGGAGAAGTCCAGTTAGGAGGACAACTTAACAGATGCCACCTGCCACCTTCCCATGGCCTTACTTATCTGAAGAGAAATGGATCCACAGCCAGGATCCAGAAGCCTCCACCAGTCAGGGCTGCTGAGCAGAATCATACAGTCTTACTAGATGAGACAATAAAAGTTCACTGTTAGCAGTTGATGGGAGTATGTGACTTTCTGTGTTCCCCAAGAACACCCACAAGTGGTGGCCCATAGAAGGAATTTCCAGGGGTTGGGCTACCCATATACACAAGATGGATCCATCCTCACCCTCAAGAGCTCAAGCAGAGGTATATCTGATCCAATTTGGTAAGTTCAAGGAGATGTGATACAAATAGTGTTCAATAGGCAGCAGACAGCCCAGGATAGTTGGTTTCAAGAACTGGCTGGAACTCTGACCCCATGTCAACCCCAGGCAACTGCCCCACTGCTTCCAAATGTTGCCCAGGACTTTGGCCCTTTCCACAAGGTGAAGATTTCCCCTCTGATGACACTGAAGACTATTTGGTGGCCTTTGAGCAAATAGCAACTGTGGTAGTAAATCGAATGAAACAATAAAGCAAACAAATGGAAAGTAAATGAAATAATCAAACATAAAACACTGAGTTCACAAGTCACACACAAAAACTCACAAGCACATTTAACAATGTACAGGCGGAGTAGAGGGTTCAACAATTACCTCCCTCCCATAGCATCTGAGACAATTGACAGCACAGGTTATTTGTGCTGAGGAACAAAAATGTTCATAAGTGGGTTGAATTCACCCTTCCCCCTCAGAGTCTAAAGTAAACAGCGACATACTGGAGTCTTGAGCCACCACACCCCTCCAAATCCAAGACAGTGTCTGGAGACCCAAAGAGAGGTGCTGGTGGCTTTTTGCTGAAGACTGGATGCTATCTGTAGGGGGCTTGTGAGAGCAAAGGCTTTGAATCAGGAGGCAGCGAAAGATTGTTTGCTGTGTTTTGGGCAGGAATGGAGTCTGCAGGCTGTGGGTCCCCACTTGGGAGCCTGCAAAACAGGAACAAGCTGAGGAAAAGTTTATCAAAGAGGCTCCACACAGGCAAGGAACCATCAGAGCTCGGAGACAGTCAGGCTGCCTGTCTCCTTTGGGGTCAAAAGGCCAGCAGCAGCAAGGTTTGGCAAAAAAGGCCAAAACAATAGAGGTGCCACAGAGTTGGGGGGGATTTGGGGGCTAGTGGCATGTCTATGGTGATTTGGTGCTCATAGAAGAAAGGGATTCCTAAAATTCTCTGGTCTTCCCTTTGGTTTTCACAGGCATTGATGGGGGTTTTGACGGTCCCTACGGAGAGGGGCATGTCTTCTCAGACTTTAGCTCTGTGTATCCCAAACCCACAAAGGGCCATAGTTTTCATGGTTGGGTTCCCATGCACATGTTTCTTCATCTTGACAGGAAGCCCTGTCCTTCTTTGACTGTGCAAATGATATAAAAACCTTGGGGGATGAGAGGACCAGGAGGTAAGTTGGACCCTTGCCTCCACAAGAATTTGCTAAAAAAGCATGCTTTACTTGTATCCAAATCAGGCATTTCCAGAGGGAATGTCCTTTCATGGATTGAGACAGGGGGCCAAGCTACAAGTGACGAATGACACTTGAACGGCAAGTGTATTTCTCCCTGTTCACTTGCCCTCCACTCAATCCACTTGCCGTTCAAGTGTCATTCGTCACTTGTAGCTTAGCCCAGGGTATTATCCTTGGGCCTTCTGCTGACTCTCCAGGCTGACTCTCCACTCTTTGTCCAGGCAATACTGTGTGGATGCAACATGGTAGCTTTCCTCCCCTGCAATCATCATCACTGATGCACCATCATTAAGGGTGCCCCCAGGTTTCCTCTGAGTTGAACCTCCTGGCCATGACGTATGGGTACAGCATGGGGCTATGTAGTGCCCTTCGTTAGCTAACCCACGTATGGGTTGCAGTACGCTATCTGTCCGCTTCCCCTGTATGTTGAGGGACAGGGACCTGGAATTAACCCCGTCTTGAGCCAGTTATTATCTGTGGATTTTATGATTTGAACTGTTGTTTTTATGAACTGTTGTTTAATATTTGTATTGTATTTTATAACTGCTGTACCTCGCCCTGAGCCCGCTTGTGGGAAGGGTGGGTTACAAATGTTAATAATAATAATAATAATAATAATAATAATAATAATAATAAAGGGGGTCTCTTTGCAAGTTGAGGGAATTAACATATAAGGAGATGCTGCAAGAGGGGGTAACTGCGAGATCTTCCACCAATGTATACCAGGATTGTTCTCCCAGAGAACTCCCACATAGAGGTGGGCACGGACTGGGAAAAACTCACAGGCCGTGGGTCCATGGTCCATGGTGTTTCACAAACCATGAACTTTTCACAGTCCAGCCCTGGTTTAGGAACTGACCAGTTTTGTCAGTCCAGCCCAGTACCAGGAGCACTTTAAACCTCCCCTTGCTCCATCTGACTAGTAGACCCACCAGTCAGCTGGAGCGAGGGGGGATTTAAATGTTAAAGCCAGCAGTGCCAGGAGCATTCTAACCCCCTGGGCCCTCCCTGGGCCCGCCAGTCACCTGGAGCAAGGGAGGGGGATTTAAATGTTAAAGCGCTCTTGGCGCCGCTAGCCAGCAGTGCCAGGAGCACTCTAACCCCACCCCTTGCTCCAGGGGGGCTTTGTTGCTAGTAGGTAATATTGCTTGATGACTTGGTAACTATCAGGTGGGGAGGCTATCAGATTTGCTGAATAGCCCTTGAGTAGATAAGTGGTGGAGGAAGGTATTGATGGGATTAGGCAGGGAGATGTCTCAAGAAACCTTCACTGTCTCTGCTGCTGTCCGGGGCATGGGAGCAGCTAGTCAGTCAGCCCATTTGTGACTCACATTCTGGTAACTTTCAAGTTTCCAGGCAGGAGGCTGGCATGTGTTCTGACTGGCTGAGCAGTGTTATTGTGATTCTGGCACATTGAGGAAAAAGGGTTTATGATAGTTCATATCCATAAACTGCCTTTCTAGCATGAGGGTAGCGGCTGACTGCTAACAGTACTAAGAAACATCCTAGGGATTTGGACTTATCTTAGACCCACTCCTTTTTGCTATGGAAGAGATCCAACAGTTTTCCACCAGAGAATCACCTTTTTGCCTATTCAGACTAGGGCTGAATCCACACACCCGCGGAGCGTTCCAGTGTTGCACTAAATGTTCGCTAAACACCCAGAAGTGTAGCATCTTTCTAGCATGATTTCACCCTAGATTTTTGAGGCCCAATGGACACCCTAGCAGAAGGATGGACCAGTAGGACTACTACTGAATATCTTCTCTTGGACAACCATATGTCATTTACAGGATTGGTTCTGGTTATCTTGAGATTGGGCACACAGACACCTACAAGAGGCCCAATGGTGGCAGAAAAAACATTACAGCCATAAAGAAGTTCTGACCCAGAGATCAGGTCCTTGTCAGGGCTCATGCCTTATGCATTCAAGAGGTCGACCCCTGAAGGGCCCCTTTTCAATACTTGGATTCTGAGGAAACACCAATGCTATGTCCAGATCTTCAGTGAAATTAGACAGGCTAGTCTGAAGCTCTACCTGAAGAAATGGGTAATGGCCTGGACTCACATCACTATCTAGGACTACTGTCATGGCAGGGGAACTGTGACGTCAATACTGGGTGGCAGGAGGCCCACAGCAGTCCAGCAACAACAGCCTGTCTCCACCCAAAGGCAGTGTCCCTATGAGTGCCCTGTAGCAGCCTCTGGACTTGCTCTGCTCATCTGGAAGTAGAAATGGGTGGGTGTCATATATGCAGGAGGCCATAAATGTATATTGGCTCTGCCTCTGGTCTCTGAGAGTATGGGAAGTTCTTTATTGCTGCAATGCCAGTAGGTTATCTCACAAATGTTTACTTTCTCTTTCTCACTCCACTGACCCAGTGTCCTTGACTGCCAACTGAAACTGGCTCAAAATGTATTCTTCTTGAGAACCAAAGATAAGTTCATTTTTCTCACTGTCTACTCTAAAACAACGTCTCACTCTAACCCGCCCCTGTTAACGGTCCTCTTTCCCAAAAATGGGAATATTCCCTATAACTAACATTGATAGCCCCACCTACATTGCTTCTGCCAATTCCACTGTCTGAGCACCTTGTACTGAATGGATCTCTAATAAAGTTACTTCAACTAGAACACCTGTGTGTTAACTGTGGAGAACTTGGGGATCTAACTGCCAGGGACTGACAGTGGGCAGATGGTGGCAAGGAGATGACACCAGCACGGGTAGGGTCCAGTGCCTGTGGCTGGACTGTTGAGTAGAATCATATCATCTTCCCCCTGTGTACCTATAAGAGAGAATAAAAGTTCAGTGTGAGCAGTTGATGGATATAGATCTCTTTTTGTGTTCTCCCAGAAAACCCACAGATGTGTCACTGGCTCTAATACGCCTTGCTCTATAAAATGACCATGTTCAGCACAAATGGGACATGACAGAATTTCCAGACAGAAGCAACAATTGGGACCAAGGCCCGTGAAGCAAGAAGATTTTTGTATCCCTGAGTCCCTCAGCAAACAAACTTACATTCACAACGTGGTTGAACATTAAGTCATCAACTTGATGGATGGATGGCTGTGATACCCAGTGATTAAAAAAAATCCATGAGAAGAAGACTAACTTTGAACAACCAGTAACCATAAGGTCCTGTGGAATGCTTGCTACTCCACCTTCACACCTTGCACTTGCACTGGATAGTCAGTAATTCTGAAATTGAAAAAGGTACTCTCTGGATCCTTGGATGCATAAATCTGTGGTAGTCTCTGGTGAGATGATGGAAGACCATGGTTCAGAATTAACTACCACAATAAATGATAGAACTGTAGATGGCAAATGTCAATATCTTAAGGCCAATGAGATACCGCACACATGGTTGAACGTGGCTAACAATATCCTATATGTCTATAACGCACATACAAGTATTGTTACTAAATCAGTTTGCAGTGTAAATACTGTAGCAGTGCAAAAAAAAATGACAAGGAAAGCTCTTGCAGTCTGAGGATTTACTCTCAATATAGTCCTGAAGACATGCCTGCCACAAGTGCATTGTTTGCTTGCAAGGACTGTCATCAAGCTTTCCATTAGGAGTGCATCTAGCTGATACGACTTTCTAAAGGGACATTTGAATCTACCTGGTAAGAATACAGTGGACTCATGTACACTGGGAAAAAAGGCATTAAAGTGCAGTCTTGTTGCTGTAGCTGCAATTTCCTAGATTTGTTATCTACATATTGGGTCTCTAAATTATCTCCACAGTTCTTACCGACACCCTCTGCAGAATTAATGAGGCTCTGTTTAACCTGCAAATCTTGAAGCTAGCAGAAAAGGGAAGGAGAGGGGAAAGGAAGGGGGAATTATATTTTCACAGCCAAAATAGGAGTTCATAAATTTTCCTTAAATTGCTTCATGTTTGTAATTTACATATCAGGCACATTGGCTCAAATTGCTATAGAAATGTGAATTAAAGTGTGGAGCAGGTCAATAAAACCAGGTGGCTGAAGTGTTTGATAATTTCATAATTGTCTAGATTTTTTTTATGATAGGGCATGTATTATTCTGTAATAATAGCCCTCTTCGGGGGTGTTAAAATGAAAGGCGCCCAGGAAATGCAGTCATGGTATGATAAAATGTGCCCTGCAGGGTTTGGCTCAATGATGTTTCTATTTTTTCGCTCTCATTTGAATAGCTATGCTAATTTAATAAAATCTTTTTTTCCCCCTTAGGAACAGTTAAAAACTCAAATGCTAAGATATATGCAACTTTTTATTGAAAGTCTTGACTTTATGAAATAGGAGGAAGACTACAAACTGGGAAATGTAAAAGGCAGAAATAAATAGAAAGAGGCATCTCCTTTGTTTTTATAAATAGTACTGAGCTTAGAGCAAGAAAAATTATACATAATGTCATAAACTAAGAGATTTGAAGTATGTCAATCCATACCACCAATGGCCACAATCCAGAGAACCTTGAATATTCCTTCAGAATTTGAGTTGTGGACCTTAGCGACCAACAAGATTTTGAGGGCATGAGCTTTCTAGAGTCAGAGCTCCATTCTTCAAATGTGAGTAGGACTGGCAATCTCTAAGCCTTTATATCCCAACCAGAAGGTGGGAAGGGTGTTACAAGGAAGGGCATCAGGAGCAAAGGTACAATTCAGCTTGATTAAATAGGAGGGGAGTAGCAAAGGAGAATGTCAGGATGTAAAGGTACAATGGCTACCCAACCTAAAACTATCTTGAATATTTCTAAGCCCCATAGACATCAGATCACTTTGCCTTTTTGCTATTTAAACTGGTAAATTATGTCTGGGTTGCACCGAGGGCTACCAGCACACAAGTCATTCCCAGCGTGGTGTGGGAGCTGTCTGGAGAATGTGCACGAGAGGTAAGTCTCTGCCGGTGCACCCCCGCCCCCCAGTAACCCCCCATTCCTCCACTTTCAGTTCCAGGGGACCTGACAACCCTGGTTGCACCACTTCATACTGAAAGAAGAGGTTTATATGTCCACTCCACTGCCCCACTATCTCCCTGCCTCAGCAGGTGGAGGAGGTATTGGAGGTGGTATTGAAGACTCCTAGGGTGATTAGCTTGGGAGACTTGAACATCCATGCCAATGCTATCCTGTCAGGAGCCACTAAGGATTTCAAGGTTTCCATGAGCCTCTCTCATGTAACAACAGGCCCCAGAGTGTGTAGGTCACACTCTTGATTGAGTGTTCTGCTTTGGGCAGGAAGAAAGTGATCTGAAGGCGAGGAGATTAAAGAAGGTCTCCTTGCCATGGAAAGATCACTGTTTGCTGAGGTTTCTCCTGTAGTCTGATGGATCTGACTGATTTTCAGATGGCATTCTCAGGTCGATGCCCTGGTGGACCAGAGGAATGAGGAAATGACCAGGCAATTGACATGATCACTCCTAGTTGCCCTGTCTCAAGCCTAAAAATCTGGGCAGGCTCTTGGTTTACTGAGGTACTATGGATGATAAAAAGACAAAGAAGACAGCTAGGGCAACAGTGGAGAAAGACTCAGGATAAATCCAACATAGCATGGGTTAGAGTTCATTTTAAAACTTATTCCATGGCAGTGAAGGACAGTAGATTCAAGACAGACAAAAGGAAATACTTCTTTATTCAAGTGATTAAGATGAGGAAGGCTGTGGAAACCATGAACAGATTTTTGGAAGTAGTTTTGAGATAGATGAGAGCTAACAAGCTGAAGCTTAATCGTGACAAAACTGAGATGCTACTGGTAGGGGGAAGGTTTGATCCAGGAATGGGGGTATTTCCTGTTCTGGATGTGGTTGCACTCCTCCTGAAGGAGCAGGTTTGTAGCATGGGGGAGGGGGGAGGGTGCTGCTAGGTCTGAGCTCCTGTTGGATAAACAGGTGGCAGCAGTAGCCAAGGGTGCCTTTCACCAGCTGTAGCACTCCCTATGTGGGAAAGATTTTGCCACTGTGGCACATGCCCTGGTAACATCTAGATTAGATGATCGTGAATGGGGCTGTCTTCCCAAATCCTGGTTTAAGTAAGCTGGGGCGAAGGAGGGCATTGGCCCCCAGCTGCACTGCTGGCAGTTGCTGGAGCTCCTGAGGCAGCTCTGCACACTGGCTTGATCCTAGAAGGAACCACCCTCTGTGCACTGCTCTAGCTCTTCCATGGGGTTGTGTGCAGCCAGTATGGTGCTTCATCTCCTTTGTGTCACCTCAGCCTGGGCCTTCTGCCACTGGCATTCTTGCAGACTGGGAAAAAGTCCTGGGGGACTACATGCCAAGTTTGAGTCCTGCCTGACAGAGGCCTGGTGATAGGCTTCCTTACAGGCTCCAGAAGTGACATCATAGAGCGGGGTGTGGAAGTGCACACACAGCTATTTGCCCAGACTGCATGTTGATGGCAGATGATCTCTGGCCTGCTTCCTCTCACCAATCACCAGTGATCACTGGGTAGAGAGGCAAAATTCTAGGAGGTTGCCCACCACTGGCAGGCACCTGACAAGCCTAGTTATATGACATAAAGTTGCTTCTAGCTTAGGGACAACCCTATGAATTAATAACCTTCAAAATGTCCTATCATTAAGAGCCTTGCTCAGGTCTTGCAAAACTGAAGACTATGTCTTCTTTTGTTGAGTCAGTCCATCTCATGTTGGGTCTTCCTCTTTTCCTACAGCCTTCAGTTTTTCCTAACAGTATTGTCTTTTCCAGTCAGTATTGCCTTCTCATGATGACAAGAACAAAGTGCAATAGCCACAGTTTTGTCATTGTAGCTTCTAGGGAGAATTCAAGCTTGATTTAATTTAGAACCCATTTATTTGTCTTCAGCCATCCATAGTATCCATAAAACTTTCCTCCAGTACTTTATTTCAAATGCATCAATTTTCTTCCTGTCAGCTTTCCTCATTGTCCAACTTTTATATCCATATATAGTAATGGGAAAATACTATAGTATGGGTTATCTTGATCTTTTTCTCCAGTGACACTTCCTTATACTTAAGAATCTTTTCTAGTTCCTTTATGGCTGCCCTTCCAAGTCTCAATCACCTTCTGATTTCTTGGTTGCAGTCTCCTTTCTGGTTGATGACTAGGGGCCAAGCTACAAGTGACGAATGACACTTGAACGGCAAGTGGATTGAGTGGAGTGCAAGTGAATGAGGAGAAATACACTTGCCGTTCAAGTGTCAT
Source organism: Eublepharis macularius (assembly GCF_028583425.1). Classification (NCBI taxonomy): domain Eukaryota; kingdom Metazoa; phylum Chordata; class Lepidosauria; order Squamata; family Eublepharidae; genus Eublepharis; species Eublepharis macularius. Next base: position 61,880,903 of record NC_072795.1, on the reverse strand, counting down.
TCGTCACTTGTAGCTTTGCCCTGAGACAAGGGATAGAAAATCTTCTTAACAATTTCAAGGACTGCCTTCTCCCATATATGCCTGCCCATCTGATCTGGTCATCTTTGGAGGCCCTGCTTTAACTGTCCCTGCTATCTGAGGCAATATAGGTGGGAACCTGAGAAAGGGCCTTCTCAGTCATGGCACCAAAACTTTGAAACTTCATATCCCCCAGGAGATTCATTGTCTTCTACCAGTAGCAGAAGACATTTTTGTTTTGTTTGGCATGTCACAATAACTGTTATTGGCTCTCCTCTCTTATTGTGTTTGTTATGTGTGTTTGCATATTTATATGTTTTATTGAATTGTTTATACATACTTTATATTAACATGGTTTTAATGTTGGCATATTTCATTGTTTTGATATTCATCACCTTGGAATGTTTTGAATAAAATTAAGTAAATAAATAATATCTGGTGAGAAGACTAAGTTATAATAATTTTCTCTGATATCCAGGTTTCAGTGTAAAGGGAATTTTTTGTATGGAGGAGCATCCCATTGTGTGAATGTACACCAATGGTATGAACAAATTGGTCTGGCCAAGATTTGAGTTTACCATCTTAGTGAAAACCTAACTAGATGCAACATCCATGATCTCACACATTCTAATGGTAAAAAGAATGTGTGAGGATCTCTGATTTGAATTATGGTCATGATCACGGCTTTTTTCCTGGGAAAAGAGGTGGTGGAACTCAGTCGGCTGCCAGCACAGGGGGCAACTCCTGGTAGGAGGTGGTGCCCCTGGTACCCTATGCGCATGTGCAAAGTGCGTGCACATTCCCCGGGCCCGTGCAATGTCATCACTTTGGGTCAGCTGGAACAAGGGGGGAGTTTTTTAAAGTTTAAATCGCCCTCGGCGAAAATGGTCACATGGCCGGTGGCCCTGCCCCCTGATCTGCTATGATAAGCTAATTGTGAGTCTGCAACAGGAAGGTGAATTTAGCAAAAATTACACACACCCTGCAGAAAATATAAATCCAACCACATGTGCCCAGTGACAGAGATTAGTTGTCAAAGGACAGAACAAGAGGGTCAATGAGAAGAAAACGGTAATTCATCTAAGGTGTACAGTCCCTTTGCCCAACATGAGGATATGACAGGAGAGACAGAAAAGCAGGGAAGACAACTGCAATGTTTAGGAAGCTGCTTTTGAGTTACAGTAAAGCCTGTGCCAAAAAATTAAGCTTAAAATTGGCTGTAAGCGTAGTGCAGCAAAGGTCTTAAAGATGCAGCACACAAAATCCCTTCACCCTAAAAGGGTCTCCACCGGTAAAAACTGGTCTCTTTCCTACTCCCTCTACTACATGAAAAGAAAACCTCATCTGGCAAGTGATTGTTAGCCATGCTGGTGGGAAATTGCCTTCTTGGCGACTCTAATCACTCCCATTGGCTGCTTTTTACCACTAAAATATATGTCAGAAGATTCAGTCTTGGTGTAGTTTAGCCACAAGAGTGAGGCTTAAAGGACACTCCTCCTGCACATCTTCTGAGGCTCAGGACTCATGATTGTTAAACACTCTGACGGCACATAGAAATAGCACATGCAGCTGCTTTGCATGGCATAACTGTTGGCACGTTGTAACTATCAGATCCTTTTTTTGTGGCGTTGAGTACCATCTTGCAGGAGTGATTTGGTACACAGATGGTTAATCGTCCTGCAGTATGTATGGTACCGGAAATGTTCCAGGGAAAAAAAGGAGGGAACTGGAGAAGTTCACTGCAGCTCCCTAAAAACCTTTTCAGCTTTGCCAAGTGGATCATCTGTACAGGTCTCTCCTTAAATGGGGACTTTCTTTTCCTGTCAGAAATGATGCCTGGAAAATAAGAATACCAGGAAGAGGGGAGGATGCCATTTTACATCAAAAAAACTTGATTGCTTGGGCTCTTGATGCATAATCTCTATGATGCATGTGTGACTACATGTACATTTTTTTACTTGTGAAAAACAAAAGATGCATATAAGAAGAATGCTCAACATTCCTGCATGGGAAGATGGACTAATGAATTGACATGCCATTTCAATACAGCTCAGATCACTGTAATTCTCAGGTTCTCTCTTATGGCGGGCAATCTCCTGCCAATTCCCAGAGGGAAAAGGAAAGGGTGCTTCAGCATGCCAGTGCCACTTCCAGGTTAAACTAAAAGTGGTGAGGGACACTCTGGCATTTCCCAAAAATTCTATGGTAAAACCACAGAGTTGGGGGAGGGGGGAACCATGTTACATCATGACATTGACAATGATAGCCCTCCACCAGCAGTGGGTAAGTCTCTTATTCGCCAGTGGGACCTGGCAACTCTAACACTTCAAAAAAGTATTGTGAATACTAAGCCTAAAGCTTGGTCTAAACACAAGATGGTAGAGTCATGAGGTGGGCTTGCCAGTTGAGACTGAAGGGAGGTAATGTTTTGGAATTTTAACCCCCAAAATTTGCAACTGAGAAAGTAGCACCCAGAAACTAGGTTAGGCCAGAGCCTCTCTCCAGCATGTTGGGATTTTTTTTTTACTTGCATGTAATCATGAGAAGCATTCGAAACATTTACTCCACCAGGATATGTGTGCCAGGTCAGGCCTCAGTTTCTTCTGGGAGAGGAGAGGAAGGTATGTCTATTAATAAAGTAATACATTCCTATCTGTACACCTTATATGATCAATTCAGCATTTCCCAGCATTCCTTCAATTGTTAAGGCTCACTCCAGTATCCTCTGCAGTATTCCAAGAAATAGAAACTCCATGGCAGATACACAAGGGTTCCTTAGCTAGAGTAACCTGTCTGAAAAGGCTAGATCTACTGCTGCAAGCCAATATCACATGGATTTCCTAAAAGAATAGTTTGGCAATTGGACTAAAGGAGTAGCACTGATCTTTTACAGTTGGCACTTGAAATGAAAGATCTGGTTTCACATAACTGCTAAGAAAGTTCCCAGGATCCTTGTCTCTGGGTCATATGGCCAGGACCAGGGAAGGCATAAATCCAAGAACTCTTCACAGTACAGTGTAATTAAGGCACTAGATTGTTAAGTGGACAATTACCTAGAAAACACCTCTCTGAAAGAATAATATGGCATTGCTAATTAAGATGACCCTCAGCAAAATATGCCATCGAAAGCTCTTCCGTGTAAGAGCTAAACAATGTCATTTTTTTCCTTTACCACATAAATGATTACTTTCCCAAGAACAATTGGATTTTTCCATTGTGGTGATTTATGAGAAATACTTCAAGATACTCTGTTGGGATCTATCTTTGTCATGAAAAAAATCTCCTTTGCTAGACTATGTAACATGCTTGATTAAGTCTTCTGAGCTGCAGCCAAAAAAAGGCTTTGTTGTGGAAAACGGTCAGAGTATCTATGTTTACATCCATACAACACATCAGGGTACCCACATATGCATTTAAGGATGACTACACACACCTGTTTTTGCAAACATGATGGGGTTAATGGACTCCACCAACTAACACCAGAAAGACAAGCTTTATGATATCGCTACCTCTAGATTCTTTCCATTGCAGGTTTTGCTTAGAATTTTCTATTGCCCTTGTGCACTTTGCCAAATTTGAGATGGATTGGGTAGGTAGCTGACCATGCAATCCTAGGGGGGGGGGGCAAGACTGCACACAGTGGTAGGGCAAGAGCATTCAGGAGGCACTTTGTGAAATTTGGGGAGTACTTTTGCACTCACACAGGGGAGCAGAAGTAAGTTCAGAATGTCTACCTAACAACCCCCATTCCCTTACAGGTTACCTATCTACTGAGTCTTGGCACAGGAAGCGAGCACGCAATGACAAGAAAGAGTTGTGGCACCAGCTGCCCCAGCTCGCTCATTCACCCCTCTCCCTGCTCTCTGCACATGAGTGGGCACCTCCCTCCAAATATGGGGTTCTGCAGTTGAGGATGGCTGGCAGCTGTGGGGGCAGCCCCTGCCCTCAAGGCACCATGGCCCATGCCTGTCAAAGAGACAGTCACCCAGGGAGCCTCGCTCAATAGAGCTGCTTCAGATGGAGTAGTGGAGAAGCTAGCATTCCATGTCGGGGCTGTGTGCGGGCTCCCTTAGCTGCACTCTCCCCTTGTGCAGAGGAAAGAGCATGGCCATGGGTCGAGGTGATTGGGTGCTTGCTGTCCTAACTCCCCCTGAACGTGGCCATGCAACCCCTCAACTGGTTCCTTCACAGGATCAGAGCTCCAAGCAGTCATGGCAGCAGCAAAACAACCTGATACAGTTGAGGAGCACTTTCTTGCCAGAGGGGCATTCGTCATCTCACTGCCAGCAGCACCGGCTGTGATGATGGAGCTGCCACACTGCCCCCAGCCATGGACATTCTCTCAGGATATCCTTAGGATGTAGATCTGGCTGTGACTTGTGCAAAGCCAGGCCCCTCACCCCACGTGTCTCTGTTTCCCTTTCAGGCAGGTTGCTGCAACCAATCAGGGAAATTGTGTTGGGAGGGGGGCACCATGGAGGACTCTCATTTTCTGACAGCACTGCTGGCATCTAATAAGCCAGGGGCTCCTCCCCCACAAGGCCAGACCACTCTCCTTTTTTGTTTGTGGAGGCAGAGATGGACTTTGGGAATCTTGTTCTGGGGATAAGATGACAGCCCCCAGAGCAGTTCTCTGGTCCACTCTAGGGGCCATCATTCCATTCTGGGGGGCATCATCTCAGCCCGAGATCACAACTCTCAAGGTCCACCCCACATTTTCCTTGCATCTTTTTGATGCAGTAATGTATTTAAATGGAGCCATTGCAAATCAATGGACATTCATATCCAATGGGCCTTCAAGCTTCTCTCATTGTTTCCAATGGGCACTCTCATCTTTCATTTCAGAAAAAAAATCCCTGCTTGTTTCTGAGGAGCTGCCTCTCAAAGGCTTGGGGGACTGATCCTGAGTGTCAGGGGCTGTAGATGCAAGCCTTGCCTTTCTGGTCTTAACTGGCCTAACTTTCTGGTCTTACTTTTCCAGGAGGGGATGCATGTTGGGCAAGCTGGTGGGCAGGCACCCTGTCTGCACTTTCAGTGTATTTCCCCCCTCCCCACCCAGCAGAACTCCTTTCAAGGCAGAAGCCTCTTTTGGGGTCTGGTGAGCCTGGTGACAGGGGTCTTTCTGCCCTGTGCTCATGCTTTTGGTAGGGCGAGGGAGCAGCATTGGCCACTAGTAACAGTAAATTCAGCCCTGCGTGTGGATTGACTATGCCTTTCCCTGCCACTCACGAACTGTCAACTGCAGCCACCCTGCAACTGGTGGATTCTGCCAACGTTGCCAGGACAACCAGGGAGCATTCATTCCTGGCTGAGCCTGCCAAGCTTGCCATGCCAGTGTTGCACACTTGTGAAAGTCCTTTGGAAGGGAATGAGCAGCACTGGGGTTCCACAGGTGCCTGCATGACAGCAGGGAGGCGAAGTTTAGGATTGTACTGTGAAAATACTCCTGAGAGAAATCGGTGGCCCTTTATCTTACAAGCACTACGTATTTCTCACAAAATAATATACACAAAAACTTTATTTTTTATAAGAATAAAGTATGTTAAAATACATACATTTCAAAGTTTCTTTTCATAAGTAGATGTTAACATTTTGCAAACTTTCAAAATCTGTTCACATTCAAAAAACTCTCCAAAAATGACCAAGAGCTCTAATATTATTGATACCACATGAAAAGATACATATTAAAAATTAATTGTTGATTTTTGTTATTTGATTATTTATATTTAACATATTTATATGCATTACACAAAGTCTTATAATTCTTTAAAATTAACAAGATTGCCATGCCAAAATTATCTGGTCCCCCAGTGGTTAGATGCTTTCAGCATAATTCAACTATAACTGATGGAAATTCAAATCAAACTTTACTGGATGCATCCAGTGGCAGTTGAACAGGGACTGTTAACCTGCCACCCCAGCCACTGCCACCATCCCTTCCACCCAGCTCCAGCTCGAATACCTATCTTTTTGGATCACATCCTGCCACTGCTGAACAGGCAGACAATTTTTCAGAAGAATGTTCTTCTATTCATCAAACATTTATGACTGTTTATCAGGTTGTTTCAGTATATTCCTTTCTAGCAATGCAGTACAGTACAATTGTCTTCTCATGCAGCCATGGCTGCCATTTTCCCTATCATGCCAGCAGTAGGCTTTTTGAGTTTTTTTATTGTAACTGGTATTTACTACTGCAAATTAACATCCTTACAATATGTTGCCACATTCCCTGATGAAGGCCCAGCTTTCATATTTTAAAAAAGGATGTTTCTAGCCCTTTTCATTGCAGAGTTATAGGTGGAAACATGTTGCCTGCACTTTTCCCCTTATAACTCAGCAACAAAAGGGTAGTAGGTATATTTTTTTTAAAAAAATAAAGCTAGAACTTCAGAGATTGTGTCAGTATATCATTATTTTGCAATAGGAGAGTAGCAATTACCATTTTTAAAAAAATTCAAAAGGCCTTCAAAGGGGGAAATGTTAAGAGTGGTCGGTCCCACTGCTGCTGATTCTCTACTCACACATCACCTCAGATGCCTGAACTCACATTCTTCCACTACCTGCTTGTGAGTGCTTTGTTACCTCTACTCCCAGCTGCATATGCTGCTTAATACTCCTGGAGAAAGGCATGTGGCATGTGGGTGGTACACAAAGCATCAGCATTTCTATCGTGCATAGTAGTGGCACACCAAGCTAAACCCACCACCATCGGGGAAAGAATGTGCAATAGGATTGTCTCGGGGGTGGAATTTCTTTTTATGGTTTTTTTTAGTTATAATGATTGATTCCTCTTTCCTCTTTCCCTTTTCTCTTTTCTTCTTTCAAAAGAGGAATTCTTTTGATTTCTCATTAATTTATTTTGGAGGAGGTGGGGTTTTTTTTACCATGTAATAGTGTAGTTTCTATTTATGCCACACAATAGTGTTCTATACAATCTTTTGTAACTTCAGCCCTTTCAACCTTACCTGCCTCATAAGGTAAGGAAAATTGTAAAGATAAAAATGGAGACAGTGTTGTGTAGTGGTTAGGCTGTGACTCCCACCTTTTTCATGAAAGCTTCGTGCATGACCATGAGCCACACACTTTCAGCCTAACCAACCTCACAGAGTTATTGTAAGGATAAAATGAAGACAAAATCAATATAAGAGGGAAAGGCAGCAGTGAGGAGGATGGAAAATATCCCATCTATTACATAACTTGGAGGGGGGCACATTTAAGAGCTTCCATGAGCTATCACAGACAATGTGGTATAGTGGTTAGAATACATGACTTCTTTAAGATCTAATCAAATCCCTCTCTTCACAAGAGGAATTCATTTGAAACGGATTCAAATTCCTAAAAAGAGAAATAGAAAAGGAGTGCTGGAATTGAAAGAAATTCAGCAAAATAGAATTAAGAGAATTCTGTTTAACAACCCTGGTGTGCAGGCAGTGTGGGCAGCTGTGACTGGAGGGGAAGTGGTAGAAGAGCTTGCAAGTGGGCAAAGGAAGGATGCACGGGCAGGTGGGGGCACATATGCAGGAGGGCAAGAAAGGGAGCCTAATACTGGGCATGAGGGGCTGAGCACTTCCAACCCAGGATCCCCTTGTTTTAGTGTTCATCTAAGCCAAAAGTCCCAACCTTTTTGAGCCTGTGGGCATCTTTGGAATTAAGACACAGGTTGGTGGGCACAACGACAAAGTAGGTGTTCTAGACCCTTTTCAGGATGAGCTATGGAATGGAAATAGTTAGGGTTGCTTTTGTTGATGACCTCCATTTGAATGTAGACAAAGGCTATGCTTTGTTGGTGCTCCAGGATCTACCTGCAGCCTTTAATATAGTAGAGGTTGTATTGAATTTTTGACAATGTGTATCCTTGTAAAAAAGTTAAAACTGGGGAGGCAATGTGAAATGAATTATAATCACTATGCTGTTTGCATCTATAACTGAGTATTTTCAGACATCGATCTCTTGTTATTATATAATTACACAATCAGCACTGCACATGGTATGTTCTAAACAAGATGTACTCCCATAATGGTAGTATGTTTACAGACTTATTCTGTATTGATCATGGCTACAGGAGGTCTGATCAGGAAGCTATATTCTCAACTGGGATAAACTGCTATAGACCTTCAAGACTGATTGCCCTATAATGTGCTTGGTACATAAATGACAGTAAGGTGATAGAAAAGTTGATTAAATTATTGATCAGCAGCTACAGGTGAAGAAACAGCCCAAAGGGAAAAATAAACCACATTGATCTTATCCATGCTAGATGGACATGTGGAACACTTAGTCCCCTTTCCGGACTCTATCCTGGCCTATAAGGCAGCATCAGTCTAAAACTTCAGTTGAACTAAAATGTATCTGTAGTAAATCTCTTGTCTTCAGTGGAATACGATCAAAGATTCTATTTGGTTCATTTCCCCTACAAATTCTAATGGTCATCTCTAAATCTGCTCATCTAAATCCAATTAGTAGCCACAGAGAGAAGAAATCTATTTTGCAGTCCTGCAGTGCTAGCAAACTGATTCAAGACTAAGCCTTCTGCATCTGCTATGCATAGCAATAAATGTTCTCTATCACATGGTAACTTCACTGTTTTAAAAGTCTTTCTGTACAATCAGTTTACTGTGCAATAAATGTGTGCTTGTTTCTCGTTTGCTGCTATGTCTACTCATCTTAGCACCAGGATTTGCTTTCTGTGAAGACATTGCATTTCCCCAGTGTTCAAAATTCAATATTTTGAAAGTGCAGTTCTTCTATCTGCTGTCATATTCATTGCTTGTTTTTTTATTATTGTGTGGTTGCATAAATGTCACAGTCACTCTAATTAATATTTGTGTTATGTAATTAGTTATGAAAATTATAACACTTCTTTACCATGCCAAACCATTTTGTGATTTTTAAGTTTTTAAAATGTTTAATTCTTCAGAGGCTGCATCCTGTAGATCCAGAAAGTGTGCCTTCACTATGACATCTAATTCCAGAACAAAAATGAAAAACAAACGGAAATAGCCAGAAAATATTTTTGATAACTTGGTCTCCTGAGAAACTCTACCTAAGGGCAACCCCAAATGGTGTTCCTTGGACAGTGCTTTTTCAGCAGCTATTCAAAGCAGCTCCTCTATGCAACCTTGTGTAAATGAAATCTAGCAAGCCTCCTCCCACAGGAAACGATGGCCCCCAGACTTACCTGGGAGCCAGGTTGCAGCCGTCAGGCAAGGAGAGGGATGGGGCATGGCAGCTGCCATATTAGAAGGCTCGCCGGGCATTCCCAGGCGAGCCTGCAGCCAATCAGTTTGAATTCCCTAGCCATCCTATCGGGCAGTCTGAGCATGTGAGCTGTCAGGGGGTTGGGCCTGGCTACAGACCTCAGGGAGGCAGTTCTCCCTCTGGTCCGGCAGCTAGGTATTTAGTCAGCTGCTGGCCCCGCTCTTCCTGCACTTTGCTCTTGGCCAATGAAAGTTGTGGCCATTTTTACTCCAGCTAATGTGCGAGACTGAGTTTGCCGCCTTGCCTTCTCCCCCTCCTCACCCTCAGTCATAGGCTGCAAACAGCAGCAGTCCCAGGGAGAGCTCTACACCGGACAGATGCTTGGACTTTGCAAAAAGGCCTTCTGAAGCCTTACCTTGAGTCACTTCACAGCATTGCTGCTAGACTAAACGGTAAAGAGGGCAGAGAAATCTCAGCCCCGATAGAAAAAATAGTTATTGCTGTCCTAATCCATTAGGGGAAAGGAAGTAAAAATGCAGGTATGTGTCACTCTGTAGTATTTATAGAATGGGGAACTATCCTGAGCCAAACAGCTATTTTTTGCTGATGAGATCCTTGCCTGCCAGATGTCACTATCACATCCTACTGTATTAAAATGATTGGTGTGAAGCTGTATTTCACAAGGGATGAAGCTATTTGCTTGACACATATCCAGCCCTTCACAAGAGACTCTTTCATCTCTAGAGGTTTCCCTGTGTGTATTTAACTGTCACCAGGAATTCTGGTAGCAAATAATTTTGGCACAGAATGGCTGCAGCAAGCTCTTCAATATGTCTTTGTCAGAGCTCCTTCCAGTCACTGAAATACCAAGAGTCCCATCTGTCTTTGTAATAAAGTAGATTATCTCCATGACACACAAGCCAGTATCTGCCCTCATGTTTTGCTATTCTGCTGGGGAGGTTGTGTGATGTCAATACAGTCCAGCCTGAAGCAGGAAATACTCTCATAGGAAAGATGATAATACAATTAATACAAGTGGGATTATTTCCAATCTCAACCATGCAAACTTTTTTGTTTGACTTTACACAAGGTCATTTCCTGTCTTGATTCTTATCTGCAGACAAGTGGACAAAGGCTGGGGGATGCAAACAACTACTTGAGGCAGGGGTCCTCAACCCACAGCCCACAGGCTGCATGTGGCCCCAAGCTCTTTCTGTGCAGCCCTCCAATCTGCTTGTTTGCTGCTATCACCCTCAAGGCATTTTCCCCTCAGACCCACACTATTCTTCCTGCCTCAAGAGGTACCACCTACTGCTGTTCTTCCCATCCCTTTGCAAAAAACACAATAGCAACATTATTTCTTTGGGTCTCCATGGTTCCTTCTGTCAGTTACCTCTTTGTCATATCCTCCATACCAGCAATTTGGCCATTCCATGTGCTTTGCTAGTCAGCAAAGCTCAGGTATTGATACCGCTCAGCTTTTTCACTCCCCCTTTCCATGCATTACTATGTTGAAGGCTATATATGTGTATACGGGAGATAAAGCAGCTGTGTGAATGGGTAAAGGATATGTCTTTTGCAAAAAAATACAGAAAAAGGATAGTAAAGGGGATGGTATTTTTGCACACACAAAAAAAGGATACAAAATGTTTTGCATATTGAACATTTCTAGAGGCTCCACCCCTCAATACTCCTCAAAGTGGCTTCCAAGGTTATTAGTGAAGTTACTGCTGCAGGGAAAATCATTCTTCCTTCCTCAACAAGAGCTGGTTGCACTGGCTTTTTGCCTTACTTGCTTCTGCCTCTCCTCCCCCACCCATTCCAACTTGGAGTCTTCTCATGCACTGTGATTGCAGGATCTTGTGAGTGGCCCTTTGGGTTGAGGAGGAAGTAGTACGCTTTTAGCAGGTCATAGATCCAGAGGAGTTAGATGTATTAGTCTGTAGTAGCAAAACAGTAAAGAGTCCAGTAGCACCTTTAAGACTAACCAACTTTATTGTAGCATAAACTTTCAAGAGCCACAGCTCTCTTCGTCAGCTGCATGAAGGGTATGAAGAAATTGGCCAGAGAAATATAAGTGGGGAGGGGGAGGGGGAGGGGGAGAGAGTGCCACCCCCCTCACCACCTATATATCTCTAGTCAGTTTTTTCATACCCTCCATGCATCTGATGAAGAGAGCTGTGGCTCTTGAAAGCTTATGCTACAATGAAGTGGTTTGTCTTAAAGGTGCTACTGGGCTCTTTACTATTTTGCTATTAGCAGGGAAGCTTATGGGAATCCCTTTCCCATGTCTTCCCCCAATCAAGTTCCCCTCCTCCAGGATTCGGTTTCGTTTTCTCAGCCATGCCGGACGCTCCTCTCGGCTGGTCCGGGAGGAAACGACCGGGCACCCTGACCGGGCGGCTGACCCGCAAGGATTAGCCCCCAGGACTCCCAGGGAGGGAGCCAGGGCCCGGGACGCGGCGGGAAGAACTCCCCGAAATCAATGCGGGGGGGGAATTGCCCGTTTGTCCCTATGGAGGCCGGCAGACGTGCGCGGCGCCTCGAGTGCCGCCGGGCAACGAGAAACGGCAAGTAAAAGAAACAGGCGGAAGCCTGTAAACAAGCGAATCCCTTCTGTTCTACAAGCGTTTGTGAAGGAGAGGTTGATCTGAAGAAGACTCGCTCTTCCCCTTCGTTGAGTTCCAGAATTTTGTTGGCGCCCCCCCCCCCAAAATGGCAGCAAGGAAGCAAAGTCCCGCTCTCGGTAAGTCAATCTCGGCTACCTTGCAGAAGGGGGAGTCGCTCGAAGAGTTGGTACGCAGGGCGGTGGTGGAAGCTATAAAACCCTTTGTTGACAAGCTGAACGAAACTGATCAAAGGGTGGGCTCAATTGAAAGCGAGGTGAAAACCATTAAGGCAGCAGCGGGGGGGGGCAGAAAAGTCTGCTCTGGAAAGTGCGTCACTTGTGAAGGCTACAAAAAAGGATCTGAAGTTGGTGGAGAACCAGCTGATCGGGCTACAGGTGGAACGAACGCAGACAATTTTGCGTCTCCAAAACGTGAAAGAGGAGGAAAATGAAGATCTGTGGGATTTGGTCTCGGAACTACTGGCGACACCCACGAGGACGACTAAAGAAGAGGTCAAAAGCGCCATTTTGGAGGTCCGTCGGGCTTCTTCAAAATATGCAACAAAGCGACAGTTGCCTCGTGAGATCATTATTGACTTTTCATCTAAAAAGATCCGGGACACCATCCTATATAACTCATGCAATGCGGATTTGGACTTTATGGGTTTGAAAGTCAAGATTTTGAAGGACGTTCCATTTCTAGTCCGGAAACGGCGTTTTAAATATAAAAAGTTTGCAGCACTTCTGAGGGACCATGGAATAAAGTACAAATGGTTATTCCCGGAAGGAATATGGTTCAGATATAAAGATCAGGCCTATAAGATATTATCAGAAGATCAACTAAAGGATTTTGAGAATAAAAACCCAGAACTCTGCTGCACCAAGAACGAAGAAAAGGAGGAGCCGGAGGGGGGGGGAGGAGGAGAGCATCGCAACAGCAGTTGCACAGAGAGAATTGCGTCCGGGACCTAGAAGGGGGAGGAAAGTTTAATCAGAATTTGAAATGTTTATTCTCTGTATGATTAACCACTCCATCATTATTTTATGGAGCTATTTTTGTATTATGACAGTATGAAGGGAAACATTGAAGTGTAGTGTTTAGTGTTTGTAGTTCATTCCTCCCCTTTTCTTTTTCCACCCCCCCTTTGTCCCTTCCCTCTCCCCTTTCCTTGTGATAGTTTTGTGTAGTGTTTTGTAGCTATTAAAAAATAAATAAAATATTTAAAAAAAAAGTAAAAAAAAAAAAAAGTTCCCCTCCTCCAGCTGCCATTTTACTTCTCTTGACTGAGGTGTGGCTGGCAGGCAGTGATGTTTATGTGTACCCTGCATATAATTTGAAGCCAACTTAATGGCATAGCCTCTGTTCCAGGTGGTAGGTTGCCCTTTCATTCACTCTTTCTCTCTCCCTACCCTTTTTTGGAGGGCTCCCAAAGTATTAGCATGTGTAGATTTAAACCTCAAGGCAATGAGTTTATTAAGAAATAAATTTCATAGTATTCAATGTACTTAGATTGCAACTCTGCTAATAGCAGAGTGTGGTGGATTTGATGGGGAAAGGAAGAGTTGGGTCATTTCCACATGCTATTAAAGAGACGGCCCACTCACTGAACTCTGACTTTTTTTTCACTCACTCCATACATCTCCGTTTTCAAAGCAGAAGCAGGCAGTTTGGCTTCTGTTTCTTTGGCATCTTTTCTGAGAATGGAATTGCACACACATTCCTGTGCCGGCTAAAAGACACTGAAAAAATGGAAGCCAAACTGCCTGCTTCCGCTTTGAAATCAGAGACACATGGAGTGAGTGAAATGCCAAAGTTCAGTGAGTGGGCCGTCTCTTTAATAGCATGTGGAAATGGTCTTAGACCCCCTAAAAAGTTATCTACAAAAGAAAGTGCTGTTTGAGAGAAAAGAAAAATTGCAGATGAGTACAGTGTCTTTAATGACAAATGGACTACTTCTTTGTTTTAAACACAGATAAAGCAGTTTGCCTGATATGTCTTGAAATTGTCTCAGTATTAAAGATATACAATGTTATATTGTATATCTTTGAGTCCTGTCACAAGAGGTATTCATATATCAAGGAGAGGTGTGAGTGAACAAGATAAATTCTCTTTAAAAAAATCAATGTTTTTGCAGAAAAATAGTTTTAGAAAGCACACTGAGGAGAACCTGTCTACTGTGAGGGGCAACTATCATGTTGCTAAATGTATTGCTGAGAGTGGTAGACCATTCATTGATAGTGAATTTGTTAAAAAGTGCATGGTTAAGGTAATGGAGGAAATGTGTCCTGATAAGGTATCTTGTGTTAGTTGTGTCAGTTTATTTGCATCTACATCTACCAGGCGTGTTGAAGAACTAGGAGAAGAGCTGTGTATGTCATTAATTGTCAATGCCTTTAGCATTAGATGATAAGTTCATTTTTGTCCCTTTGGAGACACCCCCCCCCCTCATGCCATATTACATATTGTTTTTGAAAGTCCACTGTGATAACATTTCATTCGTTCCACATGAGCAGATATGGTTTAGAGAGGCTGTCCTCCAAAATATTTTCCTTTTTCCTTATTTATGTTCTATATGTAGAAGATCCCAGGTTCCGTCACTGGGTTCTCCCATTAAAAGGATCTTGGAATGAATGGCTAAAGAAGACAGTACAGAGGGAGAACTGCAGTCTATTCCAAAGTTTTATTAAGGACAAACTGAAACACACACAACTTTCTTTGAAATATGAAAAATGGTCTCCTATTCTACCACTTTAATGGAGACCGCTGCAGTGCTATGTATAGTGCAATCCTCACCCACAGTTGCCAAGAAAGGGAAGATAGTATGCAGCAGTAGAGCTGCAGATTGCCTCCTTTAAAGTGACTGCTGCATCAGTTTTAAAGAAACAATCCCCAGTGCTATACACAGCTCAGTCCTTAACTAGAGAAAGACAAGGATTGCATTGCTCAGAAAGCAGCGGAGAAATTGCACTGTTGCAGCAGCCACTTTTAGAGGAGGAGATCCTTGGCAATATTTGCAACTCAGTGGGGTTATTTTCCACAGGAGGGGAACAGATCACAATTTTTCAGTGAAAGCCCATTTCTTTCAGGGGGAGTAAAGCTTGGTGAGAGAAAAGAACCATGCAGCCCCAAACGTCACCTACCATAAAATATGAACTTCACACAAATTTGGTACAGTCCTATTTTTTATGGAGTGTCCTCATTTCAGGAAGGCTGCTTTTAATAAACAGAAATAGTACTGTCTATGTCTACATTTTTGTGAAGGTAGAACTGTGTATCTGAAGAAGTCAATCCTGACTTCATTTTGCAAAAGTATATATTTCAGCAAACAACTTCTGGAGTCCGGAAAAGACCAACAGCAAAACTTACAGTAAACCTTTATTTTGCAAAACTATAACGCACTATGGCATTTTGTTTGCCACACCTATTCTTGAAACTGAAATAATGAAAAAAGGAATACAGTTTCATTACAACCCACAAGAAAAAAAGTATGACTACCTGTGACTATAATTTGGTTGGAATATAAGTGCCTTGAGCTCCTGCCTGTTTTGCCTCACTAATGTGGTAAAGGGCTGAACTGTCCATAAATTGCAAGGATAAAAAATGGCAACCTTTTATGGGACTAGATGGATCACTGGTTCAATTTCATATCAGAAAAAAGTGTATTCTGTTCAGCATCAAATAGTGAACCTCAAAATTGGACAGAGTCATCTTCAGCTTGTCATACTAACTATCCCCTACCTTACCCCTCAGGCACCACCAACCTAGTTAAATATTCCCTGATAAAACATGTCCACTGACTAAACCTTCTGGCTGCATTGAAAGCTTCCCTTAATTTATATTGTCTCTTTCATTTCAGACCTCAAGTCATATGTTATGCCCTGAGTATAACATTTAACCAGAGCTTTTAAAATTGGTGGCAAATGGGGAACACAGAATGCTTAGCCCCTGTGCTGCTACTGTGAAAATGTTTATAAGGACATAAACTACATGTCCTGACGTGAATCTTAAGAAAATAAATATAAGTGGATAAAACTGAAAAAGACTACAAATGTGCTAGACAATATACATACTTTTAAAGTCCTTCAAGGACTGAATTATTGCTGTGTCAGAAAAAAAACATGATGGGCTGAAAATATGCACACTTTTTTTTAATTAGTGTTACGAAAACTGCCGATAAGATAAAAAGCAGCAGAGTCTGTTAAAGCAAAGCTGGCAGGTGTAAAGCTGAGACAGCTTATTGTGAGAGCAGCAAGACAGCAGGTGTGATGCGGATCTGCGTTTGAAAGCAACATTGAATGAAGATTCATAGCACATTAGACAAACGGAAACAATTAAGGTGATGGTGTTTGCTAAAGGCCCCCACTCTCTCACTCATAAAGCTCTTCATTTTAACTCTTTGAATACAATACATTTTAAACATTCCCTAAAGCTGTGGCTGCACTTTGCTTCCCTCCTGCTCCAAGTGTACAGTGAAATTAGAGGGAGACATTATTATAAAGTACTTTATACATTAGTACTATAATACTGTGTACAGTGAAATTAGAGGGAGACATTATTATAAAGTACTTTATACATTAGTATTATAATACTATAAGTGCCTTTAAAGTATTATAAAGTGCCTTGAAAAACACAAAATAGCCCAGCACCTAACCACAAGGACTATGTTTGCAATACAATGCTGCTGGCTAGCTTCTTTAATGTGAAAATAGTTGAATAAAGCATCCTCCTAGAAAGAGAAGCCAGGAGAACTGAGTCCACAGCAAAGGACTACCTTCAGGGTTTTGTGTGATTGAAAAGCAGGTTATAAATTAAATGAATAAAATCTCTCTTGCACTCACTTCACTTCCCAAAATTCTGTCAAACTCTACTGTAACCAGAGGGGGGGGGGAAGAGGGCAGATAGGGAGGCTGGTTTGTTTCTCAGCGAGTTCTAAGTAATGACAGGTAGAGTGGAGGGCAGTACTGAAAAACAGGGATGGGAGGGAAAGAATACATCATTCTCTTACCCATCAAACTATTTTGGTCTTTTACTAAAGTATTCTGTAGCTTGGAACAGCCAAGAGGTCAGGCAGCAACTCCATGGCCTGGCCAAATGCAAACATGGGTGGGCCAGAAGTGATGCAGTGGCAGTGGTAACCAAGCAGCTCCTTAACATAGTAGGAGGGAACAAAGTTTGGTCAGAGAGATAGGAATTGGTAGAGATGAATTAAAGTACCTATGACATGATCCAGCCCAGAAGCCAGGGCAAATGTGGCTCATATCCTGTAAAGAGACAGACCAACAGAAACTTGGGTGGGGGGGACCAAGATGATCTCCCCTCCAAATTCATAAAGTGTTTGCTTACTTGTTGTTTGTTTAGAATATTTCTATGCCACCTCTTCAGAGTCATGCTTAAAGTGGCTTACAATTAAAAACTGCGATATTAAAATGCAAGCCATAAAAACATATGCCATAATATTAAAATGCAAGTCATAAAAACATAAGCAACATAAGAACTATCTATAAAACAAAACTAGACTATTTAAAAGGTGATAAGATAAAACCCCTAATTAAAAGCCTGGGTAACACGATGTATTTTAGCCTGGCTCCTAAAAACAAGTTACGTAGGCACCAGGTGAGCCTCAAGAGAGAGGGCATTCCAAAGTCAAGATGCTACAACATAAAATGCCCTATCTCCAGTCACCACCCACCTCACTTCTGATAAGACTAATGATAAACATGGAAAGTTCCTCTGGAAACCCAAGAGAGATACTGAGGCCAGTTTCAACATATCCCCTCCACGGTATCTGAAGCCATACTACCCCTAGTCAGACTAGACCTTATGACATATTTAAACTCTGTTTTGTGGTCTTCAGGCTAATATGAAATTATCCCTACAACAACTTGTACAAGATTTGATTTGTAAACTCCTATTACACATCATTATTTGTCTTCCATTGTTCAAATTGCTATCTGAGTGGTGTATGCAAGAAACCATAGCAAACACTTTACAAACACGTTTAACTCAATACAAAATTGATTCACAGTGTTTATTGTGTTTATCCCCAAACAATCCTTGGGAGAAGGTCAATGTTATTGCCATTTTATAGATGAGGGACTGAGGCTGAAATACGACAACTCTAGCCAAGACCATCTAAGATTTCAGCCTATGTTTCCCATTCCAATTCTTTGTTCACTGGCTCTGTTGAAAACAACTATATGGGGGGGGGCGTAGTTTTTACTTGCTTCTGGCTGTGATCTTTACACCACAGCCATCCTTTTAATTAAAAGCTTATCGGTTAATTGGTTTGACCTCAGAGTCCCCTGATCAACTCAGAGAGGTCAACTCTGTAGTCAATCTGAAGCCAAGTCTAAGCAAATGTGTGGCACACGGCCTGGTTTTAGATCTGGGAATTCATACCTTTTAACTCCACAATGTCAACTTTATTTTGTGAGCATCAAGCTAATGTGAAGTTTTGCTTACAATATCCTTATTAGAGATCTTTTATGCATTGTAAAATCAAGATTGAGAAAAGGTAAGGGGCAAGTGAAAACCGTTAAACCACTTAAAATCACCCAGAAAGTGGTATGTTTGATTACTCTATTTATAACAGACTGCTAGTTGTCATATTGTTAAATTATGTGGTTTCTATAAGTGTTGCCTCTTGTTTTTCGATATCTTTGTAACAACTATGTTGACTTCTAGAAGGGGTCCACACATATTTGGTGACAAGCCCAAACAACACTGGCTAGGTGTAGCGGTTAGAGTGTTGGGCTGGAATCTGAAACCCTGCACTGCCATGGAAGTTCACTGGGTGACCTTGCTCCAGTCTTTCAGCCTAACCTACTTTACAGGGTTGGTGAGGATAAAATCGAGGAGAGAATGGTGCTGTAAGCTGCTTTGAGTTCCTACTGGGGAGAAAAGCAGGATATAAATATCTCAATGTAGATAGAAAGACAATGCCCAAATTCAGGTTTGTTACCATCTGTGACACTTTTTATCAATTTGAGCATACAAAAACAAGTATACAGAGCATAATTAACTTGTCAAAGAGTCCAGTAGCACCTTTAAAACTAACCAACTTTACTGTAGCATAAGCTTTCGAGAACTACAGTTCTCTTTGTCAGATACATGCAAGCTTATGCTACAGTAAAGTTGGTTAGTCTTAAAGGTGCTACTGGACTCTTTGCCATTTTGCTACTACAGACTAACACGGATAACTCCTCTGGATAATTAACTTGTGGAATTCATTGCTATGAGATGCATCAATTGTCTCTTTTTGTTGATGTACATAATCATTTAGTTTTTCCTGAATACTTGGAGGGTCTTCCCCAAGCATTTAAAAACTCCTGCCTCTTTCTTCTTCTTCTTCTTCGTCTTCTTCTTCTTCATCATCATCATCATCAGACCATGATTTTGTCTCATGCTCCCAATATACACTATAGCATGAACAAGAAACAGAATCCAGGGTAGGGGAAAGGTGATAGGAGCAAGTTACATTTGTCCTGTGTAGCATCTGAACTTCAACACACTCCTTTTTTGTTAACCTGGGGTTTTTTTTTTAAATCTGCAAACTCTGGGCTGATGCCATTGCACAGCTGTGGCTAACTATGACATACAATGGTACCATGTACCACTTATGGTGCATGGTACAATGTAACATTTGCTACAACACAGCAAAACAAGTTATAAGAAGAATCATAAATTTGTATAACAGTGACTTCAGGAAGTTTAAGAACAAATGTAAGATGTTTATGCGATATAGTACAGGACATTCATTAATAAACAAAGTGATCACAATTCTACGTAAAACTAAACACATTTAAGGCCACCAAAATCAATGTGCTTACGTGAGCTTTAACTGTTCTAGACTGTGGCCAGAAAGTTTTCACAGCACTTCTCAAGAAGAACATTTTGTACGATCTGCATCTTCCTGGCTCCATCATGCCTGGCTCACATTTCGATCAAAAGGGAAAGAATTAACTTATTACAAGATAATTCCTCAGTCCTTTTTGGAACTTGTGCAAAGACATCAGCACAAGCACAACTTGCAGACCTTGACAGCACTAAAAGGTTAGTATTAGAAAAGTGACTGCAGGATTCTGAAGAAAGAAGCCTCACAGACCGAGTGCATATTGCATGGAGGAGTAAACAAAGTGAAGTTTGCCTTATCTCGCAAGGCACAGAGTTAAAGAGCTAATGCAGCAGGGGATTTATGTGTGTGTAATCAGGAATGGAATAACCTACAGTATCGAAAACTGGAAAGGCACAGGGCAGATCAATAAAGATTCAAATAGTGGTCAAGCTAAAGGCCTGATATTTTTGTACTGCCATGCGGCACAAAGTTCATCTTATCTGACCTTTCTTAAGCCTAAAACTTTCTAAGATGCTATTACTTCTTTCACACTATTCGTTTTCAGACTGTTGTACAACCTTAATATATATTAAGAAATAACCTTCCTTCTATTTATTTAGAACTTTTGTACCTCTGTAGTGGCTGCTGGATTTGGTGCATTTTCATTTCACATAGCTAAAAACTACACTTTCCATAGAGTCACTTTCCAGAATGTAGCTGGTTGCAGTTCTCTTCTCCATATACGTTCCTTCTTGGGTTGCACATATCCAAGCCTATCACAACTCTTCTTCTGATATCTTAAAAAGGGGTTATTTTGCCCTTATTCTCATAAAAGGGCTACTATGGTACCGTAAAGGAAAATCCCTCACATCAGTATGCATTTATTTCAATGGAGAAAGAGAGGATATAAGCTTGCCACATGGAAAAGAAGCAATATTAATCAACATATGAACTGCCTCCTTCATCACGGTAACAGTGAAGCACTCTACAGTAAACAAGAATCCATGTTTCAAAGAGATGTTCTGGTAATCAGAGGCTCTCTGAAGCACTTTATTGTGGGTTGATGTCTAGTATTTTAACAGTGCAATCCTAAACAGAGTTATATTCTTCTAAGCCCATTGAAATCAGTGGGTTTAGAAGGCTATAACTCTGTTCAGGAATGCACAGTTAAGCTGTTGTAATCAAGTCTAAAACTCTTGAAATTATTTCACCACAGCTGGTTCTAGTTTTCATGAAATCTCAGTCAAGACGAGGATAACACCATCCTTTTCCTGATGACAGCATTCCACTCACATCTAGAGCCCAATATTTCCCATTAGAGCTCAGGAGCTTTTCTCAGGAAAGCGTGCAAAGCTGTTTCATTCAAGAGTGTTTTTCCTTAAGGATGCCACTAGCTGTATAATTGCTTTATTTTTTTTACTGCTGTTATGTGTTTTGATATAATTTAAGGGAGCCACTTTGAGGCATCCTTTGGGGAGGAAAGGTGGGATAAAAAAATCGGAATAAACAAACAGCCCACCTCCTTGCTGGTATGCCTGGTATTAAGAGAATATCAAATAATGTAGATTAGAAATTGCATCCATTTGGGGGTTCAGCTTAATATGTCCTTCAAGCATGTTTTGACCCTAGGCAGCTACTGCTAGCTATATATCTAGCAACCAAATATTCTTAGGAGACACAACTGCAGAGAATTCAGAGGAAGAGCTAAAGAAGAGAGGCTCAAGGTATGGTGATGTAAGCATATTATTACTAGTACTTAACATTGATTTAGTGTCAACGGAGTGGTAGGAAATATAAAGAACATAGAAGAGATATGGTCTTTGCCCAGAGAGCTTACCATCTAAATTCAATAAAGAAGGCATACAGGAAAGAGAGATCCAATTTCAAAAAATTAGTGAGTATACTCAATATTCCCCAAACTAAGGGTCATGGCAGTGCTGGGTTGTATGCATGTATGTATGCACATGCTGAGAAGGCAGAGTAAGTTTAGAAAATGGAGAAATACTGGAATATATAATGGGGAAAATATTATGGTAGTAGAAAGCTATAACTTGGAAAGAGAATCTGGAGAATGGTTTAGTTCAAGGTATCGAGCTGAGCGTATGAAGATGCCAGTAGTTGACTACATTGCAAGCAAGAGCTCGTACCTTCATTCTGCTCTTATCTTTCCCTCAGTCTCTTCATCTAAATTTGTTCTTGTTTTGTGTATTAAATATGAGATGACCAATTTGGCCCCCTGCTGTTTAGTGGAGCTCTGATCCCTATACCAGTTCCAGAAGGAGAAGGCAATTATGGCCTGCTCACTTTTCATACTACATATTCACGGGGTGGCTGTGAATTAACTTGAGACCATGCAATTACGTAATAGACTTTCTTAACTGCAGACAAACTTTTTTAAAAGAAAAGAAAAAAGAACCAATTGTCTCTGGGTTCCTTATCAAAGCTGTCTGAGTGGAACAATGAAAAATTTCTCCAATCAAAAAATTATTGTCTAGAAATGCTCTAAGAAATTGTGAGGAGGGCTGAAGGCTGATGTTCCCGGAAGTTATTCAGATTGCAACATAAATCAGCTGAAAACATCTCTAGAGTGCTGAGAGTGTTCTGGGAGTGATTGCTGTCTATAAGACAGAAGTAATCCAGCACAGAATGGTCTGTGTGATGCTGTACAAGTTTGACTCTGGTATGATTCCTGCCATACTATGGATATTAGAGTAAACCATAGTTCTCCTTTTTCAGAACACTGCCCAGAAAATGGCTCTAAGCTAAAAAGGGAAGACCGTAGTAACTTTATGAATCTGATAATGAGTCAGATTTTTCAGAGCATTTTAGAGTATTTGATGAAACAATCACTATGGAATTTTCACACGCTAGGGAATTTACCTGTTTCACACAGAAAAATCCAGATGCAAATGATTGCTAAAGTGCATTGATAGTGCATTATAAAACGTGTAAAAGCAGCTACTGACAGCTGATCTAAATGGTATTTCTGCATCAGCTGTTTTTCATGTGGTTTCATTTCATTTTTATTATTTTGAAAGCAACATCAATGAATATGGCACTTTACAGAGTAACGTAAGCAAAAAAAAAAGAGTTTATGCTCTAAATGTTGACAGTGTGAGAGATATCAAATGAAGGGAAGGGAGAGGCAGGTCAACCAAGGATGGCTTGAGCAACAGATGTACTCAGGCTTCAATTCATTGAGGAGAAAGGGCCTGAAGGGATAAGTAAACGGCTTAATGAAAAGAGGTGCATCTGAACATATGGCAAAATTGCCACTTTGCAGCTTATTATCTGACCTGCCCCAAATAATGTTCTTTGCTATTGACTGTTAGGATCATGTTACTACATGAGTATCACTCCTGTGTACAAAAAAATATGTTCAGTATGAAGAGCATTGCCATGTTTTAATTCACAGTGTGTACAAATGGTGGTGAGTCACACAACTGACTTTGAATTTTCAATATATGTACTTGCTGTGAAGCAGTCACACATGCATTCTTTACAGATTATGGTGCACATGCATTGCACATGCTGCCTCCTACATAGAAGTGATATCTGTCTAGGGAAAATGCATTCTGCGGAGTGGCTCTTAGTCTATGTTCCCTAGACAGATATCACTTCCATATAGCAGAAAGCATAGTCCCAAGAGGAAGGGGAACATATGGACAGGAAATGCACAAAGAGCAGTAAGAGGATGTTGAGGGACAACCAGTGTCAAACCACATTAAAAGAAAATAAAAAGAATGCTTTGGACACTGATGCAGACCTACTGTAAACCTGCTTTGAAGCTCTTTCAGCTATCACAGCTCAAACTGGCCAGAACATCTGTCTGACAGCAGAGAAGCCAGCCATAAGCACCACATTGTCAACAACCTTCTCCCTCTCCCCTCTCCCCCGGCCTGTTATTTTAGAAAGCTGGTAATAGAACCATTTAGCCCTGTAACAGAAGCAAAAATGTCTTGAAACTGTACCAAGGTGGTAGAGTGGACAAGCTGTATCCTCATGATATACAAAAGGGCGTGGTAAAGAAACTAATGGCAGGATGGGGCCATTTACTTAGGATATTAGCTTTCTTGTCCCATGGTCTCGTCTGCTTAAGGCTGCCTCTCTTTCACATTCTGTTACTGTTCATACACACAACAGCAAAACGATTTCACTAAACAGGACAGGCTTCTGGTGTTGTGCTTCTTCCCCAGGAACCAGCACCAAGATGGAACCTATGGAATTTTAAGGGTACTATTGCTGAAATTCTACATTCTCTCTACTCATATATATATGGTATTAGATTAGACTAGAGGCATAGGAATCATGAGAAACTGCAAAGGTACTACTCTGTCTGCCCTGCTGTCCATGTCAAACCTCTAAGCAAGCTGGCTTTCCATCTACCACTTTATATTGATTCTGCAGAGAAATGCCTTCCACCCTAGAATTCACCCCAATATTTCAATTATTGTGACTGATCTCAGTCCATGAGCACGAATCTAGGTACAAACTCATAGCTGGAAGAAGGAAGAGGATTGGAGGAAGGAGCCTGAACTCTCTCCCCAGGTTAGGTTAAATTCCCTGGACACCAACACAGTTGTGGAGTGCTAGACATGCAACTCCATTTAGCAGAAGATACTCCCAGACTCATTAGTGGCAGCAAGGGTTACCCAGTTTGGTTTTGGCACCACCAGGGAGCAAGGGGAAGGGGTGGCATCACCACCAGTGATTTTCAACCTCCCAGAGACCCACCAGAAGAAACAGGAGGGCCTTGTGGTTCTGTTCCTTCACAGATTCCGTACTGTAAAGGAAATGTTGCCTCGTTAACAAATTGTCAAAATATTATCTGATCTTTATCTCAGCACAAGTGGCACCCCAAGCACTACATTAGGAGGAAAAAAGGAACCGCCTGTCCTGCCTTCCTTAACCACCTAGGCTTCGGAGGATGAGACTGCTTGTTCCATTCCCAGTGGGACTAGGAAGTAGAGAGAGACTCCTGGGGAGAAGCATCTCCTCATGCTTGTTGCCTCTATAGCTTTAGAGATAATGAGACTGGGCAAGATCTCTTTTTAATTCATAATCTTTGCAATAAAAGGTAAGTCAGGACTCTACAAAGGATACCAGCACTATACCAGCCTTTCCCTGGTTCAGCAAAAGCATGCAATTATTAGACATTCAGGACATTCATGGGGGGGGGTGACCTTGAGTGGATTTGTAGTCATTGTGGCAGGGAAGAAAGGTTCAGTGAAAGAGTAAAGATTAAAAGAGCACTCCTCTGAGACTAGCCACTGTCTGTAATGGGAATTGTTTTACTTTCACCATCTCTTCTGCAAATGTGATGTTATACCATCACTATGGCAGGGCTTAAGCATAGTTTTTGGGGGCCTGGTGCAAACTTACAATAGAGGGCTCTCCATCCTACCTGTCCCTGCCCACACTGATATATACAGTCTTGTGAAAGACAAAATATCTATTTTGTTTTTAACATAAATAGGTTAATCTCCCTGGACTCTGCTAAATTGTGCCTAGCCCCATCTCCAGCTTGCTTCCTGCATCAGTGTGAGAGCAGTCTATGAGTAAGTCCAAGCTTCCATCTCAGCTCTGCTGTTCCCTTGCCCCAGCACTAGCCCCAGAAAATCTGCCTTTGGTTCTGGCAGTGCCTTGTGGGCCAGCACAGTATCCTGCCAGTGCAACAGAATGTCTGTGCTGGCATGAATCCAATATGTCAGTATAACATTTTTTTTTTCAAATGGATTTAGTGACAACAATCCTAGCCTTGTCCAGCTGGTATAGGGGTCACACTGATAAAATATGAAGCATTTCCTTTGTGTGTGTGTGGTGGTGGTGGTGCTGTGCCTGTGTAGTAGCAATTTTCAATAAATAATTGCTTCGTCTCAACGTTCTTAAACCATGGTGAGCCTTGGCGGAAATATTGATTTATATTTTCACAAGTTCACCATTCTAATTTTCTCCCAAGTCTGTTCCTAAAAAGAGATTGAAATTGAAAGGAGGATGGCTGTAAGTGAGGCCATGTTTCAGCTTCCATATACTTCACTGATAATAAAAAAAATGTATTTCTTTTTCTTGGCAGCTGATAGTTTATGGATTTTTATTATCTGCAGATGCCACATTAGTTATCAGCGGCAACTGATACTGGCCAGATTTGCAGAGGGTAATTGTAATTTCTGCAACTCTATCTCATTGCAAAGCCCTAGGAATCATATTTGTAAGGAAACTACGTTTCTGGCCTCCATGGGTAGAGATGGGTATGAAGATGGACAAACTCTGTTTAGCTCTGCCATTTTCCTCCCAAGCAGGCTTAGGAGCTGGAAGTGAGCCTGTCTGAGAGAAAAAATGCTAAAAGCACCATCAGGTAAGGCACAGCTCACTCCAGCTATATGTTCCATCAATATCTGTCATTTATACCCAGACAACACCCTCACTGCAGACATGAATGAGAGGACACTTGAATAAATATACATGGAGGCACCCATCACATCTATCCCTTAGTTCAACTAACCCTAAATGCTTGCTTGTCTTTTTTTTCCATTCTGGGGATAACAGCAGCAAGGGGGAAGCATTTTTGCATTCTCAGCACCATTTCCGAAATGGAGTGAGCATACACACTTGAAAATTAAAGATGTTAAGAGATTTCTGTTCCTCATTACAGATCTCATCTGGTTTGGCCAATTTGTCTTTCCTTGTCCTGTTTTACTGACTACAGTGCACACATATTATTGAGAAAAGGCTGTAGATACCACCTGGGATCCAGAAGTAGAGGAAAGGTGTAGCCCTTATGTTGGCACCTGGCTTCCGACTCCAACTACACATTTAAAAAACCTTGAATTTCTTGGGGAACAATACAAGAACTTTGTGTGACATTAGCGATGGGAGTTCTGTGGCTCCCAGATGCATACCAGCTCTTTTCTGATTGCAGCCACAGCATGCAGAGAGAATGGGCTTTAGCTTCCCTTCCCATGTTGTTTTCATGTCACCAAACTGCCCCATGGAGCCACTGTTAGCTCCACTGTGAAACTTACACGTAGTCATGTCAATGGTATGGTTTTCACAAAGAAGCCACTAGTGGGTCCATGGGGCAGGTTGCATGGAGGGGGGGGTGCTTACACCACTTCTTCCAGTGAGCTGGGAGACACTAAATTCCCATCCCACATGTGACAAGAGGGTCCTTGTGTTGTTCCCCAACACACACAGAGCCAGGCAGTCAGGTGCCAAAACAAAGGCCAAACTGGAATATTTCCAAATC
Source organism: Eublepharis macularius (assembly GCF_028583425.1). Taxonomy (NCBI): domain Eukaryota; kingdom Metazoa; phylum Chordata; class Lepidosauria; order Squamata; family Eublepharidae; genus Eublepharis; species Eublepharis macularius. The sequence continues at coordinate 61,853,998 of NC_072795.1, read as the reverse complement.
TTGCCATCATGCTGCCCATATCATGTGATTGTGTTCCTAAGTGTAGTCTGGGCCTCTAGTGGAAATCTCACATGACCACTTCTCCATGCAGGATGCTTATAAGGAAAACTAATAGTTCAGAATTGAATAATTAAACATCATCCACTGGCAAGGTGGTCGCATTAAGAGCCTTGAGAGTAAAGGTTTTTTTGGATTTATTTTTTTTGCATCGCAGCTTTCAGTTTCAAATGAAATTGAACTTTAATATAGAGGTCACTGCAACCCAGGGGACCTGCAAAATAATTGTTGCTTTAGGATCCTGGCCAATCTTAACCTTGCTGTGGCCATCGTTACCAGCAGTGTACTTGAACTGTGGCATCATACCCCTGTATTTGCAATGAATTCTAAAACGCATGAAACCTGGGAGGAGCTGTTTTTATTTGCCTTACTGGCACAGTAGCGACATCCCAGAAGGCTGCCATACCAGCTAATATCCCCAAAGGCACAGAGTGAAAAGAGCCATATTAAATACTTGAAGTTAAAATGGGAGTGCCTTGTGATAAAGGCACAGTGGTGATTCTAATTTGTTTCTCCAGTGCCTCCCCAGGCAGTTTAGGAGGATCAGCACTGAAATTAAATTTCAGAGTTTTACAGAGACTCACAAGGGGCCTGGTGCATTATCTAAAGCAGATTTTGCAATAAAAATATAGCATGCATTGAAAATAAAGATGTTCCTCTATTCACATTTGGAGCTGTCCTTTCTTGCAAGCTCATAAAATTAAATGTTACCGTCGCCTTTTTTTATGAGTGACAAATAATCTTCATCCAATAAGTTAATGGAATGAAGCAGTTCAATTTACTAGGGCAGTATAGCTGTAGTTCCTTTGGGGCTTTTGACAATTCCCCATCAGATGATCCACTTTAAGTCAACCAACAAGGTTCATGGGTAGGTTTCCCCCACCCCCTCCCAGAATTTGCACAGGTATTTTTAAATGCAGGCAGAGAAGATTATGTCTAAGAAGGGGTACCATCCTAACTTCTCAGGATAGCAATGTATTTAAAAGTTCAGAGACCTCCAACTCAGCAGAGAGCAAATAAGTGGTCTCGGTAATGGACTTGCAAATGTAGACGAAACTCCTGTTGATTTATGGGTTAAACAGAAGAAAGTGAAGGGAAGAGAATGTTGGCAAGAGCCCCAGGAAGCAGAGTGCAAGATGCAAAACGGATGCAATCAGAGGTACATTTCCCATTTTGTTTGCTTGCAGAATCTCTCCCAAGTATTCAGACATTCTTTGTTACAGGGAATAATTAAAGTGGAATTTTACCATATTGCTGTACCACTCAATTTCCAACCAACTTCAATACGTACAGAATTGTTTCACTATCTTCTTGCAACATAAGGAATCTATTTTATAATATTTAATTCACCCTCAATTCTCTACTTAGTTTCACTTGTCAAGTTGGTAATTCTTAGTATCCAAAATCAAATACTTCTTTTTTCCATTTGACGACCAAAAAAAAAAAAAACAACATTTAAGGCATCTAGTATCTGGTATGAAATTCTGTGAGCATGCTTCTACTTGCAGGGAGGTGCAAACCAAGAGAATCTCTTAAGATATCCAAACCACCAACCATTTTCCTTATTTATCATTGTTGTCCATGGGCCGTCGTCACACGGGCTTTTATTTAGCGCTAAAATGGTGCTATTTCCCGGCAAACACCCACCTTATTCCAACACTGTAGCGATTTTCTCTCTTCTGCTTTGTGCTTGATAGTCACGCTATTTTGTGCCTCAGTGTGAATGCCTCACATCGATGTATTTCGCCTGGCAACGTCCTATGCCCTCCCTTCAATCCCAGAATCCATTTCTTCCTGCGACTCCCCTTTTTTAAATTTTATTATGTCCTTATAACGCCATAACGACATAACACAATGCAAACTTTCTGCTGAAGTAAAAATGACTCAATCGCCATGGCAGAGTCTTCAGCGATGGGGATCACGTCAGACAGGGAGTTTTCTGCGGGCAAAGGGCTATTTATATAATTTCAAAGTTGGGAAAACAAAAGGGTCGTAATGTTTTGCTCTAACGGAATGTTTATATGCTGTTATTCCGTTATAGCGGAATTAAACGCCAGAATAATTTTTAAAAATGGGGAGGAGCTGCTTCTGCGCGGTTAGAGAGAACAGAACAGAGTGCTTCGGTGTGGAAGCTGGTAGCGCGAAGAGCCATTAGGTGACCCAAAGAAACGTTACGGTGCCGATAACAGGTAGGACGCTATATGCTGTAAATTTAACGGAAGAGATGCCCGTGTGACGACGGCCATGTTATTTTGAACTCCTCACTTCCTGTGCATTTAGAAACAGTGTGGAGCTCTATTTTAAAACTCAGTTCCAAGATAAAAATTACTCGATTTACTCTGTTGTTCCACTGAGAAAAGGGAAAGATCTCTGGCAGAGATGGAAGGCTTAGGGCAAACTACCTTTGTTCCAGGACAGCTCAGAGGGAACAATCAAATTGCAGGGATCTTACCTTTGGTCTAGCAAGGTTTTGGATTGCAGGAATCAGTGTGCCCTAGTGGCTTCCATTCTTAGTCAGAAAAGATTATAGTCTCCCTTCTTTAGGAATACAAATCTCAAAAAGAGAATGAGCCTGGAATGTATAATATAGATTCACAGCAGGAAAATAACTAGGCAGAACAGCAGGGGTGGGGGGAATTAGCTACACCAGAAAAAAGGTGTTCTCTATTCTATCTCAGTTTATTCAAAGCCTCAGAAACAAGCCATACTGAGGCAATATGTAGAGCAGGTATGTCACAGAGAGACCAGGGTCCTAACAAAGTAATTAGGCAACTTCCACTCAAGCACAACATAGGTGTGAATTGTTAACTGTGTCAGAAGGGGAATTGGCTATAAGCATTATGCCAAAAACCTAAATTAAATACTTGCCACTACCCTAATAGAAATGTTAACTCTAAGTGTTTCGGGGACCATTGGAAATGACCAGACAAAAATAAACTGGGGCTCATATGGATTCTAAGCACACCTTTCTATATATTAACACAAATGAGAAAAAGATGGGGTCCAGGCAATAAAAGTTAGGCTTATATAATTAAGCATATCAAAATAAAGGCTTTTAGTAAAGAGATCGTAACACTTCCTTGGATTCAGGTAGGGGTTTTTCCCCTTTTAGTGAAATCTTTTTTTTTCCTGGTACAAATCTACAAGGTATCTTTTGGTGTATGGAATCATGGTACTCCTTTGGTTAAAAGAAACCCAAGACAGAATTTATCATTCTTAATATCAGGACAAGCCTGAGGTTCTTCTCAGCATAAGGCGGAAAAAGACAGTTTTAACATTGTAACCCTTTTAGAAAACAGAGCTTACCTAGCTTAGGACATACGATGCTGTCCTGCACCGAATTGGGCCATTGATCCATTAAGCTCAATATTGTCTGCTCTAACAAAACAGGAGCTTTCCAATGTCTCAGGAAGAGGTCTTTCTCAATATCTACTGCCCTTTTCACCACCCAGATATGCCAGAGATTGAACCTGGATGTGAAATACAGGCTTTGTCAAAAAGCTACAGGATCGTACAGATAAGAAAACAGAAAAAAATCATGAACAGTCCCATATTCTGCTTTCTGACTAAAGGCTATTGTCTGTGGGAAAGAGCATAAACCAGAATGATGAAGTTACTCTATCATCCTCAACCCTCATGTGGATGGTATCTTGCCCCGTTTACTTGGCACTGGCCATACTGCACATCATGAGATTCAACTGGTGGGCAACTTACAGTGCCAATTATCTCCTAAGATCTGACATTATGTAAATTTGATTTCTGTGGTTCATAAATCTTCCCAGTGGCTCATTCATTTTTGCATCTATTTTATCATACAATTTTTACTTGCTCTGATAGGTTGTGCCAGTTTCCATCAATTATCCCATCAGGACTTGAGTGCCTCCCCCCTCTCCCCAAGATGCTGGTACTCAGTACTGGTGAGTGGTGGAGGAAAGTGCTGTTAAGTCATAGCTAATTTATGGCAACCTCTGCTGGGATTTTCAAGGCAAGAGATTAACAGCCATTGTTTGCCATTGCCTGCCTCTGCATAGCAACCCTGCTCTTCCTTTGCAGTCTCTCATCCAATTAACTAACCAAGATCAACCCTGATTGCTTCACAACTCTGACAAGATCAGGCTAGCCTGGGCTATCCAGGTCAAGGTACTGGTAAATACCACCACAAAAATGCCCTTCGAGTAGTAAATTATGGTCAGGTTTTTTCCCTATTAATCAGCATTTCCTTGTACACTATTAAAATAGTGCAATCCATAAAAACAACATATAAAGCTTCCTTGTGGATACAAGATGTGCTATAAGTTTAACAGGCATTTTGACTCCTTGAAAAGCCGTGTGGATGCTGCCACCTTACTGGTCCTCCTTCCTTCTTAACAAGTGCCTGAAATGTTCTGACTTCTTGCCTAGCTATAGTTACATAAAAGCCTGTTTTATACATGTTCCATCCTTCTGCTCTCTCAGGCAGTGAGATAATAGATTTGCTACCATGACATGTTGAGTTAATTTATTTTATTTTATTTTTATTTTATCGTATTTATATTCTGCCCTCCCCACAAGCAGGCTTTCCAAAATACTCGAAGAAGAAATTGTCCTCCCTTGTAAGTTTATAACTCCAAACAGAGTTCGCCACCACCAGAAATAAATGGCATCACTACCTAAGCAAATCAGATGCTACATTTGATAGAGAAGCCAGAAATGAAGGAAAACAGCCTCCCCCCCACCGCCCAACTGATTCAGCCATGACTCCGTCTGCCCATAGTCAGTTCAAGCATTTGATAAAGCCACCATAACTGCAAGAGGGAGAACTAACTTTTTAAGAGGTTTGCCTCATCAGTTGCAACATTAGACTGTGTGAGGCGTGAAAATCTTTAGCCTTCTAAGGCAGTCAATGGGCTGGCTACACCTTCCTGATTTACACATGGGTTGAGGCAGTCTACTGATACCATCAAGCTGCCTTTTTTAATTCCCTGCCGCATACACAGGGAGGGGAAAAAATGCTATATTTCTAACTACATGAACATCACCAATGGTCTAAGGCTTTTTTGCATAAAATCTCCCTTTCGTATCCTGTACTTTTCTTAACTTTTTAAAAACATTAGTAGGGAAGCATTCTCCTTCCAGAGCTCTAGAATTTCCTTATTTTAGAGATTTTCAAGAAAAGGACTAGTTGCCAGCTCCAGGTTGGGAAATTCCTGGAGGATTTGGGGGTGGAGCCTGGAGAGGGCAGGATTTGGGGAGGGGAGGGACCTGATTAGGATATAATGCCATATAGGCCACCCTCCAAAGCAGGGGAACTAATCTCTATAGCCTGGAGATTAGTTGTAATTCCAGGAGATCTCCAGCCACCACCTGGAACATTCTTGATTCTAGAACATGTCTCTAGAATCAAGAATAGAGTGCTAGAGGCACCTTTGACCCAGCATTATGTGGATTTAAAACATAATTGTACTGATATCCAAGTGTCTGGTCTATATGTGTCACCTAAAGGACCTAGACAACAACGTGACTTGCTATGTCAAGAAGCACGTTGGATATACAGTTTGAGGACTATGCAACCTCGTGGGCTGAATAATGAATTATCCTTTAAGAGTTTCCTGGGCTAAATAGCCAGTATGACTCTGTGTCTTTAAACTGTTGGTAACAATTTGTATATCAATGAAGGGTAATTCACAGTAGGGACGCTGGATTTACTGCACGTCGCCCTTGGGTGTGGTACTAGGTTTATGCGCTTTAGAGAGAACAGCCATGGGTAAGCCTTATTTTGGTCAGTAAACATTATGAAACTGTATGTATAAATGATGACAACCAGTCCATTTGGTGTATATTTTGTATTTATTAGAAATATAGGTTGAATGCCCCTGATGAAGTCTTCAATGACAAAAAGCTGAGCAAAAATCTGCTGGCCCCAGTTCTGGGCATCCCTTTGGATTTCAACCTTTTCCAGATAAAGATTTATGAAAAGAAAAACATGAGCTCATACTTACCTTAGTGACTGTAATTGCTGCTCTTTACCTGTACACTCCTGGGGTCCCCTGTGTGGGACTCATGTTTTGTGATTCACTGTTTGGAATTCACTGTTTGCAATAGTCTTTATAAGATTATTATTGTGTTAAGTTGTACACTGCCTTAATAAGTGGTTATGATACTGTTGTTGTATTAATTTAGGCTTATGTATGACTTTAAATTTTGTGAACTCTACCAGTGTGACTATCTGCTGCACTATTATTTATTTCCATCCCGAGCGGGGCATCCTGCCATTCTTTGCTGACCACCTGGAGGCTGGCAACTCTAGAGATTTTCTGTCTTTGGGAGAGGGTTAGAATAGTGGATCCTTTGGGACCTTTCCAAGAGTGTCCAGTGAGTTTCTTTTTATTTATTAAAATATCTCTTCCTCTGACCCGCTTGGGTCACGGTGGTTTGCAGAAAACCTGACCTACATGCAACAATTAAGACCAAAACAACCAACAGAAAATTAGACTCATAATTACTTAAAGAAATTAGGAATCAGTTTTCAAGTGGCAACATAACCTAAGGAATCTCATGTTTTAATCAATGGATCACTTTTGGTGATGTAAATCCTTGCAGGTTTTATAAACTAGATAGCACTTGTTTTGACATCACATGCCAAACCTCAGACAATAATACAAATGAATCCTCCAAACACAAAGGTAAAGTAAGGTCTGCCCCAGATTTTGGTGGGTTTCCAGAATCCATCAGCATCAGAGTTTGAAAGGGAATAATCAAAGGATTCTTCAAAAGAGGGAGATTCCCCCAGCACCTGGATCTGCAACCAGGGTCAGTGCTACTGTTGACACTTGAGAGAATTCTGAGACTTTACCCAAGGAATTCACCCCAACAACTCAGGCAACCTACCTGAGATGGAAGAACTTCAAAAGGATATGCAGTCCATCACATTAGGAGATCACCAGCAAGAGCTTTACATCCTAAAGTCCTCTCCAGCAATCAGATGAGTAGGTACAGAGCTGTACAGAGTAGGTACAGTAGGTACATGGACCCCCAGAACTATTTAACATTTCCTGAAGGAACATCTGAGATGTCTAATTGCTGTCACTGACACTGATTCACCCATTATAGAGAACACAGGTTGGGACTAGGCTCCCCAGTCATATGTATGTTGCAGGTTGTCCTCAATTTCCCTGCATGCAGTGTCCAATTCAGATTGCAACTATGTCATACATGGAGCAGGGGCATCACTCACTCATTCACAGAAACAATTTTGCTAACCTGAAATGGTACATGGAGGGAGCTATCTGGCCTGTTGGGGAAGCCCACATGTGTACATGTGAGTTTCCCCAGTGGGACAAGTAGCACAACCCCAGGATAATTGCTGGCTGGGAAAATGGAAAAGGGGCTAAGGCATAAGCAACTTCTCCATATGTGCCACAGTCATGGTCCAAATTGGCCACTGTTCATATAGGAATAGAGGAGAACTCACATCTCACATGTGACTGTTACACAGAACATAATGTAGATCCTGAAGAAGCTGCCACCTGTTGCTTGTTGCAAACCTTTCCCAAAAGGTTTGTTGCAAAACTTCCCCAAGCCCAACCAGCCATTTATGTGAATCAGCAGCCTGTGTCCTCCTGAACTAGACAGGTTCAGGTAGATACTCTAGAAATACTGTTCATGTCATGGATGGCTGTGGGGGAGCACTTCATCCCACCCCCACAATCCTAAATTTACTGCTATATAGACTGTAATCAGTCAGGTGATCTAACATTACAATTAATAGACCTTGCACATACATAGAGAGTTCTATGGTTTTCATGGTCGTAATTCATCTCGCCATTTAAGTAGGTAATGAATCCCCTGTGCAAGCACCAAGTCATTACTGACCCATGTTGCATCATGATGTTTTCTTGGCAGACTTTTTGTTATGGGGTGGTTTGCCATTGCCTTCCCCAGTCATCTACACTTTACCTCCAGGAAACTGGGTACTCATTTTACCAGCCTCGGAAGGATGGAAGTCTGAGACAACCTTGAGCCGGCTACTTGAACCCAGCTTCTGCCAGGATCAAACTCAGATCATGAACAGAGCTTGGGCTGCAGTACTGCAGTTTACCTGTCTGTGCCATGGGGCTCCTCTAATCTCACTTTTTAAAAAACTGCATATTCCATGGCAGCTATGACTATTATCAAAAGAACACCACAATTTCTAGGATAACCTTATCATAAACTATCACAATCATTAACCACAACCTTCTACCCAACATTATCTTGAAGGCTCCAAGTGTGTTTTTCTTATAGAGGGCCTAGACAGTTGTTTTAAAAAATTAAAGCAGAAAATCCAGGAAAGTGACCTAGAAAACCCCAAGGTGATATAATCCCCTCCTTCCTGCAGAAGATCCCGTATCCCGTAACGGGATCATTTTCATCGGATTTTCATTCATGACGGTTGATAGAATTTGTACATTATGAGTCTGAGAGGATACCAGGAACTACCAGGGCTAGAACACATTTAGATGTGTTCTAGCTAGAACATATCTGTGCACTCATATCCTATGTGGAGAACTATCTAGGGCTGCATGCTAAGAGACTTTCACTCACCAAGATAGCAAAGAGTCCAGTAGCACCTTTAAAACTAACCAAGTTGGTTAGTCTTAAAGGTGCTACTGGACTCTTTGCTATTTTGCTACTGCAGACTAACACGGCTAACTCCTCTGGATCACTCTTCAAGAAAACCCATTGATATCCACTGACTTGTTATTGTCAGTTCTAGGGACGACAGTCCATGGCAGATAGATCCCCAACCCCCTCACAAGCAAGCACTCCAATGCATTGGGTGAAAAAGGCTTTATTTAGAGATCCATTAAGTTCATCATGTGTACATCCATAGATGGGATAGGTTGGCAGGAATGAGTATACAAGCATATGCACTATTGATATAAGGAGCACTATTACCCCCCCCCCTCCCTTTGGGCAGTTAGCATTTAGGCGCAAAAATCCTAAAAAGTTCCATGAGAACACAATAATTTAGTCTGGACAGAGAAAGGCAGAAGATTACAAGGAATCAAAACTCCCTGTTCCCCTGTGAAGAGTTACATTACAGCTGCAAGGTCACTGAACATACTTTCAGAGATAACAGTTGCTTGTTCTGGGTGTAAGGCGCTTTCATTTTCAAGCAGCTCAGCATTGGTACCTGATTATGTGACTACAGTACAAAGCACAACCATATGAACAAAACACAATCATGTGAGCAATGCATGAGATCAATATATTAGATCAGAGAAACATAAATGGCATGGAGGGGTACAGACCTGACAGTTATAGGCAGGTTATAAAGGCTTCCAGATCAGGGTTGGCTACAGGAACCTACAGAATCATATATCATTCTCCTCTCCTCTTAATAATCCTGGCTAAGGGTTGTGATTGGCCCAAGGTCACCCAGTGAACTTTCATACAGACCAGTAACAATAGCTAGAAATATTTGTCCTCTGTATTACTCTCAATCTCTTTTGATAGCAAAATTTTCCATGTGCCTGGCTCTTCTACATAGTACTGGAAGTCAGGATGAAGACACAGAAGGGAGAAAAATGTAATATTTAATATAATATACAAGATAGGGTAAGCCTCAGTGAGTGAATTATGAAAGCAGAAGCTTATTTGGCTAAGTATTGTCAATACTTCCAATTTCTGAAGATACAGCACATACCAAGTAATTTGTTTTCAAGGTCATATACATCAGAAAAGCAATATTTTGGGAATTAAGAGATTGAGAGGGAAAGCAATGAAATCCCCCAGTGCAGAGTAAGTTACATAATATAAGTTGTCAAAATGCTAGGTATGAAACAAAATGGGGGACACATTTCATGCATATATTCTCCTCTCCTGCCTTCACCAGTCTTGCAAGGGGTGAGGGAGTGAAAATGCTCATGCAGTGGGAGCATGCCCCAATAATATGCATTCAGGCAGTGCCCAGAGCATCCCTTCTGTCATTCCGTTAATGGCACTTCAGAGTGAGCTCTTTGCAACCCTTATTAGTCCTGATTTAAATGTCATTTTTAATATGATGTCCTGTCACCAGGATAACAATGACAATAATAATGATATATTGTTGAAGGCTTTCACGGCCGGAGAACGGAGAACGATGGTTGTTGTGGATTTTCTGGGCTGTATCGCCATGGTCTTGGCATTGTTGTTCCTGACGTTTCGCCAGCAGCTGTGACTGGCATCTTCAGAGGTATAGCACCAAAAGAGATCTCTCAGAACTGAGAGTTCGACACTGAGAGATCTCTGTCTTTTGGTGCTACACCTTTGAAGATGCCAGTCACAGCTGCTTGCGAAACATCAGGAACTACAATGCCAAGACTACGGCAATACAGCCCGGAAAATCCACAACAAGCAACAATAACCATGAATATAGTATTTTCAGTGTTCAAAGGGGCCATGGCATGCCAAGGGCACCTGCTTGGCATACAGAAGGTCCCAGGTTCAATCCTCAGCACCTCCAGGTGAAAGGACCAGGTACTTGGTGATGTAAAAGACCTCTGCCTGAGACTCTGGAGAGCCACTGCCATTCTGAATAAACAATTCTGACCTTGGTTTCAGGTGGGTAGCCATGTTGGTCTGAAGTAGAAGATCAAGATTCAGGTCCAGTAGCACCTTAAAGATCAACTAGAGTAGATTTCCATTTTTATGAAAATGTTTTCCAATCCATTTTTGATTTTCAAGAAGATAATGATATTCGGAGACGTGAATGGGGTAATGAATCTAAAAAAAAGATAAGTGAAAAAAACCAAAGAAGGCAAACTTCCCCGAAATATGTTTAATTATATGGAAATGTTACAATTGGAAGAGGATCAAAAATTTGAATACTGGAGACTATACATTCTTTTCTGACAGACACCAAACGCATTCAAGGATTGCTGGACATAAAAAAACTGAGCTATTTATATTGTTTATTATGTTTACTCTCTTTTCTTTTTGTTTTGATGAATTATAATTGTGCTATCATTTTTATTTTCCTTTCTCTGTTCTGCTTATATTTATACAAATAAATTTTATATAAAAAAAGAATTTATACACGGTCTTAAAATACCTATGGCTATGGCCCACACTAAGTAGCTTAGTCCTTAACCCTGGCTGGCTGCACCCACTTTCAATGTAGCAACAGTCAGATTGCAAGGCCTGTGTTGGACATAATTGCAACATAATTGCTTGGCTCCAATTTACATTTGGAAAACAAAACAATAGCCTACAGACTGGAAATGCTCAGTCTACATTACAATTCCTCAAAAAGGGGATGCCAAAGAGTGCAGCAACTATCAAACTATCATGTTAATTTCCCATGCAAGCAAAGTGATGCTCGAAATTATAAAGCAAAGACTCTTACCATATATGGAATGAGAAATGACAGATTTCAAGCTGGATTCAGAAAAGTAAGAGGCACCAGAGATAACACTACAAATTTACGATGGCTAATGGAACATACCAGGACATTTCAGAAGAAAATCAGCCTGTATTTTATAGATTACAGCAAAGCTTTTGTCTGTGTGGATCATGAAAAGCTATGGAGACTGTTGAAAGAAATGGGGGTGCCGCAACATCTGATTGTTTTGATGCACAACTTGTACTCTGGACAAGAGGCTACTGTCAAGACAGAACATGGAGAAACAGAATGGTTTACAATTGGCAAAGGTGTCAGACAAGGATGCATATTATTATCTCCCTACCTGTCCAACCTCTATGCAGAGCATATCATAAGGAAAGCAGGATTAGATCTAGAAGAAGGTAGAGTGAAAATTGGTGGAACATTAACAATTTGAGATATGCTGATGACACCACATTACTGGTAGAAAATAGTGAAGACTTGAAATGACTACTGATGGTTAAAGGAGAAAGCACCAAAGCAGGATTACAACTGAATATTAAGAAGACAAAAGTAATGACTACTGAGGAATTACACAATTTTAAAGTTGAGAATGAGGAAATTGAAATGGTCCAAGATTTTCTATTCCTTGGATCAATCATCAACCCAAAGGGAGACTGCAATGAAGAAATCAGAAGAAGATTGAGACTTGGAAGAGCAGCTGTGACGGATCTAGTGAAGATCCCTAAAGATAAAGATGTCTCTCTGGGAACCAAGAGCAAGATAAACCAAACAGTGGTCTTCCCATTACTATGTATGGATGCAAAAGTTGGACAATGAAGAAAGATGACAGGAAGAAAATTGATTCATTTGAAAAGTGGTGCTGGAGGAGAGTTTTGCGGATACCATGAACAGCCAGAAAGACAAATAAGTGAGTACTAGATCAAATCAAGCCTGAATTCTCCCTAGAAGCTAAAATGACAAAACTGAGACTCATGGGACGACAAGATTCTCTGGAAAAGTCAATAATGCTAGGAAAAGTAGAAGACAGTAGGAAAAGAGGAAGACCTAAAACAAGATGGCTTGACTCAATAAAAGAAGACATGTCCTCCAACTTGTAGGATCTCAGCAAGTCTGTTAATGATAGGATGTTTCATAGTGTCACCATTGGTCAGAGGCAACTTGACAGCACACAACAACAACAAGACTCCACTTCTAATGCTGTCCCTTTCCTCAGGTTTCAGAGGGGGAGAAACCAGAAAGTTAGAAAGATAGACAGGTCAGGGCTTCTGTTTACTGTTTACTCCTTTACTGCCCTGAACTATTCTTTGATGTGTAGATTACTAATCTCAGGACTTCTTCCTCAGGAATAGATTGGTAGACAGTAATCTATCTCACCACTTTCCTATCAAAGTATGGAATTCCTGTAATAAAGAACTCTTACTAAAACTTACTAAAACTTGCTAAAACTAAGGTAAGTATTTGTTATTTTCTCTTTCTGTTTCACACTCACACCAGCCAATACGCTCCAACCACCCATCATCATGTTTTCTCTGCAATCAATGCTATTCTATTAAGGAACAGTTTCTGTTCCTTTTAATAGGGAAAAAGTGAATCTCTATTTTATTTTACTTTTCAGTTACTTTATCATTACATTGTATTTTGGAAATGAAACACTGGGAAAGGGTAGATCCTATGCTTCCTTGTTGAAATAGCTTTGTTTGTTTGTTTGCTTACTGTTGGGGGGGGCTGGGTGTGGGAGAACAGTTCGTTTTTCATAGTAGTGAGGGGGTGCTTCAGCCACTCTTAAGCTCCTCTTTCAATTTCCATTCTATTTTTAAATGGAGAGGTGGTATCTATTGCAGAAAAGGACAATTCCTAAAATGGCAGCCTGAGTGCTGTCTCTCTGAAACAATGAGAAAGCCCATCTGCATGAACAAGATTTGGGGGGGGGGGAATGCAGATCAGAGGCCTTTTTAAAATTTCCTTTTGCCCTGTGTGCAGCCCGGATAGAACACTGGCAAGGAATGTGCACTTAATTATGTGATTTTGTTAATAATGTGTTCTGAATGTCTGTGTTTTTAAGGTGGAGTTTCTAAGCAGTATGCTAAGAAAACAAGGTATATATAATCCTAGGTAGTATAACTGTGAGTTTTCTTTGGGGTCGTGACTAGCACTATTCTGAATTCCCTCAAAATGTGCTTGTACTCACTTACAGGATATGAGTTTGAAATGAGAAGGAGATTGCTATTACTCAGAACTCTGCACATTGCTCAGGAATCGAGTGCATAGCAACTGTTTTGTATTCTGCCCTGGTTTAGACTGCAACCACACATTTACCAAATGAAGGCATCTGCGATGCCACAATTTAGTAAATTTCAGTACTAAGTCACCCTTATGAATAAGGCAGAATCAAGACTCCTGTAAATGAACGTTGCGGAAAACTTAAAAAAAATGTTCCCCTACAGGCTTCTCTGTGTTGCCTTTCTTAGTGTCAAATTTGTGACCATTCATTTGTCCTATACATATGGTATGTATTGTAGATCTTAAAGTGACTATCCTAAAAGTGATTTTCAAAAACAGGACACAGCAGGAGATCACTGAGATAGCACTATAACCACTAGCCAGCTCCCACCTTTTCCTAGGTTTGGCCCAGCCCAGGGGCATTGTTAGGGGGGTCCCCATGGGTGCTTGGGTCCCCCTAAATTTGTGGGGAGCCCCTCCCTAAATCCCCCATGGCTCTGCCTCCATAGATGGTGACAATGGAAGCCCCTCCCTATGATGTCATTGGCTCCTCCCTATGATGTCACTGGGCCCTGGTTCTTTTAAGAACTGGATATAGCAATGCCTCTGGCCCAGCCCCAGCCCCCCACCCTGGGAAATTGGAAAGTCTACGCCCCTGCATGTGTACACTTCCCTTGCCAACTACAGACCCTTCCTCATCTGTTTACTTGCAAGTGCTCTGCCACCTGACCCGTACTCCTGGCTGCAAAGTCATGCCCTGTCTCACACATTGACCCCACTGCCTGCACAGATCAAGACGTTCCAAACTGATCAAGAAATCTGCTCCAATGTGTCAATGTTCCTTAAATGTGAAAAGCCTCTGAAGAGAGATAAAATATTGTCTACCTTTACGGTTAATCAGAAACCCCTTATTGACTTTCTGCATTAGATGAAAAAAAAATGAATTGATGATTTGTGGATTTGATTTTTAAGAAGATAAATTTGGGAAAAATAAATAGAAGGGAGTAGTATTAAAAAGGTAAATTTTGGAGGTATCAAAACTATACCATATTTGTAAGATATGATAGGTGTTGTAGAGAAAAAGGGAAACGAAATATGTATTATTTTTATGTTTTTTTCTTTAATTTTTGTTCTTTTCTTTTTCTCTTCTTTTTATTTTTCTATTTCTTTTTTCTTACTTTCTTTTTTCTCTGCCCTTTTTATTGGGCTTTTAATCATATTAATAAAACAATAAAGTATTCTGAAAAAAAAAGCCAAAGGCCAATGAAAATACTTATGAGTTGACTTAGATTCCGCTGAACAAATGTTTTTACTGCAGTGAAATGAATGAATGTTTGTCAAAGTGGATAGTGTGCCTGAAAAGGATGTCTATACAGGACACAGAAAAGCCAGCCAAGATTGCTGAGAGACACACCACCATATCTTGGCCAGAAGAAATAAAGCACCTAAAAATCTAGAGATTGAGTAATAAAGGACATAATACTTTTACTACTTACTTTCGGTATCACTCCTTTCTATAAGTATTTAGTTACTTAACTAAATTCTTATAGAAAGGAGTGCTTTCCATGGATATAATTCCAGAGGAGGTAGCCATGTAGTAGCAAAACAGTAAAACTTATGCTACAGTAAAGTTGGTTAGTCTTAAAGGTGCTACTGGCCTCTTTACTATATAGAAAGGAGTGAAAGTGTGTTTTATATAGTAACCTAAATGTAAGCGGGATTAAGTGAACAGGACTACAATTCCTATGGGTTGGCTATGACTCAAATAATAGTTTGGGCTGCTGCAGCAAAAACAATATCCCTCACTTGGCAAAGGCAGAGCTATTCTGTGCTTTCCCAATTATAATAAAGGGAATAGGGTTGTAGTAAGACAGAACAGCCCTGGAAAAGGGACCATCCATGCTTTCACCCCACCCCCCAGCCCTGCCCCAAAGGAGGGAGAAAAGGCCTCCGCAGGTGGGAAGTGCCTGGCCAAGCTGGATGGGCAAGCAGGCCCATCCCATCATTTGCTGTGGCAAGGCTAGGCCAGCACAGCCCATACCTCACTGTGGTGACACTGGGCCATCATGTCCCATCCTCCACCATGATGAGGCCAGGCAAGGTGAGCATGTTTGTTCCTCACCACAGTGAGGACAGACCAGCATGCCCTATCCTTTTCCACAGTGAGATCAGACTGGGCAGGCACATCACATCCTTTGCAGTGGTGAAGTTGGGCCAGCCAGATGTATCCCTTGCTGTGGTGAGCTCTACTTCTGAGTCTCTGACTCCCACTCACCCATCTTTGGGGCTGTGGTGGCCCTGGTTTGGGGGGTGGCCCTTGACATTGTGTGGCCCCAATGGGGACAGTGCCCAAGCCTTCAGCCCACTAGGCCTCTTTTTGGCAGTCTTAATGGTCAATCTGCCCTGACTGGGCATGATATATAGTTGCATTGCAAAGTGAGAAAGGAAGGACATAAAGCACATTTTCCAATCGTATTCCTGCTCCGTGGCTTAAAGCCAAATCCACCCTTCCTCCAAGGGTCACATACATAGCGCTTTCTTTTGATTTTGTTCTCATAACAACCTGGTGAGGTAGGTCAGGCTGAGAGAAAGAATGGCTGACACAAGTTCATATGGGAAGCTTGGCCAAGTGGGGAGTTGAACGTAGGTGTCTCAGGTCCTAGTCCAACATGCTAACCAAGTGTACATGAGTCATGACATGACATGACATGGGGCATCAATGACTGGATCCTCCTTTTTAAAAATGTCATTAAAGCCATATATGGCTCCTAATTTGATTAGAAAAGTAGTGTTGGAAGCTACCAAAGTCAGGAAGCATTTTCTAACCAAATAAAGAGATTGGCAATTGAAAGGAGGATCTAGAATTCCCACTTCTGGAAACATTTTAAACTAAATGAAAAAAAACAACCAGATAAAATCATTGAGGAAATGATCCTCCTTCCGTTTAGTGGGCATGATGATCACGCATATTTTCCAACCCCCAAATTGTATGATTCTTATTAGACAGAAATGCTGGTTCGAATCCCACTACTGTCATGAGCTCAGCCCCAGTTCCCCACATGTATTGTGGGGATAACACTGACTTTGTTCAGCACTCTGAGTTGGCACTAATCTATCAAAACAAAAAATAAGCATAGTTATTATTATTATACATTTTGTTTATACTAGTTTGCCATTTGCACAGAGACTCAAGACGGATTACAATGCTTGATAGACTTGAAACATATTTCTGTGTAAAGTATTGGCTATTAAATAAAGTAGATAGAAGACTTGATATATTTGAAACATTTCTGTGTAAAATCTGAACTTTCCAGTAAGGTATTATGAGCAGTTTTTAAGCAACTCTTTGTCTCTCATTATGCTATGGAAAAAAGAAACATGCTTTCTTTATGTTTTATGATTGTCATATTCTGTTAGAGGAAGGGACGAGGAAAGTAGGACAGACAGAAAATGTATACAGGTCATTGAGGAAGGACAAAGGAATGGGATCATTTATGGCATTCCTATGGCCATTCAAGATCAGATGAGGAGATGCTTGGCTTGCTGAAGCTTTTTCATGGGATAATAAGCTTTTTCAAGGCTAATTCAATCTTGGGTTGTATCAAAGGGGCCATAGCATTGAAATTGCAGGAGGTCATAGCCCCTCTCTATACTGCCTTGGTCAGGCCACACCTGGAGTATTGTGTGCAGTTCTGGAGGCCTCACTTCAAAAAGGATGTGGACAAAATTGAGAGGGTGCAGAGGAGAGCAACGAGGATGATCAGGGGTCTGGAGACTGAGCCCTACGAGGAAAGGCTAAGGGCCTTGGGAATGTTTAGTTTGGAGAAGAGGAGGTTGAGGGGGGTACATGATTGCTCTCTTTAAATATTTGAAAGGCTGTCATTTGGAGGAGGGCAAGGAGCTGTTGGCAGCAGAGGGTAGGACGTGAAGCAATGGGCTTAAATTACATGCACAAAGGTACCGGCTGGATATTAGGAAAAACTTTTTCACGGTCAGAGTAGTTCAAAAGTGGAATCAGCTGCCTAGGGAGGTGGTGAGCTCCCCCTCACTGGTAGTTTTCAAGAAGAGGCTGGATGAATACGGATGAAGTTAAATAACATTGCCTGCTAATCATAAAATAGTATATGGATTTCTCTTCATCTCAATATAGTTATTCAAATTATTTTTATAGTTTATATTTTTGCAAATATTCAACTTATAGAAGTCTTAATATTCTACAAGCTACATGATAACTACATAGGAGTCCAATTGTTCAGTTTCAATCATTTGCTTGAATCAACTGGGCTCTCTGTTCTTTAGGTATCTTACTGTAGTGCGGTTATGATGACAGTCATGGTGCCTGCCCTCTTTCTAACATCCCTTTCCTCTGTGCCTGAAACAGAACTATGTCCATGTTGCCAGATGCCATGATGCTGCTGCTGGAAAGCAGGCTTACAGTGCAATCCTAAGCAAAGTTACACCCTTCTAAGCCCATTAACTTCATCTGCTTAGGACTCCATTGTTAGTGTATAAGTAGATGGACCATCTGACTAAGGATGCATGATCACCCCAAGTCTGGAAAGTCCTGCTGAAAACAAGTCTTCTTGACCAGCTAGCCTGAACATCCCGAACAGCCATGTCCATTACAACTTCGCATTGGTTCATGGAACCCACCTGACTGTAGGAAGGAATGACACACACACACACACCTCAACATACACACAGTTTCCTGCAGGAAGTAAGCCAATAGCATAACTGGGTTATAATATTCAAATAATCTATGAATAGGGACAGCTAGCCTTTGGTTCTTTGTTCTATCTCTGTCCATACTGGAGGAGCAAGGAGGAAAACTGGACCCCAATTTTACCTTACAAGTCATAACATACTTACATTATGGAAGGAATTTTTTTTTTGCTAGTCTTGATGTCTTTGTGCTTTCATTTCTCTTTGTCTTTTCCTTTCCTGAGTCAATTGACTACCCAGTTTGGATTGTAATTCCAAAATCCACTGCATTTGGAACATTAAGGGCTGGGTTTAACATGCAGATTTAAGGCCTTAGACAATTCAGCCTGGTGGCACCTCTGTCTGACAGGTGAAGATTTCTTCTGTGAGAGCAAGAGCTTTTTCTACCATAGCTCTGGCTCTTTGGAATGAGCTGTAAGCTGCACTCTTTCAGAGAAAAAATTGTAAATTGGCAGTAGTCGTGATTATGCTGTAATTTGTTGCTATATTTCTGACATGTTTGATTTTAAGATGGTGCATTGTTAATTAATGTTCTTGTTAGCCATGTTGAACATATGGACTGACATATACATTTTTAAATAAGTAAATAAATATTAGGTTGCTGTTCACATATTGAACAATAGAATAATTGGCAAACTGCCTACTCCAGTCCTTGATGGTCCAGATTCATTTGCCAGCTGCCTATTAGTAAGATACTAGTGATGTTGTAGGTTTTGATGGCCTGGGCTGTGAAGAGAAGGATAGGACTCCAGGTCCCAGGCCCAGACTCACCCCAAATTGAGCTTGGATACAAGTGAACCCAGTGCCAAGCAAAGTTGACACACTTGGGCAAATTGTGACCTCTAACCCAGCCCACTAACATAATAAATGTCCTCAGGTTGAAGGGAGGGATAAAGCATGTTAGAGGACAAAGGCCTAGGCCTTAGAAGGAAATGGAAGGACAAAAGGGCACCCGGAGCAGGGCCAGGGTTGAGAAGAGGGAAGACTAGTTCAACCACTATTTGACCACATTTTTATGGGATCACAACCCTGAAATAATACTCCATCTCTCAGAAACAAGGATGTGGATAGGAATATTTGGCCATTTTGCTACTAAAGTCTTTATATCAAGAAATGTACGTAAAATCAAGTATCTTTTAAAAACTCTGTAAAATCTTTTGCAAGCTAAAGTATCTGGAGAACAAGAGAGATTATAATAAATCAACACACTCTGCTCATGGAATTGCAGATTAACAGCAGTGAAAGACCCAGTCCTGGCTCTATTCCACAGTAGGTGACAAAAACAACAAAAGTGTTGTGAACAATGGTTTACTATTTAAAGCTGGAGCCTTTGTGGCACTGTGTTGTAGCAGCATGGGGAATAGGTAATATAGCATATAAATGGTTTTTTTAGTTGGATACAAACTGGCTTAATTCTAGGAACTTGTCAAAACAGAATCTCTAAGGCTCTCCCTGACCGAGCTAACTGGGCAGAACAGATAAGATAATGAAATAACTGGGTAGAACAGATAAGATAATGAAAAGGACTGTATGTTGGAAAATAGAATGTCACTGATTTTTAAACTGCAGATAAAATATTTCAAACATTAGACATGAGTGGAGTTATTTTTCAATAGCTACACAATAAATGCTTTGCCATTGCAACTTTGATAGGAGAACTTCTGAGGTTTTTAAATAGGCAGAAGACAATGATTCCTAAAGTATAAATTATGGCCCTCAAGTCAGACACAGGAACTTCACGGTGGGCCAGCACAGTGGACATTAAGATCTCCCTGCCCAACTGTTGCAAGGTGGGGTACCATGGCCATGGTCCAGTGCCTCATCTGTTGTAGCCGTTGCCTCACTCACCTCCAGTGTTCTGAAGCCTGAGAGGAAGGAGGGCTTATGATGACACCCTTCTTAGGGTTCCAGGTCGCTATACCCTATGAGCGGGAAGAGGGGAGCTGGCACTTACCTCATGCCTTCCACATGTGTGTCTTCGCAAGTGCACTTTGCATATGTGCACTCTGGCACTTGTGTGATTATGTCAGTTCCAGAAGTGACATCATCTACTACATTCCACCTAATAGCACAAGGAACACTGGCAGGGGGAAGTTGCTCTGATTGCAAACATGTCCCAGCTGCAGAGAGTTGTGGTCACAAGCCCTAGTAATACCCTTGATTGGTCAAGCAGTATCAGGCCACGGTGAAGTTGTCTGGTCCCCCAAGGGTGAAAGTGGGGGGGTGGAAGGCAAATAGCACGGGGGGGGGGACTCACCTCACATGCACAACATGTCTGTGTTCCAAAGCATCCCATGTTGTGCCGGGAATGATGTAATTTCTGGTGCGATGGAGAAGCAACAGGTCTCACTGGGGTCAAATTGACTCCAAATACTAAACTGGGGGCAATTTTGAAAAATCTGTCCTCAATTTAGTATTTGGGGTCAATTGGACCCCTGGTGTGACAAGGGTGCCTGGATAGTGCAGGAGTGCACTTCACACCCCCACACACATGCCTCCATGTTCCAAAACCATTTCCCCCCCACCAGCCAAGTGAGAGGTGGCAGGGAATGAAAGCTGGGGGCAAGGGATCCCGTGCTCCTACCAGGGGACTGGCAAGCCTAAGCCAAACTGCAGGCAACCTCAGATAAAGCAAGGGTCTGAATTCTATTCAGTGCACTGTTGGGTGTTTGTGAATACTAGCTGCTTACCACACTATCCTGATCTTTTGGACCTTGGACGTTTGGAGTTTTGTAGGACTTTGTGGTTTGACCTGACAAGGTAACATCTTAGTTAGAGAATCAAAGCCTGCATGGTATTTTAAGGGAGATATTTAGTTTTATTTTCTTTCCTGTCTTGTCCAGTTTCTATAATTGTAGTCTTTTTCACTATTCTTAATAAACCTTATTAATTCTACTGCTGTGGCATTATTTGGGCTTTGAGGCTTGAATCTGAAACCAGTACCTTGGCCTAATTTGGCTACAACTACCAAGTACTTGTTTCTGTGGAACTCAGCCACCAGGTTTTCCACCTTGCAATGCTGGCTTGTTTAGCACCTGGTTGGGCTGGAGACTGTGTTCCTTAGTCTCTGAGTTTAGGGTTAATCAAGAGGGACTGGTGCTGGCTCCCATTACATGGAAGGCGAGGCTTTTATTCCCCAGTATTGATCTTTTGCTCTTGACCTCCAACTCCAACCCCCTTGAGGACTTTTATGGTTGTTTACAAGAGAGAGATTTGACAAGCACAGAATGTCATGTCCTACTACTGCAATGGTGAAAAAAAGATGCACTTGCTCTAAATTCACTGTTCTAAACATCTGCTAAAAGTACAAGGTTACTGATATCTCTTGTAAATGGTTACCCTAATCAGTCATCTTACAATAAAAGATAACTGTATGAATCAACTCTGTAAAGGCTCCCTTTTCTAAATTATTTCCTGAGGGAGAGCTGTGTTAGTCTGTTGCAGCCCAAAGTGTGACACCACCTTAAAGACTGATACGCTTATTGTGGCATAAACCTTTTATTAGGAATGGAAAACATAACACCATGTTCAACACTCCTATCACTCATCAGCCAAGCCTTGGATGGCTTTGCCTTGCCACCATTCATCTCAAACAGCTGCTGAACAGCTTTGCAGTACCACAGTTACTGTGGTGTTTCAGTTTCATTCCCTTCTGTCTTGCAAGTCCCTTTTGTGACTGCCCAGCAGATGAAATTGTTTGGCTCCCAGGGTCATGGAAGACTGGGTCAGGTTATTAAATGACAGAGGAGGGGACTATGATTGCTATACACCTGTGTGAAAACACGCAGGCCCAAAATCAGCTCCAAGAGAACAATTTTTACTACTCTGGCCATCCAAGTTCCCCTTAGGCAAGTCAGAACCCTATCAACAAGGACCACCATCTCTTATTTTAACAGAGTTCAATAGTTTGGGCCTATTTCTTTCTGTGTGCAGCTTTCTCATTATCTGTAACAATGAATGTATACCTTAAATCTCCTTCCACACAAATGGTTCCATTGCTCCTTGGGAATGGATTCCCAAATGATGCTATTGGTGGTGTATCAATTGGAAGAAAACAACTAAATCCTATCAATTAATATACTTATTCATTCACTTACATGAAAATCCTAAGCAAAGTGATACATGCAACCAGGGCTTTTTTTCTGGGAAAAGAGGTGGTGGAACTCAGTGGGTTGCTCTCGGAGAAAATGGTCACATGGCCGGTGGCCCCGCCCCCTGATCTCCAGACAGAGGGGCACGGAGGGCAATCTAAATTCCCCTCTGTCTGGAGATCAGGGGGCGGGGCCACCGGCCATGTGACCATTTTCAAGAGGTTCCGGAACTCCGTTCCACCGCGTTCCTGCTGAAAAAACGCCCTGTATGCAAGGCTGCTTTCGATAGGGTGTGTGCATGTTATGTATCAAGTCGCATACCACTTATGGTGACCCTGTGAATTAACAACCTCTAAAGCATCCTATCACTAACAGTCTTGCTCAGACCTTGAAAACTTTTCCGGTGAGTCTTGCTCCCCTCCTCATGCATGTACATTGAATTCTGCCACCCTGGATTTCAGTAAAGGCTGAATAGATCATCCAGTTTGCGTAGGAATGGCAGGATCTTTCAGAGAACTCTCAAACAAGGAACAGCCCACCAGTCTAAACACTCCACAGAATTAATTCTTCAAGGGGCTTTTTCAAGACTCCGAAGCTCTGCCTCTCTTCTGACCATAATTAATGACCCAGATTGCCATTACAATAACTAAAGGATCCTAACTCCACCTCAGCCCCCACATAACTCAATAAAGTTCTTAGGCAGAGTTTCCAGCCCTACCTAGCCGTTGTCAGACTGAATACATCTCAGTGATATATGCAACCAACCCATGGCTCAGGCTTTGATGGACCAGCCCATGTCAGTCCCTGTAACTTAGTCCCAAACATCTTCATTGTGGTCCCCTTGTGGAACACCTTTGGCAATTACTTTTGAACTCTTGCACTAGATTCCTTGCTATAGCATTTAGAACACACAAGGGCCGTCGTCACACGGGCATCTCTTCCGTTAAATTTACAGCATATAGCGTCCTACCTGTTATCGGCACAGTAACGTTTCTTTGGGTCACCTAACGGCTCTTCGCGCTACCAGCTGTCCACACCGAAGCACTCTGTTCTGTTCTCTCTAACCGCACAGAAGCAGCTCCTCCCCATTTTTTTTTTATTATTCTGGCGTTTAATTCCGCTATAACGGAATAACAGCATATAAACATTCCGTTAGAGCAAAACATTACAACCTTTTTGTTTTTCCAACTTTGAAATTATATAAATAGCTCTTTGCCCGCAGAAAACTCCCTGTCTGACGTGATCCCCATCGCTGAAGACTCTGCCATGGCGATTGAGTCATTTTTACTTCAGCAGAAAGTTTGCATTGTGTTATGTCGTTATGGCGTTATAAGGACATAATAAAATTTAAAAAAGGGGAGTCACAGGAAGAAATGGATTCTGGGATTGAAGGGAGGGCATAGGATGTTGCCAAGCGAAATACATCGATGTGAGGCATTCACACTGAGGTACAAAATAGCGTGACTATCAAGCACAAAGCAGAAGCGAGAAAATCGCTACAGTGCTGGAATAAGGTGGGTGTTTGCCGGGAAATAGCACCATTTTAGTGCTAAATAAAAGCCCGTGTGATGACGGCCAAGGATCAATTACAGAGGGAACTGGACACATGATACTAGAGTCCTCCATGTTTTGTTTCTCGGAGCTTGGCTTTTAATTTTTTTAATTTTTAACTTTAAATTTTATAATGTTTTTATATTTATATTTTTATATTTACACCAGTAAATCCACCTGAGTCAATTCATTTCAGTACGAAACCAAAGATTTTTACAGCTTATGTCTTTTATGTTCGTTTCAGGCTCCCTTTGATACTGACACTGTCCTTTTATGTACTTTGTAGATTCATTTAGGTTGTTATTGTGCTGGTTATGTAGCGCAATAAACATTTTGAATCTGGTTCCTTTTGAATTCACCAAAAGAACTCTAAATTTCTACCTTGAGTTGAATTCCATTCCTGCAAAGCTCTTGCTTCCCAGTTAATATAATTTAAGATGCATAAAAATCCCCCTCCAAACCTTCTGCCCTTGTATCTGGTTCTGCATCCAAGCCTTCTGTTCCAACTTCACAGCTGAAATCACCCTAGATCTACTCTTTTTTTTTACCTTCTCCAGACAGAACTCTTTGGTCTTCTTTTCTTTTCAGGATCAGGCAGTGTTTGTTTCTCCCCTTTCTTTATTTCTCCAATGTCTTTGGTTCACCTTACTGCTAGCTGGTCTCTTCCCCAAGGTTTCCCTTGATAGGCAATAGCGAACAAGAAATTAGGCTTGTATAAAGATTTTATTAGTTCATTGCATACAACAGTTTTTGCAGAAATACTGTTTCATTTTACTGTTCTTCCCATTATGCCATTACCTTGCTAGGTGAATAAAAATTATGATTTCTTAGATTTATATTCTCTCTCTAAGTGCTATCCCAAATCGGGGCCTGACATACACTGAACTGATTCATCCAAATGTAAATAATTGCCCCTGTGACAAGTGTTCGACCCAATATGCAAACACGATGCACTGTGCAGTATGGGCCTGCACATGTACTGATTTGGGTAACAATAGTCCATTAAAGTCAATGGGTTTTGAAGGGTAGAACTCTACTTATGATTGTTAAAGCAATACTGTTCAAAGTGAGGTTTCTTCGTGGATATTCTCTCCATTACCCTATTAATTTGCTCTCACTTCCTTCATTCTTTCCCATTCCTTTGCCTGTGTGCTATCAAACCACCACCTGTCTGTTTAACTTTTCTTTCTTGCTCTTTTATGCTCATATTTTTATGGAATTCATTTTGATCCCATTGACATCTCTTACGAAGCCAGTTATATCATGCATCCTCCCAAACCCGTGCATATTTACTTGTAACTAAGGTATTCACTGGCAATTATTTCCTAGTAAACATTCATAGGATTGCATTCAAAAAGCATTAGACTTAAATGAACAACATTACAATTCATTAAAGTGCATTACTGGTTATTTGTTTTATTGTCAGCAATTGACATTGTTGCTTTATGTCACTCTGTCTAAAGGAAACAGTATCAAATGAGGGGACTTCCAGAAATGGAAAGGAATTATTTGGTCTGGACTGCTGTCTCAGTATATTCCATAACCTCTTCCTGCTTCTATAATTTATTTTTTTCTAAATAGCACTTGAAATGTTAACACAAGAAGGATTAAGATATTTCTGAGAAAGATGTGGGTGAGCAAAAGTCCAGCAGTGGCCATATCTCCATTAACTATGCAGAGCTACACCCTTCCGTGTTTATGGACATCAGTGGACTCTGCTTCGGAGCGCACGTCAACTTTCCTTTTTTGGAGGAATGGAGGAGAAATTCTGAACCGTTGAAACAAACATGTGGGAAGTGAGAGCACTCTGGACAGAGCAAAATGCCACGTCAGCGCTGTGCTCTCGGTGGATGGGCTTGGTATTCTTATAACTAACCAATAATAAGTCATAAACCCATCTGATTTTGCTACTCCCACATTTTACCTACTGTTCCCCTCCCCCATTTCCTGAAACCCTTTTAATTTACGAATCTCATGAGTTTCCCCAAACCACAAACTGTCAGAGGGCAATTTCGTTATTTTATATAATCACATGGGAAACTTTTGAATTTTTTTGATTACTTGCATGGGACCAGCAGATAGCAAGGCAGCAAAGTTTTATCTGTGGTACGTCAACAGTCATCAGATTATCGTTGCTGAATACTGATTGCCAGCCAGCTTTTTAAAAGTGATAGACTCAGATCCAACCAACCACAAATGGAGCAGAGTTCATGGAGGGGATCTTCACTGCCTTCCCCCTCTGGATGTACCCCCCTGAACTCTCCAAGCCACTTCTGTGGGTAAAGGACCTTTCATTTGAAATATCAAATGGCCACAAGAATTTTACATTTTACAATTTAAATTCCCATGTTCAAACATCATTACAGCCTGCTGTTATGCTCCTCCATGCTGATGCCTAAATTTAATCGTTGTGACCCTCACACGGTTGTTTCAACCTCAGGATATTTCATGGTTAAGTTTGAATCAACCAAGAATTGATGCTCTGCCCTAGTACAAGTAAGTGAAGGAAATGAGAAGGACTGTTTTGACTCATATAAGCTTCTGCCTGCCAAGCCTAATTGAATTGGGAAGAAGGGGAAGTGCCTGGCATTTGGGAAAGGACAAGCTGGGATCACATTTAAGCTGCAGCTACAGATGTGATCTTAAGCCAACTGGTATGACAGAGCACTAAGTCTATATTAACTGAAAGCGAACAGAGGTCTGTTTCAGTAATTGCAGAATCCAACACCTTGTCCACTTATTTAGTTGGAACATCTTATTCCGCCTTTCTGCTATAAATAACTGAAGACAGCTGATGTAATATAACCTCATATTCATATAAGAAATAAACAATAAAACCAACAGTATACAAGAACAACTAGAAAATATCCAATCACAGCCACATTCAACATATATCCAGTCACAGCAGCTTGAAAAGAAAGCTTTACTCATGTTCAAGTACCCTCTGGAATAGAAGAAAGGTCTCTACAAGTTGCCAGATGGTGATGAATGAAGAGGCAAGATGGCCTCTTCTAGATCTAGAGGTTGGGCATAACAGCTGTATTGTACTCATCTCCTGTCAAAAGGGAAACAGCAGCTCCCAGCAGAAGACATGAGATTGCATATAGGTAGGCCCATATTGGTGTTTTCAGCCAGCCCCTTAGGTATTCTGGTCCTAAGTCATTAACAGCTTTATAAGCCAGCAGCAGCACTTTGAACTAAGCTCAGCAACCAACTGGCAATCTATGTTGCTGGTATCATATGGAAGTTACAAGTCCCATTAGAGCTCTTGCCACTTTTATTTAAAACCAATGACAGTTTCTGGACATCTTTCAAAGGTAGCCCCAAATAGAACACATGGTAGTAGAATGGATGTTATAAAGGCATATATAACCATGGTCCAATCAGCCCAGCCAAGCTCTGCTACAAACAAGATCACCTGATGGTTTTGTTGAAATGTTGTGAT
Source organism: Eublepharis macularius (assembly GCF_028583425.1). Classification (NCBI taxonomy): domain Eukaryota; kingdom Metazoa; phylum Chordata; class Lepidosauria; order Squamata; family Eublepharidae; genus Eublepharis; species Eublepharis macularius. The sequence continues at coordinate 61,826,565 of NC_072795.1, read as the reverse complement.
TTGTATCATGTGTGTGTGTTGTATCATGCCCTGAGGGTCCTTTTGTTGGATGGAAAGGCAAGGTAGAAATAACGTTAGTTAATAAAGCACAGAAAATTAGATCACACTGAGGCAAAACACCCCCAAATCAAGAAAAGATCCTTACAATAAGACCAGCCCAGGATGTATAATATGGGGGGGGGGGGGAATTTATGTCCAAATATAAAGTGTAACTTGTTCCTTTACATAAGAAAAATATTTGAGAATGACTGCCTTAGAGGAAGCATATATTTGAATTAAATCTTGGCTTTTGTGTGCTTCCTGTCTAGTTTCAACATAGCAAAACAAATTTTCAGTCTGGGTCTGATTGTTTCCCTGGACTCATTAGGGTTTGCATGAATTTTATATTGTCCTTTTCCTAGATTAGAGACGTTTCCAATTTCTCAAAGTGGATGTTCAGCCTTTTTCATTCTATTGTCTTACTCTCTAAAACACAAAATGGCTTTTTGCCTTTGCACTTTACATTCCATTTCCATTCCTTGACAGGCATGTTTCTGTTGCTAGAATTATACAAAGGGCAACTGATATGCTTTCAGACTGAATTACTTTCACTTTCTAAAAAAGAAAAAAAAAGCACAAGAGAATGCAGCATTTAAGAAGTACATTCTGCATCTCATCTAAAGAATGGAAACTTTTAATATCTTTTACACACAAGACTTGCTTTGAATTAGAACTGGTCAAGCAGGAGACCCACAAGGACTTGCAGGGGAAGGGAAATGCCCTCCTCCTCCCTGCCAGTGCCTGCTTCTTCCTTTCTCATTCTGCCTCTGTTGGCCCTTCCCATGCCTAGCCCTCCATTTGCCCCACAGTCCCCCTCTTCCAAACTCACCCAGTCACACTCTGACATCCACCTTCCACAGCCTGTCCAATTGCCCTGTTTCTTCAACTCATCCAAACCCAACCAACGAATTGTTCACCAAGTACTTCTTCCCTCCCAGGCATTTTACAATTTTGTGCAGCACCATGGGTTCCTAGGCAATCCAAGAAGTTAGGGTGACCCCCCCCCCATTTTTGAGCTGTGCTGCACAGCCACCCATCTCTATAATGTTCAGAAGAGACTGATCAGGCTGAGCTATAGCAGTTTCTGTAGTCATGTTTGCAATCCCAGGCAACATGACCTATCCTCAAGTTTTCTGTAGAGTTCTCTTCTTTTGCCCCTCTGACCTCCACATTTGCTGGATACTCTTCTTCCACAATGTGCTATTGGTTAGATACTAAAGTGCTTAAATGACAAAATATTCATCGTCAACGCTCCTCACCCCCAACAAAAAAAAAACCAGGAATCAAGCAAAAGTTCAGAATCTGTAAGGAAACCAATTCTTCTAAGCCCAGCTTGTTTTTAGGACTACTCTTCAGGTGATTGTAGCAAACTGGCTGCAACTGAAACAAGCTGATTCTGTTAACTTACAGTTCCGCAACTGCTGAAATGGCACCATAGACTCAACAGACAACTCCTGGTTTTGATTCCTGATTGCTGAATAAGTTGAGGACGTGTCATCTCTCATGCTAGCAGCATGTGTGGGCAAGGTATCTGCCTGTCCTTCCTCACTGAAGAATGGAAGTCAGTTATGGGTGGGGGGGGGAGTTAACTGATCTTCCAATTTAGGTAGGGGGCTCAACACTTTACATTTAGACAACAAAGGAGAGCTACAGCAGCATGCCACAAACAGGGGAGCCAGCAGGGCATAATGTCATATTAGGACCTGGGAGAACCTGCAAGCCACGGAAGCTTGCCAGGTGCTGGTGGTGTTTAGGATAAAGGGGAGGAGGGAGGAATGCTGTGATAAGCTATGGGGGGAGGGGCAATGGGGAGAAAAGATGGGTATAAATCAAAAGGCATGGCAGGAGGCATTCGCAGTGCCCCTGTTCACCCACTATAAGAGGCCAATACACTGTCTTGAAAGGAGGTGATGTGTTTCAACAGTATTTGTTAATGTTGAGAGGCCCATCTCATCCCCCAATACCTCACACACACACACACACACACACACACACACACACACACACACACACACACAGCAAAAAACTCCATCCATTGGACATCATGGCAGCATCAGACCTCAGACTGGGAAATCAGACGGAGGAACTGTGGGACAGAGCCAGTTTGGTGTAGTAGTTAAGAATGCGGGTTTGATTCCCCACTCCTCCACTTGAAGCTAGCTGGGTGACCTTGGGCTAGTCAAGGCTCTCTGGAGCTCTCTCAGCCCCACCCACCTCACAGTGTGATTATTATTGTGGGGATAATAATAACATACTTTGTAAAACGCTCCGAGAGGGCATTAAGTTTTTCTGAAGGGCGGTATATAAATCGAATGTTGTTGTTATCTTGCTGCAGAGTAAGATTTAGCCCAGCAAACAAGAAAATGAACACAAATTCTTGCCAAACAATAAGCAATTTCCTGTTCCCTTTTGTACTTTGGAGGTCCCTCCCAATGAGACACACACACACCCCATCTACTTTAAGAGTATTCTTTTGATTTATAGTTGGAAATTGCTTTTATCTTGCAGTCCTGGAAGTGTGTGTGTTCCCCTATTTTACGTCCCTTAATTTTCAAGATCTGATTTCATGCTTTAAAAAGGGTGTTTTGATAAGTTGCTGACAGAATCACAACTAAAGAAATGAGTGTGGAAAATCCCATAATTTTGTAACGTCAACTGGTTTGTAAATATATCAGAATTATTATTGACAGTGCTGCCCCCAAGCTCTCCAAACCAGCATTGCAGAGAGTTTGGAATTCCAAGAGAAAACCTCACAGGTTGATCTTTTGTTTCTCAGACATGAAGCTCGTTTAGTTAAACAGAGGGAGGTGTTTCTTTGATCTCATTCTTCAGGGCAGCCTAGCAAAGAAAAAAAATGTGTCGATTTCAGTTTGACAGCTTCTGTTATGCAGCCCTGAAGTTTCTGTACTACTATAACAATAGATTTTAATCTGTTACACAGATGTAAAGTGCCAGGAAGGTTCATGTCTACTGTTTTAATATGTATAGAAAACAGCTGAGAAATAGATCTCTTATCAGGGCAGTGTATTGAGGGATTCTGGGACTACATTTCAGAACAGTAATGATTTCCTTCAAATATAAAAAATACAGATACTATGAACACAGTTCTATGCTCTTGAACATTTGCTCGTACAACAAAAAAAGTTTCCATTCACATCACAAAACTAAACTGATTTTTTTAACCATAAACGTTTTAAATATTAATGACACAGTAATCCTGCATGTTCATTTATAATATAAAAACAGTATAACTGATTTCTCCCTGAAAGGTACATACAGGTACTCTATACATTCATTAGAGAATTATTCTGACTAGATATAAATATACGTTTTGTTATACATATTTGAAATCAAACTTTTCTCTGGTTGGCGATGCACTGATAGAAATTCCATCTGTTTATTTATACCTGTTATATTGCACAGAAGCTTAGAGGCTCCACCCATAAATAAAATGACAACTCTAAATCTCCTCCCCCCAAAAAACTTTTACCATCAGCTCATAACCCAACATGCATCCTTTCTCCTGGAGAGCAACAACTGATGCAAGGTGACAGTGCAAGCAATTCTAAGCAGGTCTACTCAACAGTAAGCCCCATATTGTTCATTAGGGACTACTTACAGTGTCCTTAGGATTGTAGCCAGAGACACTGAGGATTTCCAGGATCATTAGCCCCCAGTAGCCCAGAACACAGAGGAGTTGCAGACGCAAAGAAATCTACACCTCTGAGGGCCAAAGTACATGTTAAAGTTTTTAAAGGGTTGGGTCTGGGTACTCTGAACCCAACTCAGATTTCCATAACCACACAGCAATTGTGGGGAAGGGCTCCTTAAAAAGGAAAAGGAGAGCCCAAACAAGTGGGAATGCTGCGCCCAGGGGAGGAAGGGCTCCTGCCTCCCTTCTACCAAGCCATTTTCCTGTTTAGGAACAGTGCTGGAGGGGGGCAATTATTTCCCTATTTTTGCTGCTCCATGTACACAGAATACTCCATGTGGAGCCACAAAACCAGGGAAATAACACCCCAATCCACTCACAGGGTTCTTTCTGCACAGAAAAATGGCTTGAGGGAGGCAGGAGCCCTTCCTCCATCTCTGCAGTGGCATTCAGAGCTTGCTTGGGTTCTCCTTTGGGTTCAAGAGCCAGTTTGATGTAGCGGTTAAGAGTGCAGGATTCTAATCTGGAGAACCAGGTTTGATTCCCCTCTTCTCCACTTGAAGCCAGCTGGGTGACCTTGGGTGAGTCACAGCTTCCAGAGCTCTCTTAGCCCCACCCACCTCACAGGGTGTTTGTTGTAGGGATAGTAATAACATACTTTGTAAACCACTCTGCGTGGGCGTTAAGTTGTCCTGAAGGATGGTATATAAATCAAATGTTATTATGTTGTTATTATTATTATTTTCTTTTTAGAAGCCATTCCCCACATTTGCTGTGTGGCTATGGGAAAACCAAGCTGGGTCCAGGGAGCTAACATGTCGTTTGGCCCTTATAATTAGTAACTGCTGCCTTTCCTATGGGCTGCACAGGACTTTCAAACAAAGGCTACTGATCAAAGAATATTGGGCACATCAGCCACGCCAATCCTAATAGGGTTGTCAACATCCTGGATAAAAAGGATCCTGGCCCTTTAACAGAGGCTTAATGTGTGGAAATGGACAATTAAAGTTTTTCCAGTATGGAGGTAAATAACATCCTATAAAGCCTCTGCTGAAGGGACAGGACTTCTTTTCTCTAGCTTGTTGGCACTTTTAACTCCAAGCATACTGAACCTAAAATCACTTAATATATTTATAGCTGCCATAACTTCATAACAAAGTCAAGAATGACTCAGAAGTTAAGTGTGTTGGCAACAGTTTTCAACAGATGAGTGCTTAAGAATTTGTGAAATGAAGGAAGTAGTTGAGGTCTAACTCATTATTCCACCTTTACTGACTGATATCTCTTCATAGAGTTTTCAGCTGTGATGTTAGTGAGATCATACAGCTATTCATATGAAGGCTCTAAAGTTTGCTAATTGGTTATGAAGCTTTCTGTCTATTTGAGTCCTGTATGTATTTGTAGTACTTGAAAAATTACTCTGGAATATCTAAATTTCTGCTTCGTTAGTAGGATTAGACCAGTGATTCCCAGCTCTGGCTGGGCATAACCTGAGGCCCTGGACAGAGGCCAAGGCCATGTTCACATGACCAAGTCATTATCCTGCAGGCTCCAGAACAACCACTGCCCCTCCTCCTTACCACTGATGTCCAAGCTGTTATACGTGCTATCACTACCTTGTTTCAGGTGTGCTGCTGGGATGGAAGTGAGCTGTTGCCTAGCAACTTCCTGACAATCTACATTTTAGAAATGGTTAGAAGGCACACAATATTAATATTAATGGATAAATATTAATGCCTACATCTCAAAACAGCTGACCAGAACCATAGTTTAGAAGAAAAAATAACACAAATTTGAAGCCAAGTGAATGATAACTGTCTAAATATGCTGTTGCCCTCTCCTCCCAACCAATGGAAGGGCTGCAGGCAGCAGTTGGCTGCATGGTATCCATGCTGTCTGTGTATTGGAAATTGGTCAAACCATGCAATTGCACAGGTGTTCTGCCCAAATCTTTTAGAACTTCTCAATCTTCAATCAATCTTTATTACAGTCATAGACCACACATTAATAGCATACAAATCTTTTAGTTTAACCAAGATCTACTAATAAAATACTTCCTACATCTTTCTTTGGAAACTATCTGCTAATCCTGACTTATGCAATATATTTCCCCCTTTATTATTTTTGTTCGGTTGTTGCCCACAAGCCTATCTAGAAGCAAGAAATCCACTTGCGAGCTCCTATGACCCATGAGAGAGTACTAAACCACCCTTCGTGTATGACTTGCCTACAGTGGCATGCATCCTACCATCTATGCATAGAACATTGTTTTCTGTAGCCCCTTCTCACCTTCAGTCCCAGGAACACAGGACTTAGGCAGAAGAACAGCCACCTGGGTTAGGGAGCTGTGGGAAGGAGGAACAAGATGGTGAGATCATTCTTCCTCCCACTAGTGAAGATCACAAGGGTTTAAGTGAGAGATGTTCCAATTGGCCAGTGCCGTTCAGTAGCCTGGCTCTTTGTATTCTGATCCAACTGATGCTCCCAATTAGTCTTCAAAGGCAGGATCTGAAAAAGGACACAGCCATCACTTGCTTGATCCTGAGTTTACTTCTTTTCGCCTAACAACATCTTTAAGACATGGAAGAGTGGACCCTTCAGGTAGAAATGCATTGATGATGTTTGTCATCCATGAGAACAGCTCCTGCAGATTTAGCTAACCATGAGGGAACACATCCAATAAGTCCGTGATAGACCTTAACATTCCAAGTATGCTGTCCATGTCCTCAGCTTAAAAAAAACCAATAGAAACATAACTGAGAGAATCCTCAGGAAGATTCAGAACTTCTGTAGGTAACATGCCATCCACCTTGATACAACAAGGCTCTTACAATTCAGAATAACATCCCCAGTCAACACTGCATAGTCATAATGTTGGTGGTCCAAAAAACTTCCTTTGCCACCATTGCTGCCGCAAAATACACTTTAAAATGAGCTGTTACTTGTGTTCAGTTGGATCTAGCTCAAGATTTCCAACCATTGTTGCTATAGCTGTCATTCCAACTGTTTCACTGTACTGAGTTCCACAGAGAAGCAAGGCACTTGATGCACATGGTAGGGGGTGCTTGGGAGAAATTTTGTTCACTATTTGAAAGGCCTCCTGATCCTAAAGGCCTGCTAAATCTGTGGCACACTTCCCAGTTGTACATGCTGGAAAATCCCACAGACCATGTGGATCCATCTTTCTCTGGGGACAGATCATTCCCATTGACCCCCCCTGCCCCTGCAGATGCTGATCTGTTCATGCCAATGGGATCACTCCTGCCCACAGATCATCATTCTCCTGACCTGCTTATAACACCAAATCCAGGATGTGATTTGTGTTAGGCTTGGTGTCAATTGAGACAGACCCACAGTTGTCACAGTGACCGTAGAATCCTGAGTTGCTCCAGACAGCAACACCTCAGTATAAATGCTGCACGCCCACAAGACCAGCAGTTTGAGGAATTCTTGAATCAGCAGTGAGACCAGCTCCATCAGGTCCAGCAGGGAGACTATTAAGTGGCTGGGTGGGCCATACACCCGCAGAATCCCAATTATGCCTTAGGAGCCCAGCACCTGGAGTACCCACTCCCGATCTGGTGAACTTGTTGGGCCATCTGGTCAGGGTGACATTCCGTAGCGTGGCTCTTTGTATTCTATTCCAGCTGAAACTTCCAAGTAGTCTTCAAAGGCATCACAATAGACCACCAAGGCAGCACCAAGGAGTGCCGTTTGTCATGCCAAGAAACCAGGAGGGCACAGCTGGCACAAACCTATGCCTACTTGCTTATCCAACCAGGTCTTAGTAGTACATTCCAGGTCAGCTATCGATTCCTGCAGCTATTGATTCCTGAGCTTAGCTAGGGACTATAATAAAATGCTTTATTCTTGCAGTAAAGCAAAGAATGTAGTTTATTTTTGCTGTGGAAGAATAAAACACTGTATAATTGCACATTTTCTTGTAGTCAAGTATAGGACCAATGTTAATACCAAAATTAATAAATTGATTGCTTCAGGAAGAACAGATCAAGCTGAAAACAAGCCCAGGGCACAAGCCTTGGCACAGGGAATGTGGGAGAATAAAAAAGTCAAATAGTGCCAGAATGGTCGGGGGGGGGGCTTAAACAGGACCTATAATCCAATTCCTGGGGAAGCCACTGACAAAACTTACATATATCTTGTTTTTTAAAAAACCCACAGTATTATTAATTCCAGTGTTTTAGCTATATAGTACAGTGTTATAAATTTACACTACATGGTGCTTCACCAAGAAGAACTGTTATGTGGGATAGATTAGGCCAGTGGTCCATCTAGCTTAGCACTGGCCTGTGACAATGACCAGATCCAAAAGGAGAAGTTCTCAAAGAAGGTAAGATAAGCAATACTCCTCCTCTATTGCTAACCAACATCTTGCATCCTAAATTTACTGTCTCTGAAAACAGAGGCTATTGAGTGCATTTTAGGGACAGAGGACTTTTTCTGTAACATTGTTCTTTCCAATGGACCCCCAATTCAGAAATTATCAACTTTACAACTGAACTCACTTTTCAAGGATATTATACTTCTTTTTCTAAACTACACTGGTGCATTTTATCTCATGGTCACAACGATATACTCTCCAACTCTATAAGCTAGCAGGCAAATCTATTAAAGTAGCTCCACTTTTACAACTGATCATCAATATGCTATAGGTAAACAAAAGCTTCATAATATCCCTTCATACCTTAGATTTGCCACTAACTCATTCTGCAATAAAATTCCTTTACTCAGAATTAACACTCCGCAGGTTATTCCTCTAGTTATATACTTTTACAACCAGAGGAAAACATCAATACCACAAACTGCTTTGTGGCTCTTTATAGTCTCACATATATTTCAACCACTTACATAAAATAGTGCATAAATGGGGGCACTTCCCAAATCAAGGTATAAATTCTCAAAATCAAATTGACCTCCAACTCTTCACTGAGGTCTTTCCATAATGGGGAGGTAGTTATTTTGGGGGGAAAGGTACACAAAATGAATTGAAAATCAGCAGCAGACTTTTTTTAAAAAAAAGAGAAAAAGAGAAGAAAAGAAACCTAATAGACAGTATGAACCCTATGTGATTCTTTGTGGTAGTTTAAAGTCTTTTATTTTCTCTCGTTTGGGAAAATCCCAATGACACAACTCACACTGACTCTGTATCTTGTAACAACACCTACCTTATATCTTAGCATGCTTAATGGCAATAGTTTTATCATGAAAGCCTCCCTCCGTCCTTGCTCTCTATTTATCTGTATTCCAGTCTCCAGGAGTAAATTATAGTGCTTACAAAGAGACAACCTGTCTTTCTCTTCCTGCTCCCCATTTTGGTTTCCCATTTGTGTACACAGTGGTAAAGGTGTATTGTACCCACATGAGGGATTGGTCTTCAGTGCTTCCAGTAATGTTACGTGAGGCAAATTTTACCAGGCCTGCATCATGCTGGAGGATTGCATGTTGTAGGCTTGCAAAAGAGTGATAAAGTTTATCTTTCTGCCTGGCCAGACTTCACAAATTACAAGCTTTCCATATGGTTACAAGTGGCATGCCGTGAGATTTTTGGCAGCCTCCATAGCACAAACTGTCATTGAATCCACCCTTTGATATGAAGCTATTCTTGAAAAACACTATTATAAACACTTTCCTGTATTCACGGAGGGGAATCTGCTTGCAGAATTAGGTCAGGATTTCTCAGTGGATCTTCTTTACTGGATACAACTGGAGGGAAACCTACATCCATCACCCAAGAGTGGATAGCAACAACTGACCATGTGATTAAGACATGGGTAAAAACAGGAAACTTGTGAGACCCACAAACAGCATTTTCTTCTAGCCTGATAATACTTTTATTTTATTTTAGACAATTATACCCTGCACTTTTAATCAAAATGTGGGTTTTAAGAGATGCAAAGAGCTGTTGATACTGCTTCGACCCTTTGATGTTTAAACAATTTCTTGCTACTCTTCAAAGAGTGAAGGAGGAAACCTTCCTCGGAGGCAGATCAGCCCCATTCAGGTTTGTGATTCCAGTTTCTTGTACCTTCCTTAATAGTCAGCAAGTGAAAGCCACTAAGCAAAAGGTATCTGAGCTGCAAATCTATTGATAGGACCCCAAATCAGTCCTGTTAAGTGAGAACGACTGAGATCCCTTCCCTACAATAATCTATTCTTACTAAATCACCATCAGTCTTGTATTTCTAGAAGCTTGAAATACTAATGAATTTTGCTTTCTCAATAACATTTGATTTTTTAAAAAAATTCTATTAGAAGTAGATTTCAGTGTAATTCAGTTGGCAAAGAAATGACCTATGTATCGTGAAACAGTTCTTCATGAGAAACAACAAGAACTTGGCAGAAGTTTCATACAATGAAACACTGAAGTTGTGCTGTTTCTTGACTCTAAATTAAAGATGAGACTGCTGTAAGATGCCAAAAGGACAACTGACAAGAGGACATTGAGTGTGCAGTGGGGATTTTCCAAGAAAATTTGGCCGATGTGTAGTTAAGTATAAAAATGAAGAGTCAAGGTGATATTTTGGAGTCTATCATCAATAGCATCATCAGGCTCAGCTAAAGAAACACAAACCTGTAAGCTATTGAATTTATGGTAGGGATATTTAGGTCTGGTGGGTATTGTTATATACCACCTGGAAAGCATTTATCAGTATTCCTCCCTCCCATTATTTACTCCAATATTTTTTCCTTTGGAAAATCTGTGTTCAGTTTTTAAAGTTATTGTTTTTGCTGCTAAGGACTAGCAAACAGGTCAGTCCTGGGGTGGGGGGAGAATGATAGATGTGGGGGTTTAAAAGATGATCAACTTTTCTTTTTTATTCACATTCTACTTGCTAATAAGGAAAGGAGATCATGGCTCAATTATCACACCAGGTTAGTATCAGCCTAGGATAGTCTCACTTATGAAAGTGGGGGTAACCAAGGAAGTTGGAACCACAGAAAAACTAAGATTGTTGAAAATGACTAAAAGTATGAATTAAAAACACCAATATAAAGTTTAATTAAAAATACATAGATTAAAAGCATTATATGGTTCTATATATATATATATATATATATATATATATATATATATATATATATATATATATATATATATATATATATATATATGTACTAAAACCTTGTATATAAATAAAATAAAATTGCTAATATATAGGTATAATAGTACAATTCATTGCCATGTGTACAGAACCAATAAAACCAGATGTGTTTTGGCCCAAAGACCTTCCAGTCAGTTTGGTGTAGCCAGTTTGGTGTAGTGGTTAAGAGTGGTGGGACTCTAATTTGGAGAAGTGGGTTTGATTCCCCACTCCTCCACTTGAAGCCAACTGGGTGACCTTGGGTCAGTCACAGCTCTTCCAGAGCTCTCTCAGCCTCACCCACCTCACAGGGTGATTGTTGTGAGGATAATAATAACGTCCTTTGTAAACCACTCTGAGTGGGTGTTAAGTTGTCCCAAAGGGTGGTATATAAATCAAATGTTGTTGTTTCTCAGTGGTATGAAAATATCACAAACTGCACCCATTAATAAAATTCTTAAATTAAACATACATGACCTAGCATGCCATGATCTGGAATAGAGAAAACAAGAAAAAAGGGGACAAAATGTGTAAAAAGATAGAAAGTAGAAAGCCAATAAGATACAAAAATATTTATTGTTGTAGCCGTGGGCCATAACATCCTAACCCCATAGCACAGTACATTTCAGTACAAGTTAGACAGGCCGTCATAACAAAATACAAATAGCACAATTCATTTCATTACCAGTTAGACAGTCCATCATAACAAAATACAAGTTAATAAAATTTAAAATATCTGTACAAATAAATAATACAATAAAAGCCTGGGATAAAATATATTTAAGATGTGGCTAAAATTCTTGTGGAAGCTGAAAGCCTTGCAGGGGCAGCTGGAATTAGTTTCTTATTTTTGTTGATAGAAAGACAGAAGTGGCCAACTTAAAAAGAACATCTGGGATAGCATCAGCCAATAAAAACTCAATGGATTCCTCCTCTGAACCAGAGAAATTTGTGAGGATTTGTTTCTAATGAGCGCATAAAGGGAGCAGCGTAAAATGTAGTGAACAATATCTTCCACCTCATTGGAACCGCAAGGGCAAAGGTGCTGAGCCTCTGGTATTTTCTGAAACCTACCCTGATATCTACCCATATATGCTGATGGCATGGCTTGGAAACACACTTGGGTAAATGCCTTCCTTAAATGAACATTAGGAAGGTCAGCTAGGTAATGCGAAAGGAATGTATTTTTCTTAAACCTCGGGTACCAAAGAGAGAATTTAGAGTGGCATACCTGGCTAATATCACGTAAAGCATCCTTACCAAAAATCCACTCCCGCATTTGCCTGAATCCCAGTGCTTTACCATCTCTAGAGAGGGCAGGGAATAAGATGTAAAACAGATGATAATAGTTTGGACCACTGGTTCACAAAACTGTAATACTGGAAATTGTATTTCACCAAATGGTCACCCATTATAAAAAGCTGTCAAGCTTTTTATAATATTTTAATAGCTTCCAATGCACTCTTGATGTAATTGATGGTAGACCAAGTTCCAGTCTTAAGCAAGACGTGGGGGTTCTAAGATTTTCCTTAGAAAAGTGTTCTGGATCATTTCTAATTGCTTTAAAAAAAAATCATTCCACCCCAAATTTTTGCCCCATATAAAAGTTGTGCTATCTTCTTGCCCCGGAAAGCGTTACACTACTGCTTTCAGATTTCCCCCATGCATCAACTTGGCTGTTAACCTTTCCCCTCTCGTATTTCATTTCTCATTCCATGCCAAAAGATCCTTGGGAACTGTTTGCCTCATCTCATTTTGAAAATCCACAGTCAACACTATGCTGGCCATACTTCCTTAATAATAGTTTAACTATTTTGAGTGCCTGGCGCATCGCTTGAACACCTTTTTGACTCCATCAATGCACTTGCTGAACCAGTTTCCTATACTGGTGCTGGATTTGCCAAAACAGCGATTTCAGAGCCCCTCATGTTTCTGTGAGTTGCTGGGCTCCATTTGTTGCGTGCTTCTGCTATGTCTTCTCCACCATCTCCCACCCCCATAATCCTGTCATTGTGACCACAGAATAACAACTGTTTGTGTCATCACAATGAAAGGATTACAGTGGCTGATGGGAGGGAGATAGTTACTTTGGGAAAGAAAATTTTGTTTTTCATGAAAATTTCCTTGTTGCTGGCATTTTCTGTAGAGGAAGTAAAGAAATGATTAAGACTTAGTGATTGTGACAAGATTCTCTCTTCTGCTGGCTAATTTAAAGGGCAGCATTTAAAGACTTCTCTTGAAGTGATAATTGCAGAGGCAGAGTGAGTAGTTCAGTGAGACATTCGCAGTGTCATTCAGCAATTTTCACTTTGTAGCTTTGACTCCTCCTCAGGATTTGGCTGATCCACACCTTGGTGACCCTGAGGGCAGAAGAAAGTGACAACAGAGAGTCTTTCAGAGTCATGTGTGAAGATTTAATTGGTTTTCTTGTAATTTGAGAAGTTTCAAGACTAAATCATGAGACTTATTAATCTCTCTCTCTCTCTCTCACACACACACACACACACACACACAACATTTTCCATTTTCGATGCTGCTTAAGAAAAACCTAAAAATATGATTGTAACATGTACCCTCAAAAAGTTCCAGGGAAAGAAGACTTCTAACAACAACAGACCTATAGAATGTTAAAACTTGACAAATTAGGTCCTTAGGTCAAAACCTCATGGTGGACTTAAAAATGAATATCTGAACACTCACTCAAATGTATATCCCAAAACCAGAAAGTGTTGCCACCGTGTTTCTGTGCTTTTAAAAACCAACACATTAATCATTACCTATCGCGGCATCCCTAAGCCACCAAAAAGCTGCATCTGTTGAGTTTCTGCCAACTATGCAGTTTTTTTGAGAGACAGCAACTCACGGGGGAGGAAAAAGATCATTCAATAAAGACGACGCCTAAGTAGGCGTTTTAAAAATATATTCATAAAAACTCGAGATTTAGAGACTTCACATTGCACTTTAAAAAAAATTGGGAGAGGCAGGTCTTGCCCGTGAACTTGCGAGGCCCCGCTCCCCGGCGCTTCCCGATTCTCAGGGGTGATGAAATCTTCAGCGCAACGAAAGAGGAAGTGGGAAGAAAGAGCGCAGGCAAAGGGGAGAAAATTCCTCTGCGGGCGGGCGCGTGCAACCCGAAAGCGCCAGAAAGCACTGGCTTTGCGGCGTGTCTGTGCTGCCGCCGCCGCTCTAGTTCTCCAGTGTGCGCCTGGAGCCGCGAGCGGAGCGAGAGGAGGCGGCGCTGTGCATGCTGGGCTCAGATCATGGTGGGGCTTTGCGATAGGAAGCCAGGCAGGAAGGACTTGAACTAGCGTGCAGCGGCCAGCCCTGCATCAGACAGGCGACTGCGGGGTGTGCGCTGGGGGGGCTCGGAGCAAGGAGGCGACCCCGAAGTCCTGTCAGCAGGAGCGGGACGACGGAGTCGCCACCTGGGCGAGCGGTCTTGCGCCCCGATTTCGCCTCCCTCCTCTCCCCCCCTTCGAATTTGACGGGGGGAGGAAAGGGGGGAGGGGCAGGGAATTCCCACCCCTCTTTTTGCAACCCAGAGCTTTGCTTTTAACCCCTTTGGGGAGAACCGGCGGAGAAGGGGGTGGAAAAGGGAGCCGATCTCGCCGCCGTCGGCAGCCGCAGCAGCCTCCGCCTGGCGCTTGCCCATTGCTGGGAGATGGTGACATATGAAGCGCGCTGGAAGGAGCATGGTTGAGAGGAACAGCAAGTTCCTGCTGATCGTGGCGGGCTCGGTGTGCTTCATGCTCATCCTGTACCAGTATGTGGGGCCGGGGCTGAGCCTGGGCGCGCCGAGCGGCCGCTCCTACCAGGACGAGCTGGACCTCTTCCCCACGCCGGACCCGCACTACGTGAAGAAGTACTACTTCCCCGTGCGGGAGCTGGAGCGCCAGCTGGCCTTCGACATGAAGGGCGACGACGTGATCGTCTTCCTGCACATCCAGAAGACTGGCGGCACCACCTTCGGCCGCCACCTGGTGCAGAACGTGCGCCTCGAGGTGCCCTGCGACTGCCGGCCCGGCCAGAAGAAGTGCACCTGCTACCGGCCCAACCGCAGGGAGACCTGGCTCTTCTCGCGCTTCTCCACCGGCTGGAGCTGTGGACTGCATGCCGACTGGACCGAGCTCACCAACTGCGTGCCCGGCGTGCTGGACAAGCGGGAGAGCGCGGCCCCCAAACCGCCTAGGTGAGGCCACAGAGTCCGGCGGCGCTGCCCCTTCTCCGGCCCGAGCGCGCCCCCTTCCCCGGGTAGCCGGTCGCCCCTCTCAGGCGCCTGTCCTCGAGGGGGGGTTCTCCTTGTGGCCTTGGCCGTAGCCGGCCGCTACCCCTCTGCAGCCTTTTGGAGATGGTTGGGGCGGTTGAGACATGCTTGGTCAGTAGCTCGGCTGTGTGTGTGGGGGGGGGGGGTCCTTCACCTCTGGAAGCCAACTCCCCCCCCCCTTCCAACTTGTCTGCACTGCTGTTCAACCCGCTTACAATAACTTTGTGACCGTGCAGAAAACAAGCGTCGCAAGTTGGGCGCCCTGCGATGCTCACTTTGCCGTGTAGGTGGCTTGATGTGCCTTCAGGCGTCCTGTACTTTGTAACAGTCCCACTTAGGCTGTTTGTTCTTCTAGCAATTCCCTCTGCTTCTAGGGTAACCAAACTCACTAGGCTTCTGTGGTGTATTGCAGGCAGACATTCAGCAGGGAGAGTGTCATGGGAGAATGAGGGAAGACATGGCAGCTGTTGGCTTTCTGTCGGTCAGGTAGCTATGGTAGGAACCTTGATAGAAAAGTGGCGGATCTTGTCTTTTACAGCCTATGTGAAATCATGCTGTGTCCACAGGACTTTTTAGTGTGTTTTATAATATTGTACTTTATGTTGCTTGCAACTTTGTATTTCTGCCTCTGTTCCTTGCATTGTACTCTCCAAAGCTTGCTTTTCCCATAGGCCTTACTTGGATCCTGGGTTTGGCCCTCCAGCGTATTTTTTAAATACTAGAGCTGAGATATGCTTCTTTTCTTTCTTCTATTTGCTGACTGTTGTAGAGAAGATAGTTATTGTATGTGTGTAGAATCCCTCAATCCCATTACCCTTACTTTGTCCACACATCTAGGCACAGGGGGGCAAAGGGTCTGAGTCGGAATATATAGATTTAGTCTAAACACGATCCTCTAAACTTCTCATAAGCCCTGTTTCCCCTTTACTGTGATTTTCACACACTGGTAGGTTCCCCTCCTCTGATTTTGGAAAATCTCTAACATGCTCTGCAGTATTTTCTCTGGACTATAGATCTTTCTCTTCCACTGCAGCCTACATCTCATGCTCTTGACCTTTCTGGTTCTTGTTCCTCTGCAGACACGTCCCAAACGCAAGACACCTGTATTGCACTTTTTGCCATTGTGTTTTATTTTTTTGTCAAAAATCATTCCTTATGCTAGGCGTTTTAACTTTCCTGCTATGTTGGGCACTGCCTTTGTAGCCGTCAGACCCTAAAGATGGTACCTCACTAAGCAGTTGCTCTGCTTGCTTATCTAAATAAAGTGCAGAGTGCATTATTCGAAGGAATGCACTGCAAACCTGCTTTTGTGCCCTTGTTGTGTACCTATCCCTGCCTGGCAGCTTTCCTCTTAGACTGCCCCATTGTTCCTCCTGTTACAATTTTCTTCTGTCTTCTTCCAGTGACAGATCTTCTTGATTAGCTTGTGCCCCCCCCCCCTTCCCGTCTTTTCACTGTAGGTGGCACAAAGCTACTTTGCTGCAAAACACCTTTCGTTCCTGACCTGGCTGCATACCTATGTGTGCTCATAGCCAGTCTTTCAAACCAAACGTCTCATTTTCTTTTTGTGCTGGTGATTGTTTCTTTTTTTCCTGAATTAGTGGCTTTGAAAAATAAACGGAGAACAAGGAAGGTTTATCTCTAGGGATGCTTCCATATTACATTATTCTGTTTGCCCTTTTTGTATCTCCCCCACCCCAAATACTCACTTTCACTTCTTATCCTCTTAATGTCATTGAAAATTGTTCCCTTTTTCTTCACATATTTCCTTTGTATCCCTTAGTCTTCCTCATACATAGTTGAGCTTAGTCCTGATCCTCAAAGCTACGTTTATTTTTTTAAATCTTTGGAGATACTTCTAATTCCTGAATTTTTAATACGTGGACTTTCATTCAAAGAGCTGCTGTTCAGGCACTGCCGTACCTAGTGAATGTAAATCTTTCAGCATTACAGCCCTTTAGTATCTTTTGTTTCAAAGTTTCTCCTGTAGCTTGACAGGATTTTATGTTCTCATTTGTTAAAGCCATGTGCTGTGTATGTATATTGTTAATATCCTTTCTAATCTTTCTAGTGAGTAGGCAGCCTTGGGAGTTAAAACAAGATTTTTTCCCCCTTAATGCTGCTGCTATGCCCATTTCCTCCTCCTTTTTGCCCTATTTCAGAAAGACTTGTTCAGTGTGCAATATTGCATGCAGTTATTAATTATATTTATTGATTCTGCTGTTGGTGCTATCTTTTCAACCCATCTTGGCAAGTTTCAGCATTAATTGTTCTCATACTGTCCTGTGGCTTGCTGTTAGGCCAGCTGACTGGACGTATTGAAGCAAGGAAAGCATCCAAAAGGGCCAACTCTGTTCAGGTTTTCTTTCTATAAAACCATGTATAAACATTGGCAAACAAATAGCCTCTGTGTTTCCTGTACTGATGTTTGGTGAAGCATTGTAATGTAGGAAAATATTTCACAAAGTTAGAATGTTGTGTGTGTTTATGTTGGGGTGGGGTGGGGAATGTGAACTTTGACTCCTGGCTAGCAAACCATTAACCTTGTCTAAAGATTGGTACACACAGTTATGGAGTACATCCAGTTGCACGTCTTTCCCCCTACCCTGCCACCAAATTAAGTTTTATGTTGATCTTGAAACGGTTCACTTTTGTTGGAATAGTGAAAATCTATGGCAAAGTGAGCATAGAGGAGGAATGTGAGGATTTGCTAAAGTGGCCGTGGCCTCTAAATTGCTTGTTCTGTCTATGGAGGTTATTTTGGGACGTCAGATAATTCAGAATATTTTTTTAAAGGCTGTGTTTATTATGAACTTCAGAATTTCAGGGCTAAAGCGCCTTGGCAGTGCAGTGGCTCCTGGGATTTCCTTTTTCATAGCACCTGATTTTAGTAGCACTTAATATCACTTCTGCATTCCAATCCTGTAATATCAATCCTGCATTCCAATTCCAATCCACATTTACTTAGGAGTAAGTCCCACTGAGTCCGCTGGGGCTTTCTCCTAAGTCAATATGCATAGCACTACAGTTTAAATGAACTTATTACAAAATTTATGGGATAGAGACTGCTGTCTCACAGACATGCTGTGATGCTTCATTGTGGCCTTCCCTTTTGTTTGTTTGTCTTATAATGTCCTGATTAAATTGAAGAAGGCCTTGATGTTCAGGCAGGAAGGGTCTGTATAGTGATGTGGATGTTTAGTAATCTGCAGCTCACAACCTTGCTCTATTAATATGCAGTGTTCTGGCCATTCATTAACTCTGTATATGGGAATGGTTTTGATAATGACAAACAAGAGCTGCCTGCTGACTTTGTAATATTGTCCTATCACATAGGCCTATTGTACTGCAGTCTATTTCAGCATGTCCACAGAAAGATAACATTTCTCCTGTTTGTAATGAAATCTGGGTTCATAAACAAGGGCTGTTTATGTAAAACCACTGGTGGAGCAAGTTTCCTTTGTTGGGATGGAAAAGGGCTTCATTCTTGCATTATTTCCACTACAGTGGTGACTATATCACTTCATTTCCCTCCTCTGAATAATGTATCTAGGGTAATGGAACAGCCTGTGCTTTTTATGTCACACCCGCTTTACAGAGGCTGCTGAAAGAAGATGGTGGGTGATATCTTTTGTTGGATTTGCTTCTGTTGCTGAGTATATACAAACCTTTGACTTTCACAGAGCTCTTTTCCTGTCAAAATAGTTTTTCTTGATAATTTCTTATTATTGAAAAGAACAGCTGATAAACCCGTTGCTTTGGGTCTCTTTCACTTGAATAATCTTAGCATGAAATTCTAGTCACACTTGTTATTGAGAAAGTTCCTTGTTGAAATTGGTGTACTGCACTTCCGTGTCAGCATGCGTAGGATCACGCTGTTAGTTGCTTCAGTCACTTTTTCTGAGGCGCTGCTATTAGGTTTGGCATTTTTAATGTATGTAACGGTGTATTCTATAATTTGCTGTTCACCAAAGTGCTCTTTCAAGTTATTGCATCAGAGCTAGAACAGTAAGAAAGCAGTATGTGTGTTCAGAAGAAAAGGGCTTGAGTCTCTTTCTGATGTGCTCTGCCAGTGTCTCACAGACATTCTTGAAGGACATTCAGCAGCGCCCATATATCTATGTGCAAATCATGAATTAAGACTATTAACCTTGTAAGCAATGCCAATTTTGCACTAAGTGCATTCTTGCATTACTTCTTATAACCTGTATGTGGCACATGCATTCAGAATTGTTGTTTTTCTTGCTTCTAGTTGGTCTTAATGACACTGAGGCCTTTTTCACAAGGGAGGCTTAAATTGCTTCCTGTATTTCCCTTGTCTCTGATGTCACACTGATCCAAATTCAGCGTGTTTTTGAAATACTAACACTTTGCTGCTGTGCAAAAAATTGGTGCAGTGAGGAGAGATTCTTAGCCATTATATAAATGTATAGTATCTCAGTTAGTTACAAGCTAGACTGCTTTGTCCTCTGGTCCTAAAACTGGAGACCCATGTTGGTGGCTTGTTCGGTGCACCGTTTGTGATTGAGCCCTTTCCTCCATCTTTCAGGAATACAATGATCTGCTCAGTGATTCACATGTTTGGCTAACCTGCTTCACAAATAAAGAATTTTATTTCATGACAGAGAAAAGAGGACGAAACCTGTCCAAGCCTCAGTTCCGTGATGAGTGGGTAGCTGTGTTCATTGTTGACTTTTCTGAAATCTGTCAGTTTAGTGACCAGTTCTCCTTTGCAAAAGACACAAGTAGGCTACTGTACTACATTTATTGATTCTCCAATCCCTCCTGTTTTGCTTGGAAGTGATTGACTAGGCGTGTGATTTCTTAGAACTTTTTAACACAAGCAGTTAGCTGGAATAGAAGGGATGCCGCATTCTGCTGCTGAGAATACTGGAATTGCATTATTCCTGTTTTCCCCCCATTCCTTGCTGTGGCTTTCCTCCCACTCCCTCTATTTCTTCTCCCTCTTCTCTCCTCCCCAAATTGTGTCTTTACATAAGTCTCCTCAAGAGGCATACTTAATCTTGAGTTTTCTGAGAACGTTTATGTGTGAGTCTATCACAGAACTCTCTACCTGCTGAGTTTTCATTTTAATTTCTCACTGTGCTTGCAAAATTGTCAGGAACATCCCTCCTGTGATCACAATCTAAAAATTAAAATAATAAAAAAAGCTCCTTTGCTAGCATGTGAGCCGGCTGATTGATTGTTCATTACAGCGAGAGGACCTAGGCTAAAATAGACCTGTCTGTCTCTGTGACTTAAATATTGTTAAATGGATTAGTGGAATGACTTCTTGAGTGTCTCTTTCAAGCTATTTTCCCACCTTTTAAAAAAGCCTTAATAGAAACAACAGCTCTAGTGGATTGTTTGTGGTGGGGACTTTCACAGCTTGGTAGCATTTCTGTCTCCCTTGCTTCATGTTTAAGTTTGGGATATTCACCTGTGCACGCTTCGAAGCTCCGATGGTGCCTTGCCAACAGACAAATTGACATGAGAAATTTTACATAAAACTGCCAGAATATAAACTTGGATTTGTCTGTAATTGTTTACACTGCAGGGGCATAGCATCAGAGCCCAGAATCTGGTGCAAGGTTCCCAGTAAGTATAATACTTGCCCTATTTGGATGCTCCGATTCTTGGACCTAACGTCTTCTTTTGGAGGAGATCTGTGGCCTTAATGTCACATTTGAATGATCCCGTACCACCTCTCTCCCTGTGTTCCACCACTGCAGCTTTTGCTCATCTGAACAGGAACTCCTGCAGGTGCTATCCTGCAAATGGGCAAAATCAAAGCTGCCCGTACACATGCATTCTCTGTGGTGGCCCTCACCTTGTATAAAGGCCTACCTGAAGAGGTCACGAAAGTGCCCAGTCTCCTGGCTTTCAGCAAACTGTGAAAAACCAAATTATTCAATAGGACTATGACATTTCCTTGTCCTTAGATAGCAGAAATGGCAACAGAAATTTTTAAAATTCAAAAATAACAAACTAATTTAGTTTAGAAGGAAAAGTCAGGTAAAATCAGGGGCTGAAAACTTAAGAGGTAATTCAACATGTATAACTCTGAGGGAAAATTAGAACATGCACAGACTTCAATTCTTAGGCTCTTCACAGAGACTTAAAGGCTTGGGTTTTGAGGGTCTTGTCCCTTGTTTTCCCCCAAACACTCTGGTATAATTTCTTTTAGTATTCTGTCACTTTTGGAGTTAGGAATGCTGGTACCCACTTCATAGTACCCCAATCTCCTTTTCTCCACACAAAAGTGCTTTCCTTCAGTTCTTAACTGAATCTAAAGGTCTCATCTAGTAGTTTCCAACCACACCAGACCAAGGATCTCTTTACTCTCCAGAGCTACCTCCGTATTTGACTGGGTAGAGAAAATCTCTTCTCCTTAGAAGCTCTATCCACTTTCTTTGGCCAGTTTGGGAGTCTGCACCTACTTCCCAAATCTCCTTGCCACTTTCCCCAGTTCTCCTGGCAGTGTTAAAACTGTTCTCTGCCAGGACTCTGTCTCTCAGCTCTTCACATTCAATCTGTCTGCTAGGACTGAAAAAAAGACCCTCCTTTTTCCAGCTCATGCTACCCAATCAGATTCCTTGGAGTAGCCTGCCACTCAAAGCTCTCTGATCCTATGAAGGATTAACTCTTTTAACAGTTCTGCAGTTTTGTGTACAGCACTTCCAGGCTTTTTTTCAAAACATGCAGTCTGTCACAAGGACTTTTTAATGCAAGTAATAGGGCTGAACTGCAGGGAAATGGTTGCTTTGGTAAAGGGACAGGGACTGTAGCCTATACTAACATGTATTGTCTGTCTTTGTAAGTATGCTCCTTCTGGGTAGTTTCTGCATTGTTTAATATATCATGTTAAATTGCTTGTGCTTTGTTTCAGTATTGTTTCAGCTCTGTATCCGGTTTCTTTTTTTTTTTCAAATTTCTGCAATCAATACTCTGTTGTATTGCATACTGAATGTAGCACTGGGATAGTGTTGTATCTGGGAAGTGCCATAACACGTAGAGTTGGGAGTAGATTTTAGAAGTGTGTGTAGCAAAGCTGGACATAGTATTGTGCTTGTACGAAGTTGTGCTTGTATTCAGGATCAGGGTTTCAGTACTTTTTTCTGGAAACAGTTTTTGCCAGTTATTCTAACATGCATTGTAATCAATTGTGGTGCTGACTTACAAGAAGTAGAAAAACTTGGCCTTTCTGGAATACAGCAATGAAATCATTTGGATGTTGTTGTTGAAATAAATTGCATGTGTGGTCATGGGAAACATACACCCGAAACACATGTCATTGTGAATATGCCTTTTTCAGCCCATAAAAGTGTCCTCAAGTCACAGCCAACTCACAGTGGCCCCGTAGGGTTTTCAAGGCAATAGATGTTCAGAGATGGTTTGCCACATTGCCTTCTCCGTAGTAACGCTGGACTTTCTTGGTTGTCTCACATGCAAATACTAACCAGGCTATCCCTGCTTAGCTTCCAAGATCTGACAAGATTGCACTTGCCAGGGCCATCCAGGTCAGATTAAAATAATAGAACACATTAGGCTAGCCTGAGTATAAGGAAGTGAACCTCCTTTTGCTGCCTCTCACTCCTAGGAGCTGCTGGGTTTTGCACCTAACTGTGCACAATCTGGGCAATGACAAATGCAAGTGGCAACCAAGGGGTTGTTTGATAGAATAATAATTCTCCTACTGCAAGCTTGGAAGACCTTGAATATAGTGAAATCAGAATTTTCTTGAAGAAAATAATTTGCACTATCAGTCACAATAATACCAAGCATATAGTAATATTATATACTTGCACTAAGAAATAATATTCCAAATGCCCACATACACCATGTGAAACATGTATCACTCAAGAAGGGGGAAGCAAGTGGCTAAAGAAGCAGAGCACGAGGGTGAGGCGGTATTATAGCTACCTATTCAAGCAGGTTCCAGCACTGATCTGCATCCTCAGCAGGTTCCCAAATATCTGGACCTCCTATAAATCTGAAGTACAGTATTCATTGTAACATAAAAGACACGGGTTTAAGCTGCTACAGAAACATGGATGGTTTGGAGCAGGTTTGAAGTACATGCTGCCGGTTGTCCAAGAAACGATCTTGTGGGGAAGAGAAGCAAGGAGAGTTTCCCTTTTCAAGTCCGGGCCTCACTTCAAGTCTTAGCCCTTGTTTGAAACAAAAGATTCCTTTCCTCCAGGTTTGGTTACCTGGATATCCCTCCCCTTCTGGGCAATGTTGCCTGATTGGCCTGGATGGGGTTGAGAGGAGTTGCTAATTTGAGTGAATATTTTCAAGTAAGAAAAGAGAGAGGGGGGTTTCTAGGCAGGGAGAAGGTGTGTTATATCACTGAGTGGGGATTTGTGAAAGGAATATTGTAGTCCAAATTAGATCACTGTGGATGAGAAACTTCCTGGTGGGAAATATTAATCTGTCTTTTAGTTCTTTCTATAGGGTGAGTACTCAGGCAGCTAGATCCTTTGTATTAAAGTACTCTTAATTACCGAGAGGTCCTGATTAATGGTCTGAGGACTAGGTGAAAAGGGAGTCTTGTTTCTCTTGGAGGTTGCCATTGTTCCTGATGAACATGAGAGATTATGTGGAATTACACCCTGCCATGTTCCTTCTCTGCTGGCTCTCAGCTTTGGTATTGTAGATAGCTCAGAACTTGTTTTCTAGTTCTCGTGTGACTGGAAGAGAAGACCAGAAATGGAGGCTTTGTGGCTACCATGTGTATTGTAGACAGTTGGCCAACTATAGAACTGTATTCATTTTGTAATCAAACTGGACGTTATAGCTTGAATCTGTCACTAGTTATCCTTGACTCACTGCCACAAAGGCTTTGAAAGTACCCCAAAAGGGGCAAGAGCTACAGCCAAATAGCTTTCAGAGCACTTGCCAGAAAATGTGTTGATTGGTGACAGGAAATCAGTAATTCAGCCCTAGGAGCTTTACTCGAGTATAGTCCTGATCATTGTCCTCACATACAAAACTGAACTAGTTTTAAATCTGTTTTAAAGTGCAAAAGATTTCACTGTAGATATGCCATTAGGTAAAATAGCCAAAGGCAGTTTTCAGTTGCATACTAGAAGATCAGGGTTTGTGTGATGCTGATCTTTTTCTCTGAGTTGCTCTGAAAGTTTTTTCCAGATCCCCGCCCACCCCTTTTCAGCTGTTCTCTATCTAGAAGCTCATATAACCAATAAGGAAGTTGCTTGCTATCTCTGGTGCAAAGTCTTTTCCAATAAAGGGATCAGATTAATTAGAAGCTAAGTCAGGGCCTTTTGTGTTCTGTCCTTGTAGAGTTATTTTCACTGTGAGACCTGGCCTTTTAAACCATGTACAAACAATACACGTTACTTAAAGTTGCATGTAAAGTGTAGTTGATGTGGGCTCTATTGTTTTGCATGGATGCATCTGTAGGGCATGTGCAGCTTGCCTTGGTGGTGTCTGGCACAAGGCAGATGAGAGTGAGGGAGGAAAGGATGACCTTGGGATCTGCAAGTTAATTGGGAATCCCTATGTTGATCAGGTAACATTGCTCAGATAAATACATTTTAAAAGTGTTTATTTAAAACATTTATTTAAAACATTTATAAGCTTGCCTTTTCCCCAGATAACTAGGACTTGAGGCAGGTAACAATAATAAAAAGTACAAAAAGAAAGTTATAAAAATAACAGAATTAAAACAAACGTCAGGGGGCGCTTTAAAATTCAAAGCAGTCACCTTGAGCTCAGAGCCTTTTCTAAATAGTTGAACTCAGCCAGGAAGCTTACTGGGTAGCTAATTACTGTCTCTTAGTCTACCTTACCTTACAGGAAGATAGTTTAGCCTGATTTACCATATGGGAAGATATTTCAGATGGGCAGCTCTGTTGGGAAGACAAAATTCAATAGCACTTTAGAAACCAACAAAATTTTCTTTACAATAAGTTTTTGTAATTTAAAGCTCAAGAGACCTTACTAATGTTTGCTAAGACAAAAAAATGGTGTGAGGAATACGTATATTGTCCAGGGATTAAAATGTAATAAAAATCTCAGCCTTGGAATCTCAGCCTTGGGATAGTAAGTTCACTTACTATGAATTTTTACATTCTCTGTATGGGAAGAAAGAGAATCCCCAACAGATTGTGTTGCATCACAACCAGTGATGTATAGCACCTTTTTTTGGTTTGAGTTTGTAGTAGTTTTGCTTGCCTGGGTTTAATTTCCTGCTTGTGGAGTTTTTATGATATATGTAAATCTCCCCTTCAATTTGCTTCTTCATTTTTAATTGATCTGTCTCTACAGTTTGGACTTATCTTACCTCTGCTCATTATATATCCTGTGCTCTGTCTGTTGAAATGTATGGGGTTGGGTGAGGTATGTTTATATCTCTGTACAATCAAGGATATTTATGTAATGAGCAGGCTTCAAATGTTTCTGCACCCATGCAGAATGTGCATGAACATTCAGGGTTCAAATGTCTGTGATAGACATGGGAATTGCGCACATGAAATGGGTGGCCTGGTATTTGCTTGACTGAAAGCTTGGTTTGCATTTGGGAGACCCCTTCTTCCGCTGAAGTATTTATAGCATCCTAGTAGTTGTTAAAGAATATACCAATTGCCCTCTTTTAAAAAACATTTTGGAAGCTAAAATGGCATCAGATCTGTTGCAAAAATGGTACTTGATCATATAGCATCTAAGTTTATGTGTTGAGATTTTGTCAAAATATCTGAGAAAGGAAGTTGGTCCTGAACCACAGCTAGCAAGGGAAGGAAAACAATTTTGCTTGGGAATTTATGAAGTTTATCAAATGAAGAAATGAAAAATAGGATGGCAGAGAGTACTGATTTCTGCCTAGGTAGTTAGAAGTAGTTAGTATCTTTGTTTTCCTACGGGAATTGTAATATTTGCTTGGTCAGTACAGTATTTGGTTACTTTAATTCTAAGGCATTTCCAGTTGTTGTAACTGACATAAAAATTGTATTCTTCCCTCATTTTCCCTTCAGTAAAAACATTGGAGCAGACAGTAAAGAATTTATTCTTTTCTCCAAATAATCCATTTGGAGATTATTGCCATCCTTGCATTTCAGAACATTATGAGAAGAGAAGAACATACTTCAGTCTGGAATACATCACTTGTGAACACTGTTAATGCAATATAAAAAGAAAAGAGAGATCATTTTTAATGTACATACTCATCTTGGCTATCTACAAATGTAGTCAATAGCAACATTGATTTTTGCCTCACTTGTGAAAGTGTCCTCATTCTGCCTATAGAGAAAGCATTCATGTTTGCGAGCAAACAAACATTGTTGGTAGATGTGATACCAATGAAAGACTATCCACATTTATTCCCGATTAACAGAATTTAAGTTTATCTGGAATCAGTTTTGTTGGACTGTTGTTTAGCTTTGTTACAGCAGACCAACATGATGGTTACTCTGGGATTATTACAGAAGGAGGATGTGTTAACTCTGTATTTCTTACAGTAAAATCTTTTATAAAGGTCAATTTCTGCTGGAAGAGAACAAACATTTTAATGCATGCAATAAGAATACATTTGAGTCTGTCTATTATGAGAGAAAACTTCTCACATTTAACTAATGAATGTGTAAGTATAATTAGAAATAGGTTGTCATAATGCACTTGGGTACCTTTTAAAAAAATGCATAAGCTTTTTTGCCTTTGAAAAGCTGCTTCCTTAGATCATAATCTAACAGATGCTCAAATCAGTCTTTCCTGGAGGGTTTCTGATTAGGTCTAACTATGCAACATGTTTGTTCTCCCTAGAAATGGTTGTAGGACTCTGGTCTCATTCTTAATTGAAAGATGCTTTGCTTTTGAACCATGTATCTCAAAGAATTCTGTGGAGCTACTGCTGGGAAAGTATTACCTTTGGGACCATTCAGCAGTCCAAGTGTTAACCGGTAACCTTAAAGGGAATTTTGATCAGAGTAGTAAAACAGGAAGGTCTTAAAAAGTGTATGAAGGCAGCAAGCTGTTCTTAATATATGTTCAGGGGTGGGGGAGTTGCCAGTGAATCAGCTGTCTCTTTAACCATGCTGAAGCCAACCTGTTTCTTTAGCACATCTTCCTTTTAATTACAGCCTCTTAATTTCTGCCTAAATTGTGGTTGACTTTGTGCAGGTGGCATCTTAAATAGGTCTAAATTTACTCTGTATGTTTTACCTTGTTTTAATGCTAATCTCATCTTAATAGCTAAGAGCCTCTTTTAGAGAATCTGCTTTTGGCAATTGCCTGTCATCTTTAAGAAGAAAACGGTGATTTGCAATTAGTGATTTTTTTTAATGCTGTTAGCACCATGTCGTTTTGCATAACTGTACTGCAGCTTATTAACTAGTGATTTGTTGTTTAGAGTTCACTTCACATTACATCATTGACATTTCTTTACTACCCTGACCTGGATAGCCCAGGCAAGCCAGATATCTTCTGATCTCAGAAACTAAGCAGAGTTGGTCTTGGTTAGAAATTGGATGGGAAACTTCCAGAGAGGTCCAAGGTTGGAGAGGCAGGCAATGGCAAGCCATCTCTGTTAGTCTCTTGCCTTGAAAACCTCGGAAGGGGTTGCCTTGGCTACAACTTGATGGTTCTTTCTGCCTCCACATTTCTTCACTGCATCCTGATGCTGTTTTTAAAAATGGGTCCACCTTATCATACTGTCTGCCCACCCCTTTTGGCAACTTCTGAAGCTTTTGTGAATTTCCTGGTGGAAGTTTTAGGTAATATGAAGTTCAACATATTCACTGAAATGTTCTTCAAACACACAACGTGCCTCACATTTTAATGCTACTTATTTTGTACATTTTTATCTTGCTTTAGACCAGCATATGTGAAGCTCTCAGTTTCTGGTCAAGCCCAGAGGTGGAACTAAGCCAAGAGCTTTTAGGCCGTTCTTGAGAGTTCAGTGGTTTATTACTTAGCATTAGGAGCAGTTGTATCTCCTTTGCCTCAGACAAACAGTAAACATGAAACCTCATGATGGCATGTCAGTCTGAACCCTGAAAAGAATGTAAATTGGCTAAATGTTTACTTAGATTTAAGGTGTTACATCATCGTATTGGACTAGATCTAAAAGGCCCAGGTTCAAATCCTCACTTTGCTATGGAAGCTCATTGGGTGACCTTGGGCCAGTCATCACTGTCAGTCTAACCTATTTCAGAGCCATACTACATATCTCATGTAGTATGAATTAGACGCGTACAACGTGAAAGCACTTACACATGTTTCCCCATTGCTGTCCTGTTCACTCTCACACTGCGGCCACACTGCACTTGCTCCCGTGCTCATGTTGGCAAGTGTTTCTTCCTCATTCCTCCCAGACAAGAGATGATATCCCATGATGCACCTTCTCTTCATGCATGCTCAAACCTTCCTCTGCAGCTTTTCTGAGAGGGAGCTAGTTTACTCAATTGGATGTATCAGGGGAAAAAACCTCACTGGGTTTCCTAAGGGGGTGGGGTGCTAAAAGCAGTAGTTCCACACTTCTGCTGAGATCTTGTAGCTCGGCCTGCCAGGAAGAGGGGGTGCAAAGGGGGGTGGGCAATCCCCACTTTGGGAGCCTCGGCAGCATTTCTTGCTGTCAGACAGAATCAACTCTTTCCTGTCTGTTTGTCCCCAGCCACCTGTAATCTCCATTATTACCTATGGGGAAAGCTATTGTGGCTATCTGAGGGGATGGGGGTGGCATTTTGCAAAATAAATCTACAAAATGTTCAGGGGACCTACTTCTAACTGTCCTCTAAAGACCTCCCCCCCCCGCCACGTATTAGGGAGATTGGACCTTGGGGAGCCATTTAATGAGAAGGTGCCCCTAGCTACCCCATTATTTCCTATTGTGGAGAAAAACTGACAGCAACTGCAGAACCCCATAGATCATGCCTTCCCTGGGGTCCAATCTCCCTGAAACTTGGGGGGGGGGGGTTCCTTTAGAGGACAGTTAGGAGTAGGTCCTGTGTGAATTCTGTGGATTTTGCTCCCCCCCCCATGTCCAATCTTCATGAAACTTGGAGGTCTTTAGAGAATAGCTAGGAGTAGTTCCCCAGAAAATTTGGTAAAATTTGGTCCTAAAATGTCTTGAATCGCATTTCCCATTGGAAACAATGGCCAAGTTTTGCCGAGTTTGCTCTGTATTGCCAAACCAAACTGGAGAATGAGTAACCCCACCACATTCTTTTCAGGTTCATGTATCAGGATATTTCTGAACTTTTGATCAGATGCTTGTTTATGTTCCCACCTCCTCCTTATCCCAACCAAAGACGCTGCATGGAGAGGAGGAGGAGGAAGAAAGGAGGAGGGTGCAGGAAGGAGGAGTAGGGAGATGGCGGCGTCAACTAGAAATGGGAGAATTTAAAACATGCCAGATTAATAGCAAAACAGTTTGGGTGTAAGCCAGATCTAACGGCAAAAAGAGGGGAGAGGGAAGTGGAAGCTGCCCAAAACCGACGTTCTGCAATGGTGACTTGCTGATTATGACCATGGACACTTGCAACTGTGACTACACCAGTTAACCAACACATGCACGGACTAGGGCTACAGGACACATGTTCACTCGGGGTAAAATGGACATGGGCAGGTAGGAACAGATAAGATTCTAAACACTCGCATAACCTCATGTCATTAATCTTGTCTAGTTCAGCTCTCGGATGGTAGTGGTTAGGATAAAATGGAGTAGAAGAAAAAAATGTGATATAAGCTGTTTTGAAGGCTTGGGTTGAAAAGCGGGGTATAAATATAAGTAAACAAAATGAAAGATGGGAACCATGATTATCACTGTGAATCAATTTCTAATATTTTTCTGAAATAATATCACATGTGGAAAAATAACCCCACTCTTGAATTCCTAAGTGATATCTGTGTGAAACTTAAGGTATTCCTCTGCGTTGTTGCTATATAGGTGCTTTTGTTCTGCACCTTCTCCTATCAGCAAATTCCCCTCTCCAATTTTTACAGAATTGATTTTTGTGTGCGTGTTTTTAAAATAGGTGGTAATATGTGTGGCCCTTTCCCTCTCAGTAAAGATTACTGCTAGGATATCAGGGACTCTGTGTTGCACATATTTGAGGAGGGGGGAATCAATGTTGCATTGCTGAAACAAATTGTAGGAGCCTGCTAACTCATCTATTCCAGAGAGCTTTTGCTTTTCCTCACAAAGACTGTGGATGGGGTAGGAGCAAAAGAATTAAAGTGTAATCATAATCAGTCAACTATTCCTTCTCTTTCCACACTGTAAATCACAGAAGACAAGATTAATCTCGTGCTTTCCCCTGCCTTTTAAAGCTTCCTTTAACTAGGTTTCTTCAAAGCAAAGTGGCAGATACAAGTAGTGTTGCTGTGTAAAAAGAAAGAATGAATGGCTTTATCCTGTCTTAACACAGAAGCTGTCTGCTAAAATGAATAACTGTACCACAGAAAAGACTTTCTGTGCCTCTTACCAAAAGCAAATGCAGGCCAATTTCTAGAAAGTCCCAGCATGTTAGAAACGCTTATCTGTCCAGTTAATTGATTGACCCAATATTTTTTTCCAAGCTGTTCCCCCACCCCCACCAAAAAGTGCCGCATTCAGACGCTTATTGTGACTTGGGCGCTGGTTTTCCAGTCAACTCATGTGGCTGGAAAACCTTATTATTGCTAGATATGAATTACATCAATAACCGCAATAAAGTAAGTTCTTCAGTAAAAATTACCAGCCTGGCTTTGTTTTTGCTTCTGACAATGCATAGATAATGTTCAACAGACTAGCATCTGCACATGTCTCACCAAGGAAGAGCACCTGAGAAAGGACACAAGCCTGTTTCTGCGTCAATGAATGAAGAAAGCAGGCTGCAGGATCAGTATACAATGCTTTCTGTGAGAGCTTCACTGAGCATGTTTTTGCCTGATGGACAGTAAACCAGGAACAAGGTCTTGGGGGCGGTATTTGGCCTGGAAAGTCTTCTTTCATGGCTGGTATAGGTTATACTTTGTTTCCTCATAACTGGATGACTTCAGGAAGGACAATGAGGTAAGTCTGGAACAAGACTGGATGCAGATCACATGCAAGAAGCTGTCTCACGCCTCTCTCCCTGAATAGAGGCAGAACTCTGAACAGTAACAGAACTCAACATTTTATTGGTGGAGAGAACTGCCAGAATCTCATGCAGCTTGTCACAGTTCTTCCATCAGAATCAATTGGAGACATGTCTGACTCTCTGTAAAACTGTGTGCACTATAGAATATGACAGTTCTCTTGTTCTTGTTTGAGCACCGTTGTTGGTTGTTGGTTGTAAGGAGGGGGCTTGGTGATGTTCTCTAGTGATTCTTCTTGGAAATGTGTCATTCAGTGACTGGCTGACATGCTGTTTTATCAAGGTAGTGTACAAATTCAGTAAAAGCAACCAATCCACTTAAAATGAAATAACGAATACTGGGAGTGCTTGTGGGAAATGGCTTGGTCTTTTGCTAACTGCTAGGTTCAGCCTCTCACTCACGCGACTGCTAATCATCACTGACATGCACACTCTAGTGACCTATATTGCTTTTGTAGCATGATTGTCTCTACAGTGTGAACTGAGAAGTGACCTCAGTCTGGAATTACGCAAAAGATGTCTACAAGTAGTCAGTCATTACTAAAGCGGTCTGCATTGATCTAGTGACCTTAAGATGAAAGTTTCCATGTCCTTTTACAACCATTTCCTCCCATTTCCCCCAAAGTTACTCCATTTTACTCATTTATTTATAGCTTCAAACACAGTACATTTGTTTAGATTTTTTAGACTCATGCTGAGAAAAACTAGGAATGAACTTGCCCAGCAATTTCCCACAAGTGCTTGGAGGTGTGATTTTAAAGCACTGCATAGAAGAGAATGAACTTTTATGGAATTCAAAGGGAATCTTAACAGTCAGGCATTTGTTTTAATTCGTACCCCGAGCTCGGGTGTAAAATGCTGTGCTTCCTGGCTCTGTAGTTTTGGCGTTGGCCATTAGTCACATTTAAGTGGATTATAAATGGAAAGAGGAAAAATAAAGGCTAATAATAAACTGAGTTTATTGTAGCAGCTAGAGCCAGCCCTGAACTGCTTGTATTTATTATGGAAGGAACTTTACATCCTCCTTATTGCATTCCGAAGGAATCAAATGAGGATCCATGACAAAAAATCAAACCAAGTTTGAGCAATATGTGGTGTAAAGGTTCTTTGCCCATCTACCTCATTTACTTGAGAACAAGCAGTGATGTTTTGCAAGACTATCTACTGAAGGTCCTCAAGAAGGGCTCTAAAGTACTTCTGAGTAACAGAGACTATAATTAGATCTATGCTGTTGTTTGCATTCAGTCCCTGACAACTTGATTTCCAGTTTTTTAAAGAAAGACATTTACATCATGATTTATTTTTTTTCTGATCATTCCACCAGTGCTAGTTTCTGAGGCTGCAGTGTATATTATCATTCCATGTCATAACATGCAGGTGGCATGTACAAACATTTTATATTCTCTGACTCTCCTCTTTGTTCTTGCTCTTCAATATGTCACAGTCTACTTGGAGTCCTGACCCTTTTTCTCTGGCTGAAACTTTGGTGAGGGTGAGGAGGAAAGAGAAAGGAGGAAACTATATAAGAGCTGATGCTGTTCTATGTTTCTGTAGGGGCAGGCATGTGTCAGGTTAGGCACAGAGATGGTTCATACTGGACTTTAAAATACACAACTCTTAGCAGGGCAGGGAGAGGAGAGTGAATTCAAGTTAATATGATTAATTTGTTTTAAAGAATATCTTCTAGAGCTGGGCAGGAAATGAATTAATACTGTACTGTATGTAAAAGGAGTTGAGTCACTGAACCCAGGCTGCTGTTGATGCAGTTACTTTTGTTTGTATATGCTTCTTACTTCTCTGAGCAGTAAGAAGTTCCAGGAGCAATGTTCCCATGATGTGGTTTCCCTGTGTGAGCCATCACAAGAGACTTGGGGCATTTTTGTAATAGGTATCTGATTTACAAGTATACAAGTAGGGCACAGGTGGTGGTCAGGGGGTGCTCCTACAGGGCAGCACATCAACCATCTTAGATCAGTTTCATAGATTGTTTGTGTTTTCAGATTACTTCTTCTTGTGCACCTTATTCTCTGGGCATAAACAGATGTGACATTGAGTGTTTCATGCATGGAGCTCCCGGTGGCTTTTCTCTGTACAACCAAGGGCATGAAGGTTCAGTTCAGATCAAGTGCAAGGGAAGGCTGAAACACTCCTCTGCTCCCCCACACACACCTTGGCCTCACACCCTCCCGCACAGGCTTGGACTGGAGCTTGAACAGACCTAATTGAAGACCAGCTTATAGCAATTAACTCCAAAAGAAGAACATTAGTATCTATTTCCAAGGCCTGGGATCCCAGTCTGTTCAGGGAAAAACTGCAGTGATACACCCATTCTGGGTAACCAGACAGCAATTTCACAACACTGTGAAATTGGCAACCCAGGCTACTGAGTAGGAAATGCAACACATTCCTCTGAAATCTTTCACTAGTGGTGAAACACCAGTGCAGCCCTCCAGTACTTGGGAGGGAGGAGAGGGTGCCTCCCAAGCTTCTATAAAACTTGCATGGTATAAAAGTTACTATAAGTCTGGATCCCCCAGCACTGTGCATGAAAGCAATTTTTACCTTGTTTTTGTTCTGTATAAAGAACCACATTGTGCTTCTATAACTTTGCTCTTTGAGAGAAAAAGGTAGCTAGGCAAATAATTTATTTTGTGTTGGCCATAGGCCATAACATAAAGAGGAAAATTGCTGAGTGAGAGGAATATTCTTTTA
Organism: Eublepharis macularius; assembly: GCF_028583425.1. Taxonomy (NCBI): domain Eukaryota; kingdom Metazoa; phylum Chordata; class Lepidosauria; order Squamata; family Eublepharidae; genus Eublepharis; species Eublepharis macularius. The sequence continues at coordinate 61,792,719 of NC_072795.1, read as the reverse complement.
CATTTCCTAAAATCATTGCAAGCTAGGCAGGCTTTGTAATCCATGACAAGTTGCCTTTTGATAAGCCTAGGGCACGTATGCAATTGTACCGTGTCAGTTTTATGATTTGTAAAGATACTTGTGGGATTGATATTAGCATTTCTCAGATAAAAATGGGCCAACTCTTTGAAAAGCAAAAATCACCTCAAAACGTATAGGTGTATGAATCTGTTGTAGGTTTGGGCTTATTGTCAAACTACATTTTTCTTTGCCTTTGGAAGAGATTTGTTGACCTTTTGCCATGGGGAAAAATGGCCTCATAGAATTGATACTAATGAATAAACTTTGGCTTGACAGATTTTGATTGTTTATTTCCACCACATCAATCCAAAACCTGACTTCTTGAGGGACAGTATTCAATTACTCTGGTAGAATTTTGAATGCAAGTTACTTGTTATTGTGTTAAGGCCTGTGTTTGTAACCAGAACAGGTGCCAGTTTTATTTGGTGCTTAAGACACTGCTATCAGCTGCTCTCCATAGCAAAATGGTTGTTTTCTACCCATGTACCTCCAGTTGTTCATACCAGTAAAATCAGGAACTGCAGACCAGACCAGACATGAGTCTTATAAATGCAGTCTGACAGACTGAGTAGATGGAATGTTTTTGTTTGGCATTAAGCCACAAAAGCTGCTAAGTGACCCTGTTGCAGGATTCATAAGGCTCACTGTCCAAAAATTTGGGTTTGGTTTTCAGCATTTTTGCAGAAAAGCCCAAGCATCGCTAACAGTTTGCAATATGTACTTTTGGGAAAAGAAAACAAAAGTTCTGATTCTACCACAATAGAAGGGCTTTTGGAGCAGTGAGATTTGTTGTATCTGATCCTTCTGTTCTAGGAGCTTAAATGTTTCCAGTTGCAGTAACTTTACTCTGAATAGGGACTGTGAAAGTTTTTTTTTATGACCTTCCCATTTTTAGGTTACAATTTGTCATTCTGTTTAACCCCTCTTCTAAAACAAAACCTGTCACACTCATCATGAGGAGGGGACGTTGTTACTATTTGTAATATATTTGTTTCTTATGCATGAAAAAATGCAGAGTAGATCAAACTGATTTCATTTTTAATTCTTTAAAAAAAACATTGTATTGTTAAGAGCTTGGTTACAACTTTATTTCTGGATATGTTTTCATCTTAAAGCAGTTAATTACTTAAAAGTGAATGACTTTAAAAACAAACAAACTTCCATTTAAACCAAAATCTGAATTTCATAGAAACTTGTTACATTCACCCTTGTCTCTTAAAACTGAACTATTGATCTACTACCAAATACACTGAATTTATGCCATGGAAACCATGCAGGTAGAGAGGATTTGACTGTTGAAGTGAAGCATTATATATATATTATGGCCTAGACTTACTGCTTGTTCTGTTTGCACATTGCATAGCCTGGAAACATACCATCTGTTGGTTTCGCTTTCACATTAGAAAACGTAGAACTGTTTTTGTATGCTTGATACTGTGCTTGATTGCCAAGAGGGAAGCCAGTAAGTTTGAGTCTTGTGCTTCCCATTTTTGTGCTTTTTGTCTCCCTAATGGAGGCACAAAGAAGATACTTAAAATTTCTGTTCAGGAAGATGGAGAAAAGCAGCAATGGAAAATATACAATATTTGCACTTCCTTTCCTCAACATTAATGTGACATCTGAAGCCAGTGTATAATTAGATTTTAGAGATTTCTCTTACACATTTTATTCCACACACTTTATTTTCTGATTGCTCTATGGGGAGAAAAATTCAGCTAAGGGCTTTCTCTTCCCCATCCTTAAGGTGAGGATTATGAGATCACATTTTCTTGTCTTCAGTTTATTGCTGATGTGCTGCACTTTGCGTTCTCTCCAACCATGGAATAGAAAGAGCTTGTTGAGTTGACAGACAGGCTTGTTTAATTTGCCATTTGATTGAGAGTTTACCTGGCTGTGTATATTGAATCTTAAAATAAGTTGCCTGAATTAGGGAGGGGGGACTCTCCACATGAGATTCTTCTTCAAATCAACATTTTTGCAGGACAGTACTGAGGGGGAAGGAGAGCTAGAGGGGGCAAGGTGAAAAAAAACACACCAGACAACAGTGATGGAGTTGGAAGAGGCCACAGCTTTATTGATTTACAGCTCGCAGCGCATTGGGGCTTCATAGGCCACAGATCCAAGCATTGGCTGACCCGTCTGCCAGCCGATGGCCCACACATCCACTCAGACCCCTGCTGAGGGGGGAAACCATGGGATGATAGTGGGATACCACATGGGTGTACATCCCTGTGTGGATCCCCTGCCACCTGGGAGTGAGGTGCACCTGACAGCCCCCGAGCTGAGCAAGCACCTGCCATGCCTCACTCCTTGGACCCCTTAAGAGATCCCCATAATAGGGAGACGGAGCCCATGGGCCCAGTTTTCCCCCAAACAGATCAGTGCCCATGCCCAAACCACTGCCTCCACTCCAAAGTTGTGACTAAAGGAAGGGCTGGGTGGGATGCTGGCCATGAGCCAAGTGCTGAGGGGTGGGACCAGTGTCCTCCAACAAGGGCTGGTGTTGGGCCTGGGAGAAAACCGTGCCTCCCAGGTCCGCAGCTCTTTCCCCGCCCCTCACTGCCTAGGCCAGCCCACAACATGGTGGCCACCATGCACCCCCAGCTCCCCTTCCTGTGCAGCGTGCAGTTGAGTCCCTCCAGGTAAGTCTGGGGGCCTGTGTTTGCAAATGAAAACTAGAGCTACTGTCTCTCCTGGTAGATGGAAAGAGCTTACGTGAACCCCCAGTTCCTGGTTCTTCCTTCTTCCCATTTAATTGTCACAGTTGCACCTAAAGAAGTAGGATGAGGATCCTATTACACACACAGATAATATCATCAGCAATATAGGCATTTTGAGTCCCTCCAGGTAAGGGACTGTGAATATAGGCATTTTTTTTGTTCTTTCTGACTTTTATACTTCCAAGATGGGTGACAATGTTTATTTCCAATTTGGAGTTATAAAATACTTATGGCAGTACTACAATATAATTTCTGTTTACCCATATGTGAATCTACATTTGCAGAATTAATGTTCCTGAGCCATATTTTGTTTTTTATTTTGTGCCCTTTCAAGTTATCTGGCATCAGCCTCCTGATTTAATCCCTGTCTCTCTGTCTTTAAGAGGCAATAAGGGACTTGACTGCTTTGCGCCAAACAGAGCTGCACAGCTGCCATCCATTTATTTATTGCCTTTGGAAACTGTTCCCAACAAGTATTTTATGCTACCCAATTATCAGTGCAACTATGTAGTAAATGTGTAGGAAATTTATTTTTATTTCTTGATCGTAAAAAGAAAAGTAGGTGCATTATCTCTTTCATATAGAATACATAAATAAAAAGTTGTATGTAAATGAGATTCCAGTGATTCTCCATATTTTACAGCAAACCCTTTGGTTTGGTTAGAAAGGGAGGGGGATGTTAATGGAAAGAAAGAATGACCAAGTTCTGGCTAATGAGAGTGAGCATAATTTGGAATCTGAAGACACGTTTTACTCTAAATGTAATCTGTTTGCTCATTGTCACCAGAACAAAATTACCATAATCATCCTGGGCTAATATCTGAAAAGTTAATATTTGCTTTCACTATCCAAAGAAGCTGTTCTGTGAACATTTGCAGTGGGCCACAAAACAGCTCTACTGTGTTATCTTGGTGATGAACACCTGAGGGTTGGCAAAATATTGGTTGCTTTCCTAATTCACTTCTCAGTGCCCAAATGAAAATGTATATGGGATGGGATGAGTAGAGATTCATTTGCCTGTAGCAAAATGGTCTCCTCTTTATGCTGATCTTCCTGTATAACTCACATTATTTAGAAAGAGATACCTGAACAATCCTTTTTACTACAGGCAAATCTTTATGGATCCATTAGCACAGACTGTTAAAGATTATATAACAGTGGAAGACTGAAGTTTACTTCTACAAACTTGACTTAACTACATGTTTTATAGCCTAGTTCCTCAAAGCTTGTGGGCTACTGGCTCCTCTGATAAGACAGGGATGGCTTACATGATCCCTAAATATGGAACTATAAGGGGCCACTGAAATATGCATTTAATTCATGAGTATTTAGGCCTCCTTTGCAAGGTGGCAAGCACAATCTATTGAATGCCAAATACACAGTAGATTTATGATTCTAAATGAAAATACTCTGTTTCCTCACAGAACACCAAAAGCCGGCCCAAGTACAACCATCCTGGGAAATTATCATGATCCAAATTTGTTAATGGAAGGAACCAACAGCTTCCATTTCTTCTGGAGCATACACCATCCTTATCAGGCCATTGGTTTGTTTGTTTTCCCTCCTTTTGCGTTAATCTACATGCTCATATTTTTAAGCATACTTAGGGAGCTCCCTGATGGCGTATGGTCTCCACCTTGTGGGAGGCTTGATTTTGTTCCACAGCAACCGTCAACTTTACCTTTTATATGTAGTGATAATTGTGAAGCAACTAATAAGAGTGTTGACTGATGCACCTTCTTTATATGAACATGCTGAACAGATTGGGGTTGTGGGTTTGGTTGATATTAGAAATTGCTAAAGGGAGACAATGACGTCACCTGTACCTCCATTAAGAAGCAAGAACTGTACTGTATACTAGTAGCGACTGCTTGAGTTCATTCATTAATGACAACTGCAGAAAAACAAAAACAAAAATATTATTCAGAATTAGATACTGAATGGTTTGAGTCTGAAGGGAACAGTTACATCCTTCTCATCGGGATATGTGAGTGGAAAATAGTTCTGAGAGCTGAACCACCCTTGAGTTTCAGATGCAGTTATGAACATTAAACAGATGGCAGGAGAGGGCAGCAATTCAAGGAGATGGTGAGTTTAGTGATTTGGAACCTCTTTTCTAGCTGCAGGTAGATTGCAAACCAGTATCCCATAGTTGCAATAATAATTTATGCAACATTTCACATGTATTATATCCTCCTAATCTTTAAAACAGACTGATATGGTATTATATGAAGTGTTATATATATACACAGATGAATTGTGGGAAGGGAGGGGGAGGTGCTGGAAGTATAGATGGTGACTGGCTTCGCTAAGGCCACCCAGTACATTCAGGAATAATATGTGAGATTTAAGCCTACCAAGATGTTTCCAGTTCATATTCTTTTAACCTCTCTGGCAAACATCAAGGGTTACATACATCAATAGGATACAGTATTCACTTTAATTCTCTAGGTGAAGATAGCCGTCTGAAGCCACAGTTACAGCCTGAATACCATATCCAGTTCAAAAACTAGACTGGCAAGAAAAATGCTATCTAGATGTACAAGGAAGATATAAATGAGTAATTGGAGACAAAACGCAATTTGACCTGGGAGTTGTCATCAAGGATTGAAATCTTCAGGGTTTTTATCTATCATTCAGGCAGTTTTTGAAATGAGAACATTTACTTAAATGGGAAAAAAACCCATAAAGACCTGGGTACTGTATATCAGGGGTCCTCAAACTTTTTTGGACCTGTGGGCACATTTGAAATTCTAACATAGGGTGACGGGCACAAGGATAAAATGGCTGCCAGAAAAGGTGAAACCAACCACAAAATGGCTGCCAGAAGAGGCAGAGGCAGGACTAGAGGTTTTAAATATGGTAACTAGGACTGCCAGTCCCCTGGTAGGGAGATCCCCTGCTCCCACCCTCACCGGACTGGCAGGAGGAAAGGGTACAAGGAATGGGCTTGGGAGACAAAATACCTCCTAGGCAACCACACAGCCAGCACACTCCTGAAAGCCACACGATGACATCACTTCTGGAAGTGATGTCATTGAGCCAGCTGTGAGAATGCTCCCACACTTCATTTGGGGCCAATTCAGCCCTCAAATTCTGAATTGGTGCAAAGTGCAGAAGCATACCTGTGGCCAGTGCAATGTCACACACACACCCAGAAATGACATCATTGTGTTGCCACCGAAGATCTTCTAACCAATGAATACCTGGTTCCCCCACCACTGGGAGGGTAAGGGGACCTGGCAACCCTAATGGTAACCATGGCTGTGACAATGAATTTAAAGTTTAGAAGTAAGAAGTTCCCCTTCTCAGGAAAAATGTATATTAACATGTTAAATTTTCAGTATGTATATAAGCAAGAACTTCTTGTGGTCTGTGGCATGGATTTACTCTGATGCATGCTTACCTGTTGCTTGGTCCACATTATAAAGGCCAGGGTTTTCATTAATGCAACTGAAATTATGGAATGAGTATGTTATGAAAAGCCTTTGTGAGCAAAGGAAAACAGCTGAGAACCATTTGTAATAAACTCAAACACTCAAACTATGCCTAACAAGGATGTTAAGTGTTATTATTTTTCTAAAATAAACCAAGTTATTGTCTCAAATTTGTAGTAGTTAATAGCTTCCACTACCCCTGTCCTGAGTTAAACTCTGGAGAGCTGCTACTCGGGAGGAAAGGGCTCTGACTAGCTTGGGAGTGGGGTCTTCATTCCACCACCACACCTCAGGCCTGCCAGCCATGTTCCATCCTGAGTGTTGCCACTCAGGAGGAAAGGGCTTTGGTTGGCTTGGAGGGGGAGAGGCCTTTAGTCTCCACCCATAAGCCAGCCAGCCTCATTTCTTCCACTGCACTGTCCCACAGGAGAAAACGGCTCTTGGTTGGCTTGGGGGGAAGAGGGCTTCACTCCTCCCCACAAGCCAGCCAACCTTGTTCTGTCCCGAATGCTGCTAGTTTGGGGCGGAAAAGAGGGCTTCAGCCCACCCACCCACCCAAGCCAGCCAGCCTTCTTCTGTCCCAAGCAGTGTTACAGGTTTGAGTGGGAATAGCTTTTCTTTTCCGGCATGTGGTGACCATGTTGTTCCCTTCTCCGGATGCAGCAGCATAAAATACCTCCTAGGCAAATAAGTACTGGTGTGGAACATCAGTGAAATTCAATAGGAAAGAATCATGTTTTATTTTACCATCCTCCCTTTTCATATATTGGCTTTGAACACATGAAGCTACCTAATAAGAAGTAAGACTTTTGGCCTATGTAGCCACATTGGGCTTTTCCTTATGCTCAACTTACTCCTGGTTATCTTGGCGGTTGATCACAAGCATTGGAACCAGCTTGGGCAAGGTTCTTCCACACATCTGCCTTCCTTCTGCATTTTTACAGTTTTGGAGTTGCTTTATTCACAGATTTCAAGCAAAGGTGCTGTCTTCATTGGTGTCATAGCACTCTCTCTTTTTTGTTTTTTGTACATGCTTATATCGACAACGGCTGATTTTTTTTTTAAAGAATGATGAAAAGTGGAGGCCAGCACTAGCAGGGAAATCTGTTTGACTAAACTGCAGTTTTGTCATGGCTGAACAAGAGTACTGTCATGGTGTCATACTGACCATTGTAACCACAGACATTGTTAACAGGAATCAGTTTAATGAAGTTTCAGGCCATGGTTTTGAAGCTTGGGCGCAGTGGAAGAAATGCTGCATCGTAATGTGCAGTTATAGTGTGGCAGACTAGACCCAGTAAACAGATAATGGCTGACCAACAGTCAGCCATTAGCTAGATCTTGGAGGTGTCAGTCTGGGACAGGGTTCCTTCAGCTGGTTTTGACTTTCTGGTTTTGACTATCTGTGACAGAATAAAATCAATTTGATATGAACAAGAGGAGTTATTAGGGATGCCAGGTCCCTCTACCTTCCTGGCGCTTACCTTTTTGGTGTCCCTGTGTGTGTCCTTGTGTCACTTCTGGGAAGTGATGTCATTGCACGCCTTCTCAAGGGGCTGATTTGGGCCTCAAACGGGCCCAGTTTGGCCCCTTTGGAGCCAAAATTGGCCTGCTGAGAAGCACAGGAGTGCTCTCGGGCAGCGTGATGACGTCACCCCAGGAGCGTGCCTGGGGTAGTGTTCCCCCACGTTTCCTCCCCCGCCAGCCAGGTAAGTAGAGGCGGAGGGCGGGAAGGGGGATGCCCTGCCCCCAGTGGGGGATTGGCATCCCTAGGTGTTATACAACATAATTAAGGCTCAAAGTAAACAGTAAAACTATGTAGATTAAGAAGTATGAATAATACAGGATTAAAGCTGTGGCAGCCCAGAGGCCACACACCTCACCACATGTGAGCCCACCACATGTTCTTGACTTTCATTATGTTACTGCTTGGCCATTTTGTCCTCATTTTTTCTCCATACAACTCTTGAAACTCATAGTTAATTATGTTGATGACATAAGAGGCCCTGTTGATGAGGCATTGGAATGACTAACTGCAAGCATTTCTGAATTGGGATTCTTGCTTTCTATGTTTGGACCATTTCACTAATGAAAACTAGGCAGTTCAAGCATAGCCTACTGGGAAGTTGCCTGCGCAAGCTCCATTCAAGTGAATCCCTGCAGTCCTGTGACATCTTAACAGATTTATTCTGAACTACAGCGGGCCTGATGGAGTGGGTTCTGATCTACAAAAGTTTATGCCATGTTGAATTGCAAAGTACCATAGGACTCTGTTGCTTGGTAGCTTAATGAACAGAAGATCAACCAGAGAACTGCCATTATCAAGAGTACTTGCACAGGAATTTCCCCCCCAGAAAAATGCAGTGAGCAACAGAGTAGGCTTATCTTCAATTTCAAGAAAGTGTCAGAATCCTGTAGAATGCAATATCAAGCATCTTTGCATTCTTCAGCATTTCTGCTTCCCGGTGGTGCATGTAGTCATTTTTCAAGCTCTGCTTAAAAGCTTTATTAATAGCTGTTGCTAAAAATCTCACTTGTTATTTTAGAAATTATGTGTAGGAAACGTTTAGTGTATCTCGGTTTCTTCCTTCTAAAAATAAAGATTGTGTGTAGAGGGTTGGGTTTTTTTGGTTGGGGGGGATTCAGCTCTAGAGCAGCAGTTATTTGATTTGTCAACAGCTTGCAGTCTTCATGTATACCTTGCACCTAGTATTTCCAGACCCATGAGTACTGTTAGAGACACTAATGTGTCTCAGCTATTTTCCTTAGCAACCGTAACCAGGAAGGGCCAGACAATTAAAGAGAAATCATAGGAACTTTAATAAATCACAACATTTTAAGGCAATTCATATAAGTAGTCAAAATACTTTTATCTGCTGGAACTGGAAAGATAGGAGCTGGAGGAAGAAGCAAATGTAGCAGAGTCATTAGATTTTGCTCTGTTTAATTGCTTCTGCTAACTTCCAGGAGCGGACTCTGGGGTGACTCATGTTTGTTCTGATTACAGGCATTCCAATACTTAGTTCAGTATTGGCAAATATTATTGCTGGTTTGTAAGGCCACGTCTTGAAGCTGTTTATTGTGGAAAAGTTAATGTCAACAGAGGGGCATGCACAGATTTTAAAAGGCGTATTGGAGACTAGTTTGGAAAGCTTGAATATGTTTGAAAAACTCAGTATGCTCAGTATGCTCTAAATTATGTTTGCAGCTTTCTGTACCAAAACCTCAGGGGTATTTCATGTTTTAGATGAATACAAGATGTTTACATGTTAATCCAAATATGTACACTATGGCTGTGACAAATATATTTTGTACAGGTACACCTTTCACTTAACTGTGGCTCAGTGTATATATACAGTTGGTGCTGAACTCATGCCTGGTATCAAATAGCATGTGAAACAGGCCTCAGTGTTGCTTGATGTTGTGAGCATACATCAGTGGCCAGAGACTATGGTACATCTTCACCTGTGGTACTAACAGCACAATCCTGAGGGCCTCCATGAAGCTGAGGCACCACTGGTCCATTCTCTGTGGACCTTCAGCAGAGAGAAATAACAAAACCTGCCCTCTGCAAGGCACAGATGGCATAGCAAGCTTGCCAGAGTCCAGAGCAACCCCAGCAGCACCCACCAACCAGGCAGCACTGCCTGATGCCATTCCTCTGAGTGGTGTCCACAGGCGCAGCCTATCACCACTTGCCACTCTGGCCACCATCTCTTGATGCCACTTATCCCCCACAGAAAGCCAGCATCCAGGGCAGAAAGCCACAGTGCAACCCCCAGAGAGGCACATGGTCTGAGAGTTCCCCTAGCCCACAGGGAATACCCACCCCTACCCCACAAAGGTCAGATTGGCACCAAACGAGCTGCCCACACATGACTATCCCTTCTTGAAGCACACAGCCCCTTCCGCTGAAAAATTAAAGAAAAAAGACAGACGTCAGGCTCAAACCACAGCCCACTGGCCAAGAAGACAGATTTAAAGGAGGCATGCTGTCAGGCTCTAAGCCCACCACTGCATCCCTGATGTCATCACCTGCCACATAGCCAGGCAGAGATCATTCCAAAGACAGACATGGCTCCATGGGAAGGCACTGGAATAGCATGATCAGGGCCACTAGTTTAATCGCAACATGTGGAGAAGCTAGAGGTAGGCAAAAGCCTTGAAGCTGACATCTTGCCCCTGCAACCTGCAAAATGGCAAACAAGATGGCCCAGCTGATGGGGTGCCCTGTGGATCCATCATTTTGGCAGAGACACCCCTTCACAACCACTCCATGCTGCACTCATGATGACAGCAGCTCCCTTGTGCACCTGCACTGCCAAACTGCATGGCTCATCAGATGCCAGCAGTACTGTGGGGGAGTGTGAGATCCAGAGACCACCACCAGCACCCATTCTAGAGGAGCTACGCAAGCCCTGGACTACTCACCAACCCATTCCCCAAGCAAACTGCAAACAGCAGCCAGCAGTATATGTGTGTGGGAAGGGGATATGAACTAACAGATGTAGTCGTTCTTCAGGGTGCCACTCGACCTCTGTTAGATCATGCAGCTGAACAAAGCAGGAGTTCAGTGACACCATAAAGACCAACAACAGTGATCCCAGCATGAGCATCCGTGAACCAGAGCCCAGCCCGTTGGATGTGAAAAGAGGAAATTAACCCAGGAATCCCTTAGGTGACATCACAGATGGAGGGGGAGAGTGAGGAGGGCCAGGGAGGGGTATGGAACAAGTCTCATCCACTCAGAAACAGACAAGGACAGAGTTGAAGAACTCCCTAGGTTTCATTGAACAACAGATCATGATGAGGTCTAATAGACAGGGTTGCTAATGGCTTCTGTGCCTTTGCAAGCTGCTCCCAGGGGTTATGGGGAGACAAGCTGAGCTGTCCCTAGCACAGCATCTATGTGCATGGGGCAGGCTTGCCAGAGGGAAGGCTGCCCAAGACAGAATGCTCCAAGAGTTGAGCTAGACTGGATGACTACAGAGAAATGGGAACTTCACTGGTCATTCTCCAAGGTCTTCCTTAGAGATGGGCACGGACCGGCATTTTCCCACGGACCGCCGGTTCGGGGTTCGTGGGCTTCCACGGACCACGGTCCACGAACTTTTAACGGACCAGGCCCGGTTCGCGAACCGGTTCACGGACCGGTTCGGGTCAGAAAAGGCCTGGTTTTCCCACACTTTTTCACTTCAGGCGACTTTCCCCACCAAAGGTTCTCATGGAACGCTCCTCAATTAGCACTTTTCCAAAGAGACAAACAACAATTTCCCCTCCCCTATTCTGACTGACCCTTACCCACCCTTGGGGCAAGGAGGGAGACTTGTGCTCCTGTCCAGGAGAGGTGGCTGCACACAAAACCCACCTACATGGGGCTGCATCAACAAGAGATGCCCTTCCTGAGGCATCTCCATGATGGGAAATGAATGGATGTACTTGAGTGAAAGCCAACTCCAAAACAGGAGATCATGCAGCAATTCAAAGGCCCCTTGCTGGAATGGATGGCATGCGAGGGAGGGAAAGGATGTCTTTCACACCTTGAGGGAAGGAACTCATGCTACCCTGTTCAGAAGGAGCCTTTTTGGGCAGTGGACAATGAGTCCCATTTCAGTGATGTGGTGTGTCAGCTTGCTTGCTTTCAAGCAAGCTGACCTGGGCCACTGTCCTCCTTGTCACTGGACTGTGGGGATTGACCCTCAGAGGGGCCCTTGTGCTCGCGGGAGCAGGACAGTCGCCGATGAAACCCACTTCACCGAACATGGCAGTGTTATCAAAGGAAGGATATGCTGGTTGGGGTTCGAGTGGCTGGCGAGAGGACGGCCACCATGTGGGAGAGGTGGGTTTCGATGGCAGCCACCCTCTCCCTGAGGGGGCCCCCTTCACTGGCCCTGGTTGGGCTTCGAGTGGCGGGCAAGAGGGGAGCAGGGTGGTATTCCCCACCAGGAAGGAAGGTGTCTGCTGGCAGCGGCTGCTGGGCCCAGCAGGCCCAGAGAGGTGGCACCCAGTCACCTCCCCTGAGGGGGCGGGGGGGTCTGGCTGCTTGCTGGTGGCACCCCCCATGTGCCTGGCTGCCGGGCCAAAGGAAAGCGGGGCGGAATGGGCCCAGCAAGCCCGGGGAGGTGGCACCCAGCTGCCTCCCCTGAGGGGGTGGGGGGTCTGGCCGCTCGCTGGCAGCACCCCCCATGTGCCCGGCTGCCGGGCCAAAGGAGAGCAGGGCAAAATGGGCCTGGCAGGCCCAGGGAGGTGGCGCCTAGCTCCCTCCCCTGAGGGGGCGGGGGGTCTGGCCGGGCACATGGGGGCAGACGTGATGGGCCGCACCCTGCCTCACCCCGCGGTCTGGGTCATGGTGGAATACCTGGGGGCGCTCCACCACATAGAGGTTGTCAAAGTAGCCCACTTGCCCCATCCAATGCTACTGGGAAGAGATCCCCTGGAGTTCAACAAGCTACTCAGGGAGGCAGCGGAGGGGGTTGGCAAACCCCCAGTTCTCCAGGCTACTCAGGGAAGCGGCGGAGGGGTCGGCAAACCCACAAGTCACCCCAGTTCTGCAAGTAGAGGAGGCAACCAACCCAGACGAGGGTCCCTCTGTCAGACCAGGGGCAGACCCAGCTGGATCTCCACAGGACGGTCGGTCGCCGATGAAACCCACTTCACCAAACATGATGCAGTCAATCAAGGAAGCTCACCATGTGCCTTAGACTGTTTTGTAAGTATACAAATTCTAATGGAAGTAGTAAAGTTTATAAAGAATAAGAGGAGGTACTTAGAAGGAGCCAAGGACAGGGCTTGTCATCACGAGGAGGATACCAGGGACAAGGCGTGTCGTCAGGAGGAAGATACCAGGGACAGGGCTTGTCGCCAGGAGGAGGATACCAGGGACAGGGCTTGTCGTTAGGAGGAGGATACCAGGGATAGAACTTGTCGTCATAAGGAGGACACCAGGGACAGGATGTGTTGTCAGGAGGAGGATACCAGGGGCAGAACTGGTCAAGAGGAGAATACCAGGGACAGGGCTTGTCGTTAGGAGGAGGATACCAGGGATAGGGCTTGTCATCAGGAGGAGGACGCCAGGGACAGGGCTTGTCATCAGGAGGATACCTGGGACAGGATGTGTCGTCAGGTGGAGGATACCAAGGACAGGACATGTCACAAGGAGGAGGATGCCAGGGACATCCATTCAGCTTTGAAAGGAGTGAAGCAGAGAGCCCCCCCCCAAATCGAGCTGCTGGTCACCAGAGAGTAGGTGTTTAACAGAGGCCAGTAGCAATCTCCCCCTGCACCTCAAAAGCCAGGCAGGAAATGTCCCCCCAAGTCACCCACTATTGAGGGAGTGAAAAAGGCTTAGAAAGAAGTCAAGCAGACAGAGCCCCCCAAAACCTGCTGCCAGTGGTCCTAGGGTGGGTGTTTCACAGAGGCCAGTAGCAGTCTGCCCCTGCACCTCAAAAGCCAGGCAGGAAATGTCCCCACAAGACACCTACTATTGAGGGAGTGAAAGGCTTTGAAAGGAGTGAAGCAGAGAGCCCCCCAAAACCTGCTGCCAGTGGTCCCAGAGAGTAGGTGTTTCACAGAGGCCAGTAGCAATCTCCCCCTGCACCTCAAAAGCCAGGCTGGAAATATCCCCCCAAGTCACCCACTATTGAGGGAGTGAAAAAGGCTTTGAAAGGAGAGAAGCAGACACAGCCCCCCCCCCCAAAACCTGCTGCCAGTGCTCCCCGAGAGTAGGTGTTTCACAGAGGCCAGTAGCAGTCTACCCCCTGCACCTCAAAAGCCAGGCTGGAAATATCCGCCCAAGTCACCCACTATTGAGGGAGTGAAAAAGGCTTTGAAAGGAGAGAAGCAGACACAGCCCCCCCCCAAACCAGCTGCCAGTGCTCCCCGAGAGTAGGTGTTTCACAGAGGCCAGTAGCAGTCTGCCCCCTGCACCTCAAAAGCCAGGCTGGAAATATCCGCCCAAGTCACCCACTATTGAGGGAGTGAAAAAGGCTTAGAAAGAAGTCAAGCAGACAGAGCCCCCCAAAACCTGCTGCCAGTGGTCCCAGAGAGGAGGTGTTTCACAGAAGCCAGTAGCAATCTCCCCCTGCACCTCAAAAGCCAGGCAGGAAATGTTCCCCCAAGTCACCCACTATTGAGGGAGTGAAAAAGGCTTAGAAAGAAGTCAAGCAGACAGAGCCCCCCAAAACCTGCTGCCAGTGGTCCCAGAGAGGAGGTGTTTCACAGAGGCAAGTAGCAATCGCCCCCTGCACCTCAAAAGCCAGGCTGGAAATATCCCCCCAAGTCACCCACTATTGAGGGAGTGAAAAAGGCTTTGAAAGGAGAGAAGCAGACACAGCCCCCCCCCAAAACCTGCTGCCAGTGCTCCCCGAGAGTAGGTGTTTCACAGAGGCCAGTAGCAGTCTACCCCCTGCACCTCAAAAGCCAGGCTGGAAATATCCGCCCAAGTCACCCACTATTGAGGGAGTGAAAAAGGCTTTGAAAGGAGAGAAGCAGACACAGCCCCCCCCCCAAAACCAGCTGCCAGTGCTCCCCGAGAGTAGGTGTTTCACAGAGGCCAGTAGCAGTCTGCCCCCTGCACCTCAAAAGCCAGGCTGGAAATATCCGCTCAAGTCACCCACTATTGAGGGAGTGAAAAAGGCTTAGAAAGAAGTCAAGCAGACAGAGCCCCCCAAAACCTGCTGCCAGTGGTCCCAGAGAGGAGGTGTTTCACAGAGGCAAGTAGCAATCGCCCCCTGCACCTCAATAGCCAGGCTGGAAATATCCCCCCAAGTCACCCACTATTGAGGGAATGAAAAAGGCTTAGAAAGAAGTCAAGCAGACAGAGCCCCCCAAAACCTGCTGCCAGTGGTTCCAGAGAGTAGGTGTTTCACAGAGGCCAGTAGCAGTCTGCCCCCTGCACCTCAAAAGCCAGGCTGGAAATATCCCCCCAAGTCACCCACTACTGAGGGAGTGAAAAAGGCTTAGAAAGAAGTCAAGCAGACAGAGCCCCCCAAAACCTGCTGCCAGTGGTCCCAGAGAGGAGGTGTTTCACAGAGGCCAGTAGCAGTCTACCCCCTGCACCTCAAAAGCCAGGCTGGAAATATCCGCCCAAGTCACCCACTATTGAGGGAGTGAAAAAGGCTTTGAAAGGAGAGAAGCAGACACAGCCCCCCCCCCCCCAAAACCAGCTGCCAGTGCTCCCCGAGAGTAGGTGTTTCACAGAGGCCAGTAGCAGTCTGCCCCCTGCACCTCAAAAGCCAGGCTGGAAATATCCGCTCAAGTCACCCACTATTGAGGGAGTGAAAAAGGCTTAGAAAGAAGTCAAGCAGACAGAGCCCCCCAAAACCTGCTGCCAGTGGTCCCAGAGAGGAGGTGTTTCACAGAGGCAAGTAGCAATCGCCCCCTGCACCTCAATAGCCAGGCTGGAAATATCCCCCCAAGTCACCCACTATTGAGGGAATGAAAAAGGCTTAGAAAGAAGTCAAGCAGACAGAGCCCCCCAAAACCTGCTGCCAGTGGTTCCAGAGAGTAGGTGTTTCACAGAGGCCAGTAGCAGTCTGCCCCCTGCACCTCAAAAGCCAGGCTGGAAATATCCCCCCAAGTCACCCACTACTGAGGGAGTGAAAAAGGCTTAGAAAGAAGTCAAGCAGACAGAGCCCCCCAAAACCTGCTGCCAGTGGTCCCAGAGAGGAGGTGTTTCACAGAGGCCAGTAGCAGTCTACCCCCTGCACCTCAAAAGCCAGGCTGGAAATATCCGCCCAAGTCACCCACTATTGAGGGAGTGAAAAAGGCTTTGAAAGGAGAGAAGCAGACACAGCCCCCCCCCCCAAAACCAGCTGCCAGTGCTCCCCGAGAGTAGGTGTTTCACAGAGGCCAGTAGCAGTCTGCCCCCTGCACCTCAAAAGCCAGGCTGGAAATATCCGCTCAAGTCACCCACTATTGAGGGAGTGAAAAAGGCTTAGAAAGAAGTCAAGCAGACAGAGCCCCCCAAAACCTGCTGCCAGTGGTCCCAGAGAGGAGGTGTTTCACAGAGGCAAGTAGCAATCGCCCCCTGCACCTCAATAGCCAGGCTGGAAATATCCCCCCAAGTCACCCACTATTGAGGGAGTGAAAAAGGCTTTGAAAGGAGAGAAGCAGACACAGCCCCCCCCAAAAACCTGCTGCCAGTGGTCCCAGAGAGTAGGTGTTTCACAGAGGCAAGTAGCAATCGCCCCCTGCACCTCAAAAGCCAGGCTGGAAATATCCCCCCAAGTCACCCACTATTTAGGGAGTGAAAAAGGCTTAGAAAGAAGTCAAGCAGACAGAGCCCCCCAAAACCTGCTGCCAGTGGTTCTAGGGTGGGTGTTTCACAGAGGCCAGTAGCAGTCTGCCCCTGCACTTCAAAAGCCAGGCTGGAAATGTCCCCCCAAGTCACCCACTATTGAGGGAGTGAAAGGCTTTGAAAGGAATGAAGCAGAGAGCCCCCCCAAAGCGAGCTGCCGGTCACCAGAGAGTAGGTGTTTCACAGAGCCTAATAGCAGTCTTCCTCCCCTTGCATCTCATCAGCAGCCAAAAAAAAAAAGTGCGGGAAAGAAGGCAAGAACTGAAGCAGACAACGCCCAAAGCTGCCTTGCACCCACTGTGGGTCTATGAGTGGGGTGGTGTCACAGCACAATAGAACCCACCAGCAAACCCAGAAAAAAGGAAGAGATTTGGGGGGGGAGGGGGGATTAAGCCCGAGAAAAACCCAAGGACTCCCAACGCCGAAAAAATCAGCGCGGTAAAAGGATTTTTTTTTAAGTGCTCTGAATAGAAAGGAGGAGAAATGGAGAAAAAAGAAAGCTCTCTTGCAGCTGAAGCCCAAGCCGCGCTCTCTCTCACACACACACACGCACACAAAAATTCCCCACAGCAAGCAGTTGCTGAGCTTAGAACTAACTCGCGTCCCCGCACCAGGAGAATGGAGCCGACGCTTTGCGCGCGTTGTCTGTTATACAGAAAGAGTGATCTGTTTGGCTGACAGAGCTGCCAATCAAGGTTGTCTGTTATACAGAAAGGGTGATCTCTGTTTGGCTGACAGAGCTGCCAATCAAGGTTTCCTGAGCTAAGATTGGTGTGTTCCAAACGGGGAAGGTGTTTCCACCGTTGCCTAGGAAATTGTTTGAGCGGGAATCCTGGCATTAAGGGGCAACGGACACACGGACAGAAAGCCCCAATGTTCGGCGCTTTCGTGAGAAAAACACAAGCCCACGGCCCGCGTGTTCGCGAACCACGAACTGGGTAAGTTCGTGACGAAATTAGGTCCGTAATGCGGTCCGTGCCCATCTCTAGTCTTCCTGTTAAGTCAACACCTTCTTTGATGCCAAACAGAAACGTGCAGGGATGGCAAAGAGCACAGACACTATGCCTGCTACAGCCATGTCTGTTGGTGCCCTGGTCGGGAGGGGACCTCCAGTTGCCAGGGGACCCCCTCCCCAAAGCACATGTGATAGCCATCCAAATGACACTTACTGATTCCATGAGGAAGTGCTCTGCAACTGCTCTGTCAGCTTCTACATAGGGCACCAATTGCTGCATAGGGCACCAATTCCGCAAGACAGTGGGTCCTGTGGTTGCTTGGCCAGCTGATTGACAGAGCACAATGGGGCAGCTGCTAGGAACCCCAAACTACCATTATGTCCTGTTCCCCTCCTGGGAAGGGGATGCCCTGGCAAGGGAGTATACTAACAACCCATTATAAGTTTTCATTTTGTCTGAAAAATATTAAAAGGGTTCTTAATGTGACTGACTTCTACTCTGAATCCCACATTCAGTGCCTGACTAATAAGTAGACTTCACTGTAGAGAAATTTAACTTAAATGGCTTCCTGTTTTGGTAGTTTACTTCAAGGCACAGATGTGGAAACACAGGTCAAGGGAGGTGAAATACAACAAGCAGAAATATAATTAGGGTCTACCACATCTCAGGAAATGTGCCTTATCTTCTTAATCCATATTGCTTTTGTGGATGACAATGCCACCAACAGAAAGAAACAGGAAGCCCACTCCCTAAATATTTAAGAAGAGACTAGAATTGCTTTTCCAAATGTGATTGCTTTTAAAACAGCACCATCTAAAGATTCGTTTCGTTTTGTGAATTCTTGACTGCTCGATTACAATCCTCCCACTTAAGAACAACTTTTACTGCAAGCTTTCTGTATGGGTGCTTTCTGTTTAGAAAATGTACAGTTAAAATGTCAGTATCACTTGCATGGCAACAGTCTTTCATAATCTATTCTGCTTACTTGAAAACATATAGTAGAAAAGAGCAAGCGTCCAGTAGCACCTATAAGACTAACAAAATTTGTGGTGGGGTTTGAGCTTTCGTGAGCCACAGCTTACTTCTTTAGATACTGAAGTCTTATAGGTGCTACTGGACTCTAGCTCTTTTCTACGGCTACAGACAGACTTAACACAGCTACCCATCTTGAAAACATGTAGTTTGTGATAATAGGTTTTCAGTTATATTATTGTATAGCCATTTGGGAAATATCTTCTGAGATACTTGAGTGAAATACTGGATGAAACAGCTTTGCATGAGCTCATGTTTTGTGTATGTGCATGAAAGTTGGTCAAATGAATTATTTTTCCTTGCAGTCTTATCTTGCACCTCCCCCCAAAATTTGGTAAATCCAGATTTTTTTTTTTACAGAGTCTGAGAAAAAAATTGGAATAACTGAATTCCAAATTGATTCTCTGATTTGGTTTGTGTGTTTCTGAAAAATTGAGAATTGATTTCTATGGGGAAATCACTCTGGAAGATATTCGATGGGATGGAGGGGTCATTTTTCAACCAAATTTGGAGGAACCTACTACTCCTGACTTTAAAGATCACCCAGGTTTCATAAAGATTGGACCCCAGACTACTGTAAAAGTTATTTCTTATGTACACAAATTTTGAATGTAGGTGGTTCTGTTTTCAAATCATTAAATAGGACTAGCTTCAGAAAGGGCTGGTTTTTGTGTAGAAGTTTATTTTGTTTAATATACAGCCTGGTCCATTGTAAAGCGTCAGGGCACTTAATGGTACATTAAAATGAGGTTACAAATCCATTTAAAGCCACCAAGCAGCCCACAGAACACAGGCCGCAGAAGTTCAAACCTCAGCTTGGTCTTGGTACTGCAGGATTTCAGCATTCATGATGAGCCCCAGTCCCCCTCTGTTTCCCCCATGCTGTTCGAAATTTCATGATTGGTGTTATAATCCATGTGTGCAAGGTCCAGTGTATGTGGCACACCATACACTGGGTCTGGTTTTCTGCCCTGGACAAGATGGTTGTGTGATCCATGGATGGCAGAGCTATCAATAGCTCCTCTGTCATGCAAAGATCACTATCTAGTTAGCTTTAGGGGTGTTTACTTCAAAAATCAATGTTTTAATTCCATAGTTTAAAGGAAGGACATGATTATAGCCTTCATTAAATATCAGGAGTATTGCTGTCATATCAGAAGGTCATGTCTGCATGTTGGAGCAGTGCTCCCAAAATTGAATTAAAATTATAAACATGCTCTGAAATTACCAAACTAAGTTTAAACTGTTTTGAGTCTGCACTACCCACTCGCAAGGCAAGAGGAGCAGCAAGTGAAGAGGGAGTGCACCCCTGATGGTCTATGGCATATCATCTCTTTAAAGCTTAAAAAGCTACTTGTTCAATGGGCAATAGACCTGCCTTTGGACTCCAGATACCCATTGAAAACAATGACCCCTTAAAGTTTAAGGCAGTTTAAATGGGCCAATGGGCCACAGACCACCTCCTTCCCCCAAGGCAGAAGGAGCAGCATGGGATGAGGTAGAGGAGAGATCTCCTCTGTTAACCCCCTTTAAACTTTAAAATCCACCGCTGTAATCAGGTCTACTCTCCACCCCCCCCCCCCAAAACTTTTTTCAAGTTTTTTTTTCTAGACCTTTCATGTATTGGACACATTCTTGAAGAGGCACCAATTGTGGAGGACCTGGATGAAATGACTTGGGAAGAGAACAAGAACTGGCTGTTTTTGCACATTAATTGTTGCTCTACGTTCTTCTATATGGATCAGAATGGAATGCCATGTGATACTTCAAAGCAGGCTTGAGGGGAATTGCAAATAGTTGTCGATTGCTGTTGTCTGAGAATATCTAGTTAAGAATAGATGGAGGTGGTGGTGACTCTTTTGAATGCCATCGTCTCATACATATTACCACTATTCTTTGTGGTATCCACTGGTGTCAATGGTAGTGTGTGGCTGCAGCTTTTTCTTGAATATAGTGTAGATCTTTGGTGTATTAAACAATCTGTTTTTCTGCTGAAGTAGGGAAATAATCAGCTTTAAGCAGAAGCATAAACAAACTATTATTGCTTTAATCACAGTAACAGGAAGATCATAAATCTGGTAGGTAAAGAGTTGCTGGAAACCCACGTGTTTAGGAAAGCTTAGGTTTGGCTTTAATGGTATTTTAGCTCTCAGTGGCCCTTGTCAAGCAAAACTTTTATTCAGTGAGAAAAGTATAAATAAAAGGTTGTGCTACCAGCACATAACTACTTTGTAAAGCTACTTGCACAAAAATCTGCCACTTACTATTTTACATCCTTCTGCATCTCTCATGTCTTCTCTCCCCATATTACTGCTCCTACTATCTTAGTATCTTTCAGCAAAATACCTAAAGTGCATGTCTGTTAATCTGGGGGGAAGGTCCTTTCTCCTGCAAGTGATGTCAAGGGAGCTTCAAGGAGACAAACGTGTTCAAAAACTGTGCTGTTCTTACTAGGGGAAGCTTAAAAGAAAAAAAGGTTAGCTTCACTGTTCAATTTTGGGTTGTTTTTTTGGTCCAGTCTATTCTGAGTAGATATAGCCTTCATGTCCAGAAGACTGAATGGACTGAGTCATAAACATGTTAAACTTAAAAAGGCACTTTTCAAAGGGTAGTTCTTCAAAGGGCCGTTTTCCTTCTGCTATGAATACAAGAGGACACGGTTTCTGATTTAAAGCCTGTAAGTTTTAGCTGAGGCTTCCTGGGTTGCTAGAACACCCCCCTCCCCCCCCCCCCCGGTGATCTGAACATCTGACAAGATTTTGTTTCTCCTTTTGGCCGCACTTCATACTCTTCAGAAGGGTACCATTTTGGCTGCTTCAGAGGGGAACTTGTGTTTTCTTGATACACTGGCCATAATTTGGTTCTATTGGTACTATTAGAAGTTGGGTTTACCACAACATTTTGCCATTACTGATTTCATTCTGGGCACACTTAGGCCAGAATAGGAATGACTTATATTTAATTGTCATTGTCTGCCAAGACGTTGCTCTCAAAATTGAAAAAAGCTGTTTCAGGTACAATCCCTGGTCTACACTTAGAAAATTCCTGATGGGGCCGTTGTTGGCATTTTTACCTAAATCTACAAGCACAGTCTCTACATCTTGTGACTCTTGTTCTGTTCTGAAATCTCTTTGCTTCTCTAAAAAAGTCACTTTCTCTTTTCTCTAGCTTACATAAACTGATTTCTTTACACTATTTCTCTTAGGATTCTTCTAGGCTATCATCCTTTTAGTTCTGTTCTCCAGTTGTTGATATTATTTCTATTTTTCTCCAGGGAGCACCATAGGGCTTTATAGTTGACTGGTATAAGCTCTCATTCTTAGATAGTGGTTAGTTACTATGTCCATTATTTCTGTGTTTAAAGCCATCTCCAGTTTGAAACCAAACTGCCAAGTGAATAATGATTACTGAGCTACCTTATCATGAATTGATCGTTCATATCACAGCATTTGAATAGTTTATAGTCACCATCCCCAAACATTTAAACAGTATCAGTACTTCTGCTCCTTGTTTTCCTATTAAGTAAGCTTATGAAGTTCTACCCAATTATGTATACTCTAGATGTCTGTGGAGAAATAAGGTCCTAAGTGAGTCCATGGAATAAGTATGGGTAGAGATATGACAGTCAGGGGTTGATGTAGCAGTAACGTCCAGTGAAAAAAGGTTTATTCTCGGGGGGGGGGGGGTTCTCCTCATGTTTTCAAAAAGAAATACTGGGAATTTTTGCAGAGTAACAAATTCCTCTGAAAAACTTTCTCTCTTGGAGTGAGAGAATGCTTGTTAAGACAAGGTTTTACTAAGTCAAAAATGGTAGTATAAAGCTTCTATGAAATAACATCTACTGTATTAGTGAAGCTTTTATGAAATAATATCTACTGTATTAGTGAAGCTTTTATGAAATAACATCTACTGTATTAGTGAATTACTTCCTCAATATACTGTATGTATACAATATTTTCAAGTTTATTGTTTAAATATGACTAATTTTGACCACAGTTAATATGCTATATTGTGTATAGCATATTAACTTCTTAAGAGTTTATTTCAGTGTTTTACTTGCTATCTGCTGCTAGCATACTATAACAGTATGCCTAAATAACACACTAGTTTGTTTACTACAGAATTTTGTCTTTTCTATTTCAAACGTTTATTTTTTCCTCTCTTAGATGCCAGAAACTAACAGTGCAATCCTAAACTGAGTTACTCCAGTCTAAATCCCCTAAACTGAGTTACTCCAGCAAATTTGCAAAGCTTTAAAAATAATAAGACTCTAATACAGAGTTAAAGAAATGCTAGACCAGAGCATAAGCAATTCTGACATATTAAACAACATATAACTATCTGACATATTAAACAACATATAAACTATCCAATATGATCATAAAGCAACAAACAATATCCCTTTACTTATACATCTCTTTGAGACCACTTCCTTACAATACAGCCCTCATATCTGAGTTCAGTTTCACATCATAAAATTGGCTACCAGGGTCCAATCTTCATGAAATAGAGGGATCTTAGTTGATCTTTAGAGGACAGACAGGAGTAGGTTCTCTCCAAATTTGGTGAAGTTTGGTTGAAATATTACCCCTCCAGCCCACCGTATATCTCCCAAAGTAATTTTTCTCATAGAAAACAATGGCTGAATATTCCAGAACTTTCTGAACCAAATTCTGAATTTTGTCTCAGATTCAGTGAAAAAAAAACAAACGGATTTACCAAATTGTTTTGGGTGTACACTCCTATATCACAGTAGAGCCTCACTGCACATGAAAAAGTACTCTAGAAATTATAAGTAATATAATGTTCACCCCATTTAGATTTTTCACTGTTCTATCTAAGAGATGGTAAAAGGTACTTGTTGATTTACCATTTTCTGTTTCCTTCTCCAAGCCAAGTGTGAGGCACTACAGCTCATCCCTACCATTGTTGCCTCTGCCTTCAGTCAAAGTATAAAGTGTGATTTCCTTGTGTGGTGGGACTTGTCTGCTAGCTTATTGGCTTGTGTGGTATTGTATAAATATTGTGTGGTATTGTATAAATAATAAAGTATCCATATGAACAAGTCAGGCTGCAGAACGTCAGTAAGGCAATACTATAAGAGGTGACTTTTGTCATATCCAGCTTTGTGTGTATTCAAGAATAGAGCATTACCATCTCTGTCTTCACAACTAGCCAATTTCACTTCTGTCTGCAAGTGACAAAGTGTTGTGTTGATAGATGATTTGTGTACAATGTTTTTGATAATTATCAGTTAGTAGAGAAAATCTCAACTGGGAAACATTGGATGGTGCTGAGATTTAGCCAGGATAGCTTCTGTCAGTGTTGATGGGCTGTCTTTTGGATGTGGATACCTACTAATGTCGATAATAGTTTTGATTAGTGGCTTGCTGTGTATACATGATTATTTCCAGTGGGTGGTGATGTGCAGCTTGATTTTGCTTTTTATTTAAAGGTTTTGATTTGCAGATTTAATTTTGAGGTCTCTCCCTTGTTGCTGGCAAGTGACCTGATAATATTCTAGACTTTGTCTCTTTTAAATGATTGAGGCTCTCAACTAGAAAAAGGAAATTCTTTCACATTAGTCCATTTGAACAGCAAGGCAATTTTCCACATGGAGGCTTTATGGAAATGTGCTGCAGCTCCTTCCAACCATGACCAGGACATTATAGGAAATGTATTTTCATGGAAGATTTGCTTCAATTGCCTAGTGCAGGGTGTGGTAGCAGTGGTGATGTGGAGAATGGTGTTTGTTCTGTTAATGGACAACTGTGCGCCATGATGTGAATCCCTTCTGTTAAATTAAATTGGCTGTGTTTCCCACCATGACCAGCTTGTCGGTACTGATGCATTGTTCCTTACCATGTAAACCCTGCTGTGTGACGTGGTAAGACATATTATGGAGGAATTGAGTGAGACTCATGTGGGCATGTGCACGGAATTCCGGCTGGGGATTTAACTGCCACAAACAAATGGAGTATGCTCGCTAATTCCCTTGACCCACACAAAACCCACTAGAAATGTTCTTCTAGCCCCCAAATTCCTAGCTAATAATAGCAGGATTTAATTTCATTAATAAGGCACCAGTTTTGCCTACACCTATAAGGATATAAGAGAGCCAGTTTGGTGTAGTGGTTAAGAGTGCAGGACTCTAATCTGGAGAACCGGGTTTGATTCCTCACTCCTCCACTTGAAGCCAGCTGGGTGACCTTGGGTCAGTAACAGCTTCTAGCTATCTCAGCCCCACCCACCGCACAGGGTGTTTTGTTGTGGGGATAATAATGGCATACTTTGTAAACCGCTCTCAGTGGGTGTTAAGTCATCCTGAAGGGTTTATAATAACATAAATTGAATGTTATTATTATTATTGATATATTGAAGCCTTTCCCAGATTGTTAAGTACAGAATATATTTTTTGCAGCATTCACCACTTTAACTAATGATATGGAGGTCTCTGCCTTAAATGTGAACAGACCTATATTCGGTAGACCATCGTCTACAGAATGATGCCATTCTAGGTGATCCTGTGGAATATGTAAAGAGCTGCTTTCCATTGAATCAGAACTGTGGTCAACTGAAAATATAACATAGATGGCCTATTGTTTTTGAAAAAAGGCTTGGCCAAAGCATAGTGTGTTCCTTAGATTGCAGGTGACTTACAATGAGGTAGGCTTTCCAGAAAATTTTCTAATGTCCTATCTAGAACATAATCTGATTCAGCATGTTTATTTTTACTTACATTTAATAACCAAAATTTAAAAGTAGTAACAAATACTTGAGCTGTAATTAGGGAAAAAATAAATCCAGCGTGTTTAGTTGTGCGGTGCTTTATATAGAAATGTATTTTTAATGAAATAATACTGTAAACATTTAAAGATAATATAGCATGTACTTAAAGACAATATATATATACTTAAAAATTATCTTGTTTAAAATTAAGGGGAAAAGTCTTGAAGTCACTGAGAACAGTTGACGCACTTTTAGCACACACAAAAACTATGCATGATATGATGTGGTTGTGGTTGTCTGTTTCAATAGAATTTAAGATGAAACATGAAATACCTCCCAAACCACAGAAAATGTGTGGGATAACAAAAAAAAATCTTCACCTGATATGTAAAATGCAAAATGGTAGGCAAGCAGGGGACTCGAGGTAATGCATCATACCAGAAAACTCCCCCCATACCACTACTTATTTCTGTGGATGGGAAAGGTATACATATCTTCTCTGGAACGTATCATTTATTCCTGAAAGCTTGTTGACAGCCTGTGTAGGTCTTTCAAAAGTGGTAAGATATTCTCTGTAATCAGCCAAAAGTCTTGCTAGTGCACTTTGAACTACTTGAAGTTTCCAGACAAACTTCAATAGCAGCCCCATGTGTCATAGCACTGTAGCCTTGATGTGATCAGAGTATGGATAGCGGTGGTTAGTTACAGCTTTTCTGGAAGGAATGAAGCTGATATGAGCCAACTTAAAAGTGGCTGAAGTCGCTATGTGTCATGTATGAAACTTGAGCATGGTCTTTAGAAGTGGATCTGATAAGCTGCAAAACTACCTTTTTAAAAGAATGTGTGCAGTACAACTGGCCAACTCCTCAACTCTTGATGAAATGCATCGTCTCTTAATAGCACTTCAGCCTTGTTGAGGCTGGACATTTGTTTATTGACCTGCATCCGGCACATTCCCAACTCCGGAAACCTTTCAAAACCTTCACTGCTTCACCTGGTTCTGTAGAAAAAGAGAACTAGAGCGGTGTGACATCAGCCTATTGTAGCATAGTACCAGCAGCTAGTCCTCCTGTCTCTGGCACTCTTGGTCTACTACCCACGGTCCTGGCCTTGACACCTGTAAAGTCACAACTAACCCCCCTTCTTGTCATGTGACTCAGACACATTATTTCCTGACACATGCTTGCAGTTTGGCAGATCCCGGGCCTGGAAAGTTGAATACCACTGAGGTAGATGTATCAGTGATCTGCATTTACATAAGGCGACTTCATGATGTTCATCCAGTGTATTGTCCATTTTTTAATCAGACTATTCAGGGGGAAAGTGTTTAAAGGTATTTTTTGCTGGTCACAAGCCTGCAGGAGCTGGCAGCAGCACCAACAGGCCTTCCTATGCTGCCTCCACCCCCTCTTCCCTGCTGGAAGCACTCCTTCTGCGCCACCTGTGCCATCTCCCCTCTGTATCCAGCCTGCTCACCCAGGCACCTGCACACCAAGGAAACAGCCACCCACCCACCCTGCTCACCTGGGCTCCTTATAGTGCCACCTGGGAGTAGCTGGCTGCTTGCTCAGGCTCCTGTGTGGTTCCGCCTGGGAGTGGCTGGCCAGCAGCCCACCCTGGAAGTGGGGCAGTGTGATGATGATGTCACTTCATTAGTAATGTCATCACACCAGGTGCCAGGAGCACTCATGCTGCTACTTTTCCAGAGGTGAGTGCCACTCCCCCCCCCCCGCCCTCTCCTCAGGGGGCAGTATTTCTCTGATCCCATCTGGCACTCCTGCAGGCAAGCAAACATTGTTTCAAAATAAACAGCATTTTAAAATTTGAAAATGTATAAAGGCTTACTGAATATGCATTTTCTCTCTGAGAAAAGATGATAAAATATAGTTTAGGATTTTCAGAAGCTGCCAGACCTGTAGTTTTTTAAAATCTACAAGAAAGTACACTTTGCAATATTGATGTGGGGAACTGTTATGAAGGATGGAATTGTAAGAAGCCTGGTGGACGTGGGCTACTGCTTGTACTAACATTAAATGTTTTCCTGGATTGCAGCCACTGGGTATACTCCAAAGAGAATTAAGTCAATGGGACCTAAGTGCTTAATTGTGCATTCAAGCCCCATTGATTTCAATAGGACTTAAATACTCTTAACTTTCTTTGGATTGTGCCCAGGAGATTTTGTACATTGTACCAGAATGCATAATTTTTTGCAGCAGCTTTGAAAGGTTTTTATACTGAAAGAGAGACTACTGCTTCTTAATGTAACCAGGGTGATTTTGGCAATTAGCTGACATGGGCACTGATGTTCAGTGCCTAATTATTACTAATTTAATTGGCTTTGAGCATACCAGTAGCTGCACCTGTTAAGAAGGGGCCAAACTCCTTCAGAAAACTGCCTCATTATTAGTCTAATTCATTTCTTTCTCCCTCCCCTATCTGCAATAAGATTACCTCAGAAAAGTGAGGTAAGCCTGTTTGCATACTATGCAGAAAAGCTGAAATGAGCAATTAAAACCACACACATTTGGACAGATGGCTGCATCACTTTTGATTAGGTACGTGAACAGCACTAATAGATACAGTGCATGTGATGCGATATTCATTTTGTTCTTCAACTGTATCTGTGGGTTTTTAAAGAAAAATACATAATTATTCCATCCTTCCTGATTTCTGAACTGGTACGTTCCATTTGCACTCTGTTCTTGTAACATAGTAGATAAATAACATTGTGGGGTGTGGGAGATACGTGTGGGAGATACGTAAGATACCCAGTTTCATAACTCACATAATCTTCTTATAACTGTCAAATGCCTTTTGGGATAGGGGCAGCGATGGATTCTGATTGTAGACTCATTTGCTTCACGTTAATTCCCTTAGACTGTTCTCCAGAGTTACTGAGCTTAGGATCTCAGCCTTAAAGTGATGCAATGGACAATCACGTACCTTGTTTATGTTCCGCTGATAAATGTGGATTACTACACATTACTACAGTTTTATTCTGTTGAGAACTGAAAACTTTCAGTGTAAAATGAAAGGCCTTTGTACTATCAAAAGTGCTGGAAATGGTGCATTTCTTCTGTACAATGACAGGTGTTTAGGGTAAAGAAGCCTAATCATCTGGTCAGTGACAGTTCCTGATTTAATCCTTTTAGATTAAAGAAACATGCACCTGATATTACAGGTAGTGACAGGAGCATGAGAAGAGTAGTTCTCTTCAAATGATGGATTGATTCTATGTGGAGATAAATTGGTGCCTTTATGAGGATGAAGATAGAAATGTGGTTGGAAGTGGTAAGATCTGAAAGTCTTATAACCCACATTCAGAAGGAAATGGAATCAATCTTTTGAAGGAAAGTTTATACTCAGTATAATATAAATACCACAAGGATTTTTACCACAAAGTTTAGTGAATTCAGAGTCCATTGTGGAATAGGTTAACCACACCACATTTCTTCAGGAGAATGCACTTAGTTCACTTGTGCAGTTTGAGGAGGTTTTATGCTAGGATTACAAGGCTTAATCAATTTAATTCGTGCACTTAAAGCTTTGACTTAAACTCTCCTTTCCCTGATTGATCAGTGGGATTGAAAACAAACATTCTGGGATTCAGTATAGTTTAATGGCCTGATGGTATTGCAGGGGGCTCATCTGTGTTGGCACCTTCATCCCTGCTCTAGATGCAGTGGTTTTGAAAAGGAAACCAAGATGGCTTTTTCTTCCAGTTTGCTGTTCAAACTAATCAATAATCTAGCTTTCTTTTGAATAGCAAGAACCTAAAGCATCTGACACTGATGGTTCTTGGTCAAAAACAATGTTGTTAATGCTTTAAAACAAACAAACAAACAAACAAACAAACAAACAAACAAACAGATCTTCCATAGTACTAATGGGTATTAAACTCATTTAATTTTGTGGCCATTATAACTGTGTTGTGTTAATGTGCATACATAATACTGCTGATCTGTTAACCATTGATTGCAAGCTGGCTATGGGCTCGTATATACCTTCCTCCTTCCTCCTCTATTCTATTTTTATTTTATTTATGTCATTTATAGTTCACCTTTCTCACTGAGACTCAAGGCAGATTACACAGTGTGATATTAGTACAGTCTATATCAAGGACATTTCCATAAACAATGCCATCAGGTAAATAAATACAAGTTTACAAAGACATAGCATTAGCAAGAATCCAATACCGAGTTGAAGAAATGCTGAAACAGAACATAATCAATTCTAGGACTGATACTAGACTACATGAAGCACAGGTAGCTCATAGAAGCACATATTTAAAGCAACAGATAGTACATAAGGCAACATAGTGGTGAAGTCTATGGTTCCTAACTCATGTATTTCACTGATACATGTTGGTTTTAACCAGGGCTTTTTTTCAGGGGGAATGTGGGGGAACGGCATTCCGGCACCTCTTGAAAATACTCAGCAATAGTGCTTGAAAATAATATGATTTCAAAGAATCCCATGTGTTTCGTCCTCATTTCCCTCTTGAGAGTTCCGCCACTTCTTTTTCCAGAAAAAAACCCTGGGCTTAACCATAGTTTGGTGTTTCTTGGGTACAGATGCAACATGTGCTTTCCACTAATCAAGATTTCCATCTTAATAAAAATCTGAAACCAGAATTTGATGCAAATTTGAAAGATTAGTAGTGTTTTGGTTGCTTGGGACCTAGGATTGTGAATAGGTTCTTCCTTAACTTGGTCTTTCTGCATGTGAACAACCAAAAATGTAAATGTAGTGTAAACCTGAACAATGTGGCTTTGATGGTCATGCTCTTTTACTATGATCATGGTAAAAGAGCTGATTTGAGATTTATAATGCAATCCTAAGCATAGTCACACCATTCTAAGCCCACTGAAATCAACAGGTTTAGACTGGAGTAACTCTTCTTAGGATTGCACTGTTAATCTTCATTGAATTAACAGTGCTGCTTTCTATTGTTGCATCCATGGGTGGTGATCGTTGTTCCCAGTTTCCTGCCTCTCTGATGCTTCTTACCATGCTTCCTATCTGCCTTGTATGTCAACCCAGCTAACTCTATTCTCCTGTCTACTGTCTCACCAACCTGGACTTCCTTGCCCTAGCTAGTGGACAACAGTGTGCCTGCATATGACTATGGTGGGCATTCCTCTGTCCTTCTCCCACTACCATGCATTATGTCAGGAGTCCCTTTTTGTATTCTTTGTTTGTAAAATTTAATTTGAAAAGAAGACATTAAAGATATCCTTATCTTCTAATCGCAAATGGAAGCTTTTGTTTATCAAGCTAAAATTGTCTCCTTCAAAATCCTCAAAAAGGCACCTTCACTGAAGTTTCATAATATGTAAATATAATGAATTAATTAATGAACTAATTATTAAAATCCAGGAACTTAAACCACTTTGCTTGATTGTCAGCTCTATTCTATATTCATGAATCTCAAATACGTAACCAGTCTATTCATACCTGTGTCTAGCCTGCAAGAAGACGTTCGTTTTTGTCTTGTGAACAGAACTTCAAAATATCCCACAGCATGTTGCTAAATGTTGAGGGTATGTTCTCACCTTGCATTTTCCAACATGTTCTGCCACTGTAACTAGCATGGAAACATTGTCCAGGAACTGGTATAAGATGACTGGAGGTAACTTTCAGAGGTGTTTGCTGAGTGTTTTGCCATGGAGACTGAAAAACTAGGAAGTTTATCTAGCAGCCAACATGTTACAGTTATGGTATTTGTAGGAGACAATGTTTACAACTAAAGCTTAGAGCCAAAACAGAGGAGACGACTGAAGTGTGGAGGACACTCGTCAGTTTGCCGCAAGGGTCCAGGGGAAGTGTAGTGAGAAAGAACCTCTGCCAAGGAGAAGAGGGAGAGCTCCCTCTCGCTACCGCCAGCTCCCCATGCTCCCCTAAAAACACTCTGCAGCCTCCTCGCCTGTGAGGAACAGAGGAACAGATGAGCCCCTCCGGTGCGGCCTCAATAGCTTGAAAGGGAAGCGGGGCAGCTGCAGCTCAGCTGGGCTTGGAGGCAGCATGCGTTGCTTCCAATTGCGCCCCAGCAGCAGGAGTTTCTCTACTAGGTGCACAAGGCACGAGCCCTGTGCTGGCTCCCTGTGCACATGCCATCCATCCTCGCACCACTGCCAGTTCTTCAAAACACTGCCAGCCCTCCGGCGTGGCCTCAGCAGCTCGAGGCGGAGAAACGGAAGTGGTAGCAGCTGCAGCTCAGCTGGGCTCAGAGCGGCACGTGCTGCTTCCAGTTGCTCTCGTTGCTCCCCTAAATGCACTCAGCAGCCAGAGGGAGCCAAGTACACTGGTAGCGGCAAGAGGGGCAAGGTGGCGGCAGCTGGGGTGCACCCTCACACTGAGGGACTGGGAGCCGAGCGGGAGCTGGAGAATGATTCATGGGCGCTGAGCAGGGGAAGAGCTGAGTGTGCCCGCCCCACTCTTCTGGGGCTGGCAGTGGCGGGAGGAGGATGGATGGCACGTGCGCAGAGAGCCAGCACAGGGCTTGTGCCTCGTGCACCTGGGAGAGGAGCTCCTACTGCTGGGGCACAATTGGAAGCAACGCATGCTGCCTCCAAGCCCAGCTGAGCTGCAGCTGCCCCGCTTCCCTTTCAAGCTATTGAGGCCGCACCGGAGGGGCTCATCTGCTCCTCGCAGGTGAGGAGGCTGCAGAGTGCTTTTAGGGGAGCATGGGGAGCTGGCAGCAGCGAGAGGGAGCTCTCCCTCTTCTCCCTGGCAGAGGTTCTTTCTCACTACACTTCCCGTGGATGTTTGTGGGAAATTGATTAGTGTCCTCCACGTAGCAGGCGTCTCATCTGTTTTGGCTCTTAGATGGATAGAAGGCACTGGTGGTGCCACTAGTCTCTGTGTAGAGGCATGCAAGTTATACTATCCTAAGAGGTAGCGGTGGCCTGTAGAATCATTCAGAAGCAACTGTCTTTCTTTGCTCTCAGCATATTCAATAGGCTGAGTGAAGGCGATCAACTGCATATCATTAATGTTCCGGAATATAATGTTCAGCATCCCACCCACCCCCCCACACACACCATAAAGGCAAGTGAAAGGATAAATGCATTTAACAATACTTCTTAAAAAATCAGTCCATTGAATAAATTTCTGCAAATTAGCACTGCAGCTTGTGGAAAAGCTGTTGTATTTTTACCAGCTCAGGTTTTAGGCCATAAAACTTATATTAGAATTAGTTTATTCCCTTGAGGGCTTGCCAGGAGATTAGTATTGGCAAAGTGAACGCTTGAGCAGCTGGTGGAATTTTTCAGTTGCTGATTTGGGCTCTCTTCCTATTGCATGGTTAAGGTTTGGGTACTAGATGCATGAAAACTGATATGCAGCAAGTTACCAAGTTGCTTATTTTGTAGTAAACAGAAAATTTCAGTGTACTATCATGTGTAAATCAGGTTTTCTGGCTGTTGTTGAAACTATATTGGTTTCTCAGTTTTTGTGCGATTTCATTGGTTAATATCATGACCCAGGTTAGAGAGTCTGTTGGTGAAGGCCTGGAGGTTGGGGACATGGGGTGGCACCATCAGTATAATTGCATTATGTCTCTTCCAGGGAGAAGTAGGAAGTGATGTCACTTCATTCTAGAGTTTCCAGTAATTCCTGGGGCAGAACAACATAAATTTCAGATTTCCTCTGGAAATGACATAATGCCACCACACTGCCAATGATTTTTTAAAAAAATTCTCCTGCCAGCCATTGGAGAGGCAGTGGGGAATGGGGGCTAGGGGCAGGGGAATCTGGCGTCCCCTAAAATGTTTAAAGCAAGGCAGCCATTGTTGAAGTATTCAGTGTAGTTTTACAAATACTTACATAATTTATTCAGGAGCCAACTGCTTTCATTTGATTGGGGAGGTGGAGAGCCATTTGTTGTTTATTCTTCAATAAAGCCAGGGAAGGGTATTACACTTTTCCTGAGGGGTGGGCTCTTTCAGGTTGTTTGCTTTGCTTCTGGGCCTGGCTGTGTTGTGGTAATGAAGGTAAATTTTTCCCAAATCTCCCTCCTTGGGAGAAGGGGATGAAGGCATTATTGTTTCTTAGTATTATTCTTCATCCTCATTTGTGGAAACCTGGGGCAGAAGGATCTCCTCAGTTATGACTTTCATACATGTTCCAGGAAAAAGCTGCTCCTTTCCACATGTTCCAGGACTCCTTTGCTGATATAGAAATGTATTGGTTTCATCTTGGCTTGGGATAGAATTAGCCGTTTTCTCCCCTGCTGCCCCAAACCTATGCTGGCACATAATACATATTCTCTTTAAAACAAAGTTTTTTCAAACAGTTAAGTTATAGCCTATTCTGTAGAGTAAATATATTATAACCAAATAACTAAAGAGTGACTAAACATTTCATAGGTTTTTTTCATATAATATGTGTTTTTCTCCAAAAACTTTTGGCTTCTGTTCAGAAACTGGCCATGAGCTTGTTCCAGGTCTAGGGATGTTTGTATGCTGTTATATGGGCTGTATAGCCGTGGTCTTGGCATTGTAGTTCCTGACGTTTCACCAGCAGCTGTGACTGGCATCTTCAGAGGTATAGCACCAAAAGACAGAGATCTCTCAGTGTCAATGTGTGGAGAAGATGTTAGCAGGTAATTTGTGTGCTGTTGCTTCCATAGCACATTGAAGAAAGGAATCTGTTCAGTGTAGTTTAATAAGCTCCTTACCTGAGCAGGTACAGCTTTTCCCTCCTCTTCCCCAAACCCTTTAGGCATGTGATGGGAAACTGAGGCTTCCTAGGATACGCACAGTTCCTTTCTGCATTTGAGGAAGAAAGCAAAAAGAAACCTCTCCGCTCTTCCATCAGAAGGTTAAATGGAAAGAGAAATGGGAGAGAATGTGATCATGTTACTTAGAGAATATTAAAGAACTTATAGCTTTATGCTAGACACCTGTTTCTGCTATAAAGACATGACACAGAGTAGTGTTTTGAAGGTACTGATAATTATTTCTAGTCCCAGTTGCCTGTACTAGGTGAGGATTACAAAATGACAAACGGACTTTCAATGCCCAGGCTCTCATGACAGTAGCTGCTACCGCTACCTGAGTGCTTTTCCACAAAATCATTCATGGTGTGTCCTACTTGCAGGATAGCAGTTTGCTTAGAAAATGAAATCCCCAAATTAGCAGCAGTATTTCAAGGAAAGAAACACAGATTTAAACAAATGCAGTGTGATGCACAGATTACCCAAACAGTCATAACAATGTGATGTTTTAGAGATCCTGTTGAATCATGGGGTCAGTTCAGTGACATGCTGTGCCTCCAGGGCATGGCTCCTGAACGATCACTTGGGTGCACGCATATAATCTTCTGTTTATCTGCGCAGTTTGCTCAAGTGATCCAGCAAGTTGCCCCTGTTCAGGGATTTGCCTTGTGTTAGAAAACCATGCATGATTCATTTTACATATGTTATATGAATATAGCTTGTGTGATATTTCCATTTCAGGATTGTTCAGGGGTCTAATATTTCTCTGAGAAAGAGGCATAGTTCTCCCCATAGATGTTGTATTCTTTATCAGGAAAAAGCTGGAACAAATTACTAATTTAAGTACATGATGCTTGACTAAACTGGTTGCACTAGAGAGGGCATTTTTACCCACAAAAATCTGAGGTATGATGAACAGGTTGGAAAGAATAGGCTGTGCAAAGTGTTTTCGTTGGTCTCTTCCTGACACTTACATAACATCCTTATAGCAGATGGTGCCTGGAGCATTTCACATAATCACATAAAATGGAATTAGCACTTCAGGTGTGTACTTTTAAGTTACAGAAGTAAATGCAGTAGAGTAGTTAAGAGCATAGCCAAGAGATAACAGCTACCAGTTCAGTTCTCTGTTAATTTTGAAACTCACTGTGTGGTTTTAGGCAAATCATTATCTTTCAGTCTCAGCCCCTCCCCTTTGTTATATGTAAGTGATAATACCGGTCAACCTCACAAGGATACTGTAAGACTTACTGACTTAAAATGAGCACTAAAAACAACTAATATGGTATATGTTCTTTTGCTATTATTAAAATGAAATTTCAGAATGTGAGTAGGCGAAAATTATAGGTTGGATCCCACTGCAGTCCACTGATCTCCACAAAATGTTGCTCCTGTGCGATAGTGGACACAGAGGGATGTCATGAGGGGCAGTTTGCAATGGGAAGGGGGAATTTCTGGAAATTGCCAGTTTATTCTACCCGACATTGTATTTCCTAGCAATGTCTGACCTCATGTATAACCTAATTATAGTCTTTTTTGCATGGAGACTTTTCATTGGCCCCATGCTGCATCAATTTCTCTCCAGAGTTCTACATGCACGGTTAAAATACCCAGACTGCTTCCCAGACCTTTTTGCACAGAGAAAGGCTGCAGAACTGATCTTTTTGTCCTTTCTGAAGCTTTTCTCCCTGCACACATACTGCAACTTTTTTTCCTAAGTAGTCAAACTGTGGCTACTTTGAAGTGCAGAATACTTTCCTTGTTTTGTAGTAGCTATTTTGAAGTGCAGAATACTTCCTGGTTTGAGGCCTGGCCCTGCCTTTTGCTCTCCCCTTTATCCATCTGTGTCTTGATTGGCTGAACAGCAACCAAGCCATTTTTTCCCCTGAATTTGTCTTTATTATTTTCTAAACAGCAACATTGGTGCCTTTAAAAAAAGCAAAAAACAAAAAAACTCGAGCAGCTGACGGGGGAAAAACACTGTGATATGGCTAACACAAAAACTCTGCAGAGTGCCCTGAATCTCACATCATATTTTAAAGTTGCCTTCTGTGCTTCCTGTACTTTTTAGTTTCTTTGATGTTCTTTTTTTAAAAATGTAAACAACAATGTTACTACCTTGGTGTCTTAAAAAAACAAAAACAAAACCCTTGGTGAAACTGATATGTTCCCCAGAAAGTCTGCAGCAGAAACGGGGCATTTTTCTAGAGCAGAAAAAATAAACAGACACCACTTTGGTTTGACTCTTTCAAGTGTGGAACTCCAGAGGCACAAAGTGGATCCAGTCCTCATGAATTGAATATCCAGAAAACCCAGTGTAAGTGTGAATGTGGAAGACACCTATATATGAGTGAATGTGCAGGAAGTAAATACCACAAGAGTCTTTGTCTTCAGAGACATTCAGAATAGGCATCAGCTCAGCTTGGAACAGATTAAAATGTATCAGCATTCATACACTACAGCATTCACATTGCTAGTGTACCTCCTCAGAATATCGATGAACAGATAACCACTGAGATCTATTGTAAATCAGTCACTAACTCAGGGTACCTTCCCCCACCCGCTCAAACAGGCAGTTATCTATCCGCTAATTAAAAAGTCATCTCTAGACAAAGCTGATGTGGCCAATTATCGTCCAGTCTCTAATCTGCCCTTTCTGGGCAGAATGATTGAGAGAGCAGTAGCAGACTAACTCCAGATCTTCTTGGAAAACTCTAGCACTCTAGACCCTTTCCAGTCTGGATTCAGACTAGGGCATGGGACAGAGACAGCACTAGTAGCGTTAGTGGATGATCTCCATCTAAATATAGGCAAATGCCACGCCTCCTTATTGCTCCTCCTGGATCTATCTGCAGCCTTTGATATGGTAGACCATGCCATCCTGTTGAGGTGTTTAGAAACAGAAGTCGGCATCAAAGGATGTGCCTTGGACTGGTTTAAATCGTTTCTCATGGAATGGACTCAAAGGTTGCTGTCAGAGATCATCTATCTCCGGAATGGGAATTAACTTGTGGAATCCTGCAGGGCGCAATCTTATCTCCCATGTTATTCAGCCGCTACGTAAAACCTTTAGGAGAACTCATTCGCAGCTATGGAGTGGGATGTCATCAATATACAGATACCCAACTCTATATCTCGCTATCCAGGTCCCCACAGGATGCAGTAGAAACCTTAGATCACTGCCTGACAGCCGTAGTAAAATGGCTGAAAAATAAAAAATTAAAATTGAACCCAGACAAGACTGAAGTGATACTTGTTCAGAAGTCAGAAATCTTGAAAAACATTGTACTCCCCACCTTCAGTGGAGTTTGTTTAACCTTTTCAGACTCGGTGAAAAGCCTAGGGGTTATACTGCATCCAGCACTACTACTAGAAAAACAAGTTAAGGCAGCTGCAAAAAACGCTTACTACAATCTCACTCTTGCCTGGAAAATGGCTTCTTATCTCGACATGGCCAACCTGGCCACCTGGTTCCATGCTATATTGTAACATCAAATCTTGACTATTGTAATGCATTATACATTGGTCTCCCATCTAAGTTAACTAGGAGGCTCCAGTTGGTACAAAATGCTGCAGCTCGACTATTATCAGGAGCGAGCAGGAGCTTGAACATCACTCCCATCCTACAGTCACTCCATTGGCTACCTATCAGTTACCGTGCTCAGTTCAAGGTAATGGTTATTACATACAAAGCCCTTCACAGCTTTGGTCCAGCATACCTACGGGACCGCCTCTCTCCCTATGTCCCTCCACGGCAGCTTTGCTCACCTGAACAGGGTCTCTTGCAGGTGCCAGCCTGTACATGGGTGAAATCAACAGCAGCCCATACGTGATTTTTTTCTGTGGTGGCCCTACCCTATAGAACAGCCTGCCTGAGGAGGACAGGAGAGCCCCCACCCACCTGGCTTTCCGCAAACAATGCAAACCTGAATTATTCAAAAAGGCCTTTTTTCTCATCTAAGACGGGTGGTATTGTAGGAAAGGGATCCCAGATGTCTTGCTAATGAGTTAGAAACCATAGATTTCACCATTATGTTGTCTTACATATTATCTGTTGCTTTAAATATGTACTCCTATATCCTACCTGTGCTTTATGTTGTTCATTGTAAGTTCTAGAATTGATTATGTTCTGTTTCAGCAATTCCTCAACCCCATACTGGATCCTTGCTAATACTATATCTTTGTAAACATATATTCGTTTACCCCATGACATTGTTTATGAAAATGTTCTTGACACTGTATGGAAATGCCTGCCCTTGTCCTTGCCACTAATTGTACTAATCTCACACTATGTAATCCACCTTGAGTCTCAGTGAGAAAGGCGGAATATAAATAACATAAATTAAATAAAATAAATAAATAATAAATTAACAAGAGCCAGCATGATATAGTGGTTGGAGGACTAGGATCTTGGAGACTTTGGTTCAAATCCCTGTTCTGCCATGCAAGCTTGCTGAGTGTTTTTGGGCTAGTCATTCTCTCTCAGTCTAACCTACTACAGGGTTATTGTAAGGATAAAACAGAGGAGGGGAGATTTTTGTAAGTTCTGTTAGGTGCCCATTGGAAACAAAAGCAGGGTCTAAATAGAGTAAATAAAATAATAAATTTGAAATCCTACCTTGTACCTGGTCTGCCTTGTGATTTTCCATGTGAATAGATTCTGAGACTGCTAGCCTGAAAGATTTACTGTATTCCCTTTTTTCAAAAACAGTGTTCATGTTCTAATTAAAAGTGAAGCATTAAGAACGATAAATTAATAACTGAAGAGAGCAAGCTCACTGCAATAAGATCTGATCTGAAAATTTGGGAGGGTGGGTCCCAAAAATTTTATTTTAAATATTTCCAGTGGGGAAAAATTGGAAAATTTGGGGGAGCACTGAAAAAAAAAACAGTCCAGTAAAAAAATATGTTGTTTGAGAAACAAAAGGAAATGGTCAGACTGCCTGAATATTTAGAGGGGGGAGAGAGCTGAGCAGCATTTGAATATTTAACCAGTTCCATCTAGAAGTACAACTAGAATATCTAGCCAGTTTCAACTAGGAATACTAACATGCAGTGGCTTGTCTCTTTTCTCCATGGTCAGGGACAGTGGGTGGCACTTGGGGAGAGGTTATCCACATGCCAACCATTGGTGTGTGGTGTCCCACAAGGGGTGATACTCTCTCTCCTGTTGTTCAGTCTTTATTTGTGCCCCCTTGCCCAGTTGGTATGGAGTTTCGGACTGGGTTGTCACCAATATGCAGATGACACCCAGTTGTATCTGTTGATGGATGGATGGCCTGGCTCGGCCCTGGATGCCTTGGCGAGAGCTTTAGAGGCCATGTCTGGACGGGTGAGGCAGAGCTGGCTGAAGTTGAATCTGGAGAAGACGAAGATCCTGTTCTTGGGCTGTGGGTCGGTGGATTTGGGGATCTGACTTCCAGCCTTTGATGGGGCACCACTTGTGCCCGTCCCATTAGTCAGGAGTCTCAGAGTGACACTGTACCCTTCCCTAACAATGGAGGGCCAGGTCACAGCAATTGTCCAGTCTGCATTCTTTGATCTTCAGCAGGCCAGGCAGCTTGCACCTTATCTGTTTACCCACGACCTAACCACAGTGATCCATGCAACAGTCACCTCCAGATTAGATTACTATAACTCACTCTACACAGGGCTTCCTTTGGTCCTGAGTAAGTCAGAATTCTGCTGAGGATACCATAAAGGTAAAGGTAGGCTCCTGTGCAAGCACCAAGTCATTACTGACCCATGGGGGATGTCGCATCACAATGTTTTCTTGGCAGACTTTTTTTACGGGGTGGTTTGTCATTGCCTTCCCCAGTCATCTACACTTTACCCCCAGGAAACTGGGTACTCATTTTACCGACCTCGAACGGATGGAAAGCTGAGTCAACCTTGAGCCAGCTACTTGAACCTGGCTTCCGCCAGGATCGAACTCAGGTCATAAGCAGAGCTTGGGCTGCAGTACTGCAGCTTACCACTCTGCGCCACGGGGCTCTTCGAGGATACCATATAGGGCACATATCACACCAATCCTGCATCAGCTGCACTGGCTCCCCGTGGAGTTCTGGATCAGGTTCAGGGTTTTGGTCTTAACCTTCAAAGCTCTAAATGGACTGGGACCAACATACCTGAGGGACCGCCTCTCCCTGTATATACCCCAGAGAGCGCTTAGATCAGCAGGATAACATCTACTGGTGGTCCCTGGTCCCAGGGAGGTTCGGCTGGCCTCAACCAGGACCAGGGCTTTTTCAGTCCTGGCCCCAACCTGGTGGAACTCTCTGTCTGAGGATACTTGGGCCCGCCAAGATCTTAAATCCTTTGGTGGGCCTGCAAGACAGAGATATTCCGTCAGTCTCCCGTCAAGGGGGGGGGACTATATACAACCATCTGCCCCTTGATATGCACAGTTACTGTGGCAATATTAGCTTGTACCCCCTCTCTCCCCACCTGTTTACACTCTGACTGGGAAAGAGTGGAAGGAGCTGCCATCTTGACATTATTTTAATGTTTGATTCTACATACATACTGATGACCATGGTTTTAATGTTATCTAAATGTTTGTTTTTGTAATATTATGCTGCTGTAACCCACCCTGAGCCCACTTGCAGGGAGGGTGGGACATAAATTGAAACAAACAAACAAACAAACAAACAAATAAATAAATAAAATATTAAACCATGACTTCTGATAAGTTAGCAAGTTTTTTAAAAAAAAAATCAATTGTACAGCCTGATGTGCCTATGAAATGCCCTGCCTGCAGTTCTAAGCAGACTACCTCTTTTCTGAGTTACTCTACAAAGAGAGTGCCCAATGAGAGCCAGTATGGTATAGTGAGCAGAATGTTCTATTAGAAGCAGGGAGGCTCAGTTCAATTATCTGATTTGTTCACCAGATATTTTTGTGCCCATCAGGGCATCTTAGCCAAAATGACATCACAGACTTAGTGTAAAGCTAAAATAAGCAGATTCCACCCTGACCTGCCCAAAGGAGAGGAGGTTCTCCCTATAAACTATCAATCTTGAACCCAATGATTGTGAACAATTTTAATATCGGTAACATAACATTGTAAACAATTTTAATGTCAGGCAAGTTACTAGCAACTCCCTTTGGAGAAGGCGTTTCCATTATGAGATTCCAGGTGTGGCCACTCTGAAAATTCCTGAGAACCTGGCAAAGACATCAGTTACCAATTATAGATCCCTTTAATTGTGGGATAAGGACTGATTTCTGTTGTCATCTTACACGGAATGTATGTTTTATTATGTATAGACCATTGACATGCTAATGATTTGTACTCTGGTTGTGTTCTATTTATGATGATATTTATTGAATGATGAGAATTGTTGATTATTGGCTGTTATTTATTGATGAATATTTATTGACTGATTTAATTGTATA
Organism: Eublepharis macularius; assembly: GCF_028583425.1. Taxonomy (NCBI): domain Eukaryota; kingdom Metazoa; phylum Chordata; class Lepidosauria; order Squamata; family Eublepharidae; genus Eublepharis; species Eublepharis macularius. The sequence continues at coordinate 61,751,371 of NC_072795.1, read as the reverse complement.
TATTGATTTTAATCATTTGTATATTCTGTATTGGTTGTATTGTATATATTTCCTAGTAGCATCTAGCACTTTATTCACTGTTAGCACTTTATTAAAATTCTTTACAATCATTGGGTTCAAGATTGATAGTTTATGGGGAAAATCTCCTTTTCCTGTTTGAGTGTTATCCCCCTAGCATGCCTCTTGTTGAGCAAGCTGCCCAAAGGAACAACAGGATAAAAATAACAAATAATAAAATAAAATAATGTATTCTTCTGTAACCCTGCCCACGGGTTTGTTTAGGCTGAATGGGTAGTGCAATATGTGCATGGCTGTCATATATACTGTATTGCTAATTGCTGATTTTATATTTATGCTGCCAAGTTTTATTATTATATATTTTATACTTTATATATTTTATACTTTCCCTGCAAGTGAACGCACTTGCAGGGAAAGTGGGATAAAATTTATTGTTGTTGTTGTTATCATCATCATCGTCAACAACAACATTTCCCCATGCTACATGGAAGCCATTTTTCCATGGCTAATCAAATCTGGTAACATTTTAAATGTCTCAACCACGTCGGCAGAGGTCACATTCATGGGTTCCCCCCACTAAAATGTCATTCTAGTTATATGAATGCTAGTTGTAGAAAAATGGCTTCCACAGAGCTATAGTAAATTAAAGGGCCTCTAGAAATCACATTTGACAAATGGAGCTTTGAGTCTTGAAAACTCATACCCTGGAAATCTAGTTGGTCAGTAATACTCAACTGGACTCGAATCTTGCTCTTCTACTGCAGACCAACATGGCTACCCACCTGAAACTACCACTAGAAATTTCATGTAGTTACTCACATTGTTCTTTTCATTTGTTAGCAAAAGTAGTACTTATTTTCCTTCTTATAAAGCACTGTAACAGCCCTATTTTGTGGTTTGTTCTGATGGTTTTTTTTTTTTAAACTTATAAACTCTCCCTAACCACCTCTGGAGGCAGCTTGGAATGCAGGAATATAATTTATTTCCAGGTTAATATTTAGCTCTTATCCACTTTGGAAACTTTTTGAAGGGAGTACCTTTTCATCTCAAGCATTGTGATCTATCAGGAGTTCTTTTTTGCCAAGTGCCCTAAGCTGGAAAGATCAATGTAGTTCCAAAAAGAATAATTAGTCATTTTTCCCCCTTACCTTAAATTGAATTTCCATTCTGTGCAGTATTGACTTTTAACAGTTTATTGAGAGAGAGATTTGAGAAAGTCTGACTTGCATCCGACAGGCTAATCAGTCAATTGCTAATAGACCTGTGATGCTCCAGAACTACAAGCTAATGGATTTTCTATTGTTGATTTGTCCCTGTTGAAATGATAGACTCTCCTGGTAGCTAAACTGAAGCAAAGGACAAGTATCCATCTGCCAAACATCAAGGTCCTGTCTTTATATGTAAAGTAGATGCAATCAAACGCAAATGAATTAAAATGTCTATCTCCTACCACTTTTTATTCAGCTGTGCAGTGACAATGACAGATGTTGAGCCCTGCAAGCTAGGTTCTTCTCTTAGCCCAAAAGAAAATGCTGTGTATATAGAAAAAAATCATCTTGTAACTAATGTGTTACATAGCTTGAGAATGGTTTTTTAGTCAAAAAGCTTGCATATGCTTGAGTATTCCATATGTCTGCAGTCACATTATAAAATACAGTACTGTGAGAATCCAAGATTTCTTTTCAATTAATCAAATGTCAACTCTTTATAGTTGTATATCAGTAGCCCTTGAAAAAGTGTAAATGGCATCTGATGACATCTCTAAAGGCAGAAAGGGACTGAGTGAGACTGTCTGGTGGGGACAGGGCAGAAGTGTAATACTTACCATAGCTCCTGTGTTTCCCCGTAACTAGCACAAGCAGAATAAACAATGCTAAATAACAAAATACATACAGCTTTGTTTGATTTGCATAATTTATTCACACAGATTTGCTTGACAAAGATTTTGTGGGAAAGGCGGGTGAAGCACTGGTGATACTCTACTCTCCCGAGTCCAAATCCTTTTTCACTTTCAATCCCTATCAGTAAAACATAAATAACAGTGGTCTCCTGCAAGCACTTTGCTCTTTAAAGCACCATAGAAATTATGAACAATAATGATTTTATTATAACAGCAAGCCATCAAGGGCTGATATAGTCTTTAGGTGTCACATGGCTGCAAGGTTCGTTCAGTGCTAAAGTCAAATGCCATTAATTGTCTTCAGTAGAGCAAGACGTGTGTTTAACTTGTGCTTAAGTGCTTTATTGGATTGCTGGAGGAAGAGAGCTAGTTTTTGTACAGTTGAGGATTAAAAGTATAGTTAGATTGTGGAGAAAGAAAAGGAGGAGACAAGTTGACTCTATTTTCACTCTGTGTAAAGGTTAGGGCAGAATTATGGCTCTTTTTAAATCCCTTTTCTGGAATTTTAGTATTAAACTAAATAATTTTATTGCTCCTGAGATATTTCAAATGAAAAGCAGCTTTATTCTGTGTTTCAAGTTATGAGTAACCTTCTTTCAAGCCTCAGTTTTCTCTTTGATGAATAAAAGCTTTTAAAGGGAGTTATTGCGTGCAGCACCGTCTTTGATCTCTTGGTGCTGTTTGCATGTGTCTGTGAATTCGGGTTTTGCATGATAATTAATTCTAGTCTGCATGGTTCTAACATAATAAATGGAGGATTTCAGTCTTTCATATTTTTATGTCTGGGGTTGTTGCTGGTTTTGGCAGGAAATTATCACACTTGTGGACAGTGCTTTATATTCTTGTAGGAAGACAACAAAGCCAGTTTCTCATGGTTCAGAAATTTTATTCTGAGTAGTAAACATGAGAATATCTACAATAAAAACATGTATGAAAAGAATATGGAAGTGGCTCAGGAGATGAACCAGTTAAAATGTCTTTCTATCTACCTTTATTAATATGATTGACAATTGACTGCTGCCATTTGAATGTAAGCTTGTGTGACTTAGTGGTTATGTGCTACTAGGATCTGGGAGACATAGGTTTAATCTCCACTCTGCCACGGAAACTTGCAGAGTGACCTTGGGCTTTTCACAATTGCCCTAACCTAACTCACTGGGTATTGTGAGGATAAAATGGTTGAGAACAATGTAGGCTGCTTTGGATCCCCATATAATAAATTTGGGCCTCCAATAATAAATGTTGTGGTAGAGCTTTTACCAAACTGCATTCATATGTCATGTACCTTATTCAGTTTTCACTTATGCTTTATTGTATCCACTGCCACATCCTGTCTCTTTTCTTTCTCCCTGCTTTACTTCTTTTTCCACTGTAGTTCAAATGTATCCAGCTCATCCATAATGGGCACAATTACAGATACTTCTGTACTGTATCTGCTAATGTAAACTATGCATAGCTCATTAGAAAATTATTATGCCTAGAGCATCTGTTTGCTTGTCAAATACGTAATTCAAGTATCCTCACTATGGCTTAGTAAACGTAATTGCCTGATGACTTCAGACTACTTCCATTCTTTTCCTGTCACCACTTTGAATCAGCTCCATGAATTTGCATAAGTAAAGGAGGACTATAAAGTCCATATGCAAGAGTGAGCATGGAAACCTTCATATTGATAACTGCAATAGCAGTGTTACATTGCCAGTACTGCCACTGTGTTTGGCCGTACTTTTTTGTTTTTTTTCCTGTATTGGTTTTTAAAACTGTTTTACTGTATTTTAAAGATTAAAAAATGTTGGAAACCCCTTGAAAGCGATGAGGCAGTGTACACATTCTGAATCTGAAGTATCTATGTCTGTCTGTTGTGGAATGGTTTTCCACTACAATCACTCTCTAGCTTCAGGAGGCAGCTGAAACGCAAGATGTGAATTATAGCCTCTCAGCTGTACCCTTCCTGGAAGTAAAGAACATGAGGGGATTTGAGAAATTGTGTTCTTCAGAAGAGTCTATCGAAGTAATCTTTTTGGAGTGAAATCTCCCTTCCCCCACAGATTTTTAAATGAGAAACTGCCCTTATGCTGGTGGGGAGGGCATTCTTTCTTATATCAGGGAGTTTGGGCTGCAGTGTCACCAATATGCAGATGATACCCAGTTCTACCTTTCTTTTCCATCTAATTCCAAGGATGCTGTTGATGTTCTGAACTGGTGCTTGAATGAGGCTGGATGAGGGTAAAAAAGCTGACAAGATAGAGGTTCTCTGAATTAGTAGATAAGCTGACCAGTGATGTCTTGGATGGGTTTACATTCCCCCTGAAAAGTAAGGTTTGCATCTTAGGAATACCGCTTGACACTGGTCACCTTCAAAAGCCAGGAGGCTGTGCCTTTGCCCAGCTTCAGCTGGTGCATCGGGTGTGTTGGTTCAGTCATACCCTGGTTCAGTCAGATCTAGCCACAGTGATCCATGCCTTAGTTACATCTCAATTGGATTGTTGCAATGCGCTCTACTTGGGGCTGCCCTTAAAAACACCGTTTGGAAGCAGCAGCTAATGCAGAATGCTACAGCTAGACTGCTATTGGGAACATTTGACCCAGATATTGCAGCAACTACACTGGCCAACAATCCGCTCCCGGGCCTAATTCAGAGTGCTGGTTCTATCCTTTCTATCTGTTCCTACATGGCTTGGAACCAAGGTATCTGAAGGACCGTCATCTCCCATATGTTCCTGCCTGAGAGTTAAGGTCATAGGGAGAGGCCATCCTGACTGCCCCATCAACCAGTGCCATCAACCAAAGAAACCCTCTAAGAAGAGATGGCCTTTTTTGTGTCAGTCCCATGACTGTAGAACAATTGCCCCAAGGAGACGTGCTTGGCCCCCTTCTCTCTAGCTTCAGGAAACAGCTGAACTGTTTTATTTAGGAAAACTCTGTTTTTAACTGCTGTTTTTGATATTTTATATGGTAAACCGCCTTGAGTACCTTTAGAAGAAAGGTGGCTAATAAATGTTTTAAATAAAATAAAGATTACCATCTTAACTGAGAAGTTCTGATATAGCAGATTTTAGAACTTCCTCAAATGTGACATGGTATTATATCTTCCCTTTTTTACTCTCATGGTTCATAAACTCCAAGAACTGGCAGATACAACTGGGAACTGAATCATCTTTTTCCTTGAGATGTGTGCTCTTTGAAAAACATTAAATGTTTTATATTCGACCTACATATTTAATCTTCCTTCTTGTACCTAAATATGTGACACAGCAGCAGTAAGGATATTAAAGAAACTGGGCCTCCATAAATGAATAGGGAGGTAGCAGAGTAGCGTCAATTGCAGAGAGAATGTGATGGGTGTTTGGAGCTTACTGGCTGGTGTGAATGTGAAAGAGAAAATAACAAACTTACACTTAATTTAGGTTTTGATAAGAATTAAGAGTTCTTTATTATAGGAACTCCATACGCTGAAAGGAAAGAGGAGAGATAGATTCCTATCTACCTATCTGGTCTAAGGGTGCGGATGGATTGCAGGACAAGTCCTGAATCCATGGTGCAAGATGGAGAGAATAAGTAGTTGTGTGACAATGGGAGGAAGAGAAGGATGTCACGAGGAGGAAATTCTGAGATTAGCTATCTACACATCAAAGGATAGTTCAGGGCATTAAGGATTAAACAGATACCCTGACCTCTCTGTCTTTCTGACTTTCTGGTTTGTCCCCCTCTAAAACCTGAGGAAAGGGGCAGCATTAAATCTTCCACTTCTAACAAAGGAAATGACCCTTACTTCTATGCTCAGAACCTCCCCAGAACCTCACTCTGTGCTGTCTACACTTTGGGGATCCTGTGATCTCTTCTTACATTGACAAGTGATCAGGCTTCTGTGATGGACCTCAAGGAGTAGAATTCCTTCATTCAGGATATTAGAGAGCAGTCTCAAGCAGAATCCTGTATTGGGACTTGCTCCCAGGAAGTATGCTCAGGATTGCAGTGTTAGATTAATACTAATTGATTGAGTTCATTACAGTGCCATACTAAGCAGAGTTACATTGTTAACTCTGCTTAGAATGGCACTAGTAGTAATTTCTGTTGGAAGTACTTTCAAAAGATCATAGTCAAATAATTTCTTTCCAGCAAAGATAACTTGACTCTTACAAAATTATATTTCTGACACAAGTATCCTACAGGTATATTTATTTAATAAGTTTATATTTCACCTAGGTATGGGATGCAAGTGATAGCGTTAATAAAAATATTCTGTTTTCGGATATTAGATATCTTAATGTTCATAGCAATTCATCCTTCTTTGTAACATAAAAAGTGAAGATGCACTTATAAGCAGAATTTACAGAAGAGGACTTTATTAGAATATGTTGCTAGAGTTTGGTTGGTTGGTTGGTTGGTACCCTGTCATTTTTCCCCAGTGGGAACCCAAAGCTGCTTACATCATTCTCCTCTCCTCTGTTTTATCCTCACAACATCCCTGTGAGGTAGATTAGGCTGAGACTGTGAGACTAGCCAAAGGTCAGCCAGCAAGTTTCCATGACAGAACAGAGATTTGAACCTGGGTCTCCCAGATTCTAGTTCGACACACTACACTGGCTCTCCTCACTGGTTTGAAGACATGGTATTGTATTGAAGCTAAGTAGGTTAGTTTCTGGGTGGGAGAACTGCCTGGATGCCCTATGCATGCTACTTGGAGTTCTAAGATAGAAGAAAGGTGAAATATAAATATATAATTAAATCAATACCTGTATCAGAAACAACATTTGGTAAGAGCTGAGTAAATTATGCTGGGAAGAAGCTCTTTGACTTGAGATGTCTTCCTTGTTTACGCTATATCCACTGGCATTGCAATGGTAGGAGGACAGTTTTCAACAGGAAAAAATTGTGAGGGCAAAGAGTTAAGAAGCTGTTCTCCCTCTGCAACTGTTTTGAGCTTCATATTGCAGCCAGAGTAATAGATAGATAGTATAGAAGGGAGAAAGAATGATCGCAGATTCCAACTCCAAGTTAGAAATCTCTCAAATAGTGATGTTTGCCAGTAAGAGTAGACGTTACTAAACTGGGTAGACTCTTGTCTGACACTATATAAGGCAGCTTCATATGTTCATCTTAGTCCCGTTTCATATAGTTGAAATTCTTCTTTTGGAAACATGCAAAAAAGGAGTGTAAACAAGAATATTATGTGTATAGTTCAAATGATAGTGAGTGTGCTTTAATTAGCTTTCTTGGGTTTTTTTATAGTTTTCATGATGTATGTTTTTTTTTTGTTTTAATGTTTTTTTTTAAGATGTGACTTTCTGTGTTTTTTAGTTTGTTAGTTGGTGGCTCTTACGAGGGCAGAAAGGTTGGGTATAAATTTTGTAAAAATTTTAAAAAATCCCATAGGCCTTATGCAGTTAAAAGGGATCATTTTTAGCAGCATTATTAGTTTTTGTTGAAACCATATTGGTATGAAACCATATTGGTAGGAAGGTCAAAGTTTTAAATATATAAGCCCAGTTTTTCAAGGAATGTCCAGTTTATTAGAACCACTCTGTTGTGTGATTTTGTATCCTGAGGTTCAGACTTTAAAAACATTTGAGTTTAGTAGTGCCACAGAAACCAATGATACATCAGCTTCATCTGCATGAAGATGGCTTAAGTGAGATAACTGCCACTTCATAGTCTGCCTAGAGTCAAAGCAAGTGAAAAGAAACTGGTCTCAGTAGGCTTACACAAGGCGATAAGAAAATAAGTAACACTTACGGGGTTCTTAGAAAGAAGCAGTTTTTAGGGAAAGCTATTATTTGTAGGTTCTTCCAAATTTGAGAAAGGAAAATTATCTATCGTCCAAGAATAATGTCTTGCAGACATTTCCTCCTATACTGGTAGGCAAGAACAGCTTGATTCAAACTAAAATTCATCTATCATATCTTACTTGTAGGAACCAGATCTCAAATCTAGCATAGATGTGTGTGTGTATGCTTTTTTAAAAAATTAAAAGCAGTATGTTTTGTGTCCAATTATGAGCATGGAGTTTTCTTTATTCCCCAAACCTGCACTGGTGTTGGGTTTATTATGCAAAGAATCCATTTCTTGTATAATGCAATGGATTGCACATTATTATCTTGCCAGATCCCTTCAGCAGTGCTACACAGCATGCATTTGTCTTAGCAGGAACAACTACATTGCATGTGATTGCTTAGGTGAAGAGTAGAAAACACTTTCAAAATGGAGACTATTTGCACTGGGCTCAAAGCCCAATCTTGATTGAGGAGGAAGGGGGAGCACATATTCTCTCCTCTCCTTGATTATCAGCACGTTTAACAAACAAGCTGAGTATACACCAGCAAATATATATATAGATTTCCCAGCAATTCTCCTATTCAGAACCAGATCACGTTCAGGTGTAGCTATGAGAGTTCAGGTCAATCTTTACCACCATAAAGCCCAAAAGATGGCCACTCCCCTCCCCCTCTCCATTTCTCTTTTCTTTTCCTTCTGTGTTTGAAACAGTGGGGTAGACTTCAACATCATGGAGATGAATGGAACGGCCATGTTGTATGAAGCTTGCTGTTTACAAGATACAAAACTCTGTAATTGTAAAATATGTATGAGAAAAATATACTTTTTAAGGGAGTTTCTTGATCTTTCCCCCAATGGCTTAAAATCTGTAGGAAACCCTTAAGTCAAAAAATATCCGACATGCTTCCCATTTTATCATACTTTGGTAAAAGTCCTGTCTCTACAATAGCAGGAAATAGTAGGTTTTGATCTTGTTCTTGAAAACATCTAGTGGGAAGGTGGAAAAAGGAAACTCGTTTGGAAATGCTCGATTTCTTTTGTAAGATATTCTGGGTTTGTTTTGGGCAGGAAGAGGAGTTTAGGGGTTTCTCATTATAGTTTGGCTTAAGTGAGGGAAACGGCTTGTCAGCAAGCCAAAATTCAACACAGGTGTACTTGGTATAAGAAAAATACACAGTGGTTGCAGTTTTCATGTTGAACAGTGCTTCCACATTAAATAATTAACTAGCTTCAGCCTCAAAACCATTGACCTGAAACTTGACATGCCACTAGGGTATGGCTGTCTGTCAGGTTTGGGGCAAATCTGTGAAGCTCTTTAACATGTAGCTTTTGTCTCTGAATTGTTTTCCCCAACCGATTTTAGCTCATCATGGAACTGATGCATCAGGGTTGTTCTGAAAACTCCTTGAGCTGTAATCTTCACAGTGTGCTTTTCTGTAAGTGAAAAATTTAAGGGAAAATGCTTTGGAGTAAAATGTACAGTTGGTGGCAAATTGTTTAATTGTTCTCTGTATTAACTCAAGACTCTGCCTTTATCTTCTGGGTCAACCTAGCCAGTTTTTTTGCATCTATTCTTTCAGGCTGTCAGCCTGTGTCAAGTTCTTTACCTTAAGATGACTGCCCCCTTTCTGTTGGTGATAACAGTAATACATTTGCCTGGAATCTTCTTTGGGCTCACTGGTTTTCATTGCAGCACTGCTCTTGTGTCATATAATGGCTATTAAGATGGAAAGAAAGATACATGATGATGACCTCTATCCTGCTAGTTCTCCTCCCCCTACCCCAATAATCTGATCAAATGGTAAGAGGCAAAAGTCTGTAGGACTCGCCCTTATCTATCCCCTTCCTCACATTACCATGGAGTTGTCAGATTAAAACTGACTTAGTTTTGACTGCCCCATTACCCTTCTGCAGGTGCCACCCTGCAGTGGGGCGAAATCAACAGCTGCCACACATGTGCTTTCCCCACCTTATGGAATGGCCAGCCTGAGGAGGTCAGGAAAGTTCCCACTCTCCTGGTTTTCTGTAAAACGGAATTAATCAACAGGACTTTTTGAATTTCCCTCCACATGGAAAACTTGTACATGAGAGGCAAGCCTGGATTTCAAAAAAAGTGACCTGCTCTATGGTCATTCTTAGGAGATACTGTTGCAGGAGAAAACTGTACCTATTGAGTGCTTATACATTTGAATACACTGAGTTGATTTAATGACTGTTCATAAGGTCTCCTGAGACAAAGGCACCTGTGGCACATTCACCTGTATGTAATTAGGTCAGACATTGCTAGGGGAAATCATTTCCACTGCAGAAATGATGAAAAGCAACCTGCTGAGAGAATGTTCTTTATGTCACATGGCTTTAAATACTTCTTGTCATTAGCTCAGCCAAAAGCATAGGAGTATGACTTCATAGTTTCTTAGTTATTGTTGGAATATACTTTCAGGTGCTCTGTCTGTTGATCTTTCTTATCTCTGTGTGGAATTAATTCCACTAAAATTTGTCATGCATCCTGTGTGCTTTAATGTTTATTTTCATTATAGGTGCAAAATCTATTTGTAGCAAAAGAATTTGTCAACATGTGTGTGTACCTGTGATATTTTGGTCTGGTTTACTGAGTGTGATTTCTTTTCCTAAAATATAGCATTGATTCCATTCCTTCATGTTGGCTACCAGCAAGCTATAAATGGCTACTGATGTTATAATAACATTACCAGTAATGAAGGGGTAGATACTCTTGGGAAGAACATCTTTGTGTCTGCATTCATGTAGTGGTAAGCCACTATAGCCACTGTGGACCAAGGAAGACAGCAGCTGCAACTGGAATAGCTATAGGCTGGAGAGAGGGCACAGGGCTGGTTCCAGATTTTGGGGGGCCCCGGGCAGAGATTGCCTAGCAGCCCTCCTCTACCCATTACTGTGTGCCCCCACTCAGATCTCTCTTCCCACCCTCACATGCTCTTCACCTGCTTTCCCCCACCTACTTGTAAAGCCTTCCCATCACCTGCACTCATAGTCATATGCATGGCCAGCATGCCCTTTCCTCCACAGCGCTGGCTGGTGCCTGTGGCTAGTGCTTCTGCCACGGCTGTTAGGAGAGCTGCTATCATGTACCACCTGTACCCCCTTCCCTAGAGCTACTGGGCAGCACATGCAGCCAAGAACATAGGTGGTGGTACACTCCCAAGCAAGTGGGTGGGGGAAGGGTGCATTGATGGGGGCATCACAACAGTGGGGCCCTCCTGGGCCCTGGCAGCTGCCCCACCTCAGAGTATGCTGATGTGATCCCTGAGAATTTATCACCCAGTCCCTCATTGGGGGGAGGGGAGCTGGACTAGGTGAGCATTAGACTGCTGAGATGAGACTGTATGCTGTCAGGCAAGAGATGAGAGGTGAATTCCCCACCTAGACTCTTGTTTTGCCTACTATGAGTGGTTGCTGATCACAGCAAGGATGCTTCTGGACGGAGAGTTAGTGTTCACAGAAATAACCAGCTACAGCCATTTTAGTGGCCCTGAAGGTTAGTTATATAGTTTTATCAAGATTTTTATTCAGGTGTATATTTATGTATATAGTGTATACTTGTGTGTTTAGTAATTTTGCTAAATTGCTTAGCAGTTGGGTTGGTGATGGCTTGAGTGTAAATGAAGAGCCTCTTCTGTCAGTAGCCAGCTGTGCCATCTTAGACTAGTTAAAATCCTAGAGTTTCAGTTTAAGAACCTGAAGGCCCTTCAGGCCAGCCTCCTATTGTCATGCAGGCCTATTCATCAGTCATCCCTACTTAGATCAGCTTGTGTAATCCAGACCACACTGTTCCACAAGCACAAAGCAAATACTCTGCAGAAATTCATAGAAAGTATGCCAGTCAATAGAAACTGGACATAATGAATTGTGGACACCCAGGTTCAAATCCATATTCTGCCATGAAGCTCGTTGAATGCCCTCATGCAAGTTGCACACTCTCAGCCTAACCTATCTCACAAGTTTGCTGTGAGGACAAAATGAAGAACAGGAGAATGATGTACACATACATGAGCTCCCTGGAAGAAGGACAGGATGAAGATGTAATTGACAGTTGGATAGATAATTCTTATACCTTTTAAGTATTGCACATAAACGAATTCTGCAGATTTGCCATGATGCATGATAAATGGGGGGAAATGTACACACGTTTTCCTATTTCATATGTATTGTATGATTTTTCAGGTTAGGATGTATGTGCATTTAATGTACTCCCAATTGCCTCATACAGCTTTTATGATTAATGTAAACCTTGAATTGTAAAATGTGTCAAGCTGAGGTTAAAATTCAGAGTCCTTGTCACAGATTAAAACTATATTTAAATCAGGGCTTTCAGTAAGGAAAAAGAAACGAGAATGAGAGAAGCAGCTCTGAAATTACTGAGTGAATGCAAAGTATGTCAAATATGCATGAACCTCTCAGCCCAGGGAGAGAGGGGAAAGTTGGAAATGGAATGTACCCCCCTTCAGAGCTAGGAGGCCATTTGCTCTCTACCTCACCTCTAACCATCATAAAAGAATTCAGCTGCTTTTAAAAGAGAATTGAAGAGCATAGCTTCATTTTATTTCTCAGAGCAAGCTGCTGTGATGGTGTCTTCAGTCTCCATTTCTTCTTTTGAGTTTTGAAAATAAATAAATATACCCACAGTGACAATCTCTTTTATTAGCTCTTTGTACTTCTATGCCCTCCAGTAAAGTGACAAAGAATTCAGCACAAGTCAGTTACATGTCTGCAGTTGTTCAAAAGCATGAGGGATGGGCATATAGTGCTCACTGAACAGAAATCTGAGCTGAATGGCTAATGAACTAGAGTAAGTCTGTTAGTGTGTGCTAGTTCAAACTTCACACTCCTTGGGTATGTTTAATGAAAAGATTTTTTAAAAAGCAAAGTTTGCATCCCATAAAACGTGCTTGCTTGTTTGTGTTTTCTTGTTTTACATATCTCAAATTCAAAGTGAGAAAAATAATGTGTTGTCTCAGGTGGGTAGCCATGTTTGTCTGTAGTGGAAGAGAAAGATTCGGGTCTTTGTGGGATATTTGGCTTGTGTTACATTTTAGCTGAGGTAGCTTGGAGACACAAAGGTACTCCTGGATTTTCATGCTAGATTTGCAGCTACAGTCATTTTTTCCCCACCTACGGTTAATATAGAAACAGTGGATGGTACTCAACATTATGGCAGTTCCCAAAAGCAGCAGCCCTACATCTCTTCTTCCTTGCCCACTTCTGCCTTAGTGTCTAATACAAAATTTGTATCATGAAATCCATTGCCCCAAGAATTGACCACTCCACTTTAACCTGTCTGGATTCTTGCCATCTTTTAATAGTTTGGTATTTTTGTTAACAATACGGTTGATGACAAATTAGGATCTTCTTTAATATCTCATGTGGTTGGTAAATTAAGGCTGCTGTAGAAAATGGTCTTTGGTTCCCATCTCATTCATTTTCCCACCTCCATTTGTGCATTCTGTCACTTCTGAGGGAAATTTATGCTGACTGGAAGTTCATTTACCACCCCTCATGCTCTGATACCCATAGACAATAAACCTCTGTGAATTTGAGGCTGTGATTATAATCATTATCAACCTGTTGTCCCATTGGTTAACTCAGCTAGTCCACTACTTGCATGTTTCCTTGTGTGTAATTGTGGAGTATTTAGTATATTGAATGTATTTAATGACCTAAACCTTGGATTTGATAAATCTGAGTATAAGTAATACATGTTATCAGCCAAATATATATCAGTTGTCTTTTACATGAAAAAAATTCAAATGATTTCATGTTCTGAAAAGAATATTTTGCTAATTTTCTAAAAGCATAGAACTCATCTCAATTTACTGGGCCTTTGCTTATTACTAATTGTGCTTCAGCTAGGGCTGCCAGGTTCCCCAGTGGGGGTGAGGGTTTCCCCTCTCCCATCCTCTGACCCCCACCACCACTCACCTGGCTGGCGGGGGGAAAGGTGGGGGAACAGGGCATGCTCCCAGCATGGTTCGACAGCATCACTTGCAGGAGTAACATTATTACGCAGGCCTTGGGAGTACTCCCACACTTTGAACTGGGCCAATTTGGTCCCAAATCAGCCTGGTGCAAAGTGCAGGAGCACTCCTGGGGCCTGCTAGATGGTGTTCCTCCCAGAAATGACGCCATTACACCATGTGTGAAGGATTCAATAAGGTAAGAACCCGGTACCCCACACACACTGGGAACAACTAGAATTTCCTGGTCCCTCTATCCTCCTGGTGGGAAGGGGGGCGGCAACCTCTTGATTTTCTCGCGCGTGCATGAAGCATGTACTTGATCCTGTAGAGGTGTGATGACATCACTTCTGGGTGTTAATTCTTGCCCATTTGGGACCAAAATTGGCCCCAGCGAAGCGCGTAAGCGTGCCTGTGACTGGCGCAATGACATCACTTCAGGAAGTGATGTCATTGCATCCTTCCAGGAGCATACCCAGTGCACGATTTCCCAGTTTTCTGCCAATGGCAGACGATCTCTGGGGGTCTTCCAACTCCTGCCGATCACAGCGATTGGCGAACAACAGCACAAACCCCTGGGAGATTACCTGCAGAAACCTACTGGCAATCCTAGCTTCAGCATTGGAAAGACACAACTGTTGTTCGTGACAGGCACTTAATGTTATATGCTTGGTAAGTTATAAAGTGGCTTGGCTGACAGAAAACTTCAGTAGTTCAGTAAGCCTTGACCTGTCCTTCCTTATAGGAGTGGAATAAATAAGGAGTGGAATAAGGAGTGGAATAAGGAACTGGGTGGAATCATCTTCTCCTACCAAATTCCTGTAGGATTTCAGTATGTGTTTGTGCTGGAATTTCCTTGTTAATGCATCATGTTCTTCTCTGCATTTGTGCTCTGTAATTTTTAAAAAATTATTCAAGGTTTTGGGGTCTTCCATTTGCTTAAACATTTTTGAATGCTAATGACTTGATACTGTCCCTCCGTTTGGAATCCGGGCTTTGTATAAAAAGGGCTGATTTTGCCCAAGTAATAGGCAAATAACTGGGGAAAGATTACATGGCTCACGGTGTTTGGGCTTTGTTTTGGTTGCAGCAGTTGTTAACAGCTCCAAAGTAGTAGTGGGCAACAGGATAGAATATGTGTATGTGATATACTCAGGATAAGGTTTACAGAAATGACCTTGTGATTTCCAATGACAATTGGACAATTGTTATAGTAGGGGAGGAATATTTGTTGATGATTTGCATTCCCAGCTTTGGCTGTGGGTTTCATTTGGCCTTTACATTGCTTGGACATGATGTTTTCTTGTTGTTATTTTTAAACAGCTCAGTTATTCCTTTATACATTTTGTAACTCATGTCTATTACCAGAGCAACACCTGCTGGCTGAAAAGGATATAATTGCCTTCAGTGGATGATGACTGACTTTCTCTGTGACTTGTATTCTGCTCATATCTTGCTTGCCTTTCCCTGTCATTTTTTTTAAAAAATGGTTTGCTTATGTGTATACTGAATCACTTTGTGTCAGATAATCCACCAGTTTAACCAGATTTCTTTTTTTCAAGTGTAACTTGAGCTTTGGGGGAATGGAAATGAGCTGGGCTGCAATTATGATTTCTTTCCTAAACACACAGTGTCAAATGCTAGCATAAATGATAAAATGACCTCAGCTGCCACCTTTACTGGAGAAATCTGTTTGGGAAAGTGGGGGTGGGGGATTGAGTATTGGGTGATTAGGAATTTGGAAAGCAGAATTTCAGCAGTATGTATGAGCAGGAATGTGCCTTGTTGTCAATTTGGGTCTCGGGTTTTTAAACGAGCCAGGTTTTTGACCACTTTTGCAACATTCTACATTGAAAAGGCATTCTTATGGTCATAAATCTCTTTAGAAGGAATGTTTTGAGGGGTCTAATTTGAACTAGAACTTAGCTGAATTTGCAGTGTGTCATGAAATGTATACAACATCATGGCAAGGTTCAAACCTATGCGGAGTTCTCTCACCTCTTATTTGTGGTTGCCATCATTCTCACCCACCCCCAAGCCCTGTGTCATGTGCAGTGACCTTGAGGCAAAGGGAGTAGCTTGTCCTTCTGCTGGAGTTCTGCAAAAGCCCTGTGGAAAAGAAGTTAAACCCCTTCTTCCCTCTGTGGGGGGGGATGGAAAGAACGGTAGTTTCCATCTGTTCCTTGGTAAGATTTTGCAACATACAGTGTCAGCAAAATACTGCTGGTACTTTCCTCCTCCTCTTTTTGGGGGGTGGGGGTGGGGTGGGGGAACTAAAAGCCTGGAAACTTTCTCTCCTTTCCTCAGTAGAGAAATGGGGGGAAAGGAAAGTTTTTGGGTGCATTCAGATTTCATGACAAATGTAGGTGAGTCCATGAAGGAAACAAATTGGGTTGTTTTTTCCACACAAACCAGGATTCTAAACCTCAGTCTAATCCCACTGTATGGGAAGGAAACAAATTTTAATTGCTGAACAGAGCAGCTTCCAGGGGCTATAGGGGAATATAGATGAGAGACAGTCCCATAGGTATGCTGGTCCCAGTCCATTAAGGGCGTTAAAGATTAACACGAAAATCTTGAACCTGATCCAGAATTCCACTGGGAGCCAGTGCAGCTGGCGCAGGACAAGTATCACGTGTGACCAGAACAGAGTCCCAGTCAAAGACGCGCCACTGCATTCTGGACCAGCTGTAACTTCCGGAGCAGGCCCAAGGGCAGCCTAGCATAGTTCAGCCTGGAGGTGACCATTGCTTGGATCACTGTCGCAAGCTGCCTGATCTGACAGAGATAGTAAATTGCCAATCTGGTGACTGCCACAGTTTGGACTTCCATCAAGAATGAGGCATCCTAGACTACACCCAGACTACTTACCATCGAAGTGCGTGTAAGTGGTCCCCGATCGAGAGATGGAAGCTGAACCCCCAAGCCTGACAGTCCACAATCTAGGTACAGGACCTCCATCTTCGTTGGGTTCAGTTTCAGTCTTCTCTGCTTTAGCCATCTAGTCATGGCCTCCAATGCCCTAGCCAGATCATCCAGAGTGGTATCTTGTTGGCCATCCATCAACATATAAAGCTGGATGTCATCAACATATTGATGACAACCCAAGCCGAAACTCCGTACTAGTTGGGTGAGGGGGCGCACGTAGATGTTAAGTAACATCAGGGAGAGTATCACCTCTTGAGGGACACCACACACTAGTGGGTGGCATGACAACAACTGCTGCCCCAGCACCACCTTCTGTCCTTGACTGTAGAGAAAAGAGACTAGCCACTGTAAGACCGTCCCATGAATCCCCACAACAGTGAGGCAGTGGGCCAAGAGCTCGTAATCAACCACTGTGGTAAAATCCAACAAAACCAGCAATGCTAACCCACCTCAGTCCAGATGCCTGTGGAGATTGTCTGTAAGGGCGACCAGTGCCATCTCTATCCCATGGCCAGGGCGGAAACCAGACTGGAATGGATCCAGGACCTAGGAATCCTTCAGGAGTACCTGCTGCTGTTCCACCACTGCCCACTCAATCACTTGCTGGCACTTCATTATTAGAGAACAAGAACTTAATTGAAGATAGAGAAATAATCATAAACCTCTGATAAAACATGCATAGCTAAACTATTTTCAAGTACAGTTAAACTTTGCACAGTTCCCTTGAGACTTCTTCTACCATTCCACTTTGTCTGTGTCGTGTTTCATTAATCTATCACTTTTGACCTTTTTCCAGACTAATTTTGTAAGTAATGTAAATGATGTGTACCTTGGTATTTTTAGTCAAGTTGGTTCTGTCAGTACATTTTAATAATAATCAAGACTGAACAAATATTTCAAATTCCTAGAGTCTAGCATCAGATATTTTGGTGTCTGGGCAGCAGATATAAGCATTTCCAGTGTTCCAGGCCCTTAACAGTGCCCCCTCCCCCTGAAATTCTCCAACCAAAAGACGCGGAAAAGATGTGGAAGAAATGAAGCTGGAAAGAGAAAACAAGAGCCTGGAGCTGTGCTCACTAAATGGTTTTATTTAAAAAATAACTATAGACATCTGGTAAATAAACTTGGCTGTTGTCAATATCATGTATACCTGCCCAAAGAGCTTTTACGATTTCTTCGAAAAGGACATATTTTATTCTTTTAGCAGAACAGAGTCATAGCAATGTATTTGTCTTGCTGCTGTTCCAAGAATTATGATAAATGAAGGCTAGATTATCCATTAAACAAAGTATTTTACAGAATAGGCAAATGTGATTAGAATGTGGAACTTGCCAATCTGAAAAGTGTACCCAGCTTTATGAACACATACATATTTTGGAGTATGTCACAGGACTAGGTGTGCTCCTAATCCTAACTTCCCTGCTCCTGACTGCCATTTTCTGCTGTTCTAAGTGGTATCAAGAGTGGTATCAGGAGAAAATAAACTTTTAAAATGGCTGTCGGCCAACAGCATGACATCGTTTCTGCGGGGGAAACCCTCTTAAGAATTTGGCCAAAACTCTATGGTATGGTTATACCATAGAGTTTCGGCCAATTCCAGGAAAGGAATGATATCAATTGCAAGTTTTCCTGGACGTTATGTCACACCATTGGCTGATAGCCACCTCCCATGTCCCCTCCCTGTCTGTTGCCAGCAACCCTAGACAGGACTTGTGCTGGAGAAACAGGGACACTGGGTTTTGCAGTGGCAGCATTAAAAAAAGAAATATTTCTGTTATAGAGGACCTGGCTGGGAGTGATTGAATTACCTGGAAACAGGAGACTGTGTATAAATGAAAGTAGATAAGTATGCCTTTTGGATTTGGGGGAAAGCAGATCAATCCTGTGCAAAGTTACTACAGTCTACGCTCACTGAAATCCATTAATTTAGTTCTGCATAGAATTACACTAAGCTCGCCAGCCACCTATTCTCACCTGCTGCCTCCCTGGCCCTGCTCACCTGGCCGGCAGGGGGAAGACATGAGGGGGGAGGGAAGCACACATGCTGCTTCCTATGCTCCCCTATTGCACTGAAAAATTTGGTGCGCAGGAGCACATGCATGCTGGACATAAGTTCTTGGCTGCCCCTACCCCCCATCCCCCTGCACTTCCACTTCGGCCCCTGATGGACATGACAACCTTATATAGTATGTCCAATGTACAGGAGTCTTATACTACTTTGAAGATTAACATTTGATAACAGCATAAGTTTTCATAGACTTTCAAAGAGCTCATCTCAAGAAGTACTCTCTAGTCCATGAAAGCTTAAACTGGAATTTCATTAATATGCCAGAAGATTCTTTATTTTTGCCGCAGCAAGCTAACATGGCTACATCTCCAGTGCTACACAGAATCCTTGTAGTTTTGCCTTTCTCCTTTCTCCACTTTTAAACTGAAACCCAATATGTGGTGGAAATGCTGCAGTAATTGAACAGCTGGAAATAAGGCTTCAGAAATGAAAATACTTTATTTTGTAGCTTTGCGCAAAGTGTCTGATGATTGTGAATGAGTAATTTTTTTAAAAATCCCAGTAACTAACTTCAAATGTTAGTTACTTCAAATCAAAGATGTCAATTATTACTGGAATCCAGCATGGTAGGGTTAGACTGCAGAAAATGCACTGATGAAACACCTCCGTCCTAGCTGGCAATGTTCTTCTGAGCAAGGCCAGCTAATTGTGCCAGAACGGTCTGTGGTTTTGAAGCAATGAGGGAGTTGGATGAGGCTTGCCAAATTCCTTTATGCTTGTGACTGAAGCCAGAACTAATACTTCTAAAACACAGCAGCCTTGTCCTTGTTATGGAAAAGTGTTGCTTTTGTGGACCCTTCTTCCCTTTTGCTTTGCTTTCCCTGTCCTTAGCAGCAATCTCTGGCTGCCCAGATACCCGCAGGGCTTTTGTGTTCTGTATTTTACAGCAAAAATAAATAAAAGTGTAGAAATGCAAAACTTTCCCTTTTTTCTTTAATGGGTGGGAAAGCGGCCATATTCTGCAGGCTTTTAAAGAGCTCTACCACTTCCTTTGGGATCTCAGGAAAAAGAAAACATTCTGCTTCTAGGGCTACATAATTATATTGTAGCTTTCAAGCTGTCCTTTTTAAACAAGGGGGTGGAAAATTGGTCCCTATTACTGAATCAGCCTCTTCCTTGTCTTTTTTTTTTAAAAAAAAACCTCTTCCCCCCCCCCTCTTAGATTTTTCTGCTTAGAATCCTATTGAGTAACTTCTTTTAACATTTTCCTTTATAGTTTGAGTTTTGTACCCTTGGGTTGCTTGTTGTAATAAATTGTACCTACTCCTGAAATATGGGAAAGAAGAGATGCTTTCAGCAAACAGAGTTTCCAGTACAGGTTAAATCAGATTCTGGCGCCTCTTGGAAATGCAGGAGAGGAAAGGCAGTAACCCTTTCAAAAACAAGTTTGCTGAATGTACCTCTCCTTTGTTAGAGCCTCTATCTGTTGATTAGGTCGTATATTTGTACTTCTGAATAATGGGGACTAACTCTTGAGAAATTCCATTGGCAAAAGAAGAGAACGAAAGTAGGCAGGGGAGTGTTGAGATGTCTGGAGAGAGTCTTTTGAGACTGGCAGGTGAAGGTCAAAGGTCTGCTGTGACCTTGAACTGCATAATTGACCTTTTAAGGCTGTTGTCTGAGTTGCATTGCTGGTTGGGATTAATTGCAAGCTGGCATCTGAGAAAATGCTGCTAACAGCCAGTTTATTTACTTCAGCTATTTCTTTGGGTTGTTTGTAGATTGACGCCAAATCTTAGGAATGATGTATAACGTGCTTTTCCTTTTTTCCTTTTTTTTTTTTTACTTTGAGAAAAGGAATGGAAGGAGCTTGCAGTCTGTCTTCTGGCTAGACAAGAGAGTATACGGTGAATTTCCTTGTCTATGGCACCAAGGGCTGCATTGTACATTATGTTCAGATAGAGCTAATTTCCTGGCAGGTACTCTAGAGAAAATGCCACATTTGCAGGGAAAACCAGCCATGACTATATGCAGGGCTTTTTTCTGGGAAAAGAGGTGGTGGAACTCAGTGGGTTGCCCTCAGAGAAAATGGACACAGGGGTGGTGCCCCCGCCCCCTGATCTCCAGACAGAGGGGAGTTTAGATTGCCCTCGACGCGGAGGGCAATCTAAACTCCCCTCTGTCTGGAGATCAGGGGGGCGGGGCCACCACCCATGTGACCATTTTCAAGAGGTTCCGGAACTCCGTTCCACCGTGTTCCTGCTGAAAAAAAGCCCTGACTATATGCCTGTACATGAAAACAATTGGCTAATGTAAGTTTGGACAGAGAAGAATATTGAGTTCTTCAGCTATTCCCATCATTCACTTTGCCCTTTATAGACCTTTACCATACATAGACCCTTCCTTATGCTGACTTTTCCTATCCTATACAGACCATAATGGTCAGAAAAATTTCCCCAGGTTAGAAGGGGAAACAGCATTTTATTGCTGTTTGGGAGCATAGTTTGGGATGTACTAATATCTTTTGCCTTCTTAATTCTGTATCTGTTTCTTGTATAATTCCTGAAAAAAATGTTTGTTTAATTTGGTTTACATATTTTTTTCTATTCTGAATGGCTAACAGCAATATTTAACTGCGTATATGGATTCATGATGCTTAAAGGATACACAGTAAAAACAGACTTGTGTATTTCCTTGCAGCTCAAATATTAAATGTTTTCTTTATCAAGGCATCAGTCCGTTTCCCCCCCTCCCCCCAAGGTATTCTTGTGTTGGATATGCAAGTGTAAATGCAACCTTAGGTGAGAATGAACAAATCTGCCACACACAAAGTCTTTAGAGCTTGAGGCAAAATCACCAATTAAGTTCTCCACAGCCACATAGCTCCATGGGGGAATCTTCTGTTTAATAGCTGAACTGTGAGAGGCACATCCATCTATCTTCTCTGGCTGATCAAAAATACTGTGGTTGATGAGTCCATTTAAACGATGGAAGTACTTTTTTATAAACTGGCTTCAGGATTCTTCACTAAAGTAATGGAGAGCCAGTTCAGGTGTTTGAAATGCAGTGCAAGACTGCTGTCTCCAGAATCGCATTAATGAGAAATTTAACATGTGACTGGAATAATCCAATGATACAGCCACTGCTTTCTAACAGCAATTAGCCACTATTGTGGAAACATATTTTTCAGCCACCCTGATCACAAAATGATGCTTCTGAGTAATTGCAGTTTTCTCCATGGATGGTTTGGTTTACATGTTTTCCCTGAGAACAAGTGGGAGCAATGGAACACATGAGGGAAAATTCAAATGATGATCAGATGGGGATATTCATTTGGGCAAACCTCTGACTGACCAAACTTTTTTTGTAGCTGAGATGCATGCAGCATGGCAAACATTTTCTGTCTCAAGACATTGGCTTATTTTTCTCATTCAATGTCAGGCAATCTATATAATGGGTTTTTAGGGAAGAATTATTGTCACAGTTGAATTTGGAGGAACTCTTCAGACAAGAAGTACAAGCGACAGAAATTGCCATCTAGTGTTGCCATAAAAGGTTCCTCTCCTGACAGGCTGGCAAATTTCTTCTTTCTCATTCTTCCTATCCTAATGTAACCTAAAAATTGTTGAATTTAATGAAATTATTCCTCACTTTTGGTATATATTCTGGAATGTGAAATGACTGAGATTTTAGCATTGGTTTATGTTGATATTTTCATTAGTTGTTATCCAAGCCTTCATATATGAATCTGCCTTCTAAAAAATCTGACCATTGATCCATGTAGCTCTGTATTGTCTACTCTGGCTGGCAACAGCTCTCCTGGATCTCAGGCAGAGAAATTTGAATTAAATAATTAAGTATCTGTCTTCCATGCCAAATTATGTAAATAATATATCTATGCATTTAAATAATACACAAATTACTGTTTCCCATCCTGATACTGTGAGATCTACATGTGCAAACAAATAATTGGGATGTGAATATTTTACTGATTAACAGCTGAATTCCATAAGGAAGCTCCTACAGTACCATGGTTGTGCTTACTGAGGTGATATACATCCCTGCTTAGTGATTCCACCAGAGCAGCAGCTTCCTACAACTAGTATGTTGTTAACCCCCTCATAAAAATGAGTTCCAATGTTTGAGTCTGAACAATATCATTATGAAAGTAAAGCAACTGTTATTCTATTGTCTCTGTAAGGTTCTTTGCACTGAATTGCTTTCTTTTCTTTTTTTTTAATGCAACTTTGATGTTGTCCTCCCTGACTTGTCACTTGGATGTTACATTTAGGTAAGTCTTTGTGCATGCTGTTTTAAACCTTTCCTGATTTTTCTTCCTTTGATGTACACTGTTAATGATAATTTTAAGATAGTATTGATTGCATGACAATTTCACATATATTCACACAGATGTAGGAGTCCTGGCTCACGTACCCCTTTCGTTTTTCATAAAGAGAAATCATAAGACCAAGGCCTCTTGGGGGCCAAGCATCAGCCTGGATGCCCTGGCTCATATATTGTTGTTTTCCCCCATGCAGCTCTAGCAGTGAAACATGCAGCTAGGTTGTTTTTTCAATGCACAAATCTGGCTTAGGTCTGTCTTCTGGCTTTACTGGGTCACACTGATTAGAGTACATAGAGGAATGGAGGCACAAGGACCACCAGCACCCCACCCCAGAAGAAGAATATGCTAGGCTTCTCAGAGCAGCATTCATTTGCATATTACAGTAAATTGGCAAGTGATGCTGACAGATGTTAATATTTTTCCTTCTTTTGGTCATTGCTTGCTATAGACAAATCTGATTCTAGGAGGCAGAAATATGGGTACTCTTCTCAGATCAGATAACTTTTTAACATACCCCATGAGAAGTTTCCAGAATTATTTCCTGAATGTGACTATCTTCATTTGGATGCCAGTCCCTCTGGATATTTTCAGTTCCATCTTAGAAAGATTAATACCCTTATACTTCACCATATAGACTCAGCCTCCTTTTAGTCATCCTAGACAGAGATTGTTTGTGACATGTGCACACCTCTTGTTTCTCTTCCCTCCACCCTTTGCACATGGAGTACAGGTTCCAAATTTGGGAAGCCTTGAATCAAGCTTAAATTTGCCACAACAACAGTAACAACATTTGATTTATATACCGCCCTTCAGGATGACTTAACACCCACTCAGAGCAGTTTACCAAGTATATTATTATTATCCCCACAACAAAACACCATGGTGTCCAAGTGCAGGTGGTTGATGAACTGCACTTTTATTTCTTCCCCCAAGCCAGGATTTTAAACTGAAGTTTAGAATCATAGATTGTGTAGGAAGCATATTCCAATTTGCCCAGGCATTTGGGCATAATGATAAAACTGTATGTTGTATGAGAAGAACCTCACAATCCAGCCTCTCATACCAGTGTGATTCTTTTTCTGTAGTCATGTCCCTTCTACATGGCTTCTGTGTTCTTATGTTACCAGAGCAGCATTGGATGGATCCACAAAGGAGCAACAGCTATACATAAAACTTGGGCTTTTTTGTATTGAATTGTGATGGCTGAAGTTGTCACAACCGTATGAAGATCTTTCCATCTCTTTGCACTCTGGTGTGCCTCAGGGAGCTTCCTCCATATGGTAGCATTTCAAGCAGCAGCCATGCCACTCTTTGTGCACATAAATTGGGCATTGGCATCTTCTTTTAAACACTACTATTGGGTTTCCAAATACGTGATTCAAAATGTTCAGAAGTTATATGTAATGACCTATTTCTTACTCACACACACACACACCACTAGTTACAGAGTTTTTTGAGTAGTTCACACGAAGCTTTTTTAGGGAGTTTTGTTCTCCCAGCAAAGTTGGTATCACTTCTCCGTCAAAAGCAAGCTATTGGAAGAAGTATCAAGCTGGGTGTAATTACTCTCCAGTCATAGATTTAGATGACCTAAAACAGTAGGTACAAATTATTTGGGCAGTTGGAAGGGATAGTATTAAAGTGATTGTCTGAAAATATGGATGTCAACATATTTATTCTTTCACTATTACAAACAAACTTCAGCTTCTATTGTCACATATTTCTGTCTGCCTGAACCATCTCCATATCAGCTTTTCATACAGCTAATGTGCAATGCAGGATTTCATGTCTAGTGTTGTGTTACTTAGGAAACATGAGATAAGGAATCTCTATGGAGTCTTAATTTCATAGGAAGAGATTGTTTCACCAGTGATGTATTATTTAAATTAGATTAGAGGAAGCCATATCATTTTAAGTCCAGAGTGCCTCAATTAATTTGCAATAACTGCACAAGAATTAGGTTATCAAAGAATAACAGACTGTAAGACACCATGATTATCAAGGTAGTGGGGCAGAAGAGTATGCTGCATATGAAGCTATTCTTGGGCACTGCTGAGGTCCAAGTGTTGTAATGGACTACAATCAAGAAGACCCATGATTGAAACCTCACTGTGCCATGGAAGCTCAAGCTCTCTCAGGCTAATATATCTTACCTGAGTTGTTGTTGTGGGATTAAAATGGAGGAGGGGAGAGAGTTGTAACTTGCTTTTGTGTTCCCATTGGGTATAAATGTGGCCAAATGAAAGCACTACAGCTATAGTACAGTTGCTTTATGCTGAATCTTGCTGATGAAAGATTGCCAGGTGACCCAGAAAACCAGTGATGTTTGTGGTCCTGAAACTTGACCCTGTTCTGTACTCTTAGCCTCTTCTCTCTCTACTGAGGACGAAGAGGCTCCTTTCAGTACAGCCCTGGGCAGAGTTACACTCTTCTAAGCTTATTTACTTCAGTGGACAAGATGTAACTCAAGCAATTAACTTGCAGTGTAGTTTTGCCTTCTATTCCTGTTTGTGTCCTGCCTTTTCACCTTCTCTCTGTGGACTGCTGTCCTAGTTTTGACTTTCTGCCTGCTTTCATAATGCCATTATTGGTTATGTCACTAGCTTCCATCCTCAAGATATTCTGCACTTGTTTTCAGCCTTGATGCTGTTTATGTCCTGCCAACAAAGAATGGACTTCATCTGTCAGTGTATACTGCATTGTCCTATAATAAAGAAGGATGGGGGTATGGTGATCACTGTTCACCAACAGGATGCTAGAACTTTCCTGTGCCATTAAACTTACGTGATTATCCAGATGATTCCTGCTAGGGATGCATGAGAAAAACAAGTAGAAATATCCCCAAGTGAGACATCTTCTTCACAACGTTGCTTTCTTTGTATACCGAACAGGATGAATTCGCTTGGAATTCTCTCCTGGGAAATTCTAGCCTGCCAACAGAACTGCTGCTGTTAGTCACAAAAACAGATGGCAAAGATATCTCAGACCTGCAGCTCTAGGCATTCCTTGCATCATTGCTGCAGACTTCTTGGTACTGTGTTTAATGTCTGTAGCACTATGGATGTTTTCTAACATAGGCAGCAACTGAAGAAAGAAAAGGCCTGAAGAACAAAATCCTCCATTAAGCACCTTGGCCAGCACCAGATTTCTAGGCTGCAATAGAAATCAATGTCCTTACTAGCATTCTGGGTGAAGAAGCTGAGTGCCAGTGCCTTCGCAAGAGGAAATGAGATGAACAGGGCAGCTTCCTTCTAAGCTAAACCGAAAACTTCTGTACTTTTCTTGACATTAAAAACTCACATTTAGGATGTATTCTTTCTTGGAATGAAATCGGGAAAACAGAAGGTCTCTTAACACTAGCAGACACGGTTGGCTTCATTTTTTAAAAGAAACTTTATTTATTTTGACTTCATTTATACTCCAGCTTTCTCCCCATTAGGGACCCAAAGCAGCTACTGCACTTTTATTGCACTTGAGGTAGAACATAAGACTGTGTGTTCACAGCTGCTCACCACTGGCATTTTTCATGATTTTTGTAAACATTCACACAACTTTCCTTTTATTTACACGCTCGATTGACCATAAGCCTTAAGCCAAATTATACAGACACACAACTTTGGTGTGTGAATATGCAGAGTTCATCTATACGCACTGATGATGCTAAGAATGCATATTCTGGAAAGCAGCCAGTGTTAAGCAGGATGCTGGTTCCATAATATCCCAAGAGGGCTTTCTTGTTATGTGGAACTCAGGTCCTCTACAGCCATGCAGAATGGCTTTTAATCACCACAGGAACTATTAAACTGATTCCCACAGCATCTGTATTCTGCCCTTGTGGGGATTTCACTGACATCAGGAAGTGTTAAGGTCTTCAGTTAAAAGGACAGATGAAGCAACATGCTATTAGGGTTTGTTGTGTGAGTACCACCAAGAAAGAACTTTGATTCTGAAAACCCTTTTTTCATACTTCCCCATTAAAACTAAAGACTTGTAAATATTCACTTTCTAAAATTGTTCCATTTGGAACAAACCTTTTAAAATTGAAGATACTGTGATCAAGTGGATGCTAGCAACTGAACATGTCGAATGACTATGCTGCTTAATACATTCCTGCTTTCATCATCCTATCCTCCTTAGGAGCTGTGGGAAATAAGACAATTGCATATTTCTAGAAGCAATTTGGAGCAACAAGTGCCTGTCATGCAGTTAAGTCAGTTTACAGCTATTCCATCAGTCACTTCTTGTAGATCATAATTCCAGAGGAACGTTCTTGGTAGTATTTTGAACAAAAAATAAACAGAAGTCTTGTGGCACTCTTAAAGGGTGAAAATAATTTTTTCCAACATATGGAGTTGATTTACCTAGTAAGGAGTCAGTGCATTGCATCTGAAGAAGTAGAAGCTAATGCGCAAAAATATGCTGGAATAAAGTATTATTTGGCTTTATGGTGCCATTAGACTCCTGTCTGGTTTTGCTTGCTGATGTGGTTTCTATACTTGTCTGGTAAGACTGTCCATACATTTTGTTTAGATACATTTAAGTAACTGTCTATCTGATAGTCTTCTACGTGACAGTATTTGGCACAAAACAATACTAAGGTTCCCCATTAAACTCCTACTAACCTGCAAGCCATGTTTTTCAGCATTTTTAACTTTTGTTGTTGTTTTTTGCATCTGATTTGTGTGCTTAATAAACCTGATTTGCAGCATTTATTTCTGTCCTTAAGAGCCCATCTAATGGAATTTAGAGTACTTCTGATACATTACTGCTTTTATTGCCTCATAAACCTTTTTCTTCTGAATTCTTAATATGCTAGGATAATCTGTATAAGAAAAATCACATAAAAAGCTACACTACAGAGTTGGCAATGCTTTTCCAAAAAAACAGATACTTGATTTCTGTTAATTTTGTTAATATTTTCTATACACACTGAAGATCCACAAACCTTTGTTTGGTTTTTAATAAACCTCACATCTTCACCCACCTCAATGGGAAAACCATTCACCACTATCAAGAGAGAGCTACATATGCTCTGGTAGGATCTTCACATATCCACTCTCTCTCTCTCTTTCTCATCTCTGTGTTATCACTGCCTATTTCACCAGCCAGGCCTATAGTGCAACTAAGGGTCCAATCAGCTGCACTTTTTTATGCTGTTAAAGATTCAGGGCATTTTCACACATGTGGCCTCTCTCTCTCATGCTATTTATATTGATGTCTGATAATTGTACATGTAGAGGAGAGGCGTTTGTAATATGACGAAATAATGTGGCCAGTGTAGGCTTTACATTCACATTTTACATCTTTTTAACACAAGAGCTACTTTGTGTGATTAGAGATTTTTCAGTAATGTAGCACTCAGTCTGCTCTGGCTACTGCTTTAACAGCAGAATTTTAAAAAACTGAATGTGGGGTAATAAATGGAGCAATAGTGAGGGAGAGCTTTGCATTCTCTATTGTTGACATTAAGACTAGCAGTTTCCCTGAGTTTGGGTTGCAACTCAGATCTCAGACTTGTGAAAGGGAGAAGTGGATTCTAGAATCCCAGGTTGCTATAAGCCTAGTGTACTGATGAAATGACTAGGGGAGGGGAAATAAGCATTTACATTACAAACAAAAAAAATGTTTCATGGCTAATACTTTTATTGCCTTCCTGTTGTTTAAGGTATTTGCAAGCAGGGGACCACTTCCCCCTGCTATTTCCTCTTTCCTTTCCCTGAAACCCCTATTGCCTTTCTCCTTTTCTTGTTTCCTTCTCTCCTTCCCACCCACCATTAAGCTTATCTTTATCTGCCCCCTGTCTTCAGTTTTCAATCCTTCCTTACCCCTGGCAGCCTCTTCCTGGGAAAACTCTGTGGTTTCAGCTACTAGACTGGAGCCAGTTGTATTGTGTCAGCCACCAGGTCAGGTGCAGTTGCATTGTGGAGAATCTGCAAGGACTTGTGGGGGGCACCTCATTGTCTCCTCTATCTTCCTCCCCACACCATTTGCTCTTTCTCTTCTCATTACAGCCTCCTATCCTCATCACTCCCTGTTCCCTTTTTCCCTCACACCTACTCACCAGCATGTTTTTTATCTGTGCCCCATCTTTAGCTATATTGGTTATTTATTTCATTTAAACTCTGCCTTTCTCCACAATGGAGATCTATAGTAGCGTACATCATTTTCCTTGCCTCCATTTATCCTCACAACAACCATGTGAGGTTGGTCAGACTGAGATGTATGAATGGCCCAAGATCACCCACTATGCTTCTGTGGCAGAATGGAGATTTGAACCTGGATCTCTCAAATCCTAGTCTAAGAGTGTAATCCTTTTACCACACTGGCTTTCATGGGGTGGCTGCTGTTGAACAGTAGTGAGTAGACAGGCTTCGATGAGTTAAGTAAGTCAAGTGGTGGTGAATCTCCAAATGGTTGTTGGTGGGCCTGGCCCTATGATTCCTCCTTCAAAGACCAAAGCATCCCTGGAAAGGGCCCTGCCTCCTCCCCTTGATATTTACTGACAGAAAACAAGGTGTGTAAGTTGGAAATACTGTTGTGGTACCCTAACAACAACCACAAAAGTCACAGAGAAGACATTCATTTCTTAAAGCTGCAAGCGCTTCTTCTGTTGTTTTGGGGGGTTAACAACTCCAGTATTGTATTGTCGAAGGCTTTCACGGCCGGAGAACGATGGTTGTTGTGGGTTTTCCGGGCTGTATTGCCGTGGTCTTGGCATTGTAGTTCCTGACGTTTCGCCAGCAGCTGTGGCTGGCATCTTCAGAGGTGTAGCACCAAAAGACAGAGATCTCTCAGTGTCACAGTGCCAGCCACAGCTGCTGGCAAAACGTCAGGAACTACAATGCCAAGACCACGGCAATACAGCCCGGAAAACCCACAACAACCATCACTCCAGTATTGTTTTTTTTTTTTAAGATTTTTCTTTAGACTTGGGACTTTGAGGAAAGATTTGTCATTTCTGTTTATGGCTCCAATGTCCAGATTTAAGTATTCAAATATGGGACCATGTTAAAAATTAGATGTATTGATATCCCATCTTTATAGCTGAATATACAAGGCAGCTTACAAAACCAGAAAGTAATCAAAAAAATAAATGCCTATAACTAAATTTAAAATAATATACCTGTAAACATAGCTAACAGATAGTAAGCTTGGTGGCAGATTAAAACTTAAAAGTGGTTTTTAAAGGAAGGAAACCATAACATTTCAGAGTAACATTCATAGTGTTGTGCAGAAAGCCTAAAATTTTAAAGAACCACATTATTACTTACATGGTCATAATAAATCTCTTTTAATTTATGAGTGTTGTTCTCAGCCTTTTGGCTTAAAGGAAAAGTGCATTCACCAGCTAGTTTCATCAAAACAGCAAAGGTCCCAAGGTATGATTGGAGGGCAGATGATGTAGCAACCATGCTGAAGCTAAGCAGGTCTGAATTTGCTCAATTTTGTCTGACTGAGAGACCCCTGGGAAATTTAATTATGTAACCTTGAGTTCCATGATTGAAGAATGGTAAGCTTTAAATTTAATTACAATAAATACATTTAAAAATGCTGTTTGGTAAAAAATTCTTAGAAATAATAGAAAACTGCCTATATTGTGCTGTAAAATCTGTGTTTACAAAATTATGTTGGAGGAAATATTTCCTTCATTATTTCAAATAATTTCTTCTAGCTAAAAATACACACTTTCCAAATACATTGAAAAACATGTTAAAGCAGAACAAGCATTCTTTTACCAGACACTGAAGAGTGTTTCAAACCTCAGAACCCAGTCTGCATCCATGTTATCATTTGCTGCCAGCCTAGGCAAGGAAAAAGGTTTATAATAAGAGAATGTTGATGACTTACAGAAGGTGAATAAAAAGAGTTGGAGGGATATGTTTTGTGTGACCATCTGCTGCTGTGATTTGGCTCCAAACTCTTTCTACAGGTTAACAAAAGCCTTTAAACAGGGTAACTAATGGGTCACATGCATCCTTCCTTGTAAGGTTAAGACCCACAAGTCATCATTTGTAGGAAGGTGGGGGCTGAATTGGTCACTGGAGGGGAAAGGCTTTAAATCTAAATTCAGTATAGCAGCCACAAGGGACTCTGTTATTTCTCAGGACTATGCATCTTAATGAAATGCAACTTAATGTATGTCCATTAGTCGCTCCTCAAATTTAAATGCCCTTTAAAAAAAAGGTATGTGTGCATGTAAAGTCTCCATTGCCATTAGAAACAATTTTCCTCAGACATCTGAATCTGCTGTTTTCTTAATATATAACATCCTTGATTTTTGACATAAGCTAAGTCTAGGGCAATCGGCTTCTGTTTTGCTGTTCTGTGACCATTGATAAACTGCACATTCTAAGGGATGGGGGTGGCAAGAGGAGGGGGTGATATGTCTGGGATGTACAAAGTATGAATAGGGATTTTGACTTGTAAATTCATGCTTGGTTGGACAGAGGTTTTTCCAGAAGGTTGTAGTAAGACTCACCCTGGGTTCATTTGCTGGTCAAAACCCACATATTGTGAGAGAGGGATGCTCTTTTGGGAGAAAAGATCGGACAGTAGGTTAGTCACAACAAGCCATTGACATTGTCTTATAATGCTATATTGGGGTGACTGAGGGATTTCATTGCTTAGAGACATCTGTATTTTATGTGCGACCCAAGCCACAGACTAACTACGGCTGATCTTTGTCAGTTTTATAGCACTAACATTGTGGTAGGTGTAATTTTTTTTGTGTACTGGACCAGACAAATTGTTCTTGTACACACTAGGATTGTTTCAGAGACTGAGCTATTCAAACATCAAGCCTTTATCGTCTATCTTTATGGATGACATTGTTCAACTTCTTTGTTTTTTACCTACTAGATAGTTTTAAATAATAATAGTGTTGTTTTCTCACCAACTAGCTAGCATGTCTTCCTCTTGCAGAGAGGGTATTAGCTATCTTTTCCATATCTTCTTTTCCCCTTGACTCTGTTAATTCAATTCAGAGATAGAAAAACTTTTTCCAGGGGCTAGCTCTCATTCCCATCACCACATTTCAACCTCATTTTGTCAAGGCTTTTCCTGCTGTTTTCATGTTAACTGATCCACCAATTTTGAGTACTATTAGTCTCATAAATTCTTTCCCATGGTTACATTTCTTCAGCTGCGCTCTTTTCTGGAGAAATTAATGGTCAGTTTGTGTATGTGTTCCTTTAGATATGGTAATTCCGTTTGGCTGATTTTCACAACCTTTGTTTAAAAATCACAAGTTTCTTCTTGCTCACAGAGGTAACCAAACCAGACTGCTGAAAACATAGTTCATGTTATCCAATCCAGGCATCTGAGGGGAGAACTTTCTCAGTTCTAATGGTCAATGCCTCTTCATGCTCTCTGCGGAATGATGAACTTGATGCCAGCTTCTTTCAACACAGCTTTGGTGTATGGACAAGGAAGGAACAGCTTGATTAATGCTCTGTGTTGGGGATCATGAGCACGATAGGCACGAACCAAAAAAAATGAACATAGTGTTCATTGTTCGTTGCCATCCACAAACAACGAACATTGACAAACATGACCTGTTCACGAACATGTTCGTTGTTTATGGGAGCCAGCAGGTTCTCTTCCAGCCATCAAGATCCTTACCACACCACTCCCAGAAACTCTACCTGAGCAGGCAGCAGGAAATGGACCAATAATAAATAATAGCTTGGCCCAGAGCCTGGCAGCAGCCCTGGAACTTGAAGAGGTAGATCCCTATCCTACCACATACAAAGAAAATTCAAGCTCCAATGCACTCTCCCTGTCTCTCTCAAAATGCCAACAGCAACTGTCTCTCTCTCACTGTCTGCAAAACCAGAGCTGGGAGCCCCCCTCCCCCTGCTCTTTGTTTCCTTGTAACAAATTTGGAGCTCCACACTTGAAAGGAAGACCTGCCTATTAATTTAAATTGGGCTTAGATTGGGTTTCCAGGGCAATAGCAGGAGGTCAGACAGAG
Organism: Eublepharis macularius; assembly: GCF_028583425.1. Taxonomy (NCBI): domain Eukaryota; kingdom Metazoa; phylum Chordata; class Lepidosauria; order Squamata; family Eublepharidae; genus Eublepharis; species Eublepharis macularius. The sequence goes on along the minus strand of NC_072795.1, from coordinate 61,718,431 downwards.
TTCAGGCAGTCCCTGCCTCCAGTTGCCAAGGGAATTGATTGCAGGTGCCAGATTGTCTGGCTTGACGAACAGCAAGGAACAGCAATGAGGCTTGCAATGACCACCTGTTCATTTAGAATGGGGTCTCACCAACAGCTTGTTTGTGAACAGCTGATTGGGCTGTTCATGGCTTTTTTTAGTTCCTGTTGCTGTTAGTGCCCATCTCTAATCATGATGAGACTGCCCATATTCTGGCAAGCCCATTGCACAGCCATTCAAATTGCTTGTGCTAATTGAGGTGCTAAAGATTTTATCGGAATAGATAAATAAGTTTCTTCTTGTTCAGAAGGTCATTTTTAATGGACATCAGGATAGATGGCACATGAGGTTGCAGAGATGCTCTTAATGCTGCTCTGCTAAGAGTTTCCTTAAACAGGACATGTACGAAAACAAAAGCAGAATTTCTCATTTGTATTTAGTGCCTGATGAAATGATAGTGTTTGTTTGAGAGAGTTGCATCTGCTGAATAAGTAGTATTTGGGTCAGTAACATCTCTTGAAGGACTTATTTCAGTAGATATATATTGTGCATGCTACATAAAGAACTGATTCTGTTAAAAGTCTACAGCTCTCCATTCCTAGAACCTCTGTTTAATTTAAATTGTGTGTGTTTAAGATTTTCTTTGAGACTGTTTCCCTTCTACATGAGAATGTGGTTTCCTTCCTTTCCTCTTCCATCCACATCATACTTTCACAAATGTTGAGTGGTTCTTAGGACAGCTGAATTTTTGTATCTCATCAGCTGTACTCTGGAAGGATACAGCTCCATCTGTCTCCTTAGGGGAGTTGTCTTTGGATTCCCAAGGTAGTCTTACTGAGCAAGGTAATTCCTCCTATGGCATTTCATGACAAGTTGATTTCCCTCAGGAGGACACAGGGAAAATGAGGGCTCCTGCTTGGTTCCTTATAGATTATGTGGAGATAAAAGTTAAAATCAATGTCATAGATTAATTAAAGCCATTCATGTCTTCCACTGATTATTTTTATTATACATGAGATTTGTTAGTTCTCTTGCTGGTACAGTTGCACCATACAAAAATTATATAACATTTTTAAAAACTTCTAAAATTGCTTCACCTATCTAAGCATCAGTGTTAAATAATAGACATTTACATTAAATGCTTTAAGTAAGACCTTTTCATTGCACGTTAAAAGAAGAACGTGGTACCTTTTAAGCTTACAAAGAGGGACTTGCATCTTTTATAGGTAGCAGTTCTTAGTGCTTATTTAAACTATTATTGCTTAGTTCAGATAATTCGTCAGTCTATTGGAAATAAGTCATGAGATCATATGTACACTTCTCTCCCATCCCCCAGCCCAGCCCATAGATTCTCTCCACCATTTTCTGATTTGTTTTAATCATAGCTTGCCATGATGTTCAAATCAAGCAAACTATGATTGAGGCTAACCAGAAATTGCCTCCAAACCACATCTGATTCAAGGCCTGTTTCAAATCAGGATTTAGAGCCAATTCTTAACCCTAATGACATTTTGAATGCATGGTAAAATGTAGTTGAAACAAACCAGGAAATGGAGGGGTAAATTGGCATGCAAGTGGGAAAGCAGGCCAAACAGGAAGGGTATCTATGGCAGAGGCCCTGGCACATAATGCAGTGTTTCTAGCTCTTCTTCCCTGGAAGTATTCAAGGGAAAGTGATCTTGTCTGCTTGTCCTTCAGTTCCTTAAATTTACTCACTATTGCAACTTAGATCATGTCAGAAGCTTGTCAAAGTATCTTCCTAAACCTGCCATCCTCCAGTTTATGCAGGTGAGATTTTGTTGTTTACTGTTAAATCTGGAAATATATCCACTGTCTTTCATATTTAAATTTTAGTCAGAGAATAGACAACAGACAAGGATTTTTCACTTTAAAAGTCTTTTATACCTTTTGTGGTAGCTTAATCTCTTGCTCCGCGGGAGATGTAGCAAATTGTTGGTAGGAGCAGGATTAAAACATTATTAAACTTGGTTCCTACTAGAAGGCTGTCTCTGGTATCTTCTCTAAGATATCATACACACTTCTCTAAGATACAATATATGGTGATGAAGGTAAAACAATGCATTCAGTAAGGAAGTCAGATTTTTATTAACAACCACCATGGAAGTGTTACCACAGTGAGATTTATGCTGTAGGCCCTTCTCAGCCAAGGAAGTCCTTCACTTTCCTGTTGGCACTCAGTAATTTGCTCTATTCCTGTGTGTTTGCATAATGTGAAGCCTGGATCAATCTGGAAACCGAGAAGAGGATCAAATTTTTTAAAAAAAACAAAACCTCTTGGCATGTCATGAAAAAGGGTCATCCTGGCCATCCTAGTAAGCCAATTAAGAGAGTTTTATTGTATTTGCTATTTTGTGATGAGAAATGAAGGTCTGGATAGCCAAGGATCTTACTGCAAGGACAAGCAGTCCTCCAAGAAAAGATGCTGTTTTGAAATTCCCCTTTCTCCTTAATTCCCCTTAAAATTGTCTACATAAGAGTTGCCTACATGGCACCTCCTAGATCAGGGGTGGGCAATTGTTTTGGCTCGGGGGCCACTTTGTGGGAGCGGAGGTTAGCGGAGGGCCGCACCTTTTAAAATGATTGCATTCATTAGTTAACTTTGCATTTCAGAAAAGGTATAAATTATATCATAAAAATTAATAAATATAAATTAAATAAAATAGTGGTAGTTTTATTTAATTTATTTATTGTGTGAGGGAGAAAAGCTGCAGAGTGTTGCTCTTTCGGTGCCAGGTGCCCAGTAGGTGACTGGCTTGGCGGGCCGCATGTGGCTCTGTAGCGGGCCGCAATTTGCCCACCCCTGTCCTAGATGAATTACGTTCACTTCTACTGTGACACATACTCTGTTTTCCTAGGCCAAATCTGGACCTTTGAATAATTTAAGACTTTTAACAACAGGATAAACAAGAGGGGCTGCAAACTCTGTGTAATACTTTTTATTCGGACCAACCATACTGACATAATTTTCATTCTTTTGTGTCAATTTGGTTGGTCCTAATGAATGGCACTACACAGATTTCATTCTTGGTTTTAGATTTTGCATGGACTTATATGGCTGTACAACTTTTTCATTATCTAAAAAGTCTGATAAGCTGCAAACAATATTAATTTGATGTCCAGCTTGAGAGTTTCACTTCTTCCCCCCATCCTGTCTTACCTTTATTCTCTTACTGTCTTATTTGTGGCCTGATTTTTTGACAGACTTCCTGTTTGCCCTAACTTCTAGCCAAAAGGTTTATGGAAAGAAATGTGTCATATGGCCAAAGTATCTCTTCTCTGCTTTTGTGCTCATATTTCATTGGCCTAGCTTAGTAAAGCTGAGCAGGTTCTTAACTAGATACAGAAGGAAAAAATTAAACTCCCTTTGTTCCCTGTTTAGAGCATGGTCTTTTTCTTGCTTGATTTTAGAAGCTGTCTTAGACAGTCTCACTGTGTAGGATTTGTGGCCATGCAAAGTTTCGGGGTGTGAATGTCTTACACTTCTTCAGGTACTTTACTGTCTGATAGGATGTAATTGACTTTGGAACATCTCTTCAGGATCTGAATGGCAGATGCTATTCTTTAACCAGTCTAGTTCTCCTCATGAATTCATAAGGTCACCAGAAGCAGATACAATATAGCTTCTGCCACTTCTCCTAGGATCTGCTAACTTAGTTTTTGCACTCAGCTGTGCTCCCTATCTGGACAGTGACCAGTAAAAACAACCATGAAGGAGTTGTTTGACAGAATGTTGAAATGCCCAGTGCATCTTTGGAAGAAGTTCTGAGACAGTGAACATGGTGGAATCAAAGAGAGCTTACTGAAGAGAATATATATGTTGGCTATCTATCTTAAATTTAAAGGATAAAATACAGTCTGTAAGATTCTTACTAAAGTGTTTTTAGAAGTGCTAAGATAGTATTATGCAACCCAAATCTCAGAGATTCAGGGGGTTTTAGGGTGTGGCTACCTTCTAAATGCCCAGTTATGTGAATGTGACTCTATTAAAATAATCTAATTAATTTCCTCTGAAGGTGTGATGTAGACAGCTCTTTGCATTGAATCACATTTTCCCTAGAATATTTGTTTCAAACTTTGTTCTGTTTAATGTAAGATTACTCTGGATTAGAGGTGGGCACAGACCGGGAAAAAACCACGGACTGTTGGCCTGTGGTCCGTTGCATTTCATGGTCCACGGACCATAAACTTTTCATGGACCCGTCCCGATTCATGGACCAGTTTGTTGGTATGTGGTCTGTCACTTCCGGGGGCCCTGGGACCACCCCCTTCACACTCAGAGATACCAAACTTGCAGCAAGTCTTCTGCAAGCTCTCCTTCAGCCACCCTCCAAGTTTGGCCAAGATTACATTTTGGAGGTCCAAACCCCCAAAGTGGCTGCCCCCAGGAAACTTGCACTTGCTGCTAGATTCTTCCTCACAATAGGAACAAATGGGGTGGAAGGGGACGCCTTCTTTGAGGTGCACTAAAATGCCCTCCCCAAAGTCCAACACTGACCAAATTTGCTGAAGAGCTACTCCTAACTGTCCCTCAATGACAGTAAAGTTTCAGGGAAATTTGACCCTGGGAAAGGCGGGATCTATGTGTATATCCAGTTCCTGTCAGATTCTTCTTTGCAATAGGAACAAATGGGGTGGAAGGGGGAGCCTTCTTTGAGTTGCTCTAAAAGTCCAACATCGACCAAATTTGCAGGATTGCTACTCCTAACTATCCCCTAATGACACCTCAAGTTTCAGGGACATTTGACCCTGGGAAAGGCAGGATCTATGTGTTTATCCAGTTCCAGTCAGATTTTTCCTCGCAATAGGAACAAATAGTGTGGAGAGGCAGCTAGATCAAGTTGCTGTCTTCCTTCTGCATCTTCCTTGGGTGTGCTGGCCAGTTAGCAAGCACACTCAACTAGGGCTGCCCCACTGTTTGCCTCTTCTGGAGGAGGCCTTGCAGCTCTGTGTTAAAAAACTACAAATCAATTAAAAATGGAGTCAGCTGACATGACACGGGTTTAACTAAGAGCCCACCATCCCACAAGCAAATAAGAATAGAAAGGAAAAAAATGAAACAGAAGAGTGAGCCCTCAACCGAGGAAACCTAATAACGTATAATAAGCTTGCTCCTATGTTGCCTAGGGAATTGATTGCTAGGCACCGGGATGTCTGTGTTCACGGACCAATGGACCCACCCAAAAGCCATGGCTCTGTGAAAAACGCACCTCCCACGGGCCACCTGCACGTGAATGCTGAACAGGGCAAGTTTGTGTCAAATTTAGTTCTGTTTTTTGGTCCGTTCCCACCTCTACTCTGGATTTAGGAGGCTAAGTTATCTTTCTCAAGGTTGCAGCTGTGAAAATATTGCTGTAACAGTAAGAAGCAAATACATATTTACAGAAATCCTCAGGCCTTCTTTGTTCAAGAATCTATACTATTAACAGTCAAAGTTCATGACAGTAATCCAGTGGAGTTCTAGAAATGAAAAATAAGCATGGAGACTCATAACATGTACTAACAAGAAGTAGCCCTACCACATGCGAGTGATACTAGTACTCATTTGAGGTAGAGCATGGTATGCATTCAATTTGTTGAACATTAAAAATTATTTAGGAGCTATGAATATCCCTCTCTTTTTGGCAGATACTCTTAAATTGTTTGAATTTGGAATTCAATAGATAGCCATTAAAAAAAGTTTAAAGGAAAAAATTGCAAAATGTTCATGTATTTATATATAGTCCGCCTTTCTCACTGATAACTAAGGTGGATTACAGTGTAAATCCATGTGTTCAACAGCTGTGACCTTCAATAAACAATACAATAGGGTATACAAGGCAGAAATTTGAAAAGAAGCGTACAATTCAAATAGAGTAATACAGTGATGAAACATTGCTAAAACAAAACGTAAATAATTTGATGTGACCTATTTAACAACATAGAAACTACCCAGTAACATCATCCACAGGCAGTACCAAGTAGTAGAGTCTACAGTCCCTATCCCTTTACCAAAGCATCTCTTTGGATCATTTCCTTCCAGCACAGCCCCACAGCCCCTTTTTCACAGCCTGAGTGAAAAAGCCCTCCTGAATAATTCAGTGTTGCATCTTTTGCATAAAGCCTAGAGAATGGGAGCATTCCATGCATCTTCAGGCAGGCCGTTCTGTAAGGTGGAGATGACTACAGAGAGTGCGTATATGTGGGCAGCTGTTAATATTGTCCATTTGCAGATTGGTATCTGCAGAAGGGTGTGTTCAGATGAGCAAAGTTGCCATGGCAGAGTAAAGGGAGGGGAATAGTCTTGCAGATATGAGGGATCAAGGGCAGGAAGGGTTTTGTATGTGATAGCCAGAACCTTGAATTGAGCCTGGTAACTGATGGTAGCCAGTGGAGTGACTGCAGAATAATAGTAATATGTGTGATCTATCTAGCTGTTATTAATAATTGAGCAGTGGTATTCTGCTGGAGTCTCCAAGTTGACTTTGAAAGGAAACCTATGTAAAGTGTATTACAGTAGTCTAGAGGTTACTGTGACATGAATCCCAGGTGGCCAGATCATCCCAGGTGGTCAGATCAGCCATGTCAAGGTAGGGGGCCATCATCCAGACTAATCTGAGTTGGGAGAGAGCCTTATTTGCAGTTGCATTTGCTTGCTTCTCTAGCAGCAGTGCTGGATCCAGTATAACTCCAGTATAAATCCAGTATGATTTAATTTAAAAAATCAAATACTGTAGAAATGTGGGGAGGGAATTGCATCATTATTATTGATGTCACAGAGACCTCCCAATTGACATGATGCTCATGCAACTGCATTCTGTTCAGTGGTTTTAATTGCAAAGCAAGAGTTAATTGAGGGACAGAATTGCATGTTTTCAGCAGCAAACTATTGGTTTGAGCGCTGGAAAAATGTGATGTCTGTGTGACAGAAGTGTTACTTTAAAGAAGATGTACAAAAAAAACCCTAGAAAGACTAGAAGATCTGGTACAGTGTTTTAGCTATTAGATCAGAAAGGTATTGGTGGTATAAGTACCACCAATTGGTGGTATTAGTACCACCAATGGGAATTTGAAGAGTCCTAAAGTCTTTTAAAATGCTTCAATAGAAAATCTTTTTTTCTCATTATACTTTTAGGTAAGGTTTGTGAAAGGAATTTTACACTTTTTGGTTATTTTTGCCAAATTATTTTGATTCATTCTGTAAAAAGCCTGTGCTGCAAAAATTCTTGTAACCTTGTTAAATATTTGTTCCAACTGAAGAAGAAAAAATATTTAAACTATTTATCAAGATTGAACATAATTACAAGGATGATGCTAAGATCTTATTAATTCTCAGTTGTTTTCTAATCTTTCTGGCAGTTTAAATCTGTAATTGGTAAGACTTGCTGCCAATATTTTGAGCATACTTGAACTCTTGTAGGATTACTCAGCAGTAAAAGTGTCCTACTGTTTATTGTTAGTGCAAACAAAGTCTTGTCTTGCTGTATAGCACTAAAAAAGGTGTGCAAGTTTTTTTTAATGGTGCAACAAATGTGAAATTGTTATTCTTTCATAGCACAGGATGCAGATACCTTCCCTCAAGGCTGAGGGAATGTCACATTTTCCCAGTGCTTTAACCACAGTAATTTTCACAGGAGAAAATGCAATTTAGATAGTAATTGCTTTGCAATAGCAGCGGTTGAACTAAGAGCAGAACCACAAGTGACAAAAGGCACAGATTGGACACTTGTCTGCTTCCCTCAAGTTTTGATGGGAAATGTAGGCATCCTGGTCTCGCAGCTTCGCTCTCTGACTGCTGTCCAATGGACTTTTCAACTGTCACTTGTCCAACATTCCGCCAAGTTGCCTACATTTCCCATCAAAACTTGAGGGAAGCAGACAAGTGTCCAATCTGTGCCTTTTGTCACTTGTGGTTCTGCTCTAAGTGAAATACGGGTTCCACAAATATCATCACTTGTTACTGGTTTTGCCCATAATAGGAATGGTGACTAATAGCATAGCTCCTTGACTCTGTCTATTACCTTTTTAAAAAATGAAACATTTAGAGGTTGTGTGCTCTTGTACTGTACAGCTCCTGCATTTGAAGTGTACAGCTAGGGTTTTTGTCATGTCTCTGTATATCCATGCCATGTTTGTTTGTTTGTTCTGTCACTGATGCCACAGTACACTGAATGTCTAGTGTTTAACCTGCTGTATTCTCTCAGTAGCCATATTCTTCTCATATTATAACTGTTATTCCTCCAGCCAGGATGGGCCTCATGTTATCTTACAGAACTATGCATCTCCGAGCTAGAAACGACCTTAGAGATTCCAGACGCTTGCCTTTGCTACTTTGCCCAGATGCTGGGAATTCATTATTGTGTACTCTCTCTTTAGCCGTAACTATAATGGGTTCTCACAGAACCAGTATAACACTGCGCGCCAAAACATAACCATTACTGGAACGCGGGAAAACTCAAGTATAATATTGACCTGCTGTTTTGAATTGTCACTTCTACCAAGCTCTGTGATGGAGTTCAGACCTGAATTTAAAAATCCTGAATAAAGCCTTTTCTATTAGAACCAATGTGTGTTCACTGGAGAGGGACTGAGGGATCTACCTGCCACTTGTTGACAAAGTGGCCATTTAATGAGCCATATGCCCCATAGATGTGCTGGGAATCAGGTAAGGCTGCTTCTCTTTCACGCCCTCCCTCCTCATTTATTTTAATTTCCTTTTAGTTCAGAAAGAGCATTATCATTGCTTTCTCTAAATAGAGAACTATAATACTTTTTATTTGCTAGTTAAAGCTTGTCTCTTTGGACCTTACATTCAGCTCCTTCTTATATTACCTTAAATTTATCCCTCAGGAGGACTCTGGTCACAACCAACACCTTTCTTATTTCCACTCACACAGAGCTTCAAGTGTTCTCTATCCAGGCTTTTCCCTCAAGAATACCTTCCATTTTGTAATTGTGTGACCTTTATATTGCTGTCTCCGGCCGTTTCCACACACATTGAATAATCCACTTTCAATACGCTTTAGTGCACATTTGTAACTGATTTTCCATGTGTGGAACAAAAAATCCACTTCTAAAGGATAATTAAAGTGCATTGAAAGTGCATTATTCAACGTGTGTGGAAACGGCCTCCCTGACTCCCTCAAAAAGATTTTGCTGCTACCCAAGGCTTTTTGCTTTAGACCTCCTCAGTTTAACTTGAAAAATAGGAAGGCTTGTTATAGATGGTAATATGACAGATAGGGTTCCCAGGTCCCCCGACTCCCCCCCCCCCGCCCCCGGCAGGAGATCTGGGGCCCAGCTCCTATTTTCTCCTTTTTTGCGCTCCTGGCTTGCGTGATGACATTTCCAGGCGAGATGTCATCACATGGGGCATGGTCCACCCTGGAAGCACTCCTGCCAAATCAGGTTGCTACGGAGTGCGGCAGCGCTATGCAGCAGCCCAATTCAGGGCTGAATCTGGCCCAAATCCAGCCACTGCAGAGTGTAGGAGAGAAATTCAGGCCAAATCCGGCCTGATTCAGGCTGCCATAGCACCTGGGAGCACTATTCCTCCCCCCCCCCCCACCAGCCAGGTAAGCAGGGGATGGAGGGTGGGAGCTAGGGATCCCTAGTGACAGAAGTCAGCACATGAGGCTGGCTGTAAGGTAAAAAGGGGATCCTTTTTTCTGTAACCAAAAGTAGAATTTATGTACAAGTACATAAATGTGATGGTACCGTTACCTTATGTAAGTGTGATGGTTGCAGAGTATTGATAAATGTTTTGATAAATTGATAAATGTATTGATTTCAGAATAGTTCTTAAGCTTAGTGTTTCCACAAATAATTATCTCTTAAAAATATATTCACAGATTCAGTTACACAGACTAATTTTCCACACAGATCTTCACTAATAGAATAAATCTCATTCACACAGACATAGACTCACTCAGGCTTTGCCACTACGCTTGCCTGACCTAGATAACCTCTTTCTCAGATATATACACAGTCTGACCCAGGCCCACACACAGTTTGTCTAATTCAGCCAGAATAAAACCCCTTTCAGTCTTCCCTACAGTTCGCCTGATTTAGTCAGAATGACCTCTCTCTGAGATACACAAAGGCTGACTGAAAACCTCTCCCTCAGCACTGACTAAAAACTGCAGTTCGCCGCACTCCCTAGGATACAGCTACCAGCCAAACATACCACACTCCACTCACCCATCCAGCCTTCCACCTTCTTTCCTGAGAGGCCTGAATTTAAGTTCACAGTAACAAGTATTAAAACCTCCACATTAACAAGCAGAAATAAAATCCAAACTATTTAGATGGAAAAATTATAGCAGTGTTGTTCCAGTATTTATAAAAACTGAAAGTTTTCTCAACATGACTTTTCAGAATGATAACAATACTGCTGATATTTAATGAATATGATAATGCACTTTCCAACTTTCTGATGTGGAATTCTCAGTGGTTTTTGAAGTGCATACCCCTAGCTGAAAGCACTATTATTCCCAAATAACTGATTCATTATTCCATCCAGTTGTCCACCTCAGTCTTTTTGCTTCCATTTTAAGGTTTTCCACAAGTATCTATCCTGACTCTTCTATTAACACTCAAATGCCTCCAAATTCTTATCATCACCATTCTCAGTAAGAACTGGGTCTCTAAGAGATTCCTTGAAGTACTGTTCATTTGTCTTTTCTATGAATGGCTTGCTCTTTGCCCTGTCAGTTCCTTTTAAGGTTGATCATCCCCTGCTGGGGGTGGGGGATCCCCTACTCCCACCCTCCCTCCCCTGCTCCAGCTTACCTGGCCAGCAGGGGAAAAGGCGGGAGAATGTGCATCCTGGGATGCAATACAGTGGTGGCATCCGTTTAGGCCTGTTTGAGGCCTAAATTGGCCTGTTGTGAAGCACAGGAGCTCACCAGGGCCCTCCTGGCAGCACTCTCACACTTTGCAGCAGGCTGAATCAGGCCTGTTTGGGTCCAAAATCAGCCCGCTGCAAAATGCAAGAGCACTCTAGGACCTGTCACACCACCCTGTCTGTGCTTCCACGCTCCTCAGAGGGCTGATTTCAGGCCCAGATGGGCCAGATTCAGCCCCAAATGGTCCAAAATTGGCCCGTTGTGGAGCACAGGAGAACTCAGATGCCCATTGTGCCACCCTGGTAACATTCCTGTGCTTCACTGCGGACCAATCTCAGCCCACTGTGGAGTGCGGGAGTGCTTCCAGGGGCTGCACGATGCCTGCACAATGACTTCACTTCCAGGAAGTGATGTCATCATGCAGCCTGGGAGCATGGAATGCAAAGACAACTAAAAAGGTGAATAACAGGTCTCCCACCTCCCGCCCAGAGGGTAAGGGGACCTGGCGACCCAAGTTCCTTTACATTTAACAATGCTACTTTCATTTAACAATGCTACTAACTCACATTAGCTTAGGATACCAGTACAAAAACTTTACCACCCTGCAGAAACAGTTCATTCGCTTCATCATTGCAGATACCTGTTTCAGAAGTGTGTTTTGTGGTTGATTTGGCAAACATCATGCCCCAAAAGGAATTGTTATTTGCTATGGACAAATAGATGACAGGCTAATTGCAAGGCTTTCTGTATTTGCTCCTTCTGACATGTCGGCTTCCTTTTCATGTTGCATTACTCAATCTCAAGTCCATAGTCCTTCACTGGCTAGCTGTACTGAATAAATATTTTCTGTTACAAAAAATGCTTACTGAATGCTTACCTTCATGTGACCCTAAATTTCGTCACAAGCTGGTGCAAAAATTAAAGTCCGGCCTTGCAGCTTACCCCTGGCAGTATCTGTATGTCTGACGTTTACTAGAATCCATAGCTGGAGTTTTCCCTCACCTTGTATTGAACAGAAAGTTGATTATCATGTTTCCCCTGAGGTTGCCTCCCAATTCCCAATCCAAGCTTGTTAACCCATCATGTAATCTGTTTTTTCCCCCTCTCCTTATCGGGAAGTGTGCACAGTTTTTAATGGCAAAATGATTAGCCTCACTATTCTCCAAAAGATTTGGACAAAATCCATTGTGTTTTACTTCATCTGGGGCAGTGAGGGTGGATGGATTTTGGACAGTATTTAAAATGCTTCCTGACTAGAATTTCTCACAATGGCTGAATGGGAAAGGGACATGGATTTTGTTATTAATTGCTGCAGCTATTAGTTGCTGCAAGCACAAAGCAAGAAGTAACCTCACCAAGGCTAGTTTTGCAGTAATTTTTACCTCTTCCAAGTGCTATTGCTAGTTACAAAAAAAGCTCTACGGTTCATTGTTTGTTTTATAAATATTTTGTAATAAATAACAGAAATAGGAAATAAAACCTTACTTTATATATATCACTGTCTTTGGGTTTGAACAATGTATAAAGAGTCCTCTGTGCCTCCAGACAAGACTCTTGGGGCAATCTCAACAATGTTCTTTGATGTGACATGAAGAGGTGCAGCTGGTGAAAAAACTGGGAGAACTAATATCAAATCTGATATTGCTACCTGGTATTTGAAGGGCCCTGCATTCCTATACCTGGTTCCTATATCAATGTTATGACTTTTATTACTTCAATAAAATAGAATGTTCTTTTGTAACTTTGTATAAAGAAGGATGGTTTCTGTTGCACTTGAATAGCAAAATAAATTATATAATTGGAATGAAATGTATTTCTTCATCTGAACACATTCAGTATTTGTCTTGTTGCGTGTGGCATTCCACATATTTTAGTGTTTAGTGATGGACAGTAGGAAGGTCCCCAAAAGAACTGCAGTTGCATGCTCAGTTTTGGTCAAGAGGTCCCAGGGAAGCATGCTGTGTCCATCATTTCCACCACTTTCCATTGGTAAACCTTATATCAGAAAGCAACCTCATTTGACAAAATACAACTTTCAGCTTCTGTGTCCTTGACAACTAAACAGTGTTTGGCTGACTACAGCTCATATAAGAGCTTTGCCTTAAAAGTTATTAAGTCCAATCTTTCTGTTTGTCAGCATGCTCTTTTGTGTGCTTAAAAATTGCTTCCATGTTGGTATTTGCCTTACCAATAATTAAAGGCTTTAGAGATAGCACAAAAATCTTAATTGCTTAATCAAGTAGTATTACAGTGAAAATTTTCTGCTGCTCCTAAATTTGTCTAGCTTCTAGTAATGTTTCACACATGGAAATGGGCTTTTTCCACATCCTGTTATATAAAATGCAAGCCGTGTTCCAGACAACTCACTTCTTATCCTCATGCGCCTCCAGAGGGTGCCGCTGTGTCAGGAAGCCCATGCGAGGAAGGCTGTGCCGCCAGAGAGCACACCATGGATGGAAGTACAGGCAAGGCGGCCCATCCATCCATCCTGCCCCACCACCTTCACCCAGCATGAATCAAGCGCAGAGCAGGTGGCAATGTCCGCCCCCTTCACCCAGCTGGGATCAAGCATAGAACAGGGCGCAACACCAGCCTCCCTATCCCAGCCGGGATCAGGCGTGGAGCAGGTGGAACAAAATAGAGGGGTTAAGTAACAACCTAAATATATATATATTAGAGAGTATTTATTGCAGTCCTGGATCTACTGCAATATTTGTAGTTTATCACACAATACTAGAGGTAAATTCTGATCCAGTATTTTACCTAGAAAGTTCTAGCACTTAATAATGGACTATATTATATTAAAAATTTTCCTCCCCCCTTCTTCTAGATAAAACACCGGGAGCATTGCATGATTGGTTTCTATATGCGTGGGTGTGTTTGATCATAAATTGTTTACAATTGACCACTGAGGAAGGCCTTAGGGCTGAAATGCATCTGGTCGGTTTTTACTGTACCTTGGTCTATTTGTATTGGTCATTGCACCATCATCTGTATTTTGAGATGTTTTAACAAGTTTTAGTATGTATATGTAGCTTGCCATTCAGGCCTTATGTTTTAAACTTGTTTGTAATCTATATTGGTGCACATCTATAATAAATACTCTCTAATATATATATAGGTTGTTACTTAACCCCTCTATTTTGTTCCCCTGCTTGTTTGGGTTGAGTTTGTGGGGTTTTCCCCCCAACTCCCCTTTCTGATGATAGGATCTCCCAGGTCCTATCCAACTCCATTCCATAGCAGTTTCATTATGGTTTTTTAGAAAAAACTGCTATGGAATGATTTTTTTTTCATATGAAGAGCTCTTTCTTAACCAGGAAACTCACTTGGATGTCCTTCACCTCACAGCTTGCTGAGCTTATAAAATGAGATAAAGATGTAACCTGCCATGAGTCCTACAGATTGATTTGAAGGGGAAGGAACAAGTACCACATTTCATTATTGCTACATATACATTCTCTAGCAGCAAGCAATTGTACAAGAGCTTTTTAGCAATGTCTGGTAGAAAGTTCTTCCAATCAAACTAAATTATAATCGGGAGTAATGCAAGAGGGCTTTTGTCTGAAGATTAGAGCACAAGTTCCAACTCAAAGAAAATAACAAAGAAAAAGAAGGCAAAGTAAATGTGGATGGGTGCAGTATGGGTGGCCAGAAGATGCTCATCAAAACAATTGGCTTCAAGAGATAGTTTAAAAACCCACATATTTAGTCCTAGCATGGTGTAATGGTCAGAGAGTTGGATAGGATCTGGGAGAGCCAGGTTTGAATTCTCACTCTGCCAAAGAAGCTTGCTGGATGATTTTGGACCAGTCTCGCGCTCTAGCACTCTACCTAGCCTATCTCACAGGAATGTTGTGAGGGTAAAAGGGAGAAGGGGAGAACGTTGTAAGCCACTTGGGGTGAGAAAAGTGGGGTATAAATCAAGTAAGTAAATAAATAATAACCCCCAAATCATTTTTGCATATTTAGCCAGCAAAGTACAAACCTGACCCTCCTCTTCCTCAAGAGTTACTGCTTTGGTGGCCATATTAAAAGATTAGGGACCATAATTTTTTCATTGGTTGGAGCATAGCAAAACTGGAATGGAAACAAATTAGTGTCTGTGGTGATGTCTAATAATTCATGTCAAAAGTCCATACCAAAAAGTATACACTGGGGAACAGATTAGTGTGGGATCAATTCTGACCTGTTTTATAGCTTCGAAGTCTGTTTCCATTGTGTTGTTGGATGGGATTCAATAAGTACTGTGAGTTAAATTGAATTTACTTGCTATAATGTAATTAATGGCTCCTGGAAAAAACATTAAACATTATAGCTGTTTTAGTGCTTCATGCCTCCTGGGTATTTTCTGCTAACCCTTGATTTTTTAAAAAATAATTTCCTTAATCCTTTAGCATTCTTACTCAGGTCTACTCAGTGGGGCTTACTCCCAGGAAAGTGTTATTAGGATTGCACCGTAAGTAGCTTTGCTTTTCATACTCTATGTATCTATCTGTCTATCATAATTCACAAGGAAACCTAGAGTTTCTTTAAATCATTGAATTGGCAATAACATATATATCAGGAAATAGTTGTGGGGTCATATTAGGAAGTGTAAGAAACATTGTTCTCTTGGGAATCCTATTTTATTACTCAAAAATTTTATCATTCATAAGCAGAGCATATAGAAGCATAGCTATATTGAAGGACTGCAACTATTCCCCTTCTCATGAAAATATTGCCTCTTGTTCATGCATAGGCTTGCATTTTAGTGGTCAAAGAATTGTTTCAGATTGATGTAGTTCAGAAGGTAGAGTCAGCAGCACCTCTTTCATAAGGGTGTTCTGAATATTAGGCCAAATATCTTCCTTTTATTAGGAAACCTATACAAGTTTAGAGAGTTATCCTCTGCATTATCTACTTCATGGATAAGTGCAAACCTGTACCTTAAAGTAATGAATAGTAGGTGAAAAGTGAGTTCTTGTTGCCATCCTGAATGGTTGCATTTGAGAACATGACATGGTTGACGAATGAATGCACAAGAGAGATTAATAGTAGAGGAATTTAGTATGTCCTGCCAGACTTTCTGATCCCAGTATTAACCAGCCGCTGTTCTCTGATTTGTTTTTGGCATGCGTGGAGAAAAAGAAATTAACTACATTTCTCCCCATAATTCCTCATCAGTGGTTCACATACATGTGAAGGTGACATGTCTCAGTGGTCTGGTTCAGTATAAGGTACTTTCATGTGTGTGATGTGAGGGAAAATGAAATTCCATGACACATGAAGGCACCTTTGTTAACTCAGACCCTTGGTCCGTCAAATTCAGTATTGTCTGCTCAGACTGGCAACAGCTATCCAGGGTCTGAGGTGGAGATTTTTCCCATCACCTACTACTTAATCCTTTTAACTGGAGATGCCAGAGATTGAACCGGGGCCTTCTGCGTGCAAAGCAGATGCTCTGCCACTGAGCCATATCCCCTCTAGTCATTCTGGACAACAGTACAGTAATGTGATTGCAGTTGTGTTCATGAGATAGTGGCTGATTCCACACACGTTGGATAATGCACTTTCAATGCACTTTATCAGTCGTTTGAGGTGGATTTTTTGTTCCGCACACGAAAAAATCCATTCCAAATGATCTATAAAGAGGACTGGAAGTGGATTATCCAACATGTGCGGAATCATCCGGTGTTTCATTAAAGGAGTGTGTGGTTCTGACTACCCAAATAATGCAAGCAATCATTAATTAGTTGCGAATACTTTTTTGAGACAAGGTGCTTTAGTGAGTGATAGTGATAGCTCCAGGATTTCTTAAATGAGGTGGATTATCAAGACCAAGGGTAGGTAACCCTGGGCATGAACACTAAACAGTAGCACCTAACCATTTTGTTCAGAATGCAGGGCCAGTTCTCCACCCCAGCAAGCAAGGCAAACACCTGAGGTGCTTGCAGCAGTGCCTGAGCTAGCAACATGGGAGCAGGGGATGGGCATGTCTTGTGCCTGTCATTGCTTCTCAGAGCCAAACTACAAGTGACGTCTTACACAGGTTGGACACTAGTCGGCTTCCCTCAAGTTTTGATGGGAAATGTAGGCATCCTGGTCTTGCAGCTGTAATGGAGAGCCAAGCTGTAAAACCAGGGCGCCTACATTTCCCATCAAAACTTGAGGGAAGCCGACTAGTGTCCAACCTGTGCTTTTGTCCAGGTCTGCAGCCAGTATCATTCACTGCACTGTTAGTCCTCTGCTCTCATTTTCAATTGAAATTGAAATGAAGCAGATGAGTATAAAGCTAAAAAACATTACATATAAATATATGTATTGTTAAGTGGTTCTACTTCCCTTTAATTCCTCAAGATAAGAGCATTACTCATTAGTGAGTTGTTCCTGTTCAGAACTGGGGATATATCTAACCTCCATGCCCTCCTATCACTTCTGCTTCCTTCTGATCAAAGCATTTGATGATTCGCTGTCACGTCTGATACTACCAGAGTTATAAAACCCATTCATCTTGCTTCAGTTCTGAATAGTGCATATCTGTTTAAATTACCACTTTTCTTGGCAAAACAGCAACTTGGAAAGAATGAAATAGGCAAGCAACAATCCCATCTCTCACTCTTATCATTTCTATTAAAGATAATATTTTAAAAACTGCTTTTAGTTACAGACATAACAAATAGTCTTTCTGTTCAGTTACCCATACATATTTCTAAAGAAGTGTAATCTGATTGAATTCAAGAAGACCTAAGCAGATCCAACTGTTGAAGGGGAAGGAAAGTTAATTGTTGTATAAAAAGCAGGAAATAATATGAATAACTTCACTGATAGTGTCCCAGATAGATCAGAGTCTTAGTACTAGTCCCCAAAACACTCATACACGTGATGAAATAGACATGTCTGTGATCATTGCCAATACATGTGAAGATCCACGCATGGTTTTTACATATTTGCTTACCTGGAAGCAATTTCCACTTAAGATATTGAAAGCAGACCTGAGTTGCATCTTGTGTTTTCACTTTCAGTTATGAAGATGTGGTCTCATTTGCTTAGCAATTTCAAGTCTTAGGAGTGCCGTGCTAACTGGAATTGAGATTACTAATTTTTTTAATGGTGTTGAAAATGAAATTAGGTAAAACTTTAAGGAACACTAAGATAAGCCATCAGATAAAAGAAAGGTAATAATTATTGGTTTGAATTATTCATTTGTGGGTCATTAAGTACCTTTGACCTTTCAGTAGTAGTGTGTTCTAAATCTTGGGTGATCTCAGGCATACCACAGTGCTAGTGTATCAAGGACTGTAGGATTTTTAAAATGCAGTCCAGAAATCCATTCTCTCCCTTTAAAACTAACAATTAAGAGGAGATGCAGTAGCTGTGGTGTCTCCTACCTGTCACTCCAAATCACTGTGTTGCTTCCATAGTCAGCACCCAGTTCTATCTTCTCCCGAAATGATATTAATTCATATGCTGACGTACTCTTGTACTGAATGTTAATTGAGGCAGACTTACTGTAGCCACATGATTTTGAACTTGGGCCGATTCCAGATGGGCACAAATAGAGCGAGTGCTTTCGCTTTTTCAGCGACCTCACTCGTAAAAACCTGCGATTTCCCATCCCGGCTTACCTGCGGTCCATGGCGCTCAGTTGCGCTCTATAAGCGGACGGTGTGAACGCGGTATTGTGGGTTTGCACACTTCTGGACGCTTCGTCACCGTGGAGAGGCCCTCCCCTTTCCCTCCTTCCTTTGCCGGCCGGCCGGCAACAATATTCCCTTAATTTTTTTTAAAAAACCGGGCGCCATTTGCGCAGTTGCACATTTGCGCACATCGAACTGCGCAAATGCGCACAAATGCACAAACGCACAAAAGTGCACAAAAGTCGACGCTGCATATTCGCATACCTGCGCGTTTGCGCATTTGCGCAAAACACGTAAAAAATTTTTTTTAAAAAATACCGAAATGCGAACCAATGAAGGCCCCCGACGTCAACTGTGACGGGGAGGAAACAACCAATCCCGGGTACCTCAGTTGGCCGTGCGAACATCCGGAAGTGGGACAGCACGGCACGCTGCGAGACAAAGCGGATGGAGACGAAAGTGAACGCGTGGCCAGTAAGCGATTATTTCCGCAGAAAAACCACAATTTCTGGCCATCTGGAATCGGCCTTGGTCAGTAATCTGAATTAGAATTCTTTCTTTACCTGTTAACACATGGTAACACACCAGCTTAACCTACCTGGTGGAATGCTCTGTTTACTGAGACCAGGGCCCGGCAGGATTTACTATCTTTCCGCAGGCCTGTAAGACAGAGTTGTTCCACCAGGCTCATGGCTGAGGTTGGGCCTCTGCTGGCCAGAGGATGCAACATCTACCCCCCTCCCTGTGAAAGCTGCTCACCACTGTTTGTTTTTCAGCTGCTGTTACTGTGCTGCTGTATCTAGTTGTACTGCTGTATTGCTTGTTAATAGTTGTATTGCTGCCGCCAGGCAAAGAGTGCTGCTATTTTTATATGATGTTTTAATGTTTTAATATGGAATATTTTAAAATGATTTTAAGGTTGTTATCTGTCCTGAGCCCACTTGTAGGGAGGGTGGAATACAAATAAATAAATAAATAAATAAATAAATAAATAAATAAATAAATAAAAGAGGACTTCCAGTTATGGCAATGTAGTAAAGGGTTGTTAAATAACTTATATGTAAAAATTCTTACATGTGTATCCTCTGCTGTCACTAGACTGACATGTGATTGCTCATGAGGATGTGGACCCCTGCAAATTGAGTAATTACTATTTTCCCACACAAATTCAAGAGCACACATACTGAATGTTTGGTTCAAGATTGTGTCTTCATTTGCCACTGCCAGCCTCTTGTAAATGGCACTGGCTTGGCTTTTAACTTCAGTAGTTAACACCTTAGAGTTGATCCTAGAAGCCATTGCAGAAGCCTAGCTTAGCAACCGTTTCAATGTAAGGGAGAGGCCTGAAGCTAGGAAATGAAGCCATTGGGAATGCATATAGTGAAGGTGAGGCATACCAAGGGAAGAGGCTGCCTGGAAAAAAGGGCAGTTACGAAGGGGGGGGAGGCAGGAGAAAGGTAGCCTAGATGTAAAAATAAGGAAGATTCTGAGCAACAGTCTCTGGTCACTTTGTCATAGGAAATCCCACTGTGAAAGATTTTAAGAACAAGGAGGGATCTGGAGAGCATGTCATAGGAATCCTAGACTTGCTAGAAGGCAAGAACTGTAGAAGGAAGAGAAAATCCTAAGGTAGTAGTCAGGCAGGCTATCATGCAAAATAACAACAACAACAATAACTGCACTTATATACCACTCTTCTAGACAGATTATCAACCCACTCATAGCAATGAACTAGATCAGTGTTATTATTTTCCCTACAAGAAAGTTCAGGAGCTGGGGCAGAGTGGAGTGGCTACCCAAGGCCACCTGCTGAGCTCATGGCAATAGTATGATTCAAACCAGCAGAATGGCCCAATTGTGCAAGATCTGTACCTCTTGCTAACGGATTAAAAAGAGTGGGAAGTGAAATATGCTGTCACTTACTGCAATAGAGCAAAACATTCATACGGTTTGAAATAGTTATAAGTAGTTCAGTTTTATTTGCAAATTCACTTTTTTAAGGCCTTCTGTTTACATTTTCTATTAAGGATGTGCACCAAAAAAATTTGGGTAAACCTGGATTAGTAATATTGAACCAAAACAACATCCAGAATTCCCTAAATTCCAAATTGATTCTCTAATTTGGTTCAGTAATATCAGAGAAATTCATTAAACTGTGGTCTTTGTTTCCTATGGGAAAATCAATCCAGGGGCTATCTGGTGGTCTGGAGCAATACCACTTCTCAAGCTAACTTCACCAAATTTGCAGAGAACCAATTTTATAGGCCCTCAAAGAAAGCGTCCCAAGCCTCTCTCCATTATTCCCATTGTTTCTATAGGGAAAATTATCTGATGGATATCCAGGAGGGTGGGAGTAGCATTTTTCAAGCAAACTCCACCAAATTTGCAGGGGACCTAATGCTGTCTGTCCTCTAAAGACTCTCCCCAAGATTCAGAAAGATTGGAGCCCGGTGTCCAATTCTATGGACCTCCAAAAAAAGTGCCCCCAGGTACTTCATTGGTTCCTATGGGGGAAAAGAATTAATTTGCTAAAAATCCAGAATGCCAAATCTTGTTCAATATTCACTGTTTTTGACCTAGAATGCCCAGATGCCACCAAATCAGCCAAAAATCTGTATTTTAATTCAAATGCTGAACTCTACATCCCTATTTCCTGTCAGTTCACACAAAAACCTTTGCACAGAAAGGATGGGAGAACCATTTAAAAATGGTGAGACCTCATCCTGGGAGTTTGTTTTCAAAGCTTATTATTTGGAAGTCCGGAAATTTCTCTCTTCCTAAAAGTAATTCTCTTTCTCTCATTCATACTCACATGCAGATCTCTTATGCTTTACTGCAAATCTGCTTCAAGGCAGATCTGACCTACAGTGGTACATGCCAGTGCTATTTCTGGCTTATTAAACTTTGCTCAGTGTTATAGTTTATCTTTAATTATCCATGCTATGGTCCAGTGAAGGCAGCAATTTTGGAGGTTCCTTTGCATTGAAATGCAGAACTTCTTAGAAGTGCCTTTGTTTTCAGTTTCCTGCAGCCTTTTGGAAAGAACTCACTCTGCAAAAAATTTTATCTGAGACATTCTGAAGACGGTGCAGGTGTAGTTGCAGGGAATGATAAGAATTAAAAAGAAAGACACTGTCACTCACAGCTTGTTAGGGCCATTCATTGAAAAGAAAACACGGCTGGTGCCAGAATGAACATCCCTGCTCCTAATTAAGCTCAGGGAAGCAGTGGGCTGGTTTTAATTGAGAACATCATCCTGGTGCCAGCAATTTTAAAAAATACAATAATATTCAAAGCATGAAGTTCATAGAAGACAGTGCTGACTCTATTATGGAGTTAGCTCCATCAGGCAACATGGTGAAACCCATTTCCCAATATGTTGTTTGGAAGAATAATTGGATCCAAATTATGGGTAGAGTTTGCACTTAGTGGTCTAGGGAGCTGGATATTTGCTAGTTGGGCCAAGCAGCCCAACTTTGGGAAGAAAGCATTTCCTGGTGATTTTGACAGTGGGAAGCAAAACTGGAAAGCTTTACCTAAGTCAGTATGGCTCCAATTAGCCTGACTTTCATATTTGAAATGCTTTCTCTTTAGGTCATAAGGGTTCAGTTGGCATGTGTAATACATTTGAATCTTAGATCCATTAATTATTCCTGCTTACCACTGTATCTGCTTTGAAATATTCAGCAGTCACATTTTTAGGCTGTAACAGTCTTACATTACTCTTTTCCCTCCAACAGATTTTATCCATTTAAAAAGCAAACAGTTATTCCAGATCTATGCTAATCGGGTTTGTCACCTGTTCTGGCTCCTGTTTTTGAAGTAGCTAATGAGCTGTGACATACCGATTTAGCAGCCATCTCAAACCATACAGATTTTAAAAAATAGCGCAAGACTTTAATAGGCTCTGATGCTAAGAGTTTAGGAGCATCCCTGTGGTTTGTCTGTGGTCCTTCTGTGTCAGATAATACTACCTTGAGTGGCACGCAAAAGTTTCCAGAGGATCCAAAAACTGAATCTTTTTCATAAGCTTCTAGTCTGGATAATGATTATCAATTCATCTCTACAAAGAACATGGAATTAATAAAGTACAACTACTAAAATCTCTGCCTCATGCACATCCTTGCTGGGGCTGAATGCAACTTCAAACTAGGATGACTACTGCTGTAGGGATTTGTAAACATCTTATTTGCACATCTGTATATATAAAGACAAATGCCTTGACTGACTCCTCAATGCCCAGCCCAAACCCCTGGACCTAGAAACATGAAATTTGGGGAGAACATTCCTTTCATGACGTAAACACCCATTAAGAAGGGATTTAAAGAAATTCACAGTCTAAGGGGATAAAAAGGGTTAAAATGTGTTTTCCTAAAGGGATACAGCTTCCCTGTGTGGCTGGCAGGCTGCTGCCTGCTTGCACCCCTGCCCACTGCCAGCTCAACCACTCTTCCCTGATTGGGCCAGCCTTTCAAGGTCATTTGCCTGTATGGGCTGATTGGGGCTCACAACATT
Source organism: Eublepharis macularius (assembly GCF_028583425.1). NCBI lineage: Eukaryota > Metazoa > Chordata > Lepidosauria > Squamata > Eublepharidae > Eublepharis > Eublepharis macularius. The sequence continues at coordinate 61,695,435 of NC_072795.1, read as the reverse complement.
CCACACCTCACCCCCCCCCCACCGAGACAGTTGGAACACAGAGGTCTTTTGTGTATGCAGCCTGATTGGTAATGTAACAGTCTTACATTACTGCAGTTGCTATTGGGAGACATTGAAATGCATCTCCCAGTCTTCCCCTAAAAGTTCACTAGGGTTGCCAACTCAAGATGTTACATACCCATAAGTATTATAGCTGGATTTAAAGTAGTTAAGTACTGTAGCAAAGCACAAGTATTAAGCTAGTATTTAACATAATGTGCTTGTCTCTTTCATTTTCCAGAGAATTATTGTAAAGTGTATAATTCAGTGGTGAAGCTAAGCAAGTCTAGTTAGCACTTGGATGGGAGACCTGGAAATCCTAGTGGCACTGACTTGAGCTCCATGAGGGAAAAGGCAGAATATAAAATAAATACACTAACGTGATTGCAACCTATATATACATGAAGCAGCCTTATACTGAATCTGACCAATTTTGTATACTGTAACTGGCAATAAATCTCCAGGGTGTCCAAGCAGACATCTTTCTTATCCCCTCCTACCTAATCCTTTTCTTAAATGGAGATACTGGAGATTGAACCTGGGACCTTCTGCATGCAAAGCAGATGCCCTGCCACTGAGCCACAGTCCCTTGGGGGAGGCATTCAACCAATAGCTGGGAGTCTTGCCTTATTTTACTCCATATCTGTGCTAAACAGGTTTGTAACCCACTCTGTATTGTTAGTAAACTGTCCACCTTAGTTGTGGAAAAAAGGACCCACAATGAGAAGGGAGATAAGCTGAGTTCCTCACTAGCATTGCATCTGAACTTGTGCGGTCACCTTTTTAAGTTGGGAAGTGAACTCTTTAAGAACATGTGTTTCAAGAAGTGTCATCTGAGACAGAAAGATGTCTTACTCCTGTTTGTTTCTGGCTGAGCATTGAATAATGTAATCTCCTAAAATAAATCCATAAAGCTAGCTTGTAGCCGCCTTAAATTTTAAATATCTGGCATGTAGCGGCAAGGACAAGGAAGCGATTGTACAATATGTTTTGTCTCATTCCTAAGTTAATCACTATTGCTTATAATTTCTCATCTTGCATCCACAACTAATCTACTTGGTTTACCTTTCAGAGACTGTAAACCCATCACCACTGTTACAAACTGCCCAGTTTTCACTGAGCAGATTCCTCAGAAAGTAAATTTATTCCATTCATAGCTTGCCAGAAAACAACATTTTTGGACTCTTCTCAAGGGGACAAGCCTGCCAGTCAAGTTGTCACAAACAATAATTACCCCCTCCCCATGCACACCAATTTCACTCTCAGTGTGTCTTCAGAGCAGTCAGGGCTTCCCATTCAGATAGACTATACTCACAAAGTTAGTTTTCAACCTAATTAAAATAATCCTGTCATTCTCTTTCTCCTACCCCTCCGGCCTCCAATGCCCCCTTTGTTTGTTGCTGAATACAGACAACTAAAACTTGTTCTTCCTTATGTGCATAAGTAGTGAAACATTGCATTTCTCAGAGGAAAAGCAACAATATGTTTAGCAAAGGCTATATGGTTTATACTGAACTGCTTACACAAATATTTTTGGTCTGTTGCTACAATCCTTCACAAGTTTGCTAGGAAGTAAATGTGCTTGATTTGAGATTTTTATTCTAAATAATTATACTTAAACAGATAAGGCTCAATGTTTTGAGAATATAATGGTTTTAAAACATTAAGACTGTTGAATAATGAGAAGGCTTAAGGTAGAAGAACATTCCTCCATAAACACCGAAGCATTTTGGACTGGATCCTACCAACTTGTCCACTGTCACAAAGAAAGTCTCTCCGAGATCCCTTACTCAGTGTAACCTTGTCCCATGTGACTTTGTGGGGGAGGAGTGTCCCACAGTTCATGGCATAATCTTTTTGAGAGTCAACAGTAGCCTCTCCTCTTTGTATTAGTGGGAAACCTGGTAGGATCCTACCAGTCTATTGGGGCTACATGATAGATAGCAAAATATGCTGTTCAAAGCAGTAGTCTTCAGACTTTCCAGTCCTTGACCCAACTCCCACCACTCAGGTAGCAGCATGAAATCTAGTGAGCTGCAAGCATGTGATAGGAAGTCACATGACTAGGGTTGCCAAATCCAGGTTGAGAAATTCCTGGAGATTTGGTGGTAGAGCTCAGGGATGCAGGTTTTGGGTGGTATCAGCACCCTCCCAAGCACTCATTTTCTCCAGAGAAACTGATATCTGTTGTCTGGAGATAAGTTGTAATTCCGGGAGATATTCAGGCCCCACCTGGAAATTGGCAGCCCTATGACATGGGGAGTCAAAATTCAATACTGTGGAAAACAGACCAAGATAGCTAGAGTTCTAAAGTACAAGCGGAACACCAGGAGGTAGTGCATTGTGGAATAAGCTGTTGGTGAAAGCCATGGAAGAATATTCTAATCCACTGAGTGAATTCAATTTACTTCACCGTGCTGCTGCTGCCGCCAGGGCCTGTTGGGGGAGAGGGGTGGCAGCAAGGCTATTTGGCTCAGTCCTCACATTTACAGAGGGCCTCAAATTTAGGCCTTCTGTAAATTTCAAAATGAAGTTATACATACAGTCACAGAGTTAACACTGAGAGGAGATGGGGCAGAGCCTCCTTCCTATACATAATATGTCTTTGTCAGCTCCAGGCTTCTACAGGCCCAATCTGCTATCATCTGGCACTAATCCTAATTCTTTAGCATACTTGGAGACTGTTTGGAGTCATTTCAAGCTGTCAGGAAGAAGAAACAACAGCAAGAAGGCCTCACAGGCTGCACAGGCCAAATCCAAAATGGCTGCCGAGCACAGTCTCTGCTGTACCTGTTGTTGATTCTAGTAGAGAGGCCACCTTCTCCCCTGCTGCTGTTCCACTGATTGTGCCCCTGTTAAGAGAGATCCTTCAGAATCCCAAAGGCAATAGAGAGTTGCAGTAAGGTCTACTTACTGTCATATAGGGTTTTCAACCTCCAGATGGAGGCTGGAGATCTTCTGGAATTTCAACTGATCTCCAGATGACAAAGAGATCAGTTCTCCTGGAGAAAATGGCTCCTTTAGAGGGTGAACTCTATGGTTTCATGCCCCATTGAGGGCTCACCCTCCCCAGTCCCACCCCCAAATCTCCAGGAATTTTCCAACACAGTGATGGCAACCCTACTGTCAGATCATGTTTCTTCTGCAGAGGCTGTTACAAAGTTTCTTAGCAAGATACATCTACCAGCTTTGAACAAGCAAGCAACATTAGAAATTTCTGGTAGTTCCTCTAACAGATTCTGAAATTGCAACAGGAATTCAAAATCTCAAAAGTCCTAAAGCTCAGGGGCTCACCAGGGTATCCAGTGGAATGGTATAGGGCCCTCAACAATGAACTGGTACCAATTTGTTCAGATAGCAGGAGATGCACAAGATTCTGGAGTTCTGCCATGGTCAATCTATTACAGTCCTGCCCAAGGCAGGGAAAGACCTGCTTAGGGGTGTGCACAAAAAAAAAAAAATCAAGTAATCCAGATCCGGGTTTCAGGTGGAAAAAATTCAAGATCCCTGAAATCCAGGTCAGATTCTCTGATCCATGTTAAAGAATCCCAGATTTAACCAGCTATTATTCCCTAAAGAGAAAAAAGTCTGGGAAGCTGAGGGTGGGCATTTTTAAAGCTAATTCCTCCAAATTTGCAGGGAACCTACTCCTTACTATCCCCTAAAGAGCCCTCACATTTCAGGAGGATTGGACCCCAGGATACAATTTTATGGACCCCTGAACAAACTGCCCCTAGCCACTCTCCATTATTTCCTATGGAGGAAACATTTCCAAGACTTTTAAACTCCATGGCTGGCCTTCCCCAACCCCAACCCCCAGCTTGGGATTCTCTGATTCAGCATTACTCTAGAGAATCCCAATGTCCAACCCAAAAAAAACCCCATTGAGAATCTCTTTTACTGCAGCAAGGGGGATGAGGCTTGCCAAGCCATGGAGTTAGTCGGCCAGTGGTGGCAGCTTGAAGGGGCTGTTTTGGAGCTCAAGTTGGGAGGAGAGGCAGCATGGATGGGAATCCACTCTACCTGCTGTCTCCTCCCCTGCTCCACCAGCCTCATGCTGCTCTCATGCAGAGATGCAGAGTTTGGCTTGGCTCCATGCCACTGTCCCTCTCACTCACTGCAGCTGTCTCCTCCCTCTCCCCACCAGCCTCACACTGCTGTCCTGCAGCAGCATGGAGCTTGGCTTGGCTCCATGTCACTGTCCCCCTTGCTCTCCGAGGCTGCCAACTGCTTGCGGTTCCCTGCTGCAGCCTGATAATCCAGTCCAGCATAGTTCAGCCCCCAGACTGGATCCTGGGATTCAGCATGGGGAACTGGCAAAGCCAGGTTAGGCTGAGTTGGTACAAGTCCTTTTTTTTGCTGGGTCCTGGAGCCAAATCACATACTCCTAGACCTGCTTCTCTACTGCAACTACAGGCCAATATCTGTCATAAATGATGATGAAAAAATCCGTGCAACAGCACTTGCAATACACCTTAAATGTGTGTTACCTATGCCACTCCATTCAAATTAAGTAGATTTTGTCCCGAGGAGGCAATGACACCATCTCAGACATCTGATCAATGATATTGCTGCTCCGGAACACCCAAGGGCAACCAAGCTTTCTTATAAGCGCCTAAAAATTTTCTCATTTATCAGTAGCATAGGTACAGCAAGCTTGTGAAAAGGGCAAGCTTTAAAGAAGCAAAACAAGACATAGGTTTTTTTAAAGATGAAGCTGTTTCAGTAGAATCAAAAGCCCATAATCTTTATAAGAAAAGAAATTTAAACTATGTCTTAAAAGTTTACTTTCTTTGTCTTGAGATACTAAAATGATAATTATACTTGTGTAGATACAAAACTCTGGAAGTAAACAATCTGATTCCCAAAACAGTGTGGACCACTGAAGGCTGCCAGATAATCTCCATTATGGCTCACCACGTTTTCAGAGGGAATAAAGAAGAAGATGGCCAACCAATTCAACTCCAGCTGGAACTTGAAATCTTTTGGAATTCCAGGATCCTGCCCTTTAAGAAAGTGCTAAGAGTTTCTTTAAGGAGAGGTGCTGATGTGTGTGTCTCTTTTTCTGCTCCTCGTGTAAAGGAAGGATATTTTGAATGAAATATCCTTAAGTATTCTTAGACCCATGAATGATTCACAGTAAATTTGAAAGGAACCTAAAATACCCACAGAACTTCAGACAAGAGCAACATGGGAAGAAGGGTGATTGGAAAAGCACCTTCTTTTGATGAATAACAATTAATTTTAATGGATTGTCTTCTCTGGGAGCCAAGATGGATGACTTTTGGGGTTTTCAAAAATGTAATGCTAAGATGGGCCATGTTGCCTCTGCTGAGGAAATGTAGTTCCCAGTCAGAGTATGTCTAGATCCATACACTTCAGTTACAAGATCATGGAGCGAAGAAAGGAACGATTGCAGTGAGAGAGCAAGCAGCATTTTCTCAGTCATCTTCCAGTGCTTTGTATGCAGGCAACATGTCCCCAAATGCTGCAGAAAGCACATAGGTTTCGTGAGAGTCTGTCTTTATGAAGCAACTTTGAAAGCAAAAATTGCCAAGTATGAAAAAATAGATTATTGGAATCAGATCTGTATTATCAAAGAGGGCAACATGGTAGCTCTTGTTGCTAGATATTTTTCTTCTTGCTGGAATATCCATTCATTCTTATTTATTTATTATTTATTTATTTTATTTATTTATGTCATTTATAGTCCGCCTTTCTCAGTGAGACTCAAGGCAGATTACACAGTACAATCAGGATCAAGTACATTTCAATACAGTATCAAGGACATTTCATAAACAATACCATAGGGTAAATAGACACAAGTTTAAAAGACATAGTATTAGCAAGAATCCAATACAGAGAAGAAAAAATACTGAAGCAGAACATAATCAATTCTAGGACTAACATTAGACAACATTGAGCACTGGTGGTACATAGGAATACATATTTAAAGCATCAGATAATATGTAAGGCAATATAGTGATCAAGTCTGTGGTTCTTAACTCATTAGCGAAGCATCTGAGACCCCTTCCCTACAATACAGCCCTCCCATTTGACTAAAAAACCTTTTTGAATAGTTCGGTTTTGCATCGTTTACGAAAAGCCAGGAGAGTGGGGGACTCTTCTAACTTCCTCAGGCAGGTCATTCCACAGGATAGGGGCCACCACAGAGAAAGCCCGTGTTCGGGCTGCTGCTGACTTCACTTGTGTGCAGCCTGGCACCTACAGGAGACCCTGTTCAGATGAGTGAAGCTGCCGTGGAGAGACATAGGAAGAGAGGCGGTCCCGTAGGTATGCCGGAACAAAGCCATGAAGAACTTTGTATGTATTAACTAATACCTTGAACTGAGCACAGTAACTGATGGGTAGCCAATGGAGCGACTGTTGGATGGGAGTGATGTTCATGCTCCTTCTTGCTCCTGATAACAGTTGAGCTGCAACATTTTGCACTAATTGACGCTTCCTAGTTAACTTAGATGGGAGACTATGTATAGAGCATTACAATAGTCAAGCCTTGATGTTACCATAGCATGGATCCAAATGGCCAGGTCAGCCATGTCAAGATAAGCCATCTTCCAGGCTAGAGTGAGGCTGTAGTAAGCATTTTTTGCAACTGCGATTGTTGTTGTGGGTTTTCCGGGCTGTATTGCCGTGGTCTTGGCATTGTAGTTCCTGACGTTTTTGAAACTGCCTTAACTTGTTTCTCTAGTAATAACACTTGATCCAGTATAACCCCTAGGCTCTTAACTGAGTCTGCAAGGGTCAGACAAACTCCATCAAAAGTGGGGAGTACAATGTTTTTCAAGATCTTTGCTTTCCCAACAAGCATCACTTCGGTCTTGTCTGGGTTCAATTTCAATTTGTTGTTTTTCAACCATTTCACCACAGCTGTCAGCCAGTGATCTAAAATTTCCACTGCATCCTGCGGGGTCCTCAATAGAGTTGGGTGTCATCTGCATATTGATGACATCCAACTCCATAGCTGCGAATGAGTTCTCCTAAAGGTTTTACGTAGAGGTTGAATAACATGTCCTCCCATGTTTTAAAACCTTGAATGAAAATAATGTAGCCTGTGAAAACAGAAATTTTAAGTAGTAGTTAACTTTGATGTTTTTTATAGGAGAATTGAATAAGTCTTAGACTGCCTTCTTTATGACTTAAATATGTTGCCTTTAAGTTTTATGAAGTTTACCTCACCAAGAGATGCTAGCATCAGCAACTTAATTATGCATGTTTTAACAAATTGTTATGTGTAAGAAGTTACGAGTACATTAGGTTGAATCCAAAGGGTCTCTTTCCAGCAATGGAAGCAGGATTGGTTTTCATGAATTCCCTGCAGACTTCGACATTGCCATCCAGGCTGTTCCTAGAGGTGCCCTGCTGCTCAGGTGCAGCTTTCTAGGGAGCTCAGTAGGCTCAAAATGAGAAGGAATAGGTGAGACAGTTCTATTCAGTCCGTTTTCTATAGAGATGTAAAAATATGGAATTAAAACCATTTTAGTTGTAAAGTTTGCTCTTTTGTTGTTTGAAAGCTATACAGTATAGCTTGTATAAGCCAGTTTGGTGTAATGGTTAAGAGCGCGGGATTCTAATCTGGAGAGCCGGGTTTGATTCCCCACTCCTACACTTGAAGCCAGCTGGGTGACCTTGGATCAGTCACAGCTTCTAGGAGCTCTCTCAGCCCCACCCACCTCACAGGGTGTTTTGTTGTGGGGATAATAACATACTTTGTAAACCACTCTGAGTGGGCATTAAGTTGTCCTGAAGGGTGGTATATAAATCGAATGTTATTATTATAATAAAAGTATATAATATCAAATGCAATCCACTAAAAATTTGGTTGAGTTAAAATCAGTGGGACATGCAGCATGGCCCAATGAATGTGTGTGTTGGGAGCAAGCCATGCTCCCTCCAGGAGTGGGCATCATCTCAGAATCCCCAGGGAGTTTTCCATTTAATTCTAGTTGGAGAGAAGTGCATAACTTTTTGGCATTCATTTAAGTATTGATGGTATCAATACTTAAAAAGACCATGTAAGAGTTGGGCTTTGCTCCCTCCTGCAGCCGGGTTTCTGTGTGTACCCATACATTTTGCTTAAGGTGAGGCCACTGCAAAATATTTGGCCCAGGGCTCCCCAAAGCATGAAATTGTACCCTAGCCCAAATCCCCTCTTTTTCTTAAGCTTCCTCTCCAACAAACCTCTTGAATATATTGATCTTTTGAAAGAAGAAGACACACAAAACTTTACAGACTGTTTAGACAGAAGAATATTTCACGATTGGTTAGCTTTTACTTGTATAATCTGTTTACTACCTTGGAATCCCAATTGAGAGGTGGTATATAAAATACATTTGTGACAGACGTTCTCCCTTTCTAGAGTTTTGCAACATTGTCCACTGTATAACTTTGCAATTGCAAACATTGTAAGGCTTCAGCCTTATACAAGAATACCCACTTTAATGACAAATGCATCAATATAATGTTTTGTTGCCAAGGAAAACTTCTGAAATACTTATTCTAGGAACCGAATATACTCCTCACATGCCAGGTGAAGCCTCCACATAGATTAAATTGGAAAGTATGATACTGTACACACCCTCTTGCATTTCTTGTCAGGTAGTGAGTCATTGTAAAAAAAATGTACTAGAAAGAAAGCAAAATAGAGCTTCAATTTTTGCAAGAATTTATTCAGAGGTAAGAAATCAGAATGGTAGTATTTCTGTCATTTAACTCTCTAGTCTAGAGAGTTGGTAAAAAAGGAAATGCAGCCAAAAGATTCAAATCAATCTTTTCCTGCCACAATAAAAACCACTAAAAATCTGATTTTCAGTTTACAACTGTCCCTGGGCTACACATCTGTGATCCAGAAAATACTTACTAAAATCACGACGCTCCTGGCAGCATATTGGCAAGAAAGAGAAATACACATCTGGCCTCTCTTAAATTATTCCTTATGTGTCTAGATTCTTATTCCACAAGTTGGCCTGAACAAACAATATTAAAGTCTCTCTCTTCATTTGACAGATTCAAAATTTTGCTTCTGTTAATTCCATGCAAAACATAGTGAATGGCAAATTTATTGCTGAAGTAGCACAGTAAAATGTTGTTTATTCCACGATAGTTTATAAGTCAGCAATGTTGAAATCCTATGGCCAGGATTCCATATAGCAAACCTAACAGCAATCAAATATTTCTTGGTCTCTTCCCAACATTATACACATCATGTTTAATGACAAAAATGAAAGAAAACAGTTCAGCATAGTTGTAAGAAAGCAGTACAATTATCCCAAAGACAAACAAGATCCAAGTAGTCTAATTTCTGCTTTGAGAGAAAACAAAAAGACATTAAAAAGCCTCCTGCAACCTGTTGTCTGAGATGGGCTGCTTCCATCTGAGGCCCTTGGCTGCAGGGCACTTTGTTTCCCAGGAGAAGAAGGAAACAGCAGCAGCAGACCCAGCACTGGCTTTGAAGAGGAATCTCCTGCCTAATGTTTCTTCATTTACTGCTGCAATCTATGAGCCAAACTACACGAGACAAGTTACACAAGGCTATGCAAGTGTCTGAATCATGTCTGCACCTACCTGCCCATGTACATTTTACCCCAGGTGGACATGTGTCCTGTAGCCTTAGTTCATGCACATGTCAGGGAACTGGTGTAGGTGCGGTTTTGAGTGTCCATTGTCGTCATTAGCGAGTCGTTATTGCAGAGCATCGAGTTTGGGCAGCTTCCACTTCCCTCTCCCCTCTTTTTTCCCTTAGATCCGGCTTACACTCAAACTGTTTTGCTTTTAATATGGCATTTTTAAATTCTCTTGTCTTCTAGTTGACACCTCCCTACTCCTCCTTCCTGCACCCTCCTCCCCTCATAACTTCCTCCTCCTCTCCGTGCAGTTTCTTCGGTTAAGATAAGGAGGAGGTGGGAAGAAGGATCGTGGCGACATGATCAAGCATCTGAGCAAAAGTTCAGAAACATGCCTGATAAATGAAAGTGAAAAGGAAGGGGCAGGGGTGGGGGTACTTGTTCTTCAGTTTGGCTCAGCAATAAAGAGCAAATTGGGTAAAATTTGTCCATTATTTCCAATGGGAAATGCAATGTGGGGCTTTCCGGGGGTCTGGGGAGGCATTTTAGGACTGAATGTTACCAAATTTGCTGGAGAACTACATCTGGTTGTTCTCTAAAGACTCCCCAAGTTTCATGAAGATTGGACTTTTATGGGCCCCCAAAAAAGGTGCCTCTACCTCCAGTCTCCATTATTCCCTGTGAGGAAAACTAGGGAAGCTATCTCAGGGGCTGGGGTGGCATTTTGCAAGCAAAATCCTCCAAATTTACAGGAGACCTAATCCTCAGTGTCCTGTAAAGACCCCCAGGTTTCAGGGAGCTTGAACCCTGGGAAAGGCATGATCAATGGGTTTCCCCAGTTGCTGTCATACAGTTAGGGTGTGAAGGCTTACAGCCCATTGGCTAATCCACTCAATGGAATACGTGGTTAGCAACACAGTATTTTACAAGAAGGGAACCACAAAACTTGCAGGGGGGAATCCAGGTGGCAGCAGCACCCCAGTGCTGCACTGTTCACTCAGTCTCCCACCACCACTTTGTCTGCTTGCCTGTCTACCAACTCACTCACCCTCGGTTCTGCTACTTTTGGCTGATGTGTTGGCAACAGCTTAGGTTCTCTCTTCCCCCACCCAGGCAAACTCCCCTGCTCTGCCTATCTACTGCCTATCACCCTTAACACTCACCATTTTACATCCATCCATCTCCTTGTGACTTTGCCTGATCCTCTTCACCTCACCATTCTGTCCACCAGTCTGTCCTCTTCCAGACCTCTCAGTGGAGAGTCATGACAGAGGAAGTACAGGCTCCTGCCCTCCCCTTCTATCTGGCTCAAGCAGCCATTCCCCCTCCTCTTACTTCTCTCATATGTAGCAAGGGGGTGATGCCTCGGGCCAGCTGAAGAGCATTGTCTGTGTAAGTGCAAGACAGCATTTCCTATTGTTGGAAAATTTGGAGCAAAACCTAGAGTTTGCAGAAACATCTCCATTCTCTCTTCATGGCCCCAGTCCTCAGATTTAAGTGTCTGCAGATGAAACCTTGTTGAGAATTAGATACATTGATGGTTCATATATATTTTGCATAGGTTGACCCATAAGAAACCACACTTAAAATGATTTACTTCTTTGAATTTCACTGCATGGTTTGCAGTCCCATGAAGACCGGTAAGCCTTCTAGAGCTAAATGAGCAGGGAAATAAATATCACTTGGAAGCTGCTGAGATCTATTCTTTGCCAAGAGAGATTTATGATGTGGTGAGAAATTGCTCTGGTAGCTTTTAAGCATACTTCATATAGTATTGCAAACAACAAATATTAAATGAATTGTTGGCTTTCAAAGAAAAAAAATGAGAAAGGAAAGGCTGCTTAGCTAAAAATGCAGGGCTCTTTAAATTTTTAGCTGAGGTAGAATTTGGCAGTACTGCCTGAACAGAATCTTTTTCAAGATTATCTTCTCCATTGATATGTTTGAAACACTCTGACATGTGTGGGCCCTTATTCCTTGCCTGTGGCGATGCAGTCTGCTTTTTCATTTTTTTCTAAGAGCCTTGACCTTTTTTTCCTTTCTACAGTAAAATACTACTTCATATTTTATAACGATAAAATTAGAAAAGAAGCTTTTTAAAGCACAGCTGATCTATTTGTCAATTATGGAACATTACTTACTTGCATTTTACTTTGTATGATATTTTAGTTATGACTCCTGGTCTTTCACCTCTGGTTCCTCAGAAGTAGGGACGAAGCCTACTGTGCTAAAAATATGGTAACTTCTCAGCACAACAAAGAAAGAGAAAGAGCACCCCTTGGGGAAAGATTAGCATGAAGGAAAGAATTTTTGAGAAGAAACAACCTTTTAACAAGGCCTGTATTGGCTTTCTGGCTACAGTTTGGCAGTCATTAGGACTTGACCCACAGTTAGTCCTATACCTGCTAGGATATCAAGCATGGATTGAATTTACCCACTCTCTAGTCTAGCTCTCTAGTCAAAGGAGGAAACCACAGAAAGATCTTCCCAGCAGAGACATCTTAACAATTAGACAGAGTTGGTAAGGTCATTCATTCTCCCTTGCCCTTCTGATAACTTCCAGGTCACATTTGTTCAGTAGCAAACATTAAAGGAGATGAATTTTAAAAGTAGAACTGTGTGGTTAAAGGTTATGAGTTTAGTCATATCCCAATAAACACAAGAGGTTTTTCCTTTGTTGAAAGCTATACAACAATGTTGACAAAAAGAAATTCCATGTACAAGTGACAGATACTACTGATTCTGCCAAAGGATATCAAGAAGCTTGAGCAGGTTAGTGAATCAGCAAAGCCTATTGTGCCTGATGTCTGCAGATCCCCAGAGGTGGTGAAATACCACTAGAGAAGAGTAGCAATTAAAAAGCCACTTCTGTCATGCAAGGCAAACTTAAAGAACAATAGATAGATGATAAATTTCATTACAATCTTGTTAGCTTTTGAGCAGGAACCAAGAATCTTAACAGAATTTACCTTTCTGCTTTTTGAGTAATCCTTGATGATTTTAAAGTATGATTCCTTGCTTCCAAACAAGTGTCAAAGGGGCTCTATAGCTTGAACAATTTTCTGAACATACTTCCCCTTGATTTGTTTACATATTCAAGGTGAGAACTGGGTTGAAGTGTGCTGAAAGAAATAATCAGGCAAGATCAAGTGTTCACCTGTCTTTTTCATCCTAGCATAATTATTCCAATATCTATTACAGGATTGTTCCTTGTTTTAGCTGTAGTTCACAGATCCCTAGATTAACACAGTTACCTGTAAATGACCAAGGTTAGTAAGGACAGATTGCTGAAACATTCTGTATTCTTTGTTCATTTAAACTAGGATAACGACCCTGAAACAGCAACCTCTGTATACTGATTGTGAAAACAAGCTCAGGGTAAATTTCAAGATTTGTACATTATTTAAGACACCAACACCCTGACAAGGTGAAAGAATGAGTCAGGAGATCAGCCAGGATTAGAACAAGAATCCTCCTAAATTTATATAGATCTTCCTAATAACAGACGGCAAGTCTAATCTTTACATGGCTGCTTTATCTGCAAATGTGCTTCATCATTGTGGCAGGCTGCCTTTTTTCAGTGCCTGCCTCAAATGAACCACAATTTCCAAAACTGCCCATTTACAAACTCATGAAATACGAGTTTTGTCTCACTTCACCAATTCTAAGACATAAATGATGTTAAGTTGCTGTAGTTAGAAACATACATGGAAAACATGTCTCTTAAGGGATGCAGATCCCTGGATTCCGATATTAAATGATGTATAGAAGCCTTCAGTGCACCATATGTAGGATTCTCTTGTATACATTCTAATCTGTCAAGCTCTAAACTTTCCCCTTGTCTGATATGTAACAAAGGACAGAACTACACATCAGAAGGAACATGGAGCTACTGTCTCAGATCAAGTACTTTATTAAATAAACTGACATTAGGTTGTTGTGGGTTTTCCGGGCTGTATTGCCGTGGTCTTGGCATTGTAGTTCCTGACGTTTCGCCAGCAGCTGTGGCTGGAATCTTCAGAGGTGTAGCACCAAAAGACAGAGATCTCTCAGTGTCCCAGTGTGGAAAAGATGTAGGTCATTTGTATCTACTCAGGAGGGGTGGGGTTGAGCTGAGTCATCCTGTAAGAGTTTCCCAGGGTGTGGAATGCTAATGGCGGGAGGCTTCACTGTATCCTGAGGGGGTTCTTTTGCATATGGATTGGTACTTGATGTGCTAATCTTCTCTGCAGGGCTATTGTCGGGTGTGGAGTGTTTTGTTAGCCTGGTGTTTTTTAGAACTGGCAACCATGCTCGGTTCATTCTTAAGGTTTCTTCTTTCCAGTTGAAGTTTTGCTTATGCTTGTGAATTTCAATGGCTTCCCTGTGCAATCTGACAATCTGTGCAATCTGACAATCTGTGCAATCTGCCAACAGTTTCTGAGCTCTGGTCTGCCTTATCTTTGTAATAAATTTAGTGTACTACTGGTTGAGTGCATGGTATCCCATAAAACTTTGTGTGGCTGATTCATTAAATGTAAGATAAGCTTTCGAGAATCAAGTTCTCTTCATCAGATGCATGGTACAGAAACTGGTCAAATATAGAAGAGGAGGGGGGAGGAGGGGAGGAGAGAGAAGATGCAATTAAGGGGGGAGAGGGAGGATGCAACCAAAACATTCCTTTGCTAGTAAATGTAAACATCTCCTTTTGGTATGGAGATTAATTGGCTTGTGTGAGGCTTGGGCTCCCCCAGACCCCGCCTCTGTAAAGGAAATCTGTTACCTGTGATAATGTGATAACCAGTCATAGTCCCTATTCAGTCCCAGCTTGACAGAGTCAAATTTGCATATGAATTCCAATTCAGCAGCCTCCCGTTGGATTTTGTTTTTGAAAGGTTTCTGTTGAACTACAGCGACCTTTAAGTCTTTGATGGAATGTCCTGGTAGATTGAAGTGTTCTCCCACTGGTTTCTGGATGTTTCCATTTCTAATGTCAGATTTGTGTCCATTTATTCTTTACAGAGGCGGGGTCTGGGGGAGCCCAGTGGCACCTGGCGTGGGCTTCCGGGGACCACAGTTCTCTTTGTCAGATGCATCTGACGGGGAGAGCTGTGGTTATCGAAGGCTTATACTACATTGGAATTGGATGGTCTGGTTGTTTTGCTGCTACAAACCAACATGGCAAACTCCTTTGAAGCCTCACACAAGCCAATTAATCTCCATACCAAAAGGAGATGTTTACATTTACTAGCAAAGGAATGTTTTGGTTGCATCCTCCCTCTCCCCCCTAATTGCATCTTCTCTCTCCTCCCCTCCCCCCCCTCCTCTTCTATATTTGACCAGTTTCTGTACCATGCATCTGACGAAGAGAACTTGATTCTCGAAAGCTTATGCTACAATAAAATTGGTTAGTCTTAAAGGTGCTACTGGACTCTTTTTGATTTTGCTACCACAGACTAACACGGCTAACTCCTCTGCATTAAATGTAAGGTTAGTTTAACAGGATGGAGTTCTGCCTTCTGTCTGTCCTCTTGGAATCGTTCCAGCAGTTTCTAAGGAAACAACCTGGCTGTCCTTCCACTAGTATTTGTTCTCTTCTAAACATTATCCATTTCTCTGCTTGTAATCTTCACTAGAGTCTTACCCACCCCCTTACTGCCTAATAGATTTTATTTATTAGTAATTCAAAAATTTATTAGTAATACAATTAGTAATACAAAACCTCCTCAGTATATATTGTGTATCTGTGTTGATCTTCAAAGCAAAGCTTCTTCCAAGGGCAGGGTTAAAGGAAGGAATGCCAAAAATCTCCCCATTGAATTAACTTGTTACAGGAGCTGAGGCTAGAAAGTCTCTACCCCGCCCCCACCCCCCTTTGCTGCACTTCATTCTGTCACTCTTGTGTTTTCCTTTTTGATTGTCAGGTATTAAATTCACTGTGAAGATGGTCTCAGTCTTGCAAAATGCATTCCTCTTCACATACTTAGTAGCTGCTGGTTATGGGAGGGGAGGGTCTAAGGACCAGTTGGCTTTTCTTTTCTCTCTCTCTTAATCCCAGGCAGCTGTCACTCACTCCTTCACATTCATTGTATGTGGTCAGTAGTGGAACGGATGGTAATTATGCACATTTAAATGATAGTACCTTTCTCATGCTGAAGTTGGTATTGCCACCATGCTTAAAACTAACTTCTCATAGCCTTCAAAAAATCTGACAAAATGCAGAGTGTTTTTCTTCTCATTGTTAATTAAAATGTCTGAACAAAAGTATTCTCTTTTTATAACCAATTTTCACATCTGGCTCAAACTCTATGCATAATTATTAGGTAAGGTAACATGTTTTGTCAATGCTTATCTCTCCATTCTTCAGATATAGATATTGTCTTGATTAATGTCTCATAATTTCACAAAAGTTGGTGTAATATGCAACTTTTACTGTCAGAGATCTAGAGATATAGCCTGCAACATAAAATTCTCAAACTCTAGTTTGTATGTTTGGTTCTCTGAGATAGAACAAAATGTTCAATTGTAAATAATATAAGACAAGAGCAGGTTGTGTAACTGATACTCCCTTTTAATGCAGAAGAATGTGAAGGTTTCTCTATATGGGTTAAGATCTTTGCGTGGTGATTGGGGTCAAACCATTCAGTTTTGCAGAAAGATTTAAGTCCATCTACAGCTAAACCTTTTATTTCAATTTGATATTGATGCAAGCCATTAAATGTTTGGTAACCAGTTTATCATGCCAGAATTAACCAATTCCAGTATAACTTTTTGTGGTAGAAATGTACAAACATTCAGTTTAGCTTTAATCCTAATTAATGCTAAATAGCTAGAAATTCATAATTGAAAAGTATACCTTAGGTACAGAAAGTTGGGACAGAGTGAGGAAGATACTGAAAAACGTAATTTGATGGGAAACATATACAAGTGAAATGAAAAATATGTCTGTTCTCTTTCTCACTCACATTACCCACCCAATAATGTCAGGCCACCAGTTCTTTGAATCAGAGTGCATGTCCTGGGATGTTCATACACTTAAAAACTGTTAGGTATGAAGTGTTGGGAATGCTGCAGGACATCTCACAGCTGAAACTGACTTTGCTGTTCACAGGCAAGCTATGCTTTCCTCCTTCTTTCACCAACCTTCATAGCCTGCTTCAGTAAATAGACTGTTTGGCTTCTGCTTGGGTGTCACTAAAGGAAATAGAAGATTGGACAAACATAACATGTGTAGAAATCGTCCCAAATGTAGCCATGGGTAGTTGTATTTTGGTGCATTAATTGCATTTTGGTGCATTTTGGTGCATTAATGACTTTGATATACTAATAGCCATGGTTCTGAGGGTGTCGTTAAAAATAAGGTAAGGTCAGGAAATTCCATGAAAGTGAAAATTGGTCAGTCCACTTACTTACTTACTTACTTACTTACTTACTTACTTACTTACTTACTTACTTACTTACTTACTTACTTACTTACTTACTTACTTACTTACTTACTTACTTACTTACTTACTTACTTACTTACTTATTTGCAAAGATGACTTGACTTGTAGCTTCTTTCTTATATTTCTTAAGAATAAAACAATAGCATACCGACAAATTGGTGTATAATGAAAAATAAACTTATAGCATCTGTGTGACAGAAAAGCCTGCTTAAAATCTCTGCTTTACCCAATCCCCTAAAAATGAGCAAGGAAAGTGACCTTCTCACATGTTACACAAGGCCATTCCATAAAGTGGGAGTTACCACAGAGAAAGCCCACAGCGGGGCTGAGGCATATCTCACTTGTTTCTGCAAGGAAATATTCAACAAGAACTGCTGGGAGCAGTGTATCAGTTGATATAGAGAAAGACAGTCCTTCAAGTAGGTCATGAAAGACTTTAAAGATAACATTAAGCTATATTTAAAGAATGGTTTAAATTGTCTTGAAGTTACTAATTGGCACTATTTGTTATAACATACATTGGTTGTTTTTTAAATGAATCTTTCATTCATTCAGTTTATGCTGTTTAGAATAGAGGTAACTACCAGCTGTCATGTTGGGAATTATGGTCATTGAATGGAGTGAACTGAAAAGAATTTGGTATTTTCAACATGTACTCTTTTCAAAAGGTTGCATTATATAGAAGATTGAGATTTTTTATACAGCCTTTTTATTGATTTTACCTATTTTATTTCATTCTAAAAACTGCTTCACTTACTCAGACTGCTACACTTGGATCCATTAATTGTCAATTAGCGTACAAGATAGAAGCTCCTTTGCAGAGAAAAAGCCTAAAAAATAACTGGTGACTTTTTAAACGCTAGTTAAAAAAATCAGTGGCCATTTTGACTTTGAATGTGACTTTAGAAAGGTCAGTTATTATATTCATGAATTTCTCAATTTTATAGGAAGACTGAAGACTGTACCCAGGATTCCAAAGTTTTCCAGATTAACTGTATTATTTAAAATTATATTCCAAGGTTTCTTCTCCTTGGAAAACTGGGTGGTACAAGGTTGCTTTTCAGCTGTTCATTTCCTGCTTAATTACAAAAAGGTTGGGAGTTGAGGACCAAAGGTTTGAAACGCGCAATGGCTCAGTTCAGAAGTATAAGCATGGAAGCCCAACCATGGTTTGGACAATGTTTGTATTGACAATCCATAGTTTGTTTGGCATACTCAGATCAGAAGCCATGGTCTGAAGTGGGTTGGCAAACCAATTTTCATGATAACTGTTGTTTGTTGTAGTGTCTGTATTTAAAAAAAAAACCAGTTATTCTGTAGCTCTGCTTTGGAGGCTTCTATGTCTAGAGATGGGACTGCTGCTGAGCAGGTGGAAAATGAAAGCCAAATAGCTTTAAACTATGCTTTGCCGAACAGTTTGGGTGCTATATGCATAGTCTGGGTTCCAAACTAAGAGCTGCATAAACTATAATTCATTGTGAGGTCTGAACGGATGCAATGCCTTTCATTTGTAATAGCCAGGAGAAGTAAATCTAACTGTTTTCAGCTAAGAGTACTTAGCATTGTTCACTTGGGAAGTAAGCTGGGATTTCCCATTGAAGTATTTTAAAACCTTAATTTCTAAATTAAATCTGTGTGCCACAAAAAATCCATGACTCTGTCCATCAAAGTGGGAAGCATTGAGCCCTGCCATGCCAATATACAAACAGTGACATCATTCCAGAGGAAAAAGTAAGAGTGCAGTGGGATTCCCTAATGCAACATCCAAGAACCGACAGGTGCAGAAGAATTCTAGAAGCATCATAAGCCTTGGCTGTCTAGGCAAAAAGGAGGGCAATATTAACCCGGCTTCTCTTGTAACAGGGATGCCTACCCATTTTCTTGTGGAAGATACTAAGAAAAATCCATGTCTACAAATTGTTTTAATATGTGAGTAAAATGTGCCTCCAGTTGTAATAGAGAATAAAACCTCAAACCTGTGATCCAAGTATCAAAAGCTAGGAAACATTGTTCTAAGTTAACATTGCCCTTTCTTCTAGGATAACATATTTCAGCCTATAGCTGGGCATCCTCTTTAGGCATATGCACAGGCTTGTGCAGGTACAGCCAAACTTTTGAGTTCCTTTCTCCTCCCCAGCACAAAATAAATTTCCTACACTACACTATAAATAGCGGTATACAAATATGCCCTGTTCGTTTCATTTTCAAATTTTGTTGTTGTACTTTTGTTGCTGTTCCGCTTCTGGTGGTGGCTGATGTTCCTGGTGTATTTTTCTTTTACAACATTTTATAACATTTTGTGTACTTGTGCATTATATGCCATTTATTTTAATGGGAAAAATTTGGTGCAATGAAATGTAAAACCGAGAAAATAAAGACTCATTGGTTAAATATGCACAAGCAACACTGAAACACAACTTCTGAAATCAAAGTTGCATGGCTAAAAATCTAAAGCTACTTTTTCAATTTTCTTCTATTCAAAAAGCAGTCAGAGAGCTGGTTGTACAATTCCTGTAGGTCACAGCCTTAGAAACACATCTGATTTCTTTTCTGTCCAATTTGGCTAGCCTTGTGTTGTTCAGAACTTTAAACTAGCAAAGTTGTTACGTTCACTTACAGAATAAGGCAGCTGGTCTTCTGTCAACAGACGGATAACTTATGGAATATTAAGCTATAGGCAATTGATACATGTAACAAAATAGGTGTGGTCACTTACAGTACCCGATACTTAGAGAGAGTTGGCCATTAATATTTATGAAACATTCTTGAAAAGATTAAATTAAACTATTTATATTTTCTCAGTTAACGTGCCTTTTCATGCGGGTTACTGTCTTCCAGGGTGTTTTTATGATAATCCAGATAGGTAGAACTTCCTGATTTAAAAAAAATGCTATGGTGCAAAATATTTTCTACTAGAGCCCTGAGAATCAATTGGAGTAATGGTGTGCTAGCATAGCAGAGTACTTAAGTGAATGAGTTATTATGAGCTAGAATTCACTGGTACAAATCTCTGCTCGGCAATGGACTCACGAGGTGGTGCAGACTAAGTCTTTTCTTAGAGAAAGATGGGTTTAAAATGTCATAAACAACATGTAAATTATCCTTTAGAATATGGTGATAATAATACTGCCCCCATACAGGTTGGCTGCTGGGATTACCGAGATAGTATAAACACTTTAAAACAAGGCTGTATAAATCCTGTTTATAACTGTTGCCCTTTATACATAATAGCTATCTCCTCTTTATGCTTTCTAGGAGAACAGCTTTTTGATCCTAGACTTTAGCACAAAAAAGTTGAACACAAAATACTGAACAGTATCCAAAACAGCTCTTGTATAAAGTGGTTGAATCTTGATGGTGTATATTTATTAATCTTACAATACCTGGCATTTTTATGATCGTTTTATGTCAAGACACCTTAAATACAGTTTGAAAAAGAGGCTAGCCATCTCCTTCATTGAGCAGAGTTGTATCTTGAAGGTGCAGTACAGTATTGCAGAGAAGTATATTCAGTGTGTATTGTATTGTAGGGAAGGGCTCTCAAATGCGTCGCTAATGAGTTAGGGACCATAGACTTCATCACTATATTGCCTTACATATTATCTGCTGCTTTAAATATATACTGCTATGTACCACTAGTGCTCCATATTGTCTAATGTTAGTCCTAGATTTGATTATGTTTTGCTTCAGTATTTTTTCTACTCTGTATCAGATTCTTGCTAATACTATGTCTTTTAAACTTGTATCTACCCTATGGTATTGTTTATGAAATGTCCTTGATACTGCATTGAAATGTACTTGATACTGATTGTACTAATCTCATACTGTGTAATCCACCTTGAGTCTCAGTGAGAAAGGCGGACTGTAAATGACATACATACATACATACATACATACATACATACATACATACATACATACATAATATGTGAAAATATGAAGGGCATATTCACAATAGAGGCCTGTGTTTGTGTATATGATTGTGAATGTTGTAATAACAAAATATGTTTATTGCAAAAATGAAAAAGATTTTTAATACTGAGATGAGATCCAGCGTTTAGAAAATATGTGGGTGAAACAGTTGGGTATAGCAAGAAGAGAAATAAAAGAAACAGAAGTAAGACACTCCTTAAGGAGGCATTACATTTCAGGGATTTTAAAATAGAGTATGGATGAGCATGCAGGACTGGAATAAAGTCTGCTCAGCATCCACAGATGGACCTTGGCTTTCACTGTTACCTTTTTGTGATCACCAAGGGGGAAGTTTAAGGTAATTCCCTCCCCCTTCCACATTAGCATTTAGTGAGACTATTGTTCATTTCCACTTCCACAAAGGGGAATAGAATGGGTGAGGGACAAGAACAGTCCCGGTTCCTATTCCTCTTGGCTCTGGGGATCAGACAGGCAGCACTGGATTCTTTGCCTCTGCCAAGCAGGGTGTTAATGTGGCGTGAAAGCAGTTTAAAACCCTGGGCCTCTCTTGGAGCCAGCAGGGTGTCCAAGACAGGCCCACATCCCCAGTGGGTGGCTGTCACTGGCAGTGCGCTCTGTTAGGCAGAAATTTATTAGTATTATTTTCCACCCTTTTTTTTTGTTAGAGAAGCAAGGAAAGTGTAAGTGACAGCTGTATTAAGAACCACAGTGCCTCCGAATGGGATCAGAAGCCATCTGCACAGAGGCTCCTGACAAAAAGCCTTTTCAAAGTGCTTAGTCGTTTCTCAAAAAATGGAAAAGAGAAAAAAGAGAAGGGAAATGAACGGGTGCCTGCTGCTTCTGCAGATTTTTAGCCTCCTCACATTTTATTTGCCAGTTTGCTCATTCAATCCGCATTCTTTTTCTACCCCTCCAACAATACCGGGAACCCTCTTATTCAGATCCCCAAGCCAAGTCAGAGGAATGACCTCTCCTTTCCCTCCTGTGGTTTGCCGTCTCCCCGTTGTCTCATTTCCCAAATGGTTTGGGGTGGCAGCTTGGAAAGAAGGAGAGATGAATTCAAGACTCCCACGCTGTGGCACCTGGCTTTGCAACCGCTGCTGCTGTCAGGCTGGCCAGAAACATTTTAAGAAGCCAAAATGTCTTTGTTCTTTTTAATCTCTCCCTCCCCTGCCCGTCCTTCAAGCTTTCCAACGTGTTCAGCTGTATAGCTTAGATGAAAAATAATGTAAGCGCTTTTATCATTAACCTGCTCAGCTGAAAATCTTCCCACCCTCCTCCTGCAGATTCACACATATATTTGCATATGCAATAGGCTGTATTCTTCATTTTCCTCAGTACCTTTCGAGTTAGAAAGTTACGCATGATGAGCTGTATGGAAAATAACACCAGTGAAGATTAAATGCACGCAATTAATTTTTTCACATTAGACAACAAAGAAATGGATGCAGTTTTGCTTTTTTCTGCCCCTCTTATCATTGAAGCCCAGTTTTTACATTGATTGTCCTCTTGAGGTATGGGTGGGGATTTAAATCAGATCAGAATTTTTGCTAGTAGCTTTAGAAGGCTTCAATATATTCCTGAGCTTAATCTTTTATTTTCAAGTTATCTTGCCTTTATCAGTAATAGCTATATCCTGGTCTTCTAACATCTTATATCTTATGTTTGCTTCAAACATGCATCGTTTAATTCATGTTTGTGGAGATTTCTCCAGGCATCCATCTTTTCATTTTATGTACTTGTTTGATTATTGAATGTTGATATTGTGATGCAGTATTACCGATAACCAGTTGAATTTTGATTGTGATACTGAATTGCGAAAAACCACTAGCTTGGGTGGGTTTATTAAAAAGTTCTTTGAGACAAGGGATATTCTCTGCCTATGCCACAACAGCTGCATTGCCTAGTGTCAAAAGGAGAATGGGGAAGCTTTCATAAGACCAGAGCTTTTTCTAGTTCAGATCCTGTAACACCGGGTTATTAGTTTTTATATGTCCTTAGTATCATAATGATTTTTATGTATTCTTGCAAGCATTAATATACACAATAATTTAAAATGTGCAATACAAATTTTCCTTCTTTTGTACAACAATGTGAATATATTTTGCAGACTAAATGAAGGTGTAAGAAGAATGTTGAGTCCATATATATTTGCATTTTATCCTGGATACAGTCCCTCCTCTACTAATGAGAAAAAAATGGAATCCTTTCTGTGATGCTAAAGACACAAAACTGTTTGCCAAAATGTTTAAATACACCATCTGGTCTGCTTCTGGACCATTTTGACCCAGTTACAGTGATGGATATTGATAGGATCCTAGGAACTGTGAAGGCCACTACTTGTCACTGAATCCTTGCCCATTTTTGCTACTAAAATCATGTAAATACCACATAAGTGATCCCTTGGTGTCTGTTATAATCAGTTGCTAACTCAGGGTGACTTCCCTTGGCCACTCAAATAAATAATAATCTGCCCTCTAAAAAAATCCCTAGTCGAAAATGATGTATCCAATTATTTCCCAGTCTCTAATCTACTGTTCATCTTCGTTCTTCTGTGCCTCCACACATGGGGACTGCGCAGGCGCAGGCCAGCCGCCGGAGAATTTTCTAGAGATTCCATGGCTCCGAAGGGGCCGTTTGTCGCGCGCCTCAGCGACCGTCTTCCCGCCCAAACGGTCACGTGCTCTTCCAGCGACCAACGGCCCCTTCCCTCAGTTCTCTTCTTGCCGCCGCTTGGAGAGAACGTGAGCTTCGTTGCTCTGTGCTTTTGTGCTTCGTGCCTTTCTCTAACTGATTGCTTGGCTTTTGACTTCGGACTTCGTGACCTCGACTATTCTTCGGATCTCGCTTTGGACTTTGACGTGGACTCGGTAATTTGACTCGGACTGTTTTTTGACCCTTCTTTCGCGTGCCCCTGAAGATGGCCTCAACGGCTCTCTTCAAGCATTGTCTCCAATGCCACACCAAGATGGCCAAAACCGATGGCCATGAGCTGTGCCTCTTTTGTTTGGGGGAGACCCACAACGTGTCGGCCTGGAAGATCTGCCAGGGCTTCACCAACAAGGCCCGGCAGGATCGGAGGGCCCGACTGAATTCGTCACTGTGGCAGTCGGTCATGTCCGAGGGGACCCCGTTACCTAAGGCCGGCCCTAGCCCCTCTGCCGAAAGGCGCTCAAGAGCTGGCTCTGTGGCCTCCGCGAGGTCGGGGTCGAAACCGCGTCCCCTGAGTGCCTCGGCGTCGAGAGCGGCCTCCCCAGCGCAGGGTCCGGCGCGGCCGCCCCGCAGCGCGTCATCCACCAGGTCGGATCCGAGACCGACGTCCCCGGTCG
The DNA here is from genome assembly GCF_028583425.1 of Eublepharis macularius. Lineage (NCBI taxonomy): Eukaryota > Metazoa > Chordata > Lepidosauria > Squamata > Eublepharidae > Eublepharis > Eublepharis macularius. The sequence goes on along the minus strand of NC_072795.1, from coordinate 61,671,126 downwards.
GAACCGACGACCGGTTCGATCCCTATAAAATCTAAGAGGTCGAAACCGAGGTCCCCTTCGAAGGCGAGGAGCGCGTCGGTTCCGAGGTCTTCTTCGGAACCGGCAAAAAAGAAGAAGACCAAACATCATCGGTCGCCGCATCCCGCTCCCCAGGAGGAGGTCATCGTGCTTCCTCATACGCCTTCCCCTCATCTGGGTTCCCCCGAACCAGAGGAAATCTCCGTGCCGGTGCTGGATCCGATGGCCTTCGAAACGGTGCCCGCAGAGTTTTCGTCAGGGCCGGAGCCGAGCCCGTGCCGTCGGAGCCGACCATCTCCTGCCCTTCGGTCGCCGAGGTTGGAACCGAGCCCGTCTCCTCATCGGGGCCGTCCATCTCCTGCCCGTCCATCTCCGCCTGCTGTCGGTCGTGAGCGACGTCGGTCCGGGGACAGCATTCGATCTGCCCGATCCGCTGCGTCCCGACATCGTCAAGCCTCCTACCTTCCCTCACCATACCTTTGCCAGTGGGAAGGGGCACCTGCTGGTTTCACCGAGTCGGAACCGGGGCCGTCGACGTCGAGGCGAACGTGGTTTCCCCCTCCAGTCCAGGGTGAGGACTCCCAGCACGGTTCCGAGGAAGGAGAAGTGGAGAGCCTGGCCGAGTACCAGTCGGAATCCTGGTCTGAACCATCGCCGGCTGATGATCTGGTGCCATCTACGGGCTCCCCGTACGAGGCCCTCCGCATCTACGCCGACCAGATGGCGAGGATGGCCCAGGCCCTCGAGATGGACATCTCCTCGGCGACCCCACAGACCAAAGACAAGCTGCTCAAGTGGATATACGGTGACAACCCGGCGTCCATTGGCTTCCCCATGCTCGAGGGTATTGAGGAGATCGTGGAGAAGGTGTGGAAGGTGCCCTGTGACCAGCCTCCAACATCTAAGAGGATCGAGCAGCTTTATAAGATCAAGCAGGGCACCTGGCCGGCATTGGTGAAGCACCCTCCACCTTCCTCCTTGGTCACGGAGGAATTCAACCCCCGGCGGTCGGGTCACTCCTCGGTGCCTGCCGATAAAGAGGGCAGAAAGCTTGATGCCATGGGCAGGCGCCAGTACATCGTCGCTTCGCTGGGTCTGAGGATTGCCAACTACCAGACCATCATGGCAGGGTACCAGCTGTACCTCTGGGAGAAGTTGGCGTCCTATACCAGGGACCTCCCACCTGACCAGAAGGCTGTGGTGTCCCTGCTGCAAACGGAGGCTGTCCGGCTGTCTAAACAGCAAATGAATGCTGGGAGCCACGCTGCTGACACTGCTGCTAGAGGGATGGCTTCGGCGGTGGTCCTCAGGCGCCACTCCTGGTTGCGGTCGACCGCCCTGTCTCAGGAGGTGCGTTCCAGGGTGGAGAGCATGCCCTTTGAGGGGGACTCGCTGTTCTCCAAGTCCACCGACGAGACCCTGAAAAAGAAAAAGGAGGACAGACAGACGGCTAGGTCCTTGGGTCTGGCTCCTTCGGACAAACCCGCCTCCAGGCCACGGTACGCTCCCCAGTCCGGCCCTTACCACTTCCAGGGCAGGTACCAGCAGCAGCGGCCGGGTTTCCACCAGTATCCTGCCTACCAGCAACGGTCCTACCCTCCCACACAACAGCAGAGGAGGCGTAGACCCTTCAAGCCTCGTCCGTCACAGCAACCGGCCCAGCAGAGAGATCAGCAGGGCGCCAGGAGGCAGTACTGACGGGTCGCGCCAGCCATATCCCCGAAATTTTCGGACAGACTGAGTCCACTCCTCTCTGAGTGGGAGTCAATAACATCTGACTCATGGGTCTTAACGATTGTTGAACTGGGATACGGGCTGGAGTTCGTTGAGCTGCCTAGGTGCAGTTCACCCCTGACTGCTGTCAATAACACTATGGCCGAGCTGGATGCGGAGATCGTGTCGCTCTTGGCCAAGGGTGCTGTGGAAGAATTGCCCTATGAGGATTCTGTAAGGGGGTTCTTCTCTAGGTTCTTCCTGGTCCCCAAGAAGGATGGGGGCCTACGTCCCATTTTAGATCTGAGGGGCCTTAATGCCTTCCTCAAGGTGACCAAGTTCAGGATGGTTACATTGGCGGCTGTCATCGCCTTACTGAAGCAAGGGGATTGGTTTGCGGTCCTGGACTTAAAGGACGCATATTTTCACGTGGGGATACGGGAGGAGCACAGGAAATACCTGAGCTTCGTTTACCGGCAAAGGGTTTTCCGGTATAAGGTGCTCCCTTTTGGCCTGTCCACTGCCCCACGAGTGTTCACGAAATGTGTGGCCCCTGTGGTTTCCTTCCTGCGGGAAGAAGGCTGTACCATCTTTCCGTACCTCGATGACTGGCTCATCGTGGCTGAATCAGAGTCTAGGCTGGTGCAAGACATTGGCTTGGTACTTAGCACTTGCCAACGCCTGGGGCTCCTGGTGAACTTTGAGAAATCCAAACTGGTGCCCAACTGCAAAGTGTCCTACATTGGTGCACTTTTAGACTCTGTGGAGGGTAAGGCTCTGCTCCCTTTGGAGAGGGCTCGGTCCCTAAGGGGTCTAGTGTCCATGTTTAAAAGGAACCGATTCCAGTCTGTGCGCACTATCCAGTGCTTACTAGGGCATATGGCAGCGGCCACCTCTGTGGTGCCCTTTGCTAGGCTGCGTATGCGCCCTCTCCAGAACTGGTTTGTGCGGAGGTACGATGCTCTGCTGCACCCTCCGTCCCTCAAATTCTCTATCCCGAGGGTCATCCTCTCCTCCTTGGACTGGTGGCTGTCTGATGACAACTTGTTTAAAGGGACCCCCTTTGGGTATCAGCACCATGACGTCACCGTTACCACTGATGCCTCGCTGTTGGGGTGGGGGGCTTACTGTGGTGACGTGTCTGTGCAAGATGTCTGGTCTGAGAGGGAAAAGACCCTCCATATTAATGTGCTGGAACTAAGGGCCATTCGTTTCGCACTTGTGTCTCTTACAGCACTGCTGAGAAATCGTCAGGTGTTGGTGGAGACGGACAACACGACTGCCATGTACTACGTGAATCAGCAGGGGGGCACAGTGTCCATGGCCCTGTGCCGGGAAGCCACGCTCACTTGGCAGTGGGCTATCAGGAACGGCGTGTCGCTCCGTGCTATACACGTGGCTGGGTCAGACAATGCCCGAGCAGATGCCCTCAGCAGGGTCCCCTTGCTGGACCACGAGTGGGAACTGAACGTAGAGTGCGTTGGGCCGATCTTCCAGATGTGGGGTCATCCAGTGATAGACGTGTTCGCCACTGCGGCAACCACCAAGGCCCACACGTTCTGTTCCAGGGCGGGAAGCGACCCCCTCTCTATTGGGGATGCCTTCCAGTTTACGTGACGCAGGGCTTGCACTACATGTTTCCTCCATTCCCCTTGATTCCCAGGGTCCTGTGCAAAATAGAGGAGGACAGGACGGACTGCATCCTGGTGGCCCCCTTTTGGCCACGGCAGGTTTGGTTCCCGAAGCTCCTGCGGATGTCCCAACGGACATATGTCAGTCTGCCCCCTCGGCAGGACCTTCTCCTGAACGGGAGCCTGGTCCACCACGATCCCAGGAAGCTGCACCTGACGGCTTGGCGGATCGTTCCTCCCCTGTAGGCTTTACTGACGAGGTACAGAGAGTCCTCCTGAATGCTCGTCGGCCATCCACTAGGCGCGCTTATGCGGCCAAGTGGCGCAGGTTTGAACTTTGGGCACTTGCTAAAGGAGTGGTGCCTGACAGCAGTCCCTTGGGGGTTGTATTCGAGTATTTGTGCCACTTGCGTGGCCTGGGCTTGAAGGTTTCCTCCCTCAAGGTCCACCTGGCAGCGATATCAGCTGCTCACACCCGAGTTGAGGGTGCTACAGTGTTTTCTCACCCACAATCCCGCCAGTTCCTTAAGGGCATGTACAATCTTTACCCACCTGTGTCGGCGCCGGTGCCTCAGTGGTCGCTGTCCCTAGTACTCTCACGTCTCATGTTGCCTCCATTTGAACCTATGGCTACCTGCCCCTTGGATATGCTATCTTACAAGGTGGCATTCTTGGTGGCTGTGACATCGGCCAGAAGGGTCAGTGAGCTGTCTGCACTGCGGTCTGACCCTCCCTTTCTTGTGTTTCATCCCAACAAGGTGGTCCTGCGTCCCTGCCTCGGTTTTCTGCCCAAGGTGGTGTCCGCTTTCCACCTCTCACAGGATATTTCATTGCCTGCATTTTTTCCTCACCCTTCCTCTAAAGGGGAGAAGGCCCTCCATTCCTTAGACTTGAAGAGGGCCATAGCCTATTACCTGGATAGGACGAAGGGATTCCGCTCCAGTCCTCACCTGTTTGTATGTTTTGGGGCCAAGGACAAGGGTAACAGGGCTTCCTCACAGACCCTGTCTAGGTGGATTGTGACGGCCATTAGCAGGGCCTATTCCCTGGCAGGGGTAGCTTGCCCGCTTCATGTTAGAGCCCACTCCACGCGGTCCCAAGCATCCTCTTCGGCACTCCTCAGGGGGGTGCCCCTGGTTAACATTTGTAAAGCAGCCACATGGTCCTCTGCAGACACCTTTGTCAGGCATTACGCCATTGATGTCAATGCAGAGCAGGATGTATCTGTGGCCAAGGCTGTCCTACACTCCCTTTTTTCCTGAGGGAGTCTTGGAAAGACTTTCTTGGCGTACCTGCTAGGTACCCTTGAGTGAAGAGTGTATATATGTATATTTGGGTGTATATATGTGTAACTATTGGGTACTGATGTATCACTGCACAGTTTACATAGATGTATATATGCATGTCTATTTGTTGTTGTTCTTGTTTGTTCAATAAAATTGTGTTGGACTTCACCCCACCTTCCTTATTGTGTGAAGCTTGGTACACTCCCATGTGTGGAGGCACAGAAGAACGAAGATGAAAACAGGGTTAACATACCTGTAACTTATGTTCATCGAGTTCTTCTGTGCTGACACACAACCCTCCCTCCTACCCCGCTGTGAATTCCAATGCACAATGATGTGGTGGCTGTAACTGAATCTGATGTGTTTTAAGGTGTTACGGCTAAGTGTGTTGGTCAAGCGGCGACAAAGGAGAACTGAGGGAAGGGGCCGTTGGTCGCTGGAAGAGCACGTGACCGTTTGGGCGGGAAGACGGTCGCTGAGGCGCGCGACAAACGGCCCCTTCGGAGCCATGGAAGCTCTAGAAAATTCTCCGGCGGCTGGCCTGCGCCTGCGCAGTCCCCATGTGTGTCAGCACAGAAGAACTCGATGAACATAAGTTACAGGTATGTTAACCCTGTTTTTCTAGGCACAGTGATTGAGAAAGCAGTAGCTGACCAGGGCTGTTTTCACATGTCTTACTGGCTCCAGTATGTCATGCAAAGCTCCCGCAAGGACAGCATCTTCCTGGCGCGATTTCCCGGTTCTCACACGAAATTGCGCCAGGAAGACGCTGCCCTTGCGGGAGCTTTGTGCAACATACCAGAGCCAGAAAGACATGTGAAAACAGCCCAGGTCTTCTTAGGTAACTGTTGTGCTCTGGACCCTTGCTATAGGACAGAGACAGCTCTGGCGGCCTTTAGGAAAAATCATTTTTAGCTTTGGAATTGGATGTCATCAATACGTGGATCCAGAGGAGTTAGCTGTGTCTGTAGTCACAAAATAGTAGAGTCCAGTAGCACCTTTACGACTAACCAACTTTATTGTAGCATAAGCTTTCGAGAACCACAGTTCTATGGTTGTTGTTGATCTCTGTCTTTTGGTGCAAGTGCTATAAACAAGGTTAGTGCAATACATTAAGTGTAATAAATATAATAAGTAGCTAACTCTTCATAAAAGCAATATAGCAGCAACGATTCATGTACAATTTAAATACATTCTACTGGAACAACCGGGAACAATAAGGTTAATGTCCATGTCCTGTCTCCGTTGTCGTTTCTTCCAACAATTATCTTAAGATGTCTCCTCCAGATGGTAGAAAGGCCGCAAGTTTGAGACTGGCAAGGCGAACCTTTTCACCCTATCTGGGGCCGGCTGAAGCACAGATTTCACAAAAGCTTCCTCAGGAGTAACTGCTACGGCAAAACCACGGGGAAAACATTGGTTCGGAGACCCGGTCTGGGCGGCAGTAAATTCTAACGCGCGTTTGTTGGATAATTGTTGGAAGAAACGACAACGGAGACAGGACATGGACATTAACCTTATTGTTCCCGGTTGTTCCAGTAGAATGTATTTAAATTGTACATGAATCGTTGCTGCTATATTGCTTTTATGAAGAGTTAGCTACTTATTATATTTATTACACTTAATGTATTGCACTAACCTTGTTTATAGCACTTGCACTTTAAAAACGGAAAATTTATAAAAATTTATTTAAGTGGATGATTGATATTGTTGAATGCTTCCTGTGGGTTAGTCCCAACATTCTTGCCAATTTCTAAGGAAGCAGCCATTCGTTGTTTGCACACCTCTGAAGATGCCAGCCACAGCTGCTGGCGAAACATCAGGAACTACAATGCCAAGACCATGGCAATACAGCCCGGAAAACCCACAACAACCATCGTTCTCTGGCCGTGAAAGCCTTCGACAATACAACCACAGTTCTCTTCATCAGATCAGTATGTGGATGATACCCAGTTCGGTATTTCGCTATCCTCTGGTGATTCAGTAGAGGCCTTAAACCACTAGCTGACAGCTGTTGTCAGATGGCTGAAAGCTAACAAATTGACACTGAACCCAGACAAGATGGAGGCAATACTGATTGAAAAGTCAGATATATTGAAGGATATTGCACTCCCCACTTTTGATGGTGTTCAGTTGACCCTTGCAGACTCGGTTAAGCTTAAGGATTATACTGGATCCAGCATTGCTGTTAGAGAAGCAAGTTAATTCAGGTGCAAAAAATGCCTTCTCCAAGATGGAAGATACTAGAAGAATTCCAGAAGATGGCCCCCTGACATGGCCAGTCTGTCCACCTGGATCTACACGGTCCCATCAAAACTAGACTACTGTAATGCACTCTACGTTAGTCTTCCCTCTAAATCAAATGGGAGACCCTAGTTGATGCAGAATGCTGCAGCTTGATTATCATCAGGAGCTAGGTGAAGCATTCATATGACTCGCATTCTGCAGTCACTCCATTGGCTTCCCATCAGTTACCAGACTTAGTTCAAGGTATTGGCTATCACAGAGTCCTTTGTGGCCATGGTCCCTCATATCTGCAGGAACACATCTCCCCCTATGCCCCATCATGGCAGCTTCACTCATCTGAACAGGGGCTTTTGCCACCCTACAAATGGGCAAATTCAACAGCTGTCCATAATGTGCATTCCGTGTGGTGGCCCCCTCCTTATGGAATGACCTCCTTGAAGAGGTCAGGAAGGTTCCTGCTCTCCTGGCTTTCCACAAACCTTGAAACTGAATTATTCAGGAGGGATTTTTTAAACAGATAATAAGACTGTGCTGTAAGGTAATGGTTCAGAGAGTTGTGTTGGAAAGGGATAGGTACTATAGACTATACTACTGCATATTGTCTGTTGCTGTTAAGTATGTTCCTACTGGATAGTTCCACATTGTGTGCTATGTCATGTCAATTTGCTTATGTTTTGTTTCAGCATTGTTTTCAGCTCTGAATCAGATTTCTACTTTATTTTAAGTTTCTCAGTCTTTATCCTATTGTATTGTTTATTGAATGTTGAACGTCCCCGCAATTGATTGTATTGACCTACACTATGTAATCTGTCTTAAATATCAGTGAGAAAGGAGGACTATAAATAGCATAAATAAATACATTTTAGTTCAAATTACTGGTGACTGTAGATTTTGCATTTTCTGCAATCCGTATTGCTTTTTGGTGCAAATTACTAATTACTGTAGATTTTGCATTTTAATTTCTGTGACCTTTTACAGGATAAAATGTAACAGCTGCAGGAGCTTACATCATTTCAAAAGAATTCAATTCCCTTTATCTTTTAAAATGTTTACTTGCTGCTGTCCTCACCAACCATAGCATCTTAAGGTGGCTTTTAAAATAATAGCCAGATCTATTTACTTGCTGGGCCAGGTTCAATAACTGGTCAACTTAGGTCAGTGCCCTGTGATATATAGCACTGCCAAGGAGCTCTGCTATAGCAGGAGACCATCTGACATCCCTGTTCTTTATGCCAGTGGGAGGAAATGGAGGGATGGAGTGTGCATTGGTATCACCTCAGTACATTAATGTCACTTACAGTAGAAGCTGAACGTAGTGGACACACTAGCATTTGCAAAAAAACTATGATAATTTCATAGATTTTTTTGTAAATGCTAGAATGTCCAAAGATGTCACTTCCTTTTTTACTGGAAGTGATATTTATGCTGGCACTTTAGGACCCATCCCCAAATTTCTTCTAGGGGTTGTTAGCTGTGACCTAGCAACCCTATTCTGCTTGTTTATAATTCCACTATAGTGCATAATGTAGCATAATTTTAAAAAATATTTTGTTGCATACACACAGCTTACCTTCAGTCATGAAGATCCTTGTGTTGTATTGGAAATGGCTACCAAAGGAATTTTCACAGCCAATCAGAAGCCCTGCTGCACAAAAGCCCCACCTGGCCCTCCCACTTTCAAAAAATACTTGGTGGGTGCCAAGAAAGGCTTTGATAGGTGCTATCATGTTCATGTTTGTCATGTTGGAGACCTCAGCGTTAGGACCACTGATAGGACTATTTAAAATGATATGCCTTGAGAGTAGAAAGATTAAGTATGATGCCAAACAATCTAATATCGCTTACCTTTGCAGTGTTCCATACAGCCGCCTTCATATCTAAATCTGGCTATCAGCACCATGCTGGCTTGCTGATACTATATGCATAGAGGCTGAAGGATCGATGGAAACCAGTGACCCCTGTGATGTGAGTGGAATTAACTTGCAAAATAGGTGCTTTCCCTGGTTGTTTCAGTCCTGCTAGATGGGGGAGAGGGGGGGCACATGGCTTTCTCTCTAGTATTACAGCCTTTCCCATTTTGTCTTTTTGACTCATGTTTGTGTTGAGTATTTTAAGTTGGATTGCAAATGCTTAGTATATTCTTGCAGTGCACCTGGAAACAATAATTGGATTCAGTCATGTGCCATCATAATGAATGCTGTGAAATGGTAATATTGGTGAGCTGTGCAGTCGGTGGACTGTGCAAGCAAGAAAGTAGCACATATACACAACATTGATCTAATTTCAAATTTTATATGACCTGCCCAACTATTTTAAACATCAGGATGACTGTATGGAAGATCACATTGGCATTACATTTAAAGTGAACTCTAGAGCTAGTACAGATTACCCCTTTTCAGGGACAAGGAAAAGCTCTTGTTCTACTCCTGTTTTGGTATTTTGGGGATGGGCTTTTTGGTTTTCCAGTTGCTGCTGCAGCTGCCAATGTGGCACAGTGGGAACAGAGGTGGCAGATGGCAGATTTCTCCACTTTTGCCATTCCATTCTGGCCGTCCTTTGTTTCAGATTTTTTTTTAATTGGCAATATTATTATATTTTTATAACATTATAGCAATCTGTCTATCAGGTTCTCTGAATTCACAACCTACACAACCTTAAAAACAAAGTCAATCTTTGGCTCCTGTCATTGCAGAGATATAAGAGGAAAGCATATCTCCAAAGACTTTTTAAAAAAGAAAGCTGGGGCTTCAGAGCATCTGAGTGTCAGATTGTTACAATGATATTCAATTGCCAGTATATAAAAGGCCTTGTATCTAAAGAAGTGGTCACAGTTTAGTTCCTAAATTATCTTGTGCGTGTTTCAAAAGTTCTGCTTCTAAAATACCAAAGAATAATGTTATGGGAGGTTTTAAAAATGAAGATTCAAGTGAGGTAAAACATGCTAACAAACATTGCAATGTGGTGATACATCTCCTTCCCACGGTGTAAGCTGTCCAGAACTCTTTTGCTGCTATTCCTGCATAAAATACAAGTGAATGTGATTGTCACTTCTTTAATATTGGCCAATGAGTATATTAAAAATGAATTTTGGACTGTGTTACTTGTTGCCATTGTTATTCTCTCACAGTAATAGATGAATTTACACTTCAGTTATTTTCTTTGTCAAAAATGCAGAAATGTTAACATAACAAAATCTTCAAAATTACTTTGGTTACACCTTCAGTAGAACAACTCCCCCCAAACAACTGCCATCAAAAAAGAAGCCCCGTATATAGGCTGAGGCATATTGCTAAGGCAGTGTTTCAGAACTCATGTTACTCTGAGCTATGCTTATATTCAGGGCTGCACAGGGGGAAGGTTTTACAGGTGAATGTATTGCGTGGCACAATACATTCTAGGGATGTATTGCGCATGGTGCAATACATTCTAGGGATGAGGCAGAGCCAAGAGCCAGGTTTTCTTTGCCTTGCCAGAAGAAGTCAGAAAGCCGGGTTTGTTCCTCCTTTGTTGTGCATGCATCACAAAAGAAAAAGCCTGGTGGGAGATGTAGTACTCTTTCGTGTTCACACCATGGCAGACTGTGGATGAAGAGACTACAGTTCCTACAGGGTCATTGGGCAGTGGTGCTTTCTTTTTAACAAGTCGGCTTCCCTGGTTAATGAATAGGCACAGGCTCAGAAGAATTGCAGGGTAGGGTGGGGATGGGGGTAAAAATAATTTTAAATGGAAAAAAACCCTCTTGGCAGTTCAGTTGACACACCATGCTATATATGATCAGAGTAGTTCTGCATTTAGAATTTGCATCGTCTTATGATATTATTTAAATTTTTAAGAGAGAGTGATTTTCGATCCTCTTACAGTTCTCCAGTGCAATGTTGTACTCCAAAAAGGACTAAATCAAGGGTAGTTATAGTAAAGTGTTCCTTCTTATTAAGAGCCAAGCTCATTATTTTTAGTCTTTTTTTTAGTGTTCTCAGAGTTAACCTGCCTGTATTATTTCTCACAATTAATCAGATTTTAACTGTGCTCTTACAATAATGTGGTTAATTGCTGTGATGGTTTTAAAGCACAGAGAGAGGGTTAGCAGGAATAGGGCTGAGTTGCTCCTTTTTGTTGAAGCCACTAGTGTTGTTTGGAAGAGTTTACCTAATTGGGAGGAGAATGCTTATATTTCAGCATTCCCTTCCTTTTTTCTTGATCCTTCCCCAGTACCTTAATTCTCCCACTATAATTCTCTCTCCACATTATCAAATCCACTGGTTTTAAGCATTTTGAAAAAATAGATTTGCAGGATTTCATCCTCTTGTTTTATTAGCAGACTTGATTTGTGTTCCTTTTGAGCAGGAGTTTTTACCCAAGCTTTCTTGGATTCAAATTTTATGGGCACAAGTAGTCATTGTTTAGACCTAATGATGAACTCATGGTTTGTTGCTGCTTGAATGATCCTGTAGAGTCTTTGTGTTTGGATACTACTTCCACTTTTCTCATACAGCCTGCCAATGAAATACTTTGATTATATGTCATTACATCCAAACCACAAACTATGGTTTGCACTTTCTTACAAAACAAGATTCCAAATCTTGGTTTGTAGGGAAAAGAGCAAAAAAGGGTGTGCTTTGGACATGAAAAACTATGTGATTTGCTCAATTTAATTCGATAAAGCACAAGGGAAGGATGGAGGAGAAAGGCATGCATGAAATTAAGGAGCCCAGGTTGTTCAAATAGCAAAAGTCATAGTTTATCATTAAAACTAAACGATATCACAGAGAATAAGGTAAAGCCTGCTAGAATGGGTGCATGGTTCAGGAGGATTAGGTTTTATTGGAGAGTGACATGCTCAACAGCTGCCTGTACATATGCATTCTCTGTGATGGCCCCCGCCTTATAGGAAGGCCAGCCTGAAGAGGTCCAGAAAGCTCCCAATCTCCTGGTTTACCACAAACTGTACAAAATCAAATTATTCAGAAGGGCTTTCTTACATAGATAGTAGGGCTGTGTTGTTAGGAATGGTTCACAGAGATATTTTGATAAATGGATAGGGATTGTAGACTATACTGCTGAGCACTGTCTGTTATTGTCATTTATTATATCATGTCAAATTACTTATGTTTTGTTTCAACATTGTTTCAGATCAGTATCAGACTTCTGCTTGTTTTTAGATCTCTGCAATCTCTTCCCTGTTGTATTGTTTATTGAATGCCCCGTTGGTTGTATTGACCTTCACTGTGTAATCCACCTTGAGTCTCAGTGAGATGGCCAGCCTATAAATAACATAAATAAATAAATCAGTGCAGAATCCCAAACTGATCACAGGGCTATCCATCAACTAGAATCTTTATACTTATTCAGTTGGTTATATGTAATAACTTGCTGGAAAAGGGTATGTCCCCAAAGTTGCTCCTCTGTGCTTAGAGGCAAGAGGGAAACCCACAACGACTGGCATAGGACTGACATAGGGAGACCCACAATGACTCCCATTGCTTGCCACCCTGGTCCTTTTTCCAGCATTCACCTTGCTTCCTCTTTTCCATACTGGCTCCTGCTTTTCCCATCCCTAATCTTGCCAGGGCTGGGGGCAGAGTAGTGCAGGTCCCAAGGGAGATGCCGCAGATCACTCCTGTAGTTGACCCATCCACTGTGTTCCACTTAACACAGCAATAAAATATTAATCTTCATATGTAAACTCTAACAAGAGCCCAGCAGCTTACATTTATGGGAAGTGGCATTTTCTTGGATCAGAATCTCATAAACCAGGGGTGGGCAAATTGCGTGATCATAGAAGTAAAAGGTTTATTTAGCAATAAGCTTTATGCATCAATTAGGTAACTGAATGCATACAAGATTCCTGAGAAACTAGAGCTGAAGGTTACAAACAAGGACACCTTGAAAGGTCCATTGTAAGCAGTCTCTATTTCTTATCATCCTTTGTTCCCAGGATACAATCCTCAAGGTGCCACAAAACCCCACATATGTATGCATACCAACTATAAAGTAACTATAAATCCAACAAATGCATTGAAAGATCCTGCTCATAAGGAGCAGCTGATTTGACTTCTCATATTATGCAAAGAAATCTTCTGAAGAAAACAGCTATACTACTACAGTAGAATAGCTATTCATTCATTCATTCATAGTCCTCCTTTCTCACTGGGATCCAAGGCGGATTACAGCAGTGCAAGAGAAAATACAACGTAATCGACAACTAGGTATTGGGGAAAAGAAACCATACCAATTGTAGATTTCCCACTTCCATCTGAGAAACAACTCAAGGCATTTAAACTTCGTGATCATAGAAGTAAAAGGTTTATTTAGCAATAAGCTTTATGCATCAATTAGGTAACTGAATGCATACAAGAAAGCATCAGCACCTGTATTTTATACCTTTCAGTTGACATAAAAAATTGTATACTGTTTATAAGATCTCATATAGTTCTGTTAACAAACAGCCAGTTCTTAAAAATAATCAAGTCGAGGTACATGATCTTCTGAACATGGTGGATTGAGACAGCCAGCATTTACAGGGAATACAGTAAAAAAAAAACATTCCTGGATAGCACCATTAATTTCATAACTGGGAAAGAATGCCCAAGGCCAGAGCTGAATATCTGTGAAGGTAAACAAGTAAACTCGCTGTGCTTTTCTCATGGCCTCCATGTTATAATGTTATAATAATAATTGCAGGAACAGAAATGCAAAATATAGGGCGTAAGAAGAATTTTCTCACAGGCTTTGAGCAGACCAGATCAATGAGTTTTAATTGGAAATCAGGGAGCTACCCCAAAATTCACTAATGCTAGGACATTCACTGAACAAAGTATACAAGACCGTTTCTGTCCCATAGCCTGACCTAAAACCAGACTGAAAAAGATCCAGGGCACCAGAGTTGTCCAAGAAGCCCTGGAGTTGGTCAGCTACTATTCTCTCAAACACTTTGCCCAGAAAGGGCAGATTAAAGACTGGGTGATAATTGGCTGCATCATTTTTGTCTAAGGATGGTTTTTTAAGTAGTGGGTAGATGACCACCTCTTCAAGAGGCTGAGATTTATGATGGACATTAAGGACTCCTGTATGGGATCTTTGCAAGATTTTAGTAGCCAGGATGGGCAAAGATCCAAATTACTGTGGCCTTCACAGATGGTAGAATTCTGTCAGTATCTATCACTGTGACTGGATTAAAATGATTCAGAAATGGACCAGACGTTGTGTTAAGCTTTTCTTCTGGCTAACCTATATTACAGGTGGCATCCAAATCAGAGCATTTTTTATCAGCAAAGCACTTTGCAAAGGTGTCACAGCTAATTATTTGTTCTCGAACCAGAATCAGAGGTCAAAAGATGTCGATATACCTTAAACAGTTAGGATGGACATGAATTTTGTGGGATATTTTAGCTCCATTCTCTCTGTAAAATTAATGCATGGGTTTTTTTTAGTGTTTGTTTAGAAAAAGCAGGAATCATCTTGTTAATCCTCATTGCTGGAGGGCTCAGCAATATTCTTGTTCATATTTTACAAATGGAGAAGCAAAAACCAAACTTGTTTGTTTTATTTATTTGTGCCTTCAGTTGAATGCATCTTATTTATACATAGGCATAAAAGACTGATTCATGGGTCAGGGTGCTCATGTAAATGTGTACATGCATGCTCGTTGGTATGTGGTGACCCTGGGCAATTTGTGCCAAGGAACTAGAATAGGGTTGCCAGGTCCCTTGACTCCCCCGGCGGGAGATTGGGAGCCTGGCACTTACCCTGCTGTGTCTGTGGATTCTTTCTTCATGTGTGTGCTCCCGGCTTATGTGATGATGTCACTTGTGGGTGACATAATCACGCAGGTCAAAGGGCAGCCCTGCAAGTCAAAGGGCGCTCCCACACTCACCAAGGGGCATGATTCGGCCTGAAATGGGCCTGCGGTGGGGCGCAATTCGGGCCACATTTTGGGCCGCTGTGGGCGTGGGAGTGTGCTGCGCCACCCAGGTGCATGCTGCTCTGCCCCGGGGCACGACTTGCCACTGGAGGGGGCACCCCGGGGAGCGCACACCCCACCGGCCAAGTAGTTGGCACTGGGGGAGGAAGGGTGGGAGCAGGGGATCCCCTGCCCCCAGTGGGGGAATGATATGCCTAGACTAGAGGGAAAGGATATGCAATTCCTTGTGTTTGTTTAATCTCTTAAGAGATTGGGAGTATTATTTCTCCAGTAGCCCATAGAGGAACTAAGGAAGCAAAGTAGTTACTTGCTGTCTTACAGTGCAATCCTATGCAGAGTTAACCCAATCTAAGCCCACTTGAATCAGAGCACTCTGAATAAGAATGCACTCTTAGAGGCTCAGAAACCAAAAGATAAACCAAGTAGACCCTAGATCACATTATTAGTATTATTTTGTTCTCACTATTTTTAGGCCAGTGTCTGTTGGGGAGAAATTAATGTACAGTGATGTTGGCAATATGTGCTTCTTTAGGCTGAAATTGTTACTAGAAAGTACAGAATAGAAGTCAAATACTATTTCATTGATAAATGCTATGATTGGGAAGAAGAGAAAATTTACCTTCCCCTGTCGTTGGCAGCATGGATTGTTTGCTTTCTTAAACTGTCTGGGGTTTTGTTACTAAATATGTTCCTAGCATCAGAGTATACTTTTCTCATTCCTCTCTGCTTGTGGCACACTAATATAATTTAGACTACTTGTTGGATGCAGAGACCGCCATAACAATTCTTGTATTAACTGCAAGAGCTGATTACTGCAATTATATTCCTTTTGCCTCTTTTATGGGAGATGGGGGGAGTGCCATCTGTTTCGCCCTGAGACCATCAGTCCTCATTAATTGAGTCATGTCTTATTTAGACTGCTGCACTAGTGTCTTATTGTTCCCTGGATAAGGAGTTGCCAGCTATTTTTTGCATGTATCTTTCTCCCTGCTGGGTTCCATACAAACTCAGGTGTCAGCTGGCAAGTATGAACTGGATTCATTTTCTCTATAATTCTCCAGTAGCCAAGTATAAGCTGCCTGTTTTGGAGCCTCAACTATCAGTTGCTAGTGGCTGATCCACCTATATGGAGACTCACACAAATTAAGATATATACAGCTTTCATTCAGAGAGAAAACATGCACATGTTCCTGGCACATTTTTCTGTTTTCCTTGTAGTCTGTTCAGTTCATCCATTTAGCTCAGCTTCAGGTGTGGAAATCTATATCCTACTAGGAAATCTCACACCATATTGAGGCACTTTTAAAGCTGTGACATGTTTTGGCCCTGATTCAAAGGGCTGTGTATTGATTTCCATGCATGGTACATGGCTTCTGATTCCCCTCATTTCAACAGCAGTACACACCCATTACTGAAATTCAGGGCAGATTCATAACCATCTCCCAGTCATGTGGGTGTGGGTTGATCACACCCTGCTATGGATTTAACACCACGCCACGTTTACTGTTCTGTGGGGAAGCCTCATGCAATTAACCCAACATGTGTGGATTGATCACTTAAACTTTATATTAGCCATTCTGGCATTTCTGGGCTAAAACCACACAGGTAAAGTTTGCAAAACATCTAGTTGTTCATCTGTTCATACATTCTCAATATTATAAAATATATACTTGTGCATCTGTAGGTACAACAGTAGGAAGGCGCTGCAAAATGTTCTGGACTGGAACAACACTTTTCCACTCAGGATAATATCGCTCTTGTCCCTTGGACTCCCTTCAGCCCAACACTGTTTTGCCTACCGATTGATAAAGAAAAAAATTGAATCTGTCATGAAATATTAGGAGAGCAACGAGTCCCCTTTTACTTGTCCTCTCTACATTTGCCTCCCTGTGAATAAATGATGCTGATACTGTATTTAAAGATATTAATAGTTGTTTTATTGAAATGTTTTTAGTTGGGGTTTATCTGTTTCAAGAAGGAGAGGAGAGTGGACTGCTTCTCTGCTTCTTCATGTTAGAAAAAAACCTCTGTCCCTACCAGAAACAGCAGGAGAAAATGAATCTTGGGCCAAAAAAAAAAAATTATTTGCTTTGATTTTAGCCCACCTTTTTTGCTGAGACTCCTGGCAGATTACATAGTGTATGGCAATGCAGTCAAACCATATGAGATATCCAGCAAATATTCAGTAAGACTAAGATCACAAAAATGAGAAATAATGCAAAAAAGTATCAAACAATATATATCATAAACATCTCAAAAAAGAATTACAAAAGTAGAAAGTAATGCAATACAAGCAAGATAATACATACAGGAGTGGGGTGGACTACAATCCTGTTCCTTTTATAAAAGCGCCTTCCATTCCGTTATACTAATAATAACATAACAATAATAACATTTGATTTATATACCGCCCTTCAGGACAACTTAATGCCCACTCAGAGCGGTTTACAATGTTATTATTATCCCCACAACAAACACCCTGTGAGGTGGGTGGTGCTGAGAGAGTTCCAGAGAACTGTGACTAGCCCAAGGTCACCCAGCTGGCTTCAAGTGGAGGAGTGGGGAATCAAACCCGGCTCTCCAGATTAGAGTCCCGCGCTCTTAACCACTACACCAAACTGGCTCTCAGAAGCCTTGATTCCCTTGATAAAAATGCCCTCAGAACAATGTTCTCTCATTATGGGGAACAAAACTTCTCAATAAATCCAATTTGTCTTTCACTTGTTGTGCACCTCTTTGTTCAGTTGGTTCATATCACTTCATGGTTAAATGCTGTTCATGTAAAAGGAGACCAGAGATTCAAGTTTCTCTTCTGCACTTTAATTTGCCAAGGACAGATTAGAGCAGCAGTGGTTTTCTAGGCCAGTCACTTTTCTCCTATCTGAAGCCCTGTGGAAGGAGGAAGGAGGAAAATACATCTTGCTTTACAAACTAATTTTTAAAGTATGGGGTGGAAGTGCAAAAAGATAGCTTGCTTCTTATCTGAATTTTGTTAAAATGGGTGTTTGTACACAATAAAATGAATCATCTCTGTTCATTGATTAAAATTGGTAGATGAGATAGAGAAAATAGATGAATTGATGCTGTTGTTGCTTAAATTAACCCTACAAGAGAAAAGTTCAGTAAATGGTGCTCAGACCTCTCCTCAGGTTCAGATGCCTGGGGGTGGAGGTGGGAAGAGTGATTGGAACATCTCTGAACATTTCCATGGGATTTTTATGGCCTCTAATTATAGCCAGATTTTTTACCAAAATATTAATTAGAAGATAATCCTTGGAATATTTGATTATTTAAATGTAGTTCTGTGACAAAAATGTAGTCTATCTGTTAAAATAAATTTGAGAGGAAAAAGATATCCTTTCTGAAGGTAATCTACCAGATCAGGAAAAAAATTATTTAACTGTGATATTCCATTTTATTTATTTGTTTTATTTATGAGAATAGGTCTGGTGACAAAAGTGAGGAGGAAGACTGGACAGCAATTTCTTTTCTGGGAAAGGAGCTCAGATGGTGGTGGGGCGGGGAAGGATGTGTGAGAGATTAGTTGGTTCTTTGTGAGATGGATTGTTCAATAGCTAGTGGGGAATGTGTGCTTGCATAAGCTGCCTTCAGGCAGTATTAGAAAGGTGTCGAAATAATCAAGGTACTTGGAGCTTGTTTAGAAAGAAGTTAATTAATTGGAGCAAATAGCAAGCATGTTCTCCTTTGTTCATCTGGGTCATAATCTTCAGATGCCTTATGTAACATCCTATTCACAAGTAGTATTGTATTATATGTATGTAATTATATGTGTATTCTTGTTTTTTTATTTTGTTTTGTTTTGTTTTGCTTTTTGATGGTTTTGGATTGTGAGGGCCTATGGCCATATACAATAAATTCATTCAGAGAAGTAGTATTGTATTTTTTTCCCTTTTTGGACTGAGGCAGGATGACAAATAGAGAGGATATCATACTTATTGCATTGTTTTCCAACAAGAAATATTTGGCTAAGCATGCTAGTTCCCTAAACATTTTTAATGGCTTGATTTAGTTCTCAAGCAATTCAGCAAGAAGCAATCCAGGAATTGCTTCTGTGTTCGCAAGTTAAAGTTCCTTCCACCCACCCCCAACCACCACCACATTTTCTCTCCTCCCAGTTGCTTTTCTGAAGCGGCTTTTCCAGTTTGACCCTCATAGCACCTTCTTCTAAAAGTTGCTCTGTACTCTCATAGGGTACTTTTTATGAAGCCATCATAGTGTAAATAAAACTACAAGCAGCCTCATTTCTCAGCCAGCATTGCTCTTGCTAGCTACATCAGCTGGTTACAATCAGTTTGTAATATAGCAAGCCAAATACCAGCATTTTTTGCAATTATCATCTCAGAAAAAGTATGACTGAGAATAGTTCTTTGCCTGGGAGTATCATTTCTGGAAGCTGAGAAGCTTAGTGGATTAATCTTCCTTCTGGGACTGTGAATCAAGTTGAAGTGTAGGATAGGATTATTATTAAGACTGAGACTTCCTGTCAGTTCACTGATGGAAATTGGTCTTTCTTCATCAAGGCAGCAGCAGGGAAAATCTGTAGCGTGTCTGGCCTTTGGGGTGGCATCGTGAAGTGGCATGGTGGACATGTCCTGTTCCAGTATACTCTAGGGGCAAAGATAAATTTATTTCTGTTCTGTATCGTTCTCCTGTGGCAGATTTTGCAGTGTCGAACCTGTCTAAGAGGGATTTATTTTCATCTTTAAAATGTCTTTCATGAATATTCTGTATCCCATCTAGATCGTCATTTATGAAATGCCTGTTGAGATTCTTTTATGGACATGGCTATTTGGTGTTTTGGCCTAGTTCATATGACATTGAAATAGCATGTCTCATTCATAAGCAACTATGGCAACTATAATAATAGCAGCAGATCCTGAGATAGTCCTGGAATCAACATGGGTAGGCCAGTTCAAAAAGACACGTTGTGCCAAAAAAACAATTGTATCATTCTTCATTGTTCTGTGCCTCCACAGGATCAATTCTGGAATGTTCCAGAGCTCTAGCTCAGAGCTAAGTGCTCAGATCCCCTCTTCTGGGGGATATTTTTTTCTCTTGAGGGAAAGGAATGAGAGCCATTCCACTCAGTTTTCAGTTCTGACTGCTCCATTGTTTTGCCACTTTTACATTAGTAATAATCAAATTAGCATGGTAGGAATTAGGGGGGGCAGTCTTTGTTCTAGTCTTATCCCTGTGTTTAAATGGCTGCATCACATAATGAAATGAAGACACTTCTCCCATCTTAGGATTCCCCGCTCCCACCATCCACCCCCTGCCATCACTCTCTGGCCGCTATGGGAGAGAGGCAGGGGAACAGGCCTCCCAGGTGCACTCCTGGCAGGCCAGATCAGGCCCATTTGGGGCACAAATCAGCCAGCTGCAAAGCACTCCCATGCTCCCAGAAGTGATGTCATTGTACCTCTCCAGGAGCATGCGTGCGAAAACAGCAAGAAAGGTAAGTGCTTGGTGTGTCCCCCCCTCCCACTTGGAGGGTAAGGGGACATGACTTCTACTACTTTATCTCCATGCTAGTAAAGGTTTCACCAGCTTAATTTTTTTCCATGAAATGCCTTGACATGAATACATTACTAGGTTGTCTCAATTTAAGATTGCTCAGGCACAAGGGCCAAATCCACATTCACCCACTACCCGCATGTTTATCGGATATCTTTCGTTTGCCTCCAATCCGTAATTTTTTCCTCTTCGTTCACATTCCTGCTTCCAATCCGCCTTTCTCACGCGTCCCTCCGGTCACACAGCCGCTGGAAAACCGCTTTTTTTGGGCGGGACCTTTTTCCCGCCCATTTTTTTAATTCTTTTTGAGCGCACTTTTCCGTTATTTTGATCTTGTGCAATAAAGAAACATCATTGAAGATAATGATGCCTCTCTTTCCCCCACTGACAGCACTGATGGCTCTCTCCCGTTTCTTTTTTGGAAATTTGGAAGCATGTGGGAAGCTTTCATGGGCATTAACTATGCAGGACAGTTCAGTGCTTGAATTTTACTGAAGTTTCACTACCTTGTGTTTTCTTTATTTTGAATGATTGATTCACTGTGATTTCGATATTACAGTAATATAAAATAAAAAAAACAGTTAAAAAGGAAGTTTCGCGAGTCCGTTCTGAGGATGGATTCACCCCAAAATGATTTTTCAAACTACCAGATTTGTTTCAGAAACAGCATAATCAATAAATCCAATGCTATGAAGTCAAAAACAGTCTTTTGCAGACTAGGGAGCACTTGCAAGTTGAATCAGCCAATAGGAACTCTCGGAACGGCTGGAGAGACAGGAAGGGGGGGGTGGTTTTTAAAAAAACAGCGTAAATTGTGCATTGGACCGTTCATGGCCACCGTGAAACTCCCGTTGAAAAACGGTGACCACATATTCGGGAGAAATGCGAATGAAATGCGTCTGTTTAATGAGGTAATGGCTGTTTCCACATGCTGTTAAAGAGACTGTCTCCTTACTGAAGGCTGGCGTTTTTTTCCACAGATTCCAGATGCCTCTGATTTCAAAGCAGAAGCAGGCCGTTTGTCTTGCGTTTGATCAGCGTCCTTGACCCGGCACAGGAAAGAGCGGGAACTCCCGGTCTCAGAAAAGACGCTGATTAGACGCAAGACAAAAGTCCTGCTTCTGCTTTGAAATCGGAGGCATCTGGAATCTGTGGGAAAAAACGCCAGCCTTCAGTAAGGAGACCGTCTCTTTAACAGCATGTGGAAACGGCCAATGTGACCGTGGCTCGGGATTGCGGGGAGAATGCGGGGAAAACGCGGGGAAAAAGGGGTAATGTGGATTTGGCCCATCCCAGGAACGCGGCGCGGCTCCAGGCCGCCCACCGGCACCGCCGTGCCAAACAGCTCATCTTGCCTCAAGGTCGCCGCGGATCGCTGCGAACTTCAGCCTGGCCCAGACCTGACAAAGAAGTTCGGATAGGCTTCCAGTGTGTAATCTGACTGCTCCAGATGGAAGCGCGGCGGGGAGAACGTGGACGCGATCTCTTCCGGCTCAAATCGCAGCCGGCGTTCTTGCAAGGCAAGAGGGAGCGGGCGGAGAGGCAAAAGCCCGAGGACAGAAACTTTGGGGCTGCGTGCACACGGATACTATGACTTCAAGGAATAATACAATATATCGATCTATAATAAAATAATAATGATAGCATCCCTTTTGTTTATGACCTGATGTCATTTGTAATACAGTTTCGAGGAGAGTTTTTGCGTAGTTTGGATGCTTAATATAGTATTTATTAGGAGGTGTTATGGTGGTATTAGTATCGGAAGAGTGGAAGCAGCATGAATTCTCTCGCTATTATTATTGTTATTGCTGGTTTTGTTATTTATTAATATACTGTTGTCAAGAAGTGCAGCCACCAGAAGTGCTGAGCAAAATATTGAAAACAAAAACTGTCAAACCTATTTTATATTTCCCTTGACTTTCCGAGCTCTGGGAGTCATGATCGAGGAGAGCTCCTCTTGGTCAGAAACTTTTCGATCAAGGAATTGGTTTAAAATGTTGGCAAATAGTGAAATTGACTTAATTAACAGAATGTATCTAAAGGGTGGAAAACAGTCCAAACTGTTGTTTGCTGTCATTTGGAAAACTTTGTACAATTTTGGAAATCTACTCTTAACTTCCAGGTGTTCATAGGTGATTTCTCTTCTTTAAATTTTCTAATTCTGGATTTTAGAGTTTTCCTCCATTTTAATTGAAATTTTAAGAAAAGGAATTGGCAGGGGAGGGGGAGTTGTCCTGTGCAAAAGTTAATTAATTTACAGTCCTTGTGACTTTTAAACTTAGGAAGATGAGAGGTGAGGGTGGTGCTAAGGGCCCTCTCGGTCTCTCTCTTTCTGCAGCTTCCCCTCTCCCCCTTTTAGAAATAGCCGGGGAAATGAAAAAGGGTGAGAGACTCAAGATGGGAAAAGGAAAAGATTGCTTTGCCACTTCTCCCGTTGTAATTATGTAGGATATTCTGATAGACAGACGAGGCATCACATTTCCCATTGTTATACTGAGTACAGAGTTTCTTTTTAATAAGATAGATGTCAAAAAAGATAGTTATCTAAAATACCCACATATAGCATGAAAACTCCAGGAGAAACCAACATTTACATATAGGGATAAGTGACAAATCCCTTCCAGCTTCTCCAACCCTCCATACCATAAGTCAGGCTTTGTGGGGAGAAATGGGAAAAAGCACGATAAAGGGGGTTTTCCTTGCAAGAAATTCTTTCCCCTAAAGCCTGTTTACAGCTTGGTTGTAGTGCTGAGACCAATCAACTGCTCAGAAAAAGGAACTGGGGCACCTGCAAGCTTTCCGTGCCCTAAAGTAAGTCCTACAAGTGGAAATGTACACTTGTTCTGGCACAAAAGACAGGTGCCCAGGGAATCTTACACCTTTAATCAGTTACAGTTTCCTAAGGAAGTACTAACTGGAGCAGTGGTATTTCTTCCGTAACCCCATTTTTAAAAGAAAAAAACCCTAACCCAAGTGACTCTCCATATCTGTCACAAGATAGGTAGACATAGAGAAAGAACCTGTAGTGTCAACTTGGTTTTGTTTATTTATTTACAAAGGAAATATATTATAAACATTACAAAACTGTATATCTGTACATTTAATTAGAGTCCATATTTGTTCAAGACACTACACTTTTACCTTGCTGTAAAAGAGTTCGTTTAATCACCACAAGCGGATCTTTGATTTTCTTTGCCCGTAGCTATACATTTGGAAATGTATTGTGACACCAGAATTTAGCAAAAGCCAAACATGCTGAAGCAATTATATTTAGAAATATCACCTGAAATTTTTTTCATGTCATTGGAAGATAATTTAGGAGTAGCACTTAGAGTCTTAATGGTAAAACTATTCCAAAACCTGATTTTATAGTGTTTATAATTATATTCCAAAATCTCATTAGCTGTGGGCATTTCCACCATATATGGATGAAATCCGCATTTGGGATTTTGCAAAGCCAGCATTGACCAGTGTCTGATTTGTAAATTTTCACAGTTTTAGGGGAGTCAAGTGCCCCTCTTCATAATGTTCTCCTTAAACAGGAGACATGCAGCAAATAAAGAACCATAGGTTAAAGAATACTTCCTTACTTCCTCTGAGTTCACATATTCTAGGACACGTCTATTTTTGCTGGAAGAATGGTTTGGGGTTGAAGCAAGACTTAATCAAAATGCCATATAGACTGGTTAACATATGCTTTCTACCATGTATCAACAATTTGTCAGAGTCTGTATAGCATGTCCAAACTTTTCATTTCTAATTTGGACAAAAACCTTTTAAACTGAAGATATTCAAATGCATAAACTTGACCATTACTTGTCATGGAGACCTGATGAAATGAGATTATATTGTTATTAACAATCAAAGATGTGTACATATATAAGTTTAATTTCTCCCACTTAGATAAGGTGATATAATTTATCAAGATCCTTTACAGTAGATAAGAGAGATGTTCCCAGTGATAACTTCCTACTCAATTTATTCCAGTATTTTAAAAGATTATTTACTACCAAGTTACTATAGTTATACCCCCATTTTCTTTCCATTTTCTTAAGCCATAAGAACATAATTAATACCATATTTACCTCTGCCTGTTTTATTGCAGCTTCAGAGGGATTTACAAGCTCTTACCTATTAATCCAAGAAAGTAATATTACAGCATAATATAATTGAATACTGGGCACTGAGCAGTAGTGTAGTGTTTGGAGTGTTAGAGAGTGAGAGACCTGGGTTTGAATCTCCACTGGGTGACCTTGGGCAAGACTCACACTCTCAGCCTAGCCTACCTTGTAAAGTTCTTGTGAAGATCAAATGGAGGAGAGGAAAATGATATAAGCTTCTTTGGGTCCCCAATGTGAAAAAAGTGGGGTATCAATAAAGTAAATAAATAAAGTTAAACCTCCATATTCTCATTTACTTTGGGTAACAGACCATTTGATTCTGAACTTCTTTTCCCCAAATTAATCCACTTATCAAAACTTGCCAGGTTTCCAAGGTCTTTTCATAAATTACCAGAGGTATTTAAGCTAACAAATCGGTAAGCTTTGGAACCAACAATATACTGACTCCATTTATGTGGCTAAATATAGACTGATGGAAGGACTCCCATAAATGGAGTTTACTTTGAATGCCAAATATTACTACTTAGAAATAATCTTCCAGCAAATTAGTATTGTCTTATCCAATATTTATATCTAAGTAGGTAACCACAGTGGTGTTTAGATTCATATTTGGTAATCATTTCCGGGAAGAAAGGTCAGTATTACTCATGAAGTAAAAGAGCTTCCGTTTTTTCTATATTCAGTGTACAACCTGAAACTTGAGAATAAGAGCCTATAACATTCTTCAGTTCTTGGCTTGAGGCTTCTGCTTGTCAAGAACATTAATTACAGTGTCATCAGCCTAAAGACTGTTTAATTATGAGATCCAGTCTTCAAGCCAGTTAATGGGATCTCTGATCTTAATTGCCAGTGGTTTTAAAGAGAGAGTAAATTACAATACAGCCTTGCTTTACAGTCCAATTTAAAGCTAGTGAAGAAGACGGGTTAGACTTCCAGGAAGAGTAGAGATTATGAAAAAAAAAAATCTTCTACCATGAGGATAGTTCTAGGTGGGTAACCACATTGGTCTGCAGTAGAACAGTAGGATTAATCCATATGGTTATACTTTACATAGAAATAAGTTTGAATGAAGTAGCTTTATTTCATATAGTTCATATACATAACCACATCATATTCATTGTTACATGTGGTCCCCTTCCCACTCATATCCCACAGTGTTATTATGAGTTTGGTAATTAGGGTTGCCAGCCTCCAGGTAGAGGCTGGAGATCTCCCAGAATTGCAACTGGTCTCCAGGCCACAGAGATCAGTTCACCTGGAGAAAATGACTACTTTGGGGGGTAGAGTCTATGGAATTATGCCATGCCAAGGTCCTTTTCCCTCCCCAAACCCCACTTTCTCCAGGTTTCTCCCCCCAAATCTCCAAGAATTTCCCAACTTGGAGCTGGCAATCCTATTGGTAATAAAGCTGGGAAGCTTTGGTGTATAAGCTAAAAAAATTTTTGGAAAAGCATGAGTAGTAAAAGTAAAAGGGACACAGACTACTATTTTCTTTCGGACACTGACGGCTATAGAAGTTTGTGTAAAAGCTTTCTCTACTGAGCTGGCTGCTTGGGGCAGGGGCTCCTTGGCTGGCTGCCAAGCTCTTTCTGTAGAGTGCCTCAGGCAGCCCCACCTGTTTTGCTCCCAGCTTTGCCTAAAGTCTAAATATATTGAAAGTCTAAATATATTGAAATAGAATTTTTTTTACCAAAAATAAGAATTCCCAAATTAGGAGAAAATAAGTGTGAAATGAGTCAGCCAATAGAACTGCAAGAAAAGATTGATGCTATTATAATAACATTCCATTTATAATTATAATAACATTCAACTTATACTGCTGTCTAGCTGACCTGCAGGCTGGGGCGTGGCTCTGTGCTGCTTTGGCTGCCTTTCCTCCCGGGCTGGTAAGGCTGCTGGCTGACTGCCCTTGCTTCCTGCGCCTCCACCCTCGGGTCTACTTCCCTCCTGGGGGGTCCTCACTCTCCCTGCCTGGCCCCCTGGCTTCCCACCAGAGGGCGGGGCTAGCTGGCTTCCACCTGCCTCGCCTGACTCTCTGGGTGCTTCTCTGCCCTCCCGTGGCTGAGATGCCTCCCTCTCCCCTTCAGTTGTTGGTCTGTTCTGGTCCTGGGTGTCCGTTGGGGTGTCTGGGTGGCTGTCCCCCAAGTGCCTCCCGTCCCCTCCTCCTGGTAATTCTGGGGGTTGAGCCTCAGATCCCAGACAGTTGGTCTCTAAGGGGCCACTGTTTCAAATCCTGCTGTTCTCTCTGCTAGTTTCTCCTCTTATATGAGGAACTGAGTAAATTAGGAAAACAGATGGTGAATAAAATCAAAAAGAGTCCAGTAGCACCTTTAAGACTAACCAATTTTATTGTAGCATAAGCTTTCGAGAATCAAGTTCTCTTCGTCAGATGCCTGATACAGATACTGGCCAAATACAGAAGAGCAGGAGAGAGAAGAGAGGCGGCAATTAGGGGGGGAGGGGGAGGGAGCAATCAAAACATTCCTTTGCTAGTATATGTATCAGTTGGCTTCAAAGGAGTTTGCCCTGTTAGTTTGTAGCAGCCAAACAGCTAGACCATCCAATTCCAATGTAGTATGGGCCTTCGACAACCACAGCTCTCCCTGCCAGATGCATCTGACAAAGAGATCTGTGGTTCCCGAAAGCCCACACCAGGTGCCACTGAGCTCCCCCAGACCCCACCTCTGTAAAGGAAATCTGTTACCTGTGGTAATGTGATAACCATTCATAGTCCCTATTCAGTCCCAGCTTGACAGAGTCAAATTTGCATATGAATTCCAGTTCAGCAGCCTCCCGTTGGATTTTGTTTTTGAAAGGTTTCTGTTGAACTACAGTGACCTTTAAGTCTTTGATGGAATGTCCTGGTAGATTGAAGTGTTCTCCCACTGGTTTCTGGACGTTTCCATTTCTAATGTCAGATTTGTGTCCATTTATTCTTTTGCGTAGAGGTTGGCTGGTTTGTCCAATGTACAGAGCAGAAGGACATTGTTGGCACATGAGGGCATATATCAGATTGGAGGATGAGCAGCAGTAAGAGCCAGAGACAGTGTAGTTGATGCTATTGGGTCCTGTAATTGTATTCCCTGGGTAGATATAGGGGCAGAGCTGGCATCTGGGTCTGTTGCAGGGCCTGGTTCTGGGTCTGTTGCAGGGCCTGGTTCTGACGAAGAGAACTTGATTCTCAAAAGCTTATGCTACAATAAAATTGGTTAGTCTTAAAGGTGCTACTGGACTCTTTTTGATTTTGCTACTACAGACTAACACGGCTAACTCCTCTGGATCCAGCTTGTAAAGTATTTCAATGGAGTCCACACAAGTAAATTGGCATTTCTGGCTTCCATTCTCTCCAATGGGCCTTCAAGCCTCTCCCATTATTTCCAAAAGGCAATTCTGTCATTCTTTTTAGTACATCCCCCACCCCCTGCCAACCCCCAGTTTATGCAGCTCAAGGGGAGCTTTGGAGAAAAGAGCGGGAACTGGGCTACATCTATAAGCTGACTGGAATCCTGCCAAGTGTGAGTGTGGGAGGGAAGCGTCACCTCGTGGGTTTGCCAACCTTCAGGTGGTGGCTGGAGATCTCCCAGAATTGCAGTGGATGTCTAGGCTATGAGAGCCGTTTCCCTGGAGAAAATGGCTATTTTATAAGGCAGACTACGGCATTATACTCTGCTGAGGTCCCTCTTCTCCTCAACCTCCTCCCTCTCCAGGCCCCACTCCCTAAATCTCCAGGAATTTTCCAACCTGGAGCTGGCCTTCTGAAGCACCTGCAGGGTGCGGTGGGCTCAGGGGGCTGCCAGCTGCCTGGTTCTCATGCTGGAGCCCCGGCAGCACTTGCTGGGAGAGGGGTGGTGTGCAACTCCATCTCCACTCCCGAGGCTGCGCTGCCCTCATGGGGGCACTGACAAATCCCAGCCCTGTTGCTTCAGGCCTCCCCCGGCCTCCTGCTGAGACCCAGCAACCTAAAGCACCATGAAGTCCCAGTCGGCCACCCCGCTTGCAGGGGCTTCTGTGGGGCCCGCGTCGGAGGCTCCCGCTCAGCAGCTCCTCCTCCACACCCGCTGCTTGAGGTGCTCTGCCCGCTGGGCTCCCAGCTGCTGGAGAGGGGCGCAGGGAGCGTCAGCTTCCGAGGAAGCTGTGATGGCAGCAGAAAGCAAGGAGCGCCTGTACAAAGAACCTCTCTGTACAGGGGTGACTATTCACTTCACTAGGACAGACGGGTGGAGGAGACAGCGAGGGGAGGTTACGGGTTTCTCTTTGCTCACACCCCTTGAATCTTGGTGAGTGGAACCAGAGGCAAACGAACTGAGGGCTGTCAGAGGGAGATCCTGAGAAAGGGCTCCCCACCTTCACAACACCCCAAAAAGTCACACATCATAAAGAAGACCCTTTTGTCAAATAATTCCAAAGGGGTGCTTATGATAGTCTGCTGCCTGAGTGAGAAGTGAGAGTCGCCTGCCGGGGTGCTGGGTGGAAGCCTCGCTCTCTGCTTCTCCTGTTTCTAGAGCTGCCAACTCCACATTTAGGGAGCGGGATAGACCTCAGCACAGTATAATGCCATAGAGTCCACCCTCCAAAACGGTCATTTTTCTCCAGGGGAACTGATCTCTGTTGCCTGGGAGACCTCCAGGCCCCATCTGGAGGTTGGCAGCCCTAGACTGAAGGCTGAGCCCAGAAGACAAGCAACAGGAACGTTTCTGGGGAGGTTACAAGCCATGCCTGAAGGCATCTGGGTGGCTGCTTGTTAGGGGAAAAGATGTTGGATTACTCTGAACACGAATGTTGCTTTTGCTAACAGGCAGAGACTCATCCCCACTGACAGGTATTTTATTTATTTAATTTATAGTTCACCCTCCCTGCAAGTGGGCTCAGAGCAGATACACAACACATAAATATGTATAATAAAAACATATAATAAAACATTGGTAGCAATCATATAATGCATTAAAATACTGCACTAAAACATTGAAGGCAGCTCACATTGCACCCGGCATCTCAGGACATCCTCAAAGCCCACAGGGCAGGATGGTTAAGATTTAATCAATGTCGGTGGGGGCATGAATCCTTTTTTTTAAAACGATTTTAGTTATAAAGGGGCTGGATATGTATGCAGCCTGTTCATGCTCAGCTGCTTTTCATCTGTTTCACCAGAACCGCACCCTCGCATTTTCCCATTAGCAAGGCATCCCAGCATTGTTTTTCTCAGTGCTTCTGAACAGGGCTGCCAACTCTGGGTTGGGTGATTCCTGGAGATTTGGGAGCAGAGCTGTGGAGGGTGGAGTTTGGGGAGGTTGCTCAGCAAGAACTTGAAGACGAGTCTGACCTCTGAAGCTGCCAATTTCCTCCTGCAGAGTCTGCAGATCATTCCAGAAGTCCAGGCTGTACCTGGAGGTTGGGAACCCTAGGTAAGAAATTGGCTATGTAGGGCTTTCACTGGCACGTCTATCTAGCACAGAGAACTATTTGTAGTGAGTAAAAGCGCCATAGATAAGAATAATCAGACCCAAAGGGTAGCAGCAGCAGCATGCCATGACCCCTTTCTTAGGGCTTATAGAAAAACTGCCTTTTGAATATGATGTATGTTAGTTAGCTTGAAACCGAACTAAAGGGAAAGGGAGGGGAATGTTCTTTACGGACGGAGCAGGCTGTGGTCTAAGAAGAAACTGAACTTTAGGCGAGTCTATTAGGGGAAACGAGGATGGCAAAACAACGCAGGCGACAACAAGCTCTCTTCGAGGGATCCCAGCGTGCCTCGGGGCAGTGATTCTCCGCTGACGGCTTCACCCCGAGCCCGCCTGCTTCGTGAGCTTATAAAGGTTGGGAAGCGCCGCTTCTTATCTGAAGACGTGAGTTTTGACGGTCGGAAGCTGGCGCCCTGAAAGTTTTATTGGACTCTAAGGTGCTACTGGATTCGAATCCTGCTGTTCGTCTCTTAGGGTAAGCTTCCGAGCACGGTTTGATTTTCCAGATGCACAGCGAGGGAGGGAAAAGGCGGGGAGGGTGGCACATCTGGGCGATTGTGATCGTTATGATATAAAGAAAACCTTTTTTTTCCGCGCGGGGTGCGGAGGACGGGCAGCCTGTTAGTCAGATTCCTGTTATTAAGAAACCTTGCAGGCACGCGTTGTAACTAGGGTCGAATCCACATTCACCCATTACCCGCATGTTTATCGGATATCTTCCGTTTGCCTCCAATGCGTGATTTTTTTCCTCTTCGTTCACCTCGCGCGTCCCACCGGTCACACGGCCGCTCGAAAACCGCTTTTTTGGGCGGGACCTTTTTTTCCCGCCCATTTTTTTAATTTTTTTGAGCGCACTTTTCCGTTATTTCAATCTTTCCTTATAAAGAAACATCATTGAAGATAATGTTGCCTCTCTTTCCCCCACTGACAGCACTGATGGCTCTCTCCCGTTTCTTTTTTGGAAATTTGGAAGCATTTGGGAAGCTTTTGTGGGCATTTCCTATGCAGTTCAGTGCCTGAATTTTACTGAAGTTTCACTTCCTTGGAGTGTCATTATTTTGATATTTCATAATTTCGATATTACAGTAATATAAAATAAAAAAATAAAAAACATTTAAAAAGGAAGTTTCGCGAGTCTGTTCTGAGGGTGGATTCACCCCAAAATGATTTTTCAAACTTCTAGATTTGATTCAGAAACAGCATAATCAATAAATCCAATGCTATGAAGTCAAAAACAGTCTTTTGCAGACTACGGAGCACTTGCAAGTTGAATCAGCCAATAGGAACTCTCAGAACGGCCGGAGAGACAGGAAGGGGGGTGGTTTTTTAAAAAAACCACGTAAATTGCGCATTGGCCCGTTCACGGCCACCGTGAAACTCCCGTTGAAAACCTGTGACCACATATTTGGGAGAAATGCGAATGAAATGCGTCTGTTTAATGAGGTAATGTGACCGGCACTCGGGATTGCGTGGGGAATGCGGGGAACATGCGACTTAGAATGAGTAATGTGGATTTGACCAAGTATTAGTTTTTTAAGCCTTTTACTTGTGATTTGGAATGAGGCCACAAGTCATAAAATGGTAAGAGTGTTTGTAATTACATACATAATAATGGCACAGTTTTCAAAACATGCTGGAACATGAGCAAAAGAGAGAACTATAGGGAGATCATGGTGAGATTTATAAAGCTTGACAGATGGGAAATTTAAGACAGTGGAAATTTCCTAATAAATAATGTTGATTAACTAGAAATGGAAAATATAAGCAATGTGAAAATTTCAGTAATGGTTTGTTAATAAAACAAGAGCCAGAAGGATGAAACCTGTCTGTCTATAGTTATTTTTATTTTATTTTGGCATAAAAGAGTGGGATAGTATATGGATCTTGTGTTTTTAGGCATATGTTGTAGGCAGAAGGAAATGGATTCTGCGTGTGGTGCTGTTCATCTTGTCAAGAGCATTAGTAGGTCTTCAGCTGGTACGTTGGAATCCACAAATGTGTTGCATTCTGGTCATAGTAATGGCATCGTCAATATCTTCTTCAGTGGTTTTTTTTAAGGGAAAGACAAAGAAAAGGTACTGAGGGGCAAAAGAGGACAGTCCTTCTGAGTAGAAAAGGAAATTTTAGAAACTGCAACTTTTTTCTACTATTTTCTACTATTGGTGCTGCATTTACCACAATTTCATCTTCTGTGCAACTTTCTAGTACTCAGAATGTCTTGGACCATGTAACAAATTTTAGCTTTCTGGGTAACTTTGAAGTACTTTAACCATTTGGGAGTAAACTTTTTGCTTCTTGTTTCAAGGGAAGTGAATTCCTTCCAGATTTTTCTAGCAAACAATATAGCTTAGCATATATCAAATTTCAGATTTCTGGATCGCCTGGAGTTAAAGAGTACACGTCTGCATTTTGAGGGAAATCTGTGCCAACATCCCATTTTTAGATTTCTTTGTTAGTGGGAAAGGGATTGCTTGTATGGTATGTATATGGATGCATATATTTGGAGAAACAATAAAACCGACCCTTGTGAGGGGAAGCAGTTATCGAAACTATGTATTGAAAACAATGATCTATTTTAATTCCACCTGAAAAGTAAATTCCATGTCCAACCAATTCAGGGGGAGAATTGACACAATGGAGACAGTTTCTGGCAGGAAATACAGGGATTCATTATAGGTAGAAGAACTAGGAGTGAGGAAAATAAAGAGCTTGTTAGGCACCAGAAACCAACATTGGGAGCTGTCCAGCAAAAGCCACAGGACTGTCCATTTTCAGGCTGAAGTGAAACTACTCATGCTGAAGTACCATCTTCTATAAAGCTAACTAGCAAGGACTTTGCAGTATCAAAGGTCAGATTTATAACAGAACTAGCCTGTTGCTGACCAGAAGTTGCTACCAGATAACAGCAGCCCTGTTTCAAGTTTAATCTTTTCTCATCATGATAGGAAATGTTAGAAGCATAATTAAGAGAAATGACAGATGTTGTAATTGTATCAAGAACTATTGCTTCCCCACAACCAGGAGCAGCTAATAATAAGGGGTAGTGGCACGTGTTTTCATTAAACGTTTTGAGAGAAAAGTGGGAAATAGACGCAAGGCTGTTGTTTGCAGCAGGAATTCTGTGTCTAGTTCAAGAATAGAATTGACACAGTGGAGACAGCTTCTGCACTTGGAGAAACACTCTTGGTTTTACAAGCCATTACTTTTTCTCAATCACCTTCTAGGCTCACATTTAGAATTTATTGTCACTAATCTGCACATTTTGAAGATTTCCTAAGATGTTGCTCCTGCTTTCGGTCTTCTGGAGGTTGTTTTGACTCAAGTCCTGCTGATTTTGCTGTCTGGTTGTTGAAGTCTCTGGAATGGTTTTCAATAACAGTGGTAGTCTGGCAACAAGAACAACATGGGGCAGCATCCTCATCATTGGAAGGCAGGGAATAATCATCTGTGATTAAGATGAATGAGGAGGAGTTAGGGAGGTTTACAAAGGTATTTAAAAGTGTGATATGCTTTGTGGACTATTCCACACCTAAGAAGCTCTGTACTTGAGAAATTTAGATTTTATCCTGCCCCTCTGTTTGGTGCCTTAAGTAAATAATAGGATGTGCTCTCCACATTCACAGGGCAACCCAAGTCCTCCAGAGCCTGGCCAATATATGTGCCCTAGCATTCACCATGTAATAATTCTGTTTTCATCTGGAAATCCATGACAGTTCAAGGAGAGAGATCATGCATGTTCCTAGATCCCCTAAACCAAGATGCAATTAAGTGTGAAAATGATCATATATCCAGGAAGGGAGAGGAGCAGTCTACTGAAAAATGTACAAAAAATTCTTGTTGCAGATATGGCCTACATTTCCACTGTGGTGTTTATAAGTGCTGCAATATCAAAAACACTGAAAGCATAGCATATTTTAGTTGCCTTAGGTAGAGTTTATGCCCTCCTTGGTCCATTGGGCTTAAAAGTCATTGGGCGTAGGAGGCTGAACTTCACTTAGGCACTGAAAGTCCTCTAAAGTCTACATAGGCAAAAGGAGAGGACGGCAGATTACATCTCTCAAGAGAAAGATAGATAAAAGAATACCATAATGGATCTTGGTGTTTGATTTGCTAAAAATATTTGGAGATCTTTCATTCATAGGGTCACCATAAGTTGGAAGTGCCTTGATGGTACATTACAAGTGTTCAGCCTTGATTAGAGGAAGATGCCCCCAGCTATCAACATTCCTTCCCCAGAAGAATTTAGCATTCATCTAACATTCATTCAAGGCTCCTCTTCCATCATCATTGACTAATGAGATATGAGGTAATGGGAAAATCTTGGGCACTGTTTATGCTCTTTTGAGGCCCAAACACCAAAATACTACATGTTAATATATTCATTTATAGTTAAGTGGTCATCCAGTGGTTGAAGATGATATCTAAGAAACAGACCAATATATACCTACAGTGTGCAGTATCACAAAAAAGTTCGAAATCTTCACACAGCTAATGACAGAAATTTCAGTTCAACTGTATACAAGTGATTTAATGTAAAATGTGTAGCAAATGCATCATAATGGACTGTATTTAATACAACCTCCCAATAAAGGCTACTCCACGAAGATAGTTTTAGATGGGTAGCAGTAGAACAGCAGGATTTAAGTCCAGTGGCACCTTAGTGACGAACAAGATTTTCAGGGTATAAGCTTTCAGAAGTCCATTCTACCCAAACTAAATTGAAGCAAGGGACACTGTTACAACTTAGCCCAGCAAAGTAATCTGAAGCAAGGGAATGTCTTGTGCTTGTGGCTGAGTACTGCTTGGTTCTGTTCTGTGGTGTTTCCCCACTGGCTGAACCCAGTGATTGGCTACTGTAAATAACAGTGGTTCTGTTGGGCTAAGTTGGAACAGTGGAGTGGATTTGATTCTCTGATGTAATGTGATTATGTGGCTCACTGGTAGAGCATCTGGTTTGGATGGAGAAAGTCCATGTTCAATCCTTGACATCTCCAGATAACAGGTGATGTGAGCAACCTCTCCCTGAGACCCTGGAGATCCACTGTGAAATCCAGCTTTGGGAACCAGTTTTTAAAACTGGATTTGTGCTGATTCAGCATAATCTGGTTTTGCCCGTACCCTACATTAACCCTAAAGTTGGATCTATGGGCCAGAATCTGCTAACCCAGATTATGTGACAGCTATAGACAGCTGCTGCATGCAGACGTTGCAATGGTGAGAAGGCAAGCATGGAGCTGCCAAGCTCCACACCACTGCTGCAAGTGAGTAGCACAAGGGTGGAGAGGCAGAGGAGGAGATTCCTCTCCCCGCCTGAGCTCCAAAAGAGCCCTTTAAGTTGCCTGCCACTGTAGGCAACTGCCACCAGCCCCCTTGTCAGTATTCCCCAAAGAGAATAATGGCAAGTTAAATCTGGGATTTTCTAATCTGGATTAGAGAATCTGACCTGGATTTCAGGAATCCTGGGGTTTTTTTTCTTTAATTAAACCCAAATCACCCAGATTTTTTTTCTTTTGGTGCACACTCCTACTCTGAATCATTATAAGGCAGTTTCATGTATCATGCAAAATGTCTGCGTTCATATATCACACAAAACCAGTGTGGTTAATAAACCAACAGATCCCAACTTCAGATCCTGTTTTGATAGACACTCACTACCCATAGTTTGAGGAGTGGCATGCATTCAGACAATTACGCTAATCATAGTTTAATTAAATCAGGTTTTCATATAATGTCTGTCGTGAGCCATCAGATCAGCAGCTCCAGAATGAAATCTCAAATACCAAGAGGTTTTATAAATGATCTCTTTTGCTTTTGGGGAGGGGTGAGGGACTAATGCCAGAAGGTTGCTCCCAACTAATTGGAATGGTTTGTAGCATATTTTGAGGTATACTCTGAAAGTTGAAAACTGTCCTCTTTCTCATTAGTAGTCCAGTAAAATACATAATGGGTTGGTTTTAATTTGGAGAAAGCTTGAGAATTGTTTGCATTGTAATACAAACTGAACCATCATTCCCCATTCCCCTGGCTGTAGCAAAGAAAGGCAGATTTCTTTGTACTGTTTCTGGAACAGAGATAGACATGGGAAGCAGCATGTAAAATAACAAACCCCGCATACAATTGCAAACTCTGTTAATCTCTTTAGCTTGGTTTCCTTTACTAAGCATTAGTTTTTTCAGTCCACATTGAGAAAGCACCCCTGGAGCTGTGCTACAGGGAATTCACTTTTCCTGACTTCCAGACTGCATTTTGTTTTTGTTTTTATTCTTTTCTGCTATGCACCCCTCACCTCCACTGTTGCCTCTTTCTCTTTTTTCATGCAGACATTATAAAAGGCCTAAAACTGGGAAAGTTTCTGCTTCTGGGGTATTAAAATGGAATGCCATGCCGAGAATCCCTCTAGACAGCTGCTTTGGTTCCAGGCCAAGCCTGTATTAGTACTAGAGGGAATTAATTATAATATATTAATATGTAATATGTAACCATTATATCTATAGTTATATTGCCATTCTTTAATTATACAATGAATGATTATTATGCTTTGTATTTGTGACACTTTCACCTAAAGTTCATAAAGGACCCTGAATGGCTTAATTAACCTGCACAGTATTCTTGCAAAAAAAAGAAGAGAGAGTATTAGAGAGAGAGAGAGTTTAATTATTATCCCTCTTTGAAATTACATCTTGCAATATTACAAGAACTTTCTTCTCGAAATCTGTCCCAAACTGGTACTAATCTCATTCTCTTAGCATCTCAATTGTGATCTGATTATCATAAACCCACTTTAGCTATATATAGTCCAACCCATTGGATTTAAACAGATTTAGTCCATTGATGTTAATGGCTGGTGTCCTCTTGGTAAGGGCTAAAATCTCTATCTATACTACACATTGGCCGAATCCACACGTCTCAAGTTTGCCGCTTTCCCCCCGCCATTTATGCGCTTCTCAGAGGGCTGTTCACATACTCTTACCTCAATCCCGCCATTCTTTCACATATGTTGCATTGTGCCTCAGATGAGTTTGGCGCGCTTTCTAACACTTCTCTTGCACAGTTCTCACCATGGATGTGAACAAATAGAAGCGGTTCACAAAGAGACCGCCCCCTTTTCCGGAATACCATCCTTCTTTGCCGTGCAATTATTATGGTTTCTAACTCTGTCCACGGCATGCCCACCCCCACCCCGTTCCTTTTTTTTTAAAGTGGGCATTCCTAGCGCTATTGCGCAATCCCATCCATCAATATCACCCTGAAGTGGGGCGCTCAAAAATGCCCGTGGAGACATCGGTGGGGGGGGGGCATCATTTTCATTTGTGTAATTTTTTACTGCCAAAGGACTGCTTAGGTAATATCTGTGGCTGCCAAAGTTGACTTGCCTTTTTTTTTAAAGAAATGTTGAAATTACCGTTATAGCGAAAATCCGCTGTTCTACAATAACATTTTAGTGTTAAATAATTAGTCTGTGCTAAGTGGCCAGCACCAACCTCTCGCAATCTTTCCCAGTAACCCATTGTTCTCTCCTGGCACTCTATGACTGCCAGGAAAACACTGCTTCTCTTGGCCTGAGTGTGTGATGCTTCATTGTGTGGTTTATCACTGAAAGGGATATGTGGCCTTGCCATAGCAATTTAGCAAAAAACCGCTATAGGAGAAATCTAGTATAAAATTTTAAAAACCGCAATGTCGTCATCGGCTATGGCAGATCTAAACCCGCCCCCTAATGCACGATTCTCTAAGGGATGTGGCCAACGTAGAGCGCAATGCTGCTGCAGTAAGAGAGGGGATGTGAACACAGACTGGGACAGTCTGGGATAGAATCCAGCGCGATTATTGCGTATGAAAAGCGGATGGTAGGGAAGTGTGGATTCGGCCATTGTTTATATTTAATCAAACTTGCACTATTGGAAGGATCTATCTATCTAATCGGTGTTTTGGAATTCCCAGGCAAGAGAGTCTAATACTGCCTCAGTGGCTTACTGGAAACCATCCCTCCAAGGTAGTGTGGTTTACAGTTTCTAAAGCATTCTCATCAGATTGCTGACCCAGAGTTCCCCTAACATACACTTCTCACATAATTTATGATCTGCCCATTGCAAAGTAACTGCATATGGGTAACTGTGCAAATTAGACTCACTTTTCTGCTTCCTGGGAAACAGCGAATGAGGATATCCAAGGCAAGATTAAAATCCAGCCCTTACCTCATCACCAAGAGGAAGATTTGACCATAGGAAATTGAAAGTCTGTTGCCAAATAGGAAGCTTTGGCCTATGGTTAAAGGAATTGGGGGGTTTAAGTATAGAGTAGTTCTTTCCATCATCCTGAATCTATGGCTGAGAATGGCTTCTGTAAAAAGATAGAGACAGAATAACTTTAGGAAGACAACTTTAGGAAGGCTGAGGATGAAAATCATACAATTCTGAACTTTTGAGGAAGCCAGTAGAAAAATGTCTAAACTTTTAAGGACCTTCAAGTTTTATATATTTATTTCCTAAAACTCCCAAAAGTGCCTTTAAACATTCAATTGTTGTAATTTTATTAAAGAGATTCAGTGGAGGAAAAGAGAGACAGAAAATTCAATAAGTTCAGTTTGTTTCTTAGCTTGGGAACAGCTTGCCACCCCAGATAGCAGCTGTGCATGTGCTCTTAATATAATTGTGGCAGAGAGCTACAGAACGCACAATTCTCAGGGACTTCCACAAATGCTGTTGAAAGATCTCATATTTGCTGAGTACACTGGCATATTAATAGGTCTAGTGCCAGGGTCTCGTTAGAGGAATGTTTTGCTCTTTCTCCAGTGGCAGGTGGGGTCGGGTCACAACAGAGGCCAGGCATTAGGTACTGCTTAAGACTGCAAAGGGCCAACAGCGGGGGTGGTGGGGGTGGGGAGCAGTGAGGTACTTACTGCCTGTGCATGCACTTCATGTGCACACGTGCTCATGCGCTCCACCATCCCACTAAATTGGCTTCAGTGTGCCTGGCTTTTCCTCCCTTATGCTGGAAAATGACATCATTTTCCAGCATGAAGGAAGAACTGTGGGGCATGCTGAAGCCAAAAATTGCCCGTTAGGAAGCTTCAGTGCACCAACATTTCTGCTGGAACCTCCAAACAGGCTTCTGCATGCCCCATGGCTCTTCCTTCATGCTGGAAAACGACGTCATTTTTCAGTACAAGGGAGAAAACGTCAGATGCACTGAAGCCAGTTCATTGAGATGGGAGAGCACAGATGGGGGGATGGAGGAGCACAGGTGAGCAAGGCTGAGGGGCAGAAAGGGGTGTGTGTCAAACCTAGTACTGCGGTCCCCCAGAATCAGCCACCTGAGGCCACTTCCTCACTTTGTTGTAGAGTCAGCCATGTGAATTCTAGATGATCACATAAGAGGTGTCTGCAAACCAACTGTGAGTGCTGAAGGAACTGGGGGGTTGTGCTGGAGGGTTGTTTCGTCAGTAAGATTCTACATATCTTTTTTTTCTGCTTCTGTGTAACTTGTGAACCATAATAAAGGCTATATGTACATATTGTAGTCTAGCAATGAACCAGCAACCATATGACATTTTATCCTTCTTTTACAGAAAAAGTCCCCCCCCCCATATTTATTTATTTATTTATTTTCTTTGGATTTCTATTCCGCCCTCCCCATGAAGGGCTCAGGGAAGATTACATTTTAAAAACACATTAAAATTAATTTATACAATTAAAACCATAAATAGATTTTTTAAAACTTCAAATGTAAAAATATATATTCAGATGGCAGCAATCAATAGCAACAGACACAGCTCGACAAGATAAGGTGGTGGACAACTCTAGTAGGGAGGAATTCAGATTTTATTCTTCTCCATTTTTTCGGCTGGTGGAGGCCAAGCCCAACCTCAACCATATGCCTGGCAGAACATATCTGTGTTACAGGCCCAGCGAAATGATAACACATCCTGCTGGGCCCTGGTCTCAGTAGAGAGAGAGTTCCACCAGGCTGGAGCCAGGACCGAGAAAGCCCTGGCTCTGGTTGAGGTCAGGCAGGCCTCCTTGAGACCAGGGGCCACCATTAGATGTTTCTCTCCTGATTGGAGCGTCCTCTGGGGTACGTATAGGGAGAGGCAGTCTCACAGATATGCTGGTCCCAGTCCGCATAGGACTTTGTAGGTTAATACCAAAACCTTGAACCTGATCCGGTACTCTACTGGCAGCCAGTGCAGCTGGCACAATATAGGTGTTATATGCCTTTGCTGGAAGAAGTCTGTTTCAGAACCTCCATAAACTAATTTTCACCTCTTTGTCCTTACTCAATCGTTTCAAATTAAAACTTCTAGTTAGGTAGCATATGACTCCTCGGCTGATTCAGCCAGAATCCCAGGCTAGTGGATTAATCTCTGTTTGTTGCAGCTCCAATAAGTTAATAGGTTTAATCAGTCCACTAACGGAACAGTAGTAGAACACAAGCTTTACGTGCAGAGTCACTTGGTCTCAGTCCTTGGCCTCATCAGTGAAAGGATCCAAAGTAACGGGTACGGGGAGAGAGACCTTTCTGTTCATAACATCCTTTAGAACCTCTCCCTGTCAGAGTAGCCAATATTGACGGAGTGGTCTGATTGTATAAGGCAGTTTCATCAGTTCAAGTGGGAGGACAAAAATCCTTCCCCGACCACTCATACAATTTGCCTGCCTTTGTTATCTCTTCTCACTTTTCTTTCTACTGCCCTTATTCTTTCTACTCGTTACTCCTCTCATCCTAAATGCGTATCAGTGTAGCAGCATATAGGATCATACCCTAGAGAAACAAACGTGTAAACAAGCTGGTGAAGTACCTTTTGGAATCATCTTTTTTTCAAAGGCAGTCTGTGCACTTTTCCTCCTTTGTAGTGTTTCCAAGATGAATGGCAAATGGTCCTTGTTGCTCCATTTGTATTAGTTTGCTATGTTATCACACAATCAAGCAATATCTCACCAAACACTATTTTTCTCTGTTATATTGTCAGTCATAGAAATAACTTCAGGTTCACAAAGCTACACTTTATTGAGAGCAATTGGCTTTGATTGTTTCTCAATTGTCCTGACCTAAGAAGTTCCATTTCTGTAAGAGCAGTGCAGTATTTCTAAAAGCCTTAAGTTCTTTTCTGCTAAAAAGTGTGATACATTCGCAATGCAACCTTTCTTTCTTCTTGGAAGATTTGCTTTATTGCTTTTATATACACCTGGGTCTGTACTTAGTTTCTGGAGATCAAACTTTCCAAATGGCTAATAGTTCCAAAGCCTACCTTAATTTGAAAAACCTAGAATTAATGCATACTTGTTGGGATTGCACTCCCCTTAAAGGAACAGGTCTGTTATCTGGGGGTGAGAGCTATGGCTAAGAGTACCTTTTACCAGCTTCAACTGATTAGTCAGCTGCAGCCTTTCCTGGGCAGGAAAGATCTGGCCACTGTGATGCATGCCCTGGTTACATCTAGGTTAGATTACTGCAGCATGTTCTACATGGGGTTATCCTTGTAAAGTATTTAGAAAATTCAATTGGTATAGAATGCTGCAGCCAGGATGTTGACTGGAGTGGGTTGTACAGACCCTATAATTTCAGTCTTAGCCCATCTACACTGGTTTCCCTTCTGTTTTCACACACAGTTTTAGGTGCTGGTGCTGCTGACCTTTATGGTTTGAGACCAGCATACCTGAAGAACTACCTACTCCCTCATGAACCTATGAACCCACCTGGCCACTGCTTGTTATCTTTGGAGGCTCTGCTTCAAGTGCCCCCACCTTCTGAGATTAGGAAGGTAGCAACTCAAAAAGGTCTTGTTGGCAGTAACACTAAAAAGCTGGAATTTTCCTTAGGGACATTTGTCTGTTCTTGCCTGTTACCATTTTCCACAAGCAGGTGAAGCCTTCTTATTTCTTTTGGCGTTCCTTCAGCGATCCCTCCTTCCTGCCCAAGGTTTTAATATTGTTTTTATGGTTTTGTATGCAATTAGCTCTAGGTTTAATTGTTTTAATGATTTTAAAGGTTTTAAAGATGTGGTTTTATTATATACGTTTACATTTGTTAGCTGCCTTGGAGGCCCTTGTGAGGGGGGGACGGAAGCGGGGCTTAAATTTTGTAAAATAAATGAGTGTAGATATTAGCTAGCTAAAATGTTGGCATACAGGAAGCTCACAGGTTGTGAAGGCGATGCCGTCACTTACTGTTTGTCTTCAGCATCTGCTTGCATTGCCAGCATGAGGGGAGGGGGCTAAGGTGAAGGAATGAGACACAGAAACCCTGTGTGGAGGTACAAAAGGCCACAACTTTTATTGCTTACAGCTTTTAAGAGCATTGGCATTGAATAGGGTATTGATCTCTGGTTGGCTGACTCACCTGTCGGCTAATCACCCCCTCAGGGCACCAGATAAGGGGGGCACTATGGAATGACAGCAAGCAGGAATGCACATGGGCATGCACCTCTATGTGGTTCCCCTGTCACCAGGGAGCGAGCATGCCAGACAGCCCCCTAACTGGGCTTGTCATTGCAAACCGGCCCAAAGGTAAGTCAGCGAGCCGTAGCTTTTAAGTGGTATAGTACACCTTTTAATTGGATGTTCCTTTTAGTTGTCATGGTTAAACGCTGAAAGGAACATCCAATTAAGAGTGCGAGACCTGGGGAGGGAGCATGAATTTGATCATTTTTCACACATCCATTCCAGCTACTTAGTCAAAACTCCTTCCATAAGAAGGTTCTTAGAGGCCACCAAATAGAAACTCTTTGCACCAGAACCAGTGTTTGGACTGGACACCAGTGCATGTCTTAGTGTAGAGGACAGTCTCCAGAGTACAAAGATGTATGATTTGGGCTGTCCAAAGATTCTTTGGGCGTACAGCCTCCTCCCAGTTTTTGCAAGTGCTTTTTTCCTGGTGGCACCCCACTTTGGAGGTGTTAGCACAAGAACTGGGCTTTGGACTACAAAACAGCATTGGTCCCCTTGGAGGGCAGAGTTCCCTGAACATGGGGTATATGGTGGTCCAAACTTTGAGTTACAGAGCTTTTCAATTATCTTCAATATTTGTGGCTGGGTTTATGAATAGGAAATGAGAACGAGGAACCTGGAACTGGAACCCAACTTCAGCCTTGTTGTTGAAGAAGAGGAGGATTGGTTCATTTGAAGCATTTTGGAATTTTATGCATTCCAAGAAAGCTCCTTCCTTTCCCCAAGGCCTATGTCTCTTGTTACTGTAGCTGCCCCAGCTTCTTTATGCTTTAATCACCCACCCTTAAGCAGCAGCTGATTGCAGAAGAGGTTTTTTTGAGGAGGTAGATTCCTACACACTAGTGTGTCTTCCTGAGCAACCCTCCATTGCCTCGGGGCCCAAGGATCTTTCCAGCTTCCCCTTATACCCTGTGTCTCACAGTAGTAATATTGCAGAACAGCTTGGCAGGTTAGGGATTTTGGAACCTGCTGATTAACAGTACTGTATCACATGCCACCCAATGTTTTACATTCTGTAGCAGTTGTACTTTCTTACCCAGGTGGTTTTCTTTACTCTCATTTGCAAAAAAAAAAAAAAAATTGTTCCCCTCACACAGATATCATTATAATGCTGTACAGTGTCAGTGGAACAAATTTATTCCCCGCAGAGCCTATCACCTAAGGTTTTCTGTGCACATTTTTTCTCAGCCATTGGGGTATGAAGCTGAGGGTGGAGAGCGGAATTTCCTTTTTGGGGTGATCCTAGTACATCCCTAGCAAAGGGTAAGTGTTTACAGGCTGTTGCGGTTGCCAGGGGATTCCAACTACTATCTAGGAGAGCTGAGAGTTTCCAGCTGCAGGCATCAGTTGCTGCTCTTCTGCTACTGCACCTTGTGTGAGGTGAGGACGCTCTTGTCTCTTTCTAACTGTGTGGTTGGGTGATGTTGTGGGATCATTTGGCAATTGCCATGCATTGATTAATTCTTCCTGTGAAGGGATGACATCAATCAGTGATTCTTAGGTTTGGTGACTCATGGCAGAGTGACAACCAGGGATCCTATGAGTCATTGTTTTGATATTGCCTGTACTGTTGGTTAAGCATAGGATCATGAGTCCTGGCATAGTGGGCACATACCATAGCAGCACCATAAATAATTCAATAATTCAAAAATAATTCAAAATTGCTTAGATCTGCCACTTTTCACCTTATCTTTCAAGAGAAGTCATCAAACACCAGTAATTCTTATATCCTACAATGGCCTAACAGCTTCTAGCCAAGAAGGGTTTTAAGAAATAAACAGGACTTCTTAACGCAGTGTCTAATCTTTGCATATTGATGACTTAAATCTTTTTTAAAGATTTGCATCAGACGAAGAGAGCTGTGGTTCTCGAAAGCTTATGCTACAATAAAGTTGGTTAGTCTTAAAGGTGCTGATGGACTCTTTACCATTTTAAATCTTTTTACATCTCAAGACCACTTTGAAAGTTTACATGGTAGGTCTTTCTCTTTTGTCTCTGCACATTACCATTTCTGTGGAGTATAATACTAGTACGGAGCCCTGTGGCGCAGAGTGGTAAGCTGCAGTACTGCAGTCCAAGCTCTGCTCACGAGCTGAGTTTGATTCCTGCGGAAGCCGGGTTCAGGTAGCCAGCTCAAGGTTGACTCAGCCTTCCATCCTTCCAAGGTTGGTAAAATGAGTACCCAGTTTCCTGGGGGTAAAGTGTAGATGACTGGGGAAGGCAATGGCAAACCACCCCGTACAAAGTCTGCCAATATAGCTTGTATAAGCCAGTTTGGTGTAGTGGTTAAGAGCGCAGGACTCTAATCTGGAGAGCTGGGTTTGATTCCCCACTCCTCCACTTGAAGCCAGCTGGGTGACCTTGGGCTAGTCACAGTTCTCTGGAGCTCTCTCAGCCCCACCCACCCCACAGGGTGTTTTGTTGTGGGGATAATAATTGCATACTTTGTAAACCGCTCTGAGTGGGCATTAAGTTGTCCTGAAGGGCGGTATATAAATCGAATGTTGTTGTTGTTGTTATACAATATTCTAAATACAGCTAAGTATAAGGC
The DNA here is from genome assembly GCF_028583425.1 of Eublepharis macularius. Classification (NCBI taxonomy): domain Eukaryota; kingdom Metazoa; phylum Chordata; class Lepidosauria; order Squamata; family Eublepharidae; genus Eublepharis; species Eublepharis macularius. The sequence goes on along the minus strand of NC_072795.1, from coordinate 61,626,198 downwards.
ATTATTCCAGGGGCTTTTTTATATTTAGGCCTTTTCCAGTAATTCCTAACAAAATTTGCGTTTTTATCACTGCTGCATGCTGATTTGACCTTTTCATTGAGTTATCTACCATGGCCTCTTCTTTCCTGGCTAGTCAACACCTGTTCAGTATATTTGGAAATTAGAATTTTTTCCCCAGTGTGCATCCTTCTATACTTACACAGAACCTCATTTATCATGTTGTTGGCCTTTCATTCAATTTCAAGGGATCGTTTAGGAGCCCTTTGCAATCTGCTTGGATTTGAGACACACTGAATAATTCAGTGTCATCTTCTTGTAGGCAACATCGCTGCTCACTTCTAAATCCAGATAATTTATGACTAATCTATATAATAATAAAGAGAATAAAGAGAACTCAGTTTACTGGGATGTTTACCACCACAATACTCATAGGTGTTCTAATGTGAGGAGATTAAAGCAGGAAACTGCCAGTCCTCATTCACCCCCAATTAACTATCTACAGTTCCCTAAAAATAGTCTGATTATGAAGATGTAGGGCTCATACATAAATGCATTCTCATGAATTAGAAGGGCACGCAAGACACATGTTCTTGTTTGGCTTATACCTTCCCAATACAGTGAACTCAACCAGGAAACCCAAATCATTGGAGAGGTAGAGCAATTCGCATACACACTTTATTTCTAACTCTCTTGACTACATCAATAAGTTTCTCATATATGTACAAGTCCAAGTTCACTGGATACTTATGGATCAAAGATTATATGCTCAAGTTTAGGCTTTAATTATCCAGTGCCTTAGACTGTGGACCAACGAAAGTGATAAATTCCATCATAAGTTTAGGATGCTTAAAATCATCCTTAAAGCTTCTAATTAGATCGCTCAGTGATGAAGCAGATCCAGTATGACTCCTAGCAATGCCATGAAGAGATGATAACATGACCAGAGTTCAATTCTACTTGCTTGCTGACAGTAGATATTCCAGGCCATAGGGTAAGAATGGAAGGAGAAGGGTTGATTGTGCATGAGCAGTAAAGAGGAAGGTAAGTATTACAATGCATCTCTTTTGCCCTGTGCCCACTGCCTACAAAGTGTATCATTCATTAGCAGAGGAGGAGGAACTAAAGTTCACAACAGGTAGGTCAGATAGCATTCTTTGTGTTGGCAAGGAGGTTTGAAAGATTGATTTCGTCCAGCATCTGCCGGTTATCAGCCTCTACTGTAGACATATGAGAATCAAAAGGTTTCCTGTGTATGTAATTAGGCTTTGTAATTCATTTGGAGACAAATACATATAACATTCTTTAAGATTCTTTTCCTGTGTATCAAGGATGTAAAAGGAACATGTCATGCTTTATTTTCACAGTCAAGAAAGGGAGGGGGTTTTGCTACCACGGAAGCAGTGTGGTAGATACAGCTGATGGCAAACTATTAGTTGCGTTGATAGATTTCCCAGTTCATCTGCCTAACAGCATTACTTTGCAAAGTAGGAAGATTGCACAGAGCGTATTTGTTTGCTATTTTTCAAGCTGCATGTTCCTGTTGGTGGTGAACTGATGCAAAACAATTGGAGTCAAAATAAACAGTATTGTCTGTCCACAATAAATGTCTTTGGGGATGGTCAGTTTACAAACTCAGAGATCAGTTTGTTTATTACTTCACTGTTGAAAAAATACATTCAAAGGCTGTTTGTATGGTTTTGCTTAAAACTGTGCTTGCGCAGACTGTTCTCTGAAACAGTTTTGCAGCATCAGCAAGTTTGTTGAAGAAAGACAGTGGTTTGTAGACCCTGGGAAAGCAGTTCCGTGTAATAGAAGCCTCTTGAGCTCTAAATCCTCTCATGTAGACCTGGCACAATTGCTGTTGCAGATTCCCAAACTTGAATAGGGCATAAAAATACACTACTTTAAATATGATGGACCATAGACAAAACTATGACTGTGGCTGGCTAGTCCCTGCCTTGGTTGTTTGGATGAGGCAGTAATCATGGAGATAGTCTCAAAAACAACAAAACAGGAGCTGCCAGGAACATTAGTCACTGTCAGTCAGAGAAAACATGCCTTTTCCTTCTGCTTCTAGACCACCGCCTTGTTCCAAAATTTGTGTTCAGTTTCGGCATATTAACTTTAACTTTGTACATTGCTTGCAGAGGTGAAGCTGTCATAAACAGTCCATGAGTCAGAGAGGAAGTAAGTGAGAGAGACTTGAGAAGGATGATGGGGCAAGAGAGAAAGAGACTCATGAAAAGATAGAGTTCATGTGTGTGTGATGACTGAGAAACAAAAAGGTAGGCAAGAAGGTTGTGATAAAAACAGAGATGCCATAGCCAAAAAGTCAGGCAAGGAGGTACAGGGAGAAAAACAGATGGGTGATAAAGCAGTGAGGCAAGAAAGTGACAAGAGAGACAGAGGCATGCCAAAAGGACAGACAGTATCAGAGGAGAGACTAGTGAGGAGATAATGGATGTGTTATTTGAGCAAGAAGTGGGGAGGGAGACTTTCCTATTGTTTGTGATTTGGTGGTTAGGCAGAAGGTAGAGGACAAGGTCTTGTGCCTTGAACTCTTCTGGCCAAAGCATCAGCTTCAGATTTCTAATTTGTGAGTATGGTAGCAATTCAACCCTTCAAATGCTCTGAAGAAGGGCAGGGGAAGGGGGAATGCCACAGCAAGGGAAGCAAAGTTCTTACATCATGATAGCAGAATGATTTTGGCAGTGGCTGAGTGATACAAGAATGCTCAGGATAGCAGCAGAGTTAATTGAGGTTTGTGTACCAACTGATTTATTATGTAATCTAACCAGGTGTGACAAGCTGCAGTTTAAACAAGCCTCAGTTTATCAGGATGGTCTGAAAAGAGCCATTACGCCTTCATTTTCAGTCTCTTTCTCATTCTTACCAATCACATATTAATCAGTATGGGGTTTGCGTGCCCAGCTTGATACGGTCCGGGTTTATAAAGCAGAATAACACACAGAAGCTTAATTTTGGAAAAAATTAGGCCACAACTTTATTGATTACAGCGTAACAAAGAGCCTTGGCGGCGTAGGGCACGGATCCCACATCGGCAGACCTGCCTGCCCACCGATGCCTCTCTACCCTGTCAGCCCGCCTGCTGAGAAGGGGACACCACAGGATGACTTATGAGGAAGCCACACTGGGCGGTAGCCTCTGCGTGGTCCCCCGTCACCTGAACGCAGGCTTGTTCTGTCAGCCCCCGAGCTGGGCTTACCGCTACCAAGCCTGGTCCAAGACCCCTTATGGGGATCCCTTCTATGGGAAAACAGTGCCCACAGGCCCTTTTTCCCGCCCAAGGGATCGGTGCCCAACGCCCAAACCGCCCACATAAAGTTGTGACAATTAAACACATTACGTTCTCAACAGAGAACAAACAGCAAACCCAACTGACAGTAAACTAATACAGCAACCTTACCAACAACGGCTCACATAGCGTTGTAACCATAGCTAATAGCCAAATCAATCCTGCGGAGGGTGGGTGGGGATCGCTGTTCAGGAGCAACTGCGTACTAGGGAGGCCGGCCCCTCACTAAGTAAAGGGCGAGAGGACCTGAGTGAAGTCTACTTCACTCCGGTCGGGCAACGGCTCCCGTCCTGATTGCTCCCAGCCGGCTGCTGTGATTGGCCGGCTGGGATTCAATTGCTGAACGCTCCCTGCCTGAGCTGCGGGTGCGTTTGTTCTCGGGGCCGGCGATGAAGCCGCTCCTGCTTTTTTCCCTCCGGCTGCACGGGCCCGCAAACGCCGGCCCAAGGTAAGTTCAGGGCCGGGGCTTGCGTGCCCAGCTTGATACGGTCCGGGTTTATAAAGCAGAATAACACACAGAAGCTTAATTTTGGAAAAAATTAGGCCACAACTTTATTGATTACAGCGTAACAAAGAGCCTTGGCGGCGTAGGGCACGGATCCCACATCGGCAGACCCGCCTGCCCACCGATGCCTCTCTACCCTGTCAGCCCGCCTGCTGAGAAGGGGACACCACAGGATGACTTATGAGGAAGCCACACTGGGCGGTAGCCTCTGCGTGGTCCCCCGTCACCTGAACGCAGGCTTGTTCTGTCAGCCCCCGAGCTGGGCTTACCGCTACCAAGCCTGGTCCAAGACCCCTTATGGGGATCCCTTCTATGGGAAAACAGTGCCCACAGGCCCTTTTTCCCGCCCAAGGGATCGGTGCCCAACGCCCAAACCGCCACTGGAGCCACTAACAGGCTCCCCGCCAAAGCTCTCTCGCTGTAACCAACAAAGTAAGCCCTCACGAATATCATGCAACCATATGTCTTGCCCCCAACTGGAAAGATGCACACCATCAGATCTATAAAGGGCCTCCAACCGAAAAGAGATGTCCGGGTGGGCAATGACCAAGCCCCCCTGTGACAAGATGAATTTTCCCACCGTTTTAGACAGCCGCCTCCGAGCTAAATCCACCTTGTCGTTATCCCTGGCCCCCCGCCAAATCCGACGTTCCAACAAGTCGGACCATAAAACAGTCAGGTGCAAATAACTCTCTCTCAAAACTCCCAAATCCATCAACATGTCCTGCAGCACGTCCAGCTTCTTTTTCCCCGGTAAGTCATTCTCCCCCAGTTGTAATACGACTGCATCAGGCGGTCCCTCCTTCTTAACCAGCCGTAGGAACCAAGGTAGCAAGGATTTCCACATCATTCCTCTTGATCCATACCAGACTATAACAATCAAATGGTCGAGGCCCAGATCACATCCCCAGCCGGACGTCTTCACATAGCGAGCTGCCCAGTGGACAATGCTGTGGCCCATGATCCACACCCGTTTTTTACAGCCTGCAGGGACTAAAAGAAGAGGGATTAATAACCAAGCCTGGCCTCACATATGCCTTGTAACAGCTAGATGTCCATCTGCCAATGGCCCGTACCCGATCTGCAGAAAGGCCAATCTGAGAAGCCACTGTGGCGGCTCCAATTCTAAATGAATGACCACCAAATTCCTGCTCAGGAAAGCCCGCGGAAGCCAAGGCAGTCCGTAACACGCTAACAAATTGGAAGCGTGACAGAGGGGCGCTATTCTGATGGATGAACAGGAAACCTTCCCCTGCTGGGCGCAGTGCCAGGTAAGCGGTCAATGCCCTGAGAGGACATGGCCCGGACGTGGAGCCCCCCAACGTAAAATGAACCCCACGGCCCCGCTGATCTGTCTTAGATCGCCGTAAGTGTATAGACACCCCCGAAGTCCCTAGAGAAACATCCCCAAGAGCTAACGCACAACCCGGGGCCTCCCGACGAGAACCTGCCACTAGCTCCCCAACCCGGAAAGCACCGAAAAAAGCCAGCGTAAAAACAGCCTCGAAGAGCCGTGCCTCATAATTTGAGTAACATATGGTTGACAGGTGGCTCAATAAGCACCCCAGGATGCGGTAAGTAATGGGTCGTCTGGAATCCAGCGGCGGCGGTGCTAACCGCCTCCAACCCTCTATGGCCTTACGAGCTGCAAACAGATTACAAGGATCTGGGTAACCCCTGGCTTTGCTAAAAAATGAAATGGCAGCCAAATGCCCCTTCATTGTCCTTGGGGCAAGCCCCCTCTCCCTCATATGGGCTAAGTACCGAAGGACCAAGCCCCCCGACGTAGGAAGGCTGCCAGAACCCCCCCAACGCCGGGATACCGACAAAAAAGTAGCCTCAGTTTATCAGGATGGTCTGAAAAGAGCCATTACGCCTTCATTTTCAGTCTCTTTCTCATTCTTACCAATCACATATTAATCAGTATGGGGTTTTATATTATCTGTAATTTGGTGTTGACTACTTCTTCCTTCAGACATGCATAGCACTTCTAGTTGCCGAGCACCTAGGTCTGGATTTCAGATTCCTAACTCCTTTGTTGTTCCATATGTTGAGTACTGTTTCAGTGCCATAGTACAGTAAATAATATCACTCTTTGTTTCTGTCCTTCTGTTCATGCAAATATTTTCATTTCCAGTTTTACCATTTACTGTGCTGGGTTGGTAGTGCATTGTGAGCTATGATTTTTGAGTGATTTTGTTGTTGCTGATCACAGCTATAACCCCTTTCCTATTGTTTCTTTCAGTTATGTTCTGACTAGCAGATGATCAGTTTTACTCAAAGAATTTCTGCATGAATAAGAAAAGGGCCATTTTCACATGTGTTACCGGCTCCGGTATGTTGTGCAAAGCTCCCGCAAGGACAGTATCTTCCTGGCGCGATTTCGCGCAAGAACCAGGAAATCGCACCAGGAAGACGCTGTTCTTGCGGGAGCTTTGCACGATGTACTGGAGCTGGAGCCGGTAAGATGTGTGAAAATGGCCAAGGATTGAAAATGATATAAGGGTTATATCTGAAGCTCAATAATGAGATTTTTTTTAAATTGAAGCACCCTATCTCATTCTGCTGACTCAGCAACATTCATTAACTTCTCCCTGAACATCGTAGAGCAGTTGAATTTAATTTTGTTGGAGATTATCATGAAAAAATTAAATTAATAATCTTTGAAATGAGCAACTGATGATCACTTGTGGCAGGCTCTTTTACATGCAAAATATGCCAGCTACTTTCCATTGGAAAGATGGTTTTGAGCATTCCCGAGCGAGCTAGGAAGGGATCTCCAGTGAGACAGATTACTGTCATAAGTCATAGGCTTGCTGCTGCCTCCCCTTCCTGTGCTGTGCTCTGAATGTGTCACTTGCATGTGACATACATGCATATTTGGTGGGAGGAAATTGCTGTCACTTCATCATAAAATGTACAGTGCTTGTGACAAGAAAGGAAAGAGTAGGAAGGTATCTAGTTGGATAGGTGCATTTTAATGGCTTTCTGGTGACAGACAAAAGGAAATGTGGAAACCATTTAATGCATGATTTTAAATACACCAGAAGCATCCTCTGCAAAAAAAAAAAAACCCTGCTTATATATTGAAAGCCTTGTATCTTACTTGGTCATTGCTAGAGCTCTTTTGAAAACCCTATCTTTGGCTTAACCACATCAAAATCTAAAGAATGGTGTTCATCAGGCATGTTACAGGGTGAAAGAAGCAGCCCTCTCTTGCATTCTCATTCTAGCTGTCTTCCCTGATTCTCAACTACCCCCTTCCTTGACAATGCATGACAGGATGTGTCAAAGAGGAGGCTGTCAAAGGCCATCAGTTTATTGTGAGTCTCTTGAGATTTGTTATTTTCTTCCCATATAGCCATAGGCCCTTGAGTGATATAAATAAATCAGCGTAGTGCCTTTGATTAAATGGAAACGGGGGTGTTTCTCCTTCCCTAAAGACTCACAGAACACTCTAGGCAAATTATCTGAAACACTGCCCTTGTTTTATCATCATTATAGTAAGGATCACAAAGTTCATATCTTTGGAAAACTTCAAGTTGAATGGATGGATAAAAATGCACTTTCTACTAAGAATTTGTTGGACAATACCCAGTTGCTATAGGGTAGCAGAATAGGAATGCTAAAGCATGGTTGTTCAATAATGAATGGAAGTGATTTTTCGTCATCCCCAAAAGCTATTGTTGTGCTTGCTTCACAGTTCTTGGAAATGACCTGGCAAAATAGTTCTGTGCGGGCAAGGTCGTCTGGTAGCAGCTTTGGTTTACTGGGCATTTGAAGAAGGTTTTGGGACTGCTGATAAGGACCAAAGAAAACTGGTACTACCTTATGCATGACTTTACTCAGTAAGGGGCTGGGTGGAGAATTCGCATGACAGAAGAAAGAAATGTCTCTGTTCTGCTTGTCAGGAATATGTGCAATAATACCTGCAGTGCAATCCCTGATGCTTAAGAACATATAAGAAGGACCCTGCTGGATCAGACTAGCGCTCCGTCTAGTCCAGCACCCTGTTTCATACAGCAGCCAACCAGATTTCCTGAGGGGACAACAAGCAGGGCACAGAGGCCCTCAAGTTCTAGTATTATGGGAAAGGGAGAAAAACCTCCCTCTATTCATTTTCTCCACCACGTGCATAATTTTATAAACCTGTATCAGGACCCTTAGCGTTCTTCTTTCTAAACCAAAAAGTGCCAAACTCTGCAGCCTTTCACCTTAAGAAAGAGGCTCCAATCCTGTGACCATCTTGGTTTCCCTCTTCAGTACTTTTTCCCTTTATACAATAGCTCTGCAAGTTCCTGATTGTTGAGAATATATAAAATAAATCTACTATTAAAATAGGACTGTGCACCGAAATTTCTCAAGGTCATAAGTTAACTGTAAACATTTCCCCTATATCTTTTGGAAAAAAACTTACTACGCTTTACATGTTTATAATGTAAAATACTTCTCAAAACATTTCAGAACTGCAAACCCTGTCTGTCGTATCATAAGCAAGTATGCAGTACATCTTAATGAAAGGTATGCAATGCATTGACATCAGTGTAGAGAAATAGCTATTTCATGACAATGTAATCCTTCTGTAGTCATTATTGATATCCTTCTGTATATCAATATTTACAACACCATTAACGAAAGTATAAATAAATAAAAAAATTAGGTCTCTGCAAAGAAAAAAATTGAGATTGCATATATTATCCAATCGTGCAAGAAGTATGCATAGTTTGATCTTTTCAGTAGGACGTTTTCACTTTAGATACTCAAATGGACCTCTGTCTTTGGGTAGTTAATATATACTGAAGGACTATATGCTCAGTTTTTATATTTGTGTGTTTGTGTGTGTGGAACATGGAAAAGTCAATAAAAAGTAAGCTATTAACAATGATAGTCTGCTCAACCCAGTTTATCTGTAGCAGATACAAGCTAAGAACACTTTTTTGAGACCTAAGACCCATTGAATAAAATAGGGCTAATTTTTCAGCAGACTTGTTTACGATTACTCCTACGATTAATCAGTCTAGCAGATTTGTTAAAGCTGGTCTGTATCGAACCACCCGGTTCCTCTGACAGCACAGCATTTGTGGAAGAGGAGGTGGCAATTTGCACCAGTTTCCCTCTTCTACAGCAGATCCCCACTTTGCCCCCAAGCTGTCCCAGAGCATTAGCTGACCTCTAGAGGAAAATTCAGGGGTCTCAATGGGCTAACGTGAGAGGGGCAAATCGGAAACTTCTGCTTCTGAAGTCTGTGGATGGTTGCCTTCGCATTGCTGTCTCCCTCATTTGTAAACTTGAGAGATTTTGCTGTCAGTAATAAAAGCCAGTCAGGGCCTTTTTTCTGGGAAAAGAGATGGTAGATCTCTCTATGTACTCATGCAAAGCGTGTGCGCTGCTGGAAATACATAATGACATCACTTCTGGGAACTGACATCACTTCCAGGAACTGATGTCACTTCTGGAAGTGACCTCACGATGACCTCGCTTCTGGGAAGCGAGGTCATTGCACAGGGTGCAGCCACCCCCCAGAGCACTCTCTCACCTTTTCCAAAACCAGAATCCATTTGATTAAAAGACTTTTGAATTAGATTGTCTGAGGCATTGGTATTGGGTGCTGTCAATATTTTGATGACACCCACTTATGCATGTAGTTCTCAAAAGCTTATGCCTCAATACAGTTGGTTAGTCTCAAAGGTGCTACTGGACTCTTTACTACTTTGCAACTACAGACTAACACAGCTAACTCCTCTGGATATTAAAGTGCATTGGTAATATATGGAGTTCATTGCCATATTCACAGTTATTTTAGCATAAGAGTTAACTGGGGCAGTATAGCCAGACTAGCCTGATCTTAGATCTCAGAAGCTAAGTAGGTTTTGCTTATGATTGCTTTTCCAGTGCTGCAGTTTTGCTGGTACATAAACGAGAGTGATTATTAAAGTATTGCAAGGTAACCTGCCTTTGGGATGGGGTGGGATAGAAGTCCAATAAGGGAATAAATAAAGACAAAGCTACGGTGCTTTGTATTATTGCACTTTTTCTAAGTGAAATAATAATGCTTTGCATTTCTATAGCAGTTTAATTGTTCAGAGAGCATTGCAGATATTACCGGTAACCCTTACAATGGCCCTGTAAGGTAGGCCAATGTTGTTCTCATATTGCAGATGGATGGTTGAGATGGTTGAGAGTACCTAAGGCCACCTTGTGAGCTCCTAGCAGAAGTGAGATTTGAACCAGGGACCTCCTTGATCACAGCCCGTAGCCTTTATGTTACTTCAGCTTAATAGGAAACCCTAAAGCAACAATATCTCATGGCTTAGATTGGCTTGTCCAGATACCATAAAGGATATAGCCACCCATCACTAGTTTATGACATTCCACCTAATTCTGACAGAAAACAGTGGCATTAAACAGTCTTAAATCCAGATTCTTCTATTTTCCTAGGTTGTTGGGCTAAGTAATGTCCAATTTATTTACTTGTTTATGTTATTCATGGTCTGCTTTCCTCACTGAGACTCAAGGCGGATTACAGTGTAAGTTAATATGATCTACGGCTGGGTCATTCAATAATACAATAGGGTATGGACTGCATAAATTTGAAAACAAGCAGAAAGCTGATACACAGCCAAAACAAAATAGGAACAATTTAACATGACATACTGTTACTCTCTTGACCATTTAAGTCATGCTATGCAAAAGACTGCATGGAAGAGTCAGCAGAGTGCAAAAAAAAAAAAGGCTGGGAAGTAAAGATCCCTTATAAGCATCTCCTTCCCATTTCCCCATTGATTGAACACAGACTCCACTTGACCAATGAAGCTCCACACTTAGTTGACCCCAGCTCATGAACTGATCTCTGCTGAAACATTTCATCCTTTTTAATTCCAGGTTTCTGAGTGTTTTCAGTTTTAATGTCTAATTTGTGACCATTTGTTCTCTTACATCCTCTCTCCTAAAGACCCCCCCACCCCAAGAGGGGGGCTCATAGAATAAACCCCTCTACCAGGAAGAGGGGAGCTCATAGATCTCTTTGGAAGAGAGGGGCTCATAGAACAACCCCCTCTTTCCCCTGTGGAACCTGCTGACTGGACAAACAAGAGCCGGCCGTGAGCTGCAGTGCCGTGGCTCGCCACTGGCTTCTGCAGGAGAGCCTTCTGAGAGGTTCCTTCATTCCCAAAGACCAGGGCAGGGAGGGGGAGGAAAGTGGCTGCCTGCCCTATTAACTCCAACATGGTAACCTCATGTGGTATCAAGTCATGTGGTGGTTATTTCTGGTCCAGGTCCCAATGAGTCCTCCCTCAAGGGCCAAAACAGTCCTGGAAAGGGCCCTGCTGTCTCCCTCTTGTCTTTTCCTGACAGAAACCAAGCCTGGAATACTGACCTAAATGTTATGGTTGTTTAGCAACAGCAACTGAGAAAATCTGGTTAAAGCTACAGGAGCTCCTTTAATCATTCTTGGGGGGGGAGGGTTTTAACCCCTAGTGGGTTTTGTTTTTTTTTTAGGTTTCACATTTTTCTGCAGACCTGGGATTTTCTGGTGTGTAGGAAGATCTGTCTTGTCTGTTCATGGCTTCAGTCTCCAGATTTAAGTATTCACAGATCAGGGCCACTTCACTATTAGTATATAAGATGATGATGATGGTGATGATTTATGTCATTTATAGTCCACCTTTCACTGAGACTCAAGGCAGATTACACAGTATGAGATTAGTACAATCAGTATCGAGTACATTTCAATACAGTATCAAGGACATTTAATAAACAATACCATAGGGTAAATAGATACAAGTTTAAAAGACATAGTATTAGCAAGAATCCAATACAGAGTAGAAAAAAATACTGAAGCAGAACATAATCAATTCTAGGACTAACACTAGACAACATGGAGCACTGGTGGTACATAGGAGTACATATTTAAAGCAGCAGATAATATGTAAGGCAATATAGTGATGAAGTCTATAGTCCCTAACTCATTAGCGAAGCATCTTCCCTACAATACAGCCCTCCCATTTGAGTAAAAATCCTTTTTGAGTTCGGTTTTACATCGTCTATGAAAAGCCAGGAGAGTGGGGGCTCTTCTGACTTCCTCAGGCAAGTCATTCCTCAGAATATAGGCCACCACAGAGAAAGCCCATGTACAGGTTGCTGCTGACTTCACCTGTGTGCAGCCTGGCACCTATAGGAGACCCTGTTCAGATAAGCAAAGCTGCCATGGAGGAACATAGGGAGGGAGGCGGTCCCGTAGGTATGCCGGAACAAAGCCATGAAGAGCTTTGTATGTAATAACTAATACCTTGAACTAAGCATGGTAACTGATGGGTAGCCAATGGAGCGACTGTTGGATGGGAGTGATGTTCATGCTCCTGCTTGCTCCTGATAACAGTTGAGCTGCAGCATTTTGTACTAATTGGAGCTTCCTAGTTAACTTAGATGCGAGACGTATGTATAGAGCATTACAATAGTCAAGCCTTGATGTTACCATAGGATGGATCCAAGTGGCCAGGTCAGCCATGTCAAGATAAGAAGCCATCTTCCAGGCTAGAGTGAGGCTGTAGTAAGCATTTTTTGCAACTGCCTTAACTTGTTTTTCTAGTAATAACGCTGGATCCAGTGTAACCATATTCTGTTCCCTCAAAGTCTAAACTTGCATGACTTAGGTGTGGCCATGTTTTTTACATTGCTTATTGAAGTTATGCTTGCAGGTTCGGAGCTGTTAAGAGGCTCAAGCAGGCTCTTCAGTTCCACATGGTTTTTATACATTTTACTCAGATGTGAAAATGAATAAGTAATTATTAGAGTTGTGAATGTTGCACATCTCATGGGGTAGCGTTGGTTTAGTTTCTATTGTTGCGCCGGCATTAATGGTTCTTTGGAGATGCATGAGTTAACTGAGATCTCATTTTAAACACAGTGAGGTTCGGCATTGAATAAGATTGCATGCAAACAGACATATTGCTAAAGAGCTATGTACACCATATATTTGCTAAGAACCCTGGAAGTCTATTATATGAGATAATAAAAAACTGCTTTATCAGCATTTGTAAGGCATGAAAATCATTCAAATAACTTTATTTGTATTTGTGGTCCAGCATACAGCTCCACTGCTAGCAGTATTGGGTATCTTGTTGAGTTTGGCAGTATGTCTTGAATCCCAGCTGTACTACTTTTCCTTGAACCATATATCTTTGGTTCCATACTAGGCATGACATTCAGTTTTCAGGAAATCAATATTACATCCTTTGTCTGAGCCAGAATCCTTCTCTTGTTCATTTTGCATACTGTGTTCTAACTAGGTGTATTTCCCATAGGCACATTCCTCAAACATTTGCCTCCTTTCTGCCCCCATGACTGACAACCTAGCAAGCCATCTCAGTTGAACAGCCATACTTGAATTAAAGGAGTACTTTTTCGTGATTCTCTGTTGTGTACATTCAGGCAACCCATTCGAGCATTGGTAAAGCAGATTAGGGCAAAAGGGAATTGCTGAATGCTGTATACCGGCTGCTGTCTGTGAAATTAGAAAATGCAAGAATTGTTGTGATTAATAGGAAGATTTGAGAACTTTGAAGCAAGGCAGCCTGTAGATTTATCACAGCACTGATACCATTGGCAGTGTTTTAACTCTCAGCTGCAGCTGTGTTGAATTATTCATTATTGCATAAAAACAGTGAGGCTTCAGAGGGCAAAGCTGTAGGATCCATTCAAAAGCTGAAATGGAAGACCATGTAATTAAAAATAATAATTAAACTTCATTTATTCAGCCTAGTTGGAGCTTTTTTCCCCATATGATCATTGTGAAAATGATTGTGTTTGTTGTGGGTTTTTATCTCTTTCTATCCATTGGAGGAAGGAAACTGTGTTTAAATTAGGCCTGTTACCCTGTTTACCTTAAGATGGTTTGGAGAACATTTTCATCTTGCTGCCTTGCTAGTCAGTTGGCTTGTGTGAATAATGACAGCGCTCATGGAATTTGACTTCAGATGACACATACATAAACAGAAAACATCTGTTTTGTGCAAACTTGTCACATTCGTGAACTTCTCAAAACGCTTGAAATTTTGTAACAATTTGGATCTGTTAAAATAGGATGTTGGCTTCGATGTACAGGAAGAACAACAAAAACAGACCAAGTTTAATTCTGAGCTCTTAACAGTGGATGAGAAAACAAACGTCTTTCTTAATATGCCACTGATTTTGACCAACCATCTCTTTTTGTCTACAGTCTGACCATCTGATGTCCGTTTATACTAGCCCTCATTAACACCACAGGCTAATTATGCTCTTAACATATTTTAGAAGTGCCTTCCACAGTTCATGGCCTGAAAACATCTTCCACATATGAAAAAATTTGGGCATGCAATTTATTTTCTAAATCATAGATTTAGAAAGAATCTTCAAGGACCATCTAGTCCATCTTCCTGCAATGGAGGATTAGACTTAATTCATCCATAGGAATTGCATATCCAGTGCACTAGAAACTAAAGAGCATCCACTGGATGCTTTAATTCTAGGGAATTCTGCTCTCCAACTTTGATTCAATAAACAATGAGACAAAATTAAATTCCTTGGGGTAATAAAAGCCCTCATATGGAAGTCATAATCTGTAACATTGCATAGAACCTCTTAAATTTCTCAGGAATGTTTCCGCTTGTTGCAAAACTAAGGAGAGTAAATTAGTTTCCTTGAGTCTGTGTTTGTGCTGAATGGGGAGCTTCCAAATTAGCCCAATTCAATCCTCATGAGTTACTTTACAGTACTGGGTTTTCATTTACTAGAGCTATTAACTGCCTTTCTCCTTATTCAGTCACTCTCAGCAGGGTTTGCATGAATTACCTCTACTAGTGAACTTGATCTGTCACAGAATAATGGCATGTTAGCAGGCACCCTGTTAGAAGGCCGACGTGCTTTCTGGTATGAGTCATGAGGATATGCTCCTGCTTATTTCAGTGACCCTATGAACCCAGTGTAATATGTATCTCATTACAGTCCTTTTATTCATATCTCATTCATCATTTTAAAAAAATGCTTCAGAAAGAATGATATCATAGCTGGTGTTTATTTAATAAGTATGCTGCCTCCACCCTTGTGGCTATTTCCATAAACTGACCTTATCCAAGTTGTTTCTCCCTTCATGTTTAGGGAGTCTTATAATAGTCTTCATAATGAGTTGAATGCTGGAACTCCACTCTTTAGAATTCTTTCAGCATCTTTAGACAACAGAAAGCTTTAAGTCAGGGGCAGGAAATACATGGCCTATGAACTTTCAGTCAGCCTTCCCCTTTGTTTGTTTGTTTGTTTGTTTGTTTGTTTGTTTGTTTAGAGAATTTATACACAGTCATTCCGTTAACTCATTGTTTCTTTCACTCTTTATCCTGCCTGTTTTGAAATTAGGAGGCACACTTGTATATAGATCCAGAGGAGTTAGCCATGACAAAGAGAACCATGGTTCTAGAAAGCGTATGCTATAGTAAAGTTGGTTAGTCCTAAAGGTGCTACTGGACTCTTTTCTATTTTACACTTGTTTATAAATTTCTCCCAATTTGGGGATGAAATTATTCTTTGCTAGATTATATTCTATACATGGAACAAAAGTAAGGCAGGCAAGAGAGGGAGTCCAAGGTAGTAGGGGTTGCCAGACTGCAAGCGGATCAAGCACACACAGGTATGCCAGGGTCACTTAACAAGTTGCCTGACCCAATATGGCAAGGAAGTACTGTGGGCTGACAGCTTGTAGCTTCTCCAGGCATTGGCGTGTATAGTTGGAAAGGATTGGCTTAATGCATAGAACAGACTTTTTGCATCCCTCCCCAAGTCAAAACCCACAGTGCCTGCCAATTAGGATTAAATGGCTGGGGAAAGAAAGAGAGAAAACAGCTGAAAATGAGAAATTAAGGTCTCTGCGGGGCAATAATAAATCTGCCTCTTGACTACTGAAGCTTTTGCCAGTATGTATCTTGATTCAAAGCTTTCAGTAAACACTATCCCACACTTTCCATAGTTTTCCAAGGAGCCTGAAATCTAGAAACATCATTAAATGTTGCCATAATCATTTCTGTATTGTGATGTTGTATTTTTATTAGATTTGTATATTTAATACATTATTATTTAAAATAATTAAGTAATCTCAATCCTAATTAACATCATATGACTCCAGAATTACAGCAAGAAGTGTCTAGTCATTGCTAATTCTTCAGTAGCAGTGTTTGAGGTTCCCTATAGCCTAACAGCAGAGGTGTCCCCTCAGAAAGCTTCTCTATGACTATGCAGAACAGAAAATATTTTAGTCTACCCCACCCACACATATACACTCCTTTTTAGTTGGGTATGTAGTCCAACTAGCTTCTTCACTCAGGGCCAAGCTACAAGTGACGAATGACACTTGAACGGCAAGTGGATTGAGTGGAGGACAAGTGAACAGGGAGAAATACACTTGCCATTCAAGTGTCATTCGTCACTTGTAGCTTGGCCCTCAGTCTCATTCCCAATTCCCCTCCCTGCTAAAGTCATCATTAGAAGTGGGTACGAATCGGGAAAATACATTTTACGAACCACGAATTTTCATGAACTTGCCCTGGTTTGCGAACTGGTTTGTTTGGTTCGTGAAAACATCACTTCCGGGACTGCAAAGGTCACTTCCAGGGCAACGGAAAGCCTATTCTCCACACACACACACCGGTTGTCTAGGAAACTGATAGATGAGTTTGTGAAAATGTCACTTCTGGGGCAGCAGAAGTTCACTTCTGGGGCTGTTGCCTAGGAAAACTGATTGATCAGTGCCAGGCTATCAGGCTGTCTGCAGTGACGAACTGAAAAATGAACCAAATGAACTGGCCTAAAGTTTGTGGTGGTTCATCAGAAATGGGCTCTAACGAACCACCGGTTCGCGAACCATGAACCAGCCCAGTTCATGATAAATTTTGGGTTGTATTTTGATTCATGCCCACCTCTCGTCCTCATCCTAGATCACTATTGTACCTGCAGCTCCCATGATCCCCAGCATACCCTTATTTGGTAGTCAAAGGGGAGCTGCTCTTCCTTTTTCACCAGCAGAAAGTTGAATCCAACCCTTTGACCAGAAAAAAAAATTCCTAGAGCTTTTGTTGCAGATAATTTCTTATTAATCACAATAATTTGGGTTTCCTCATCATCTATGAAGTTCCACCTTGCAGAAGAGAAATCAGTTTCTCCATTGTTTATAACAGAAAGCAATAGCCATATACCATGATTTCTCATGTTTGTGTTTAGATTCTCACAAGTTAACTTTTGTTGTTAAAAATATAAGATATTTAGCAGGAAATGAAAAACAAAACTTGAAAATATCTTTTCAAGTTATTAACAGAATGGGGTGGGAACAACCAAATTAGCAGCTTCTACCTTACACTTAGAGTAAGTAGGTAATTTTATTCTGCGGAGCTCTTCCAGTGTGAAGTTTAGCATTTATGGGATAACATTTGGCATATTCTTATGAGTGCATCCATATGGAAAAGTTCCACTGGATTATGAGCTTTGCCTAACATGTCCAGGAACAGTTCTGGCAGTCAGCAATTTCTTCCTAGATTAACTTTGACTCCTGTTCAGGAGTCCCTGCTTAGAAATACTTGATAATTGGAAGATGAAGCCTACCAACAAACAAGGTGGTGAAAAGTACGCCTGGGTTGCAGATGTTAAGATCCACATCCCACAGGGATGTTAAGGTCCATATCACTACAAAGTCCACTTGAACTTACATTTCCCCTGTATCCCCATCCACACACTATCTCCACTTTTCCTCTTTTCTTCTTCTTGGCAGCTCCTACAGTTTCTCTCCCTGCTTCCTTTGTTCCCTTCCAACCTACCTGTAAGGTAGCCACTAAAAAGCAGGAAATCTTGGGTTTGGGGCATATGAATTAGATGATTCAGATAGGGAAGACAAAGATCCACATGTCTGGGCAACACTCAAAGTACAAACTGCAGGTTTGTACAGACTCAGTTCACCTGGGAGCCATGCTGGGAAGGGAGAAGAAATTTACAATGCCCTCCTAAGAGCCCTTCTAATTCCATTGGAGTAAATGGGGCCGTGTTTAGGATTGCACTATTAATCCTTCAACTTCTATTCCATTCTGCTGTTCCACATTACAGACAGACAGAGACATATAATCTGCGTCTCTGTAGTGCACAGTGTATGGAGGCTTTCCCCTTGCCTTCCCCTTCTCCCAACAGCCTCTTACAGTTATCCAAAAAAACAATGCTGGTGATTGAGGAGCTTTATTGACAAAATACAGTGAGGCATAGGGGGGGCCTGCAGTAAGGAACAGATATCTGGAAAATCCCCCGTTCCTTTTTCTGGTAAAAGAAGTACAATGGAACAGCTTTTTAATTATTGTAAGAGCATTTATAGGATACTCTGGATATATAGTAGTAATTATGTCATATTTATCAAACGAACTCAATTTTAGCTCTAGCACATTTTCTGTGCATGTGTTCCAGTCAAAATACTGGTCCCAAGTCCTTGTTATACTAGCAGTATAATCGTAATGGAAGTAGGTTCCATTGAATATAGTGGGACTTACTAACTAGTAAGTGTGCTTAGGATTGCAGCTGTAAACATGCATACAATACATATTCTTTTGAACAATGATATACAAAGCTAATATATCCTTTGTACAACATACTTCTGAAGAGAAGGATGTCTTGTAGGAAGCTCATTTTCACCCAAGGCTTAGTTCAAGAACTGTGGAGATAGTGTCCATTTTCCCCACCTCCCCACAATGAGAAAAGTTGTCTGGTTTTACTTGGCCAGCTGTGCTCAGACAATATGTAGAGCTCCTAAGAGAATCAAATGTCCGAATGATGACTTCAGTTAAAAAAAAATACTGTACGTAACAAGCTGACTTTTTTTGTAATTCCCACACTCCTATCCTCTAGCAACCTGTCCAGAGATTTAATGATCATATTTCTCTCCCCGCCTCCTTATTTCACACTTTCACTCTTGGGGACCCCATAGTATTTATATTAGAGCATTTGCCAGCACACCAGCTGTGCAGGTCTGGCTGAGTGCTAAAATCTGGCTCTAGTCTAGAGGGTCAGTGACAGAATAGAGAGTAACATAGCATTGTACCTTTCCAGCAACTACAGAAGACAACAAAATGGGAGTCATACTTGCTGATTGGTATAATTAGAAAGCACTAAAACAATTGAATATATGCAAAACATGCACATTAAACTCATGAAATGAAATAATGATATAGCAGAGTAATAATACCTAAAAGAAATTATAGTGGCTGTTCTTCTACCACATGAAAACAATAGAAACGCTGGGTTTTTTTTCCATAGAAAAACATGTTATTTAGTGTGAAGGAAACCTAAGGAAGACAGTAGATAAAAACCTAGTAAATCTTGTTTCGGGGAAGTAGACTGGGATTTAAATTTCAGTGGCTCAATTCAAACAATGCTCCAAAAATGATTTGAAAAATCATGAATGTGCTATGAAATCCCTGGTTTGACAATCCCCTAGATTTCCAGATTAGTCCAACTATAATTTTGCTGTGACATCTGAATTGAGCAAACAGTTACTAGCGCTTATCTCCAATTTTAATTTTAAATCCATTGTTTTAAGTTAGAGTTGCCAACCCATCACTGGCAACTGGCTGGAGCTTTAGGAGGCAAGGACATGTAAATATGCATCATGCTGACACTGCACTGTTGTCCGGGGTCAGCAGCCCAGCCCCCGGACTTGCTGGCAGACCGCGGCAGGGGGCAGCCGGGAGACAGCAGTTCAGCTGCTCTGTCTGGCAAACAGAGCCAGACCCTGCCTACTCCAGGGGGAAGGGGCAAAAGGCCAAATCCTCAGAAGGCTGGAGGGAGCAGGGAGAAGCCAGCTAGTCCCACCCACCATGGGGGAGAAAGGGGGCTAAGCAGGCTAGAGGAAAAGGGCCAAGGCAAGGGGAACAGGGACACAGCAACAGCCCAGACAGAGCCCTTACCTTCCAAGGAGGAGAAGCAGCCACCACAGCCCAGAGCCACACCCTGGCTAGAGGACAGCAGCCTGGCTCAGGAGGTGCTAGGAGCCAAGCCCCTCCAGGTGGAGCTGCCACAGGCATTCTGGGGGAGGAGATGGGTAGCCCCTCCCAGCATCAATGAACAGGCAGCACAGAAGCTGGCCAGGGCAGCTCCTCGCGAGCAAGGCCAGACAGGCTCAGCAGCACAAAAGCTGGCCAGGGCAGCTCCTCGCGAGCAAGGCCAGGCAGGCTCAGCAGCACAGAAGCCGGCTGGGGCAGCTCCTCGTGAGCAAGGCCAAGGAGACCTCAGCTGGGGATGGCTCGCATTCAACCCCACCCTGCCAGCAAGGCAAGGAAGCCAAGAAGGGATTAGTGGTAGGAGGGAAACACCTGAGGGAAGGCACAGCTGGGCCAAGTCAGGAGAGGGAACAAGCCTAGAAGGAGGGCAGGGCGGGGAAAGGAAGCCCTATATAAGGTGGCTAGGAAGAGCTCTGAGGTGGTGGGTGTGAGTGAGGAGTGATGATGTGGAGTGAGAGCAGTAGGATGCAAGGGTGGTGGCTTGGAGGAGAGTTCTGGAAGGAGGAGATGAAGGAGGATGCAGAGGGTAAGCAGGCCAGGTTGAGCAGGCCAGCGAGTGGACTGAGAGGGAGTCTGGGTGAGGTATACCGCCCCTCCTTCCACAGAGCAGGGTCCTGCAGAGTCCCTGGCCCCCCTGTGACGTCAGGAGCAGACTGCCCAGTGCCACGCCCAGTGGCAGCCGCAGCAAGCCCTGACAAGTTGGTGGCCCGTACGGGGAAGGTCGTTCCAACGCAGGCGCCAGGCGAGGGGATGCATCCCAATGCCACTGCAGAGCTCAGACCATGGCTAGAGGCACACCTGGACGAGGTGTGGAGGAAGCTGGAGGCAACCTTCCAAGCAGCTCAGGTGAAGCTAGCACAGGCGGTGGAACACCAGATACAAGCCTGCACCCCCACAGCCACTCCACCAGTGGTATGCGCATTCGCGTGGGAAATTAACCCACCAGCCGGCAAGGCGGTGCAGGGGCTGTGCGCCACCGTGAGAATAGGACGGCAGACCCTACAAGCCCTATTGGACTCAGGGAGCGCAGTATCAGCAATTCGTTCCCAACTTATCCCAGCTGACACCCCAGTGCATCGCTGGGTCCCGGTGACAGACGTGATGGGCCGCACCCAGCCGTACCCTATGGTCTGGATCACAGTGGAATACCTGGGAGCGCTCCGCCGCCTGGAAGTGGCCAAGGTAGCCCACTTACCGCTCCCTATGCTGCTGGGGAGAGATGCCCCGGGGTTCTCCAGGCTACTTAGGGAGGCAGCCGAGGGACTGGCAAACCCACAGGTTGCCCCAGCGCTGCAAGTGGAGGAGGCCCCCGACCCGGATGAGGGTCCCTCTACCAGACCAGGAGCAGGCCCGCAGGCCAAGGAACCAGCGGGACCCCTGGCCGACCGCCCCTTCTGTGAGGCCCAAGGGGCAGATGAGTCCTTACAGCGCTTGCGGGAGACAGCAGCTCGTGAAGAGGACCGAGTGCAGGATGAGCGGAGGTCCCAACGGCTTCCCCGCATTGAGAAGCAAGGAGGGGTGTGGGTCCGCCTAGCCCGTGCCCCAAACGGCCAGGGAGAGATCCGCCAGCTACTGGTGCCGGCAGCTTACCGGGCAGAAGTCCTCCGCACGGCCCATGAACACGCTTGGGCCGGGCATCTGGGGCACCACAAGACCCTGAAGAAGATCCTCGAGCAGTTCTTCTGGCCCTCTGTGAACGCGGACGTGAAGGCCCACTGCCGCTCGTGCCCCACCTGTCAGCGGGTGGCAGCCCGGCACCCACCAAAGGCCCCCCTCTCCCCGCTGCCCGTCATGGAGATGCCCTTCCAGCGCATCGCGATGGACTTTATCGGCCCACTGCCACGCACGCCCCGGGGCCACCGCTTTGCCCTGGTGATTGTGGACTATGCTACACGATTCCCTGAGGTCATCCCGCTTAAGACGACGCAGACCCCGGGGATGATACGAGCCCTGTCCAAGCTTTTTGCCATGGTGGGACTGCCTGATGAAATCTTGACAGACCGGGGGGGGCCGTTCCGGGCCAAAGCCATGCGTCAACTCTGCCAGAATTTGGGGATCCGGCAGGTGTTCACCTCGGCATATCACCCTCAGACTGACGGTTTGGCAGAGCGTCTGAACCAGACCGTCAAGGAAGCCTTGAGGAAGATGACACGGGACAAGCCTCGACAGTGGGACCTATACATCGACCCCCTCATGTTCGCCCTTAGGGAGACCCCGCAGGCGTCCACTGGCTTTAGCCCCTTTGAACTGCTGTACGGGCGCAAGCCGCGGGGGATGCTCTCTCGGCTGGCGGAACAGTGGGGTCCCCGCACCAGCAGCCCTGCTCCCCCCATACCGGAGTACATGAGCCAGCTCCGTGGGCGGGTGCAGCACTCCCAGGCTGAGGCCAACCGCCAGCTGACCCACGCCCAGACAAAGCAGAAGGCGGCCTATGACCGGGGCGCAAGGATGAGGACCTTCCAAGTCGGAGAGAAGGTCCTGGTACACCACTCGGTGTTCCCACGGGAGGAGGGGGACCCATGGAGGGGCCCTTACCAAATTCGGAGGGTAGTGGGCCCCACCACCTATGAGCTGCAGTGCGGGCCAGGCCGACGCCGACGGAGAACCCTGCACGTGAACCTGCTCAAGCGGTGGCATGAGCGGCCAGAGGATGGGTGCGCCTTGGCCGAAGACCCCTTAGACCTCCCAGACAGCGAGCTGCCATGGACTGCTGACGCCCCGGAGTTCGAGGAGCCGAAGGTGGATCCACAGCTCAACCCTGTACAGAAGGCCCAGCTACAGGCCCTGTGGAAGCAAGCGCCCGGGGTCTTTTCAAGACGCCCCGGGGTCACAAACCTGGTGCACCATGCCATCCCCACCCAGCCGGGGCAATCTGCACGGGCAACCTGGCGACCCATCCCCCGGAAGCAGTGGGAGGCGGTGGATCGGGAGACGGAGGAAATGCTGCGCCTGGGGGTGATTGAACCGTCCCGAAGTGAATGGCGCAGCCCCATCGTGTTGGTGCCAAAGCCAGACGGGTCGACTCGCTTCTGCATCGACTACCGGGAACTGAACAAAGTGGCCAAGTTCGACGCATACCCCATGCCGCGGGCGGACGTCCTAGTGGGGCAACTGGGGCCGGCCCGGTACTTGTCCGCCCTCGACCTGACGAAAGGGTACTGGCAGGTACCAGTGCGCCTGGAGGACCGGGAGAAGACGGCCTTCGCCACCCCCCGGGGCCTCTTCCAGTTCCGCCGCATGCCCTTTGGCCTCCACGGGGCAGCGGCTACCTTCCAGCGGCTGGTGGATCAAGTCCTGGGGGACTGTCGGGACTTTGCAATGGCTTACATTGATGACATCGTCATCTTCAGTCCCGACTGGCCCTCCCACCTACAGCACCTGGAGAAAGTCCTCACCGCACTCCAGAAGGCAGGGCTGAAGGCCAACCCCAAGAAGAGCCACTTGGGATTCCAGGAGCTCAAGTACCTGGGATTTGTCATCGGAGGTGGACAGATCCGACCCCCACCTGAAAAGTTGGCCTCCATAGGGGATGTGCCCCAACCACAGACCAAGCGTCAGCTCAGGAGGTTTCTGGGGCTTCTTGGCTACTACGGGCGCTTCATCCCCCATTTTGCGACCCGCTCAGCCCCCCTGACGGACTGTCTGAAGAAGGGCAGCCCTAGTCGCCTCAGCTGGACGCCGGAGCGGGAGGCTGCCTTCCAGGACTTACGCACTGCACTATCGGACACCACCAAGCTCTGGAATCCGGACTTTGAGAAACCCTTCGTACTGGCAACTGACGCATCGGCCTCAGGCCTGGGGGCGGTCCTGATGCAGGAGCAAGATGGAGGGAGGGTGCCCGTCTTGTTCCTGAGCCGCAAGCTCCAGCCAGCGGAGCAGAAGTATGCCACCATTGAGAGGGAGGCCCTTGCCATCAAATGGGCCGTGGGGGCTTTGCGGTATTATCTGGCGAATAACCCCTTTACATTGGTGACAGACCATGCACCCCTCCAATGGATGCACCGGATGAAAGAGCACAACCCTCGCATCCTGAGGTGGTACCTGTCTCTACTGCCATACCGGTTCACCATTACCTACCGCCGGGGGACCAGCCATAGGGATGCGGACTTCATGTCACGGCTCTTCGAGCCAGACCCCCCCAAGCCAGCGTCCAGGCTAAGAGGGGGGGGGTGTCCGGGGTCAGCAGCCCAGCCCCCGGACTTGCTGGCAGACCGCGGCAGGGGGCAGCCGGGAGACAGCAGTTCAGCTGCTCTGTCTGGCAAACAGAGCCAGACCCTGCCTACTCCAGGGGGAAGGGGCAAAAGGCCAAATCCTCAGAAGGCTGGAGGGAGCAGGGAGAAGCCAGCTAGTCCCACCCACCATGGGGGAGAAAGGGGGCTAAGCAGGCTAGAGGAAAAGGGCCAAGGCAAGGGGAACAGGGACACAGCAACAGCCCAGACAGAGCCCTTACCTTCCAAGGAGGAGAAGCAGCCACCACAGCCCAGAGCCACACCCTGGCTAGAGGACAGCAGCCTGGCTCAGGAGGTGCTAGGAGCCAAGCCCCTCCAGGTGGAGCTGCCACAGGCATTCTGGGGGAGGAGATGGGTAGCCCCTCCCAGCATCAATGAACAGGCAGCACAGAAGCTGGCCAGGGCAGCTCCTCGCGAGCAAGGCCAGACAGGCTCAGCAGCACAAAAGCTGGCCAGGGCAGCTCCTCGCGAGCAAGGCCAGGCAGGCTCAGCAGCACAGAAGCTGGCTGGGGCAGCTCCTCGTGAGCAAGGCCAAGGAGACCTCAGCTGGGGATGGCTCGCATTCAACCCCACCCTGCCAGCAAGGCAAGGAAGCCAAGAAGGGATTAGTGGTAGGAGGGAAACACCTGAGGGAAGGCACAGCTGGGCCAAGTCAGGAGAGGGAACAAGCCTAGAAGGAGGGCAGGGCGGGGAAAGGAAGCCCTATATAAGGTGGCTAGGAAGAGCTCTGAGGTGGTGGGTGTGAGTGAGGAGTGATGATGTGGAGTGAGAGCAGTAAGATGCAAGGGTGGTGGCTTGGAGGAGAGTTCTGGAAGGAGGAGATGAAGGAGGATGCAGAGGGTAAGCAGGCCAGGTTGAGCAGGCCAGCGAGTGGACTGAGAGGGAGTCTGGGTGAGGTATACCGCCCCTCCTTCCACAGAGCAGGGTCCTGCAGAGTCCCTGGCCCCCCTGTGACGTCAGGAGCAGACTGCCCAGTGCCACGCCCAGTGGCAGCCGCAGCAAGCCCTGACAACTGTCACTTCTGGTGAGACCCCAGAAGTGACATCATGAAGTTGGTGCAGTGTTCTAGGATTCCTCCAAACGTGTATGGTAAAATCATAACATTTTGGGAAATCATTTTTCCTCTGCCACTCTACCAGGCAGTGGCAAGCAGCCAGGGCTGCTGGGTAAGAGGTCTCCCAGTATAGTAGGATACCTGGTAGCTCTATTTGAACTGCCTTTGCAAATCATGGTTGAGAAACTAGTACTATCTAATTAGTGTTCAGTTCAGCCAACTATGGTTAGAACAACATGGAGATAGAGGAGGGGGAATAGATACAAAAGAGTTGGAAGGAGTAAATATGGGCACAAACCTGAATGCGACCCAAAAAAAACCCACGAACCAGCCCGGTTCATGGGTCGCGAACCAGTGGTTCGTAGAAGCTGGTTTCCATGAACTTCCACAAACTGGTCTACTGGTTCGTTTGGGTCGTATTTAAATGGCCATTTCCCCGAGGAAATGGGGGGCTGGGGTTCAGGCAAGTGGCAGGGTCCTTTAAACTATCAGCTGGGAGGGGGATTCCCCCACCACCTGCCAGCTGATAGTTTAAAGGGCCCTGCCACTTGCAAGGCAGGAAATGGCCCTTTAAACTGTCAAATTCCCCTTTCCCTGCCGCTGCTAAGCAGCCAGAAAGGGGTATTTAAACCCTACAAACCACGAACTGGTTCATAACTGGGCCCAGTTCCGTGCCAGTTCGTGGTTCCTGGTACGTGAAAATCCACGAACCACGAACCTCATGGTTCGGGTTTTTTGTGGTTTGTGCCCACCTGTAGGAAGGAAGCTGGAGAAAATATAAGAGCTCTCAACACATTACCAAGTGATCCTTTGTTTCTGGTCCAAAATATGCAGCAAATACTTGACAGTATGCCTCAGGTACTGATGTATGGTATGATGTAACACATATATAGTACATTTTCAGCAGTTACATTTCTTTAAAAAATAATAGAAAATGTCGACCTACCCACTTATTGCAAATGTTAGTCCCCAACCCTCAGGAAGTGTAATCAGCAGTGGATTATCTCTGTTGGACATCCTTGGTTCTCATTCAGCTTCACTGCACTGTTGATGTGAGAGGGAAAACGTTGTGCAACAAGGGTTGTTTGGGATTTGGAGGAAAAAGACTTAATCCTTGTACTTACGGATTTCCAAAAAAGTACTGAAGGCTGCTTGTAAACTATTGCTGCCATTCCAAAGCAAAAGATGTCTGTAAGAATTTTGATGTTACATTTGTGATGTGGTAGATGAACTTCAACATCTGTGCTATTTTTCCTTGTGGTTTGCCCGGCCCTTTTATTTAAATCAGAATAAGCCTCGCTTGAACACAGACAGACCTATGAGGGAGGCCAGCAGAACCTTCAGGTGAAATTGAGTGAAGCGCTATTCTAGTTGGGGCAAATGCACGCTTGGATAATTTCTATGTACTCTTGTGCATACGGCTGCCAATTCCATATTCATATGACCTGACAGCATCACACAGGTTATCAAGGTCAGGCAGCATTGAAAGTGTTGATGAGGGAATGTCAGAAGGTTTAGTGAGCTGAAACAGAATTTTGAAAAGGAGAGCCACGTCCTGGCAGTGACAAGAATAATAAGATAGGGGTGTGCTGTCTTCACTAAAGGCAAATGTATTTCATTTACAAGTTTAATGTCTCAGCTTTGTCTTGTTGCTTCCAAGACTGAATTTTGTTTGTTGAAACATTGCTGCAGCTGTGGAACGCAAGCTCTTATGGGATTGTTGGGGGAAGGTTAGGAGGTCTAAAAGTGGCCTTAGAACTGGAGGAGAGGAGCCTGCTGTATAGTCCTACAAGCTTCCACATTACAGTTTGACTTGTACATCCTGACCAGGTTTTTGCCTTATATTCTGGTTCTGAAAATCTACAATGCTACAACATTGTACAACTTATCTGCATTTTTTTAGTCTAATACATGTCAAGATGCAACAAACAATATTCTATCCCCAGGGCTTAACTTCAGCCAGCACACAGCCCTGGGATGTATTTTCAATATCAAGGAGCATGTCTAACCAATTATTACTTGCAATAGTTTTATCTGGGAATTTTCTGGCACGAAAATTCTTCAGGAATTTCAGAGTGTATTCTGTCATCATTACTGAATAACCTAAATCATTCCCCACAGATCTAGGATTAAAGAGTATGGTTTTGAGCCCCACTACCTCTCATTTTACAAATTAAGTACAGCCTGTTCTCAGAGGTTTCATTAGGCTGCATGCTGTTTCTGTCATGCAGTAATTCACTTCTAATGTTTAAGAAAAATATAACACATTTTTTTCTAAAAAATTAGCTATGTTCATTATTTATCAGAAAGCTTCTATCTCTGGCATGCACATGCACGAACGCACACACAGCACATACCAGACACAGAATACTTCAAGCAGTCAATCAAAATATGTACCTTTTGTGCTGGGCCTGAGCATTCCTTGTAGCTGAAGAAGCTCCAATGAGTAGAACTCAATACATTTCAATTGAGTATGACACACCATTATGACACACCAATATAAAGTCCAGATAAACTAGTTCTAACAAAAGAAGAGGAAATTTCTGGCATGGAGCATAAATATGCAAATCTGTTCAAAATGAAGTTAACTGAGTAAAGGATACATCCAGAGATCTACTTGTATTCATAAACCCATATCTACACTCAAGAGCCAAGCTACAAGTGACACCTGACACAGGTTGGACTCTTGTCAGCTTCCCTCAAGTTTTGATGGGAAATGTAGGCATCCTGGTCTTGCAGCTGTAATGGAGAGCCAAGCTGTAAAACCAGGGCGCCTACATTTCCCATCAAATCTTGAGGGAAGCTGACAAGTGTCCAACCTGTGTCAGGCGTCACTTGTAGCTTGGCTCTTAGAGTCCCCACTGATTTTACACCTACACCATTGTTTGTGTTTTGTACACATTCATGAGAAAATGTATGTTGCAACCACCTGGTATACCATACTGGTGTTACAGAAGTTTGAGGCACGGCTCTCTAGCAAAATAGCTTTCATCACTTGGATTAATTTCACTGTTGCACCAGCACATTTTGGAGTCTTCCTTCTTTTGTTTCCTTTATACCTCTCTCCACAAATGTAGCTTGCTGGGGAGATATAAAAGATAAAAGGGTTGTTGAATGGGATCTCAACAGTGACTTGCCTTACAGCTATAAATTAAACTATAGCCTGAGTGGCTTATCCATTCACCAGATTGTCTCCCTTGCTATTTGCATGCCATGCCAACTCTACATGGCATAGGATTATGAAGTCAAATATGAGGGGGGTTTTCTTTTCTCTACTGTTAATGCTTCATTTTTCACTGTTCTTGCTTTCTGCGTGGGAGCCTGAGGCAGTTCTGAATCACAGATGTTTAAGTAGATCAGAGTTCAGGATTATTTCAGTCCTAGGTCATCATGTCAAGTGCTGCTCTTTGCAACAATAGTTTGAAGGATTTAACTTCTTAAAGTGTCCAATTATCTCGAGTATGAGCATGCTGATCCAATATGGTTGCTATCACTCAGAGCAGCACTGTAATTGTAACCTGTATTTCTTGCAAGCATAATACAGGAAGACTGAATGTGGAGCCATTGGTGAAAGTTGAACAAGTAGAATGGTTCTGTTCTAGCCACACCTAGGGGGGAAGTTGCCAGGAGAGAGATTTGGGTTCATACTCCTCTAGCAACTAAATTTCTCTGCAGTTTTTCTCAGCATTCAAACTGCAACATTCATATGACCATGAATTAGATTCATAAAGGATAAATCCATCAACAGCCACTAGCCCTGATGACCAAAGGAACTTCCATATACAAAGGCAGCAAGCCTCTCAATACCAGTGCTGGGAGGCAACATCAGGGGAAGGCCTCCATGCCCTGTTGGCCCTCCAAGTAACTGGTTGGACTCTGTGTAAAACAGGGTGCTGGAGTAGAGGGACCACTGGCCTGATCCAGCAGGGTTCTTTTTATGTTCTCCCATACTTTCTCTTAAATCTCCATTTCCTACAACATCTCCCTGTGCTCTGTGGGAAAATGATCTTATCTGGAATCTGATCAAAGTCTTTTCTTGAGATGTTTTTTTCCTTAGTCAGTTTTGGCTCAGTTCAGATATAACTTGGAACCGCGGTTTATTTTATCTGTGGTTAGTTTATGAAACCAGGTTTCAGCTTGCAGACAATATTCTGATTTGCATCTACAAATGCTGGTTCATTTCAGCCTGACATCTCTGTAGCTGTGGAACATTTGAGTGCAGCATTGGTGAGCAAACCAGGATGAAACCTCCCTTTGAAAGAAAAAGATGAGAGTAGAAGAACTTTAATACATTTTATTAACTAAATGAGTTTTAGTTTCATCCAGATATTCCTTTCAACTATTGCTTTTGATGATTGCTGTAGATTTGAGCTGAACTGAGTGACTTCTTCTGTATTGCCCCATTAATAGCTAGTTACTTCATATAGTTAGTTCAAAACCACTAGTAATTGTAAGCAGTGATCAAGAAGTCAACCACTGTTTTGTTTTCATAACCGTTCTGATATTCTTAAATTTTAAAGTTCCAGCTACACGTTTTAGGGGCTGTGAATAGAAGCAATCTTCCTACTTAAATTTCGCACAGCAACCAGGTAGGATCCCATTATTGGAACCATAAGCCAATATCCATTTAGCTTTAGCATGCTGATCGCTTGTACGAATGGAAAGATTTTCATTTCACTTGCTCATCATCTAGAGATGAACCACTGCAAACCTTATTACTGACTCTGTGCAATCTTCTGCCCCATTACCAACAATAATTTATCATGCTAGTAAAGTCACCTATTCATGTCAGGATGTCCTTGTTATTTTTACAGTCAGAACTATAAGAAAAGCCATGTCCACGCAATCTCGGAATGATTATTTTCATACACTCAGGAAAAGCAATATAAGCACAGCCTAGGATAAAGGAATTGTTCAGTGACACAAAAGCAGAAAGTTTGATTTTGAAGAATGCTAACTTTACTCCCAATCAGAAGCAGGATTCCAGAGAGCGAAAGTGCAGGGCAGGCAATATTTTAATTCTCCAGTTGAAAAAGGACACAGACAAAGGTATGCCGTGTACATTCTCTGTATGCTTCCAGTCTGAAAACAATAGAGATGCCAGCCCATGCTGGGGGCGGGGGATCCCCACTGCCCCCCACCACCACCACTACTCATTGGCTGCGAAGGGGGAAATGTGTGGGAAGGCTGACCAGAGCGCTCAGCAAAATGGCATGTAAGTTCTCTGAATGCTCCAGGTGATGTCACTTCCAGTTTAAACCAGAAGCAACAGGACCTCAGCCAAAACCTATGTTTGGGTCCACTTCTTAAAGAATCAGCCCCACTGAGACCCCATTGCTTCTGGTTTAAACCAGAGGTGACATTATCAGGAACATGCACAAGAGCAAGAAAAGCACATGAAGGAAGAGAAGCGCCCCCCCCCCCCAGTTTCAAGCACAGTGTGCTTTCTTTCTTGAATGCTGTTCTCCTGTTAAAAATAAAAATGATCCTGTGTCATGCCTAATGTGGCTCTCTCTCAAGAGTGGGGAGAACAACCAGGTGCGGCTGCAAGGGGCATTATTCACTGTGGGACCTTTGATCTGCATGCATCCTCTTAGCTGAAGAGGCTTAACAATTAACACTTTCTGTTTCCTCTTTCTATAACATGGCTTCTTGGCCAATGCCCAACCCTGCTGCCTGCTCTTCCACTGTAATAATTGTATATGTCAGTACTTTATAAGGACACACAACATAATTTTTTATTACAAATGATGGTGCTTCATATCAGACTTGGGATTAGGCTTTTAGTTTCAGTCAAAAGCCTAATGTCCTAGAAGCCACTCAACAAAAACCACTGTTGAAATTGAGAAGTAATAACAGTAAATGGTACAGTTCACAGCTGAAGACATTATAACAACCACCATAGCAGGTGTTGAATCAGCATCCCAAGGGAATACTGTTCTTCATACAGGCTCTTCTATATCACTCCTGTTCAAGTGTACAGTTGGTGTCAGTACCAGAGCACTGATAGGCCAGTACATCACCAGGCTAAGCTGTTTTGTGCACAGGACACCACTGCGCCACAAAAGCAACCACAATTAGAAGGACTGACGAAGAGAGTAAGAAGTTGCCCAGTCAGTCAGTCAGTCAGCAAATATGTGCTCTAAATATGTTACCCACACCCAGTTCTGGTAACAGAACAGTAACTTTTAAAATCTTGATTATCATCGTCCATGTTTTATGCAAGTTATGGTAATGGAACAGAATCTGGCTGTGAGGTTATTGCTGCTTGGCCCTTTCTTTTAAAAAGACAAAGCAGGTTAGATGACCTGTGGGAGCAAACACTCAGCATCCAAAGAACCAAAAAGAACAAGTTTTCGGAACACTGCTGTGTGATAGTGGGAGAAAAAGGGTAGTCTATTTTAAGGCAAGAAGAATGGGATGATATATAGCAAGGAGGAGCATGTGGTGCAATAAAGCATTCACAATAAAATAATATTTTGATACACACAAACTTCTGTGGAGATTTATAGGGAGGGAGTTTGGCTCATCACAATTTCTGTCAAGGGCAATACCTTGTAGAGAGCCCCAGTTACATTCCCCATACCTGTAACACTATCAATGGATGTACCTCCTTGGGGGAGAATCACATTTTCCAGTTTATAGAATAAAGCTGTCCTAAAGGAAATGCACTGTTCTAAAATGTGAGTTCAATTTCAAGTACTTGGTACTAGTAAAACTGGCATTATAAACAGAGAGTAAGGAGAGGGCCCATATTTTGCATTGTAATTTGGACCCTAGTAGTGTGAGACACTACAGAGATGGATTTTCCCCCTTTTGTGCTGGTGTCCCCGTGTGAAGACTTTTTTCCCATTGGGTAAATGATACCAATGATGCCTGAATTTCTGTTGAATTAAAAGCAGAAGGTAGTCACAACTTTGCTCCATTGTCCTTGCATACAATGCTATAGCAATCCCAGCTCAGCAGAGCTCTTGCTGTGTTTTAAACATTTATATGACACATTGCCATACATCACATTAAAATATAATCAGTTAAAAAGACCTCCTTCCAGGACAAGAGAACTCTGATGTCTTGCATGTCAGGCAAGAACGAGACAGGTGCTGCCCTGCCTCTCATGGCAGAATAGCAGTTGCTTGGATGGTGGCTCTCTAGCCCCTTTTCCCAAGACAAGAGTTCTTGAAGGCAAAATGAAGATATGCATAGAGGAAAACAAGTGGAAAATGTTACATCAAAATTGGTGGTGGGCAGTGCTGTCAAGTCACAGCCAACTTATGGTGACCCTGCAGGTTTTCAAGGCAAGAGATGTTCATGGGTGGTTTGCCATTACTTGCCTCTGTGTAGTGACCCTAGACTTTCTTGGTGATCTCCCATCCAAGTACTAACCAGGGCTAACCCTGTTTAACTTCCAAGATGTGACAAGATTGGGCTAGCCTGGGCCATCTAGATCAGGGTACATCAAAATGTTGTCATCTTTTTTCTAAGAAGATCCCTTGAGTAGAAGCTGAGGAAAATTCATCTCCTAGAACCATCCACGAGTATCTTTCTGTTTATAGTCTCTTATTTTCACTTTGCCCTGACCTGGATAGCCCAGGTGAGCCTGATCTCGTCAGATCTCAGAAGCTTTTGCAGAGTTGGCCTTGGTTAGTAATTAGAAGGGAGACAGGCAATGGCAAACCACCTCTGTTAGTCTCTTGCCATGCAAACCCCAGCAGGGGTCGCCATAAGTCAGCTATATGATTTGAGGGCACTTTCCATCATCATTTTCACATTAATGATTATAGTGTTTTACTTTTATTTTAAAAATCTTTAAAAACAATGTCAATTCCAGGTCATATCAAGGTTTTCTTATCTTTTCCAAAGTCTACTTTTTGCTGGATCTCATGTTGTTGTTCCTCTCCACAGAAATCTTTAGTGAAAGATTTATGCAATCTGAAGAGAGACCAGAGTATGTTGTTGTTGTTATTTTGTACTTCAGCTTCAGGGTTTACAGGATCAAGGTCTGCTTTTGAGGTGGAGGGTCAGCTCATATATTTTAAAATTTTAACTATTAACCTAGATGTTCAATGTCAAGAATGTAGTGTGAGCATTCAGCACTCAACATTCTAAAAATTTTTAGCAAGGACAAAATAGTGGAGTGCTGAAAGTTCACAGGTGTAAGAAGGAACATGCTTTGTAAAACCAACATCCATCAGGTGTGATGAGTGGTCTCCAAGGTATCATGGCAGTCTCCGTTTCTGATGGTGAGAGAAATAAGATGAATAGACTTTTGCTCTGAATTGGTATGCCTTAGGCTGTAAGGCATTTGAAAATTCAGAGCTTTCCCAGTGTGAATCTTTAATAGACCCCTTCCTGGTATGCTTAATTTGTGCCCTTAAGATAAAACTGAGCTACCAAAACAAATTTACTCTTTCATTGTGTTTAATACTCTTTTATCAAGAGCCATACTTTTTTCTAAAATGTCTGTATGCTACACACAAAATTCTGTCTAGAAGGAAAAGTCTGTTTCCTTTATATTTAAGGCTTATGATAGTGTGAGTGTGCTGTTTGAGACAGAATATCAGAATTGAGAGAACGAAGCTTAAATACTCATTCAGCTCTGAACTCTTTGGTCAACTTTGGGTCTATCACTGTCAGCCTGACCTACCTCAGAAAGTTGTGAAGATAAAATGTATGCCATCCTGCGCTCCTGAGATGAAGGGCAAGAGGAAAAAGTAAGCCCATTCTTGTAAAAGTAAGCTTCATGGTCGAGTGGCTATCATGAAGGCAGCAAAGAGGTCCACCCACAGACAAGATCATGCTTGGAGAATAGGAAACTATAAGTGGAGGACCCACAAAGACTTGCAGGGGGCATCTCATTTTCCCCTCCCCCACCATGTCTTCTTTCCCTTCCCTGGTCCCCCATGGCCTCTCTCCCTTTTCCTGCTTCCTTCTCTGCTTCCTACCCATCTTTGTCTGCCTCTTATCTTCAGCTTTCCTCCTTCCACCCCAGGCAGCACCTCCCCTGCAAGGGCTTAGGGAAGTACTTCACTTTTCCCTGTATTTCCTTCCCCACACTATTTTCACTTCTCTCTTACTGGTAGCCTGCATATGCTCACCTTTCCCTACATCCTTCTCTCCTTCAAACCCACTAAAACTTATCTTTTACCTGCCCTTCATCTACATTTACTAATTTACTTCATTTATATACTGCCTATCTCCTCAGTGGGTGAGGATCCAAAGCAGCTTACATCATTCTCCTTGCCTCCATGTTATCCTCAGAACAATCTTGAGAGGTAGGTTAGACTGAGACTGTGTGACTGGATCAAAGTTACCCAATGAGCTTCTACAGCAGTGTGGTGATTCAAAGCTGAGTCTCCCAGAACATACTCTGAAATTCTAACCACTACACTACACTGACTGTGGGGGAGGCTGCTGTTGAACAGTAACAAGTAGCCAGGCCTTGGTGAGTCATGGAAGTCATGTGGTATCAAGATGTCCAGGGGTAGCTTCTGGCCTGGGCCTGGCCTCAATGAGTCCTCCCTCAAAGGCCAAAACAGCCCTGAAAAGTGCTCTGCCCCACTCCTGCCTTTTACTGACAGAAACCAAACCTGGAATACTGGCTAAACTGTTATAGTTGCCTAGCAATAGCCACTGAGGGCATCTGGTTAAAGTTATGGGTGCTCCTTTCATCATTTGGGTTTTTTTTAAATGCCCCAATGTATTTTTTTCTTTTTAGATTTCAGATTTTTCTGCAAACCGGGGTCATTTTTCATGTGTGTAGGAAGATCTATCTTGGCCATTCATGGCTCTAATCTCAGCATTTAAGTATCCATAGATCAGGGCCACTTGGCTATTTGTGTATAAGATTATACAGAAAAATATTACTTTGGCAATTAAAAAGAAGGAAATGAACCCAGAAAATGGCCTGATGTGGACTGTGCATGCTTATCCAAGTAGGAAAACTTAAGCCTCTAAGAGTTTATATTATCTTGGAGGAAAGATGTGGGTTTGGAAGAAGGCATTTTCCAAATGTTCATCCCTTTCCCCAATCCCATGCATTTTCATATATTGTTGTATATGAATATTTGTATTTGCTTGATTGTGTGCAACAAGATATTAAAGTTCCTGCAAGAGTTGTGCATTTCTCAAAAATGGTTCATGAGCTGAACAACAGCCACTTTCTCCTTCTAGTAGAAAATATTCTCTCATAGCTACCAGCTGTAGATCAGAGACCACACAGTAAAAAAATCTTGAGCACGTAACTAATGCACAAACTTTGTCCTTGGCTTTAGTTTTTAGGAAGAGAGTTGGCTTTTTATACTTTAAAACCATTAAATTCTTTAAAACAAAATAAATCATACCATTCCAGTGGTACGCTCACAGAAAATATGACCTTCTGGAGCCATTTCTGCTGCAGTTGACTTCATTTGGATAGAACCAGAAGGCTTGATCGTGTTTTTATGATAAACATTGAGAGTTCTTCTTATGCCAGATTGCTGTTCCATTAATGCAAGCCGACACTGTATGGTTGTCTTGGAGCAGATAGTCACCATCTGAGAAAACGTGTGCTGACAGTGAGGCAGCATTCTTTTGTCTAAGGTTAAAGTACAGGAGCCCAGTTTGTTCCTTTTAGCTAATCTAATGCAGGATAATAGTATTGCAATGATGCCTTGCCTCTTTGTTCCAAGACATAGATGAGAGAGAACAACCTGTTGTTTGCGTATTCAATATGACATTCCTTTGAGTCAGTTGAAAGAGAGAGGGGCTGTAATGATAGCAGGGGCACAAGAGATCAGCGAGTGGATGTATGGAGGTTAGCCATTGTGGGAAACACCAGCAGAGAACTGAAATTAAGACAGCAGCCATTTTGAGTTCATCAGTAGCAAGAGTTTCAGAGGAGTGTTGTAAATGTAATGCATGTTTTCCGCATATCAGTCTTATGTGGCATCTTTTTACAGAGTTTGAAGCAGCAAGTATTACAGGGCGGGTGCAAAACTTGATATATCTTGCATAGCCATTGTAGCCAAGGACAAGAGTGGTACCTTAAGAATTTAGGGAACATCGTCAAAAAAAAATATTTCTTTTTGCCAAGTCTGTATGTTTATCAGTTTCTAACCCTGATAGCCCACTGACATCAGGGCTGCAGCCAGACTGGCCCATGCTTCCCTGGAGGCTAACTCTGAGGAGGACTAGAGTGGCTGACCAACCTGAAGATATGCAATGGCACAGGAGTGGCTGCACGAGGAAGCTGAAAAAGCTGCACCCAAGTGCATTGGCAGAAAGATACATGACTGGACTGTCTCAGTCTTGCTGAGTAGTGAATGGATCTCACCTTGCCCAGCTGAGCAGTAGCCCCAGGAAGAGGGTAGGGAAAGAGAAAGCAGTGTGAGAGGACAGTGTTTAAGAGGAGGGAAGTGACTGATAGGAAAAGTGATGCAAGCAAGGATTGGAGACAAGCAAGAAGTGAAGAAATGGAGGGAAGAGAGTTCACTGGCAGAGAGATTGTTGGCAGAGGATTAGGGAGGAAACAAAGAAAGAGCAGAGGACTACCCTGGAGAAGTCTTGAGAAAAGAAGCAGGAAGAAAGAGGGATAACAGAGGATGGGCATAAGCCTGCCTGCAAGCATCTAAAGAAAAGCAAGCCAAGTAGGACTGCTGGTCCCTTGGTGAGGTGGGGGAGCCCTCGTTCCCACCTTCCTCCCACCACCTCCACTCACTTGGCCAGCAGGGGAAAAGGCGCGGGAACGAGGCCTCCCAGAGTGGTGCGACATCACTACCAGGAGTGCACACACAGGCTTCACAGTGGAGCCTGCATGATGATGTCACTCCTAGGAGTGGCTTCATTGCACCATGGCATGAGGACATTGTACAGGTGAGTGTATATTTGTAAACAAACCCAATAGCAATGAACGCTAATATGCGATGCAAACATATTGGTTTATCAACCCAACTTCTGCCTCACATGACTCATGCCTCCTCTCTTTGCTCAAAATTCTTATGCTTCCACTCTGTGCTTGATGTAGACCTTCCCTAGACCTTCTCTGGAGTCTGGATCTTCCCTGGCGAGGGGCTGTGACTTTGTGGTAAAGCACATGCAAAAGGTCCCAGATTCAATCCCTGGCATTTCCCATTGAAAGATCTCAGACAGCAAGTGTTGGGAAATACCTGTCAGTGCCTTAAGACCCCAAAGAGCCACTGGCAGTCAGAGAAGACAATACTGGGCAAGATGATCTGACTTGAGATTAGGGGAGCTGCCTATGTCACCTTGGCTGAAAGAGGCAGCTTCCTGTGTTCCTGAAGTTTCCCTGATCTTTGCATCCTCTCATGTGTGGCTTTCTTTATTCCCTTGCTTCAGTGGTCAGTTCTGCTTCTTAAAGACCCCAGTGGATGGAGGCAATTTGATTAAATTTTCCTTGTGGCTCAAGAGGCCGACCTGTAAAGAACTCTCTTGAAGGTATTTGTGTTATCTTCCTGGTTCACTAAATACAATAAGCAAAGCAATAAAAAAGGAGCAGATATTTCATGTTTAGAAGACCTTTCTCTTTTAAAATTATGCAGGAATTGGAAGCAATCAGTATGAAAAGACAAGGAGATGCATTTGATTTTCACATCTTTCAACACAAAAAGAAAACCTCTAAAGCAAAAGATCATTTGTGCCATAGATGTTGCCAGCATCCCAAAAAAAATTCCTGTATAAGCTGTTTACATCTTACTAGTTTTGGGTGATGGGTCCCCTCACCATTGCCATCAGCACCATTTGGAATCAAATGCACAGATTTATGCATACACTGACTACTAACAAAAAGATACCTGGATAGCATACTTGGTAGGATAGCCATCAGTATAGTCATTTGTTGCATATTTAGTCAAGCCCTTTCAATCTAATAGAAGGAGAGCCAGTCACTTGACTTCACTGAAAGGAAATTAACACAGGAGCGGAGAAACTTGGAAGGTTTTGCTCTTGGTTTTAGTATCCTACTGTGCATATTAGAAGAATTCTCAATTAACAAATGTTTATCCTTCTCTCAGAAAGTGTTGTCATGCATATTCCATCTAATTGTTCTATCATTAACCATCTTGGATACATTCTTATAGCATGACCTTCTAAGGCAGCCCCCCGCCCTCCCAAGAAAACTTTAGGAACCGTAATAAAGTCTTATGTTGCCTTTTCTCATTTAATTCATGTTTTATTAGACCTAGAGTCAAGCGGAAAGGTCTTTCTGAAGATAGAGGTTAAACATATATTCTTGTGACATGGCATTGGCAAGTGCTTAGCTTACCTTGTCTTGGTGTTTCACAGCTCAAGGCCTAGAACCTGACTGCTCAGAGATAGTATATGGTGCTCACATCCTGGAGACATTTGTTTATTATTATTTAAAATTTTTCATTAGCCTGTCTACCTTGCAGGAACTCAAAGTAGCTTACAACAAGTTCACAACAGTTTAACTGGAATAACTGGTGACATCCATACCAAATCCTGGATAAAATAAGTTTATAATACTCCACATTCAGAATGATAGCAGGAAAGTGAGTTGTTTGTTCAAAGGAAGCTTCTTTTACCCACAAAGATCTCCAAGATGTCTGAACAGATAGCCTAAACATTGTCCCTCTGCTAGCAGTAAATCGTTTGAGGAGCTGAAATCCTTCAGAAATACATTTGTAGAGTGGGAAGGAGAAAGAAAGTTGTTATCTCCTCTTTGCATCTGGCAGATTTCTTTTTATGCAGCTGTCTTCCTTACTAAAAACCAGTTATTATTGGTTATTACATCTCCAGTGTATTGCTTTCTAGAATAGGCTATAGAACTTCCCTGCCAGTAGATCTGCAGCCTTTCTTAGCAAATAATGTTGTTAATGAAGAGCTGGAATTCTCTTCACCTACATCTCACTTACCCCACCTAGAGATCCACCTGTAGGAAAACAACAGAGCCTTTTGTACCAATGTAGGCTGAACCCTTCTTCATCAGTGGGTCTGCTTGTGGCTTCACACTTAATTCCCTGCTTCTGTTTGCATGTGCAAAATTAGGCGGCGGGGGGTGGGTTACTGCTTGCCCCTCTTGGCTGGTGCACAGACATCCTGGGATATAAGCAGGACTGCATCTTGCTGTCACTTGTTATTCCATGCTCTAGCTGAACTCTGAATGCAGGTTCACAGATAAACCTGAGAACCAGCTCAGCCATGGGAATAGAGCAGAAGAAATGGGGTCACCAAGGTTTTGTACACCACTTGCTGATAGCAAAGGATCCACTCATTATCCCACCACTGGCTTCTTGTAGTGTCAGGGCTCCAGCAGGCAAGCCTGACAGTTTTGTTTTTTCCTAAGGTTTTCTCAAGGGACTTGCCCAGCATTTTATTTTTTAGTTTTCCTTGCTATCCTTGCTCTAAGGAGCTCAAAGCAAAGACATTTCCCATCCAAGTAAAGGCCAGGCTCAGACTGGGTTCAGAGCTTAAGGTGTGGATCTATGCCTTTAGAAACAGCATGTGGCTAAGAAGTGACTTTGAAATCTACAAAGCCTGCAAATAGGAAACTCTAGAAACAAACTGTTATTTATTATGGCTGTCAACTGATTAAGGATTTGCAGTTGATTATTTTAGGACATCAGCAGAAGCACTATTTCTTGCATGTTTAACAAGGACAGTGGTCTCTCTCTTGACTAAATAATACAGACAGATTTTTCACTGCCTCTGCTGTGAGACTCAAGAAGTTTATACAGATTTTTCACAACAGCACCCCTCAGCACTGATTTTTTTCCTCAAAGGACAATTCCATTTAGAATTCAATTAAAGCCTACCTTTACAGTCTGCAGTGTGTGAATGAAGCAATCGGTTCCTTGAGTCCAACCCTATATTGGTCAGAGTCAAAAGCCAGCTTCAGAGTACAAAGCAGAATTGTTCTAACTAGCCATTGGACTAAAGCCATTCAAGTGAGAAATGTCTTGAGATCAACCCAGTTTGCAAAGCCTAAATCATTTACACTGAGCTGAAGGTTTCTGATTGCTTCTAATTGCTGATATGCGTAGGCAAAAGTGGGTTGGTTTGGGATCAATTCCATTTGTCTGACACTTCCTTCCTCCTAATATGCAGAAATAACGAACCTGTTCCAAAAGCAAAACACTCTGCTTATTATGCTTCCACTCTGCATTTTCTCTCCCAAACATTGTTTGGTGCCCCTAGAGGCTAATTATCACCTAAGAGATGTTAACAGCCAAATCATTGAAACTTCCAAAAGGTTTAGATCAAATACAAGCAAGATGTAGTTTGTATATTACTGCCCCATATTCCAGGAACAGCTGGTCTCCCGAGGTAGCAAGTGTGCACAGAGTTAATGAATTTGAGTATGTTTCAGGTAGACCTTTTAATCATAAATGTAATTGCAGTTGGTAGTTGTTTTAATTTTTAAATCTAGAGTATATGTTTGAATTTTTATTTAATTTAGTAATTCTAAAACATTTTCCTCTGAAGATGTTACTTTGGGTTGTTGGCATGCTCTGTGTCTTTGCAGGGCTGGTTCTGTGAATATTGTTTCTTTACTAACATCTCTCATACCTCCAGTTTCTCATTTACTAATCTGGGAATATATGTTGCACGGACAGGCTTATGCTCAACTTGACACTGGTGAGGAGATATTTACCTGTCTTCCGCTAAGCTCAGATTCATGCATTACTTCAAATGCTAGGATTTATGCTTGTTAAACTGGGAAGGCATGGCATGCATCAACCCTTCCTACACGTGGAACTGCTAGCAAAGGGAATTTCAACTCCAGATCCCACCATTATTACATTATCACGTTGTGCTTTCTCTATTGAAATAAACTAGCAATAAGAATTATTTTTTTAATCAAAAGGATCTATTAAACTAAAGAATTCTAAGTTCATCATTATAAATATTAAAATAACAATGTTGTTGTTATTATTGTATTATAACGATGACGACATCCCACTCTTTATCCAAGTAGTTTAGAGGCTAAGGTTGGAGATTATCTCATTTTAAAATATCTTAAGTTGAAATACAGAGAGCGGCACACAGGTTCACACACTAAACCACTTCTGAGCAAGGATTATAAAATAGATCTATTCAGTCTGATGTTTTGTCTTTTACACCGAACTGCTTGGGCTGGAATAACCAGTCATGCCACATAAAAGAAGAGGATCTGAATAAGGCTTTAGTATATAAAATGTGCCCTGCTGGATTAGATCAGTGGACCATCTATTCCAGCATTCTTTCTTACATAGTGGCCATCGGCCATGGAGGGCCTACAACACACATGGCATAAAGGTGAACACATTCCTCTTGACGTTTCCTCCTACCACTGGTATCCAGAGGTTTACTACATCTGGATGTGGAGGTTCCCTTTAGACCTCATGGACCGTAACCATTGATGGACCTATCCTCCATTCATCTGTCTAATCCTTTTTTCAGGCCATCTGGGCTAGTGGCCCTCCCTGCATTAGTTGGCAGCAGATTCCATAATTTAATTACTTATTGAGGTCTCTCAATTTTAGAGTCCTCAAAGGGCTATAAAAGGTTGGTGAAGCAGGAGTTCTTCACAGGAGCCATTTTCACTCAGCTAACCTTGTTCCTCCTTGTGCTTAATAATTCTAACCTTGTACTTAATAATTCTATCTTTGAAAATATTTTCTACTAATTTACCTGTTACAGACATTAGGCTGTAATTTCCTGGATACCCTCTAGATGCCTTTTAAAAAAAATCAGTGTTAACATTTGCTGCTTTCTAGTCCTCTGATACAGAGGCTGATTTTTGCAACGTTATATGTACCCAGTATAAAAGATCAACAATTTCATATTTGACTTCTTTGACCCCTCAAGTATATCCATCCACCTCCAGCGAGCTATTTCTTTTTAATTTGTCCATTAGCTCTATAACATCATCTCCATCCCATTTATTTAACTCAGTTATTCAGACACTCTACCCCCCAAACAACTGCTTTGGCACGGGTATCTGCCCCACATTTTCCACAGTGAAAATAGATGCAAAGAACTTACTTGAGTTCTCTGCCATCTTCTCAACTTCCTTAAGGAATTCTTTTACTCCTTTGTCATTCAGTGGCCCAACCGCCTCCCTGGCCAGCTTCCTGGTGCTGATACATTTTAAGAAATGCTTATTGGTTTGTCTTAATGTTTTTAGTAGCTCAGTAACTTTGTAGATATAGGGCTCTTTAACATAAGATCAATATTTCTTATCTGTAATTTTACTGTCAGTAGCCAGAAAACCACTTTTATGATTGCAACCATTAACCATGAGATACTCTTTAAATAACATTTGCCTCGACATGGGTGAATTTTAAATTATTCTCATGGAGAAAAAATGCATAAGATTGGCCATGCACATCAATTTTTCCCCCAACAAAGATTGGTATTCAGGCACTAACAGATATCTTGTGCTTCCTCGTGGCTGTTTCCGTGGTTGGTGGGCAGGGAGCATGTGGATGATCAGTTAAGAACCTACTCCACCCCACATCAGCTGTGATATTATATACCCTGGCCCCGAGTCTCTCTCCTTATTTCATATGTTTTCAGGTTTATAAGAGATTTATGTTTACACAGAGTGCAATGAGTCTACACATTTCATGGTACTTTGCCATGAAATGCATACTTTACCAGCTGTCCTTTGCATATTGGGGAGACCTAGTCGTGTGTTTATCACACATTCAGTTATTGACTGAGCTGGAAACATCCCTTCCCCTCTGGAATTGTTCCCTCTTCCTTAAAGCTCTTGTATGCTTCTGCAGCTTAAAAGAGCTTTTGGAGCCGTGGATGGAATCAAAGGTGGGGGGGGGGAGGGGGTTGTCCGCTGTAGCCCCGTACAGTGTACTTTACCCAAGCCTTTGGGAGGCTTCCTGCAAATCCAGAAACAAAGTTGTTCAGAAACAACTAGGCGGCTGAGCTGTTTGCTGGTATTCTAGAGGCTTGTTTAAATTTGATGACAGTTATTCCCACCCCCAAACCAATTCCAAACAAAGAGATCTGACTTTTCTGCTGCTTTTTTTCTTCTCCATCTCACAGAGTTCACTTGATACCCCCAAAATCATTATGTTTCTTAAAACGGAAACAAAAAACTCCCTTGGCCGTATACGTCTTTAGAAAATTTGAAATGATAACAATGGGCATTCACTGTGGTCTGGGCAAAGACACCCTGTTTCAGCAGGCGATAAATATGTCCTACAAAACTGCAAGCATTAATATAACATGAACACCCGTGGCATCTTCTGTGATTTCTACACAGCAGACGTGAGATTCAGTAACATGCCAGGAAGTACTCCTTGGGGAGGATGTGCTTGCTTGCCTTGATGTGCCTGGCTTTGCTGGAAAAATGTGCAGTTGGTACCCAGATGTGTCCTGATGCCAGTTGGTTTTTCTTGTCGATCCTTGTCAGTTCACTGGCATGATGAACCTACAGCTGAGATCTAGATAGGAAATGGACATGCACAGTTGTTCCTTTTTTTCTTATCTCCACAGCCAATTATATTCAATTCCACTTGTGACCTTAATATGTGAGATACAAAGCCAACCCCATGATAAGTAAATGTAATAATGTGGAATGCTACAAACTTCTGCTCTCTATATACTTTCAGTCAGTTCCGTCTCACCTTCTAGATTTCCAAAGTAGCAAAGTGCCATCTAGTGGATATTTGCTTGAGTCACAGCCTCCTAGGTGTTAAGAGTAGACTGAAGATATTTGTAACTGCCGCTAAAAATAGATGTAAAATGATAGTCTTTGGGATTTTATTTTCTGGGGCCTCTGTCAGTTTTTTGGAATATTTTTTATTCCTGTGAATCTACCATAGGGGTGGGGAGGGTGTCTATTATTGTGTATGGCTTTTCATAAAATGCCAGGCCACTGGTAAATTGATAAGCATTTGTTTAATCTAGTATAGGATATAGATAGTGCACAGCAAAAGGGGAACTAAAGGAATTTAGGGCTTGGGACTTTTGCTATCTGGGTTCCAATACAGACAGACCAGAAGCTAGACAGAACCTTAAATAACTGGACATTTACAGTCTTCTGCTAGTGTGTGATTATTTTTATTATTTCTTTGAAAGAAAGGCTCGGGGGGTGTGTGT
This sequence comes from Eublepharis macularius, assembly GCF_028583425.1. Taxonomy (NCBI): domain Eukaryota; kingdom Metazoa; phylum Chordata; class Lepidosauria; order Squamata; family Eublepharidae; genus Eublepharis; species Eublepharis macularius. The sequence goes on along the minus strand of NC_072795.1, from coordinate 61,581,986 downwards.
CAAGTTTCCTGGCTTCACCAAACAACCTTTGTCACACTGAAGTTCAATAATAATATAACTATGGCTTAGTGACCATTGAGTGACCCTTTGGGTCCGGGCGTTCTGTGCTTCCTTTTTCTCCTCCTATCACATAGTACAATTCCTTCCTTCCTTTCCTGTCTTGTGGCAAACCACAGGGTTGGAGCCATCACGTTACTGGTTAAAAAAAGGGCTCTCTTTTGACCACCAAAAGATGCTGTGCAGGAGTAACAGGCATGTACATGGACAAAAGCTGTCTGGGCTTGGTGTTTGTATTAAGGAGGATAATTATTTATTTATTTTTATTTGCTTAAGAAATTTCTGTGCCAACTCATCAGAGTTAAAATAATAAATGATCACTAGAAAAACAAGCAGTTAAAAGATGCCATAAAGGACATTGGGTGAGCTTGAATGAAAAAGTTGGCTGGATCCAGTCCATAGTTTACCGTTATATCCCAAACCAGCAAATTTATGTTTTGTATATGCTTTCCAACCCAGAACTAAGCACTTTAGTTTAATTCTATCTTATTCGAATTGTCCAGCTAACCAGTTTTGCCATCACAGTCCTAGACCTCTGAGATCAGTGCTGCATTGGATTGCTTCCTCCTTGGAATAATTGCCTGTGTTACTTGTGTAGCTTCAGCAGATTATTCTGCTACACGTTACACATGACGGAACCAGATTGCTGATGCTTCTGATGTCCTGAGAGAGACTGCAGTACCGTGTGGCATAAAGCAGTTGAGCAGTCCACATTCGTTTCAAAACAGGAGGAAAACCTTAATTTCCGGACAAAACATGCTGTGGTATTTTCAGGCAAATGAAGTTGAAACCACGAATTGCCCTGCTGTTTCCAGATCAGCAGTTTGTGAAAAATGATTAATGAGGCTCGTAAAGTCTCCAGTTGCATTTTCAGAAAGCAGCAGTCTTAGTTACTCTACTAGAATAATGAATAGTTTTATTATGATCAATCTGCGGCGTGTTGTGATGCTGCTTGCTTTTCCACTCTGCAGTCTCATATTTTGAACAGTTTTTCAGTACTCTTGGAAGACCAAAGTTTAGCCACCATTTTTACCATTTCTGTACATAGTTCCATGTGTGTTGGCTGGCTGTTTGCAAAATTACACGTGCCTGAGTTCTTTCTATAGTTGTCATCTTATTTTTGCATCCTGAAATACAAGCAGCATGGCTTGCACATGTTTCTTATCAGTGTATAAAACTGTATATGGATTTGGCAAACTGGGAGAATATAAAGAGTTTTTTCCAAAAGGTAAGTTCCATTGTACTAGATAGAGATTGCTTTTCAGCTTGGGTGGGTATCTAGACTGTTATGTCAACAACTAAAAGGGCGCAGAACAGTGCATTCTCACATTCATTCCACTAAGTTGTACTTTTCTGCATTCAGAAGTTTCAATGAAGCTTCAGTACAATTTCTGTGCATGTCCCAGTGAAACTAATGGAAATCATGCAGTGGCACTGATCAGTTGAATACTCCTCTAAACCACTGCAACAGATGTGTTAACTGGTATGGTTTACTGCCTCTTTGCAGATGATAGTTGTTTGGGGTGCTTTATAGTAAATCATTCAAGAACATATCCTAGGCTGTGAAAGGGAAGCTTAAAAGCAGACAGAGCATGATTTACAGCACCATCTGGCAAATCTATCCACCCCCTGTCTTTGTTTTATTTTGGACTAGCATATTTTAATTCTGCACAAATGTGTTTTTCTTTTGATCTACAGCAGTAGGATTTTTAGCAACCAAATGTTAGTGACTAAATAATGCTTTATAGTTTGTGTTTGATTCATCCTTCCAACAGCTTTGTGAGATAGATCACTCTTTAATAGTTCAGCCTGATCTTGTCAGATCTCAGAAGCTAAGCAGGGTCAGCCTTGGTTAGTAATTGGATCACAGACCTCCAATTAAAACCAGGGTTACAGAGGCAGACAATGGCAAACCACCTCTGTTAGTCTCTTGCCATGAAAACACTTCCAGAGGTCGTCGTAAGTCAGCTGTGACTTGAGGGCACTTCCTGTCACCACCACAGATGGGAAACGACAAGGTTTAAATCACCCAATATATTCATAGAAGAATGTGTTTGTTAGACCTAGTCAGGGCTCCTGGGTCCAAGTCTAACATTCCACAATAGCTGTCTTCCTTTCTGACACATCTTTATTCTATTGGTACCCACAGTTTTATATATAGGTCTCATAAGCAGCATTTTAGCAGGAACTTGCTGAGGTTGGAGCAAAAGTAATTGGGGAAGTAGGATTTATACTTGTTTTGAAATTTCTCTGATTTCCTACTCTCTTGTCTTGCTTTATTGAATGCCCCAGTTGTTGATCATGTTGTCTCATGCTATGTAATCCACTCTGAGTCTCAGTGAGAAAGGTAGAAAATAAAATAAATAGCTGGTGGCAGTTCTTATGGAATTTAACCATAAAATTCCAAGGGTCACCATGTTAATCTGATGCAACAAAAAGTCTTGTGGTACCTTAGATGTATTGTGGCATAAGCTTTCATAGTCTAGAGCCTACTTTTTCAGTGCTTGAAATGGTTCCCTTATTGGACTGCACAATGCCAACAATGTCCTTCTGCTCTGTACATTGGACAAACAAGCCAACCTCTGCGTAAAAGAATAAATGGACACAAATCTGACATTAAAAATGGCAACATCCAGAAACCAGTGGGAGAACACTTCAATCTACCAGGACATTCCATCAAGGACTTAAAGGTCACCATAGTTCAACAGACATATTTCAAAAATCCAACGGGAAGCTGCTGAACTGGAAATCATATGTAAATTTGACTCAGTAAGACTTGGATTGAATAAAGACTATGAATGGTTATCCCATTACCAAAAGTTACTGTCTTCAGACACTCTATTCAGATTCTGCCACGGAGGGGAGGGGTCACACCCAGCCTGGATTGTGCATTCCACCTCTTTCATGACTTCTTGTAACTTATTTACTTTTACATGACCCTTACTCCCTGCACCCTCTCCCCCCTCTCCTCGCCACCTATATATCTCTAGGCAGTTTCTTCATACCCTCCATGCATCTGACAAAGAGAGCTGTGGCTCTTGAAAGCTTGTGCTGCAATAAAGTTGGTTAGTCTTAAAGGTGCTACTGGACTCTCTACTATTTTGCTACTACAGACTAACACGGCTAACTCCTCTGGATCTTATTGGACTGATGTGCTTGTTTTATTTGCATTTGTTTGTTTGTTTGTTTGTTTGTTTGTTTGTTTGTTTGTTTGAGTTTCTTGCTAAAACTCAAGGTGAATACAAAATGGGGGCGGGGAATCAGTCAGACAGTAGAGAGACATCCTCTAAACAATGCAGTATAACTAGGATTACAGAACTGGAAAACAAGAACAAGAAAACAAAAGAAAAAAAAGAACTGTCCAAGGCATGAAATGCCGTAATGCTGAAAGTGGGTCACAAAGGTAGAAGACAATGCAGTGCATACACTGAGTTCAGAAAGAAGTAAAAAATAATAAAGTGAGGCCAAAAATGTCAGGCTTGCAAGAGATAGCAATAGCTGAGTCATACTGCTATGTAGAGCCCAAATGAATATAGAATGCAGTCAGCTGAATACAACAAGATGCTGTCAGCCTGAGGATGACTCACTCCCTTGAATGACTCACTCATAAAGATCTACAGTTCAGCCTGGGATCATTCCCTCCCATAGGCCTCAGTAGTAGAAGCCTGCCCTTGTTTGCTAACAGATTCCAGTCTGAAAACAGTTCTACCCTATATAAGGAGCCACTAAATGTAGATACAAAGCAAATAGCAAGCCCCTGTAATAAACTTTAGTGCCAACTCTGCCTCCATATGTTCTGACTAGACATCAAAGCATCAATCATTTCAATCAGGGCTTGGTCACATGCACATCTTCTAATGTGATATGTTATTATATACCACCATCATAGGCCAATAGACCAAACAGTTCAGCCAATTCACAAGATAATAGATACAAAAAAGACTCTTAAAATAGTAACAGTTAAAAACTAGTGAGGACTGCAACAAGGTTGTGTCAAGGGACCCAGGACCACAACCCACAGGAAAGAGGGTAGCTTTGTAAGCAATTATTCTAGGCATGAATTGAGCCTGTTAGAACCTGGTTACATACATAAAAATCAGGATTGTTAAAAAGAGGCTTCATCTACTGAGAATAGAAAGGACAAAGGGGAAAGAGAAAAAGGAAAGCTGGCTCCAGATTCCTCCACAGCCAAGAAAAGGGTGCCCCCCATGGGTTAGCCACAGGGCCGGCAGCCGCCTCGAGCGCTGAGGCGCCGGAGGGGGCGCCAGGGGCAGAAGCACACGCCGCAAAAATGGTGGTTGAGCGGGAGGGATGGGAAGTCACCCATGCGCTGCCACAGCCACCTGCTGCACCTGGCCCGCAGCTGCTGCAGCCTACCAGCCCTCCCGCTCCACGCTGCTGCTGCTGCCAGCACACGCCCCCGGCCAGGCACAGCAGCCACGGGCCAGTTGCGGCAAGCGTCCAGGGCGGTGCGCGGAGCAATGGAGCGGGAGGGCTGGGAGGACGCACGCGCGCCTCCCCAGCCACCCGCCATGACATCATCACGCAGTCCATGTGTGTGCACATGCATGCAGACCTGAAGCTGCCCCCGGCCTCAGGTGCCAGAAACCCTGGTGCCAGGCCTGGTTAGCCATACTGAAGGGCTGTTGGCCCTGCTGCCTTCCTCTGTTGTGTTTCATGAGGGCAGGGTTCATTGGAACATCTGCCACTATTGCTGCTATTACCGTTCCTAAGGTGTCAGCAACTACTGCTACTAGCCTACTTGGCAGCCTACTCTCTTCTCTCACATCACTACAGTTCCCAGATGTCTGTTGGTGGCAGGCAAACCCCTGGCAGTTTGCCCTCATGCCTGCCAATTGATTGGCAGGAAGTGGCAGGCCACCAAGTGATCACCCACCACCAGCAGGCAATCCCAGCCAGGCACAATGACATCACTTCTGGATGTGATGTCATCTTGCTTCAGCTGGGTGCACACATGAGTTTTGTGCGCACGCAAAGAAGAGGAACACCTGCAAGTACCAGGACACACACACACGCTGGATGCTTAGGAAACCTGGCTACCCTACTCATCACCAGTATGTGGAGAAAAGTGGCCTGTTTCTGACGTGTTGCTGTGCCTCCACTCTCTCCTATCTTCCCACCACCGTATTTCTCTTTGATGGGCAACAGGTCAGCCATATCTGGACAGGGCATTGGGACTCTGTGATGGTAACAAGCCTCCTTTGAAGTATGGTGGTTTGTGCAGGCACATCTAAGCCAGTAATTGTTAGCACATCAGCCTGGAAAGCTTCTTGAGATGTAGTGGGATAAGTGCCCAATTGGCCATGTCACAGGCAGAATTTCAGTCTCCCTATACATTCTGTAGACGATCTTAAAGTTGCCATGCGCTAATGGATTTAGGTGACCACTGCTAATGAAGTGTGCTTTAATGCAATAAAACTTGTGATACAATAAATTTGTTCTTGGAGAGCAGCAAAACTTTCTAAAGTTGTGTTACCTTGAAGACTATCTGTTCTTCAATAGTACCCATGCTCAGAAGAAAGGAATTTTGTGGCACTCCATGCAAAAGTACACACAAGAAAGGAAGGATGGTGCTTCTTTTGAGATGCCAACCCAGTGCTGCTTCTGCTTCATGGGGACATGCTGGTGAGTGGGGGGAGGGGTAATGGAATGGGAAGAGACAATTTGTGGGGGGGGGGGGGCTCTGTGCTGTGCTCACCTGGGTCCCCCTAGCCAACTTACTTGTGCAGGGCTTTTACAGCTTCCACACTGTAAATGGGCAAAATCTACAGTTGCCTGTACACACACATTCTCTCTCATGGCCCTCACTTTATGGAATGGCTTTCCACAAACTGCAAAACTGAATTATTTAGGAGGGCTTTTTACACAGATAGTAGGGATGTACTGTAAGGAAATGGTTCAAGAGATGCATTTCGTAAAGGGACAGGAACTGTAGACTATTTAACTCTGTACTGTCTGTTGTTATATGTTCCCATGGGGTGTTTAATATGTCATGTTAAATTGTTTGTGCTAGTTTCAGCATTGTTTTCAGCTCTGTATTGGATTTCTGCATGTTTTCCATTTCCACAAATTTTCATTTGCATCCATATTGTTTATTGAATTCCCCAGCTATTGATTGTATTGACTTACAGTGTATAAGTCCTTGAGTCCCTGTGAGAAGGTCGGACTACATATAATGTAAATAAATAAATATAAATAAGTGTTTGACAGCATTTATCCTATTTGGAGTCCTGAGAGAGAGTGCATCATAGATAAAATTATGCCTTAAATCATATTACCTAGGATATACCTGCCTTTCAGATCCCCATAAAATTCTTAATTGGCATACATGTTCCAGAGCAGAAGTGGAATATATTTTGTTTAGCAGACAGACTTGCAGTACAAAACATAGATGTTCTATTTTTACTCTTTTACAGTATAGTTATCAGTTGCTCTCCTGTTGTGTTTGACGAGGAGGAGAAGGATTTGGAAAGCTTTCGTGCAGCATTCATTAATCATTCCCATTCAGTATTACGCTCCTGCTCACTCTCTAGGTTACAGTTCCAGCCAGGTTTTAGTCTTTTGACCTATGCAAACAGCTACTAGATTAGTCTTATCTGCTGGATCCGTATATGACATGTGACAGGACCACAGAAAGCATTCACTAAGTTATGACTTGTGAGCAGAGGAGTGTGTTCACGAAGCTGCTCAACATTTCACATCATAAACAATTCATCTTTTTAACATCTCAAGGGAACCATACATCAATTTGGGGGAAAAAATCACCTTTCAGCATAAATGCCACTACCAAAATATTCGTTCACTTGATACTCACTAGCCCTTGACTGTTGGGAACATAAAATATGAAAAACAAAGTGGGTGTTTGCTTTTTATTCAAGACCTCAAGAAAGAGCCCTGAATTTTGTTGCCTTTTTGCTAATTTGCGTTGCAGTCTTTATTTTGTACAAGCGTTCACATAAACACAAGGGAACGGTGTGTTTGTTCTTTTCACTGGGAACATTGAAAAGGATGGTGGTTTTATTTTGTGTGCAGAAAAACAGGAAGAGACCTAATAAGCACCATATGAGAGGAAACAGGTTGAGGAAAATTAGACCTATTTGCTACCAATTATTATACACATATTAAATTACATTCAAACAGAAAGGACATGTTGTTATGTAAGGCTAGAAGAGAAAAAATGAAAATCGAATTGTGTAGCATTGGAGAGTGAAGAAGACTTAAGCAATGTGGCTTTCAAAGAGATGCTTTTTTAATAATGAGAGTCCATTCCTATTTATCAAATAAATGATATAGTACAGAAGTGGGAGCAAAATAATCTAGGGGCTCCCACTGGCCGAACACTGGCCTTTTTCCTTTTGAAAGCTTGTACAGTGACAAAGAGCTATATCATGGCTCTTGAAAGGGCCTAGTAAAATTTAAATCATATTTTTGCACATTATTACCATTTCTACTGCATACTTTCTGTGGGCATCAGTTGAATAGGTTCAACTGTATGGCAACAAGAGCCAGCAGAGAATGCTATTTTCCTTTCCTTAGTACATTGGTGACCTCCTGAGTGAACATCTCATTAAATGACACTGTGCCTAATGTTGGCATACCCTTAGAGAGATCAATAAATGCTCAGCAATTTCCTTAATTGCTTCCACAGTGCTGAACAATAAATTGTCTGGGTTGGTTTACCTAACATTCTTCTTTTATGGTGAGTCAAAGACCTGTGCAGATAAGCTTGCTTTATTTACTCGAAATCCATCATATTTTTGCCTAAGTCTGAACCTAGGGTTGCCAGCCTCCAGGTAGTGGCTGGAGATCTCCTGGAATTACAACTGGTCTCCAGGCCACAGAAATCAGTTCACCTGGAGAAAATGGCTACTTTTGCGGGTGGACTCTATGGAATTATGCCATGCCAAGGTCCTTTCCCTCCCCAAACCCCACTTTCTCCAGGTTTCTCCTCCCAGATCTCCAGGAATTTCCCAACTTGGGGCTGGCAACCCTATCTGAACCAGTTAAGACCTACTGATTTTTTTCCCATTAAGCAATTACCGGGGGGGGGGGCAGGAATTAACATTGTAGATTGTGGAACAGGCAAAGCTAAACTAGGACATATACTGGTGACTTTTCCCAGCTATTTATTTCAGCATAATATTCATAATTCTTTAGACAAAACTGAGCTTTATATAGATATGGTTAATTAATTTAGCCAGGACAAGTAAAGGAAACTGAAGGTAACCGCATTTTAAACCAGAAACCAGCAGAGACATTAGCAGACTGTGACAATTAATTCATCCTAGCAGATTTTAGGTTATCTGTTTGCAAATCCCTCATTGCAGCGCCATCTCCAATGGCAGGTATGATGGATTGAAGTGGAAGTACTTACAAGATAGAGCATGTAACTCCATTAGGCTGTGGCTTGAGGGGTTGTGAGTGTAATGGTGTGCAAAAACAATTGTTCTGCTGTCTTTAAAATACCTCTGAATGTCCAGTTCTGTGAGCAGTTGCACTTCATAGAGTCTGAGGCCTGCTTTCAGTTGTCACATCTGAAAGATCAGCATTGGTGCTTTTGTATGTGGTAACAAAAGGAAGAGAGCAGCCCACCCCCAATAGTTCCACATCTATACTGAGGTCTCCTCCCAACCACTGCCAACACAGAAGCAGTCATCAGGGTTTGTTTTCAGGCAGCTGCCCTCTTCCCTTGTCATGGCACACTGTTGCCGACACAAGAGAATTACTCATTCTTCCTCTGGGGAAGTAGGAAGGATCCCCACCCAGCTCTCGATTGTAATGCTTCTGTAATCATTTTAAAATTTTATTTACTGTGCTTGTGGACCACATTTCGACCAAATGGTCCCTAAGGAGATTTACAAACAATTTGGTAAACATTCGTTTTTTTAAAAATGCTCATATTCAACTCTACTGCTCTACAGTGTAACCAGGGGTCATTTCGTAGAAAAAGAGCTGGAGGAACTCATTAGCATAACTCATTAGCATATGGCACGGTCCTTGCCATCACCGGAAATGTGTAATTAGCATCACTGATTTGCATATACCACACCCCCTGACATCACCTGTCCTGGCTGTTTTGGACCCAATCCTGGCCATTCAGGGCCGAAATCGGGCCCAAAATGGCAAAAAAGGGTCTTAAAATGGCTGAAAAGGGGCCCAAAATGGTCAGGATCAGGCCGCTACTGAGCGAGAGAGTGATCCACCACCCGTCAGAGGCCCAATCCGGGCCGTTTCGGCCCCAATCCCGGCTGAAACGGGCTCAAAATGGCCGAGAGTCAGGTGGGCCACCTGACATGTGACCTCTTTGGGGAACTGCTGGAACTGTGTTCCTGCACGTTCCCCCTCAAAATGAGCCCTGAGTGTAACCAAATCAATCAGACCCTTCTGTAAAGACAGGTCTTCAGACACGTCCAAAATGGCTTCGGAGATATGCAAGCTCTCGGCACCTGAGGTAGGAAGGGAGCTCCATAGTAAGAACACCCTCCCCCCAGGTTCCTGCCACCTGAACTTGATCTAATGCTGGTTACTGGGGAAAGGTCCCGTATGTGGACATCAAATCTTGAGCTTGTTGAAATGAATGGAGGCAGTCCTTCAGATACTTCAGGCTTAAGCCAGAATTAATTTCAATGGAGATGGGGGATTGATCTCAAATACCTTTGTGACAGTTGACCGAATTCAAGTTAGCAGTGCAGGGTATATAACAGCCAACACTGGCAAGCAAGATGATCGCAGTCATAAGGTAAGGCAAATGGATACTGCCATGAATGAAGTACTGACCCAGTGTTTATCTAGCAACAGTTAATCAGAAAAGAGGACTTCGGTACATTCCTTTGCTGGCCCTTAGAATACAGTGCCAGAGGTCATCAGAAGCCAAAGATAAGTGGTACAAGCAAATCTGTTTTTAAAAATGTAGTCACTAAAAATAATTAAAGCACAAATCTCTAAAGTTAGCAACATTTGGTAATAGCTTGTCCCAGAGACGTGATGTCTTGTGTTATTACAAATCAAAGATGAGTAGCTATGATTAACCAACTACAAAGAAAGAGAAAGTACAGTCTCAGAAGAGAAAGGAGATAGGAAGTGATGTAAAACCCCATTAATGTAGCAAGAACATTTATACCCTACTATACTTTGTGTCATTTTTTATTGCACTCACTTCCCATTTGTAAAAAAAAGTTTCACAATAATAACCTATTTTGTATTTCATTATGTTTCTACTTATTGTTAGAATGGGACTAAGCTTTTTCTGGCCAGGTACTTTAATGTCCTACACTTTCAAAATCATTCATAAGATTCTTTAAGAATTATGTTAGCTTCTAAATGCCGGAAGAGGTGAATAGTATAGAGTGTTCTATGCTAAAAAGAGTTAAGCTTGTCATCTTAGCTGTGAAAGTCTTCTAGAACGTATTAGCCTGATGAATTAATCAACTGTAAATGTTTGAGCAGCAGTCATATCTGAATCTCATTTCATGAATAAGTAAAAGCAGAGGGATCGAGGAACCTTTCTACAAGAGAAAAGTCCAAAAGTGGAAATACAAACTAGGCTACTTGAGTGTAAATTGTGTCATTCAAACAGAACTCTTTTTTTACATTATCTTTTTTAACTTAAGTAAATGAGAAGGATGATTATTATTTTGGCAAAACAGCTTTCAACAACCAAGAAAGACCCTTGGGTTCTAATGCTACTGGGGGAGGTTGTGAGGGTTTTGTAGCAAGTTGGCTATGTATTGAAGAGGGCTCAAGATACGATGGCCATACTGCCAAAATTAATTGCTCAGATTCTTGGAAAGGACATCAGACACTTGAGCAATTGCCTAGTGGGCCAGCAGGGCCAGGGTTGACATTTGTTGACCTGTTGTCGACTAGATATATAAACAAGGGGTAAGACTAGTTCCCCCCCACACACACACACACACAACCTTTTTAAATTCTTGGTGTATACCCAGACGTACTGCAGTTACATTGAGGATGAACTGCAAGCTCAGTCACTGCTGAGGCTCTGGCTGATGCAGTTTTAATATTTGGCATTCTCCAACAGCTAAGCTGCTTCTTTATTCCAGCTCCCACTTCCCTAACTCTAAATGTACAAATAAGTTGATTATGGCTGCTGGATGGGGAGAGAGCATAGCATTACATCTCTGGGCTCAGTAATGTCTGTATATGTGTGTATATGATAATCTTGATGAATCTCCATTTACAGAGATATAAGTGTATAGTTATAGTTCCCTCTCTGTTAATTGGGTGGCCTTGGGACAGATCCCCTGTCTCAGCCTAATCCTACTCACTGTGTTGTTGCAAGAATAAAATGGAGGAAGGGAGAACCATGCATTCCTCCGTGAACTCCTTGAAGAAGGGGTGGGACAAAAAAGTGATGGATATGCTTTGACTATCACCAGTTAGTCACATATTCAGTTACAACAAAACTAGATACTGGGTGCCATCCTACTGGAGAAAGATTTACCTGGTTTGATAGCACTACTTGTGTGCATACTATCTTGAGGTCACTGATATGTTCTATTTTTATTTTTTTTATCTCTAGGAGAGAGAATATAATAACCATATTCCATGGTTCTGGGAGCTAGATTTGAAGAATTCAGTGCTGCAGTTCTAAGCATTTATTGTAAGGGCCAAAATATACATTATCTAGATCACAGATCTCTGTCAGCCTATTAAAGGTAAATTGCACATATGTAAAGCTGAACACAGAACAAATTTTGCTAGTCAAACCTGGGCTGCCTGCAGTATTATCATCAGTTTTAAAGGGGGAAAGGCATGCCCATTTTAAAAGTGTCTTTTTTCCTTTTATAGCTGCTGCTGATAGCATGGGAAGCCTGGTTCCAGTTAGCAGAACCAAGCAGGATTGAATGCCGCCTTCTCTTCCTGCATAGTCCCAATCTAAATCACAATTTCCTATGTGAGCAATTTACCTTTCATAGACTGGTGGAGCTCTATGATCTATATCAAAGGATTAGCCTCTGTGGTTGCAATCCTGTCCACTCGTACTTGGGATTAAGTCTTATTGAACTCAATGAAGCGCCATTAAAATCAACAGGATTTACTCAAGTAGTTGTTAGGACAGACTTAGTGAAGTGGACAGAAGTTGAGCAACATTCAAGTCCAGTAGACCAAAAAGATTTCCAGGATACAAGCTTTCAAGAGTCAAGTTCCCTTTGGTGGGACAGAAGTTGTGTGTCCTCCAGTGGTGTTTATACCTCCAGCTGTTTAACTTTTCTGTGTCCAATAAAAAGCTCCAGCCATGTGCCCACAACAGAATTTTCTTCCTCTCCTCTTCTTGGAAATCTTACAAAGATCGCATCTGTATTTAGGTGTTTTCAACTTTTCCATTTTCATCTTTTAAAAATATCTGAATGCGTTCTGTAAAGAAAACAATGACTCTTATTTCACACCAGTTTATTTCAGTTGTCCACTGGGGATTAGGAATCTGAGAGTGCCATGCAACCTCCAGCACTTAAATGTTAGTGAAGCACTTCATGGAAATTTGTGGAATGTATGCTTTGCCCCACTATGCCAACATATACAATGCCCTTTCTGTAGCAAAATGTACCATCAAAACAAGAGGATGCTCTTACAGCACTGAGCTGCTGCTCCAGATGCACAGGTGCTCTTTGATATTTTTCAGCAGATGGCCAGGGTCACAGTGAACTAATGTCTGCCTCTGTTATGCTGCGTAGGCATTCAGCGTCTTTCCATTTCCAGGCTTTTTGTGTCCTCAGTTTCCCTAACATTTTGCTAGAAAAACCTCTAAATCTTTTTTAAAGTAGGAGACCATAAGACTGAGCCCAAGTAACACATATGAGAAAAAATGGAGTCCCCACCCAACCAAATGTACCTTAAATGTGATTCTTTTGTAAGCTTTGCAGCCTCATATATCTGCAGCATTTTGTTCTTGTGCAGTGCCCAAAGACAGAAACATTGTGCTTGTGTGAACACATACAAGTACACCTGATGTGTGAACCAAAGTCAAGAGAGACCCAACATAACAGCTTTCCAACAAGGCTTATGGTTTAATAGATCTGTTTCAGCTCAGAAGTACCCCTTTTCTTCTCTATGGCTTCTTTTTTCTAGCACAAAAGAAGCTTACCATTTAGTGATAAATAAAATAGGGTATGTCATCATCAGGGCTGTTTGTTTGTTGTTGTTATATGTTCACTAATATTTTTGCAGAATCTGGTTATTAGGCACATGATGTGGATTCCAAAGGACATCAGATTTTTCAGCCAGTTTCTGGCTTTGGTGGCTGTGGAGAAAATGTTCATGGGCTGTTTGCTCGAAGCCCTGGGGACAGCTGCTCTGCCCTCTGCAGCAGTTCATTATATACTTTTTAGCCTCCAGAAAACTAACTGGGCCTTCGTTAAAGATAACTCATTTCACACCATAACAATTTTAAAAACTTAAAATGAGTAACTCCTATACATTAATGAATATATATATAAATTTATATATTTGTGTGTGTGTGTGATACGTGTGTTTTCTATTTAGCAATTTATATTTCCCCAGCACTTAGTCTAGATTCTTTAATAGATTCTTTAATAAAAGATTACCTTATGGAGAAAAAAAGTCCAAAATAAGATTTGGAATTTTTGTGGTTGGTCTAACTAAAAATACAGGGGGGCGGGAATCTCTCAGTTAACCATCTAAAATGAATAGGTTAAAAGGTTTAGCATCTGCACCAATCTCTGGAACATCTGGCATCACTTCCACATATCCTTCCGCTGTCATATTTTATCCCTGTCTGTTAGGGGTTTCAGAGCCCTGATGATTTAAATCAAACCTGCATCCTGGTCAAGGAAGATGAATCATGATTATGGACTGTTTTTAAAATGAATAAAAAAGAAATGCATGGGAGCTTGATTCCCCCTTCTACCATTCTCTATAAATGTTCCTTTATTAGACAGTGTGATATCTTTGACTTGGTGAGAGACTGGATAACAGACATATTTACTTGCTCTGCTTGCAAAACCAGAGTAGAACAGATTTTGGCCCTACTCTAGTGTTATTAAATTAAATCTGTCTCAGTAACTTAACTGGGGATTGCATTGAGGCTCCTGGTAAATTATTAGGAACTGTGAGGGTGTGAGTGTCACTTCCAGTTTGATCTTTCAGTCATTGCCTTTGATACACTTTTGAATTAAATGGCTGGCTTGTGCCAAAAAAAACCCAAATAGGAACTTTTAGAAAAATACTACATGCTTGCCCTAAGGAATGCAGAGATGGGTTTTAACCTGAACATTTAGGGCTTTGCTGCACACTTACGTATATACATGGGAATCTCATAATTGCAGCTGAATGTATAACTGCCTCTGTTGAAAGGAGTTGTGTCTGAGATTATCTGAAGAGAAACGAAAGCTCTGTTCGATGCAATGTTCCCATATGCGGATCCTTACGTGATACTGCATTTTTACTTTTTTATACTGTCTTTTTCTCCAGTGCAAACCCAAAGCAGCTTACATTGTTCTCATTTTCACCATTTTATCCTCGTTCATTGTATGACAAACATCTCATTTTAAATGAACTGAAGCAATTTTTTAAAAAAATTCTGTATTTTCTACTTAGACCACAAAAACACTGTATGATAAACATGTTTATGTGAACTTGCCCATAGTCCTTTCCGGAAGGAACAATCTTTGCTCAAACTACTTAAGTATGCATTTGGCTTTTTCTCTTTAAGATTTCAAGCATTATTTTCAGCCTTAGCAAACCACTGTCTTAGGGGAAATAATTCTGCTTCTGCCCTATTGAAAAAGACAAAGAGAGTGGGTAATGTATTGTCGAAGGCTTTCACGGCCAGAGAACGATGGTTGTTGTGGGTTTTCCGGGCTGTATTGCCGTGGTCTTTGTATAACTGTGCCCACATCGGGACCACAAAGCGTAGCATCCAGACAAGAATAAAAGAACATGAAAGACACTGCAGACTTGGACAACCTGAAAAATCAGCAGTGGCTGAACATAGCCTAACTCAAACAGGGCACAGTATCATTCCAGGACACCAAAATACTGGACAACACTTCCAACTACTTTGTCAGACTGCACAGGGAAGCCATTGAAATTCACAAGCATAAGCAAAACTTCAACAGGAAAGAAGAAACCTTAAGAATGAACAGAGCATGGTTTCCAGTTCTGAAAAACACCAGGCTAACAAAACACTCTATACTCGACAATAGCCCTGCAGAGAAGATTAGCACATCAAGCACCAATCCATATGCAAAAGAACCTCCTCAGGATACAGTGAAGCCTCCCGCCATTAGCATTCCACACCCTGGGAAACTCTTACAGGATGACTCAGCTCAACCCCACCCCTTCTGAGTAGATATAAATGACCTGCCAACATCTTTTCCACACTGTGACACTGAGAGATCTCTGTCTTTTGGTGCTACACCTCTGAAGATGCCAGGCACAGCTGCTGGTGAAACGTCAGGAACTACAATGCCAAGACCACGGCAATACAGCCCGGAAAACCCACAACAACCAGAGTGGGTAATTCTTGATCTTTCTGATCATTTTGGCCTACAGTGCCTGTCTAGAACATATCTGGTCCCCATATATAGGGTCATTTATTAAAGTATAGATATGGTTTTACATGCACAGTTCCTGTAATGTGTGACAGAGCTTTCCCATCTGGGTTGTGGGGGGGGGGGAATCCCCATTTATTTAAAAAATAGACATTAGCTTCTAGGAAGTAGAATGCATAGGGCTAACACCGAAAATATAATGCATTTAAAAACAAATGTTTTTATGACTGCAGTAAAGCAACAGGAATTGGTTATTTCACTAGTTGTATGTATACTTCCAAAATAGTAATTTCTGTCAGGAAGAGATAGAACAAGAGATTGCCTGGCCATTCCATATGTTTGTTAAAGCTGGATAGTGGTATATTGCCTGTTCCAAATGGTATAGTACTCCCTCTGAAAATCAGGATTGCAGCTTGGGGGGCATACTGCTTGGTTCAGCTTTTTGAGAACAATTCAAGGTGCTGTTTTTTACCTTTATAGCCAAAAATGATTTGGGTCCAGAGTACATGAAGAGCTACCTACTGCCATATAGTCCTGTATAAACTCTTCATGGTGATAACAAATGGTTTAATTTTTCTGCCCTAGTAAGTTGATCACAGCACATTTTTTGGTTTGCTGTTGCTTTCCATGATTCTCTCCTTCTTGCCATATAGTCCTGTACATCTCTCAAGATCTTCTTAGATGCTTGCCACAGGTATCCACACCAGATGGAATGGAGGTGGGTAGCTACTTGGGACAGGGCCTTCTGCAACAGCTGCACCACAAACTTCCCGGAGAGTTTAACAACTACTCAGTTTTCCCCATATTCACTTTAAAATACAATCACTGGACTTAAGAACACCAGTTATACCATCTCAGGTTCATTCACTTGTTCATCTTCCAATGTTACATACGCTATCAAGTTTCAGCAATGCCCTTCCACTCTGCATTGGACAAACAGGTCAGTCCCTACGGAAAAGAACAAATGGATATAAATCTGACATTAAAAAATCACAACACTCAAAAAACAGTGGGAGAACATTTTAATCTTCCAGGACATTCCATTAATGACCTAAAAGTGGCTGTCCTCAAATGAAGATGCTTCAAGGGCAGATTACAATGAGAGATTGTGGAATTTTAAGTTCATTTACAAGTTCAGAATAATGGAACTCCAGGGGATGAATAGAAACATGGGATTTGTATTGCCTAACTGAATTCTAAGGCATATAGTACTATGAAAGACCATCCATAAGCAAAAAGAGAATTAAAATATCGATGGGTCATTTGAATTCCAGTGATTTATTCTGACCTTGCAGTCTATTGCTAGAAGATGATATTGCAGAGCATGGCTGAAATGGAGGGGAGCTGCTTTCTGTAGCCTTTTGCCATATAAAACATTTATCACAAAAGAGTCTTATGAGAAAAAGAAGGCAAGTATTGACAATATTTAGATATTGATTGTTCTGTATCATATTACATGTTCATGATGCCCTAGTAGCAAAATAATTCTTTTATGATGTGTAGACTATTTATATACTTTTTTCTTTTTTGCAGGAAATTTTATTACATTACTCTGCTGAGAGATCCTGTATCCCGTTACCTCAGTGAATGGAGACATGTGCAGCGAGGAGCTACCTGGAAAACATCCTTGCACATGTGTGATGGCCGGACACCAACCCCTGAAGAGCTGCCATCGTGCTATGAAGGCACAGACTGGTCAGGTTGTACCCTTCAGGAGTTCATGGATTGCCCATATAACTTAGCCAACAACCGCCAAGTGAGGATGCTGGCTGATCTGAGTTTGGTGGGCTGCTATAATATGTCATTCATACCAGAAAACAAGCGAGCACAGATACTGCTGGAGAGTGCCAAGAAGAATCTTAAGGACATGGCCTTTTTTGGCTTGACAGAGTTCCAGAGAAAAACACAGTACTTATTTGAGAGAACTTTCAATCTGAAATTCATCAGGCCATTCATGCAGTACAACAGCACAAGGGCAGGTGGAGTGGAGGTAGACAACAATACCATACGAAGAATTGAGGAGCTTAATGATTTGGACATGCAGCTGTACGACTATGCAAAGGACCTCTTCCAACAGCGATATCAGTACAAGAGGCAGCTGGAGAGGATGGAGCAGAGGATAAAGAATCGGGAAGAGAGGCTTCTTCACCGGTCCAATGAGGCACTTCCCAAGGAAGAGACGGAAGAGCAAGGACGTTTGCCTACAGAGGACTACATGAGCCATATTATAGAGAAGTGGTAACCTTGAAAACAATTTTTTTTTACTGAGAACAGGATATTAAGGTTTCCATAAAAAAAGAACATGGAATTAAAAACACTCTTATTTAAAAACAGTCTGTAAAACAGAAGGTAGAATGCTTCTTTAAACAAAGGGTCTTTTTACTTTTTCTTATAAGACCAATGGGGTTCTTAATAAAATAAAATAAAACAAAAAAAAATTAAAGAGTCAATACTAGAAGGCTCAAATGCACAAGCATAGGCCCCCGGTGCTGAGGCCAAATACAGTGTAATGTTTCATTTCCTCATAGAGTCAAATCCAGAGGTTATGGGTTACCATAGCCTTTGTAATCATAACCACTCTTCTTCAATTTGATCTTCCAAAGTCTCAATGTTTTTTCCTTGTTCATGTGAGGTTTTCAGTTGTTAAAGTCATGATAATGGTGGTGAAACTGCCAGACAGTGACTTTGTCCCAGATACAGCTCCTTGGCCTCAGATGGAAACAATGGCCAAAAAGAAGAGCATATAATCAACACAAAGAAACAGGAAGGAAAAGAAGAAAAGCAGAGGATGAGAAGCCTTCAACAAGTAGACCTTGATCACATGTCAAGCACAGAGGTTTGGATATGTTGTACTGGTGTCTTGCATGCATAGACTCCACACTCACTCATACACACTGCATTAACAGAATAACTGAATTTGTGAACAAATATCCTCAACCTTTGCTTTACAAACAGGTATCCTAAAGCTTAGTAAATCCTATACAAGACATGGGTGATTTTATTACATATTCATGTGACTCTTTTATAAAGATGAATTGTGTGTGCATCAGTCTTTTTCATTTAAGAGGAGATAGTCCACTTGGGGTATAATATTTCATGCAAATGTAGTACCGTCACCTGGTCGATTGTTTTCATGCTAGAGCTTGCTGATGCCTAAAAATATCCTTTGCTCCAATGCGGGTATTTCTTTAATTAGACACAAATATTAAAAATTCAGAGTACTCTCCTTATCTGATATGACATATTTTGTCATGAACATCAGTGGCTGCAATAAAGATAGGCACATTTAAACCCCATACATGGCTGGACACACGTATTCAACTGGGCACTTTAGCTCCATTTATTTCAACATGATTTGGATGCAACTAAGTTTTGCTAGATTACTTCCATTGCTGTCTATAGGTGTGATAATTGTTGCATTACTGACCTTATAAGACAACATTGCATATCACTTTTTTACACGATAGACAGTTTGCCTTGACTTTTCATTGTGAACAAAACAGCTGCATTAGAAGACTGGAAATCTTAATTGAGCTTCAGGTTTTGATTCTATCAGCCTTTTTATAGCCACACAGTATTCCTTTCTTGAACACCATACATTTTTTTTCAGAGCGTTTCCAATGATAAGTTTGATCTCCCCATTTCAAGTGTTGGTTTTATTTCTTTTCTATGCACATCTTGTGAATTGGTCTGAACAATGCAAAAACAAATTGTGTTCATTACCTTCCTTGACTGTTTCTTCCTATCCCTAGAAGGTGAATTGTCTGTATTAGCGATCAAGTCTGATTGAGTGTGTTGCAAAAATTTGCAACAAGTGGACCCACCAACTTTATTTTCAAATAAGGGCTTCACTGCAAATCAGTCAGAGTAATGACAGTACAGAAGGTGATGCCCAAGTTTATCTAACTTCCATCTATGTAGCTTTGTCCTTTTAGTCATTCTCCACCAGACAGTCGATGAAAAGGATTTGGATCATATAGAAAGAAAAACTCAGTAAATAAATGAAGTTCTTAAAAAAAACACCATTTAATGGAGTGCTTATGTGATGAACTCGAATACCCAAGGGACCCTAACTACCCCCACATTGAAAGTTACAAAGGTTCTTAAGTACTTGACCAGATCAACCTGTCAATCAGTGCTAGTGCTATAACTTGTGTTGGCCTGTTAGTGCTTCTATGAAGAAGGCCTTCCTGTTCTGAGTGTACACAGCTGGCCATATATATTCACTTGAGGTTTAGGCAAGGAAAACCATCTCATCCTAGAATTATTGTTTTATTATTATCAGGGAAGTGGGGCGGGGGGCTGCATGTTTAAAATTCTAAAATTGGAAATAATGGCAGTTTGCTAATGTCTAGGACACCTGTGCATTTCTATAACTAAAGGAAACCTTTCTTAAAAAGATGTTTTTATCAAATTCTTTACCCGCAAAATGTATGTCAGCTATAGGAGGCAACTGTTTTTTATGCAGTACATGTAGCTTTACCCAATGGCTTTCCACTGTGCATTCAAAGTTATAGATCTATAATAGAAAAATGCAGCTCGTCCATATTCATAGTGCACAGAGTGGAAAGCCTGCTGTGTTCTCCTTTGTACAATTCATACCAGGTTCCAAGGGCCAAAATTTGCTTCTGCATATTTAGCTGCATGATCAAAGACAAAACTTACAGTATTGTTCTTTGTATCTAAATTTAACTTCCACAAAAACCTGAATATATCTTAATAGGCCTGCCTATGGGAACATTCTGGAACATTAGTAGTAGGCTTTCTCCAACATTTTCTTTGTATAATAATAATATAACAACAAGCTAAAGAAATAAAACTACTGAATATGCTTATCAACTTCACTTAAATCTGCCAAAGGAAAGTGAGTGGGTGTGCGATCTTTTGTGCTCAGAATTCATTACCTATAGCTGAGGGGGGGATGAAGAGGGTATACCTCCATTTCAGATCTCAGATCTCCTTCCTTATTTTTACTTCATATAAATGAAGAACATTAATCTTTACCCATTACAAAATGAGTTGTACTAGTTGACATTTCAAAATTGTTTGAATTGCATCTAGGTTGTACTTAAATCTAGAAGACAACTAAAAGCAAAGGAACTACAACAGGAAACAAAAAAAACCTGGCTGAGCCCTTGCCTAAGTTAATACAAGGGCAGAAAAGGAACAGTTTAAATTTTTACTCTGATGCCAAATTTCCTGACTTTATAAGCATTTTAGGGAAGTTAACATAGTATTAATATAGTTCATTGTAATTTATATGGATGGACTGCTGTTTGGTGTGGCACCAGATGTTTTGGGAGTAGATTGGTGCTATGAAAAATAAAGTACATGCAGAGTTGAAAAACTGAAATACTGCTTACACCTGGGTAGGCTATGTTTTTGCATGGACGATGGTCTACCTTTCATATTCCATGTCAATTGTTGAACTTTTCTGCTGTTCACAGCTGCCTACATAGTATGCAACCACAAGCTGCATGGTGTTGGAGGTGTCGTCGGTATTTCTGCTGCGACTGTTTCAAGTCAGCCATGCAAGTAATTGCAGTAAAAACTTCAGAAACGCTTCCAGCCACACACACCATTCTTACCCTTCCTCCCAGAACCTATAGTCCTATAGGCAGAGTGGCCAGGTAACCAGCAGGAGACCTTGGGTGGACATCATTTCCGGAAAAACTCAGCAGAAACATCACACTTCTCCTAGAACGGCCAGAAACTCTATGGTAAAACCATCTTTTCCAGGGTTCCCTTGGAAATGATGCCAGTCCTCTCTAGAAATTATCTGCTGATTCCTAGAAAAGCATAATGTCACACCATTGCTAACAGCATTTTTTTTCTTTCTCTTGCCAGCTGCTGGAGTGCCAAAGGGCACATGGCAATGCTACCTGTAGGATTTTAGCCTTATCCTTTTAAACAAAGGAGGATTTTGTAGCGCTACCTGCCAGGCAGCGTTGCCTCAGCGAAGGAAGCTAAGAAATTATTTTGATGGATGCCTTCTGTAGGTAAGATTTGCTGAGGCCAATGAAAGGACTCTGAGGAAACCAAGGAGAAAGACAGATTAGACCTCAGCCTAGCAAAGCATTTTTCATTATAACTTTAATGGTTATGTTATCAGTCTACTGTGTTTGTAGGACTGTTCCAAAAAAGCTATAATTAGTAACACTTTGGGGTAAGTAGATATGCTTAATGAAGATGATAGCAGCTTTCACTAGCACTGCTAATGCTGAAAATGAAAGGGTCGGGGAAAGAATATTTGCAAAAGTATCAACTTTCATGCAAGGTCTTTGCTATTTTTGTTCTACAGTTGCTGTGCCACCTGCACTGGTACTGCCAAGTAGCTGCAATCAGCATGAGGACTGGCAGACTCCCTGTGTGGATTGTACAGAATAATCAGTAGGGAACAGCAACAAAATTACAATCTTGAAATACTTTGCCAGTGTCCTGTAACACCCGCTCATATTTGTGCCAATGAGTTTTTTTTACAGTATCTCCTCTACTGAAGATGGTTAACAGAACAGGGTTATGAGGATGAAGGCGTTTAGCTAAGCAGATTTAGTCCAGTTCTTCAAATGTCTCTCCTTCTATGATAACAATGATGGCAAAGGCTTGGACAGAAACCTTAAGTGTTCTGCATCCAGGTCACAACATCCATCACCAAACCTGCTGGCCAGTTCTCACTCGGCCCTCTTTTTGGAACAGTCCGCCTACACAACTAGGAAAGCAAGTGGGCATGCAACGTCAGCTCATTATGTAACCAGGTAGTTAAAGGCTCTTGCTCCCTCCTTGCAATTAACTAAGTACTAGATTCTCGCCACCCAAGCACCTGGCATCTTCAAGAAGCAGTCGTCGTTACTGGACAGTGTCTTGGATATCTTTAGCTCAGCCAGTCACATCAGAGCCACTTCATAGGAGCAGCGTCTGCCTTGAGTCAAACTTTTACTTCCAACACACTGTGATACTCTTTGACACTGCGTAATCTGGCCTCAGAAAGCAGCAAAAATGCCCACAATACTATTCAAGCCTCATTTTACACAGGGGCTTTTCTGTAGTCAACTGGAAATGTGTGCACATTCAGTTTGTAGGTTGGTTGCTCACTGGTGATATGACAGACAAGGACATTAAAGGGCTTTCTCTTTGGAGGTGCATTTGCCACACCCAATTGCTGCATTACACATGGACATGGATCTTCTTTAGCCCACACTGATCCCTCACTTGCTTGAATGACAAACACACATTGCACAAGGCAATGTCGATCTGAGGTTGGTTCATGTTACATCAGACCTTTTCAAGGACTTCTGAACATTCAGCTTAGTGCTAAAGAATCAAACTGAATATATGTGATGCAGAAGAGCCTTAATTGTAATAGGAGCATCAGTCGTCTTCTCACCTATTAGATGAGCCACAGTTTCAGGGTTGTTCTAACCAGGCCCTATAAAGCCTTGTATCTGTTTGAGCCATTCAGCCCTCCATAGCTATCTGGATAACAAACAGCAGCACTACAAGCAATCTTCATTCAGGTCATTCCTATTGTTTAGCACCAGGAGATGCTTCAAATTGGAGCTCTTTGGCAGGTTGTACATTGAATCCCTTTTTATTAAATGATACTACTAGTAAGATTGAATTCAAAGGTTTCAGTGGCCAGAGCAAAGTCTGAACTGGGCCAATTTAAAAAGCACACAGCAGTTAGCCAACAAAAACACTGCCTTTTGGGACTTGTCTGCACAAACTCATGCATCGAGTTACCTGATCTATAGGAAGGAACTGGTATTTGTTTAATGGCTATTAAAATTTTGCTCCACCCTCTGTCAATATTTTTGGTTTCAAAAAAATCTGAGGGGCATAATATGCAAGTGAACATCCCCTACCTCCACTCTGATCCACCCTTACCTTTCCCTTTCTCAGGTGTCCCTTCCACATGCTGAACTTGAGAGCTGAGCTATGAAAAGTGATTATGTTAAACTTATTTTCAGAGGATGATTTGTTTTGTACATATTGGAATGTTTTTAACTTATTTTTATTGCCTCTTTCAAACTGATTTTAAAAGTGCTTTTCAAAAATGCTCACTGTGACGTTCCCACATTTGTCAGTCACCTCAAACATTTTAGAGGTCTCCAAGATTTTCCACCTATACTCTTGGAATTCAATGAGATATCATGTCACCATGGCTTGCTTTGTTCATGTACTTCTTGCTTTCCCACTTCTGTACAAGAAATATCAGGAAATCCATGGGCAATTCAGATGTTGAGATCCCTTCCTTTCCTTGTGTGATTATTTGCCGAGTAAGTGAGTTTTACTCCTAATCTCTAAATACCCACTCTCTTTCCCACTTGAGCTCAACAGGCTCATACTATTGAAAGTAGCTGGGAGTATCCCAACAGTTGTTTTCCAATGGACTTAATCTGAAGGTCTGCGTGTCTGCTGCAGGAACTAAAAGCAATGTCTAAATTACACCAAGTAACATTTAAAGCTTTATGTATTTATTTATAGCTTCTTTTTAAAAAATGTTTAATGACAAGGGAGCTTTTCTTTTTTCAACAACAACTACAAAAATGGGTAAACAAAGTAAAGGAACAATAAGTAACTGTTTTTGTCTAGATCAAAACTGAATGTTAGCTGATTAAATAAATCCTAAAAACAGTTTCGTGTCTGGTTGTGTTCTGTTTGATCTCTCCAAGGTATAGTTCTCCACTGAACTGACAGGTTAAAAAGTATGAGAAATCCTTTTGCAATGCTGCATGTTACTGAAATTGCTAGGGACAGGGAGAAGATGAACTTTTCCTTGAAGTGCAGTAGATACATAATCGGTAAACAGAAGTAGGCAGAAAGTGCTAGTTTGGGTCTACTTCTATTCACTGTCAAATATGCTAACTGTTTTCTTTAGAAATACTAATATACATTATTATATTCATACAGCAGCAGTAATAATGTAAGGCAATATTAGATATTAGAACTTAAGTATTGCCATTGGTGCTTTGACTAGGGACGGGGAAATAAAAAAAATACCTGTAGAATCAAAAGTTATTCTCTATTCTTCTAGAATGCAAAACCTCATTAGTATGAAAGCACCATCTGGCTTCTGCTAATGGCTAGCAACAGCTTCTTGCACAGGAACAAGGGTAAATTAATGGCTGCAGCAAGATACCTGCAGGGAGAAGGGCTCCAGCTTGCTGCCTCATTAAAAGCTCCTGGCTGGGACCAAGCTCAAGCACCAGGAGATGAGAGAAAGAAACAGGGAAATATACATGCTCTGCAGATCATAGTCTACAATTTAGAGCCATGCAGCCTAAGACACTGTTGCACCAGTAGTCCAACTTATTTGCCTATGGGACAAGTTGTGTTTCAAATAAAGGTCTGCAGAAGTAGATAGTATATCTAGTCACGTATTGGGAAAGGAAAATAGTATGCTTCTGTAAAAGAACAAATTAGTTTACACATAAAATAAATCCCCCAAGCAGAATCAGAAGTAAATTATGATATTTATGAGCAGTCTGTGGTCTAAATCCAGACAAGGAAAGTCAGGCTATGTCCTGTTGAAATCAATAGGTTGTGACTTAGTTGCAGTTAACTTAATTCCCATTAATCTAAGCATAATGTGCAATGCTACCTGAACAGATTCCATCATCTTCAGTGGTCTTTCAAGAGCATAACTCTGCCTAGGGCTGCGGGTCATGGGCCACGCTGGGAGCGCTCCCACACTCCCCAGGGGGCCAAATGAGGCCATTGCGGAGCATGGCAATGCTCCTGCGCTATGCAGCAGCCCAATTCAGGCTGAATTCGGCCTGAATCGGGCCACTGCAAAGCACGGGAGCATTCCTGTGCCCCACGGTGGCCCAATTTGGGTGCACTGTGCTGCCCAGGGGTGTGCTCCGGGAGGCATTCCCCCTCACCAGCCAGGTAAGCAGGACAGGAAGTGGAGGGTGGGAGTGGGGGATCTCCTGCCCCCAGCAGGGGACTGGCATCCCTACTAATATACCAGTGTTATTCCACTAATATGTTATTTGTGCATATGGATCTCATTCAGAGTGGCATGAACGACAACATGGAAGCTACCCACCCTGAATGACAATATGGAAACTATCCACGCTTTTTTGAACAACATGGAAACTCCCTGATCCCCCTATCACCCCCCCCCAACATATTTTCCCTTCTTCTTATCCTCTCTTATAATATTTCATTGAATCCTCTTGTTTTCTAAACTTTCTCAATTCTTGTCCTTACTTTCAAAGCTCTCCAAAGCCATGCTGTTCCTTATCCCTCATGTCCTAAGACACCATTTTTCCTGGGTACCTCACTGGTTTCTACTACCCTCCAGACATCCAAAGTCATCTTGTTTCCTCAAAAAAATCCACCATTTCTCCCCTATCATTTTGCATGCCTAGAAATGCCTTACACCTCTCAGATCCCTGCTCCCCCAAAGTCTTTGACTCAACCCTTTATTCCCCTTTCCTACTAAAGTCTAAACATGTAATGGGAATAGGCACTGCCCCTGACTCTTCCTCTGTTCCTACCCTGCATTACCTTCTTTTTGTCAAATCTTACCTTGCATTGTAATCTCCTGGAGGCAGAAACCTGTTCTCTTGTACTTTGTAAAACACCATGTATACTAAGAGCACTGCATTAAAAATTATGTTGTATATGTTATTGAAGTTGCCCGATGCCAAGTCAAACCATAGGTCTATCTAGCGCAGCATTGTCTTATTCTGACTGGCAATGGCTTTGCAGTTTCTCAGGCAGAAAGAAAGTCTTTCCCAGCAGCCTGACCTGGGACTTTCTGCAGTCAAGTAGGTGCTCAAAGTTAAACTCTATGGAAGGTGGCAACTCTTCTCCAAGTTAAGGGAATTTCCACACAATCTTTTCTTCCTCCAAAATGAATGTTCTTTTAGCATACACTCCACAAACGTTTTGCATGGATTGTAGATTAAGGAACTATCACATTTTCTGAGCAAACTACTGAATGAGCACCTGACCTCTTCCCCAGCCCCAGCCTGCACTGCATTCCAACTTGGGCCCTCTTTGGGCCTCACAGCACAAACTTTGATGTGTTTTTTAAAAGTGGCAAACTGCATATTATTCTTGTTGCTAAAACAGATGTTGCTGTATTAGCAGTCCAGGATGGTTCAGATGTGTTCTGAATGAACATGCAGGTAGACTTTAGGATAAGCAAGACATGTTTTGCCAATGATCAACTGCAGTTCAAGTTATTAAATAGGAAATCCAAACGAATGCAAAAATAAAACCACCTATCCTGGGATAATTAGCTTGCCACAGGAGGCGCAGAGGAACAGACATCTGGAAAAACTGACAGGTATGCACCCCTAATGCCACATTGCTGACAAATGATCTGTTTCTATTATACTTTTGTCACATTATGGGTTCCAGGATGGACTCCTGGGACAGGGGAGGATTGCTGCCTTAGGTCAACAGCCGTAGGTCTTTCTACTCCATATAACCAGCATTGTCTCTTATCAGAAAGCAGCTGCTCATTATTTTGCAGCCCCAGGTGACTGCCTGTTCTTTGGGGGATGAAAATCTGACCCTGACAATCCCAGCACCATAGCAGAAGGGCACATCTTTCGGTGTCATTAGCATGTAGTATGTGTCTAACCTAGGATTTCCTTTTCCATTTCTCCTCCTGCATGGCTTTGGGGACCTTTTCTGTTTTATTTGCAACTACAAAAGCAATACAATTCAGTTATGACATAACACAACCTTATAAATAGGTGTTCTATGTACAGTGCTGCCTTTCTTACTTCTTCATCATACCGCCAGTCAGCCGTCTGCAGACTTAAACTGATTTAACAATCCTCCTGTCGTGCCTGAGAACCTTTGGGACTGTAGTCCTGTGAAGGGAGCTAGGGATATCTAACTAGATCCTCAGCACCCTCAGCAAACTATAAAAGATGAACAAAATAATTAACAAAAACCAGGCTGGCTTTGGGCATGAAGGATGAAAATTTGAGAAGGGGTGGGTGGATGGGTAAGACTGTTCCCACAGGTATGGAAACTACAACCTTCTTGGATAGTTTGTAGACATAGGCCTGGTAGTTCTTTTCTCTTGATTTGTTGTAGCAGCCAGGTAATCACAATAATGGATGGAAAGTCAGTGCAACAAGCTGTAAATGCTGCCCAGGTGCTTTGCTTTCTGATCAAGACAGTTTTCCTGTTTCCTTTCCGATTCACCCTAGTTATCTCCCATCATCCTTTGACCATGAAGAGCTGAATCCCCAAGAGATCGGGGGAAATGGAATGTGTAACCATACCATTTGGCTATCTCAATAACAGAAGTCAGTATTGGAGTCAGAGCCAAGGGAGTGCTTTATACTACTTTCAGTATCCATAAGGACAGAGAAGCATTGGATCTGATGAAGAGGAATCTCAGCTGTTTTCTGTCCAAAACTTCTTGCTTTGTTGGGAGTATTTGTGTAAGCCCTCCCTCCATTGGAGTAACTGTGTTGTTTTATGGCACCAATTAGTCCATCTTCAAGGGAATGATCCCCACCAACGATTTCATCTCTAACACGACTAATGAAGGCTTTGAGAACAGTGGCTGGCAGAGTTGCTGTTAGATATTCTTTGTCATCAAAAACATTTTCCTTCTCTTTTGGATTGCAAATGTCTGTTACTTCAGCAGCAAGAAACAGTCTGGCCTTGCAAAGAAGTCCCCTCCCTTGACAGGAAGCAATTGTTAAACCTGCATCCTTTCAGTCCTTTTCTAGTAGATCTAGACAGCAGTCTGACTCCTGAAAAGGGATGTTATATAATGACCCAATATAAATTTGCATGCTCCTTTGACATGCAGCTCCTTGGACAAAGAATATTGTTTGGAGTTCCAGCTGCCTGGAAACCTAGGTGTGAATCAGGGAATGTTATTCACCCCACAGTGGTCAATCACAATCTAGTTTTCCACTTTAATGATAGTAATATATCCATATACTTTGGTATCTTTTCTTGAATCTATTTTAATTATAACACTCACTTGGTTGGCCAAGCTATCTAATTCTCAAGCCCTTCTTTCGTCCAAATTACTTGTGGAAAGGTGGTGACAACATAAATTGAGAGTGACCACTATAATACCAACAGTGACCTCACTATGTCCTCTAGATGGCCTGTTAAATTATCTTGGCATAGCACAAGAAATGGGGGCAATGGAATGTCAAACTTCCAACTGCTTATCATTGGGAAAGCCAAGAATATAGGTGAATGTTTACAGAATGTTTAAGGAACAGCAGGACTTTTCCTCTCTGCCCTTCTCTCTGGGAGCATTCTTCAGTCTCGTTAGGGCGATGGAAACCAGATGTTTGGTTAGTAAAATCCAATTCACATCAACTAGAAAGGCCCCTCATGGTATTCCAAATATCTTCAGACTATGCCCTTTTAGAGGCCTATTTCAAATATTATAATCAGGGTGCAATTATGCAAAATGGTGGAGATCCATTATCAGATTTTCTCTCTCTAAGTTTCTATAAATTGTAGTTGCCATGTATGCACTGAATCAAGATCATGATACTGAAGGAGAAGAGGTGGTAACCCTTTCTCCCCATGCTATTTTCCCTCTGTACATTGCCCCCATTGAGCTGCTATTTGACTTAATAGGGGCTCTGTAATGACAAATTCTTCTAGGGGGAAGGCAATTAACAGTGAGAAAATGGTACCAAGGAGAAGGTTAGCCCTCCTCTCCCAACCCCACAGTCCTGACCCAATTCTTCCCCCATCCCTTACCAGCTTCTGTTTATAGAAATGTAGGCAGGTGGGAGATTTGATCATAGATCTCTAATATTTTGTCTAGCTTTGCATCCTCAAGCTTAATTCCCTCAGATGAAAACATAGGCCTCCATCCAGGCCATACAACTTTGGATTACAAGTGGTGATTCATAAGCAAATGCTCCTCTATTTCTCCAAAATTTTCCTTGCACTGGCAAAGGAAGATTCTATGTGTGAAGTAGGACGCTACAAAAATAAGTCTACCTCATCTGGTGTTTGTGAAAACTAAATCCTAAACGGAAGAATTATTCTTCAGGACTAATTTTACCTTGATAGCTGACATCTAAAATAAATATATGGCAACCAGCTATGGCTTATTTCTTTTGAAAATACAGATAACGCAAATCACAGATAAAGCATCAAAAAGGACACGAGGCTCAGAAAATAGTCCCACCCATGTTGCTTAATCACCAAATTAATGTATCACCCATTAGCCATCAGACAGCCAGTGCTGTGTAGTGGTTACGGTGTTAGACCTGGGTTCAAATGCCCACACTGACTGCCTGCCAAGAAGCTTGCTGGATGACCTTGGAGCCAGTCACTCTCAGCCTCACCTTCCTCACAGGGCTGTTGTGAAGACAAAATGGGGAAGGACAAACTATATACACCACACTGAGCTCTTTAGAGGAAGGGTGGGGAAAACACACTAGATAAACAGATAAATAATGATTTATTGGTAAAATGTGACATAATTTAGTAATCTCCTTTCATATATGAGACAAAAACACTGAACATTCTTGAAGCATCTGCTTTTGCATACCTTTCAATGAGTGTATCCTGACGATAGGGATAAAGTGTTTGGAGATCTGGAGCTTACTACCTGGCTGCTGGACCCATACCCATTCTGACTGCTGGAAAAAACCTGCCACAGCAAGGCTATTCCAATGAATAGTACAAATAATGATTCACTGATAGATGGATCCATCCCTCTAGCTTCAAGAGAGGCAGAGGTACAGTCTCTGTTCAAGGGGGGGGGGGGGGTAGGAATCCTGGCATGTTTCAGATTCTGAATAACTTTTGGCCAGGGTCTAAACAGTCTTGGGGGGGGATCTCGTAAACAGTGGTGGCTTCCCAAACAAATGAGGTGTGGTGTGCTTAAGGAATCACAGGACATATGATCCAAAAACTCAAATCTGTAACACTGCAGAAGCTGAGATACATACGAAAAGTACTCTGCCAGAGCCTCATGGTCACAGTGAAGAACAGGGATGAAAAGACACTTGGACCTTTGTCCAAGTGTCTCACTCATACAGGAATGAATTAGGGGCCAAAGGCAATGAGACAAACTGTTCAGCTGCTGCTTGGTTTAAAACCAGAATTTCCATTAACATCCAGAATGTTACCATTTGTATTGGGTTTTGTGATCTTTATGGGGGATTACAGCTGCATGGTTGCACTGAGCTCTTATTTTTATTGCTTGGAATTATATTAGTGATGAACACATCCTCCCCCTCCCCCAGCATATTGCATCATCCTATACAAATATATTTTTAATTTTAAGACTATTGATATCTTGGATGTCTTTCTTCCCCTTTTATGGAAACTCATCAGCACCAAAAGTACTCAACTGTCATTATTTTTAAAAAGGCTGCCCAAGAGCAAAACAGCTCTCCCTACAACTTGATTGTCCCACCAGTTTAAGAATTTTTCCTTTTAGCTGGTAACATGCTTCTTTGATATGTACACAAAAACTGGAGCAATCCTTCAGCCCCAGTTTTTAAGAGCAGAAACATAATTATCCTTCCCCAACCCCACAGAGCAAAAATATTCCCATTATGTCAGGTTAGAATGTCATGCTAATGGTACAGTAGCACCTTTAAGACTAACCAACTTTACTGTAGCATAAGCTTTCGAGAATCACAGTTCTCTTTGTCAGATGCCTGGTACCATTAGCATATATCCTCTGGAAGAAGCCTTAAAAAAAAGATTTCCTTCAGAAGCCAAAGTGAGTTGAGGAGCCTGAATCTAAGGGATTCTGTGGATCTCTGAGATCCCTTGGATTCAGGCTCCTCAACTCACGTTGGCTTCTGAAGGAAACAATTTTTTTAAGGCTTCTTGCACCTTAAGGATAAAGCACTGTCCTGTTGTTAATGAAGCCATAACTCCAAATCCTGTTTTGGTCCAATTTTTGTTATTTTTGTTCTTGTATTTTATCCTTCAGGTAAGGAAATCCTCTGAAATTTTGATTGTTCAGGAATGAGCTTGTCTCCATTGAAGTCTCTCTTCCTGTTAAATACATATTTTAATCAGTTATAGAAAGAGAGAGTTTAAGGAGAACATTATTGTACATATCAGTATATCTAATTGTTAACCTTCCCATCTGTGGATACTTAAATCTGTGGATCGGGGCCATGGAAAGGGAAAGCAGATCTTACTACAAGCAGGGGAGAGAAGCAAGTTTGCAGAAAAATCCCAAAAGTAAAAAAATAGAGGGTGGGATTTTGATTAAAAAACTCCACCAAACTGAGAAGTTGTCTGTGCAAGCACATACAACTGTTCTTCAGAGGCAAGGGGCATGCAAGGAGAAGGAGTAAGGCAGGAGAAGGAGCAGCAGCCATTGCTCACTGCCTCTCCCCTCAGCTGCTGAGGCTGCAACTCTTCACAGCCACCCCTGCTGATGTGGCATCAAACTGAAGGCAGTCAGGGGAGGAAGTACAGGACTCGCCAGCCCTCCACCAAGGCAGAAATATTTGGAACAGGCAGGGGAGGAGACTCGGGGCTCTCAAGCTGACCTGCTGCTGAGATGGCAACACTCCTGCCCCCTGTCCTGCTGAGGCAGCAATGCAGGGGACAGAGCACAAGAGTCATGGCTGCTCCACTGCATTGAGGTGGCAATACTGGAGGTCGGTGGGGAAAGGAGGAGTAGAGGTCTAAGCCATGGGAGCAGCTTGGTAAGTAGGGGGGAGTGACAGAGAAGGATTCAGGGGGGAAGAAAAAGAGTAGGACGAGTAGGGATGCCAACATCCAGGTGGGGCCAGGAGATCGCCCTGAATTAAAACTGAGCTCCAGACTGCAGAGATCAATCCCCTGGAGAAAATGGCTGCTTTAGAGTGTGGATTCTATTGCATTATACCTCACTGAGTTCCCTTCCTTCCTCAAACCCCCAAATCCTCAGGTATTTCCCAACCTGGTGTTGGCAACCCTAAAGATGCATAACAAAAAAGGGATGGGATGGGAAAAAGAAAGAGTGGCGGTGAGTGACAGAGGAATGGGGAAGAGGGGTGGAAGTAAAGGCAAAGGAGATGGGATGACCCCTCCTGGCAAATTCCTTCCAGGAATTCCGCTTGTACTGCTCTAATTACATTGTTTTTAATGTTTTACTCTGCCCTAGGGCTCAGTGAGAAAGGTGAACTGTAAATGGAGTAAATAAATGAATGTTTTAATTCATATTAAAACATCCTTTATCAAGGCATTACCAGCCAGGAAGGGCAAGGCTCAAGATCGCAGGTAGTTGGTCTCACCTCTGCAAGGATCTTGTCCACATCTTCAGGTGCCACAAGATAAAAGGTATCCATACAAATTGAACAAGCAGATGCCAGAAGTACATCATCTGACCATGTATCCATGCCATTATCTAACTCAGAGAAACTCTTAGAGATTTTGCCTGCAAGGTATGTTCGGATATTAAGTTAAACTTTATAAAACTGAGAACACTGTACTTAATAATGTACTATCATTAAACACATAATAGCATATTAATTGTGGTCAAGACTGTGTACACTGGGATTATATAATACATATATTCGTACTACACTTGAGTAAAACCTTGTATTTCCTACCCCTCATTTCAAATGGAAAAAACACCACAGGCTATTCAGTGCCCTCCCAAATTTCTCATTAGAAAATCTGAAAAAGTCTGAGAACTTTTTCAATGCTATATATTTCTAATGAGTGAAAAGTTTTTTATGACAAGGTTCCTCTCAATCAAAAGAAGAAAATATAGGTGGGGGTTGTGCAGTGCTCCCACAAACTTCACAATTTTCCATTAAAAATACTGGAAAAAATCCTCAAACTTTTTATGCTGTACACTTTTGAGTGTGAAAAATCCTTGCCATCAGCAGCATTCCACTCATTCTAAAAGAGAAAATATTTCATAGGAGTTTTTTTCTCCACTCTAAACCTTAGTGCTTGAAAAGGGGGCCAGGGAACCTCCATTTCCTGACTTAACAGTAAGGTTTTATACTGACAAATAAGATCCATATGAAGATGGCTTCAGGAAAGAAGATTCCCCCAAAGCAAACTGGCTTCAAAAGAGCTTTTTAAAAGTACTGCTTAAAACATTATAGCATGTCAAAATGTAAAAATCATTATTAGAGTTATGTGAAGTCTGTTTAAATACCCAATTAATCTATCAAGGTCTCCTAAGATATAGATGGGGGGGTGGCAATTTATAAGGGACGATGATTTTATGACACTGATGAGGAAGTCTGAACTCTCAAACTCTATTAACATGAATGAATCATACAGTTTCCTTGTGAGTTAATTAGAAAATCATTTTTCTTAATATAATGAAGTTGTGTTTGATTCTAAGATTGCTGCGGCTGTCAGATTTATTATATCTCCAGATGGCCTAGTGAGCTCCCCCTCCGCACCCAGCAAAGATTTTTCAACATATTATGAAGTGAAGCTATAAACTTATAAAAGCTATCCAGTTTCTGTTGTGTTAATACATTTTCTAGGATTGCTGCTACCTTTGAAAGAAAAACCTTCAGAAAGGTACAGTTCACCTTTGGGGACTTCAATGAGTTCCACATGAGGGATGATGAATAGTCTGACAAAAGACTATTAATTAATTTGGCCAGAGGGCATTACAGCCATAACTCTAGCTAAATATTAGAATTATTAAAGGCAACATGTCCCTTAGATAAATTCTCTGTGCTCTGACAGTTCTCAGTTGGCTTCTTCCCAAGAAGAATATAAAATGGCTTGGGAAAGTGGGAACTAGGAGCCAAGGGGTTTGTATTCTAATTGCAGATCCTGATAAAGGAGGGACCATCTTGCAGAAAGACAGAACACAATGTCACATTGAGAATTTTTAATCTTAACAAGTGCAAAAAAACGGGTAAACTGTCACTGACAGAACAGAAAATGAAACAAAAGTCCCGGAACTACAAACCTGTAACGGTTATTTTCTTACATTCAGTTGTTTGCTTATAATCTATTTGGACTCTCCCTCTACTTTCATTTTAGGTTCTGATCCTGTCACTGAGCAGCTGCCCAACTTTTTCTCATCCTGTTGGTAGGCCTTTTGTTACCAGAGATGACATACTATCCTCTTCTTAGGAGTCTGAGACTAAGGACCTTTATATGCAATCATATACACATTTTTGAGCAAAACAAACAGCAATTCTTCATTTGCTGTGGAAGCTTGAAGCTATAACTTCAGCTGTGAAGATATCGTATATTTTTTGTACTTAAAAGCAATTAATTGAGGAAATCTATTCTTCCCCTAGCCAGTGCAGTCATTAACTATTGGATTTCATCTATGATATATCCACAGTTAAGGAACACAATCCTTTCCTTCCACATGCCATTTTGTGACTTATGAAAGCATAGTTTTTCTTTAGAAGTTGAGCATTTCCCCACTACTATCACCAATGTAGCACAGAAAAGCACAAGCTAGACTATCATTAAGAGAATGTGGTATAGTGGTTAGAGTGCCGGACTGAGATCTGGGAGATCCAGTTTTGAATCCTCATTCTGCTATGGAAACTCACTGGGTGATCCTAGGCCAGTCATACACTCTCTGCCTAACCTACTTCACAGGGTCGTTATGAGGATAAAATAGAGGAGAGGAGAATGATGTCAGCTATTTTGGGTCCCCATTGGGGAGACAGGTGGGGTAAAAATGAAGTAAAATAAAAAATAAAATGTTTTCTTCAGGCAGTGATGCCTTTTTCCTATTCTTTTTGTTCTCTGCCAGTTGTGAGCTTCCCACGCTCCCCCAATGGAGCTTCCCACTCTCCCCCAACGGAGAATACAATTATCTTGATTTTAAAAGGCAGAAGGCAGGAGAAATAATCATCAACACAACTATCCTCCCAACCGTTACGTGTTAACCTTTGCAATGGTTTCTGACACTGCACACCACACCAAGGAATTTCTGTCATTCTCCTGCTTTCTCCACAGCACCAAGGTTTCTTGCAGAAATTAAGGTCTGGAAAGAGAATCTGAGTCTTAGACATAAACACCCACCTAAGCTTGCAACCGATAACTGAGGGATTAAGTAAACTGACAGAGATAAAATGGGGTATTTAAAAAAAAACTGAATGAGAAGAAAGTTTATTTAAAACAACACAGACAGACATTACTAGACACAAAAATGGAGAAGTGACATTTTAACTTTCCAAGTATACATGCCAGGAAGAATCCCTTACAGGCAGACTAACACTTTTACATTTAATTCACAGCACTCCACTGTAATGTGCAGTGCCATCCTAAGCTAAGTTCCATCCTTCTAAGCCAAATGATTTCAGTGGGTTTAGAAAGACGTGGCTCTGTTTAGTATGGCAGTCAGTAACTATTGCAGTTCCACAACAGTTCCCACCCTCCTGTTACACTAACCCTCTTTTCAAACTCTCCTCTCTCCCTACAAGCTTTCAGCCTTGAACTGACAAAATCTTACCTGACTTCTGCTTCCTTATCCCACAACTTGTTGGCTAATACAATGCTGCTCTCTTTGGCTTTTTGGTTGCTGAATGCTTTCTTCTTCTCTTTATGCCACAACTAGAAATTAAAAAATCATCTTTGAATTTGGACACAGAAGACTATGCCGCAGTTGAGACAGAATTCTAGATATTGTCCTAAAAGCAGTATCTGTATATTTTCTTTATATGGTTTTTCTCTATGTTCATAAGAATGTAATTTTCTACAATAAAATGTGTGTGTGTGTCCCAGACTTGTATAACAATTACTAAAAAACATTTTATGAACTAAAATGAAAAACACACATACAATGACAAACATGACTAGACATGGGCACGAACCAAAAAAAATTAACAAACCAGCGGTTTGCGGTTCGGTGCCGACGATGATCCCGAGATCGCGAACCGCAACTAACATTTTCCGTTGCCGAATTGGTTCACAGTTCATGGTTCATGGGGCGCGGAACAGCTCCCTGTGGCACTTAGAGAGCCCATATTCCCAGGGAGTGTTTTGCAAGCTCTCCTACAGCCATCACCCAAGTTTGGACAAGATTGCAAAAGGGATCCTGGAGTTATACCCTGTCCAATCCAAGGCCCCCAGGAAACTCCCACAAAAATCCAAGCTCAATTGTACTCTCTGTCTCTCTCCCCAAAGGCTAGCAAGTGGCAAGCAAGAGCTCTGTCCCACTCCACTGTTTGCTGAAAGTGAAACTCAGCCTGGGAGCCCACGGCTATTTATAAGCACAGGTCCCACTGAGCAACGCAGGAGGTCTGTGTTTGGCCGTCAGAGCTGCCTATCAGGGTTTGCAGAGATGAGATTGGAGTGCCCGTGGCTACAGAACACCCCCTTCCCCCTCCCTCCCCTGGGTGTCTTCTCCAAACTTGTAACCGCTTTGCAGCTCCATGGTTGGAAGGAAGACCTGCCGATCAAGGTAAGCTGGGCTTCCATTCGAGTTTCCAGGGTGACAGAAGGAGCGCAGACAGAGTTCAGACATTCCCCCAGCTCTGTTGCCAGGGGAATTGATTGCTGGCGCCTGAGTGTCTGGCTTCCCAAACCGTGGCCAAATGCACCAAACCAGGCCTCCCCCAAACACTGGTTCATTGGCCGTGAACGATCACGAACCACCGGTTCGCAATCGTGCGATCACCAATTTTGTGGGTTTTTGAAGTTCGTAATGCAGTTCGTGCCCATCTCTAAACACGATGTTCATTACAGGTCAGCAATCTAATCACCTTTATTGTAGGAATCACCTCTCAGACTGAGGTCAAAGCCTCTAAGCCTACATGGGTGTGCAAGATTGGAAACTCTTCACTCAAAATACATTTTGTAGCCAATATATAGATAAAGGAAGAACAGCTACGTTAAAGATTTGTTATAAAGCTAGATGGTTAGCTGCTTGTTATTCCTTGAGAAATTTCCCTTTTTAAAGTAAGCTCTGTTTTCTCTTCTAACACAATATAAAATACCAAGGGAAATTGACCGTATGAAAACTGTCTAACAATCACTATAGAGACTCTGACCTTTAACCCAGTTCCAGTGTTGCACTTTATACTCAACATTCAACCCAATGCTGGCTGAAAATGGATTTCTTGTGAACATTTATGTTTTGCTGGGATGTACCTGAAGTGAAATAATTTTTAATTCCATCCATTGCAGATTAACATTTCATTATTCACTGATCTGCTAAAATTTCATTCCAAACTGTTTTTGATTTTTAATGCTGTAAATTTAGAATTTATTTCTAGAGGATAGCCAATTATTTTATATAGCAAGGTTTCCACGCCCCTATGGTCTATCTGTTTCTGCAGCAATAAACATTCAGCTCTACCCTGAAGATGCTCAGCTGCTGACCTATGCTAGGACTCCAGTGACCAGCAGGATTCACAGTTTTGCATTTTAGTTCTTAATTGTTAAAAATAAGCAGCAGAGTCAGCAGTAAGAATGGGCCAGTGCTTGTGCATCTCTTTGTCAAATCCTTTCAGTAGCTCAGGACTTGCTGACACTGAAACACTATGTTTGATCTTATCACTTGCTCTGTTCTTCATTAAATTAGCTTAAAAATGATAATATAAGGAATTTAGAAACCTCAGCATCCTTGGTTTACATAGGACAAAGGTAAGGCAGCTATGGCACATCAAGATATATTAGTGGTCCTCCAACTTTAGCACCCCCCCCATTTTGATTTTAAATGTTTCATGGACCTCCAGGCCCTCTCCTTCTCCCTCACCAATGCCAATCACAAGCCAGCAAACCCCCTTTTAAAGAATAAACAAAGCCAAGCATGCCCCAAGGAACCGTCTATCCTTTAGTGTGCTAAAAAAAAAACCAATATAAGAAACACACTTGCTACACTTTAAAAGCAAGCTTAAGTAACATTTTTTTTTGTCAGACACAATCTACAGTAGGGGTCCCCAACATGGCACCCACGGGCACCATGATACCAACCAAGTGTGTTTTTTAAAAGTGGGTGGGCCCAGGGGGGCTCTTGGCTAGCAGGGCTCAGACTGGCCATTGGAGATCTGAGGGGCTGGATTGATTGAAATAACATTTTGATGACAGCTACTAACAAAGTGTTGGCTTTATACTCATGCACTCACTCCTCTTTACTGTTAAAAATTACTCATCTTGTCCCCTGCACTTGGGTTTCCTCTGTCCGTGTGGAGGAGTGGAGGGGTCTTCCTCCTGCAGCAACCATGTTATGGTTGCCCCACCATCTTGTTTGCCCCACCATCTTCTCAGAATTCCAAATGTGCCCCCATGCTCAAAAAGGTTGAGGACAACATCAGGTCTCAAAGGATAGCTGATTCTATAGGGCTTTTACGGCAAGTAATAGGGTAGTCATAGATCAGAGGCAATTTAACGCATTACTCTAAAGTCTGTAATCCAAATTGTAATCAGTCTTTTTCATTCATTGATTGGAAGGGATTTTCTAACAGAGACAAGAAAATCTGTTAATGGTTAATAGCTTCTTGATCGAGGCCAGCTAACAGGTATGGGCAGGGTTTGGAAAAACTTTCAGAGCTTCTCATAGAAGTGGCAAAAGACCACCATCACACAAACCCCGATCTTTCAGCATTCAGCTGAAAACTATTATTGATTATTGTTTCCTGTGGGAGCAGACTGGCAAGTCTCGCTCTGTGGGTAAACCCTTTGCACTGGAAAATAGAGTGAAAATCAGTTCAGCTTTATACCATAAATAACTATTATTATAGTTTCTAAATTACTGCTCCCACTGAACCAGATCCTTTTTTCATGGTTTTTCATAATTTTATTAATGCTGTGCCCATGACAAGTGTTGTCCTATATATGGGGGTACGGCTGGATGTCATCAAAACAAAAAACTAATGTCTAGCCAACTGCAGAACTGTAGAAAAAAAATCAAGCAGAACACAAGAGGTTAACTTACAAATATCTCAATGAATCCATTCTCAAAATATGCTTTGGGCCTTCAACTTCCTTTACTTAAGGAGCATAAATGCAACATGAATATTACATTATGCCTTTTTATTACATGAATAAGCACCATACCCCTAACCATCAGCATATAGCAGAGCTTTCCAAAGCTAGCAGTGTACCCCTTTGATTATGGCCAGGTAGGTGAGTAGCCAAGAGGTGTCAGGAGGACTCGGAGTAGAAGCAGCCGTGTTGAGGCAAAGAGTTTGTATTTTTTGAAAATACTAGGTGCCACGATGAAATATTTAGGTGCCATAGCTCCTAGAATTTGTTGAGCCCTGAAATAGTAGCAGTAGCAATCATAGGTGAAACTGCTGGTGCACCAGAGTCTCCTGTATCCTTGCAGAGTCTCCTCATGACTATCCATGCAATAGTTATGACGTAATGGGTTGCCCCTTGGCCTGTCACCTGGAACTTGGCTCCTTGTCTTGTGCTCATAGATTTAGACGGTCAAACACTCTTTCAAGTTATAGTTACAGTGAGAACTGGAATTGCCAATCTCCAGGTAGGGCCTGGAGATCTTCTGGAATTTCAACTGATCTCTGTATTACAGAGATCAGCTCACTTGGATAAAATGGCTACTTTGGAGGGTGGACTTGATGACCCCACTTATGTCCTCCCCTCCCCAAACCCCACAATCCTGAGTCTCCACTCCCATATCTCCAGGAATTCTCTGAGCTGGAGTTGGCAACCTTAGTGAGAACACTGCCCCCTGTTTCCTGCTCAAATAGTATCATTTTGAATTTAAATTATTTTGACTAGTTTTTTGTTTGGTACATTTGCAATAATATGATACTGCAAAGAACACTGTTTTTTAATAGCAGCTGTTCATCCAAGGCACTGACATCATTCAAAGTTACCATTTACAAAATGTCGACGGTGAATTAATAAGTAGCTGCCATCCCACATCGACAGACAGCTGTAAAATTCTATTGGGCCACCTGCAGGTATATTATTCATTTTGTTGAGTTATTAATGACCTTGTAACTCTCCAGTGACACAGCAGATCCTGTCCACAAGTGAACAATGACAGGTCATAAATAATAGAAATAAATAATGTATCCCCAGCAGGCAACGAATGCTTCGCCTAAACAATGGTGGTTTTACTCTTTTCTGTTTATTTCCCCCCTACTCCTATCCTGTACTTTAGAGACTGTTGTATTTGGTTACTTTCTAGCCTGCTTGCTTAGGTACACCTAATCTCCATCAGCAAAGTTCTTGGCCCCAAAAAGTGGTCCTTTGCAAAAGGTGTCACTGAGAAGACAATTACCTGAAAAACAAAGACAAACTACTTACATCACCAGTACAAAGATATTAGAAAGTGGACTATGGGCGATTTCACACTGCCTTATTTTAGCGAAACGCGAGCGCCAATGTACTGTGTTTTGCGCTTTGGTTCCCACCTCCTCGTCATCATTCTGTGGACGTGCCGCAAAATTCTCGCCCAAATTCCGCCTTTACTTGTTCCGCTTTTTCCCCCCAGTGATGTGTTTGTCCCGCCTTTTCCCCATTGTATCCGAACACTTGAAATGAGGCATTTCCCTGTTCCACAAAATAGGTGCTTTTCTGGCCACTCCCATTGTTGTTGAGTCAACTCACCTAGCCCCTCAGATGTTCTATCATGACATCCACAATAATCCTTGTAAAAGATTTTTTTTTAATTTATCGTAACAGTCTAGCACTATTTCAATCTCCCGTTATTTGGGCACAACCTTCAGTTTTCTCCCGACAGGTTCTTTTTATAAGGGGTCTTCTTATTGATCGCTTCCTCACATAAACATCTTTCTCCTTTCTGTAAATAAAAATTATTACATTGCAGAAGTGCAAATAAATAATTTTTCGTTGTCTGAAGCGGGACATTCATGTTCTGTGTTTCCTAATGCGCACGCTTGTGGAAAGCGTGGCATTGCAGTAGATTTGTTTTTTTTTTTAATTTAAAAATTATAGTCTTGCACCATCACGATATTCTGAAAATTGGTCACTATACAAAAAATGCATTTTATGCCGACAATTGAGTCTCAAAAAGGCACCTCTTAACAGCGTGGTCTTTTTTCATAAGAGCAAAGTGGACTCTTATTTAAAATCTTCCTTTCATATTATATGATTTTCCTTCTTTAATAATACTTTTTTACTCCAGCAGCGTGGAGGTTTTTTTTTTTTTTGAAGCAGCAAAGTAACATTCCGTGTTTACTACTGTGCATGCCTGTGTTAATCTGAAAGTGAAAATAGCATTTTCAAAATTGATGTTTTTGTTGCCCCTTTTGAAAATTCTGTTTCACTGGTCAGACACCCAGCCAGAAAGTGCTTCTGTGTGGACAAAGGACGGCGAGTCACAAAGACATGTCTGCTCAAGGAAAGGCAGTTGGGCTCAGGGATGCCTCGTGGAAAGGAGATTCTGGACCTACTTAGTTGTTGGGGAGAAGAAAAGATCCAGGAAGCTTTGAAAAGTTCTCACCGAAACTTTGACTGTTTTGTTAAGGTGGCTGAACAGATGGCCCTGAGGGGTCATAATCGCTCTGCCCTTGAGTGCTGCAGCAAAACCAAGACCATGCGTTTGGAGTATAAGAGGGTGGTGGCTCACAATAATCGGTCTGGGAATGCTCCCGCCACCTGTCCTTATTACAAAGAGTTGGACAGAATACTCCATGGCGATGCAAGTGTCAGACCAAAAAGGGTTTCTCGCAGCATCGTTTTGCAGGTCATGGAGGAGCCAAGGATGAGCACAGCCGAGCCTCAGGAAGGGTCTGAAGAGCTCTTCTCACATGAGTGCATGGGGATGTTGCCTACATGTGCCACCACATCAACTCCACTCTCGATGGGTAGGTTATGATGTGTTATGAAACGACCTTTGTTGAGTGGGTCTGTTGAAGCTGAGAATCACCGGGGGGGGGGGATTCTCTAATTGCACCATGTTTTTTCTTCCTCAGAATATGAGGAAAACAGAGAACATGAAGTGTACTCTGTTGATCAGGATCTAGATGCCACAATCGAGGGACTGGATGAGCATGGTAAGAAAAAATTTCAAAATGTCATGCTGTGTCACATGTCTACTGCACAAGGATAAGCAGAGTAGCACGCTATTTCCACTGTGCTAAATGCAGTGGAATCTCCAAACATGATTTTTGAAAAGCAAATCACGGGAGACTCATAGAACAATCTGGAACACAGATCCAGATTGGGGCACAGTGCCATTGTGTGATGACCCACCCCTTTGTTGCAGTAGCCCACACACAGTGCCAAGTTGTTGTCCACTTGATTGCTGAAGAATGTTTATTGGGGTGTATGTGGGAAATCCATTGACAGAAACATACATTCTTTAGGTTCGGGAGAAAATGAGCATGTGGAAGAAGAGGATACCATTCAGGCAGAAAAGGAGAATGACCCAACGATTCGCCATTGTTCAAGACCAGACCCACAAGGTACTCTGTTCAACTCTATAGGAGGATAAATGGTGGTGCTTCAATGCTTGTTCACACCACGTGTGTTTCAATTAATCTGTAAGTTTGTTATCCTTTCCCTATCATTCCTGATTTTATGATTTCTGTAAATGCCATTGTAGCATAATAAAAAAAATGCATTTTATCCAAATCCTTCCTTTCAGGAAAAGTGGATGTCCACTCATAGCCAATCACAAAGCATGCCAATATTATCTCCACAACAAAACACCCTGAGAGGTGGGTGAGGCTGAGAGAGATCTAAAGAACTCTGACTCGCCAAAGGTCACCAAGCTGGCTTCAAGCAGAGGTGCGGGCAATCCAACCTGGCTCTTCAGATTATATTCCTGCGCTCTTAACCACTAAACCTATATGGCTATCCTTCCTCTGCCACAAACTGATTTCCAATCCGCACAA
The DNA here is from genome assembly GCF_028583425.1 of Eublepharis macularius. NCBI lineage: Eukaryota > Metazoa > Chordata > Lepidosauria > Squamata > Eublepharidae > Eublepharis > Eublepharis macularius. Next base: position 61,538,671 of record NC_072795.1, on the reverse strand, counting down.
GAGCCACAACTGGCACATCATGGAAGGTGGGGGGCACGTTCCATGATGCAGTTTCTGTGTGTCAAGTTCCCAACCAGATTTTGATTCTCCTTTCAAAACTATTTTTTCCAGAGACACCTTCAAGGCCACCTGCTGAACAGTCACCGGGAACACGATTGGCCAGCCTGAGAACCAGAAAAAGAAATACTGCTGGGCTGTACTGTGTCGCCGATAAAATGATGTGTCAGTCCTCAAAACAGCATGCCATGGAGCTAGAGGAGAGACAAAGGGAACAGCAGGAATCAAGAGAGTGGCATCATGAGTTCACGTCTGAGAACAGACAGGAGCGGCTTCTTTTCAAGGAGGCATTTTGTAGAAATTTTGAAATTTTGAATAATGCTGTCAGCGCGCTTCAGAGCATTGGTGAAGCGCTGCTTGTGCGGCAGGGAGGCCATAACCACAGCAAAGTTCACAACTATCCCCCGGTCATTGCCTCTCAGCCAGAGAGGGCGGCCCAACCCAAACGTTCCTGTGTAGGGCGGGCCAGGGACAGACTCACTCTATAGCAAACAGGGCTCCCCACAGTGCCTTTCAATTCTGGTCAAATCCACATTACTCATTCTAAGTCGCATGTTCTCCGCATTCCCCATGCAATCCCGAGTGCCAGTCACATTACCTCATTAAACAGACGCATTTCATTCGCATTTCTCCCGAATATGTGGTCACAGGTTTTCAACGGGAGTTTCATGGTGGCCGTGAACGGGCCAATGCGCAATTTACGTGGTTTTTTTAAAAACCACCCCCCTTCCTGTTTCTCCGGCCGTTTCGAGAGTTCCTATTGGCTGATTCAACTTGCAAGTGCTCTGTAGTCTGCAAAAGACTGTTTTTGACTTCATAGCATTGGATTTATTGATTATGCTGTTTCTGAATCAAATCTGGTAGTTTGAAAAATCATTTTGGGGTGAATCCACCCTCAGAACGGACTCGCGAAACTTCCTTTTTAACTGTTTTTTTATTTTTTTAATTTTATATTACTGTAATATCGAAATTATGAAATATTGAAATAATGACACTCCAAGGAAGTGAAACTTCAGTAAAATTCAGGCACTGAACTGTCCTGCATAGGAAATGCCCACGAAAGTTTCCCACATGCTTCCAAATTTCCAAAAAAGAAATGGGAGAGAGCCATCAGTGCTGTCAGTGGGGGAAAGAGAGGCATCATTATCTTCAATGATGTTTCTTTATAAGACAAGATTGAAATAACGGAAAAGTGCGCTCAAAATTTTTTTAAAAAAAATGGGCGGGGAAAAAAGGTCCCGCCCAAAAAAGCAGTTTTAGAGCGGCCATGTGACCGGAGGGACGCGCGAGAAAGATGGATTGGAAGCAGGAATGTGAACGAAGAGGAAAAAATCGCGGATTGGAGGCAAACGGAAGATATCCAATAAACATGCAGATAATGGGTGAATGTGGATTTGACCTCTATTTTCAATTGTTAAGTGACACCTCTATGGGGGTGAAAGAAAAAGAAACAACCAATTTGAAACACACAAACAAGAGAACTTTATTGTTAACATTACATGTCTGTGCAACTGCCCAGTAATGGAATGAAACTGTGGATAGTTTAGAAAAAACAAAAACAAAATCTTTAAACATGTGTAATTCTACATGGTTTGGGTATGGGTGGTGGAGGTTTGCCTTCCCCGTTGAGCCCTCTCCAGTAGACACAGACGATGGCAGTATCTTGATATCTTCTTCTCTACGCTGCTGAGGCGCAATTCAAACCTGTTAACTGTTTAGAGAAATGTTTACGTTAAAGATAGAAGTCATTTTAGATATAGTTAGAACGAAGATGGGGGGGGGGGCGACATTTGTTGATGCCTCGGAATCTGGCAATTGCTGTGATACGAATCCTCTTTTCGATCTGGGGACAAAGCATTTCTTTCTCAGCTGCGCGTCATTTACATTGGGGCTTGTGTACATGGCGGTGTTATTCCTATAGACATTTATCCACACTCATTTTTGGCCACCTGGAGCAATGGAAATCAAAGTGTTCCAACGGAAACAAGAGAATTATACTCACAGCTCTGCATCACTCATTTCTCCATGCAGGCAAGGGTAGCGCAGACATCATCTAAGGTTTTTCCTTTTTTCCCAGTATCTTGGACTTTCTGTCCACTTGAGAGTACCCCTTCATCAGTGACCGAAGCCGATGGAGTCACGTTGTCATCCCCTGTTAATACAGCAAAAATATTGTGTTCAAACTAATTCGTTTTCAATTACAGTCAGTACTCCTTATATGCATTTGTAAATCGTTTTCCCAAAGACTGATGTTTCATTTTTACAGGATTTTTTGTGTTCTTTGTGTTATTTCTTCAATAAAACTTGTTATTTTCAAAATTGCGATTCATCTTGAGTTAGAAAGATAAAGCAACTTTGGAAAGACCTTTAATGCTGTGCTGCAGCTGTGCAGTTTTCCTGCCTTCACAAAAAGCTGCAAACGCTGTATTGTGGTGTTGTTTGGGGAACTGCACAATGGTAAATCTTATACTCCAAACATAATGACTGTTATAGCGGGATGGATTGAGTGGGATTTGTGGGGACAATAATGCCTCACTCTCTTTTCAAGCACAGTTTCCCTCTTCCAGCAATCAAACCTTGTGCCATCCAGCCCACGAGACATTGAGTCTCAGAGTTGCGGTGGAGGGGGGGGGAACAACCTGGGGGAGACATTTGTGGATCTGACCTGTTTCTTCTTGCCCTACATGACTCTGATGAAGAGAGCTGCGATTATCGAAAGTATTTGCAAGTGTTAAGTTGGCACGTCTTACAGGTGCTACTGGTCTCTTCTTTATCATGCAATTACAGAATAACACTGAACACTCCTCTGGTTAAAATAATGGTGGTGTTGAATGCAAAGTATGGAGTTTCGGAACTCAACAGAAGCAGCACCCACAGAGAAGTCCTCGTTGTTGTTGGTACATGAGGTGGCCAAATCCAGCCACAAATAGGAGGTAGCTTTGCCTGTCTGTATTCTCAGTTCCCCGCGCCTGACTTGACAAATTGACCCCAGCAAGGCAGGAAAAAAAAGGAAGGGAATATAAACATACCTGTGCTTGCGTCTGTTGGCCCGGCTTCTTCTACCTCATCCCTAGTAGGGTCATTTCCCTCCTCATGAATGGGCCCTGCTGCCTCTTCTATCTGATCTTCTTCCTGCCGTTCTTCTCTCAACCTCCCTCTTCCACAGAGGACAGCTTTAATAATAAAAAAAAATCATTGCGACACATTCCTGAGAGTTGGTCCAGATGACCAAGACGACATTGGAGCTGTGGCAGAGAAAGCAAGGCAACCACAAACCAACATTTTAGAGACATATGAAGTAATATGTGGGACTGTGATTTTCAAACTTACAAGCATGCCTTTGGTCTTCCCAACGGGGATGGCCGGCAGACTCCCAGAGCCGCATAATCGTGGCGAAGTATGGAGGCTTCCCACTTTGTCGAGGTATGCCCTGCCATGCCTCTAAAGAGTCATAAAATGAGGCCTTGACCCTTTTAAATTTCGAGTGGCATTGCTCCACCGTCCATGGGTATCCACACTGGGTCATTTGTCTCAAGGTACTCAAAAACGTTGCCCGTGTGGGCAAATGTGTGCTGTTCATCAGCCGGTCCACCTTTCCAGACCTCAGAAGCAGCAATAGGAGCATCTCCACCTCTTCATCCTTCCAAAATGCTCCACGCTGTCTTGGTGCCATTTTTTCATTTGGAAAAATGGTATACCGGTGGAGAGAAGAACCGTTACCACGTATGTGCTTTAACATGGTTGAGAACGCAGTCTGCAAGCCTTGCTTTGCTCGGGTGCATGTTTAAATAGTGAAATGGGAATCTGTGCTATGCGCCCCCCCCCCAACAAATTCATTCTCCCTGATTTTGTATTTGTCTGTGTTGTGGTCTACTAAGCCGGAAAGTCCGAGAAATGCTGTGTCTGCAAGATCCAGTTCTACCATTGGGGGCAGAATTGAAGTTGTCTGGTGGGAAAACCGCGCGATCCCCAATTGGTGCACGCAGACAGCATATAAATGTTGCACAATTTAATCTTGCCATAACTGTGGCCACATGTGTAATCGGTAATGAGTTCCCAACCACTCAAACTACGTTACATTATCACTTGGTACTTGCAAGAAAATGTTTCTTATTTTGGAAATGTGCGTCTGCTAAGTGCAGATACCTACGCAACCCCCTCACCCCGCTGCCTCTGAAAAAGAGCAACTATTGAGTGCTCCTGTTTCTGTAGTTCCCCTGAGGGCCAAGATACAATTGAAGAATGATTCCTTAAGGGCAAGTGCATTGAGTCTATAGCAAGTGTGGGCCAAGCGAACAGGGAGGAATACACTTGCTGATCAAGTGTATTTCATCACTTGCAGTTTGATGGCAAGACTGCAGTCTAGGGGTGGGTCAGTGTTATTTGTTGGAGCTGTGCCTTAAATGATTTTCTGGCTATTCCCCCCCTATTTGTTTCATGGCTGCTGCCCATTCATGTGAGTTAGCCCACCAGATCCCACCTTTGATGTCTGTCCATGTCTGGCAACCCAGTTCTCCATCCCATGATTCAATTTCCCTTCCAGGACTCATTTAAAAAAAATGAAGCAAACGAGCTTTTCATTGAAAACACACAAACATTTTACTTGTGGAACATATTCAGAAGTGATAATATTGAAAGTGTCAAACAGGGATGTCTGAGTAAGAGGAAAACAAACTCAGAAACGCAATTCAGAAACCATCAACGTCGAGCATTTGCAAACATGAATGTGGCCAGAGCCTCTCTTACAACCTTTCCCTCCTCTAGGTGACCTCTGTCCGGTTCTAGGCCCACCTCCTCCTCCCGCGGCACCAACACAGGATTGGGATCTCCCATGCAACATAGTGAATTGTGTCCGCGCTCCTCACAAACGTTATGCAGGACAACACAGGCTGTCACCACAGCCACCACGTTCTCCTCCCTGCAATTGAGGTGGCTGGCCAAACACCTCCATCTCGCTTTCAGTCATCCAAAACATCTCTCCACCACATTCCTCAACTGGCATAGTGCTCTATCAAAATGCTTATGGGCATCGATTTCTCCGTGGCTTCCATATGGCTTCATCAGCCACCGTCGAATTGGATAGGCACCATCCGATATTATTACAGGAGGGACTGCAACATCTCCCAATTGAAGACTTGGATTCCCCGGAATGAATGTTCCTGCATACATGGCTGCGCAAATTGCTGAGTTCTTGAAGACAAAGGCGTCGTGATTCTTGCCACTCCACCCTATTTCCACGTCAATGAATCGTCCGTGATGGTCTACTGTGCCTTGCACGAGTATTGAGGAAAAAATTTTCCTGTTCCCATACTGCTCCGGGCTACCACCAGGAGCACATATTGGGATATGTGTCCTGTCTATGGCTCCAATGCAATGTGGGAAACCCAGCGCCGCAAAGCCATCCATAACCTGCATGAAAGAGAAGGTGGAGAGCACGATCAAAAGCAGCTATAACTGTGCCTTTGAAGCACAGATTTGGTCTGCCATCAACTTTATAATAACAAAATAATGGTATATTGCTGTAAGATACAGTTAAAAAATTTTTTTTTAAGGATAGGGGTTACCCACCGTGCCAACTTCGCCCCCCCAAGCAGATGGTCTTCGAGAGAAGCTCGGTCTCTAATGCATAACACACCTCTAAAACAGCAGAACACACGGTGGCAAGACCGATGCCAAACTGGTCTTTTGCCTGCCTGTAGCAGCTGCCTGTGGCAAGGCACCATATTGCTACTGCCACCCTTTTCTCTACTGATACTGGTTGTCGGAAGGATGTTTGTTGGCATTCAAGACGTGGTCTGAGGATGCAGACTATGTGCTCAAAAGTATCACGCGTCATCCGAAAGCACTCCAACCAGTCCTGATCTCCCCAGCAGCAGAGCACAATTCTGTCCCATCAATCCTGGCTTTTTTCGGTGACCCATTGTTTTCTTGGAACATACACTTCGGCCAAACAAAACCACTTTTTTATCATGCGTTTTCTCCTTTGGATCGCAAGCCTCCGACTTTGCTTCCTCCTGTGTGCCATGGCATCATGCAGTCGAATGTAGTGCTTTCTTCGTTGCATGATCCATCTGAGGTATGCCAAATGAAGCTGAAAATTAGTTTGGATTAGGCTGAAAACTAATCTGGCCACCGCAATGAACACAGCTACATGGGATGCCATGGCCAAACATCCACAGACACCAGGATCACTGGAAACGAAAGCACTTGCCAAAGCACCACACAATCCACTGATCAGTTCAAATTTGCCTGCCTTAATAAGGAACCAATAGAATGAGGAAGAAAGTGGCTGCCAAGAAAGCAACCAATCATGTGAGTGCGTGGTGGAGTCAATAACAATCAAGTATACTGATATATTGGGATAGCACTATTGAGGCTCACACTAACAAAAAAAAAAGGGAGGTGTGTATTGCGTTGAGTCAGTGATGATGCTCCCAAGACTGGGGAAGGAAATTGCGCTTTTTCGGAGGTGGGTGCGAACAGTGGATGACGAGAGGGAATCATTCAGGGTGATGTGAACAAAATGTGAAAATTGCGGCATCCAGTAAGGCGGGATGGAAGCGGAAAAATAAGGCAGTGTGAAAACGGCCTATATCAGCTCAATATGTTGTGGAAGATAAGGTATGTTAAAATGTGCTACTCTCCTCCCATGACAAAAATTCCCTGCAATGGAACACTAGTAAGAAAGTTACACTGGTATGTTAGCCTTTCATTAACAGGAAGATTTTTCACTTAAAGTCATGATCCCAAATGATCAGTATGATCCCACAGTATGACCCAAATGATAAACATGCAATTTGGTGCTGAAGTGAAAACTGTACCAACCACATCATTGGGCAGAACTGAAAAAATCTCATTGACTTCAGAAATTTGCCTGCTTCTACAATAAAAATTGACTCAAAGCAGATGTGCATATTTTGTATTTCTTATTCACTGGGATTGATTTAAACGTTCACTGAAAGCTCATGGGATTGGATCCAGCAAAGAAAATTCCAGTGGGGAGCAGCATTTTAGGGGGGGCATTTGGTCTGCAGCAGGATAGGGGAGGCCGAGAAATCCAATGTGTAGGAGAGAAGATATCAAGGAGAGGAGGGTGACATGGTGAAGAAGATATAATGGCACCTACACAGAAAGAGGATAAAAGCAAAAAAGCTGATATAATGCAATGAGGGGGAGGGATCGAAGTGTTGGAAGTGAAGGTCAGTGAAAGGTTCCTTTATACAGAGCACATAAGTATTTCATAGGGGGCAGAAAAGCTAGCAACACTAGATAGGTCAGTTCCCATATCTTTCCCTTTGTAGGCACTGCTGTCCCAAATTGCTACTGTTAAGGGTTCCTTCCTTCCGGCAAACTCCTCTTCCTGCTTCTCTTTCTGAGTGCCATGATGGGAAAATGTGCTGTATGCAATCTCTCTCCATTCTTGCATAGATGTCTATTTTTCCTTTCCTATCAAAATATGATTTTTCTTTATGATAAAGGACTTTCCTAAAGCAACAAGCCTCATGTGAACTTTATTCTGTAAGCAGTAGCCCCCTTCTGCAGTGCAAAATGAGCTCTAAGCTAACATAAACCACCTTTCAGTGACACCACGTACAGATTCCTGGACATATGGATGCCTTGTAAGGAACTGATTGAAAAAAAAATCCCTCTGGAAACAAATAATAACAACCTTAAAAAGATAAAACAGTAGAACAAATCTGATACTTATTTACACCAGAGACACCTGTTTCCACTTTATGTAGGTCAGCCAGAGTAAACACCCTGATTGATTGAGTGACCTCATGATAACATTTAGAAGGGAAATTCAGTAGCAAAATATTTGACCACATGAGGTTTGGCAGTCTATCCTGATCACAAATTAGTTTGTTATTTCTAGTAAATTTTATGTAAGGAAACTTAAGTTGGCCTAGTTTAATGAGTTGAATATCACATTAACAGGGACTGGTGAGACCCAGATTTAAATTCTGTTCAGCCATAAGAACTTATTTGATCAGGCTAAAGGGACACCCAGTTGTGCACTCATCTGCATATATCCCTGGGGAGTAGTAAAGCAGCTGATAACAATTTTGAGCTGGAAGGGGGTAGACAAAGAAAGTGTTATACCCCCCTCCCACTTTCCCCAGCTTTCTAGTCCTGGTCGCACCACCCTTCTATGGTAAGATGTGGAAAGCCTTATGCTGATACGTGGTTGCCCAAAAGGCAGTAGGGATGCCAGCTCCCTGGTGGAGGCAGGGGATCCCCCACACCCACTTTTCACCCCTCCGTCCATGCTCACCCTGTCAGCAAAGGGGGAAAGGAGAAAGGAGGCAGGCCAGGAACTCTAGAGCATGTAGCAAAACAACATGCACATTCTGGAGACCCTAATGACATCATTTCTGGTGTAAAACCAGAAACTATAGGGTCTCAGCAGGGCCAAATCAGCCCCCAAAATAGCAAAGAAAATGGGGCCAATTTGGTCCCAAAGAGATACCATCACTTCCAGTTTTATACCTAAAGTGATGTCATCAGTGGGCCTCCAGACCATCCACACATGAAGCACAAATCGAGGCCCACCCACCACCACCCACCCCTCACTTTCAAGGTAAAGGGGACTGGCAACCCTCAATGGCAGCCTAGGCAATAACAGCGCCAGTGTAGGTATCTAAAATAGGAGCTCTGGCACAAATCTACTGCTCTAGTTGCAGTTACATTCACTTTCGTTTAAAGCCACAATAAATAGCTTTGTAGGAAAGTACCATCTAGACCAGGGCACTGACTGTGGCATTAGGATGAACCAAAGTTACTGAACTGGAAAGCCCCTTAAGGCCTCCTTTATCCTATTTTCACAAAGAAGCATTTAGTTGACTACAGATACAAAATTCCAGTGTCTCTCCCCTCTCTCCCCCGGCCTTTGTCCTTTCAGGTCTCGTTACTTCTGAAATACTCCCTATTGCTACAGTAGCCTCTTGGATCCAGAACCCACACCCTCCTAGCACAGGGTCAGCAGAGTACTCTGCTTAATGCACCATGCAGCCATCCTGCTTTGCAGCTCCTGTAGGAGAGCAGCTCAGTCTGATTTTCTGCTGCATGGGCATTTAACTTTACAGTCTTAAATAAATGAGCCAATGAACAGAACACGGCAGACAGTTCTTAAGTGGCTGGAAGGTCAGGCCCTTCCACAATGAGCTTTTGAAGTACTGAAGTGACAGCTTCCTTTCTTTCCCTCAGCCTCCATCTTTCCAAAATAACTTTGATTTGCTGAAACTACTTTTTAAAATAAAATAACTAAAATAAAAACCCAGCAGCTCCAAAAACGAGAGCAGCTTGTGCTCGATAGTGCTAGATCTATTTTCAAGTCATTTTTGCTGCTTGTAGATCACACTTTTTGCTTTTATTAACACCACAAAGGGAACACGGGCATATATAAGAGATGGAAGCAAATGAAAGAGTCCATGTGCACCAGTTCTTGAACTAGCTCTCCATCCCCAACTCATTTACTGATGGTAGGATCACATTTTTTTTTATAGCACGGGATAAACATTGCCACTGCTTCTAAACACAGAATATTATGTTTTGGCATGGTATAAATTTGGCTTTACTGTAGAATATGTAGCAGAAGAGTTATTAGCTCTTTCAATAAGGATTGTTGGGGGGGGGTCTTTTTTTTGGTCCTTGCCGTCAAGTTGCAGACAACTTATGATAGCCCCATAGGTAAGAGATTTCAGCGGTGGCTTGCCATTGCCTGGCTCTGTGTAGCAACTCTATATTTCCTTGGTGGTCTCTCATCTGAGTACTAAATAGGACTGACCTTGCTAGTTTCCAAGATGTGATGAGATCACACTAGCCAGTTTTTGTGAGTCTTCAGTAGAGGTGTGAACTAAAAAAAAATACATTTCGGATCTAGGGATTCTGAACCAACTATGCACCATTACTATTTTTTTTCCAACTGGGGCATTGCTCATTCAGATCTAATTCTTTGGGGGGGGGGGTTCGCTATCATCAGTTTTGACCCCATTCTTTGCAGTGAGGGATTCCAGGCTCTTTAGGGCAGTTGTATTTGCACTTAACAGTACCAAAATCACACAGAACACAGCTCTCCCTCTGAACTATCAATTCACCAAGTTTTTCCTCAGTTACAATACATACAACAACAACAGACACTGAAGAAGATGAGTGGTGGTGAGTGTACACTACGGCAAGAAACTGGTTGGCTAAGGGAAAGTGGGGTGGAGGCAGTGGCATTAAAAACAATCCTGCTTTATATTCACTTTTTCTAGTCCCAGTAAGTTATTACCTTTGGTCCCATGTTGCTTGCGCTTTCTCCCAGGGAAGTGTCTTTAGAATTGTAGCCTATGATTTAAGTCTTCCAGAGCTTCTATCAAGTTTGACTGAAGAGACCATTCCCTGCCCCCATGGCACTTTTCCCCACAGCAACCATCCAAATGCCCTGTGAAGGCAGGGGAAGACAGACCAGTGTCTGGGCAGTGCTGCAAAACAAATCAAGATGCACCCCAGTATATCTACTCAGATGTAAGTCCTATATCATTAATTAGTACTTACTCCCAGGGAAATGTTTTTCGAATTATAACCTGATTGAAGTCTGCACAATTCCCCTTCCAAATGTTTCCAAAGTTGACAGGCGAGGAGGCATCTCCCCTTGTGAGGATTCACCCAATTGGCAGGGAGACAATGTTGTTGCCCTGATTGCAATGGGGAAAAAAGATTCACTCAAGCACATTGCGCTCATTCCCCCTTCCTGCCAACAGAGTTAATTAATAATGTGAGGGCTCTCTTCACTTGGAATCTAATGACTGATGCTACCATGTGAGCCCAGTGAATAGTGCTGCTGCTATGAAGTACAAACCAAAATGAAACACACAAACTTTTTGATGCAAGTATGCTGTTATAACTTGGTATTCTGGGTTTGGTTCACTGTTCTGGAAGCTGCTTTAACAAAATTAAACACTCATTTACAGGTGTATTTTCAGCACTTCTTTTTGTTTTTCATACCCCTAGTCTTCAACAAGTTATCTTTGGAGAAATGTGTGCTTACCACTATCAGATAGTAGTGGGAAACAGCAGGCAAACAACTGACCTGGTCTGACAAAGCAACTTTTCTTTTCATGCACAAAAACTAATCTGTTCTTATAAACAAAATAAATTTATTTATTTTATTTTTAAAAAGTATATCCCATGATTCTGCCCTCATAAGGGCCACCAAGGCTAACAAATTAAAACATACATAATAAAAGTCACATTTTAAAATGACTAAACCAACCAAAACACCATCACCACATCATTAAAAGTTAAACCAGAGTTTAAAACATACAAGACATAAAAACAACAAAGAAAATATTTAACACAAAGCATTGTGCAGGAAGGAGAGATAACTGAGGAACATCAAACAAAACCAAAAAAAACCCTTTCAACTCCTGGTAGAAGATGGCAACAGAAGGGGGGAAGATGAATCTCCCTGGGGAGAGATTTCCAGAGTTTTGTAGTCATGATGACCATGACCAAGAAGGACCTCTCCCACGTCACCACCCACCTAATCTTAGAACGCAGGGGCACCTAAAGCAGGGCCTCTAAAGATAACCACAGTGGCCAGGCAGGTTCATAAGAGAGTACAATGGAAAAAACAGCTCCATCATATAAAGAAGACTTAACAGAACCATGGCTCTCCATCATGAGACGCCCAGAGGAAGGATTTGACCGTGCATGGCATAATGAAACATGCTGACAGGAAGAGGTGAAGCTGTACATTTGTAAATTAAGAGGCTAAAAAAAAGGACACTCCTCTTCCAAACAAGACACTGATATTATAGCTGTCCTCTAAAACCCTTCCCAGTCAGAATATTGGTAGAGAAACAGAATTTGGATTAGCCTTAGGTGCTCAAAAGCAGAAATAGAGCGCAAAACTGCTTATTTATTAACTTTTATACTGCCTCTCCTCCATGTTTAGTGATGCGGTTTACAACATATAATAATAATAACAACAACAACAACAACAACAACATTCGATTTATATACCGCCCTTCAGAACAACTTAATGCCCACTCAGAGAGGTTTACAAAGTGTTATTATTACCCCACAACAATCACCCTGTGAGGTGGATGGGGCTGAGAGAGCTCCAGAGAACTGTGACTCGCCCAAGGTCACCCAGCTGGCTTCGTGGAGGAGTGGGGAAACAAACCCGGCTCTCCAGATTAGAGTCCCATGCTCTTAACCACTACACCAAACTGGCTCTCTATATAAAATAACTGATAATTCAAGATAAATAGTCTAAGATACAATAAGTAATATAATATAAAAATAGCATAAATACTAAGATTAAAACCGATAACACAATATAATGCCAGTACAAACATTAAAACATGAGACTGTAATCATGTTGCATTGATTTTTAGGCAGATACTTAAGCCTGTGGTTTCTGACTTGAAATGAATAGAGAGAAAGTATTAATACACAATAACCTAATCAGCTGGCCCATATATCTCTTTAGTATTTCAAAACCAATATATGGTAGACTCTCACAGAAGCAATACTGCAGGCACCACAAATGGTGTTGCCATTGGCTAACTACGGCACATTTCCTGTACTGAGACCCAATTTTGATGAAGATCAGTAAGAGCCAGTTGCCTTTCTTCTTTGTTAATTCTCCCAAGTTAAATGCCATTTCAAACCACATGGAAAAAATGTGTTTCCCAATTTAAAAACACTGCTGGGAATCATAGCAGGGCAGAAGTTTTCAATAGAGCAAGTGCTCCACCTATAGGCATTACTGCTCTAAAATGGTTCTAAAAACTTACAGATAAAACTCAGACAGGTTATGTGCACTCTTGGTAGCATGGTTGTATAATACTTAGATTCTATGCTAATCTGATCAAAGTTATTGCTAGCTAATTTCCCTCCCCCCCAAACTAATGGGATTACCCTGACATGGGCCGTCGTCACACGGGCATCTCTTCTGTTAAATTTACAGCATATAGCGTCCTACCTGTTATCGGCACAGTAACGTTTCTTTGGGTCACCTAACGGCTCTTCGCGCCACCAGCTGTCCACACCGAAGCACTCTGTTCTGTTCTCTCTAACCGCGCAGAAGCAGCTCCCCCCCCCTTTTTTCATTATTCTGGCGTTTAATTCCGCTATAACGGAATAACAGCATATAAACATTCCATTAGAGCAAAACATTAGGACCCTTTTGTTTTTCCAACTTTGAAATTATATAAATAGCCCTTTGCCCGCAGAAAACTCCCTGTCTGACTAGTATCACTCAGTGATATGGGCCCAGCTTAGACATGACCCAGTATGACAGGCAGCCCACGTCCATGCCTGCTACAGCTCTCTTTAAATTCATGAGGGACAAACGGAATAGGAATACATCATACGAGATCCTGTCAGTCATTGCCACAGGAGCCAAATACCAGGACGCCTACATTTCCCATCAAGTGTCCGACCTGTGTATGGCGTCACTTGTAGCTTGGCTCTCAGAGATGAGTAGCTAGGTTGACCAGACAGAAAGAGCACCTGTATTTGCTTGGGGTGTGGCCTTGATTCTAGCAATACATGTTAACCTGTAGGTTTATCCGACTAGGCCAACTCACATTCAATTCCAGTTTTTCATAAAACAATCTTCAATTTCATTGAACATCAACAACATTAAAACGCAGTTTTAATACTTATCTGTTGAGAAAACATAATGAAATGTTAAAGACGATATGAAACCCTGACTTTCTACTTTAGAGGATAACTCCTTTAAACTAGAAAAACTCTGGGCAGGAGTAACTAATCAGTGCTCGATCACAAACAAGGAAGCCTAGTCAGTAGGTAATAGATTCACTTAGAGGAGAACAACCATTTTAAGTGCAGAAATTAGGAGCAATGTAACAAAATAATGTGTGATTGAAGGCAAACAGTACCCTATGGGTTTAATCCTAAAGATACTTTCCTAGGAGTAAGCAGCATTAGATAACATGGAACTTTTAAGTAGACCAGGGTCAAATCCATATTCACCCATTACCCGCATGTTTATCGGATATCTTCCGTTTGCCACCAATCTGCGATTTTTTCCCTCTTCGTTCGCATTCCTGCTTCCAATCCGTCTTTCTCGCGCATCCCTCCGGTCACACAGCCGCTCGAAAACCGCTTCTTTAGGCAGGACCTTTTTTTTCCAGCCCATTATTTTTTTATTTTTTTGAGTGCACTTTTCCGTTATTTCGATCTTGCCTTATAAAGAAACATCATTGAAGATAATGATGCCTCTCTTTCCCCCACTGACAGCACTGATGGCTCTCTCCCGTTTTTTTTTTTTTTGGAAATTTGGAAGCATGCGGGAAGCTTTCGTGGGCATTTCCTATGCAGGACAGTTCAGTGCCTGAATTTCACTGAAGTTTCACTTCCTTGGAGTGTCATTATTTCGATATTTCATAATTTCGATATTACAGTAATATAAAATTAAAAAAATAAAAAAACAGTTAAAAAGGAAGTTTTGCGAGTCCGTTCTGAGGATGGATTCACCCCAAAATGATTTTTCAAACTACCAGATTTGATTCAGAAACAGCATAATCAATAAATCCAATGCTATGAAGTCAAAAACAGTCTTTTGCAGACTACGGAGCACTTGCAAGTTGAATCAGCCAATAGGAACTCTCGGAACGGCCGGAGAGACAGGAAGGGGGGTGGTTTTTAAAAAAACCGCGTAAATTGCGCATTGGCCCATCCACAGCCACCGTGAAACTCCCGTTGAAAACCTGTGACCACATATTCGGGAGAAATGCGAATGAAATGCGTCTGTTTAATGAGGTAATGTGACTGGCACTCGGGATTGCGTGGGGAATGCGGGGAACATGCGACTTAGAATGAGTAATGTGGATTCGACCCAGCTTAGGATTGCTCCCTATGGCACTGAACCATGGTAGAGGACAGCAGCCATGCAGGCACACACTAATGAACAATGACCTCAGCCACAGGAGCCATTTGTTCACTAATAGGGGTCAATTTCTGGAAAAGCCTGTGGTGTTGTCATCTTTTGCAGAAATTGTAACCACCCTAACTGGGCTTATTTAGGCTTTTATAATACTGATGTTGCTATGAACATGTTGACTGAAAGTTTAATTCATACAGTTTCATTTCCCAACTTCTCCTCTCCTTCACTTCACCATTACAGTTTAAGCCTTCTGTAACTGTACTTCTTCGTTAAGCACTTTTATACATTCAAATACACTCACATCCTTCATACACAACAAAATGAAAGCAAGATGAAACGAATGTATTAGCGCTCCTGCTCTTCTCCCCTTGAGAAGTTGACTAGTAAATTGCAGAATAAAATGCCTGAACAAAGGTTCTGTGGCAGTCCAAGTTAACAGTAAGCACTGATAGAAGCAATTTTGCTTCAGTTTTGTCTTTGGAATCCAGATAATTGAACAGAGTTATTTTATAAGCAGATGGTATGCAAGCAGGAGGCAGGTATGGTGAGAAATTAATTATCTTCGAGTCAAGAAAAATCAGCAAGCTGACTTGAACCAGATGGAGTGCATAATGTACTAGCCGTATGTGCACTTCGGCAAAATAGAGTTCCCCCCAGCTTGGAAAATGGAAGCAAAACTGGTAAGATTTGGAAGAGAGAATTTTCCCCTCTAGATCCTGGTTTGTTTTTACTACAGGTCTAAGAAAGTGGTAGATGAAGATGTTATTTACTGAAGAAAACACAATGATGTAAACTCTGGTTCTTAGAACTGTGCAACCCAAAACATGGCTAACTAGCACTAATTAAATCCCACTTGGGAAATAAAGTACGTATGTGAATATGTTAGTGTGACTGCATGCCATTTTGCAGTGTTTCAAAAAGGCAGAGGAATAACCAGCAGTGCACTCCAGTCTTTTAGTAACCAGAGCAGAAAAGAGTTTATTCTACAATAAGGCAAAGCCTAACCTCAGATAGTAATTCATAGCTAGAGGGAATTCTTATCAGGCATGTTAACTGTGCCTCCCCTAAAACATCTTGGACTTCAGTGCTTTTCTTCTCCTGCATCCCAAGGGGAGTTCATACAATTCCTGTTGGGTTGTACATGATAATTGCTTGGTTAAATGCAGATCTGGCAGCAGAAGACAATGTCTACAATCTGTTTATTGAATGCCCCAGCTGTTGATCATATTGAATTACACTGTGTAATCCGCCTTGAGTCTCAGTGACAAAGGCAGTCTATACATAATGTAAATAGATAAATAAACATTATTCTCCATGGATTGGAAAATGTGGGATGGATTTTCATTTGATAAAGAATGCAGACAGGAATACAATTCACAACTGTACACCAACAACCTCCCTCAAAATTTATCTTAGAGTTAGGCCTTAGCACAAAGCGTTTGTAGAAAATACACTAAACAGTGACAAAGAACTGCTATGAATAAAAATTGCATTTACATCCAGGCTTCAAGACAATGTGTAAGGGAGTACCAGCAGGTATCCCAACCAGGTACTCTCAGAATTCAAACCTGCTTAGTTTCAGCAAGGCAACTGTATCATGAACCTTACAACCATATCTTAGGAAAACCAAGAAGAATGCTTATTACTAAGTGATAAACTTACAATTGTCTAGTAGAATTTGCTTCTAATAATGATAAACAACAGGTATATACCCTCCAGCTATATTCCACAGGCCACATTTCACAGCCATAATTTCATACATAAGTCCCAAGATGTGCATATTATTTGAAAAGTTAGGTGCGTAGCCAGGTTGATCGGCAGTAGAACAAGCAGGGTTTTAGCCTAGTGGCACCTTAGAAACCAACTGAAAATCTTGTTGGGCTCTAAGGTGCCAGTGGACTGAAATCCTGCATATCGTTTGAATTTTCTTCAAGAGTAGCACAATACACATCAGAACATAAGCGCTTTTATGTCACACGTTTATATTCCATTTTAACCTCTGTATTCTGATAGAGATTTGCTTATGATTACTTATCTACCTTTCAGGTAAACAGATTGCTATTTACCACTGAGCCCACAGGACACTGGACTAAACAAAAAGGCAAATTCTTGCATTTGAATGGCCACCCTCCTTTGCTATGAGTTCAAATGTGAAGGACAACCTTTTTTAACCACTAGACATGTATTACTCAGAGCTTTCCCAAAGAGAACAAGATAATGCTTCTAGATGCAGAAGGTTTCTAGAAATGCAAACTTACAAACCCCCAACTTATCCAAGCCCAAGAAACAGACACATTTCTAAAGACGAATGATTAAGAGACTTTATTGTGTTGAACAGAACTGGGAAAATCAATTGTAATTTGATTTCTGATAACATTTTGTAAACACTGAACATTTTGTATATAAAGAAATCTTTATTCAGCATTGTATTATCAAACATAGGCAAGGGGGGTACAGAAATCCCTTGAAATCCTTGTCCACACCAATTTTAAGTCCAAAAGCTAGCTAAAAATGTATTGCTAACAGTGGAGTCTTCTTCTACCACAAGGAACTACTACTGGCTCAAGGCTCTTTGTGTCTGAGAAGGCTTTAGGGGTGTGCAATTTGGGTGCATTATTCAGTTAAAAATACTGAATTTTACCTGATTGAGTAAAATTTGATATTACCAAATTTAAAAGGGAATACTGAATAAGATTCGGTATTATCAAATGTAAGTTTACCATTTTTTTTAGGAAAATGCAGTAAACTTCAGAAATCACATTCACGAGTCACGACTGGCCTGCTTCCCGCCTTTTTAAAACTTTTGGGGGTGGGTGGGGGGGAGGGAACTGAAGCAGTGGCAGAAGGAAGGGGACGTGGGGGAGAGTGAATAGCCAATCCTTGCAGGAGCTCTTCTTCTCTGGCCAATGGGATTATCTGAGAGTGCCTTTTTAAAACTGCTGCAAGGAGTTAAATTAGGCAGGCGTACCTCAGTCAGCCTCCATTTTGCTGTCTGGTCTGGAGACTGAGAGACACTGCCTGGCTTGCTGCTGGCTCTCTCTCTGTGGTCTAGCTACTTTGGATCCTGCTGCCCGGTGAGTGGATTTCTGGCTGCTGCTGCCTGTGCTGAGAATTGCTGCACCTGGAGAACTGCTGCTGCTGTCTGGTTTGAGAGTTGTAGACTCACTGGTTTTTTTCTCTCTTTAGGGGGAGGAGGTTGGCCTGGTATCTGGGAGGGATAGGGTTGAGGGGAGGTTTTTTTACGTTGCATTTTGAAAACTGCTTTTTTGCTGTGCGTGTGTTGGGGGATTAGTTGGGCTTTTGTGTAGAGGGGGCTTTGATTTCTGGCCTTTGAATTTGGTTGTATTTACTGTTCATTTGACTGCTTGTTCCTCTGCAGGGAGCTATTTTATCCTGTTGTGAGTACTTTGTTGTTTGATGTTTTATAGTTCCTTTTAGTTTTATTAAATTCACTTCTTAGGGTGGGGGGAGCTGTTTTCCCCTGTTGTGGGTAGTCTGTAGAGCCCTGCGAGCTGCTTTCTACCAATCTGCTGAGCTACTGGGCCAAGAAGGAGGTGGTCTGGCTGGACCTCTCTCTTGAGGCTCAGAAACTCCTTTCATGTCCTCTGACGAGTGTGGAGAGCAAGCACATCTTTCTCCATGCAGGTGACATTGTCAGCTTGCTTCGCACTCACTTGCTCCCTGGGAAAGTTGAGCAGAGTCTTCCTGAAGGTCAACATGCTGCTCTTCAATTTCCAAACTTTGGACTTCCAGAGTGAATGAGATGAGCCCACTTTGTGGCCTGCGTCCTCTGGGAGTCTCTGTGGTGGGAAAAAATGCTCTTCCCAGGACTTAAAAGTTAGGTAGAAAACCAGCAGGAGGACTGTTGATTCAGTTGGCAGAACAAATGCACAAAGCCATTTAGAACCCCCTCCCACTCACACACACACCACAAAACACTGGCACCCAGATTCAACTGGGGGTCCAAGTTGTGAGCCGCAAAGGGGAGGGGAGCGGGTGGGGGGGGTGCAAGGCGGCTGCCATGTTTGGAGGGCAGCGGAGCTCCCAACAGCCTCTGTGGGGCAGCCCACACCACCGTGTATTCAAGCTGGGGCCAGCCAGTCAGAATAGGCTGGCCTTGGCAGCAAGGGGCGGGGAAATGCAGAGGGCCCGGAAGATGCAGTTCTGTGCAGATTTGCTGCTAGCCCTTGTTGGGGGAGCTGGGCCTCGCTCCACGGCACTTGGCTGCAGGTAATTAAGAAGAGGCCCCAGAAATGTTATTCTCTTGCCACTGGGATGGGAAGAGTCAGGAAGTGATGTCAGGGAAAGCAGAAAAGGACACACCACGTCACCTACAGAAACACCCAAATGAAGCTAGACTGCTGTTGTCTGTACTGCATGTAAAGCGTTGTTCTAAATGTTAACTTTCCTCATTGCAGGGGTGGGGAGGGATGGTTGATGTAATGTGTTGCTCTAATATGCTGTTCTGATGTTAACAATTTCCCTCATTGTAGGGATGGGATAGGGCTGATGATGGAGGCTGCTGCAGAGAGAAAATTACTTTGGTTTCCCAAGTTCCTCACAGTCAGTTTCAGCCTGAGACCAGTGGGTGGGATGGGATCCATCTTACGCAAATATGCTCTGTGCTTGCCTTTGTCTTTTGCTTGTGGCTGGGTACTGCTTGTTCTGTTCTGTGGTGTTTCCTCACTGGCTGAACCCAGTGCCTGGCTGCTGTGAATGACACTGGTTCTGTTGGGCTAAGTTGCAAGAGTGTCCCTTGCTTCAGAGTGATTTGGGTGGAATGGATGTGATTCTCGGGTGTGAAGTACTTGTTCCCTTGCTTCACTTTGGTTCTGGAGGGATTCCATTCTCTTGCTTCAGTTTGCTTCTAGTTGCAAGAGTGTCCCTTGCTTCAGTTTGGTTTGGGTGATTCTTTAGTGTGATGTTGGTGCTCATAGGGAACAATGGAGAGTGGCTGGTCAGCCTACTCAGGGGATGCTGGGGTTTGGGGGGGTGTCAGTTTGATTCTGTTGGACCGTATGATGTGGGGCTTGTATTTGGGAGTGTGCCTCTGTCCATGGCAGCCTTGTTCCATATATTTCTGCAGTGGGAGTCAGCTTGGAGTTTTTTCCCACAATAGGAACAAATGGAGTGGCTGAGGGCACCTTGTTCAGGGGCCCACAGAATTGGTCCCTATGATCCAATCTCCCTGAAACTTGGTAGGTCTTTAGAGGATGGTCAGGAGTAGGTTTTCCTCAAATTTGGTGGATTTTGCTTCTAAAATGCCACCTTCAGCTCCCTGAATATTTCCATAGTTTTTCCCATAAGGAATAATGGAGATTGGAGGTAGCTGAGGGCACCTTCTGGGAGGGGGCTATAAAATGGCCTCCTGGAGGACCCTATGAGTAGGCCCCCTGCAAATTTGGTGAAATTCAGTAAAAAAATTAACCCCCACCCCAGTCACCGGCTATATGCGAATTGAGTTTCCATGGCCAAATTTTATTGAATTCTCTCTGCATTACCGAACAATACCATTTTTTGCCCAGTTTAGTATTACTGAACCCAAATTTACCAACTTTTTCCTATGCACACCTCTAGAAGGCTCCATTGCTATCCAAACCTGAATCCAACACAATGACCTCCCTTTTAAAATTTTATTTTGTTAAAGGGGGACACTAGAAAATTGCCTCTTTTAGTGTTCAGCCAGAGATGGCAGAAGTTATTACAATAAACACAAGTTACAAAACAGAATATTGAAAGACAACTTTTGTAACAATTGTCTTCTTCAGCAGCCAATCAAGGTGGACAGAGATCTTTTTTTGTGCGTGTAAAGGTACTCTGTAAATAATTAGCATACCACTTTCTGAAGAGGCAACATTCTGTATAATTATGTTAATAGGAGATGGACTTGCCTGCTGTTCTTAATGTGGGGCAGAATGAGGAGCAGCCCAACTATCTTACTTTGGTCTCCATGCTCAGGACCCCCAATTTTTATTCTTGATCCCCCATGTGTTACTAACTTGTCCTACCAGTACTCACATCCTAGACTTAACTGTAATCTTTACTATCTCAAACCACTGAGACAGAAATTCCCCTCTTCCACCAGCAGTCATTTTAGTGATTGGTTAGAAGCACCAAAGATAGGATGTTATTTTAAACTTAAGTCAGTATTTATTTTATAAAATATTGTGAATTATTACATTTTTCATAAAACAATTTATAGATTTAATAATCCATCCAACCACTAAGGCTTAAGGCATGCAAATATGCCAATTCACACCTGAACAAGAAGGTTCTGCAGTGATTGGAGCACACACAAACCTAGGCTTTCACAAAACCGCCAGGTGGTGAGAGTTCCACAGCTGTGGAGAGCCCTCTTAATATAGACCTAATGCACAGGTGGTCAGCAGTGGCACTCTTGGCTAGTCTTCAGTATCACAATGTGTCGTAAAAAGTGACTAAGAACCTGAGTTCCCCAGGATGCCTGAACACAAAGAATGTTACATGTACTCAGAAGCATTTACTTTGCCCACTTCAGATGTCTCATATTCCATGTGCTGCTGAATTAACTGGAAAGACTAAGAGAGACAATTGTAGCCATAGACAAGGTCATTTTGTTCTTCCTTGGTTCAATTAAATCTGATACAGTGATTGTCAGAATCAATGAGCTTATCCTTCAGGGAACTTCAGAGACTCCACAAATCTGAGTACAAACCACTGACACTGCTTCAACATCCTGGCTGTGGCTCAGGAGCTACAGTATAAGAAAAAACATTACACTGCCAGTCCTAAAGAAAAGCAATTCCATTTAGTCAACACTGAAGCAAACCATAAACCTTCAAAGAAAACAGGAACATGTGTTAAGTTGAACTTAAAAGAATCCTCTTTATGAAGCATAATATGCACATAAAGCTGTGTCAATAGCTTCGGCCTGCTTAATAAATAGCTTTGCAAGTGCTATATTTTTTCAATGTACAGCAATGTCATACTTTATGCTCCATTCATAGAAGATATATTTTACAAAACTGCAGTGCAATGTTTGCACTGCAAATTATGTTGCCCCAGCAACATTTCTTAAAAGTTAAAAAATTACACTAATTTCTTCTGTAATTAAGAGCTAGTCACAACTAGAGGTCAGTACAACATTCTGATTAGGACACAAAAATCTGCACATCTACCATACTTCAGACAGTAAATGTTTTCCAGCTGCCTTCCTCATGTTACAATATATTGTGCTGTACAGATAATCAATTGAATGCTAGTGAATTATCACCTCTGAATTTGGGACTGACTTCATCCTGAGCCAAGACAGCACATACAGTGATGTGCGTGATCAGGAGTGGAACAGAAGCACAGGCAGTCAGCAAGACAAAGAAATATTTATGCTGTATAGAGTCTGTATGGTGAGGAGCAATTACTGCCACTTTTATAAAACTGAGATGTACACACCTAAGTATATGTCTCATGACAGTGGGGTGCTGGAGCATTAAGCATCACTGTTATTTAGGCTCTGTGAGAAAGCACTTGTTTACTGCTTGAGATTCTTATTTTCTATACAGAGTCATCAATGGATGTCCTTCTCCTGTTTGTAATCCATGACAAATATTCCTGGAATGCAGTCTGCTTTCTGGCAGCCAATAAGCAGTCTAGAAAATGTAACAGTCTTTTTTGAGAAATAGATATTTGTTGGCATTGCTCTCTCAATCCTCCTGGGGGTATGTGAATGGACTGGCTAGGCCCCATGGGATTTTTCTTAAAATTACTTCTAAGGCCAGCTAGGGATTGTTATTTTGCAGAACAGAATCTGAGCCAACAAGCTGACATTTAATTTTACTGTTTAGAAGTTATGCCCACTTTCTCTCTGCTGCGAAAGAGCACATCAAAAAAGCTGCAAACCGTATCTCTCACTTTTTGCAGGGCTAATGCGTTTTTATGATCTGAGAAAACATGGAATGCTGTTACCCAGTAAAGAGTTTTTATAACTGTAAGTCTCTTGACCATTCTGTTCTGACTCACCTTTGGGTACTTAAACATTTTAACTAGTAATAGGCATTGAAGAAAATGTTAGTATTGATGAATCATCATCTTTACATACTGTGTTCTCCTAGGTGTAGAGGGAAAGTTTACAGCAAAGATATATAAAATCGCTAACATCGCATTAACATTTCCAAAATGCAAAGCTTTGCTTGTTTGTTTATGTTTTTCTATCTCAGTTCAGTTTTTTAGTCCATTAATGTGCCCCTGCTTCTTATTGTTTGTATTTTAGGAGGGAATGGGTCTGTACTGCTCCTTTTCAAAACCACCACACAACCAAGCCAAGCTGGTAATTGCCACTGCTTTATTTTACTTGCATTTGTTACGGAAGGGAAACCTCAGTCCATACAAAGAGGAAACAGTTTTATTAGCATTCTTCTGGAAGTCCAGAGGGCAATAGAGTATCCCTTCTCCTCACCAGTCTTCTGACTTTACTGATGAGATGGGCTCCCCTCCCGCTCAGGTCAGAATGGGAAGACCCGCGCTCATTTGTAGAACTGTATCAAAATGAACACACAGCTGGAAAGACAAACTTGGCAGTAAAACAACATCTCTGCTTGGTGGCTGCCCGGTCTGTGCTACTGCTCCTTCTCACTCTTTTCAGCCTCTACATGCGAGTATTACAGCAGCAGGATTCTGGCTCATTCCTAGCTAGTTAACGGTTTTCATTTTCAGTCAAGGGGAGCGTGGGGGGGGGGCACCAGTCAGGTGCTTCTTTGACATCTTACTCTTTCCAGAAGGTGTGTGTGTTTGGGCGGGGGGTGTTGCTTTGACACCCTTGGAGTGGCAGCCACTACAAGATCACTCACAAACAGCTTCTGCTTTTCCAGCCAGGGTGGGAAAGAAGGATGAACCTGAGTGCTGTTGCTGCCATCTCAATAATCAGATCTAGGCCTCTCCCAGCTGCAGGGGGAAGGCAGGATTCTTCACTGCTGCGGTGGCCACCCAAAGTACCCATAATCCTTCGTTTGATGAGGAGGGAAGAGAAAGTAGCACTAAGCCACTTTCAAAGCTTCAGCTGCCTGCCCCTACTATCTCAGCTCAGGAGGAGAGACAGCAGCACTGAGAAGCCACGGGTGAAACAGAGATGCAGGCAACTGCTCTTTTCATGTAATAGTTCCTTGCTCAGTTATCTTAACTATTTCAGTTCAAGTTAAAAGCATTCCAGGCACAAGACAGGAAGAACACAACCAGAAGACCCTGAGCAGGCCTGAAGTGTTTTTTAGAAAGGATTTTCCCTATGAGTTTCCTCAGTAATTCCTGACAGAGGTATGAGAATGCTAAGGGGCGGGGGAGGCAGTAAATATAAAAGTTAGGAAAGGAAAGGTGAAATCCAAAGAAGATAACAAAATCTAAATGAATTCTGGAACAACCCTACTTGCTACACTCAAAACAGTCTGGAATGGACTGGGAGGGGCTGTATGGAATCCCCTCCACTACAGAAGTCAAATGTTTACACTGACTTTTTGATAAGGAGGAGGTGTTTCCCCACCTGTAAAGGCTGCCCCTGAATTCCTAGGAGAGAAGCTATATGTAAACATCATGACTTAAATCCTTGCTTCAAAACAAACTTGCCCTTCGCTGTCACAAGTTTAAACTCGTAGAGATTTGTTTGACTTTACTTCTGCTCTAAAGCAGATTATTTCAGACTTCCGTATTCTTGCAAGCTTACTAGGGAAGTAACAAAATCATGCAATTTCTTAAAATGTTCTTATGAGAAACAATGAAATAAATCGAGGAGTTTGCCATGTTAGTCTGTAGTAGCAAAATCGAAGAAAGTCCAGTAGCACCTTTAAGACAAACCAACTTTACTGTAGCATAAGCTTCCAAGAATCACAGTTCTCATCATCAGATGCGTGGAGGGTAAGAAGAAACTGGTCAGATATATAGGTGGAGAGGGGAGGGGGGAGTAGATGCAATCAGTAGCTTCCGATAATGGGATCAGTTGGCTTCTGATAATGAGACAACCATTCATAGTCTCTATTCAATCCAAGCCTGACTGAATCAAATTTACATATGAATTCCAATTCAGCAGCTTCCCGTTGGATTCTGTTTTTGAAAGGTTTCTGTTGAACTACAGTGACCTTTAAGTCCTTGATGGACTGTCCTGGTAGACTGAAGTGTTCTCCCACTGGTTTCTGGATGTTGCCATTTTTAATCCTCCAATGTGATATATGCCCTCATGTGCCAACAATGTCCATCTGCTCTGTACATTGGACAAACCAGCCAACCTCTGTGCAAAAGAATAAATGGACACAAATCTGACATTAAAAATGGCAACATCCAGAAACCAGTGGGAGAACACTTCAGTCTACCAGGACATTTCATCAAGGACTTAAAGGTCACTGTAGTTCAACTATGACTATGAATGGTTATCTCATTATCAGAAGTAACTGATTTCATTATCAGAAGCTACTGATTGAATCTACTCCCCCCTCCCCTCTCCACCTATATATCTGACCAGTTTCTTCTTACCCTCCATGCATCTGACAAAGAGAACTGTGATTCTCGAAAGCTTATGCTACAGTAAAGTTGGTTAGTCTTAAAGGTGCTACTGGACTCAATTAAATAAATACATTTCATAATAAGAAAATATTCTGGGTTGTTTTTTTTTAAAATTCTATGGTCAAAAGCTGTAATTACGCCAACTTAGCATAGTCATATAAATACAAAGTAGCATTCTGTTCTCTTGTTTGTAGACCTATTTAAGAATATCCAATATTAGGCATGAACTGTGGAGGTAACACTTTTCTATAGCAGAGTGCCCACCAACCAATGTCCAGAAAGGAGCAGATCAACAAAAATGTCATGCTTTTTGTAGATCCAAAGTAGTTAGCTGTGTTAGTCTGTAGTTGCAAAATAGTAGAGTCCAGTAGCACCTTTAAGACAAACCAACGTTATTGTAGCATAAACTTTCAAGAACCACAGCTATTTTCGTCAGGAGAGTTGTGGTTCTCAAAAGCTTATGCTTTTTGTAGTGAATGGACAAGACCTCAAAACCTGTACAAAGTTGTTCAGCACATTGTAAATGCAGTATTTTTGGGCTGGACCTACTTGACAGGCAAAAGATTTTTTAAAATTATAAATGGAGGGAAAAACTCCAAAATAATTTTAACCCAAGGTGAAGGGAACAAACATGGTATGTTCTGCTCTGTGCACCTGAAACGTAAAATATACAAGTCCTGATAAATTAAAAAGTGTGAATTTAGAACAATATTGAAAACAAAAGAAGTCAACTAGTGCTTTACATTAAAAAGCATTAAGAAAAATCAAAATAAAATGATTAAAGAGGTTTGAAAGAGGAGAATTAGAGAAAAGATCTAGGAACTCTAAGGCTTTATTTTTCTGACACCATTTGGGTGTTGAGGAAAAATAAATTTATGAAATTTACATAACCAAGAAACTTCCACAGATCAGCATCAACAAAGTACATTCATGAAATGAGAAATCTGCAAGAGTATTAATGCCCTAATTATTTTGCAGTCTTTAGTGAATTTGAGGAAATATGTCAAGAAGACATCTTGGCATCTTCTCCAATGGGGGAAAATTTTGGATGATTGCTTGATTAAAATATACATTTATTTGCAAATGTACATTTTTGAAGAGGTTGGGGTTTCTTTGACATTTTGTTGTATGATAGATTAAATGGGATATTCACAATGTCCCATTTAAAATGAAAGTACTGCAGTTCTAAAACCAAAATCAAGGGCATAACGAAAGAAAGAGAGGAAGAAACCCTGAATCCAATTCAGCACCTGTCTGTCAATTCCAGGGATGTTACCAAGCCCTATTCCAGCCATAAAAATTTTTGCTCTTCCTCAAAACCTTGTGAGGTAACAGCCTGCATATTCTCAGTGTTCTGCCCTTTCTCTGAGTAGCACTTTTCCTCTGGCTGCCCAGAAAGGTAGGTGCAACCAACACAATCTTGATGTTCAGTGGTGTCCTCTACCAAAAGTTGAAGAAGAGACCTGAAGCTTGCTTTTCAGGGTGCTTCAAAACGTTACCAGAATTTAACATTCCTCAATAGACTCTTCCGTCTCTTGCAGGTGTAAATAAAGCCAGTTACGCTCATTCTAAGCATCCAGATCCCATTCCATCTGCAGAAATCAATTCAACCAAGCAAGATACATCATCACACCGCTTCAGTTTACTCAGCAGTTCTGCAAACATACTAGAAAAAACTAGTATTTGATAGAAAAATTGTCTTTGAAACAGTCTCACTTGGTTTGTCTCCATGGATCATAATTCTGTGTGCGCTGACATTCCTGTAGGGGGGGAAAACAGGATGGGTGAAGAGGATAAATCAATATGCAAGCCGAAACCACTGTTTGTGTCCCAGATATACTCAGGCCAAACCATAGCTTGCCTGACTCCTATCAGAATCCTTAGAGACATTCAAAATGCTCAGACTTGCTCCTCCCTCTCTCCACATCAGCCATCTAATTAGACAGATGTAACCCTAACTCGCATATTCCAAACTCTGATTTGTAAGCCAGGTTTAATCTGATTGCTGAGATTGTGGTTTGATGTCCATTCTTAAACCATGGTTTAATTGTTCACTTAATCAACTATCTAAATCACAATTTGCAAAATATGGTGCATTATGTTTGAATCACAACCATATCTGTACAGACCTACTGCAAAACCAAGATAATGGAATCAAATACACTCTTTTCCAAAAGGTCACAATAACCAAGGGACAAATGACCATTCCATCTGGTGCCCCACCTCTAAATAAGCAGTCTTATTCTTGATATGGGGAAGCATGCACATGCAGTTATCAGAATTGCTGCCATCAATAGCTGATGTTACCCACAGCCAATGCTGATACTTGTTAATTTAAGCAACCAGGAAGCAGCAAGCTGATGAAGCAGAAGAATAACTTCTGTGTTGCACTTGTTAACTGCGGGCATTGAACTTTTAAGGAATACATTGGAGAGAATTGCCAAAAAATGAAAAAAAGAAATCTCAGTGTTATTTTTGTCCGGAGCTTAAATTTAGGTGGTTCACAATGACTTCAGATAGTTCACTTCGACATTACAACCAAAAGATATGTGACACTGGAACTCTGTGACTGCAGAGGTGATAGTTGGCCCTAAAAAACAAAAAAAGATGGCAGAAAGTGGGAGACAATTTGGTCTGGGGCAGCTGTGCTAAGGAAGGGAAGATTTCACTCTCCCCACAGTACTGTTTTCCTTCTTAGAAATGCCACCCCTTCCCAGCTGCCAGAAGCCCCAAAACAAGAGGGGAAAAAATCTGTATGATACCTGTAGATAATAGAGCAAAAAACAATCAGGGGAGCAGAGAAGATAAAATATTGACAGGAAAAACAGTGCAGGGGGAAGTATTAGCCCCTACCTTTCCCCAATGATGTCAATCAAAATTGAGGCCCTGTGGATGTTTTTAAGGAGAAATTAACACATCAGAAGTGCCAGTCTAATCACAGGGTTGGATACCAATTAAACATTCCCATAGGCGTTAGGATTTCTACTCACAGACTGTGATTTTCCTGCCTCCCCACTCCTGCAGCTGCCTGAAATGCCCCCCCCAGTCCTGCTGCTGAGTGTCCCCTCTCCTGAAGAACAAGGTTTCAGGGGGCATTTCAAGCTGCTACAGGAGGGGAGAAATCATGCTCTTCTGTGGCTGGAAAGGCTTGCACCCATAGAAATGTCTAGTCTGGATCTAAGCCACAGTGTAGTTTAGTCCTTAAAAGGGTCCCAGGAGAGCTTTTGCTTTCCAGAAAGTGAGCAGCTCTGGTTTCATTCCACACTTCCGGTCTACCCACTGATTTAAGGTGTGTCACAGATGCATCTTAAAGTTACGTGAAGAAAAACAGCTACCTTCTTGACCTGGCTGTTCTGTTCCATTTGTTTTAGAGAATGCTCCTGTTGCTTTCTCTTGTTGGAAATGGCTGTACAGCTGCTTAATTTCTTGATCGTAGTCCTGCCACTCGGGAACAATCCTCACAGCTGCCTCCAGCTTGGGCTCTTTGGTCATTGGGTTATTACACTACAATATAACACAGAGGTCAATGCCAAGGAATGCACAGCCTTTCATACATAATGGAAGAAAACACATGTCCCAAGTATGATCTAGCATTAAACATTATATTATAATTTTCTTTTAAATTACATTGTTGCCAACATCAAGAGCTGCAATTTTTCCAGACAGCTGCAAATTTCCATGAATTAAGGAAATTGGCCTGAGGCCTTCAAAAACTGGCAACATGTGAAGTCTTAATTACATCTTTTCTTTAAAAACACAGTAACTGTTTAAAAAGTGCGCACAATAACAATGAATATATAAACATAGGTTGATGAACACAACAGATTCTTAAACAATGATGGTTTCCAGATGCTCTACCTGATTTTAATCAAGGTGCAGTAAAAGAAAATTGATTTTAAAAGAAACAGATACAATACACACTTCAATGTTACTTACATTTGTACTGGATTTTTTTTTATCCAATGTGCATGTCTCATGGTGGTTCAGAAGGAAGGACAGAGGAAAACCAGAGAATGATGCTTCCTCAGACCTCCTGAAGCTGTTTAGCTATTGTTTGCATCTGAAACAATAGCCCACAGATTCTCAGTGGGTAACTGCCACCAACATGTCCATTTAAAATCTCATGCAGATTCTGGTAGGCTAAATTCTGCCTCTTTCTGCCACACACACACATGCACACACCCCATCTAGCTTGTGTGTGTATGGCAGAAAGAGGCAAAATTTAGCCTACCAGAATCTGCATGAGATTTTAAATGGACATGCTGGTGGCAGTTATACACACAGCCTGGCTCAACTGAGAACTGGCATACACAGAACCCAGTTCTTTTATACCCAAGTAATCTGGGGAAAAACAGGCTCTCTTAACTAAAAAAAAAAGGTTACCTTTATTTGGAAAATGGAGGAAAGATGCATGTAACTACTTGCATGGGAAAAGGAGAGTAGGAAAGGAATTCAGACTCATAGGAGGATGCAAAATAAAAGTTAAAATAACTCAGTAAACTAACACAATCTGACTAAACTGGTTCCCTACCTTAATGGCTTATAGTTTTCTATAGAAGCTGGTGTGAGAGCCAGCATGGCATAGAGGCTAGAGTGGGTTAGGGTCTGGTTCAGTCCTCACTTCTACTACGGAAGCTCACTGGGTGACCTTTGGCGTGTCATAAACTCTCAGCCTGGCCCAGCTGTTGCTGTTGTTAGAAAATGGCGGAGAGGAAAACAATGTTCTAAGATGTTTTGAGTCCCAACTGGGGAGAAAAGTGGGATATAAATATATGCATGAAATGAAAGTGCATGAACCTAAACCATGTTGGCCTGACATGGACCTATCACACAAGGGCACTCTTCTTCCCTTGCTTACTCCTAGGAAACGCAATGGTAACTCCCCCTTCAGAGCATTAACAATTTTGTTAAAATCATATTCCCTTGCATGGATAGGTAGGTATTCTTTCCCTAAGCCAATGAGTTGATTCCTTTTGGAGGAGAAACCCTATCCCTCTCTCTGAGGCTCTGTGATTTGCTGCCCTGCTCCCACTCTTGCTAGAAACCCTGCCTAAAGGTCTAGACTGGTCTTGGAGCTTAGTAGGAAAAAATTATGTATACTAGGGTGGTGCACATGACAGTACATAAATATATTTATATGCCTGTGCATATCTGGTCTATAACTTAAAGCATTTACTCCTAGATGGCAGCCACTTTGAAGGTCAGTTTGTGTGGCAATGCAGACCTCCAGTCACTATACCAGCATCTAGAAATTAGCATAGCCCACAAGAATAAAAATGGCCATCCATGATGTAAGTGACTATGCCTGGAAGGAGCAGGGAAGCAAACAGCAAAAATGAAAAATAGTTATCCTTCTTTTACAGGTTATATCACTTAATGCATTTTAAAGTGCTCCTAAGTTGTGGCTTGATCTCTCCTTACTCTGTTGTGCCAGGAGCCTTACCAGATCAATGGTTTTTGCTTTCTTCTTTGACGAATCATCACACCATGTTTCGCACCAAAGCCACTCTTGTGGAAGTGATTTAATGGGCACCTGATGGATCATGTTATTGGGCAAGTCCTCATGGAAGGAAAACAAAGCTGCAGTTATTTTAACATGATAAAACTGTTCTGGAGAGCAGCTACATAGTTACACCCAAGTGTAAAACAGAACTAGCACAGACTGAAAAATCCAGAACTATTATGAAATAAATGGCAAGAAATTATACTGGAGAATACAATCACTTAACGTCATTTTTCAATACATGAAAAGCTTAAAAATAAAAGAAAAGGATGATGACATGCAATAGCAAAACACACCAGACAGAGAAAGGAACCAGAAGTGAAGAATATCTATTACCCTTCTTATTTTTCTTGTTTCAAGCTCAGCCACAATCCACCACCATAAATCATTTAAACCGGTATTAAGATTCTTACTTCCTTGCACTTAAGAGTCCATCAAAAGCTCATTGTACACATCTTTCCTGCTATCAACTACTACACCTATTCCTACCAAACCAATCCAGAGCCCATTTCCTTTTTCCACATTGTACAAAATAACACTTACTGGTTTTTAGTCTTGTTTGTCCACTTATCTGCAGCTATGGTATTTCTGCATCCCTTTCACTCAAAGTCTCTTCCTCTTGTGCCCTCTATGCACAATTAGCTGTGACCATCTCCCCCACACTGCCTGTCTTCTGTCTTCCCAAAAACCGTACTGATGCCTTACCTTACAATAATGTATCTGCATTTAATTAGCCACAGCTGTCCTAAAGTAATACCATAGTATGTGAGCATCATTAGATTTTATAGGCAAGAAATGGTAACTATCTGATTCTTCTTAAATTTTAACTGTGGGGTTGGATCCAAAAGTGCCCACAGAAGGGCATCCCATGGTTTATATACAATTTACAATATTTAAGACATGGCAAGTAAGTTACCTGATCAAGGTTGGATAAACTGTTGGGATCTTGGCTAAGACCTTGATATTGTCCTCGGAGCCGGTCACCAGCAGCTATCTTTCTGAACTTCTTCAGATCTACCACATAGAGAGCACTAAGAACAGATAAAGCAGCTCTTTGAGTCCCTGGACTTGTATGCTACTTTTAACAGGCCAAATGCAAAATATACTCCAGTCAGACTCTCAGAGGGAAGGAAGGTGGCATGGTATAGCCCAGTCTCATCAGATCTCATAAGCTAAGGAGCGTCAGTACTTGTATGGGCAACCAAAACTCTGTAGAGGAAGGCATTGGTACCACCTCTTCTTCTCACTTGCCTTAAAAACCCCTTGCTAGCATCACCGTTAAGTCAACTGCAACTTGACTACATACACATCCAACACACACACACATACTCAGAACCATCAGATCACAAACGGAAACTAAAAGATTCCTAATAAAAGAAAGTGTCACATCCTTTCCCTTGTATTTGTTCTTTATTACTGTCAAAGAGCAAACCTCGGTGCCTTCATGGATTTTAACAGGCAGAAGGTGTTATTTATAAGCAACTCTTACCTAAAATACAAAACAAGGACTTTTAACAGTGCAGTCCTAAGCAGAGTTAAACCCACAGATGTCAATGGATTTCAAAGGGTGTAACTCTGTGTAGGACTGCACTGCCAATCTCACAATGGAATAATTTCAAAGCCTATAATTCACACATGCACACCAACAAGTGCATATTTTAATGTAAGTTCATCAGCTTCAATGACAACAGCCAGTATGATGTATAGGTTGAAGAGCTGGGCTGTGAGCACCTGGTTCAGATCCTGACTCAGCAATGAAGCTCATTGGGATAACCTACACTGGTCACTCTCTCTTGGTCTGACCTACCTTTTAGGATTATTGCAAGGATAAAATAGGAGAGGGGAGGACCATGCATGCCATTCTGAGCTCTCCGGAGGAAGGGAAGGATTAGAATGTAATAGATGTATCAGTCAGTGACATACAGTTTTCAGTGTGCTTTTAAAAGGAAGCCATAAAACCAGCCAGGAACAAGCTTTTGTCACCTGATGTGATATTTTCTTCCAGCCAAGTGACTTGCCCAGTATCCTGATTTCCAGAATCGGTAGCCATCCATCTCTCGCCGGCTGTCACAGAATGGCGTATAACCATATGGTGCACCATCCAAGTTGAAATCCCTTAGCTCCTTGAGGTCTGTCCGTACAATCTGAAGAAAAGCAGTTCACAGGCTACCTTGAATTTCAATGTTCTGATAGAAAACTTGAAACTGACCTCTGAAATTATGATAGTTATTAAATTAACTAAAGATCCATCAAGAGCAAAGGGGGGAAAGAATATAGATGAAGAGTTGAGCTCCCCAAATGTACCCTTCTGAGGCCATTGCCATGGAAAACCAAGGCCAGATTTCCTTTTCTAAACCTGGACATTCCCCTCTTCTGGGAAAGAATGCTTCCACTCTCTTCCCATAATGAAACAAATTCAATATTGGTCTACTGACTGCTGACATCACAAAAGGCACTCAAAGTCTTGCCATTTTCTACCTTGCCATTTTGTACCACACTGCAGTTTCAAGAGGAAGATGTTGAGGACTTTGTCCCAAGTTATAGGTTGTAGATTCCCCTGGCCCCAGCTGTTCCTTCCCCCAAAATTTTCTGGGAGAATTTCTCTTCAAATGTCAGAAAAGTAATACAGGTGGGTAAAAGTATTCAGCATCATTTATATACAACTGATACTTGTTAGCATTGAAATTTCAAACCCATTTACCTGGTCAGCATCTACAAACAGGAATTTATCAACTGCGAGGGGGAAAAGCACATCCAGAAAGAGGATTTTGTAACCCCAAATGATACGCTGCTTCTCTGTTTGCTGGTGAAGCCATCGTGGCCATTTGTACTGGACTAGTTCATACTGGAAATTGTACTTTTCAGCCATATATGGGATGAACTCCTGGAATGATATCATGGTTACTGGTCCTAAAGTTTCTAATACTTCAAAGATAATATTCAGAAAAAAGTTACTTTAAAAATAAAAGCAAAACTCTCTTTAAAAAGTCAAACTGTGAAGTTTCCAGTGAAATGAAAAATGAATGAAGGCACTGTTGTGATCAACTTACTCCCCTAAGGTTCCATTCTAGCTAGAATTACATTCCTTCTCTACATTAATATGCAAAATATTAATTTAGAATTAGTAGTATCCAAACCAGACTGGATAATGGTTCACCTTGAAAATGTTCTGTGTCTTTTTTTCAAACAATCATTACTATTAGCAAAGGAGGTTTGCCTTGGCAACCATAACCGCTTTAACCCAGAACCCCAACTAACACCAAATGTTCATAATACATGCAAGCCTCCACATATTATGTATTCTGAGATAAATTCTCTAAGGCAAATTCAGCCTTCAAAGTGAGGAGGGGGGTCACAAAGGCTCATCCTTACTCACCCCCAGCTGTGAAATGACTTCCCTTCTCCCTGCCCCTGTTAACAACAGACCTTTCTATTTTCAGATAACTTTTAAATGATTGCTTGACTGATGATTTTTCTGTCTTGTTTAATGGTTTAATACTGATAGCAGTTTTTAGGTGCTGCTGCTGTCCAAGTTTGCTGCTCTAGATTTTTGTGGCTCTGTTGGTTATTGGATTATGGAAGGGTTTTATTGTTAAGAACAGTTTTAGTATACTGTGAACTGCGTTGCACAAATTTCTATGGAGATATGGCATATAGATATCTTAAATAAACAAATAATATACAGCCATTGCATGTTTATCAAGGGAGAAAAGCCTTCATGAAACCCAACCAGATAAACATCCTATTTATTGTGAGAAATACATAATAGACCAAAGTTGTATACATTTACTTGGAAGTTTAGTTCTACTGAATGTGCTCAATGGTGTTTACTTTTCACAATAAACAATGTATTCTTAAATGAAGAACTGTGAGATACAAATGATGCTATTAACCACAGTATTAAATTCTTCCCTAGCTAGGAATACATATGTATGAAGCATCCTTTCTCAAACTTTGCTACCACCTGCAATTCTCCTGAATACTAATTTTTTTCCCCATAATGTCTAAACCTCTTCCAAAGGCATTCAACGGGTTGGCTCCAGACTAAATTTTCCAGCGGCAGATTGAGACTTTCTTCTCTTACCCACTGCAGCCTACTGATTTCTGTGATATGCTGCTCCTGGGGGATAGGGGGCTCTAAGGAATGACATGAAAGGGGTCTGAAGAGGGAAAGGGAAATTGCAGGAAATTGCCAGTTTAGTCTTGATCCAACCCATTGATTTATGGATAATAAACTTTTAAGATAAAATAATGTTTTTAAAATGCTTTGGTTCATCTTTTAAAAAGAAAATATTTTTTGTTTGAACAAACCTTAAATGTTGGTGACAAATAATTCTTCAAGAACCAGAATTTCACTGGAGTCTGTGTGTGTTTCAGCACAGATAACATCATTATGCTGTCCAAAAAAGAAGCAGTTTTTAAGTATTTGGAACAACCAGAACAAACCAGCAGCACAGATGCTACAAAGTGATGGTGTTACATCTCAGTCCCTCTTGGAGTTTGTATTGGAGCAACTGCTGATGTCTGTGTACTGAGAATCAAGAGTGCAGCATCCTTTTAAGCGTCAAACTAGTGTGACGTAAAAAACCAAATCCATCCTTAAAATAACAGTTCAGTGTAGAGCAACGTGTTGCATACTAGCTATGTCCATGCAGTAAATAAATCACATGTTGTAATTTATGTGTGGTCTTGTATCCCTGCATGAACAATCTCGAATCACTACTACTACCCATTATATTAAACATATACATTCATTCATGTAGATGAAATAATGTAACAATTAACACAAAAACAAATGAAATAATTATTGTGGATTTTTTTAAATCCTACCTTCCCCATCAAGAGCTGTATGTTACATAAGACAGTTTGGTGTATTGGTTAATTGCAGTAGGATTCTAATCTGGAGAGCCAGGCTTGATTCCCCACTCCTCTGCTTGAAGCTAGCTAGGTGACCTTGGGTCAGTCACAGCTCTCTCAGAGCTCTCTCAGCCCCAGCCACTTCACAGGATGATTGTCATGAAGATAATAATAACACTTTGTAAACTGCTCTGAGTGTGGCATTAAGTTGTCCTGAAATTATTATGTTATTATAAGCAATACAGTTTCTTTCCCTACTTCTTTAGAAGTTTATAAATGAATTAAACAAACAACCAAACATAATTTTGTCAACTTGTAGAAAGGTATGTTACACCACACCCTATTGTAACTCCTTTACACTCAATACCTCTGGGGAGTTCTTGGATCTGTCTTTTCAAAAAATTACTTAGGGAAGCTAAACTGATCTCGAAGCCAAACTGAAAAATTATGAGAACTGCTCCTGCAGAAACCCCGGACAGAAAAGAAGCATGCAAGAGGCTCTAGGAATTTCTTCCTTGACCTGTAGCATTGTGACTAGCACTTTTCATGAATCTAAGTAAAGACAAACAAGAAGGAGCCTAAGTTTAAAACAATTCCACCTGGCATTGGCTTTAACATAGCTAAGCACTTGCATTTACTTTAGGAAAGCCAACTCCATTTGGGAGTTTTTCTGGATGATTATTCAGAATGTGGCTATTGGGCTTGGCTGAAAACTCATGCCTTTAATTTTCAAATATGAGACTTAAAAAAACGTAGAGATTTTGATGAAAACCTGTAAAAACAAAAAAAAGTCTCCCCCTTAAAAAAGAAATTCAAATAGTTCTCATATTTATATTAGCTGGGGACACTATATGAAATATTTTGTCTAAATCAGTTGAACAACCACAATGGAAAATCTTGGGAGAATGTTCTCCCTTCTTAAAGTTAAAAATGCTAAGGGTTCAGATTTCTTTCATAATCTCCTATAGAAAAACTATGTGTAAAAATAGTGCTTTTCTAGCTTGCCTGGAAAATGAGTAAAAATTTAGATGGATTGGTTCCAAAGGTGCTCTTCTGCTAGCACTCGTGTCAATGGAACTGCACTTCAGTTGGCAGGGCAGGGGGGCAGTTTGTGTCAGTTTCCTCCCTCCACACACTGCAGACCTCCACTTCACCTCCTTGCTATTGGGGAGGTCCCTCTGACTCCCAGGAACAGAATTTGGGCGGACTTCAATGGGTTACATCACAGGGGGGGGATATAAGAAAGTCCTGTTCAATGAGATTCTTTGCTCACTGTACTCTGGATCCAACTCTAAATGTCTTCCTTTGAAATTCAAAAAAGTAGCTACTTTTATATGAAGATAGCTTTAGTATTGATGTAGCAGCCATCTTAAATTTGGATTGTGTTTAGAGAGGACTTTGTGCAAAGAAATGTAGTTAATGGAGAGATTATATACGAAGTCTTCAAACTGCCTTTTCTAATGTAAACACCATACTGATCCTCAACTCACCGAAGGAATCTCTCATATAGATGTCCTGATGCCACAGAAAATATATTGATCACATCATCTTTATCCTGCTTCAGCTCTTCTTTCTTCTGTCCACCTGTAAACCCCCTATAGAGAAATAATATTTTCATTGATTCTGCAATGTTATCAAAGACAGCCAGGTTTCTCCTTCTATGAGTGAAGAGCCCTCATTACTGAGAGCCAGTTTGGTATAGTGGTTAAGAATGGCAGGACTCTAATCTGGAGAGCCAGGTTTGATTCCCCACTCCTCCGCTTGAAGCCAGCTGAGTGACCTTGGGTCAGTCACAGCTTCTCAGAGCGTGATTGTCATGAGGATAATAATAACACACTTTGTAAACTGCTCTGAGTAGGCTTTAAGTTATCCTGAAGGGCAGTATACAAATCTAATGTTATTATTATTATAGGGAGGAGAGATAACTCAGATGTGCCCACATTGGGAAATCATGTCTAACTGGAGTGAATTGAAAACTTCCACTTTTCAGTCTCCCGCAGAGTGGGGGAGTGAGTAAAAGAAAATAACAACTAACTAGGTTTGCATCCATCACATATAAAGTGAGGATTGCAGTGAGTGCTTGAGGTTCAGGAGAAAAGTCCTGCTTAATATTAGCAGCTTATTTAAAGAGCATAACGTCCGCCTGAATCCAAAAGATTTTGACTGTGACATGACAAATATGAGAAAGCCAAGTGTCTAAAACTCAAGACAGAAAACCCATCCTTTCTTGAGTGTAAAAAGCATGTGACTCAAAAATAACAAATGTATCTGATGAAATTTCATTAATCTTGCCTGTGGAAGCTATTAGTCACTTGCAGACAAAGACACCCCCCCTTAACCCTCTGAGAGGTGCAGAAGGAAGTCAGGAAAAAAAGTCTACTTCCTTGAACTCCTTACATTCACAGTCAAGTTCAAGCAACTAGAAAGACAGTGGAAAACTGGCAACCATATTTACCATTTAAGAGATTCCCAAAATCCTGACTCATTCTCATTAGTTCCATCACTTAGAAGATCTTCATTTATCATATCTAGTTTCTTTTGAACCTACAAAGAGATACATACTTTTAATATTTTGTCTGAAAGAATCGTTCCACGCTATCAGACAGAATCTTTTGAGGGGGGAAATGTGAATTTTGACTAAGTGTCAGAGTATAATCCAAGCTAGCTCTAAAAGTTTAAAGAGAATGGAAGATATATTATGTAAACTGAAAGCTACAGAAAACGGAATGGTCA
Source organism: Eublepharis macularius (assembly GCF_028583425.1). Taxonomy (NCBI): domain Eukaryota; kingdom Metazoa; phylum Chordata; class Lepidosauria; order Squamata; family Eublepharidae; genus Eublepharis; species Eublepharis macularius. The sequence goes on along the minus strand of NC_072795.1, from coordinate 61,500,098 downwards.
TCTTGCACTTCACCGAAAGTTTCCTACTGAAACTGCAGTATAAGAACTAAAAACTCAGTAATAACAGACATCAAGAAGGAAACAGTTAACAGGCTGGAGTATTGCAAATTCTACTGTGTGGGGACAATCATGTGCACACATACAGATTATATACCATTACACCCATCAGGGTAAAGTATATTTTTACTACAAACACTAAATGCAGACAATGCACATCTTGTAGCACAAAGTTAAAGCTGTTCTATGTGACGCATTATTTTAGAGCATGATCCAGACTCCTCTTTCTCCCTGCACGTTGCTCTGTGAGGGGCATCTTCCTTCCATCAACTCTTATCCACAACAGCAAACTTCCTATAACTACATGTTTCTAATGGTGGGATAATGTTCCAACTGGACTGGTCCCTGATTCCTAATACTGTTCAAGTTGATAAAAAAACAACTACTACTAAACAATGGGGAAAGCTGCATAAACTCTTTTTTTTAAAGGAGGCAAATATACATTTAATTATCTATTATTAAATATCCCTGTTCTTCCAATGCAACCAGCGATTCTAGCAGCTAACTTATCTACTGTTGGTCTAATATGTAGGAAGAGAAGACCCATGTTCCAAATTAAGCCTTTCCATCCCTCAGCATGCTCCTATACATGACTGGATCCTACTGTGTTCAGTGGAACCTACCCCCAGATATGGGTACCTAAGATTGTCACCTTTGCCTTCCATCTCTCACCGCCTCCACTTCCCAGTATGCAAGACTAAGAATATTGCCCTCTTTTGCTAAGAACTTTCAGGTAGTCCTTGAAAGGATTACAAGGTAAGATAAAATCTCAGCAGTGTCAGCAACAAATCTCACTCTACTCTTTCAGGAGGCTAATAAGAAGGGCTTGTGGCAAGAGAAGAGGCACATTACTTATCTTACACAGCTGTTGTTCCATTCCCTTTCTGTCTATAATGGAAAAAGATTTAGGCTTGGCTTTGCCCACAGGGTCCTCTATAAAATAGGTATATAAATGGACAAAACGTTTTAAAGAGTCCCTCACCCCATTACTAAACAAATCTTTCCAAAAATGCTACTTTAAAGGGTCATTTTTGAACTCACCTTCACTTTGATTATTTTGCTCTTAAAATTGCTGATAACAACAACAACTTCACTGGCATCAGGAGGAGAATCTGTGCCATCATGGCTAAAATTAAAAACAATAAATAAAACATTTAGAGTTACAAACATATAAATAGCTAGAGTTCAGGACCAGGATCCAACAGTTCAAATCCCCACATTGTCATAAAACTAGCTGGATGACCTCAAGCCTAACTTACCTCACGGGGCTGTTGTAAGAATAACATGAGCAACAAGGAACAATGCTTGCAGCCCTGAGCTCATGACAGGAAAGGTTTCTCAGGGGTTGTGCCATTCTTTTCCTTCTCTTCATGGTGAGCCACTCTCAAAAATGAGAAGTGAAGCATGTTGCTGGGCCACTATGTATCACTAGCTAGAAAAACTGGAGAGTAAAACCAACTCCTCTTTGATTGGCCATATTATTCAGAATAGGTTTTGACCAAACCAAAAGCAGTAATTCCTAGTACCCCACCTGTAGATTCTATAGATGTCCTCAGATCTCCCCTTTCTGAGTCTCAGAAACCATGCACCAGGATTGGCTTTTAATTGGAAGTAGCCCTATTGAAAGAAGACAGACATTCTAGTCCAGCGACAGGCAATTTGTTTAGCACCAAACCAATAAAATGCAGATTTAGAAATTAACATTTGAATCTTGGCTTATGTCCTTGTTCCAGAAACTGTAAGAATGCAATAGTAAAACAAATTTCTCTAGTACCAAGAACAGTTTTTTTCAAAATATAAACTGGAATAAAAGCCCTGTAAAATCACACAGAAAAATGTGAGTTAATGCATGAATAATTCTGTCATAAAACAGGCACTTGGGGAGCAGATGTCTGCTACTGCTTGTGATCTATGAAGTCATGGGAATCAGGGGGCAGTATACCTTATAAGGTACCCATTCCAATAGGACGCTAAGAGGCAGAGGCTAATGTAGCCATTTATGCTAAGGAGTCTACAATGACCCCAGTGCCCGTCATGATGAAATTCTCTCTCTAAAGCCAACTGTATTTATTTGATTTTAAGAAATGCTGCAAGATACTCATTCTAGAAGGTGTTTTGAGTGCTACTAAGGAATTGTTCTTTTTTAACAGGCAAATGATTTATTGATTTTGAATGTAGTTCTGTTATAGGCAGAGTTACTTGGTGGGGGGGGTGCTTATAGAAAGTACGGAGATTTACATAAACAGATTCAAATATAACCCTTTAACATCTCAGTCGCTAATTTATTTGTACTAGTGGTGTGTACCCGAAAAATATTCAGGTAAACCCGAAGCAGGGAAAAGCTTCAGAAAAACCTGAAATCCAAAGCTTTCGATTCAGGTTTCTAAATCACTTCGGTATGCTCCGTAAAGATTCGCAGCATACTGAAGTGACGGGGGAGGGGGCAGGCCCACCCCCCCACCCTTAAACCCCACCCCCCCACCCCACTTACCTGGCCAGGTGGAAGGCTGGAACCACCACCGTGCTGGCCAGCTGGCCAGCGGAGACGGCCTTCCCCGCCACCACCACCGCGGCCTGCCAGCATGGCCACATGGACAGAAGGCCTTCCCCACCGCCGCCGCTGCACAGCTGCAGCTGGCATGGCCAGCTGGCCGGCAGAGAGGGCCACCGCCACCACCGCCAGAGGCCAGCAGGAAGGTCAGTGAGCCACCTCCTCCAGCACGGTGCCAGGTAAGTGGGGGTGGTGGGGATAAGGGTAGGGAATGGGAAAGTTTAAAGGGCCCTTTCCTGCCACTTGCAAGCAAATTCCCCCCACCTCCCAGCTGAAGTTTAAAGGGACCTGCCGCTTGTGAAAGGGCCCCTTAAACTTAACCCCCGGGGCCCCGAAGCTTCCCGAAGCATTACAAACTGGTTCACATATAGCACAGAGAGATGACCTGAGGTAACAGAATGGACTGTGCTACTTCAGGGTGTAGATGAAGAAGATTCACATTGTTTTCTTAATATTCACTTGTGTAAAAATCCCCTGCAAGTAGAAAACTAGCATAGCAAGGAAATGGTTGGGCTAGAACCCCTTTCATGATGTGGCTTTGTTGTATTTTACATGCATGCATTGGGTTGGATCTTATGACTCTATTTCACTTATGGCTGTGCTTTCCTCCAGCGTGAGCCACCTTCCAATGAAGGGTCCATGTTCCACAGTTAATCAAAATGCAGTTGTTTTCAACCTATTGCTTTACATGAGTGAACATTCAAAATGAATTTTCCCCTGGCAATCTCATGTGGTATTGTCCAATCCTACTGTCTCAGGAGTCTACTATACCTCCTTCAGCTGCAACTGTAGGCCACAAAGTTTCAGTCAGCCAAGGTGGACAGCTGAGTATTAGTAAGTTTGTTTCAACAGACATTTTACTTCAGTTTGGTTAGCAAGGTCATCACTTACTAAGTTGGCCATGACAATGGTGTCAACCACCACAGGGTCTGTTGATGTTCCTAGTGTAAATTGAAGCCCCCGGGGAGGCTGTCCTGTAGTGATATCATAGCAGTGCCCTTCCAAAAGGAGGTGCTCTAATTCATACTCTGCTGCCACTATACTCTCCACCTGTGACAAGGAAAAAAGAATTACTCAAAAAGGATAACAAGTTAAATTTCTTAGGGGCAATAATTTCAAAACAGGATGACACATCAAGTGTTCTAAGCATGATTTATAAAGGCAGTAAGACAGTCCGTGGCTTTGCAATTTACACCATAACACTCTTAATGCCACTTTGGGAATTTAGGCATTCAAAACATTTAAATAATTTTCCCTGAAGATGTAGGTTTGATCATGAAAGACTTTGTAAATTTTGCACCTTGCTATAACCGCCCTTCAGCTTTTAAATATACCCAGCTTTCAACTATATATCTCTGAGTTAGTGGTAAAATGATGCCATTTATTCACCACAGCTACAACCTGTCTTTGCAATATTCAACAGATAATTCAAATAATAACCTTCTTACACAAGCATTTTCTCTAAACAGGACAGGAAAGGTTGAAAGAATCCCTAACTCTCAAATTCTTCCTGAACCACCATTTGCTTCAAATATTCTATTTTGATTAACCCTACACCCTGGACTATGAAGAAAATGAGCTTTTCCCCCCAAACAGAAGCCATCTTTCATATTCTCCCTCGCTTCAATTTTAGAATGAGAAACAGATGATATGCTCTAAGAAAGAAAAACACTAGTGGTAAAATGACTTCAGAAACAAGTAGGTTAAACTCCCATTTGTTTAGGTAGAAAATTTCAACTGAGCCCTATCAGCTTCAATGGTATATAGATTTTAGTGCTATGAAAGAAAGCCATAGTAGTTTTCCCTGAAATGCAAAAATCAGCTTTTAACACTGGGAGGAGGGATCTGCCATGTCTTCAACTCCACCCCCCCCCCAAACAAAACAAAACCAATTAATCAGGGCAGATTTAAATGTACCACTGAAGCTGGTTAAAGCATGTTGGTCTACCCAAAACCTTTCAAATTCTGAAAGAAAACTCACTCCCCAAAAATGGTCTATACTCAAATGGAAACCTGTCAAATCTCTTACCTCCTCTAAATAAATGTTGTCAAGATCATATCTTGTTCGTACAGACTCCACCATCCAGCTCTCTGGAGTATTTAGATTCAAAGTAAACAAAGGAGACTGGGGCATGTCCAAGAATGTGGCAACCGGCCCAGGAATTAAAAGCTTGTCTGGTGAGAAAATGATCTCTGGCTCCAAAACATAGCGATAAAAGCTAAAATTTAAAGCAGCAAGCATCAGAATGTATTGAAGTTTGCAATTGTCACAAACAATTTTCCTTGTACTGTGCTTTTTAAGTCTATAGGTTTCACAGCCTCCTCTTTCTTAAGCCTGAGCGCCTAGCATTAAAATAGATGGTTTTTAAACAATGTATTTGGATCCACTGTACTATCAGCCAGTGCTCTTCCAACCCAAAGACAGAATTTTAGGAAAACAATTATTCCTATTACTCATTCCTTTCTACATTTTCCATGCATCATTAGAAACAGCAGATAATGTGGCATAAACTAAAGTACACCTACGTTGGTGGTATCAGAGGACTCAAGTAAAGCAGAAGATATACTGATCATTAAGTATCAGCAATAATGTTTTTTGGTTTGCTTTTTCAAAAAACCTGTACATGTAGCTTAAATCCACAAGTTTTCAAGCTATACAGGTCTCTTTAAATATTTAGTGTAAAACAAAACATATTATGTATTAATATACAGTATTTATACAGCCTAGCTTGCTATCTTATTACAAGGTTGCACGGCTTAACTCATCATTCAATGAAATTTTAAACCTTAGGAAAGATTTATCAGACTGATACTACATTTTGTAAGTAACTCTACTGATTATTTTCTCCATCTCTAATACAATTGCATGAGGTTGAAATCTTACAAATTTAAACAAATTAATAAAGGCATGGTACTTTAAACTGTGGTACCAGCATGGCATATCACCCTTTAAGTTTAGCAGTGTGCAAGAATGTTCAAAGAATCTCTAGAACAACATTCTAAAATGGCTGCAAGAACAGAAACACTGGGTACTTGCATGAACACGCAATCCACCCACCTATGAGCTGGGTGTGCTTGACAAAGCCTAAACTTCAGGACAAATGACTGTTGTCATTGCTGCAAGCCTGCCTTCTAAATAGCCTGAACAAATTATAAGAACAATACAGTGATAAAAAAAATTCTTAGATTGTGCACATCTTGCTTTGTATACAAAGAGCATACCGCTTCAGATGTGGAAGTCACATGCCTATCTAACCTGAGACTAACACAACTTTCGTGGGCTATTAGACGTCCTTTCAAAAGTCATCAATATACAAGGAAGCCTACTATTTTCTGACAGAAAAGCATCACAAGACACATTCATAGCACGTTTATTGTTTTCTATACTATTCTATAAAGCATATCACTTCTCACCTTTTCAAAGGCATGTCAGAGAGTTTGGACTGGCAGTTCATAAAAACTACCAGGTTCATGTTTATTAGTTTGTTCAACACCTTTAAAAAAGGAGTGAGATATACAAAATTAATAAATACTGTACAGAGGACAGGTTTCTCGCAAATTTGTGCTTCTTCCTTATGCCCAAGTTTATCTTTTTCTATGAACTCAATAAAGCTGCACACATCACATGTATACGATAGTCCTACTGAGGCCATTTAAGTATAATCTGGAGAGAACGGAAAGAATAGGGGGTCTAAAAACAGAGCCAGAATTAACTATCAAAATAAACTAGTACAAAGAGGTGCAAATACTGGCCTGTATCTAACCATCCGAAGATTTAAGGGCACTTTTCTTAAGTGGGGCGGGCAGGGGCAGTAATTTCCATGAATTCCTTCCCACCGCAGACCCTCATTTGCTTCCTATACTTTTCCTGAGGGCCCACCAAGGAACAAAATTTCAGGAGCCTCAGGAGGCTGCAGCAAAATTGTTGCCACCCTCTTAAGCTAATTTAAGCACCCTTATGTCTTCAGAACTGTGTCATTGGATACAAGGCACTGGTGCGGCTCCAGAGAAATGGACTGCCTTCCCGTCTTTCTGTAACTCCCTGCGTCTGCTCCCAAAAGTCACTCCAGAGGCCTGGGGAACACACATGAACAGTCTGGAACCTTGTGCTGGGTAGAGTTGTGAAAGCTCAGAAAGATTCAGGGTTATTTTTTTTTAAAGGCTTTTCCCTACCACCCCACCCTAAATTTTTCTCCCAATTTTTCCAACAGAAATTGGGAACCTATGAAACCTCTCTATTCTGGAATGAGTGAAATGCTTTTTAAGACAAGAGTTACCCATGAAAATATGTAATATGAAAGTTTTTATGTAAGACTGTCTACAGCATTAGATAGTAATAATTCCTGCATATACTGTAGACTTACACAATAATTTCATGGATGTATTTAAACAATAAATAAAGACAACTAATGTTTTCTACAATTCATAGGCTATAGTATGTGAGATAATACACCATTTGAGAGTTCACTTATTTCCAGTGTTAAAGTTTAATTTGTTATACAAATATGCTGCTAATCTATTTCTGACTGTATGAGACTGATTCTGTCTAAACATCACACTTCCTTTCAGTATGATTTTGGTTTTCAACTTCTATCTTTTCCCCTACCTCTAAGGCAGCAAAATATAAGATATACGTGCTATAGTAGAATAGGGTGTAAAAATCTCTCTCTTGTATTGAGACTATTCAAAATTTTGCTTGTAGGCACTTATACTTTTAAATCTCATAAATATTCTAAATAGTACAATTTATATAGTAAGTTATAAATGCTGTATTTTATATTGTTAATGCAGTAAACTAAGTTTAGGTCTGATAAGGAAATATCATCATATGCAAAATTACACCCTTTAAGATTTGTCAACTTCAATGGACTTAGAAGGCTGTAACTATGCTTAGGATGGTATCTATTTCAATTGGTGTAGCTATTTCAATTTTTCTACAAAATCCTGTCTCCTTCCCAAACACCCTCCAAACAAACCATTTTCTGGACATTTCAATCTCTAGTGCGGAGAGCTGCAGTGAAAAGGGCGAACGAATGGGAAGAACACCAAATACAGCAGCTAATGACAGCTTGGACAATAGGGTACCTTTGTGTGGACAGAAGACAGTTCCACTCAAACAAGGAGGCAGGGTCCACCATTTAGGTGAAATTCCCCCTTGCGTTGTAGCCTCCCCTGTCATGCTCCAAGCCACTCCCAAGGTCCTCCAACCCTCAGGAGCTGCTTTTCAGGGTTTGCAGCAGGAAGAGGTCAGTGTGAAAGATCCATCCCACAACCAGAGCTCAACTTGCAGTTCATTGGCTCCAACCCATTATCTTTTGCACACCAGTTTTATATGCTGTGGGACTTATTCTGCAACACTGTTGGCTTCACTCACTTATCTACCCTGACACCCATAATAAAAAGTATGGAGGAAGAATAAAACCTATTAACTACAAAAAAAATCAGTTTGATTGTTCCTCAACTGCTGATTACTATGAACCAATAACATATTCACACCATAAGTAATGGAGCAATTCTTTGTGCGTCTCTGGTAACAGGGTCAACAACAGCCACAACATCAAAATATGTCTGTCCCTCCTTTGGTCTCAACTTAATTGCACTAAAGGAAAAAAAAACACAGATTTTACAATTACATATGCACAGATTTTGGTATATTTTACAATTATATAATATACATGTTAAATCATTTTACCCCATGATGGAAATGTGAGGAAAGGCCTACAAGAAATTCTTAACATGTTTTAAAATTACATGCTTGTCAAAGCATGGAGAGATCGGAGTCTCACTTCCCAGTAATTTGCTAGCATTCATTAATAAATCATCATATTTGTGTTAGTCAATGTCCGGAGTCGGGCTCCCCGGGTGCACCAGGAGCCCGCCCGGATGCTGGCAGCCGCCTCTGCCCCCCAGCCGAAGCAGCCCCAAACACAGCCATTCACCCGGCGCCTGACCAGGCGGCAGCGATGGCAGCAGTGGAAGGAGCAGGCGGGCAGGCACAGCAGCAGCAGGAGCCAGCACGATGGGAACAGCCAGGCCTGCCACGTCAGGCCTGGTGAGGAGCCGCAGCCACCAGCCTGCTCGAGAAGGCCCACCAGAGGAAGACCCGAGGTGGGGCAAGGATGAGGCCCCAACAGCAGCCATAGGAGGTGTGCCCAGGCTCGGCGCAGCCAGCAAGTGGCTCGGCAGTCCTCCCAGGGTGGCTTGGCATTCACTGAGCAACCTGGAAATGGCTGACGAGGCTGGGCAGCGGCCCAGACAGGAGGGGGAGGCTGCACGCCCAGCCGGGCTGTGGATTGGCTCAGGCCTGTGGCCCCCTTTTCCCATCAAGGAAAAAGGGGGCCTACTGGCCCGGCAGGCTAGGCAGCACAGCCAAGAAAGGGGAGAAATCCCCCTCGGGGCAGCAGGACAGGGCCCTCCAGACGCCAGGAGTTAGCCAGGGGTTAACGAGGGCTGCCCCTCATGCAGGTGGTGGGGCTCACCCTGGGGGCGGGATCCTGGGGAGCAGGGCGGGCCATCCTATAGGGGAAGGGATAAAAGGGCTCATATTCCCTCAGCTGGGGAGGAGAGGAGGGAGCGCTGGCCCTGAAGTAAGGGCCAGCTTCCTGGCAGGAGAACGAGGCAAGGCCTTGTTTTCCCTGGACCTCGCTCTACCATTTCTGAGGCCATTCCAGGGGAGAGCCTTTGGGTGAGCATCCACAAAGGAGGGGGTTGACTAGGTGGCCCACACAGATGCTGTAGGAAGGGCGGCCCGTGGCCCTGCTACTCACCTCCTGTGACGGCAACCAACCCAATGGACCCCTCCCCCCCGCCGCTGACACACTTCACAGTCAATAACTTTATTTAGTTGACACAGAGAAGTTATATCTTATATATCTAATGAAGAATCAGTGCCACTCATTTTTACCTATGTTTGTCTTCAAAAAAAAGGTTTTCCCTTCTTTCCTCTCCTTTTGGCTGAGCAGACAGAAGGGCATCCACCTTCATCACAAGATCACTTGCACTAAAATTAAAAAAATTTCCATCGGCTCAAACAATTCCTTTCCAGAACAACCATATCCCCACATCATATCTGCATAGGAAGCTACCTAATATGCAGTCAGAACTGTGGGTCAACTAGCTGGGTACTGTCTGATCTCCAGTGTCTCAGGCAGAAAAAGGACTATCACCCGACAGCCAATATTCTATAACTGGAAATGGCAGGGACTGAACACTGTATGCACTCTGCTACCAAGCCCCAGCAAGCCCTCCTTCCGAATATCCAAAGGTGTTTTTGGAAAAGATATCTCCTTGCCAACAAATTAAAAATTACTGTGAAAACCATCCAATTAAGCCTCAACTTCAAAGTGGGGTACACAGAAACAAAGAACTGGCAAATTATAAATCAAAACTGTAAATCAAAAAGACTCCACAACAGAACATACACCATTCAATGACAAGTTGACATCAAGAACTGATAAAAAGGAACAACAGGGCTTTATCTGACAAAGGGAGCTTAGTGAAATAGTGGAGATGAGGTCATAAGCTAAGCAACTGCCGTAAAAAGACCCTGAAAATCTTGTTGGCACTACAAGGCAAGACTTGAATCTTGCAGGACTTTATTGTAAGTATAATTCTCAGAGACAACTATTACATTTCTACAAAATTCAGTCTAGGTTTAATTGCTAATGTAGTAAATCAGGCCACTTTTAGGGCCACATATTTATCTGCCTCATTGAATGCATGTCATCATGGCCAAAAAGGAACCAACATTTCCTACCCAAGGCCTCCATTAAAGGGTCAAGGGCAGGCAAAGCCGTGATCTATAAAATATGCCCTAAATTCACTGCAGATTACACAGTTTGCAAACAAAATAAATATAAATCTTCCTTATCTATTCCATTCCTCTTGACCAACACCTAAGGAGGCCAAATAAACAGTTCACACAGCCAAACTTCCTGTAGCTTCTTATTTTTACTTACAGATCTTCCTCCACTCCTAGTTCCTGAACATGAGATTTTATTTTCTGCGCAGAGGTCTTTAGCATAATATTTTCTAGCAAGTGAAAGTCATCCTGGTTAAACAGCTCACCATCTTCCAGTGGGCCAATAATCTAAAATGAAAATGAAATAGTGGAGAGGAGTTCATAAGCTAAGCAACCACAATAAAATAATAATTCAAGGGCCTCTAAATTGACATTTATGAAGTCCTGTGACATACCCAGGGCACCCCAACTCATACTGTTATTGAGAGTTTAAGCAATTCAATTGCCTTCGGCAGGATTCTGGAAACTCTGAGAAGTCATCCCCAGTTGTGCTATCAATTCTGACAGGGACAATTTGCCATTCTGCATCCACAAGAATTAAACTGATAAAAAGAAAAACTGGATTTGCTTTTCTAAAAACATATTTGTATTATTCAAATACTTGCGGCAGGTCAATAGAACACAAATCATCTTCACTCAGCCCCGAAAAAGCGATGTCTCCATAAGAATTTCCAGGCTTTTCTGGAGTGAGCAAAGGGCCCATCTATCTCACAGCCGGCGCCACTCCTTCTAACCTGCCCATGTGTCACTTCTGCACTGTCTGCAGCTTCCCCTCAAACTACACTTGTGTGTCCTGTGGGGCCTGCTACTGCTGTGTGAAGTGTTTGGGAACGCATCAAGAGATTAGGAGTCTGAAGTGAACAGTTTGACAAGTGTCCTGAGGAACTGCCATTTGTTGGCTTGCATGTGGAATGTGGTCAAGGCCTGCTAGTTGCCCATAGATCTGTTCAGCAGTCGGGGCCCAACATGTTCTCCCGCAGAGCTGAAGTGCAGTAGACCGTTTTTTGGGAGCTGAGCAAAGATCATTTGGATTCACTTTTGTCATACACAACAGATTTTCTCCAGCATTCAGCAGTATAATAGCTACTGATTAAATACTCACCTGTAGGAACCCAACCTGGAAATCAAGTATTAGACTAAAGCAGAATATTCAATTAGAATTATGAATTTGGAGTGGCACCGCTGGGATCTGTCAGATACTGGATATTAATCTAATGGCCTTGGAAGTACATTCCACATACTCTGAAGTGGAATGTTATTGTGAAAGTTGTCTTGAATAAAACAAACCAAAATGAAGGCATTAAGTAGGACCTTTTCTGGAGGAATAATCTCCCAGGCTTTTCCAAGGCAACTTTGACACTGTACAATGTTGTAACCTTCAATAAAAATTTAGATCTGAAGCCCATTCAGTCTCATTTGATTCTTCTGTAGCAAGACTTTTGTGAACTAGACAACTGTTCAATGCAGTTACAGTGAAACTAGTCACTGATTGCAACCAGAACAAAGATCCATAAGATCTTTCTGATTTCATGAGGACTTTTGTTAATATAAAATAAGACAGGTTAGATATGCAACAAAAACTGTTGATGGACAGCCGGCCTGGATCTGCTCCAGATGTCCTGGAGCATGCTTTTGAAGCCATGGCTGGATGGTTGAGGCAAAGTTGGCTGAAGTTAAACCCTGCGAAGACAGAGATCCTGTACTTGAGTTGCAGAAAAGTGGATTTGGGACCCCGGCTCCCTGCACTCGATGGGGCGGTGCTTATGCCGGCTCTGAGAGTCAAGAGCCTGGGGGTGATCCTAGATGCCTCCTTGACAATGGAAGCCCAGATCACTGTGGCTCCCAGGTCCTTGTTTTTCTGTCTTCAACAGGCCAGGCAGCTTGCCCCGTATCTTTCGGTCTGCAACTTGACTACAGTGGTCCAGGCAATGGTCACCTCTAGGTTAGACTACTGCAACGCACTCTATGCAGGGCTTCCCCTGAACCTGATCCAGTGGTTACAGCTGGTGCAGAATGCGGCGGCATGTGTCATCACAGGATTGCCGATGCGTGAGCATATTAACACCAGCACTGCGTCAGCTGCACTGGTTACCAGTGGAGTACCGAATCAGGTTCAAGGTTTTGGTATTAACCTATAAAGTCCTATGTGGACAGGGACCGGCATATCTGTGGGACTGCCTCTCCCCATATGAACCCCGGAGGACTCTTAGCTCTAGTGAGAAACATATGCTAAAGGTCCCTGACCCCAGGGAGGCCTGCCTGGCATCAACCAGGGCCAGGGCCTTTTCGGTCCTGGCCCCAGCCTGGCAGAACGCTCTGTCTAATGAGACCAAAGCCTGGCAGGATTTGTTATCTTTCCACCGGGCCTGCAAGACGGAGCTGTTCCGCCAGACATATGGGCGGAGCCCCCCTGGCTGGCTGATGGTGGAACAGGCCCTCCCAACTACCAATACCCCCATTTAGTAATCTCCTTTACTGCTAAGATGCTCTGGAGATGATTAAGGCTGGGTTGGTTGGATTTTTGTGCTGCTATGTTCATGTTCATATGTATTTTAAATTGTATAATTCTGGATTTTTTAATGGTTGTTAACTTATATATAAATAGTTTTATGTATTTTAATTTGTTTATGTTTGTGATCCACCCTGAGCCTGCTGGTGTGGGGAGGGTGGAATATAAATCGAAAATAAATAAATAAATAACCAATTTATATACTGCTCTTCAGGACAAGTTAACGCCCACTCCGAGCAGTTTACAAAATGTGTTATTATTTTGCTCATGAAAATCACCCTCTGAGACGAGTGGTGCTGAGAGAGCTTCAAGAAGCTGTGACTGAGCCAAGGTCACCCAGCTGGCTTCAAGCAGAGGAGTGGAGAATCAAACCCAGTTCTCTAGATTAGAGTCCTGCCACTCTTAACCACTACACCAAATGGGCTCTCTAATTAATTAAAAATTCCTGAAAGTGAGCCAGATCCTCTCTCTTATTCTGGATGTAGTTTGCTTAGTTTGCTCACCCTTCCATTGCTGATCACTGCCCTCTGTCCTTTCTTCAGCTTAAGGACATCCCTGCTGTACATGGCATGAGAAAGAATAAAATCCACTTTAGTAGATTCAAAGGCAGCTTTAAAGGTATCCATGTCCATACCCTAGAGGGAGAAAAAATTATCCTTAGTTGAAAGGCAGCACACTGTCTCTTCACACGCTTTATGATCCTTTTTTAAACCTCTGTTTTCTTTTGAAGCAAGCAGATTATATATTTGATAAAGTTAGGCATGTCTTTTTCCAAAAGCCATCTAAAAAGCCTTTTGACCAACTGGAGAGCTGAGCCTCCTTATCCTAGCTTCAAGGAGAATGTGCTATTTTTATAAACTACTCCTAGCAGCCTAAAAAGCTAATTATTCTGTAGAGATCTGTATTCACTTGGTAGACTTAAAGAGGAACCCCAACAGAAATATGAAACACGGGTTACTATAAGACTGGAGAGGTTCTAATCCCAACTTCTCAATAGGGACTAATATAGCTCACTTGTAGCTGTAGTGGAGGGGAAACGACTCATGCCAAAACATATGACTAAGCACATTCATGCAGCCGAACTGTCCCAAATTCTGATAGGAACAGCTAACAGAGGGAAACTGGGTATACATCAATTCTATGACAGAAGGGGGAGGGGCTAGAGGGGCTGTACATGGTGGAAACAGAAGTACAACTCTGGCCTGTGCAATTCATGGACCCCAGTTCTGCCTTTGCTGTAATCAGATTCCCAACACACAAACCAGCTGTGAAGCAAGTAATCTGAAAAGTTAAATCAAAGAAGCGACTTATCTGTCTCAAAGCAGAATCCCATTTGTACACTTACTCCAACAGCAAATTCAGTGATATCAGCTCCAGCCTCCAGCACCTTGGCATTTTCCTCTTTGGTTAATTTTGTAATGAAGTTTTTGGCATTGTTCGATGTTTGTGTCTGCAAGGCTGCCCATATGGCCCTGGCAATTACTGTATTCTCACTATCTGGGTCTTCACTGGGGTTGTTAATCATGCCAATCCGGACATGGTTACTGGATTTCTGCACAACAATGAAATTTACATTCAAACAATTTCCTTCCTACACAGTTTTGAAATTCAGCAAATGAAAGTTATAACAGCCAGGAATTCAGCAATAAGATCTGACCATGTACACCTGTGTCCTTTTCCAACTACTATTTATCCATATATCTTACAAGTATACATGATTAGAATCAATAATGCTGTGGAAAGTTGCTATTTAAAAGCCTCAGTCATATCAGAGGCAACAAGCAGAGTAGATTTCCATTCCATTCTGTCCCTCTCCCCCGTCTGAGCTCCAAAAGAGCCCTTCAAGCCACCACCACCGGCTACCTTTTAAACTCCATGACTCGACAAGCTCTCCTCTCCACTTGCTTCAGTAAAGGGATTCCCTGGTTTGACAGCTGGATTCTCTGATTCAACAATGGTTCCCTTGCTGCAGTTTGGTTCTGTTGTGCTTTGCTGGTTAAGCTTGCAAGGGAGTTAATGTTGAACCAGAGATTCTAAGCAAGGTGAGGGGAACAAACCACAGAGTTTAAAAGCCTTAGAAATATTTCCTCCGCAGGAAACAATGCAGAATGGCTGTGGGCAATTTGTTCAGGGACTCATAAAATTGAATGTGGGTGGTCTTTAGTGGACAGTGAAGAACTGATGGAGTTTATTTTTAAAATTCCCCCAGCCCCCCCCCCCCCCGATTCCCCCCCATATGGAATAATGGCTGGGTAAATCCAGGATTCACTAATTCGGATCAGAGAATCCAACACAGATTTCAGGGATCCTGGATTTTTTTTATTCCTGAAACCTAGATCACCCAGATTTTTTAGGGGTGCACACCCTACTTCCCATTAGTCAATGATTTATTTCAATGTCATGCTTTCACACTGTCTATGAAGACATGACATTTCTTTAACAATCACCACCACTAAGAGGTGCGATTTCAACAAGAAATTATGAGCTTTCATAGGCTACTGCAGACTGTCTACTTCTGATATTAAAGCAGCATTTACAGTCTAGTGAGTTATAAGACAATATTTCCTACAGATTTTTAAAGGAGTAATGATAGTATAATTGCTTTACTGGGACCAATTTAAAAAGTTACAAAAATAATAACTGCTTTCACATATACCAGACTTCTACTCCAGCAAAGTTAAAAGCAAAGACGGGTGATAGTAGAACAGAAAATAAAAGTTGTTGCTGGACATGATGAAAAAGCCCCAATCTGCAGCCTGTGATAGTTGTAAGGAAAAATGGACAATGCCTACAGTGCACTCCTACACTAATGTACTCCAGATTCTGCCCAATGATTTCAATAAGCTTAGACTGGAGTAACTGCATAAGACTGTAAGTCAATTAAGTAAGACTGTGCCTAATGCAAAAAAGAAAAAGAAAGAACAGAGAAGGACATGGGAGGGGAGAATCTTAGACTGCAACAAAGCAAGTAGTAGTGCTTGTTTTCCAACTTTTACTGACAGATCCAAATAACTGCTGGATTTATATTTTCAAACGGAGAGTATCCATTGCACAAAGCAAGAAAGTGGGGGAATTTAGCTCCAGAGCTATAACAATACTGCTTCCCTACCTTATCTTTAGTTAAAGATTGCTGCCTACCTGGTGTTTGATTGCATCATATAACAACTGCCTGCCAGATGGTTTGTCAACGTCTCCAACGATCCAGAAGGTCACTGGTCGAATAAAAGAATCATCTGTACAAAGAAAATAATTCAGTTATAGAAAAAAGCTGACCTTTATGTTATCAAAGTATATATTTCCAGTTTATGCTGGGCATCTTTGCTGTTTCAGAAAGTGGAAATTTAAGTCAACATGCACACTACACAACCCAATAATATTAGTATTATCAAGGGAAACATTATTAATGTTAGATTAGGTTCACTTGTGAAAATACACAAAGCACCGTGTATGCTTGATTTTGTTTTAAAGTATCTATAAAATGACAAAGAATCTGTAAGTAACTTAAGGTTCCCCATTAGGATATAAATAAATGTTTGATAAAATACTATGATCATTTTTTTCTACAGGGATCTATAAAAATCATGCATTAAGTTTTATATCTAAAGTGAATAAACATGATCTAAATATCTAAGTATGCAATTATATTAATACAACAGGAGAAAGAAAAAGAAGAAGCTGTTAAGTTCATTACCATAGATTTCCTTGGAGGACATCCCTGAACAGAAGTAAAACAGGAAAGGATGGGGGAAAATATCATTAGTTTAGATACAATGACCCTTGCACGGATCCTTATAGACAGCAAAAATAAACAGAAGTCTTATAACACCTAAAAGACAATATGTTTATTCTGCCATAAACTTCCATGGACCAAGGTCCAGTCTGTCAGATGCATATAGTGGATCCTCACTAGACATTTAGACATGTAAAGCAAAAGGGGAAAAGTTGTAAGCAGCATAGCTGAAGGGCCATGAAATGCAAGAGGTAGGGGGCATTATGTGAAAATTAAAATATAATCAAAAGTATAGAAACTGTGCAGACAACAGTAATCAACAATAATGTTGTTTTTCTAGTTCTACTGCTTAACGCCTGTAATGGTAGAGAATTCCCACGTCCTCCTTAAAATCATGGGAGATGCTATCAAACCTCTAGGTGAATTCTAACTTAGTAATTTCACACTTTGAAGTACTGTTGATGGGAAATAGTGGCTTTAGAATATCAACAGAATGTCATGGGAAACTGAATTGTTCTCTTAATAGTTTCTGAATATTGTCATTTTTAATATCAGATTTCTCTCCATTTTAGATATCAGGGTATGCACTACACTTGTAAGCATCTATTGAAGTTAAGGGCAACTAAGGAGCCATTCATTTCCAGCTCCAGAAATGCATCTGCTTAAATTAGCATTTTTCAGAATTTTATCAATTTTATATCCATTTTAAATATACATATTTTACCCTCTTACTTAGAAAACTCGCTGGAATACCTGCAAAGCTTACACAGCCCACCTGAACCTCTACATACATTCTTCAACTGTGCCATCATATATAACGCCTTTTCAGTGATTGTACAGGAAACTATGAACCTTGACCAATAAGACAGGCAACATTGTTTACACCCGCTCTGCTAGTGTTCCAGCATTTTTAAATGTACAGACCACTTCTTAGGAATGTCCAGAAAGCAGTTAACAATGAAGCATCATAGTCTACAATCACATTACAAAACACTTAATAGCTATAACGCTATAGTCCAAGGCAAGAACAAAAGCAGTATTTACCAGATTAAATCACAGCTGCCAAATCAGAAATTTAGTTCCAGGAAGGTAAATGCCTCTGACAAAATTATTTTTCTAATGGCAGTATGCAGTATGCAAAGTAGATAGGTGGACCTCACCCCCAAGGCGACACTAGATGTGTTACCACCCCTGACACACCTCAGATGGCAGCGAAACTCATAAAAGGATGTCCTTGGAAGATCTTTTCTTTTGCATAAACATTATCCAGACAGCATATAGCTTTACATAACGGTTAAAACTAGCTTTATGAACTGGGCCCGAAAATAACTGGTAGCCAGTACAGCTTTTAAATGACATGTGTACTGTGACAGATGGAAACGGCCTTGCTCTTTGGCTAAGCTGCAGAATGATTAGCAGCCACACCAGACTGAGCAGGAGAGAAGCCCCACGCCAGACCTGACCTGAGCCAGAAATCCAGCCGCCACAAGAAGTCAACCAGGAGCCCCTGACGCCTTCGCTGCCCAACTGCCTCCAAGTATCAGTTACTGGAGACACCAGAGGACCCACCCGGAGGTCACAAAATGCTGCAGGGAAGCCAGAGCCAAATGCAAATGCAGGCCCTGTATAAGTTGTTCTTTCCCTGGAATAGTGGAGCCTGGCTGAGTCTTCAGGTCTGCGGCATATGAGAGCTCAGCCTGGCTCTGGCAGTCAGTGGAAGAGTTTGTCAGCCTCAGAGCTATCTGGGATCATGCCACTTGCCACCACTGAAATGCACAGAGAACAGAACCATGGCATCTGTGGTAAGTCTTTTCTGTAAATCATATTTATAATACTATACAAGTCTATGACAGCTAAATCTATTTGTTTTTGTTATTTATAGTCAGCCTTTCTCACGGAGACTCAAGGCAGATTACACAGTGCAAGTCAGTACAATTTCAAAGACATTTTAATATGTATATAAATGCAAATTTGCCAAGATTTAAAACTAGCAAGAGTCCAATACAGAGTTGAAGGAACGCTAAAACAGAGCATAAGACTAATTCTAAGACTGGCTTATTAAATTACATAGAAATTATCCAGTAGGATCATACTCACAGCAACAGACAGTACATAGCAGTAAAGTCTATAGTCCCTATCCCTTTACTTATGCATCTCTCTGAGACCACTTCCTTACAGTACAGCCCTCCTATCTGTAAAAATCCCTCTTGAATAATTCAGTTTTGCATCATGTGGCCATTCTATATGGTGAGGTCCACCACAGAGAATGCCCATGTATGGGTAGCTGTTGATTTTGCCCATGTGCAAGGTGGCATCTACGGAAGGCCCTGTTCAGATGAGCGAAGCTGCCGCAGTAGAACATAGGGAGAGAAGCAGTTCCATAGATAAGATGGATCAAGGCCATGAAGAGCTTTGTATGTGATAACCAAAACCTTGAATTGGGCCCAGTAAATGATGCACAATCAATGAAGTGACTGCAAAATGGGAGTAATTTTCATGCTCCTCCCAATAAAAACTGAGCGGCAGCATTCTCTACCAACTGGAGCCTCCAAATTAACTTAGAGGGGAAGACTGATGTACAATGCACTACAGTAGTCAAGTCCTGATGTTACCATGGCGTGGATCCAGGTGGTGAGACTGACTGTGTCAAGGTAGGGGACCATTTTCCAGGCTAGACTGAGTTTGTAGAAAGTGCTTTTTGCAGCTGCCTTAACTTCTAAAGCTATCTAATACATTTTATCCCATCCCTCCTCTAAGGAGCTCAGGATGGCATAAATTACTCTCCCTACCACATTTTAACTGCACAAGAACCATATAAGGTAGGTTTGGCTAGGAGTATCTGAATTGCTCAAGGTTACCCAGAAAACTTCCTGCAGAATGAGAACTAAATACAGTAAAGCTTGAATTAAGACTTGAGGCCAAAAGCCGAACTCTCAAAGGTGAGGTCTCTCTTTTTTGATGCTATATACATAAAATATAAAGCGGGAATTTTTTAAAAAAATTATACCATGCAGGATGTACACAATGGCCCACATACATTAAACTGTTCACAGAAAAAGCCTTCATAAAATATGCCCTCTGAAACAAAGTGGTATTAGCAGCCCTTCTAAAGGCCTGCAGCAGTGGAATCTTATTTCTGTCTCGAAAGCTCATTCCCCAACAGTGGAGCTGCTGCGGAAAAGGTCTATGACTGGGAAGTGTGGTCACTTGAGCCATTCTAATTAAGGGCACTGTTAAAAGGCCTTGATCTCTAGAGTGTAACTAGTACAAGGGCTCACAGAGGGAGAGATGAGCTAATGCATATTAGAATCTTTTACGACTGACTACCTTCTTCTCCCAGCCCACTCAGACTGAAGAAATCAATTAGAGCTGCAACAGAAGTCTGCAAGGCAGGAAGAATTGTACAAACTTGTTAGCCTTCCATCCACCAGCACTTACAGATAAAGCCTCAAGAAGAACATTCAAAAACAAATAATACCTTCTTCCACAGCGCTTGTAAGTTGCTTTATATTTATATTTATTGCTATTTTATAAATTGGAGTGGTTGAGGAAGAGGAAGGTAGAGGAACCAAGAGTTAATTGTTTGATTTTTCTGTATGTGGAAGGAATGGGCTGTACTTGAAAATATTGCCTAAACTAGAGCTCAGAGGCAACCTGGTCCTGAACTTTATATATGAGGAAATTGCAGTTATTCCATGGTCAGGAAAGGCACTTTTGTCAATTCTCAGAATTACTTTGCTTTCCATATTCCAGGACTTTGCTTCGGTTTTGAAGACATACTCCTGGGCCAAGCCTGGTGAGGTCTCAGCTCAAATTAAGTCAGGAAATAGGGAAGATAAGCAAGGACAGCTTGCCAATTTTAAGAAAGGGCAGGTGGGGGGAAAGGCAAGCTTATTTTTATGAAGCATTGCTGGCAGGGATGAGGAGGAAAAACAAGGAGCAGATCAGATTGTTCTCAGGGATGGGTCACAATGCCTGTATTTTGTAACTTGCTGGCACCTCTTTAAGCACTGGCCCTGTCTCCGTAGATAGCAAGTTACAAACTACATGAACTGTATTTAATATTCATGATTTCAAATGTTAACACTATACAGAACTAATTATATGTAAATCTAATAGTGTTATTTTATACTGTTCACAATAAACCAACAGCTACTCTTACACGTGCATAAAGTGGCCCCCACTTTATGGAATATTCTGCCTGAGGAAGTTTGCAAATAAAGCAAAACTAAGTAATTCAAGAGGGCTTTTACTTGGATAGGAGAGCTGTGCTATAAGGAAGTGGTCACAAAGAGATCCATCAGTAAAGAGATAAGACAGAATATACTACTATTGCTGAAAATATCAAGGGACCATAGACTTCACGACTATTGCTGTAAGTATGATCCTACTAGGTAGTTCTTATTTTATTTAATATGTCAATTATAGAATTGCTTATGCTCTGTTTCAACATTTCTTCAGCTCTGTATTGGATTTCTGCTGGTTTTTAAATCTTTGCAAATTTGCCTGTATATACCCATAACATGTTTATTGAAATGTCTTTGATATTGACTGTACTGACTCATACTGTGTATGAGTCTGAGAGGGAAAGGCAGACTATAAATAATATAAATAAATAAATACATAAAACGTGATCAGACAGATTTGGCTGCATATGAAGCTGCACATGCAATGGTAAAATGACGTGGAAACAACGAAAACCTATACCAAAAAATTAAGCAAAATGCCTTACTGTGCCTTGCAACACAAAGTAACTATTAAAAGAATAACAGGGTAAACATTCATCTGCATACAATGCAGTACACAAAAGGAGGGAGGGTAGGGGAATCTCTCTTAACTGTACCTTTCTTGGTCAAGTAAGTCATGCTGTTAGCTACAGCTGTTGTCTTGTCTTTGGAGTCCAGAACTGTAAATCTGGCAAAATCATCCACATAGAAATTATCTGCAAGAAAAATGAAAAACACAAACTCTTATGACAAACACCTGATTGCCTGACAACAGGAGCGTGTACATACAAGCACTACATTTTAAATGTACAAATTCAAACAGTTCTGACTCAGTCACAACTGAAGCAGTACGCATTCCTTTCTTTTCCTTTTATTCATACATCTTGAGCAGCGGAAAATACTTATTCCTTATTTTTTGAATGCAAGGGCTAAAATGACTGAGATATATTTTGCAACTGCTGAAGTAATTTTAGGATCCTTATCACTAAGCAAAAGAACCGGGGGTTCTGGAGTGTAAGGGGATGTTTGGTTAATTAAAAGTTTAATATAGTAATCCCTTATATTTTCGAAGAACCTACATTCAAGCAGGGCATGAAAGGATGTATCGATCCTATCAAGGCCAGAAGAGCAAATTCTGTCGGAATAGGTCCTATTCAAAAATCTCCCCCATAAAACCATATAATATATATGGTTTTATGGGGCTATAATATTCAGTCATATATAGCCATATAATATTATGGCTATAATATTCAGTCTTGCAAACATGAAAGCTCTGCAGTATCATGGGGTGATAAGACAGTACATACAGGGAGGGTATTGGTTTTTGGGAAAGAAACTGTATGCATTCCTTGCATTGACCTTCAATTAACCCAGACAGTTTCTTTCATACAGGCGTTGCCCACATGCCTCCAAATGGTTTTCTCATCTATTTATATTTCAAACTATATCTAGGGTTATTAGAGTACACTGTAAGAAGGGGGTGATAGTCCAAGATATATTGGAAAAAAGAACTGCAAGAGGAAAACCTAGATTTCAACTGCATAAAGCAAAAAGGAAAATAAGAATGGAGACACATGCAGAACCAAAAAGACAGAAAAGAGTGGAGAGTTGCTGCAGTCCTATCTATGAATTTAAGCACAAGTGGAAAGCCACACTCTGCATTAAAGACACAAATATCCTCGTTCTAAGAGAATTACATACAAAGCGTACCTACGTAGCTGGCTGACTGATTGCAACTCTGAAGTTCATTCAGAATATTTCAGCAAAGACATGATTAAGCAAAGAGCAAGGAAGAAAGGAAGGAAAGCACAGACAAGGCAAACTGCAAGAGTACAGAGACTAGAAGAAGTTAAGAAGGATCAAAAGCCATTCATACAAAGTATTGCACCTTGAATGAATAAAACCTAACATCACCTTGAACTACAAGGAAAGGCAGGGTTAAAATGTTGTAATAAATGACGATTTTAACACTTATCTTAATTTTAACTGTAGCATTTCTCATATATAGCATTTCAACAGCAAATGTGCCTTACTAGTTGCAGTTAAATCCAGGTACTCTCTGTCAGCCATCAAGATTCGAGAGTTGATTCTTGGAACAACATTAGGCTGGTTCATGATATATTCAACCACATCTTGATCATTTGACAGCTCACCCTGAAAAACAAAACAGATACACCACTTTAACAGCATGTGGCTTTCTGAAGCAATGCTCTTGCATCAGCTTAGAAATTCAGAATCCTCTTCCTGGCATTCCTGTAGCCAGTATCATCTTTCTAAAAATCAGGACGCATTTGCATCGTACACAATATTGAGGTCGAAGGAGCTACTTTATGTGTACGCCTTAGGATTGCTGACTTATTTCTCAGAACAGCAAACCTCCATATCTTACTACAAACTGCTTCTGATGAATTTCCACTCCATTTCAAAAATGGCTTACCGTATATGACATGCGGGTGGGGACGGGACTGCTGCTCTAAGAAGTGCAAGTTCCTTGAACGCACAGAACTACTTGTTCTTTGAATCCTATATTCAAGCTTAGAAAAGGCCCTGTAAATCCCTGTTTGCTATTGGCACAACTTACCAAGTACACAGCTCTTTGGAAAAAGCTGGTGGTTTCCAGAATTTTATGCATGGTCACAGTTTCCAGTTCATCAGGATCTAACTGTTCTTTTTGAAAGGGCATCCCATTAAAAAGCACAATTGGTAGGGGGCCCACACCAGTCTGCTTATAATAACCGTGTCCTTCCTGAAAGATAGAGACATGATTATTTCTTCCCCGTCTTCATTAGCTTTCTCGCAACAAATAGTTTATGCAGAAGACATTTAAGTGCTATGCCCAGAAGGCCCTGTGTCATCACTACATCTTGTATATTCTTCATGCTGCATTATCAAGCCTTAGAAATAAATGTCAGACATGAAACAAATCTTGCAAGGCTCATTTCAAGTGGCTCTCTCCGTACATGACAATGGCCTTTTAAATTAATTGACTTTCCACCCTCAAAAACCTCAACAAGATAGTTCTAAATATCATAACAAGCGGATCCAAAAATACTTTCTACATTCCTTTTCAAATTTGGTTACAAAATAAACACCAAACTGAATAGTTTTTGCTCTCTAGCAATTTTATATACATACACCAACAGGGCAATCTGTGGCATGGGCTGCATCTCAACCCACCTGAATATCTCACCCTTAGAAAGCTTCTCACATGGCCTCAGATGGAGAAAGGACAGGGAGTACTCTCCCATGAGGCAGCTGTCCGTTCCAGGCTGATCTGGGCAGTTTCTGATCCATTTTGTCCCAATTTGGGTCCAGAACCACTTGAATTGGGCCATAAACGGCCAGGTTTGGGCTGCTTCCCTGAGGGGGAGCGCTCTCCCGTGAGGCAACAGCCTGTTCCAGGCTGGTCTGGAGCATTTTGGGCCCATTTTGTCCCAATTTGGGCTCGAAATGGCCCAGATCTGGCCACTGCCAGGTGGGGGAACGCTCCCCCGTGGCAGAGCGGACCGTTCTGGGCCGAATCAGACCCCCCTCCCATGGAGCACAGGAATGCTCCTGGGGCAGCCACGCCTGCATGATGTCATCAATTCCCAGAAGTTATGTCATCATGCAGTCCCGGGAGCATGCATACATGTATTGAGAGGTGCACCACCTCCTCCCAGGAGTTGCCCCGGGTGAGAGCTCCCCCACCACTTTCCCCAGAAAAAAAGCCCTGGTTTTCATCACATCTAGCATGCCTTGCATGATTGGGAACACCACCAGTTCAGCCGCTTCTGAGAGGAGAACCTGGAAGACCAGATCCAAAGAAGCTGGAACAGAGCAGGTCACCTCAATTTCCAAGGATCATACCATCTGGACTAATTATTTAGTATATAAGGGGATATCCTCACTTGGGGATACAGCAAGAGTCCTCCATTAGAAACTCTGACGGGGAAGGCTCAGATTCAATATCCGATCTGACATCAGAATCATCATCTGAGTGTGTTGTGAGATTCAGGGTCGGTTCCAGAACATCATTGTTTTCAGGAACCATAGCTGGAACCAATGTAGGCTTGGCCTTACTACTTCTTGGTTCCAAATGAATGGGGACATAAGCCTCTTTGTCATGGAAGAAGTAATGAGGAGGCAGGCACATTCCTGGTGATCCATCAAACCCGCAAGTATAATAATGGTACATGGACTCATAAAGAGAGTAACGGAACCAACGGGTCTATGATGCGAAATCAGTTCCAGATGATAGTCGCTTTTGGATGGAATCACAGAAGCCTTGTGTCATTCCATAGGCCACACAGAGGAAGGCAGCAATGGGGAAATGGCTGTCGACAATTCTACAGTCTCTGGGATCTCGCCCTCTGAGAGAGATGATGCTGATGCAGAACGCCATCTAGGTGCTGGTAAAGGAGTTCTCGGAACCCTTGATGGACTTGACACTACCAACATAGTCGGAGCCAAAGAGGAGGACATTTTTGTCTTTTGCAACTTTGAAGTCAACTGTTTATCAGCATGCTTTGTTTTAGGCATAGCCTTTTTCAAAGGCAGTTCCAACTGGCAACGAGGTGGAATTGCTGACTAAATGACTGGAACTGACTGGTCGTTCAACAGCAATAGGCACCAAGGAGGAACCAAGGAGGCCTGTTCTGGGCACTGCAGTCCTTTATCTGCTGCAACAGTATTCTCGGAGTCTGTAGAACCCTTCAGGTCTGACTCCCAAAGAGCCGCTTTCAATTGCAATACCCTTCCATGGCGCACTTTGGTCATAAACTGTTTACCGACTGAACACCTCAAGGTGTCATGGCCCTCACCCATACAAAGAAGGCATTTGTTGGGTCCAACCAATTGGGCCATCTTCAAACCACAACATGAACACTTCTGAAGAGTGCCTTCAGAGCCATGGTTCCAAAGAACCGAACTCTCATTGACAGGTAGGAACCAAGGAGCAAAGTGAAGGCATGTCCTTCTTCAGCGGTGACTAAAGAAGAACTGAGGGAACAAGCTGCTTGCCCCACCTTTTATAGCTGTGCCAGGAAAAAAGTGAGTGAAAAGGCTGGGCGAGTGTCTCATGCCTTTAGGAGCTTGAGAACCTCCACGGCTGGCCTGTGCATGTGCAGTTCCCATGTGGGACTGCACAGAAGACACAACGATGAACATACTCCGTAGTTTAGCAGAAATCTAAAAGGCAGAAAGCAGTACAGGAAGTTAACATGTGCAAATCTGTATATGGGATCTGCTTACCTTTCGGTTTTGATCATAGGCAGAATCAACTCCCAGGATGCTATTTACTTCTACATAGGGATACTGCTTCTCAAGAACACTAACCACATGTTCCACTTTCAGTTTCTCCCCTGTGCTTACTTTATTATATATCTGTGAAGTTAAAAAAAAAGACTTGCATCATTATTGTCATGACCTCTGAACCTCCCTCTCCTTAGGATCATCTGCACAAACAGCTCTCCCATTCTCTGTTGCCACCTTTTATGCTTGAAGCTCCATTCTCTTCCATTTATCTCTCTCCCTTCAAACTCAAAACCTACTTCTTCCATGAAACATCTGACGTAATACTTTATTCCCATTCCAAGTTAAATGGAGCCTGAGAAGCTTGGAGAGTGACTTGTTACATTTTTTCTGTAAACTGCTTTAATAGCCACTCTCCTGTCATTGTAGAGAGGCTGTGGCTCAGTGATCAAGTACAAGCTTTGCATGCTGAATGTTCTAGGTTCAATCCCTGCCATCCCCAGTTAATGGACCTTAGGGAAAGGCTTTTCTTTTCCTGAGACCCTAGAAAAGTGCTACCTGTCAGAGTAGACATTTCTAAGCAGGATAGACAAATGGACTGACTCCACAGTAGTACCTAGTGCAGGTGAGAAGCACAAAGTGGAGGCCTACAGTCAGACTTGATTCATATAACACGATATAGATAGGTTACTATATTAAAAATTATACTGGCAAGTAATTTGTATACATTCTAATAGTAGGCTTCTCACAATAAGTTTTTCAACATCTGTATTTCCCAAAATGTTTAACGAAATGCAGAGCAAAGAGTCTCAGAAGAGACTCAGCATGAGAGCTGATGGTGACATGGCAGAACCTCTAAACACTGTTGAAAACCAACTTCATAAAGAATTTCAAAGTAAA
Source organism: Eublepharis macularius (assembly GCF_028583425.1). Lineage (NCBI taxonomy): Eukaryota > Metazoa > Chordata > Lepidosauria > Squamata > Eublepharidae > Eublepharis > Eublepharis macularius. The sequence continues at coordinate 61,473,092 of NC_072795.1, read as the reverse complement.
AGCTACCATTTCAGTGACTATACCCAAGGGAAACCACCACACGGCATACACATACAGCATGAATTATGACTGCTGATAAAACAATTCCTCCAATGGTCATTTCAGGTGGGTAGCCATGTTGGCCTGCAATAGAACAGCAGGTCTGAGTCCAGTGGCACCTTAAAAACCAACAAGATTTTCAGGGTATATGTTTTCTAGAGTCTAAGTTTCCTTCTTCTTATCTGAAGAAGGGAGCTTTGAGTCTCAAAAGCTTATACCCTGAAAAATTTGTTAACCTTTAAGGTGCTACAGGACTAGTATCTTCCTGTTCCAATGGTCCAGTGTCAGATACAAATCTGGGCACACAAACATCATTGCATTGCTTTGTCTAAGGAATACTTACAGATATAACTGTCTGGAAGGCATAACTGTTGTCTACTTCTTGTGCAATGTAATTGTAGGCTCGAAGGAGGGCAACCCCAGCATCCTGTAATCCATCAACATCTTCCGAGTCATTAACCACAAAGACTAGACCAATCCTATACAAAAAAGAAATCCATTATGCAGCTTAAGACCCTCATCAACTATCCAAAGAACGTAAGAAGAGGCATGCCAGATCAGAAAGAAGTCCCATCTAATCCAGTATCCTGTTTTCCATAGTGGCTAGATGCCTATTGGAAGCCCACAAGCAGAGTAGTATAAAGACAAAAACTCCCACTACTGCTGTTCTACCTGCAATCGGTGCTGACAGAAACACTACCTCTGAATTTGGAGGTTCCATTTACCCACTATGGTTTGATAGCCACTGAAAGGCCAATCTTGCAAAATACAAATCCCCGACAGTGGAAATCTTTGAGCTTATGTACGTGACAGTGAACACGACTAAGGACTGCTAATAGGTTACAGGACCATACTTTGTCCTCTCCCATTTTATTATTCTCCCCACTCTTCAGTGCAAACTTCCCCACTAGTCTTTACAAAAATGAGATATTATGATGTCAGTCTTGGCTAATGCTAACCAAGGTTGGGTTTACTCCAGTCCTAACCAAAACCTGACACCCATACCAAAGGCTTGTTTTCATTTCTAGGTTAGGAGCAAATAATGGTTAAAACTATTCATGTTGAACACTGACTAAAGTCATGTTTCAAACTAACAGGAGAATTCACACTCAAAAAGGAGAATGGAGGTTTGCAATCCCACAGCATTATCTCTGCCTGAGCTCACTGGTCCTACTTAAAAATGCAAGCCACACACTGTCACAAGCAAGTGCATCACATACTAATTGCACATCTCTGGATCCTATGATTCCAGCCAGGACCAACATACAGTCACCATCTATCAGATACAGAACAACTCCCTTCCTTCCGAGTGGATTATATAACCTTCTCTCATCTGGTTGGAAACAGGAGAGAAGAGAGACAGAGGTCCAGCATGCCAAGCTGTTACTTTTTTCCAATATCATGAAGTAGTTTTCAACATTACTTAAATGCAAAAAAGGAAGTTACTTTCCTCAATGCCTAAACTGCACCTCCCTCTCCCCCAACAATTACCTCAGAGGTATGTGGTTACTAAGGAACATTTCAGCCAAACTGAGCAATTCTGCTGTGTTTTCATGGGATGGGTCTACTATGAGTACCTGAAGGTGAAAACAAAATACATGCCAGCATGAAATTTCATAATTTTAGACAAAGACATGGCAATGCTACATGATATGACGGACAAAATTTGTCTTAACTGCAACAGAGACATAGCACATGTAAACAAATTTGGCTAACAACAGAAAACCAAAACAAGTCTACTGTATGCTGCTATAGGTGGGACTATGGAACAGCATTCAGAAGTTTCAGTGGCGGTAGAATACAGTGACCACACCCCTCATGGGGCTGCAAAAGGGCTGAATCCTTATTAGAACTGTTGGCTTGAATTTATAAATCCCTTACACACTTCAGAACCCACTATCTCCTCTGCATTGCATCATGATTTCATACAAACGGAGAATGCTTTTTTAATACATGCCATGTATGCTAGGTTTTGTGTGGGGGAAGGGGGCAAAGAGATGCATTCTTATTGATCTCCTCCTAATCAACACAACTCTGTTTTTCCAGGAAACTCATCAAAGTCTTTCAGAAGCATTGTGAGATCTTTTTTTATTTGAGCTGCCTTTTAGTGGCCAGAATGACAATCTTAGAACAAAGTTTTCAAGGGATATTTCTGCCTAGTCCCACTTTCAGCCCAGCCGTGAAAGGACAGCAATATTGCAAAATAAGCCAACTTATTTCTTACATAATTATGAAAGTTTTTCCTTATCTGTCTGATCACACCAGGAAAGGTAGGGCGCAGAAGCTCCTGGACGCTGGAAGGCCAAGAACTGTATTTGCTGTCAACTTCAAGATTATTGATCCACTAAAATAACAATAAATAAAAAGTTATGCTGCTTAAGATACCAGAATCTATTGCAAATTAAATAAGGACTAACATTTTTCTAAACATTACGCGAGTGTTAACAAAACAAAAAGATAAGTAACTCCATATGAAAAACTCTGAAAAAGTAGATTTGCATTCAGGCATTCTGTTCGTAACTTTCTTTTATTCAATATAGTGCATGTCTTGCTCATCTTGCCATTTTAGACCTCACTACAGGGGCAGTCAATGAAGTAAAGAAGATAACAACTAGAGTTGTCCAATGCTACCAAGCACTACAGCATTCTGCGCAAGACAAACAGGACACAGCTAGACTGTTCTGACCGGCTTGTTTGATCCTAGTAGAAAATCCCCCAACTATAGTGGTGCAACATTAATAAGTCAGAAGTCACTCTTTGGGTTGTAAGACAGGATACAGGTGGACAGCGCTTGCCTTGGAGCTAACACTAAGTGCTATGGCTGCTTTGACACAGTGGGCAGGACCGGCTTCCCTACTGGAGCAAGGGAGTAAGTCGCCCCCTTGTACTAGACAATGGATGTCCTGTGCATAGTACAATGTTCTGCCCTCTGCTTAGCACAGTGTATGTCTGTAAATTAAGGGAAATTACAACCCTGATCCTTCAGCAGCACATTATTCCTAATCAGCTTTACCTTACTTTACACTATCTGAAATTCCACCTAGGTTTCAAGCAGCAGAACATTAAAACGCTGATTTACTTTAATAAGGATTTCTTGTATATTATCTCTTACTGTACATTTGCATACCCTCTGCTAAACTGACAGTTCTTTGGAGCAGGACTTTAACCTTATGCTAGTTTTCTGTATCTATACAGGCAAGATACTTTTATGCCACATTGTATTGTGATAGCCCAGAGAAAGATCAGATTCAAAAAGTAATTTTTGCAGTTAGATGGCATTCTCATCACACAGTTTGGAGTGCTGGCACCCATACTCACATAAATAGCTGGACTCCTGATATCTACAGCATAGTCAGAGTCTGATGGTTGGATGTTTAGCTTTAACACATTGTGCATGGAAAAACCTACGATTCCTAAACTGTGCAGCCCTTCCATAACACGAGCTTCATTCCGCAGCACATCAAACAAACTAGAAAGAGCACAGATCAGATAGAAACTGTAAAACACAGCTACAGATTTGCTCTAGCCTTTTACAACTGTTGTTTTATATAAATGTTCCACACAATCAGTGGTTTAAATGTCCTTCAGCCAATTCCAAGAAGAGATAGGTGCAGAGTCCTGTGAATGAAGCAAGTCTACTATGTTTATTAAATGTGGAGGAGCGTCAATACACAGAGAGTAAAAGATTCCCTCGTGTCCAATGCTCATCGAAGCTACAATAGCATGCAAGACATTTTGTACCCTTTGGTTCATTACAATTTGGGGTCCCATTGGCTCAAACATAATTGTGGCCCCCATTGGTTCACGCAGGTGACCACCTCCAATGATCTAGTGGTCCCTTATTGGAAGAATAATTCTGGTCAGCAACACAATTATAATATTTCCCAATTAGCATTGCTTATCATCTTAGTGCATTGTTTTATCTCTTCGAGGAACATCTCTTCCCTTTCTCACTTTCCCATTCATAACGTTCACATTATTTCCTGCCCTCTTGACAATGTAGCATTTGCCAAGCGCGTCTAAATGTCGCTTCAGCAACCTTGTACTTTACAGGCAGAGATTGTTCCTTTTAGGTACAGTGGGAGGGGAGCAATCTCCCCTCCTTCGGAATGTGTTTGAAGCTACTTTCACTACCCCGCATCTGTTGCTTGGGGCTCCTCATACCCTTGGAAAGTTCTGCTAATCTAATTAAGCTGAAGCAGGCTTATTTCTTTCGCTGTTAGGAGTTCATACCTGAATATGTCCTGTGTTTCTAGATCTATATGTAGTCCATTGATGAACAGGGCAGAATCTCCAGCTTGTAATCCTAGTGTCCCTTTGAAGTACTGAAGAGAAGTGCAACAAAGCCATAAGCAAAATGCAAAGAATCAAAATTAGCTGACTTATCTGAAACTTTGTACCAAATTTTTCACTGACTTCCATTTGAAAGTGAACTTAATACTAAATTTCACAATGCACAAGCAGCATTCTGAGAAGTCAATACCAATGCCATAAATGCCAGTATTTCATGTTTGGTTGAGAAAAGGAGATTGGACTTTTCTGCTGAGATGGAAGGAAAGTTCTTTTCCTAATTCTTTTCCATTGAGTTGGAAGGAAAGCAGGTGAAAAAGCGATAATTCCTCTTCTGACTCAGAAGGCAGAAAACCAACCAAACTTGTATCTCTGACTGGAGAAGAGAACCCAACCAGTTCTTGGAGGTTGTTTCAGCAGCTAGAACTAACTGCATGGAAACATGTGGTGATAGATGGATTTCTAATGATGATGATGATGATGACAAACATTCGATTTATATACCGCCCTTCAGGACAACCTAATGCCCACTCAGAATGGTTTACTAAGTATGTTATTATCCCCACAATAAACACCCTGTGAGATGGATGGGACTGAAAGAGCTCCTAGAAGCTGTGACTGACCCAAGGTCACCCAGCTGGCTTCAAGTGGAGGAGAGGGGAATCAAACCCGATTCTCCAGATTACAGTCCCATGCTCTTAACCACTACACCAAACTGGCTCTCTACCATTTCTACCATGCAAACATATGAAAAGGAAAACCATACTGGAATGAGGACATCAGAAACAAGAACAAAAAGTGGAAAGCCTGTGGCCTAATATACAAGAGACACCATACAAATATAAGCCTCTCCCACTCCACCCCCTACTCCTCATTACACTTGGATGGGTCTGCTACTTTCCTGCCAAACAAACAAAACAGAACTTCACAGTAAATCCAACTTCCTTTCCCCTTTTAGTGAGAGCAAAACAAGCAGGAAAGGAATGCACTATAGTTGCTCCATTTCCCAGAGCAGATACTGAGCAGATCACCTTGCAGTGGCGAATCTGCAGCAGGATTTGTCTACTGAAGGCATCCATAAAGATGATGGTGGTAATCTTGTAGTGTCCAAAGAAGTCAGAGGGGTTCATGTTGCTGCTTTCAAAAATCCTTGATCAGGGCAACATTAGAGTAAAGCACTGCAGAGGCAGTGACCCTTCTGAGCTGGGGACCAGTGGTGACATTCAGAACTACAGTTTAGAATCCACTTATTAACACCGGGTCTCAAGACACTGTAATGTTGATCTCCCTATTGCTGATAACCTTCTGTCCACAGAGACAACAGAGCCCTGCACAATGGCAGGTATCCCAGTTCTGAATTTGACATGCTATCAGTTCCATTCCAAGAACCTTTCCAGATTCATCAGTGTAAAGTGAACCTGGCTCTCTCCCCAACAGTACCTATTCAATGATTTGACAAAAGGTCTTTATTTTACTGTTGAGTCAAACTGGTTATTTTAGGAGTAGTGAGTCATGTGCATACAATCTACAGGTGATGGCAATAGCTGATGCCAGAAAGCACTGCTCGCTGCAAGGCTAATAGTAACTGACAGTATTTCTTTTGCATACCCATGAAGGTAAGGTGGCCAACGTAATTACATGAGCTACGATGGCGAGCCATATTTGTATCCACCATGACCATGGATGGACCTAATCAAAAGGGTATAGTATTGTGACAGGTCAAACAGAGATTAACTTAAGCAAAAAGCCACAAATTTCACCAAAGGGCTTCATCTTCCATTGTATCTAAGCTACCAGTAACAAAGCAATCCTAAACAGAGTTACATCCTTCTAAGCCCACTGAATTCAATGGGCTCAGAAGGGTGTAACTATTTAGGATTGCGCTCTAAAAGCAGACATATAGATAAATCAAATACAATTCTAGATATCCTTTCTGCCAGAATAGTCCCAAATTTAGTTGTTCAGTCCAAGAGCAATTACAGAACAGCCTGAAGCCTGTTAACTGAGCTGGATGTTGTACAAGAGCTCTAGAGGTATCCAAATGGCATTTTTTAGGTTTTGGCATCCTGTCCCCATAGCTTCCCCCTTCACTGCTGTGGTAAAACAATTCTATTGAGGGTGAAGTCTTCAGGGAGCTTGTTAAGACAGATTTCTTGATGTATTACAATTTCAGATTCTAAAGGCTGCGCTCTTACCTTTAAGCTACAGCAAAATTGAGAGAGAGATTAGGAAACAGTTATCATAACACACAGTTTGCAGTCAAACAGACTAGAAATAATATATGTAAATGGTGTGGAGTATGTAATTCCTGCTGCTACTCATCATGCTTGCATTTGTTTTAATTCCCAGAACACTTCATAAAAGCCACTTATGTTACTAGGCTGACACGCACTGGGATTTGTTGAACAGCAGAGGCAAACACACAGAACCAAATTCTTTCTCAGTTAACTACTCTTCCCACCCAGCTTTTGTTGATGGAGGTCCTATGACCCCCTCCCTGCAACATTGCTTCTTCAGGGGTCACACATGAGCTCCTTGCATTTCTACATAAACAACTGAAAATAAGATACATTACTTTTAATACTGCTGAATTAAAATATTTCTGAAAAAACGTAAAGCTCTATGTAAAAGGTAATGTTACCTTTTGGTTCTCTTCAACTTCTGTCCTGAGTTCTGCTGATACCACTGTCTTCGTTATTGCTCTGCAGAAATCAGATATTCATTTTGATTGTTGTGACAACAAGCCACCTTCTGGTAATCTCCTGCTTTGTACTCAGACACTTTCCTGGTCCCCTTCCCCCTCAAACACAATATGCTCTACTCGATACACACAGTTGTTACACCTATGAGCAAATGGATGCTTTTAAACTTTCCTCGTTCATAATATTTTTGAGGTACAGATTCCACTGTAACCAGGATAATATCATTCTTATTAATAATAATAATATATTCAAATTCTATCGCAGATACTACTATAATTTGAAGTCACTGTAACTCTAAAATGGGTACTTATCAAACTCTGAAATGCTTCAAACGGGTGCTGAAATTGAGCATTGACACAAGCACTGCTACCTTTACAGTAAACAGACCCACTCCAGGATAACTTCATTAGCCAATATAGGGACAACTTGCAAGAGCCAACTAAGCATCGAACATCTCTCATTTCACAATAACCAATTTATGTTTCATATACTAGCACTACAATGAAGAAGAGTATAACACTGATCCAAGAATTCTCCTGCACTGAACATATCATCAGTGATCATCAGCTGGAGAGATGCCAAGGCATCCTGCAGTCACACTTCATCTTTGGCTAAGAAGTCCTCTGAGTAGGACCATTTGCCAGGACCAATCAAAGGTTTAGGTGATGAAAAATCACTGTGTGGAAGCAACCCTTTTCTATTATCTACCACGTTAACAAATAGGAGGCCAAAGCAGTTTCAACATCTGTAACAACCTTTTCCATTTTATGGATAACTAAATGGGAGGGGCTGTGGCTCAGTGGCAGAGCAACTGCTTGGCTTGCAGAAGATCCCAGGATCAATCAGGTAGACGGTAATATGAAAGTCAGAGAGTCTAGACAGCCAATGGAAGTTGTCACTACTGACCTTGATGGACTAACGGTCTGACTCAGTGTAAGACATGTTCAAAGGTTGAGATTCTTAAGAGTTTTCACAGATTTAAGCACTTAGCACACTGTTACTATTACATCCATATCAACAGAAGAGCAGTTATTACCTAGCCTTAGTTGGAAAATTCTGGCTTAAATCTTTCATGACCATCAAAGCATCCACAGTAGGAGCAGACAGAATGCGGGCAGCTGTTTGGAAACTTAAATCTAAAAATGAAAATAAATTATCATTCTATCATCTTAGGCCAGCCTTTCAAACAACAAAAACATGTAAAGCCGAACTCTGCAAGGTCTTGGAAACATCTGCTCAAACCCTTGAAACTCTAAAGCACAGAAGTATTCCCCCCACTCCCCTTGGTGAAGCTGCTCACTTGCTTGAAATTGTGCTAGTGCATCTACTTTGCTCAAATGACTCTCTCAGAAAAAAGACAATTCCACACAACTGCATTCTCATAAGCCCCCCAAAAGAATACATTACATAAGAATATCCACAAGTTTGACAAGAACGACTGTAGCGATTTAGAAGACCACAGGGTGAATACCAGTGCAGTTCTAAACAGAGTTACACCTAAGTTTATGGGCTTAGAAGGGTGTAACTCTGCTTAGGTTTGCAAGCAGCAGCAAAGAAAGCAAGTACAATCCATTTAATGGAGTCCTCTCCCCCTCCTCTTCAAAATTAAGCCTTCAGATTCCCTAACATCCACTTCTATGGAAATTTAATAAGATTCAGCAGCAGCCTCTAAGAGGTACATTGAGGAGTGTGGACTTTCTTCAGATATTGCCCAGCACCAGCACAAGCAGCTTCAGTCTATACTAAAAGCAAGGAAGTCTGAATGTGGAGTTATCACCTTGTAACTGCCACACTTTTAATGGCGCCATTTCATTGGTACTTTCAACAAGATGTTTTCTTAATTCTTTTAATTCTTCTTGCAAATTTGGATGTTGCTGCCTAGAAGGAAAAGAAGCCATGAATGCAGGAAATCCATGATCAGTAAAATAAGATCAATTATCAGTAGATTAAAAGAAAACAAAGCCTTGCACCTAAATAAATGTGGAATTCAGTTCTTTTTTCCCATAGTAGGTTTAAGAATATAGCTGATATTCTTTAACTGCTTGCCTTTTCTGGAGTGTTTTAGGTTGAAAAGTAAGAAAAGTTAACAGTTACATCAAGTGAGTAGGTTTACCTTAATTTTCCAAACAGAAATCCTTGCACTTCATCAATGGGGTCATTTTCCCCTATAACTGTTGCATTCATACCTGCACCTATAACACGAAAACCAGCCTGATTATGATGCTGTTCAGGACACCTTTAAACATAAATCTACTGTGACTGATTTTGGAATGGTTTAGCCCATGATATTAAAACTTTTCATATACCATTTGTTCACATATTATTTCTTTCTTCAAGAAAAAATGAATAATCACTGAGCTTTCTTGACAGGCATCAATGTATAATGCGGTGTGTGTGGCGGGGGGAGGGGGAATCCTTCATCCCCCTCCCCCATTCATCAGTGCTGCTGTTGCAGCTGGTATCACTGCAGATTCTGTCAATCATCTCAGCTGCTCCTGTCAGGACATGGCTCCCAGAAGGGAGAGCCTAGAACACCCAAATCCTTCATGGTTGTGGTATCCCACTTCCCAGACCCACGCTGGCTATGTAGGCACCTAGCGCCTAACATTTTTCCAGTGATTCTTTTTACACACAGAGACACAATTGTATTGGCACTGCTCACTTCACATTCAGTCTCAGAAAGAACGATGATGGCTATGCTATCCATTTGTGCTTAGGAGCCAATTCCTCCTAAGTATGCTGACTATGGCGGGGGGGGGGGGCACTACATAATTTTCCAATAGCATATTTCCAAGAACTACTTTTAAAAATCCATCATTTAAGCACAGAAGTGGAAAAAATAACACCAAGAAGGCTATATAAAATGCAGCTAACAATCAGTATAATCTTCTCTTTGTTTAGGAAGCTTGCTGCTTTTTAATGCACGTTTTCTACAGGGGGGCAATTAAGAACACACGCCTGAAGATAAGCCCTGGACTGCCTTTAGAGGAAAACAGAGCGCAAAGCAAGAGTCCCAAGTCTCTTGGACATGGCCCTTAGAGGAAACCCTGCACACAGCAAGCAAACACGCAGGCATAGAGCTAGTTAATATGGAGTCATACAGTTTCAGCAATACCAGGAAGCTTTTAGAGTCCTGCTAGCTCAGGGAAAGCCAATGGGCTGGCTGACAGGCCACAATCACCCTGGAGTGTCTCATAATTCAGAGACCCTTCTGATCTACAACCCTGGATGGACGACCACCTAAGGTGGAAGAGAATGGATCCAAAAGATTCCTCATTTCAGCCTCAGCAGCTCCTATGTAACTAACTGCAGTGATAGAAAAATCAAACCAAGGCACCATTTGGTACAAGAAGGGACCTTGCTACTCAATATTCTTTACTTTAGGATTGCTGCAGCATACTGCTAATATGTTACACTGGAATAATCTAATCCTTTAAAAATTATAGTGATAGTATTAAAAGAATAATGGTAAGTTAATTATCAGCAAGATGTTAGTAAAAATATGAAGTATTTGAAGTATATTCCATTTCGTGGTGCAACCATTGCTTCTCTTAAGGTAGGAATTCACCTTTCACCTGGGTATCATCCTTGGCCTTATATTCTGTGCTTTTAATGGCCAGCTCTACTCCGTAGCCTGACAGGTAGACTTTTTCTTTGCTTGGATTCTACAAGAAAAGGTAAAGCAAGATAACATGATAACATTGTGCCAGAAAGACACTTACTAGAGTGAGACTTTTCAGGTAAGAGATCATCTGACTTTAAACTGCTCTGCTCAGGTAAGTAATTTAGGGACTTATTCAGAGCTCTTTTTTGGAGGAGGGAGAATTATGCAGCTTCCATATGACAAGCTACACTAGGAACTACTGCTTTCTTGGCAGACTGTCAGCACCTATCTGCTGGAAGAGATGCTGATGTCTACTGATCTGACCCAGTCCTGGTGCTCTAGGTCCAAGTTTATTTTTGCTCAAAGATGACATCTAACAGATGGGGGGCTTAGGGCCGGATCTAGGGTTGCCGGTGCCCGGGACAACCCAAGGCCGGCTGTCCATGCGCGTGCGCGCAGCACACGTGCTCCCGACACTGCGTGATGACATCACTACCGTGACATCATCACGCAGGGCAGGCGTGCCACCAGTGGAGCAGCGGCAGTGCTGGTGGCTGGGAGGCCGCCCGCACCACTTGCCTGCCCCGCTGAGGGGGTGGCCAGCTTGCCACGCGCTCCCTGTCCTGTGGGGCAGGCAAATGGCACGGGCGGCCTCCCAACCCTCCGTGCCACTTGCTTGTCCAGCAGGACAGGGAGTGCACCGCCCTCTCAGCCGGGCAAGCAAGTGGCGTGGGCAGCCTCCCAGCCCTCCGTGTCATTCGCCTGCCAAGCAGGACAGGGAGCACATGGCAAGCTGGCTGCCCCCTCAGCAGGGCAGGCGAGTGGCGTGGGCAGCCTCCCAGCTCTCCATGTCATTCGCCTGCCCAGCTGAGAGGGCAGCCGGCTTGCCGCACGCTCCCTGTCCTGCTGGGCAAGCGAGTGGTACAGGTGGCCGCTCAGCTGCCCGCGCTGCCGCCGGCACGCTCCCAGTGGCTGGCAGCTGCACCCGGCGCCCCATCTTTGGCAGCGCTGGGGGCAGACTACCCCCCCTCGATCCAGCCCTGGGTGGGGTAGAGAGTGGGCAAGTGCTCTTATCTTTCCAAATACAAGCTACATGCTGTCTTACTGTAAAACTTGTGTCTGTTTCTTAGACAGGAAGTAATACTGCCACTATAGGAAACAAGACTACAAGCTCTTATTCAGCCTTTGACAAGAAGACCCTTTCACCATAAAGGTTTGTGCCCATAAACTGAATGCAAAAAGAATGCCAAACAGCACTAAGATCTTCCCTACTAGCCAAGTGAAGGATTCCAACCAGAAGCCATAGTCTATTGCATTTGAGACCAATAGGCCCAATAGGTTCCAGGTAGATAGGCAGTCTTTGTCTCATTCAGCTCAGATTCAATTTCCCAGTTGCACTGGATTAACAGACCAGGAAAAGTCAACACATTTTAAAGTCCTATCCAGTTGACTATTAGTGAATATATCATATAAAGAAATACATCTTCAAGACATAATTGTTGCAAGCAATGATAAACTGATCTTACAAAAGTCACTGCATCACAAGAACACCACCTATAGTTTTAGACCTTACTGTAGATTTTAAAACATTTTAGAGGCACTAAAGCCACTCTCTTTAATAACAAAAACTTCCCCGTACAACATCTGAAAACCACATGGCCCTTTCTAAATCATAACAGTACTTACAGCAATGTAATGCCTGAGGATGTAAGTGATTTCTCCTGCGTTGGCTTTTGACACAAGTAGCGGATGGTATCTAGACAACTCCTTTGAGCCAATTTCAGCATATGTTATCACAACAGGGCTTTCAGGGTTTGAAACTGGATATTTGTGGTCTCCTTTGAACATAAAAGGCTTTGGCCTAAAATAAAGAGACATATAAACATTGCACTTCAACAAGATTAAGTTTTTATTTAAGAATATGATATGATATACTTACTTTGATGCATCAATTTTCTTAAAATCGAATCAAAGTCTACAAATTGTCCTAATGTTCAGAGAGTCTACAAAGGCCTCAACAAAGAACCAAAGGTGAGCCACCAAGAGTTAATATAAGACGTTTAAATGGAACTTTGACTTTTCTGTTTCCTTAAATTTAGGAAACTGAATTCATGTCCTAGAGGGTACCATATTTGCTCCCTTCTGGATAGGAGAATAGTATTTGAATTTATATTTTGGTTCTGCTGCTCCATATTAGTAAGAAAGTAAGGTAAGTTGAAGCCCCTTGCTCTGTTTTACATCATTACATACCAAGAACACTTAAACGTTACAAAAAACTTAATTTGCTAAAAGGTATTGATTGTCCTCTCTAAAAGCTTTAAAAGCTCCAAAGAGCTTTAAAAGCTCTAAAAGCAAATTACCAAAAATCATTTTTCAACATCTATGTAGCCATAGATGTTGCAACAAAATTACTACCCTTGTAATATTGTACAGAAGGAAGAACAAACAAGCAATTCTGTTTGCAAGGGTAAACAAAGGAAACATTTATGAATGAGAAAGTTGAAAGGCAGCATCCAACTATTCCGCCAAGCTACCATTCCAGTTGTTCAGCCTGACTACACAACCCTCACAGCTTCAGTTCCTATGTTAAACTTTTCTTGCCCTGCCCCCCAAGATAAATCAGAGATCGAGCATTTGGTTCAACAATCTTAATAGCGCTGACAAATCCTTCAAGGACACTTCTGCATTTACAAGTCATTTCAATAATACACCTAAGTTGGCTAAGAATACTTGGTAGGAATGTGTATGTTTTTCATAAAGAATCAAGAGGATGGAAGCAAAACCAGGGTGGAAAGTACAAGCTTGTTGTAATTTTATTAGAATGGGAAAATGTTATATGTAGTTGGATCCTACCGCTTTCCCCAGTGGTGGAAGGAGGAGGAAGAGCCCCCTTTGACCCTTGAAAAGGCTATACTGGAGAACATGGGATATACAGGGACACAGGATAGGGCTGTAGTTAGCAAGGAAATTGAGCAAAATATGTAGTCCACCCTCTTCCATCAATGGAAAAGCTGGTAGAATCTGATCCATAAGAGGAACAGTGGATGACTTTATTTGAAAGTTTATTTTTAAAAATACCTCTCTGAAGCTGTTTGTAAAAGTATTCCAAGTTTGTCAAATTCACAAGTCTTCTCTCCATGGACCACAAAGAAGGCATTACATCCCTTTGGTGGGGGCTCATCAGCAGCTATCTGTATTAAAATATACTTGTTATTATATGGTGCCAATCTCGCTTATTGGGGAGGGGGTCAAAGCAAAAGGATTTAGGGACCCTGATTCGTATGGATCCATCTTTGCAGCTTACATTTGAACAATATAAACTAATGGTAACATACGTATGACACCTCTCAACTCAAGATTCCCAAGGCAGTTCACAATAAACTTAGAACACACAGTAAGAGCAACTCATTCGTGACAAAATTAAATCATGCAAGAATAGCAACAGTTAAGATCACTATTTAAAAACAGCAATGGTAAAACTACATTGCATAACAAAATAATAGGAGGGCAAGGGGACAGGGACTAACATCACTTACCTCTTGTCAAACAGAGAATAGAAATGGTTTTTTTCCCTGGCACTTCAAACTCAAAGGTGAAGGAGCCAGGTGAACAAACACAGGGAAAGAGGTATACATATCAAAACTGGTCTTGACTTGGAGAATCAAAGAGCCTACATTGTCTCTGTCCTTCCCAGCCCAGCAGGTACAAGCAAGAAAGGCAAAATCAACTGCTCAGATTCTTCCAAAGACACATATTAGGCAAAATAAAGATCAATCAATTGCAGAGGCAATCAAGAGCGGACATTCATTATCAAGCTATATGGAAGAGGGGTAATTTTATTGCAGCTTTCTTCTACAATCTCCATTCTCCGCCCCACCCCAATTCCTTCCTGACAGTCATTGATGAGGGACAGAAAATGGGTATTGATATGGGGAGGGCATAGAAACATGCACTTTTCATTTTACAATCACTTAAAGAGAGATCAGTGCTGAAAATGATTGCAGCCCAATAATTTTCTTGGCTGACTGGGAAGAAGTGAAAGAATATAAGCATAGTTCATCACAAAGTGGTGTCAGAAGAATTCTGGACAAGCAAGCAACCAATCAGAGTGCTTTATCCACCACCTTAGTATGGTCCATTAGCTTATTATCAACACTGATGTAAGCGGGAATTTTAGTCCCTATCAATAAAGTTGGGTCAGCTGCAAATAGGATCCGGATAGGTGAGGGGATAGGATACATCAGAATTTCTTTTAAATGCATAACCACTGTCATTATAGAACAATACTGTTTAAGTACCAGAAGAGTTAGTAAAAAAAAACTCTGTACTAACCTGCTGAAAGGCTTGGACAGTAGCAGAATAGGAACGCAATGACAAAGCAAATTTCAATAAGTTTTGCTGCAAAGGAGAAAGATTCTGGGAAGCTGCTTTCAGGATTGCATTGTAAGAGGAATACTCAGTACCTGCCAAAACATAATGTTAACTATTTACTTGTTGAACAGAGATTTTTTTAAAAGTGATCACAAGGCTTCACTGTTCATCTTGCTATAAGCAAGCTGAGTGTTTTGTTTAATTTATGTGAAATATTTATATCCAAGATGGGGCTATCAGGCACCTAACTGCAAGAAGCAACACAATCCTCAAACAGCATGAGACATCACTAGCGTGTATAATTAGATTTATCATCAAAATGGAAACACATTTCTATAAGGTTCTCAATATATTGCATAAAATATTTCTTGCAGGGACTCTAATCCTACATTACTTTCCTCCACTCTTGCACTTGGAAATTCTCTCTTATGCCTTTACCATTTGGTCATTGTAGACCAACTGGCAGCAGCTCTCCAAGGTCTCAGGTAGAGGTCTTTTCCCATCAGTTACCACCTGGCCCTTTTTTAGGTCAAGATGCCAGAGATTGTACCTGAGACCTTCTGCATGCAAAGCAGAGGCTCTTCCACTGAGTCACAGCCCCTCCCCAAAATGTCACCTATACCAATGACCCTTTATTAAGCATCTGAATATAAAAAAGAAACTGTATCTGAGAGGAAAGCTAGACATGATATGCCTAGCCTGTGTTCCTTAAGTGTTGGGTGATGCAAATTTTACTTAAGAGCTGTAGTTTTAAAAGAGCCAATCAGAATGCTGCAATGATGTGTTTTTGTAAAACAAAGAGTTGGGAGAGAGGGATGAAAAAAGAAGCTTATGGCTAGTGCTCTTAACTCCTTAGCTGCTGAACTACTAAGGTTGAAAATACAAGCAGAATTGGGTTAGAAGAATTTTTCTAGTATAGTTTATGGGCATAAGCCTTTGGGTCCCCGTCCCCCCACCACTGGGTGAAATTGCAAAGTTCCTCTCCCCCAAGGATCTGGCACTGCTCTGTCTTTAAAAAGTTTTATTTTAAGACCTTGTAGATCCCACCCAGAGTGGTTGGGGGGGGGAGGGTAAAGAGACTAAAGGTTTGTGCCCATAAACTATACTAGAAAAATGCTTCTAATCAAATTTCACTTATATTTTTAACCACAGTAGTTCACAAGTTAAGGAGTTGTAGACACTAGCCAAAAGCTTCTTTTCTTTTTTCAATCCTCCCTCCCAACTCTTTGTTGTACAAAAACTCATCATCACAGCACGGCTCTTTTAAAACTACAGTTCCCAGTCAAAATTGCGTTACTCGACACTTAAAGAACATTTGCCCGCCAGTCACTCACATCTAGCTTGGCCCTGATTAACAAAGCAACCAAGGAAGGCATTGATTACCATCAGATGATCCAAAGTCTTGACAGGTTTGAACAAAACTCCAAAATTTCTCTTGAGCTTCTTCCGCTAAAAATTCACTGAAGAAAGGGTAGGAAATTATTAAATGTTTTTAAAAGGCTGCAGTATACTGGCTTAGAGAACAGGCAATGAGCCAGGAAATATCAGATTAAAATGGCAATCTGCTATAAAGTGTTTAATCATTTCAAACTAGTTGTCCCTTAACACCCCCAAATCTGGTATTAGGGGAATTACAGATATTGGGTTTGCAATGATGTTGCAAGCATTACAGAGAACTGTGCATGTGACATGCTCTGGAACAGACTTTCCCCACCACCTTCAACCAACAGCCTTACCTTGCTTCAAGTAATAAAGGTGTGGAAAACCACTTAGTAGTCAAGGAGGTCGTCACTGCTTTTGAATCTGCTTTTACCAGGGAAGAGCTCACCCAGATTCCAATAACCACAATAAGAAATCCCATTTTATACAAAAACACCTGAAGAAAAATTAAATTATTATTCATAGGAGTCCTGTCTCAAATATAGAAGCATAAACTATTGCAACACAAAAGGGGAGGTCTAAATCATAGGACTTGCAATCATCTAAGAAACTAAAGGCACTTCTCCACAATTATTTCATATGGCTTTCTTAAAGAAATTTGTTGAATCCAATGAGTCCCTCTAGAGGAAGATTTCTTCAGGATTCACTGGCTCTAACACAGAAAAGAAAATCAGTCGATCCAATGAAGGGTATTTAATTAAATCATCTGTGAACATATTACTTTTGACTTACTTATGAATCCCTCCACAGATTTTAAAAAATAATTTAAAATGGTTCAATGTGTACTCAAGATGACAAACACTTACTGAATACAATCCCATACATACATTGCTTCATTTACTTTCACACAAACATGAGACGCAAAGCATGACCTTTTAAAACACTAGGAATTCTGTGCTGCAAGACTGTCAGAATGTACAATTTGTAATTTGAAACCAGAAAAATGCTACATATAAAACTGGATAAAATGAAAGGAGAATCATTTGCACTGAGATACTTTTTCCTAATGACAAGCAAGATTGGGGGGAGGGAACTGGGAAAGAAAGGTGGGGAAAGGAGGGCAGTGGGAGGGCAAACCAGAGGTGGGTTGAACCATGAGAGCCATCAGTGGAAAACGCTGACAGCCAGAGTGGATTAAAAAAATTAATGATTTTTATTAGATTATTTTTTAATTTAAATCAGATTTTTTTATAAAATGCTTTTTAATTTTTGACTTCATTTATATGCCCATTGCAAGTGAAAAATAAATATGGAAATCGCATGTTTGTTATGCTTGTAACTTTTGCCTAGTCAGGAGAATCATATTTGTGTTATAAAATAAAAGATGACAACATAAAGTATTTTTAAAGAGAAGGGAGGCTTATCTGCTAAGAAATTAGAAGCTTCTATTTCTTGAACTTTTAGTATTAAATTAAGATTTTTTTCTAACCCACATTACAAAAATATGGTAAACAAAGTAAGCATTTTATGGCACAGGAAAAACATCCAATATTCGTTCCCCCTGTAATGCATGCCCTATCAGCGTCAGTGGAACATCAAGATTATCGCTCTCAGATGACCATTTCACTGTAATCTTTGAACTAGTAGAAACCTTAACTCCTTACTCTCATGCTGAATCTTCTAGTCTGTACATCCAGACTCTTCAAGTTGTGTTACTGCTAGCTGTAGTTTTACTGCTTCTAGTTGTGGCATTTGACACTGCAGTAGGCACTTTGCTAGGACTTTCATATAGTGTTCAATGCACTTTGTATGGCACACAAACCATCAGAACTTGATTTGGGTAGAGTACAGTTTGTTCTCCTTGTAATTGAAGAATATTTTGAAAATATACAACAACTTCAATTACTGCACCTTCTCCTTCTCCATTACTTCTCTTTTTTACTTTATCTGTGCCTATTAACAGTTGCTTCAACTCTTAGGCTGTACTGCACCCATTTCCCTGAGCTAACTCCAAAAGCAAAACCTGATTCTGGCTGAACTAAGCCTAAACGGGAATATATATATTTGGAAACGTCTCTTCTTCCTCAGCTAGTTCTGTTTTCCTCCAGGCTCATTATGTATATGATTTTCAATGTTAATTTACAGCACAATCCCAAGGAGAGTTACTCCAGTCTAAGCCCATCAATTTCAGTGGTCTTAGACTGATGTAAATCTGTTTAGGATTGCATTGTAAGTAACTAGCAGAGACACAAATAGTCAAAAGGACTTGCTGCTCCACACAGTAACCCACAAAGTTACTATGAATTGCCAAATACTCTAATGCTCCTTGCAATAAGCATTTTCTTTATTGGCTACCTGAGCAACTTCCCATTTTAATATGTAACGGGCAAAACCAGCATACACAATTATTTCAACACATTGCTGGAAAGGTACAGCAGAGTATAGGCAGTACAGTTGGCAATTCTGTCACCTGAGAAGCAGGTCTAAAGGAAGAAACTAAAATATAACAGAACCCTCCACAGAACATATTAAATTTTCCCTATCTGGTTTCTCACTAGAAAAAAAAAAGCAAGCAAGCACCGTAAAAATGAAACACTCCTTCTTGGGCATACATCAATGTCCACTATTCATTTAAACAGATGTGCATTACTGTGGCTCTCCAGGAATACAGCCATGTTACATGCAAACAACAAAACAATAAATTTTATCAAGCTGATACCATAAGAGCAGCTGAATTTGCTGTAATATACTTAACAAGAAGAATCTTGGGGCATGTGAAAGACAGACGGACTAATTTATTGCAGCACAGGCTTTCTCTGAGAAGTTCAGAGTAAGTACTTCTCTATACATACAGAGAACACTGCACATTTAACCACTAGCTTTATCTCTAACCCTAATTCAAATAAGATTGCCAACTCCAGGTTGGGAAATACTTGGAGGTTTGGGCAATGAAGTATGAAGAGGGTGTGGCTTAGGAGGAGAGAGACCTCAGGGGATATAATGTCATTGAGTCTTTCTACACAAGACACCTTGGCGCATGTTTGTCAAGTGTAGAGAGACAGTGGTTGCTTCCACACACATTGGATAATCCACTTTCAATACTCTTTAGTGAACAGTTGAAACTGATTTTCCATGTGTGGGAAAAAAATCCACTTCTAAAGGATTGCTAAAGTGCATTGAAAGTGCATTATTCAATGTGTGTGGAAATGGCCAATGTTAGACAGAAGCATAGTTTCAAAGACAGAGCCAAGATCTCTCCTCATACGGTTTGTTAATTTCACCCTCGCCTTCCCTAAGACTCTGTCAGTTTCACCTATCCTGTCTAAAACTGTGGAATAGCAACCAGAGGGCAGCCAGGAATGGAAATGAGCTGGAGCTGCTTTCCAGAGCTGAAGTTATAATAGGCTGAAGGTTCCCTTCTGACATGTCACAACCCTTCACACAGCTCTAATGTATAGCAAAGTCTAAGGCAGGGTCTGTCTTTTTAAACTATCCCTCCCAGCTACCATTGCATCTCCCGACACCTGTTCTCCACGTGTCAGGTGCCTCGTATAGAGTCCACCCTCTAAAGCCGCCGTTTTATCAAAGGAAACTGATCGCTGTGACCTGGAGATCAGTTGTAATACCAGAGATCTCCAGCCACCACCTGGAGATTGGCAAGCCTAAATTCGAGGTAAAATTTAGGTAAAATTGGAAATAGATAAAGCTGGCAGTATAACCGCAAACTTGAAACAACATTTTGTCCAGAGTACCGTTCCGAGGATTCGCTGCCTCGTTCCTTGCACTTCTGACTCCCTGGATCCTGGGCTCCCTGAACTAATCGCGATTCCGAATGACCTTTCCAAAGCAGCAGCAGGAAACCGCCGACGATGCACATACAGCTCCGTGCTCAGAACCGCTGAGGGACGAAGGCAGCGGCGCTACCTGGCAAACGAGTCTCCTTTCCGCTTGTGCTTCTGTGATTATTGCACCTGTAAGCCGCCGCCACGCTCCCTTCCTGCTTCAGCTTCCTGACAGCTTGCTTCCGGTTCCGGCCTTTGCCGGCTACCCGGAAGCGGCGTACAAAAGGAAAAAAAAACATTGAGAAGCCTTCTATCTCTACGAGGAGAACCGATCTGGGAACAGGAAGAGAAGCTGACGCCGTCATCTTGACTAAGGGCAGATATCCCGTAGCTTGCGTTCCAAATGTCCACTAAGGGCGCTGCTTGACATCTAGCGGGAGTTAAAAGCCGGAGTCTCAAATAAGGAGTCACCGGCAGTGGGAAGAAGCTGTGCACAGTCTTGCAGCGCCTCCCTTCACGCCAATATCTGTAACGGAATGGACCCCTCCATTTCCTCACTGAGGAATCGTTTATTAGCCAAATATTAACCATGGCTCCTCAGCCAGTTGTGTCCTTAAACTTAGTTGAGGTTAAAAGATTTACAGTGCAATCCTATGCAGTTACTACAGTCTAAGCCCTCGAAACCGTGAATCGCTTTTAGAAATGTTATACACAATTATAAGAACAAGAGTGAATATTTTATGACCAACCAGACATTGTGCTCTGCCAAGCCCTTGACAAGCTCCCATGCTTTGCTTTCCAAAAAATACATCAAGAACCTTCAGGTGGCCATACTCTGCTAGTGGGCAGCACTCGGTTTGAGGGTAAGTTACATTTCTGTACACATGTAACTTGGTAGTGAGGTTTTTCCCAGGCAAGTTGGAATAGTACAGAGCAGGGCTTTTTTTCTGGGAAAAGAAGTGGTGGAACTCAGTGGGTTGCCCTCCAAGGGCAATCTAAATTCCCCTCTGTCTGGAGATCAGGGGGCGGGGCCACCAGCCATGTGACCATTTTCAAGAGGTTCCAGAACTCCATTCCACCGCATTCCCGCTGAAAAAAAGCCTTGGTACAGAGGGAAGCAATTCAGGGTTATAAATTCTACTTTATTACCATTGCAGGCAACAGACTGATTCCTTTCTACCTCTATAGGAATGAAAAGCAAAAGCTAATAAGGTGCAGGTATATATTCTGTGCAAAATTCTCAAAGTATTTGGAAATTCTTCTCCCAGAGAATTTTTTTTAATCAACATATATAATTGCACCTTACTGGCTTTTCCTGTTTTGGGGTTTTGGTACAGTCTACCTTTCTTTGGTTCCTTTCCACCAGTACCACCTTCTAGCCTTCATATAACATAGCAAACTGATGAAAATAATAGTTTGTGTTTTTTTAAAATATAGCAAAAAGAAACCAAAATACATCTGAGCAAAAGATCCCAGACTGCAGTAATATTGTCAACATTCTACATATAAAGAGAGAAAAATGTAGACAGGTTTCCAGATCTTTCATGATATTCATACAGTAAGGATAATAAGAGTGTATTGTCGAAGGCTTTCACGGCTGGAGAACGATGGTTGTTGTGGGTTTTCCGGGCTGTATTGCCGTGGTCTTGGCATTGTAGTTCCTGACGTTTCGCCAGCAGCTGTGGCTGGCATCTTCAGAGGTGTAGCACCAAAAGACAGAGATCTCTCAGTGTCACCGTGTGGAAAAGATGTTGGCAGGTCATTTATATCTACTCAGGAGGGGTGGGGTTGAGCTGAGTCATCCTGTAAGAGTTTCCCAGGGTGTGGAATGCTAATGGCGGGAGGCTTCACTGTATCCTGAGGAGGTTCTTTTGCATATGGATTGGTGCTTGAGAACCTCCTCAGGATACAGTGAAGCCTCCCACCATTAGCATTCCACACCCTGGGAAACTCTTACAGGATGACTCAGCTCAACCCCACCCCTCCTGAGTAGATATAAATGACCTGCCAACATCTTTTCCACACGGTGACACTGAGAGATCTCTGTCTTTTGGTGCTACACCTCTGAAGATGCCAGCCACAGCTGCTGGCGAAACGTGTCTGGAAACCTGTCTACATTTTTCTCTCTTTATATGTAGAATGTTGACAATATTACTGCAGTCTGGGATCTTTTGCTCAGATGTACCATTTATGAACTTTTTCATTTAGAGATGTGGAGAAACTTGGAAAGAGGCCACAAAAGTCCAACTCCTCTCTTTTAGAGAACATCTAAGAACAAAGCTAGAACTGCCATCCCTCAACAGAAGCTGATACACTTTCTCTGAGCACCTCAGAGCACTACGACAACACAGTGGCAGCTATTGATGTTTGGAGTTCTTGGGCCAGTTTCTTTTGCTCATACTTAGCACGCATCGCTACAAATTCCATATTTTGCCTCTCACCTTCTGACCAGAAGAGAAATACTCAGATCTCCATTCCTCCTCGTATTTTATGAAGAGAGTTTGACTCTCAAAATTTTATACCCTGGGAACTCTGCATTGAGAAACTCCTGGAGATTTGGGGATGGAGTTGGGAAAGGGCAGAGTTTGGAAGGAGAGGCAACTCAGCTGGGTATAATGCCATATCATTTCAGGCTCCAAAGCCACCATTTTCTTCAGGGGAACTGATATTTGTTGTCTGGAGATTGGTTGTAATTCCAGGAGAACTCCAGGCCCCACCTGGACACTGGCAGCCCTAAAGGTGCCTAACTCATCTCCTACAGACCAAAATGGCTACCCATCTGAAACTATCACTACAACAGTTACAGTGGTACATGTGTTACACACATGTGTTACATACACATGTACAGTTTTCATTTATAAGTATGTACATATTTAGATAACCTCTGTATGCCAAACAAAAGTCCATCATAAACACCTTCTCCTGTATTGTATTTTTCAAAAGCATTATCTACCACTCTAACAAATGACAACTGATAATCAATTATTGGATTATCACACTAGATCAAATACTTATCTCTTGTGTATTTACATTTTTGAAAATAAGGCACCTTGATGCCAGGCTATAATGTATCTTTGGGATCGCCAACTTTCAGATAAGATGAAGAAGGGATGCTCCCTTGCATTGAAGAGTCAAAGCAACAGTGATTGTATGAAGAACCTAACATGCAGCGTACCTAGTGTTAACTCAATTTTCTCAAGTAACCTATTTTATACTATTTTTATTATGGTTAATAAAATTATACCAAAGAAGAACTTTGAGCACTCAGAAATATTATAAAATACTATTACTGTCGGTGGTGGTGGTGGTGGTGGTAGAAAGTGCCACCAAGTAATCCTCGACTTATGGCAACCATGGTTCGGGTTTTCAAAGCAAGATACTCACATAGGTGGTTTGCCATTGCCTGCCTCTGCATAGCGATTGTGATCTTCTTTGGAAGTCTCTCATCCAATTACTAACCAAGGCCAAACCTGCTTAGTTTCTGAGATCTGATGAGATCAAACTTTCCTGGGCTATTCAGATAAGAGCATAATTCTTTGTACTAAGCAGCAATTCCCATAGTTCTCATACATGAAGTCTTCCCTACAAAAAAAATATCCTACTACATAATTCCCTAAACGCGTTTCAGACGACTCATGAAGGTTCCCAGAGCGCAGGCGTGGGAGTGCGCCCCTAGCGGAGATGAAGGAGAGTCGCTCCCAGCTGCTCTCTATGCCAGGCCGACCTGGCGGCAACGAGGCGAGAAGAGCTGCTTCCCGGCACACAAGGCTTCCTGGCACTTCCCCCTTTCTCCCTGTCAGCGGCTGCAGCCAGAGCCAAGCCGGCTGCCCTTTCAGTGGCTGTGGATGGCGGGGGGGGGGGGGCTGGCTCAGGGGCGTGAAGGCGCCCCAAGAAGCACCCCAAGGCAGCCCCTGAACTTCCCAGCAGCACTTGCCTTGGAGAAGGCGGCACGGGAGAAGCCGCTGCTGCCGCCACATCCCAGAGCCAAACTACAAGTGATGCCTTACACAGGTTGGACACTTGTCAGCTTCCCTCAAGTTTTGATGGGAAATGTAGGCGCCCTGGTTTTACAGCTTGGCTCTCCATTACAGCTGCAAGACCAGGATGCCTACATTTCCCATCAAAACTTGAGGGAAGCCGACTAGTGTCCAACCTGTGTAAGACGTCACTTGTAGTTTGGCTCCCAGTGTCCAGCTAGGCAGGCAGGTGGGCAGGAAAGCGCCTGAATCCCTCTGCTGCCTCCTGGCCACTCAAGGCAGGTGGGCGCCGCATGGCCCTCTTGCTCTCTCGCCGGCCAGCTGCCCCCCCCCCTTCGCCGTTGTCCTGGCAGCAACTCCACCACAGAGTCCAGCGCAGCCCAGGCTTTAGAGCCTGGCCCTCCAAAGGACAGCATGGGTGGGAGGGCTGGGGGCTCCTCCTGCGTCAGGGGCAGCCAGCCAAGCGAGCTGCGGTGAGGGAGAGCCCAGCTGGGGTCTCGTGAGGCTGCACTGCCCCTCCCCCACCTGGCTGAGGTTCCAAGGGCATCAGAAGGCAAGCTTGTGGGTTGCCAGCTCCAGGAGGGGAAATTTGGGGGATGGGGGGTGGCACCTGGAGAGGTTGACCATGGAGTCCACCCTCCAAAGCAGCCCTCTCCTCCAGGGGAAGGGATCTCTGTCAGCTGGAGACAAGTTGTAATTCCAGGAGATCTCCAGCCACCACCTTGAGGTTGGGAAATAGGGTTCTCAGCTTCCGGGGCTGAAATGGGTGGCTGCTAGGCGCATGAGCTAACCAGGGTGCCTGGCACTGCCCCCCCTACACTCCCCCCTGCGGTTGCCCATCCAGTCCCAACAGGCACTGGGGAAGGGCCAATACCATGCCCAGCTGCCATGCCCTCCCCTTGCCCCGATCGGGGTGCTGGTGAGGTGGCAATACCCGGCTGGGCCACCCTGCCTCCCCCTGAATTGGGGGGCTTGGAAGGGGGCAATGCCATGCCTGGCTGCCCTGCCCTCCCCCTGACCAGATTGAGGCACGGTAGAGGTGGCATGCCTGGCCCACCTGCCCTGCCCTTTCTAGAGCCCGTTGTATTTTTTCCTCACAACAGGCTTTCTTGCTAGTAAGACTATAAAGACATATTTCTACTGGACAGCAACAAATAAGATCTTCCCTTTTTGCAGACATTCCTAATATGCAGCAACTACCTTCGCCCTCACAGCTCCCCTTTTAACCTCACATATTTATTTATTCCCTGCCCAATGGGGACCCAAAGTGACTTACATCATTCTCCTCTCCTCCATTGTATCCTCACAACAACCCTGTGAGGCAGACTGGCCCATGGTCCACCAGCAAGCTTCCATGGCAGAGTTCGACCCTGGCCTCCCAGATTCCTAATCCAACTACTACACCATGCTGGCTACAAGTACAGCAGCAGACCAGTCTTTTATCTACGTAGAGATCCTGACTAAAATTCTTTCTGATAGGTAAATATTCTTTTAATTAAAATTTTCCATGGATCATATAGTTTTTTTCCCCACTGACAAGGCATTCAAACTGTCCAGGGTCACGGTATTTCTTAGAAAGGTTTCATGTTCCTTACAGGATAAAGTAGAGAAGCATCTGTCTGATTCAGCAGTTATGATTTATTATCTCTGTAAGTATGTGCTGTTGATTGTAATTGGTTCAAAGCAGTCCAAATGTAGGCCAGATGGTGTATTAAGCATTTCTCCTAACTCGTTTGCATTGCAGCTAGCATCTAGATCAGAGCATATTTGTGCTATTTTATCAGCAAAAAACTTAGCAAAGGCTTCTCCACTAATTGTCTGTTCTTGGGACTGTAAAGGTTCAGATTTAGGGGTTAAAAGGTGTCTGGATATCCTGAACAATTGGGACGGTCGTGAACTAGCCGACGCAATGGTTGCCATGAAATAATGTTCGTTTGTGGCTTCCATTTCCGCTTCATAGATCCTCCAGTGTGTTCTGTAGCAAGCTCTATCAGCCTTCATGCGAGTTTTTTGCCAGCATCTTTCTAGACATCTTCTGGCCCTCTTCAGGTCAGCCAGCTCCATGGTAAACCATGGTGTCAGCTTCTGTCCCAAGGGCTGGAGGAGTTGAGAAGGAGAAATGGTGTCAATAGCTTCAAGGAGCTTTGTGTTCCTGTTTCCTACAGCAGCTTCTGTGGATCATCTATCCTGTGAGTAAAATACACTAATCGGATCCAACCGATATGGATCAAGGGGAGCAACAATAACGGGATGGAGGACCAAACTTCCATCCCAGCATATATGTTAAGATCAGACCAATAGGTTTTGAACCTAGTATTTTTTCAATAGAAAACTAATGTTTATGTAAAAATACTCCTTGCAACCCAAACTCAGAATTGCGTTCTCCCATATTGTGCCTGCCAAAGTCTCTTAATCAACACTGCTCCCAATCCCTGACTCTGCTCCTCAAGGCCTGAACTTTCACTTGCAGATTGTTATTTCTGACCATCTAAACTCCTAGCCTACGTACTACTACAGTGATCTCCAAGATCACACCACATACACATCCTCATCACAATCCTGCCAGACTTATTCCCATCACTCATGTCCACAAAACAAAGGCCTCCACACATTTACTTATTTATATTATTTATATTCCACTTTTCTCACGGAGACTCAAAGCAGATTACACAGTGAGAGTCAGTACAGTTAATTTCAAAGACATTTCAGTAAACATGCAATTGGGTATATACTTGAAAATTTGCAAAAAATTTCAATCAGCAGAAATCCAATACAGAGCTGAAGAAATGCAAGAACATAGAAGTCTAAGAATGGCATAAGAATGGCAACATAGGAACTATCTGGTAGGATCATACTTATAGTAGAGTTTATGGTCCATTATACAGCAATAGTAGTAAAAAGATTATAGTCCTTCCCTGTCTCTTAAACTAATGGATCTTTTCGAGGTGACTTCCTTACAGTACAGCCCTCCTATCTGACTAAAAAGCCCTCTTGAATAATTCGGGTTTGCAGCATTTGCAGAAAGCCAGGAAAGTGGGAGCTTTCAGGTACACCATTCCACTTCAGGTAGACCATTCCACTATCACCCATTCCTCCCCTTTACTGGCAAATGCAGGCAAATTTCAGTTAGGATGACACCATTGTATGCAGCAGCTACCATTGCCAAATCAGCTATTGCTTTATGAGGGGCATAATTTCTAGGCCTGAACGTGCCTTAATTGTAGTTAGCAGTGCTGCAGCGACCCTAAAGGGCCTAATATGACCCCAGGCATGTTGAACAGTCCAAATCTAAGGAGACAAAATCCACGTGCCCACATAGCGCCTGTCAAACCATTCACATACGCAGCAGTCAACGGTTCCCAAAGACACCAAAACATAGCTTTTCGAGCAAAAGGATCAGGTTTTGTGTTTAACAATTCCCCTCCACCAATTTTTCTTTCCCGTAGGATATCTTTTCATAGTTACCCTCCTTTTTCAAGGCGATTTCTTTTCCTAGAAGGAACGTTCTTTGCATACTTGCTTGTTCAACAGCAAAAAAGATACAACAAAATATTATTTAAAAGACCAAGATGCTGCAGCCACCAAGAAGCAATTTTTATTTATTTATTTAAAGCAAGCATAGGAGCTCAGCATAGGATCTGGAAGAATTTTTCTTTCGTTAAAGTAGCCTCGGAAAACGTAAGGCAATGCCTTCGCGCAACACCTTTATGGAAACGTTGACAGATCTCATTTTTCCCGCCATCATTACGAGCTCTGCCTGAACAGAGCAGAGCTCCGGAGAAAGCGAACCGGAGACTTGGAGGAAGGAAAAAATGAACGTTCCGCCTATTCCACGACGGCCTATCACATTTCTTTCATTTTCCCCGCCCCCTCGAGATATTAACATGGGCGACGCTCGGCTCCCAAACTACAACTCCCAGAAAGCTCTTCGCATCGACCACCTTTAGCCAATCGTCGCGCACCCGAAGGAGAAAGTATCACCACAGTGGGCAGGATTCGTCAGACCCAATCAATCTGAAGGGGGGGAGGGGAGCTGTGCGGCGGCGGAAGCAGCGCTCCGACTGAGCCCCCTCAGTGTCATCGCAAGAAGTGGGTTGGTGGGGCTTTCCCGAAAGTCTACGTCGCACCCTGGGCTGCAGGTAACTCAGCGGGTGAGGGGAGGGTTCGGTTCTGGAAGTGGGACTCCAGGGACACCCGTAGCTACTTCGAGCCCACCGGCTGCAGAGACTAGCTCGAGCAGGGCGCCTCATCCCCTCACATTCGCGACGGTTACGTGGGGCACCGAGGGTAGCCGCCGCGGCTTTTTTATGCTTGCTGAACATCCGGGTCCCCGGCCTTGCGCGTCTGTTTCACATAGTGATCAGGGAGGGGAAAGAGGCGGATCCTGTCTACGCCTTTTTAGCCATTGCCTGCCTCCCCATTGGTGGTCAGGATAACCGATCCTGGCTTCCCCATTGGCTGATAGAGGGTGCTTCACTCCGGCTGGAATTGGCTCGTGATGGAAGAGAAAATCTTCCCATTGGCTGTCTTGGAAAAGAGGCGGTGGCCTGAGGCCGAGTCTCATAGGCGAGGAGAAGAAACCGGCCCAGAGCTGGCGAAAGGGGAGGAGATTTGAAGCCCGCCCCTTTGCCCAGTTCCCGTCACGGCTTCCTTTACCGCCTCAGGCAGGGTGCTGTGGTGGGTGAGCTGAACGTTTCGATTCGTACTTTGCATCTGAGATCTGGCATTGAGTCCGTCCTGGTTCGGCTATCGAGAAGCGAAAAAACTGAAAGCGGCCGGGACCGGGTTAGCGCAGCCGCCTCAGGAAACGCTCTAAAACCCTCACGGAACTGATGAGGAGGGATTCGCCCTGTTACCTCTCGCTCCTAGAAATCACTCTGGGACTGAGGAGCTTCAGGTGGGTAGTCGTGTGGGTCTGCAGTAGAAGAGCAGATTCGGGTCCAGTGGTACCTTAGAAGCCAACAAGATTTTCCAGGACTTATGAGCTTTCTAGAGTTAGATACAGGAAGGAGCGGAGAAGATCATTGAACCTTTGGCTGAAGAAGGGACTCGCACTCTAGACAGCTCATACCCTGGAAAATCGTGTTGGCCTCTAAGGTGCCACTGATTCCGAGAAGTGTCTGATTTGGTAGGTGGAGTGTTATATATGAAGAGGATTCTTGGAATGTGACTTTGCTCTCTCGATGCAGGCTCCAAAATCGTTCAAGGCCATACAGGTGCTGGAGTCTTCTTGCATTCTGCTATCTGGCACTTAAATATAAGGGCCTAGTTCAGAAACTTCAAAGGAAAAAATCCTGAAACTGAACCCAGGTTTAATAATAAAAATAATAACATTCAGTTTATATAAAACTGAACCCAGGTTTTACATTCATGTGTAGTTCCAAGGAGGGTTGGTGTCAATAACAGTTTGCAGAGAAAAGGATAAGACACCTGGGGAAGGGGTGTTTGTAATAAGTTTTTTTATGTGATCACAAGTTGCTGCTGTGGTAATGTTTAACCTGACCTTGAAGTCAAAGCCGAGATCATTTCCATGCTAGGCGGAGATTGCTGCGCTGTCATTGATGCTGGTTCCACTGGCAACCCATGGTGCAGCCTGAGCCTATACAGGTGGATTCCGCTGTGGATAAGTAGAGCTCGTGCAGAATCTCAGTCTTGATGCGTCTGTAGCAAAAACAATGGGGATTGCTTAATGAGCACTCCCTCTAAGGCTTTTGCATGATTTAGCTGTGCTGCCTAAGTGGCTGCAGGATGTAAAAAGCAGAAGAGGAGACTTGATAGAATCTGAGCCATTTCTAACCCCATGCATGGGTTCCAAAGGACTGAACAGGCAAAGTTACTTCTGTTTTTGAGATATTTTACAGCTTTCTGGTGACAAGTACCACTTTGCCTAGTATAGTACTGTAGCAGCAGCACAAAAGCTCTGTGTTGCAGCAAGTATAGCCTCACAATCAATAACATAAACAGCATAGTCTGTCAGTCTCTCTAGTAACAAATATCTGTGCCTGAAGAGCAGCCAGTGCTTGGGTTATGTGGACTAACAGTCTGTCTCAGTATAAGGCAGCTTTGTATGTTCACATATATAGTGCTGTCAGTGGTTTTTATAGCTAGTTCAAAATTCTAGAAACTCAGTCTATTGCTGCACAAAATCAGAGGGCTCTTCTTGGATGTATGTGTGACAGTAGTATTCTGCTCCATTGCATTTACTGTATTAATGTGTGACAGCAATTACTGTTGTGGACAACTATGCGAGCCCTCAGTCTGAAATGGGTATTTGCAAGTAACATTTTTGAATCTCTCAGCCTCATTTGTTTTGAAATGCAGGGTGATAATTCCATACTGTGCTGAACATTGGGGGATACAGTTCAGTAAAAAAAAAATCCTACTGACTTAGGCAGGAATTGTTTCTGACTTCTAGGCATATATGAATGTTAGAGAATCTATACCAATAATTCCTAATATCCATTACTTTGTGTGTTTATGTTGATAATATGTAGTGTAGTCATAGCATACAATTAAAAGTCTTGTATGCCAACTCTTCAAGGTTAATGTAAGGCTGACATAAGTAAAAGATTAATAATTGCTATTAACTAAAATTATTAACTGTGATGTTAAAAGTCATGGGATCAATACAGCCCTGGAATTATTGCATTTCCATGCTTCAGTATGGTCTTTGAACGTTCTAGCATCTACTTCAAGCAGATTGTAAATTTCAAATTGTGCCAAGTCTAGATTTTTCAGAATTGTAGATTTTGAATCCATGTTCTGTTTTTAGATTCTGCTGCATTCTTAAGCATATCTGTTTAAGAGTAGCCTTATTGAACTCAGTTAAACTCTTTATATTCTAGCATCTACTTCAAGCAGATTGTAAATTTCAAATTGTGCCAAGTCTAGATTTTTCAGAATTGTAGATTTTGAATCCATGTTCTGTTTTTAGATTCTGCTGCATTCTTAAGCATATCTGTTTAAGAGTAGCCTTATTGAACTCAGTTAAACTCTTTATATTTTAGTTTTACAGTGAGGATCTTGCTTAGGAAGAAACTTTCCATATCAGCTGTCAGTAGACTAGTCCAACTGGATTCATTAGTATTATTCATGAATAAGAAGATTTTCAATACTGTGGCCATATGAATGATTTATAATTTTTTATATGCTCCACAGGTGAACATGAGTTCTCAACAGTTTCCCCGTTCAGGAGCCCCTCCCACAAGTCTAGGACCAGCTCCTCCTCCAATCTCCACCAGTGGATCTACTGGACTGATAAACCCAACAACTACAGGTAAGGCAATTATTGAATTAATAATTGTCCAGCCAAGTTTGTTATTCTAAGCATGCTGACCTAGAAATATGTGCCAATGAAATCACAGATGATTGAGCACCTTACCTTTCTAGTCTCTTTTTCATTGTTTCATTTTCATACCTCTCCAGCAGTAAGTGATGAACCTAGTCGAGAATCAGAAGTTCCTCCCAGAGATCACATAGTGCCAGGCGGTTCTCTACAGTCTCGTGAAGAGAAGCAGGAAACAGTTGTAGTGCGGCCATATCCACAAGTGCAAATGTTGACTCAGCATCACACAGTGCAGTCAGGTGCACCAGTTACCGTGACAGCTCCTCCAGCACATCTGGCTCCAGCAGTGCCACTTTCTTTTTCTGAAGGACTTATGAAGGTAATAAAAGCTTATATCCTATATTGGAAAACTGAGGACTTAATAACACTGATGCCAATTGCAGTTGAGGTGTTTAGGCAAGCTTTGAGCCTAAATACAGCTTTCATTTAATTTTAGCAGTTAGGTGTTTGGATGCTGTTATTTGTACTAGTCCTTGAAACAAGGCAAGTTGAATACACTTGCAGCGTAATACTAAGCAGAGTTACACCTAGCCCTCGGACTTCAATGAAGTTAGAAAGGCATAACTCTTCTTTGGATTGTATTAGCAACTGTTTAAATTTTTTTTTAAAGTTTGGTGAAGCTTTTCCCATTGAAAAAAGTTTAGCAAATAGAATGGACTAGTATACTCAAATTTTCTGCTGAGGAATCCTATTTTCAGAAAAATATAAGATATTTAATGAGTCAGACTGTGGTTACCACTGAATTTCTCTACAGATTTCCGTGCCTCCCCCCACTTGCCCCAAACCAGTGCATACTTGTACTGTTACCTTTTTATTTCTGTGTCACACAGTGCAAATAGCAACCATATCTCTCTGTTCTTTGCAGCCTCCTCTGAAGCCCACCATACCTAGCCGTCCTATTGCACCAGCTCCGCCCTCAACTCTGTCAGGTCCTACCAAAGTCCCTGGGCAGGTTACTGTAACAATGGAGAGCAGCATTCCACAGGCCTCTGCTATTCCTGTAGCAACAATCAGTGGTCAACAGGTTCTCTCTTTTATTCTGTTAAAGTTTTTGTTACATGGTTTCTTGTTAACACTGTATGAAGGAAAGGAAAATGATTTTGAAATGTTTGGTCTTTAAACACAAAGATAGAATTTTCCATTTGCATTTCCTACTTTTTTTAATGCATAGTTAACCTGTACCGTCGTGTCCTTTAAAAACATTTTAATTGTAATTTTTCTCTGAGACTTTTCCCGTGGATTACCTCTAGAAAGACTTCTTACATGAACCTTCTTGCCTTCAGGGACATCCCAGCAATTTGCACCATATCATGGCAACCAATGTTCAAATGTCAATCATTCGAAGTAGTGCTCCTGGGCCCCCACTACACATTGGAGC
Source organism: Eublepharis macularius (assembly GCF_028583425.1). Taxonomy (NCBI): domain Eukaryota; kingdom Metazoa; phylum Chordata; class Lepidosauria; order Squamata; family Eublepharidae; genus Eublepharis; species Eublepharis macularius. The sequence continues at coordinate 61,440,224 of NC_072795.1, read as the reverse complement.
CTCTCACTTACCTCGAGGTAATGATATTTTCCAGAAATGGTTTTGGAGCGATATATTTTGTTTAACTGTGGCTAATATTTCCTGTGGTGAACATCTAGAGGGGACTAGAATCTTGATGTCACTGCTTGCATTTTCAACTGTATTGTCTTGGAATATTCTAAAGGTTTATTTATTTTTTTAAAAATGTATATCCTGCCTCTCTGTCCTCATAAGGGCCACAAAGGCAGCTAACAAATTAAAACATACATAATAAAATCACAATTAAAACCAATCAAAACAATAGCATCATTAAAACATTTTAAAATATTAAGGCATTGAGATCAAAGTTAGTCTTGGTATATACTAGCATGTACTAAAGTACGTAAAAACACAAATATGCTTTTAAGCATCACACACTCCTTCCAAATTTTGACTTCTGGAGTACAAATTTCCCTCCACTAACCTTTATCACAGTTAACCTAAATGTTAGTTGCAGTTATAGCGAACCAAATTTCTTTGGACCAGGGTTTGCTAATTGGCCCTAAGCTCTGTTTTAAAGGGTATGCTGGTTAGTTAACGTAGTACAAATACAACAGCATGAGGAGGAGCTGGAAGAAGGCGGAATGCAATCCCATATCCCCCATATTACCCCCATATCCCTGTCTGATGTTGCTGCCTAATTTTTATTTTTACATAAACCACTTGGTTTAGTAGCAACACTAATGAGTATACTTCCTCTGTTTGCCTTTATTGTTGCGTCACCTGCATGAAGTAAAAAATGTCATTCTGACACTTTTTAAAAAGTAGGATCATCCAAATGTATATTATAGTAATGTGCTTGTGGATTTTTTCTTCAGGTGCAGCAGCTGCTGCTGTGATGTCCAGTTCTAAAGTAACAACAGTCCTGAGGCCAGCTTCACAGTTGCCAAATACAGCCACAGCTCAACCAGCAGTTCAGCACATTATTCATCAACCAATCCAGGCAGGTGGTATTTATATAGTATTGTAGTCAGGCTTGTTGTTGAATATTCTTTCAATTCCTTCCAGTGATACCACCCAGAAGACTTACTGTGGAATCCTCTGCAAAGTTAATGCAGTCTAAGCCCAATGATTTCGAAGTCAATATTATGGACCTAGCTCAAATTTACATTTTCTGTCTAAGAGCTTTTTTTTTCAACGTAAAAGTTTCTCATGGCTTAGTGCCTTTTTGTTTTATTTATTTATAAATATTGTCCATTAGTATTTGAAATTGTCACTGGATTTTTTTAAACAAAGCTATCCTATATATTTCTTAGTGAATAAATTGCTTCAAGCATAAATTAGCCTGCATTTATGAGACAAAATTCTTCTAAAGGTGCCTTTATTAAGTTTTTAATGTAGATGGATAGCATTTAAATTGTTTAAATGCAAAGATATCTCACTTTTAATTTTTTTAACTTGGTTGATAGCTGTACTGTTAACCAGTCTGTGATGATAATCGTTTTTTCTTGTCTTGACAGTCCCGAAATGCTGTGACAACTACAAGCACCATCCCCCCTGCAGTAGTAGCCACAGTCTCAGCCACAAGAGCTCAATCCCCAGTTATTACTACTACAACAACACATGCTACAGAATCTAGCCTCAGGTAACCATCACAACAGGTGGCCTAAATACTCTTTGTATGTATTAAGAGTGTTAAAAAGGGTATCTGTAGGTAATGTAGCTGAGGACTACGTAACGTGTGGCCTCTGCATGGAGTCTTTTTTTCCCCAGTCTGCATATCCAGCCAGCTTTTCTCTGTTTGTAGCAGCTTCCCATGCAGATCAGTTGAGCAGTTCTCTGCATGGTAGCCATATAGCATATAATGGCTTTCCAAAAGATACTCCTGTGTATGCTGTTGGTGTGCTAATTTGTATGATGTACAAAAGGCTAAATTACATTCTGACCTCTCTTTTTGCATTATGAGTTTGCTGAAGCTGCATTCAGGTATTACTTTTAAACTATATTGAGATATAAGGAAACCCAGCTCACTGCTGGGGTCATGCAGCTCACTTCTCCCTTCCATGCAAAGAAGGAAGAGTGAGACAAACACGCAACCTGGCAGCAACACAGGTTCATGTATATCTGTGGTTACCTGAACCCACAGATGGCCCTGCAGCCTCAACCAGCAGCAGAGATGGCATCCACGGAACAGTGTTGTGCAGCAGGCAAGGAGCAGCAGCAAGTGATGCCACCCAGACCACATCTGCCTGTCAGCTGTTTGATGGAGGCAGGCATGCTGCTGTCCTGGCAGAGATGGGCCCTGCAACAACACTAGGAGGAGCCCACTGAGGGCAGAGGTAGCACAAGGGGCATTGCTGAGAGAGTGGTAGAGGGCTTGTATGGAGCAAAAGAAAGGATTGTAGGAGGCATTAAGATGGGACCCAGAGAAGATGAGAGGGATAAAAGAAACCAGGATGGTGCAGGCAGGATGAAGTGGATCAGCGTCAAGAACAGACGGAGGAGGAAAAAGGAGAGATGATTTTTGAGAATGGCCCACAAAGGGAAGGGGGAAGAGATGAAGAAGGAGTTGGAGCAGAGTTGGGAGGAGGCACATGAGGTGAAGAATGGTTAGGTGTGAGAGAACTCCTAAGGAAGGGTTTGGCCAAGGTGAAAGGTCCAGGTGGCAGGAGCCATAGGTCAATGGGTAAATATACTTCAATGAAGGAATATTACTTGCACTAGGATCCTCCATGTGTTTGTGAATGAAGGGCTCCAGTTGACATGCCACTGCCCCCCATGACCCTTACAATTGCAATCTAATATAGTTAAAAGAGACATCTGAGTGCAGCCTGATTTGAATAGCTTCAGAAAAATAACATCAGGTTTTCTTTCCCAGTCGGCCAACATTGTCAATTCAGCAGCACCCACCTACTGCACCTATCAGTATTCAACGTCCTGCACAGCCACGGGACACAGCAACCAGAATTACCTTACCGTCCCATCCAGCCATAGGAACACAAAAACAGCAACTTCACACCATGGCTCAGGTAAATCGCTGCAAACAAGATGAATGCAGTTTCTTCCCCAACATTGTCTCCTAACTTTTACTGTGAGGTCTTAAAGCTCTGTATTAAATAGAATTGTATACTAGCCTAGGAACTTGGTAAATACCTTTCTTTTAGAACTGACAAAGCATAATGGTAAAGCAGTTCAGTGCAAAGCATACCGTCAATGACTTCCTGAGATGAATCTTTTTTTCTTACAGAAAACCATTTTTAGTACCGGCACCCCTGTGGCAGCAGCAACAGTGGCACCTATTTTAGCAACCAATACCATTCCTTCAGCAACCACAGCTGGTAAGTATCTGATAGGAGAGTCCAGTTGCAGTCAGTATTATAGAGTCTATAAGCCTGTGTACCATGGATTTTATTTATGGGAGAGGGAGGCTGAAAGTATTCTGGATGTTCAAAGATCTAGGATGGTGAGGTGTAGCACTGCCTGGTGGAAAGTGCCTTGTCCTTTTAATAAAGACTTACCCTATAGAAATGTTCAGCTGAAGGTTTTAATGGCGTGGAGACAAACACCACCTGGTAAATAACATTCCGCTTAGCCACTGTTAAAGGTGCAGGACACTTTTTCTCCTCCAGAGAGTTTGCAACCCTAGTGGGGAGCTTTTCCGTCACTGAAATATGCTTGGCTATCCTAACCACCCCCTACTGCCAATTGTTGCCACAACCAACCTCTCCATCCTTCTGTCACCTTGAGGACATTTCAAAGTCATCTGAGAAAATGGTATAAAGTAGATGTTAAGGACAGAGAGCAGAAGAAACAGAAAAAGTGGAAGGAAGGAATATGAAAGGTAACAAATAAAAGAGTAAAAAGGAGGGAGTGTAACCAGGATGAAGGCGGATCCTTGAAAAAGGAAGGCATCAGGAAGCAAGCGGGGAACCGGGGAACTCATCAGCAGATGTCCTGATTGGGATAACTGAATCCACAGGTCAGAAAGCTAGCTTGTTCAGAGTCCTTCCTTGAGCTGTTTCTGTCAGGAGGATTAGAACTCTGCTGCATAGAAATTTAAATGTATGTAATCTACATTTTCTGTCTGTTAAAGACACAGATACCAAGAAAGATTTAACAGTATAATCAGAAAAAAACTTTGATGTTGAGCACACATGGAGAATAGGGTTGCTGATTAATCAGATGTGCCAGATACTCAAACATATTGCTCTGCACCTAGTCCTACCCAGAGGAATCTGCAGTGACCCCCATGGCAGAAGGCACTGTGCTGGGACTCTTTCAGGGGTAGGAGGATCCAGCATCTTACTCACCTAGCTCTGCAAGTATCAATGGTGAAGAGAGGGGAGGGGGATTTCAGCCCACTTTTCCCCTCTTCTGATAGCTGCCCTCCCTCCACCTGGGAGAGTCACCCAATCACCTCCTCCCTAACCTTCAGTGGGGCATATTATGAGGGATGCACCAGTGCTTCCTTGGCCTATCATGAGGCTCCTCTCTCAGCTCCTCTCTCTTACAACAGTAGTGTGAGCTGTCCAAGGCAAGAAGCTGCACTTCCCCCCGCCCCCCGCTCCTTTCCCCAGTTGCTTCAGCTGATTTTGGTCAGTATCAAAGCAATGTGCTCTGCCCTCCCTCTTCCTAAGCTAGCTCTGTCCTCCCCATTGGCCACAGTTGCAGTGTCAGGATTGAAGAGAGATGGAGCATTACAGTGAAAGTGTTGCTGAGCCCCTTTCTCAAGGTACCTCCAAGCCCTCTATTCTGGGGCATTGGGACGCATCCAGTCCTGCAGCATCTTGGGCATACAGTGGGGAAATCAGTGATAGGTTCAAGGTGAGCAGAGCAGACTGGACTCCCCAAACCACTGGGAACACTATGGCAATAGCCCCACACTTGGGAGGACCCTGCCTGTTCTCATCCTGAGCCACAGAGACATCCTATGCAACAGGTAGATGAACAGATAGCAACAGCTATCAGAAGCCCAATAATGACCAAAGACATCCAACTGACCAGCTGGAAAGGCTAGAGTGGTGCGCACATGTACCCCAAAATGCAGGGGTATGATGACTGAGGGGGATGTGCTTGCCATATAGGTAATGTCTGTTAATAGAGTGTTCTGGATAATCAGGTTAAAAAAACTTTTATTGTATGTCTTTCTATATTTCAGGTTCTGTCCCTCATACCCAAGCGCCTACAAATACGATTGTCACTGTGACCATGCCTTCACATTCTTCCCATGCAACTGCCGTGACAACTTCAAACATACCAGTTGGTGAGAGCACTGGTTCAAAGCTATTCTTTTTTGATTTGCAAATGTTATCGGATGGTGGGGACAACGTGGTTGTTGGGTACCTATGCACAACAGCAAATGAAGCAAGAGAAAAGTGTTCAGACTGGGTGCAAAAAAAATGGCAGATTGTGATGTGGTCTATTAAATTTTATTTGTTGATAGATCAATCAATGCTTTAGAGATAAGTTTGGGGAAGAGTTTGGAATGGTAAAACCCACTATCTAGTTGGTTTCTACAACTGGACAGTGTTTGGGTTTTTTCCGACAGGCTACTTGGCTTTCCCTCACTTTGCTGTGAGGGAAATAGATTCCAGTCTATGCTGTGAGGGAAGTAGACTCCAGTCCAGTTTAAGATTGGTAGCTGAATCAAGAGGACTGAGGAGAGGACAGTTCAGTTTTATTGTGAACCACCATGGAGAGGCATGTTGTCAGGCAAAGTGACACAAATATACTTTAAATAACAGCATTGCTTAAAGATGTACACATATGTCACTACTTTATCCCATTCAGCATCCCTGGGTTTTCAGATACAGACTATTGTGACTTGAACTTTTGTGAAACAAAACAAACATTCTGAAGCATCTTATGTTCCTTGTTTTAGTTTGAGTAATTTTGATATCTTTTCTCACTGTACAGCCAAAGTGGTCCCTCAACAAATCACACACACTTCTCCTCGCATCCAGTCTGATTATACTGCAGAGAGGAGCAATCTCATTCCTATATCTGGGCACCGTGCATCTCCAAATCCCGTTGCAGTGGAAACTAGAAGTGACAACAGGTAACTGAATATATTTGCATACATATGATTGGTACTTGTTTATTTTGATCACACAAGTGTATTCTGTGAGAACAGCTGCATAAATGGATGAAATGTCCTGATTCCTGCAGTTAACATGCGGTGCAGTCTTATGCAGTTACTCAAGCTAAGTCTATTGCTTTTCATGGGCTTACAGAAACGATGAGTATGATTGCACTGTTTAACACTTGAACTAACTAGGTTTCTGCTTGTCCACTTATGATTTCAGAATATCTTAACCTCCCTGACTGAAGTGGCTTGATTACTCAGATACTTTAACAGATCCTTCCTGTCTATGGACAACATGTGCCTTTAGTTTTGTATTTCATTGACTCTTTGGTGTCCTTTCTGGAAAAGTTAACTTTCTGAGGAGCAAATAATGCTAAATACTGGACTTGAATCATCCTGCAGTTTTGTGCAGCTGTGAAAGGGAAGGGAAAGGAAATATGTTTCTCAGGGTGACTAGGTGGTGGCCTGTTGTTGCATGTGCCCATGACACAGCGAAGTTTGTTAATTAAGAGACTATTATTCAAGGTCAAGTTTAAATGAAATTGACAGCAACACAGTTTTTAATAGACATCAATACTAGTGGTATAGAGCACATGCAAACCTGGCAACACTTCCACTTCTCTCCATGGCTTTGCTCTTTTGCTTGCACTATACTATAAGCTGGAAGTTTTTTCTAGTGGTATTCTAAGAAGAGGCCATTAGGTAAGAAAATGTGGTGATCTGCAAAGAAACAAGCAAGGCAGAATAATAATGTCCCTCATGACAAAAGTAATAATCATTTTCACAGCTTTGGCTGTCATTGCAGTGCTCAGTCTGACACATCTTCCCTTTTATAGGCAGTCGGTGCCTGTTCAGTTCCAGTACTTCTTACCAACTTACCCACCTTCTTACCCTTTGGCTGCTCACACTTACACACCTATTACCAGCTCTGTGTCCACCATCCGCCAATATCCTGGTAAGCAGCATAATGAACAACAACATAAATGAACATAATACTCAAAATGAGTAAAAGGTATCATCTCAAAAACAGTGAATGCAGAATTTAAATATTTCTAAAAACTGTTCATATCTACCATCATTCCTATAAAAAGGAAGCAGTTTTTGTTATGTGTAATAAATGTGAATCTGAAGCACTAGATGTAAATTTCTAAATGCATAACCATGATGTTGGTCTACTTGTGTGTTAAATAATGTACTGATTTTGATGTATTGTTTAAGCAGTAGTATGTAGACATGTAGAGAAACTAGTATGGAAGCATAAATGCTGTTAAATGGAATACAGAATAAAATACATGCAAATACGAATATAGAAACTTTCTCAAACTGTGTTTGAGACATTATTTTTTAAGATAATTGTAAACTTTTAAGATTAATCTTAAATTTTCATCACCTTCAGCAGCATTACAGATGTATAAATCAAACACATCTTCATTATACATTGACAATACAGAGAGCTGCTGTAGCACAGTGGTTAAGTGATTCGACTGTGAATCAGCACTCTTCTGGTTCGAATCCCACTCCTGCCATGAGCTCAGTAGGTGGCCTTGGGTAAGCCACTCCTCTCAGCCCCGGCTCCCCAGCTGTATTGTGGGGAAAATAACACTAACATTCACCACTCTGGGTGGGGCACTAATCTGTCTAGAAGAGTGATATATAAGCACAGTAATTAATTAATTTTGGGGGGATGGAAATAACTGAGATTGTCTGTTGTTCCCAGTTTCAGCCCAGGCCCCCAACTCTGCCATCACAGCTCAGACTGGTGTAGGAGTAGCCTCCACAGTCCACCTCAATCCCATGCAGCTGATGACTGTGGATGCCTCTCATGCTCGTCATATCCAGGGCATCCAGTCAGCACCCATTGGTGCACAGGGTATACAGCCAGCACAGGGAATACAGTCCGCACCAATTGGAACCCAGGGGCTCCATCCTACTGCACCAATTGTTACACAAGGTCTTCAGACTGCACCAATGGGTGCCCAGCAGCCACAAACTGAAACAAAGACATCAGGTAACTAGCCAGTTCCATTTCCATTTATTCTATGATGCTAAAGAAACCAGAACGCTCTGCCTTAGCATTTTTGTTATATAATGTTTAAATGACACTAAGATTGTATTCTGTAAGCACTTGCTTGGAAACTCCATTGAATTCAGTGGGACTTATTTCTGAGTAGATATGCAGAAGATTGGGCTTTCAGTAACAAAAAGGACTTTGCGATCTTTTACAGTTTCATTGTCCCCATTAAACATGCATAATTAGCACATAAATGTTTTATTTCATTTGGCAGCCCATCAGATCTTGGATTGTAGGGCAGCAGCAGCTTACTGAGCAGAGAAAGCTTTTGCTATCCCCATCCAAGAATCCATGATCAAATTTATGAATCTTTTAGTTATGACATTAATGACTGTGGGAGCAGACTCTGAAGTAGATCTATTCAGAAATAAACCCCATTTTGTTCAGTTCTTAGGACTGGAGGCTTTAATACATTACACATGGAGTTTGTGGAAGAAACATAGGATCCAGACTAAAGCATTTTCCCCTCCTCATGTCATTTCTCAGGATTCCGTATCTCCCAGGAGCAGCATTTCATGATGTGTGAGAAAAGTTCCATTCTGCCTTTGAAAATTTAGTCTGGATCCAACCCATAAAATGGATCAACACTCCCAATAATTTTCCTATAGTGACAACAGCCTTTCAGTTATCTCTGTAGCATTCCGCTGACTCCCTAGGCCTCTCTTTATATCCCTTTTTTTCCTTTTCTCAGTGGTCCTGGCAGATGGAGCCACCATTGTGGCCAATCCAATCAGCAATACATTCAACACTGCTCCAGCTTCAACAACTGTGGTGCAAACCCACAGCCAAAGTGCCAGTTCTAGCACACCAGCCCAGGGTTCATCTCCTCGCCCAAGCATTCTCCGGAAAAAACCTGCAACGGATGGGTGAGTAAAATTATCAATTGCTGTTGTACTTGTTATGTTGCTTACTATAATACAAAAGTAATCATATTAGTTATGGTAGGCAGAACGATGCAGCTAGTGCAGAAACTATACAGAAACTGTTTATCTTGAATTGTATGTTTTTTCCTTTTTTTAATAAAGATCATCTGCAAATTTCATTTAGGAAGTAGTATCTATCATCTGTCTCCTAGAGGAATACCCCAAACAGCTAGAGACTATATAATTTAAATAGTAAAACTACTATTGTAAAATTTGCTGGGGAAAGTACTCTTTAATAGTTCTACCTCTAAGAAACTAATTTCCATAGAAATGTTAATTCATTGATACTTACCTTACAGTGAGCCTAAGTAAAATGTTGTATGGTAATGTAGGAAGCTGGCCATGATTAGAGATGGGCATGAACAGCAATACAAACTGAAAAAACCAACGAACAGCCCAATCTACTGTTCGCAAACAAGCTGTTCATGAGGCCCCATTCTAAACGAACAGGTGGTCATTGCAAGCCTCGGTTCGTTGCTGTTTGTTGCTGTTCGTCAAGACAGACAGTCTGGCACCTGCGATCAATTCCCATGGCAACTCAGACAGGGATTGTCTGAACTCTGTCTGAACTCCCCTTGTAGCTTTGGAAACCCCAATCTAAGCCCAATTTAGCTTGATAGGCAGGTCTTCCATCCAAGTGTGGATTGGCGCTCCAAATGTATTACAAGAGGAAAAGACCAGGGGGGAGGGGGGCTCCCAGCTCTGGCTTTCAGGGAGAGACAGGGTGAGTGCATTGGAGCTTGAATTTTCTTTGTGTGTGATGTGATAGGGATCTACCCCTTCAGGTTCCAGGGCTGCTGCCAGGCTCTGGGGCCAAGCTATTATTTATTATATTGGTACATTTCCTGCTGCCTGCTCAGGTAGGGTTTCTGGGAGCGGTGCGGTAGGGATCTACCCCTTCAAGTTCCAGCGCTGCTGCCAGGCTCTGGGGCCAAGCTATTATTTATTATATTGGTACATTTCCTGCTGCCTGCTCAGGTAGGGTTTCTGGGAGTGGTGCAGTAGGAATCTTGATGGCTGGAGGAGAGCCTGCTGGCCGCCACGAACAACGAACATGTTCGTGACAGGCTCATGTTCGTCAGTGTTTGTTGTTCGTGGATGACAACGAACACCATGTTCATTTTTTTTTCTCTTCGTGCCATGTCTAGCCACAACCACACCAGACTCCTTAGGCAGCAGAAAGGTGCCTGTTCCTTTTAATGGTGAGACTTGTCTGTTCTTAGGTTGTACCTGCATGCAATAAGTGACTCCAGACACAGGCTGAAATACAGTATCTTTTGTTTATTAAATACAAGTTACAGAGAGTGTTTGTAAAGCATAAAGGACTCTTAGGCAATGCGCAAGATAAAACAAATAACATTATTGCTAGCTACAGCTATCTGATGAAACCATTTAAAAGCTTGCTATCTTAGCTTCTCTAACATAGCTTCTTAGCTGACAGGTTCTCACCATTACGTTTGGTAGAGGAGTCCGTTTCCATGCCAAGGAAGTCAAGGACATCTTGTTGGTAATGGACATGGAAGCAATCTTCCATGATGGTAGAGAAAAGGAGACATGTGTAGCAGGGAGCCATCTTTTCTGTCCTGCTGACATCATGCTTTCAAGCCAAGAGCCAATCTGGGCACACTTGGTTAATTGGCAATGCTAGTCGTGTGGCATTAAGGATTACAGCTAGGGAGAGTGAAAACAAGGCTCCTCAAAGTCACTTCCCTTGAGACCGCAGAGGCCCACAGGTGTTGGAAATTAACAAGCCAGCACATTTTTCCTCAGCTAGGCCAGAGCCAAGCCCGCAGCAACTTACAGCTGAATCAAAGTTTAGTGACAATGCTCAAGATTTTAAGGGTTGAGTAGGCCTGTTCCTTACAGGTTATTTGCATTTAATTCTGCAGGCTGGCAGTTAGGAAGAGTCTCATTCCTCCTCAGCCACCTGAGGTTGCTGGCGCTCGAGTAGAGAGCTCTATGAGGAGTGCATCTGGATCTCCAAGACCAGCCAGGTAAGATTTCATAATAAAATAAGATGGGAAAAATTCAAAGTTACTGGAAGTTTAGTTTACAGGAGCAGAAGAAAGTGTTGCCTGTGCTTACTCACAGCAACATAATAATCTTTTTTGCATATCTGCTTCCAGGGAAATGTGAATTGAGCCAATGAATGTACACTGAGATGTTCAAACTTACAAAATTTCACTTCATCCCACCTCTTTTATTCTTTTACAAATTCCTTTAGACCTTGGTAATCCCCACCCTATTCAAACATGTCATGTGTTTTTTAAGGCTGTTTTGATCTTATTGAGTGGTACTATTGCTTTCCAAAAATGTAGTTGTATGACTATTATCACTAATAGCCTCACACCTATATCAGACCATATCATCTGATTGGGAGGGAGGAGGTCCTAAACTTCTCAGTAGAAGTTTTCTGATTCAGCAATAAAAGCCAAAACCTAAATTTGGAATATAGTGTGCAAATGTGGATGAAGTATTATTTTAGCAACACTGCTTTTTCTGGGGGCAGAATTTTGGGAATAGGCAGAGATCCATGGAGATCCTAGCAGTAGTAACAAAATTGCATATGGGAAAATACTTACACCAACAGCTTTTTATCATATGAAAATGAGTAGAGCCACAGATCAGAGTTAATATGAAAGTGTTCAAATTTAAAAGAATGGGGGAGGGGCTGTGTTAAGAGTATTGAAAGAATCATAACCGTATCACTAGAACATGTGCACACACTTGGTTCTAAGTAGAAATTATTCAAACATTCTTTGGTTTAGCTCTACAATCACAAGTTGTTGGGTCTTTTTGTGTTTTCACAAAAGATTCAGAATTTCAGCAAAGGTGCCAGCATCTGAGTTAATGCCTGCATCACACAAATATGGTAGCCTTGTGCCCATTCAAATTCTGAGGATATGCATTTCTTATTTCTGCACATGTGGTGACACTATGTTCATTATCAGCTTCATTTTGACTGAAAGAATGGAAGCAAAATAAGTCTTACAGAGGCCGTGACTTCAGCATTTCTTTAGGACTTTAAGCAAAAATGTTTTTCTAAAAATGACTTTCCCCTCCTTTGTTTTGTTTATTTAGTGCCAAACCTAAACCAGAAATCCATGTGTCCATGGCTACGCCAGTAACTGTGCCTGTGGAGGCAGTGTCTATTCAGAGTAATGAGCAGCCTCCTATTGCAGTTCCTACTTCTCAGCAGCCACCACCTGCCATTCCAACAATCATCACAGCAGCCAGTCCCCCATCACAGCCCACAGCAACACTGTCTACCATTCCAGGAACTGTTCCAGCTGCTCCACCCACTTCCTCCACAATTGTGGCTCCTCCTCCACCTCCGTCAACTATAGGTGGTGTTCTCTCCACAGTGCTGGGTCCTGTTGTACCAGAAATAAAAATCAAAGAGGAAGTGGAACCTATGGACATAATGCGGCCAGTCTCAGGTAGCTTGCTGACTAGTTGGTCACCAAGAAGAGACCTGATTTAGTTTACACTAGTTAGCCTGATTGTCTTCTGCATAATAATGAAAATATTTTCTGCTTTCTTAATTTTAAATACATTTTTAAAAGGGCTTTGGTTTTGGTTTTCTATTTGATCTTGGTGCAAAGGTTCCTAATCTTGGATCAAGGCTAGTTGGTGAAATACCCTAGGCTTCGCATGTCACTGAATTCTACTATAAAAATGGCTTCGTTGGCAAATAATTGGCTAGAAAGATATTCACTTTTAGAAGTAGGCTTGTTTATTCAGTGTATTTTGCAGTAAAAACTAAGAGCTCAAATATGCAACCTTGCAACAAAAAATGAAATGGGTTCTCAGTTTCAAGACCTTCAATCTTAATTTCAGTATTTTTTTCATAAAAGGAAAATTTTTCTTTGTTACATCAGTTAATATTTGATGTATTTTTTAAAAAAAATTTTTGGGAATGGAAACAGTGATCAAGCAAAGGGGTTCTGAAACTTCTGTCATTGTGCCAAAGGTAAACAGAGGCAGATTGCTTCCGTGCCAAGAACAAGAATAAACATTGCTAAACAAATAATTCAATATTAGAAGGGAGCAAGATCCATATATCCACTGACCTGAATGGCTCAAGCTAGCCTCATCTTGTCAGATCTCAGATGCTAAGAAGGGTCAGCTCTGGTTATTAGTTGGATGGGAAACCACCAAGGAAGTTCAGGGTCACCATGCAGAGGCAGGAAGTGACAAATTGCCGCCTCTGTTTTTCTTTTGCCTTGAAACTTGTATGGGGGTTTCGTTGCCATAAGTTAGCTGTGATTTGATGGCACTTTACATACAGAGACCCATATAAGCCTATTACAGGCTTTCAGATCTGAAAGAGAGAGAGACCACAATAAAGTTTTCCCCATTAACAAAATATGGCCCTTTATAAAGGCACCACAATGGCAGATTGTGCTTGGGGTGGGGTGGGGGACCACATGCCCTGTTTTATTGCACTGTTTCAGAGACAGAAGCGGGGGATCTAAAGTACTCTATTCTTTTAAACATGTCTTCCTTTCTTCACTTTCAGCAGTTCCTCCTCTGACTACAAATACTGTGTCTCCATCTCTTACATTGCTGACCAACAACCTTTCAGTGCCCTCAAGTGACTTGCCACCTGGTGCCTCCCCAAGGAAAAAACCACGGAAACAGCAGCATGTTATCTCTACAGAGGAAGGGGACATGATGGAGACCAATAGCACTGATGATGAGAAATCCACTACCAAAAATCTGCTGGTAAAGGCAGAGAAACGCAAGTCACCACCAAAAGAATATATAGGTGATTATTCCTCTTCTGATGCAAGTTCTTTTTCTGGTGTTTTCTATCCCATACCTCTCCACCAATAAAACAGCTTGACAGTTAAATAAGGAATCACAGTGAAAAGAACTGGCAAATCTTTGCTTTTCCAGATCTCATTGATTCATATCATTGTATATTTTATTGTGTTCTGAAACTTAAGAGAGCAGTCCGCACAGCATTTCTTCAGCCTAAACCAATTGATTTCAGTGAGTTTAGGTTGGAATAACACCATGTACTATTGCACTATTCATATTGAAAGTGAGCTCGTCTTTTGAAGTTCAAACTGCAGGCATCTCTAAAAAATTTGAGTAGTTTTTCTTAATCCTTCCTTAGATGAAGAAGGCATCAGATATGTGCCTGTTCGTCCAAGACCCCCCATAACGCTGCTTCGTCACTACCGGAACCCATGGAAAGCTGCCTATCATCACTTTCAACGATACAGTGATGTTCGGGTAAAAGGTATGTTTTCTAGTCACTGCATTTTATATGGTTTTATGGCATGTTATACTATGTAATACGGTTTGAAAACATGTCTACCTACTTCCAGTGATGGGAGTACTGACCCACACTGTGTAACTCGCCTTGAGGCTCAGTGAGAAAGAATAATAATATTTCATTTATATACCACCCTGCAGGGCAACTTAACACCCAGTCAGAGCAGTTTACAAAGTATGTTGTTATTATCCCAACAATCACCCTGTGAGGTTGACGGGGCTGAGAGAGCTCCGAGAAGCTGTGACTGACCCAAGGTCACACAGCTGGCTTCAAGCAGAGTAGTGAGGAATCAAACCTGGTTCCCCAGATTACAGTCCTGCAGCTCTTAAACACTACACCAAACTGGCAGACTATAACGTAAATAAAAAATAAATACTACTGCTCCAAGTAGAATATTGGTCTACCCTATATTTTGTTGTATTGTGACTAGTTTCCTTATTTTTGTCTCATCATTTTTTACTTTCTAGAAGAGAAAAAGGCTATGCTTCAAGAGATAGCCAATCAAAAGGGTGTATCGTGTCGAGCACAGGGGTGGAAAGTCCATCTTTGTGCAGCACAATTACTGCAGCTGGTAAGTGGGGGAATCATGGTTATTTTGTATAACATTGGGAAACAAGACAAACTGTAGCCCAGCAAGTCTCTTGAAAATAGATGTATTTGTGTATTTTTAAAAAATATATGACCACTAGGTTGATTACTGGGACTAGTGTTCCCATTAAGAATTAAGTGTTGTCAGGTTGCAATTATATGTATATCCCATGAACCTGAAATTTGTGTAGATGGAGGTTTTGATCCAGGAATAAGAGCTGATGCATTTTATACGGATGCTCAAAACTGGCAAATCCCTCCCTCTGGTGCACAGGTCTGAAGAAGTGTCTGGGATGGTGCCGCTGACTTGAGGAGGCAGCACTGCTCCACATTCCTGGATGCTTCTATTTCAGGTGTGGGTGAGGTAGGTGCTTTGAATTCTAGCACCAAGCTCCCCAAGCCGTTCCTAGAGGAATACTACAGAAAAGTGAGGTTACAAGGGTTGGCTGACCTGTAGTGTGTCTCTAGACAGCATTGGCTAGAATCTGCGTTTCCCCATCCAGAAGTAGGGCAGTCCTGCTTCATTGGAAGCATATTTAAGATATCTTCATATGGCAGATGGAATAAAAATATGATGAAAAATACTGACACTCACAAAAACTGGGAAGATAGATTTTCTATGTTTCATGTAGCCTTTATTATGAAACACTGTGAAAATGTTGGGTGTTCTTGCCAAATTCTAATATCTTATAGACGAACCTGGAACATGATGTATATGAACGACTCACCTCCCTTCAAGAAGGGATCATTCCCAAGAAAAAGGCAGCAACTGATGATGACTTGCATCGAATAAATGAACTGATACAGGTAAGGGGACCGTAACTTGTTTTGTCCATTTTGTGGATTTACTTTAGCCTCTACTTAATCAAATTGTTTTCAGTGTAAGCTGTGGAGTATGTTTTAAAACTTTAGATAAGGAAGTGGAGGTTAAACTAAACTGAACAAATCATACTGTATACCGAATAAAAATATCATCCTAATAGTAAACAAATTGCCCTTTAAAAATATGAATGATTAAGAATATAGAGGCACACAAATATAAGCAAACATTTAATATTTAAAAATGTCTCCCACTTACACATGCACACATTAAGTTTTGTATTTTGGAGGCAATCCAACAACTCATTTTGAACTACTTCATGGAGACAATGCATCCAAAATGTATATGTGCATAATAAATGATGAAAGATTATAATCAGGACAAAATGCAGATACATTGATATGGTAATTCCGTATCCTTCAAGTTCACCATCACTGTTCCTCTTGAAAGGCAAAACTCTGCATGAGGAGGGAGGGGGCTGACCCATAACAGACATTTACTTTAAAGTTCTCAAGAATCATACTGCTCCTGGTATTTCAAGAATTACTACTCAAAGATAACTTGCATGTATTTAAAGTATTTGATTTTTTAATGTTAGTGCTATGTTGTATTTCAGGGGAATATGCAGAGATGTAAGCTTGTAATGGATCAAATTAATGAAGCTCGAGAATCCATGCTAAAGGTTTTGGATCACAAAGAGCGTGTTTTGAAACTTCTCAACAAGAATGGATCTGTCAAGAAAGTGTCCAAATTGAAAAGAAAAGAGAAGGTCTAGTCCCAGAGGTAGAAGGACTCTGGAAACAAAGATTGTTGTACAGAACAGTGTTAAGGCTCATTTATTTTGGGTTTTATTTTAGACAGCTACATTTGAGTAAAAAAAGGACGAGTTTCAGAGAAAGACAGCAGATGGATGTGTGGAGCCCAGTAACCTTAAGGGATTGCTGTTGACCTATCAAAAAACAAGGATTTTTCTCAAGCTTGTCCCTGTTTAAACTCTTCACAATCACATTTTTTTTGCCCTCTTGATGTGCCAGTGCCTACTAATTGGAACCATTGATGCAAATATGGTAGACAGCTCCCCTCCTTCCAATTTACAGTTATAGCAGTAACTTCACAAATTTGTACAGTGGATTCCTGCAACAGACCTCAAGAACCATACATCTATCATGAGTGCTCAAAAAATGGGGGGAATGACACTATTTCCATCTAGCCCACTCAGTTCTTGCTCCTTTTTGACCTTGCAGTGGCTGGAGCAGCCTCCATAAAGCAGTGCTGTTCCATTGACAGTGTGACTATTTTTAGAATCTTAAGTGGTTCTGAAGTCCTCTAGCTGTCATTTTTTTAAAAATAATACATTTCAAGGCAATTTGTAGTGTTGTGGAGTGTGTGCATGTGACCATGTTGGTGCTCTGGGATATAATAGTTTTCAAAGTACTCATAATGGCACTGTACTTCCTGTAGCTGGTGTGATGCTGTTTCTTGTGTTACATACAATTGTACTACATAGCATCCTGAAAACATTAAAGATTTGGAGGATTTTGTATAATAGCTGTTCTGATTTTGTGCAGTGAGAAATCACTTTGGAAAACAGATCTCTGTGAAGAAAGAAGATTAAATAAAACAGCAGGGGGAAATTAACTTTTCTTCTGTTCTAAAGGAAAAGAAGAATACCTTTTGGGTTTAAGGTTCCTTCCCCGTTATTTCTGCAAAAGCAGCTTTATCATCCATACTATTTCACTGTGGTGCTAAAACAATACATGTACTTCTTCCATTATGCACCATTCTGATTAGTAGGATGGGGAATGAGTGTTATTTCTGTTTCCTTTGTCTTGAAAGGTTCCTGTTCCAATATAACGTTTTCAATATTTAGAAAGAGCAGGACACAATCCATTCCCAGTTTCTCACACCCAGGCCTTACGTAATGTATATAGTTCCTGTTCCATTTCATGTGAGCTTGTACAGAACTTCCCAGTGAACTGTGGTTATACCATTTAAGGTGAAATTACAATTAGGTGAAAATAAACCTATAGAAAACTGTTGTAGTACTGTCTAATCCTACTTTATTGAGAAAGATCTCTTGAAACTAATGTGATTTCTACCATAATGGTCACAAATCTCATGCACAGCTAATCTACACACTGCCACTTCTGATCTCAGCTAATCATGTTTAACTGAGGTTGATCCACAGAGGTAGATCCATAACTGTAGGGGAAGGAGTGAAAGGAATACTGTGCACCTGTATGCAGAAACCTTGTTAATGTTTCCAGTTTGTGCTATTTACATTAAGTAGGCACTGTTCAAGAACTGCAAATGTGGACTGAAGAAAAGCGTGTTTCTAGCTTTATACCTAGTTCTAAATGTATCTGTGTCTTATGCTTTAAATAATACTATTAGATTAGAATCTGGAAGGTCTGTGTTCAAATCATTATATTGTTACAAACCTTGCTGGATAACTGCGATTCACTCACTCTCAGCCTAACATGCCTCACAGGGTTGTTATGAAGATAAAATCAGGAATGGAGAATTATACAACTACCCTGAGCTCCAAGGGCAGCATAAAAATTATTAGATAGTTTCAGCACAAAACACTAAAAAGGTCACAAGACACATCATTCCTCTAAAAAACAGGAACGATGTAAGCAGGCCATATTTTCCAGATACCACCCTACACTATGATTGTGTTGGTTTGTAGTGGGGCTGCTTTAATGTGTTGTCAAATAGCCACTGTTAAACTTAGCCACATATTTGCTTCCATGCAAAGGTTTTAAAAACTGTGTTCAACAGATTGCGGGTGGGATCCTATCAATTTTACTTACTTAAATGATACTTAATTTACCCTATAGGTTCTGAGTAGTGCCAAATCAGAACACACATACACCAGGTTGAGGGGGGAAAGTCATGATTTTCTACTTGCTGTGATGTATGACAAAAAAATTTGCAATAGCCAAAGTAACATTCAGATCCACCCTGGCCAAAAGTTTCCCTAATTCTTTTCCCACTGATGCACCTGACATCTCACATAGGGATGGGGTAATCCACAAATTTCTCATCTTTGAAAGTAGGGACATTCCAATAAACAATGTTCTGAAGTATCAGTTTTCCTGGAGGCACATAAGCATAGCATATCCGAATAAGACGTTTTACCGTATTGACCATTCATTACTTTCAATCTAGCTAGGATAAATGTTCTCTTATATCAGGGGACAGTCAATAGCTTAATATATAGTGGATTGTCCCAAATAAATAGGAGAGCAAACTACATGCTCTAAAATGAGACCTCAGAAAAGCCAATGTATATAAATGGTCCAAAATGACTGTTCTAGCTTTCTTTACTCCCCTCGACTCCCTGTCCCAAATTTGGATTCCCAACATAAATCTATTTTCTATCAGCTGCTTCCAAGAGCTTAAATAAACATCCTTTCTTAACAATAAAAGGCAGCTGTTATTTTTGGAAGCAAATACAATCTTCAGCTACATCTTAAGAGCATAGATCCAGAGGAGTTAGCCATGTTAGTCTGCAGTTGCAAAATAATAAAGAGCCCAGTATCTTAAGGACAGTCACCCAAGCTGGAGCTTCAAGGGAATGAACACCCAGTTCTGATGTCAGGGCAATCCTGGCTATGGAGCTAGTAAGTTTATGCAAACATATACAAAAATATCATCAATGGATATCCCAGTGTTTCTTGACAGGCTTCTATCTAGACCAGTGCACCAAATAACAACTGAGTTATTAGCTTGGAATTAGCAAGATTCAGGTCCAGTAGCACTTTAAAGACCAACTAGCCTTTCAGAGTATGAGCTTTTGAGTGTCAGAGCTCTCCCTTTGTCTGCCTTCAGTTCTGATAAAGGGAGTTCTATGAGTCTCGAAAACTCGATTTCCCCTCTTCCTTTCATGTAGAAAAAGCAGATAGACTCCAACCCTGTTTGAATAGTACTGTACTGTGGAAGGTAACAAGACCCTCATGAGATATAGTATCCCTTAGTCCACTTTTTCCAAGACCAACCATTAGTTTTGATAGGATTAGTGTGGTAGTTCCTGGGAATCTCCAATGGGAAGACTGATCATGGCAGAAAGAGAATAATGCAAGCTTCTTCACCTCTGTCACTCTTCCCTTGCTATACACGGCCATGACAATGCTGGATACCATGTATGTTACTATCTCAGTTCATACTGGTCAGCTGTGTAAGCCTGGTCAATGTTCTAAGTAAACTAAGAGCTAAACTACACAAGACACCCAACACATGTGGGGTGTCTCATGTAGTTTAGCTCGCAGCTATGTTTCCTAGATTTTAAAAATGTCCCAAAATCCACTGCAACTTTGTGGAAGAGCACTAAATTGGAGAAATAGTGCCCTAATATAAAATTCAAAGTTGTATTACACTAGATTAATAGTACACTGTGGATTGGAGTCCTTAGGAATAATATTAGAAACATTTACTACTGTCATAGCAGATCAAACACCCAAATTTCCAAAATGTTAAGATGGGTCTATTTCATATTTCCATCTCTGAGCAGTAAGAATATTCTGGAAGCAGTCTTAAAACTAGTCACATAAGGTAGCACTAGGAATTCACACTATATATTTATTCACAAATTCAGAAGTAGGCAAACAGCATTAGTGTTTCAAAGCAGTATCAGTAACAACTCAAGCTTACTCCTTTTCACTCACTGACTAGCTTCAACAATTCATTAGCTACATCCTAGAAGCCACTGCTTTAAAAAGTATGTTCCAGCCATAGAGGTCAGTTAAATAAATCTCTATTTTCCCCTTTATTTCATTCTTATAACCTTGAGAGGTACACTAGGTTTAGAGTGGGGACTAGCCGATAGTCACCCAGTCATTTTCAGGACTGATTGGGGATTTGAATACAGGTCTCAATCCCAGGCCAACAATCTAAGCACCACAGCACAGTGTCCCTCCAGTGTGTTGCAGGCATCTTCAGCTGGCAGTAATAGTAAGATAGTACTGTCAGCCTGCTGAACTTAATAGAAAGCCCAACTTTATGTATAGACTCAAAGTGAATCTCACAAGAGTTCAACACAGGATTGCAACCTATGAAGCTTTTTGGAACAAACGCGGGAAAGAACTAGAAAGAGCTCAAAAGAGGCAGAAGGAAAAGGATGCGTTTCTTCAAATAGCTACGGGATCGTGAAGCTTCGGATCATCATTACAGGGCACAGATGAAAACAAGAAAATACTGAAAGAGTGCAGACAATCCAGTCAGGGTGGGAATGGATCATATCCAGCTCTTGAGAAATTAGCAAAGTAGGCGGACTCTCAATCGCATAGGTGAACGTGTAAGGAGAGGCAATTCTTGCACCGATTTAATTCAATCCACATGGACCTCAATTGCATACCAAGTCTGCATTTCCAACTCAACAACTTTTCAATGGGTTTACTCTCAGGCAAAACACACACGAAGCTGCAGTTAAAGGCTCGAAGCTTACTGACGAAACCCTCGTGCCACCTTCACCTCAAAGGAGGCATCCGCTCGATCAATAGAAGCGGAAAGCAAAGCAAACCAACGCCTCTCCCGCTGGCGCTGGTCCTCGCATAGCCATACAAATGGCCGGACGACAGGCGCGCTGGAATCACGTGTCCCGGCAAGGGGCTGTTCTATCCTTTTGCTCGTGCTTTGTGTCACGTGACTGCATCAACCCCTCACGCGACGTTGGGGCGGAAGTCCCGCTCTTTCGGAGATCTATGGTTTTCCTACGGTCTTCAGAGGGCCGATGGGCGGTCGGCGCACGCATTCCACTCCATTACCTCACCCTGCGCGAAGGGGCCGCTGGGATCGTGGAGGACCCGGGCTCTTCTGCCTTGCTTCAGCTCTCTCTTCAGCCGGCGGCGAGCCTGGGATTCCTCGTCCGGTGTCAGTGTGTAGTTTCCCTCCACAGCTTGCCTCACCTCGCCCCGCCCCGCCCTGCTGGGTCCACTTCTTCGGTGCTCCCCCGCCCCGGCCCATGGCTCCATGAAGCGCGGGGCGGCAGAGGTGGCGGCGGCGGCGGCGGCGGGGAGGCAAGAGCAGGAGCGGCGGCGGCGGCGCTGGTGGCGGCGGCGGTGGTTGGGCTGAAAGAGTGATTGGGGCAGGAAGCCGTCTCCGAGGCCAGGAAAGAGAAGGTGGGGGTCCCCTCTCCTCGTCTGGACCTCGGCGTCGCTGGGCTAAAGGGGGGACCCAGATGCCCGCGCAGACCTCCCTCTTCCTCTGCATAAGCCCTTCTGGCTTCACTGCGAGAGATTCAGCCCTAATCCTTCCACTCTCCGTTGCTGCTCGTCTCCAGGGCATCCGCCTTCTGACCCACCCAAATATTTCTCCTACCAGGCCTCCGAGCTCTCGCCTTCTGCTTCCTTCCCACGCTCTTTTTCATCCACCCCTCAACCTTTCCTTCCCTCCGTTCCTGCTTTTCTGGCCTTTCAGTATCTTTATTCTTGGCTTAGTGCAATGGATGTCGTTTGGGTTAAGAACCAGAACTGTCGGTATCAATATATAAAAAACAATCCAGCCTAAAAATAGGCTATGAAGTAAGACCAATTGCTTCCTCATTTTACCTTGAGTGGCTGTCATCCAGGTTTCCCTCTCTACTATGCATAGGCAGGATATAGTTTCAGGTGGGTAGCCATGCTGGTCTTTAGTAGATGAGCAAGATTTGGGTCTACTAGCTCCTTAAAAACCACCTAGATTTCCAGGGTATGAGTTTTCAAGCATCAAAGATCTCTAACTTTAAACATGTTTAGAATTGTTGCAACATACTGCCAAGTTACCTGAAATCCTCTAGGCTTTGTTTTTTGATGCAGCATTTATATTTACATAAACACTTTTATTGTTCAGAGTGCTTCAACTAAACTATCTTATTGTATTTCTGCAAGGCATGCCTCTCCCATTTACTACGCTCTGTCAACACTGGTAATCCATTAAGATAATCGTTGTCTATCAGTTGTTTTCTTGTGATACCTAAAAGGACTTGGTGCATCAGTTTTTCCCTCTTTTTGGCGTCTGCATTTTTGTTTCTGCCATGTACTCATTATCTCTACCATAACAAAGTGATTTTTGCATATAGCTCAGTTAATGAGTTGAAGTGTTTCCGAATTGTTGTGCAGTAGTAAGTTTTCTGAGTGTGTTGTAATAGAAACATGATTAACATAGGTCAAGGGCAGAATATAGGAAGGATGAAGCCTCTCTAAAGAACCCTATATACCTAGCCTGATTCTGCACATGGTTACTGGAAATTAAGGCTCACAAGCTGGTTTTTGTTATACAGAATGACAGTTTATGTTATCTAGTATACTTTTCTGTCTAATTTACAGGCACATTGGTAAGGATACCTTTGGTTATTTTGTCTAATGGGCTGTTATGTTCACCATGACTGTATAGTGAATTATTCCTGAAGTGCTTTTTTTTTCCAGGTTTGGGGAACAGGAATGGGCCGAGAGAAAAGAAAATTCATTCCAGATATAAAATAGTTACCCCTTCCACCTGCCTACTACCCCCTTGGCAATAACAAGGTGTCTGCTTTCAGTAAGTATTATCTCAGACTTAGAAACTTATTTGTAAAATGGAGTGAGAACAGTGCAACTGAGAATAATGGCCTGCTGAAGTGATCCTCATTCAGCTGGACAATTGCTGACATTATTGCCTTACATGCTTTAATCGCTTACGTGCTTTTCTTGCTGCTTCATTCCCCAAGTTTGGTTATTGCAAACATCCCTTTGCTCAGATGCTAGGCTTATATGTTGAGAACTCTCTAGTACTCATATTAAGATTAAAAAGCTGTCCAAACCAGTTATGAGTAAAGCAATACATTTTTAAATATAAAGCTTTAAACTACCACTTGTAAAATCCTGTTATTTTTCTGTCTACTGAGACTACGGCAGTAAGATGATTGTAAGGCAGAAGTGCATTAATCCTAATTAATCCTTGGGTAAAGAAGAGCTGTTCTTTTCTATTTGCTGATGTCCATAAAATATCAGCATTTGGTATAGTTTTCCTGTGTTTACTTTCAGAGTTTCTTGTATGCACATCATATTCTTAGTTACTCTTTGATTTCGGCCTCGTGTACTGAAATTTAAACTGATTTGTGGATATGCATGTGTAGAATTGGACTGCATATCCCATTAACAAAATGTATTTTTATTTTTAAATTTACTTAATATGCCCCACCTTTCTCCCCAGTGGGGACCCAAAACAGCTTCCTCCATTCTCCTGTCATCCATTTTATACTCACAAGAGCCCACGTAAGGCAGGTTATGCTTAGTATGTGTGGCTGGGCCCAAGGTACACTAGGCTTCATGTACATGTACAGTTCTTCTTCACTCTTTCACAGGCATTGTAGAACATCTTTATCAGTGCTATGTGACTTTATTTATTTATATTTCAATTTATATACCGCCCATCCCCAGGGGCTCTGGGCGGTATTATTTCCAATAATTCAAGGCAATTGGCTTGAAAATTGTGTTTCTGTCAAGTAAACAAAAAATTAAAAGGGAGCATTTTCCTATTTGATGTATTTGAAATTACACTAATGACTTAACTCCATTCCAGGTAAAGATTTAGATCTTGACTTTAGATATTGAAATTTTACTCTGTGGTGTTGATATTTGGGATTCCTTTCCTCTGATTAAAGCTCTCTTGATCAAATATTTTGAGCAGTCACAAACTTGTCAGATAAATATCATCACCTGGATTTAATACCAAAACATTTTTAAAAATTAGCAACAGTCACGCAAATACTCTGAAAAAAGGATCTGCATGAACCTGCCATGAACAGGGGTGGACTGTTTGTTTAACTGAGACAGTAAAAAAAGCTCTAAAATAATTTGGGACAGTCAAGTAGAAGGCATAGGACAGCAGTGATCTGGGCTTAGGGATTCCAGAAAATAAACGAAGAACAAACCCTACAGGCACGAAAATATGTACTCAAGTATTCCATCTTTTGGATATATTTCCTAATAAAAGAATTTACAGCAGTGGGTTGAAGTCCCCTAATAACATCAGGGCTTAAACAATACAAAGGAGTTTTGAGTCAAAAATCTTAAACCAGGAGTATTTAAAAGAGTCTGCTCTTATCAAAGGTAAATACCCAGAATCACTAAAGAACACTTCTTTACCATGGCCTTCTGATAAGATGCCCAGTTCAGATTGTGAGAAAGAGTATTCCAAGATACAGCTGGGTATGGTTGAATTATGGTGCTTGCAGGCTGTGCTTTGTTGCCAAGGCATTTATTTTATTCTATCTGTTTTCTTTTATGTTTGCTTTATGGGTTTTGAAGTAAGTTAGGTTAATTTTGAGAGCAAGAGAGAAGTGGTGTGAAAGATTTGAGATTCCTTGCTCAAACTTCTTGATGAATGTTTGTGTCCTAATTTCATTAGACAAATTATGCTGACTTCTGAGATAGTGATAATGGCCAATCAGTTTCCAGGAGCTCTTGAAAGGTAGCTGTTAGGAAGACGCATCCTCTTGCTCCTGTCATGTTAAGGAGGAAAGATACCTTCCCAGTCCTAAGCCTGCATGGCAGGGGAACATTTCCAACTTCTCTTGCTCCAATATGTTCCTGTATCCTGCTGTCTGATTGGATAGCTTGCACTAGCACTACCTTTTCAGATTATTTCATGGGGTTCAAAGGCATTGAAGCTTGTAATAAAGCAGGAGGCATTTCCTGTAATTTATTAACTGGAGAACACTGAAATATGTGCAGCTTTTTCTCTCTTTTTAGCGGCAAATTTAATACAAGTAATGTTTTCAATAGTTGGTGGGGCCTGAATGGTCCCCATATTTTATGTCTTCTTTGCCACATTAATATATTAGAGGTCCACTAAATAAAAGCAACCTTTAACTGTTTAGAGGCATACTTTTAGCACTGCATCTGTTCAGCCCATTGCATGCATGGTAACATTATTCACTGCATTGTAAACTAGAGCCTCTGAAAAATCCAGAAGAGAAGGGTTTTTTTTATTAGCAAGAAGCAAAACTTACTTCTGCTTTCTCTGTGGCAGACATTGGAAATGTTGCTGTTGTGGTCCTCTAGCTGTGGTGGTATTCTGCCTGATTGCCAATGAGAAAACAGATTAAGAGCTGTACTACATGGTTATTATCAGATAAGATGGTAAAACCTGTAGATGGGGTATGCAGGTCACATGTCACACTTGAATTACATGTTGATCATGCTAGTTTCATAGTGAAATACTGTTTCATTAATTAAGTGCACATGACCTGTGTAATAGTTGTAATGTCTTGATGTATTACACATCAAAGTCTGCTTTATATTTAATTTTTGGTGAATTTTATGCAATCATATGTGAATTTTCTTCTGGAATTCACAAGTGTTAATGTGAGAGATGCAACTTTCTTACTGTGGAAAAAGTACACCCCTATAATTTGCTTTTCGTTTGGTATAATGTCCTGTGTTGCATGTCATATGTTTTTGCCAGGGTTCTACAGTACTCCAGACAGCAAGTGCTTGAATCAGGATGGGAAAAAGACGCTGTGTTCCTCCACTTGAGCCCAAGTTGGCAGCAGGTTGTTGTGGGGTAAAGAAACCCAAATTGTCTGGAAGTGGAACACACAGCCACGGGAATCAAGCCACAACTGTGCCAGTCTCTAGTTCAGGTCCTCTTCAGAACCACCAGCATGCAGATGGGGGCAATGGAAGGGAAAACGTGTCAGATTTGACTTTGTGCCCTGGAAACTCTCCAATTACTCGAATGAATCCCACTTCAGGAGCTTTGAGCCCACTCGCCCGGCCTAATGGAACTGCCAACAGCACCAAGAACCTAGTGGTGACAGCGGAGATGTGCTGCTACTGCTTTGATGTACTCTACTGTCATCTTTATGGTTTCCCTCAGCCACGACTTCCTCGGTTTACCAATGACCCCTAGTGAGTAAACCCCTGGGCATGGGAGGGAAACTGAAAATCCTTCATCCAAGGTTCTAATATTGTGGGGTAAGAGGGATAAGGTAAGGGTTATTTGTAAAATGGGTATACTTTTATGGAGAAATCTGCAATGTTGTTTTAACATTTGTAAGGTTGTTTAAAATTTGAAATGAAACTGTACGGTCTAGAAAGAGAATTTGAATAAGTTGACCGTTATGAGATAAAACTTAATTATTTGGATGTGTGCTTTTACAAGGAGGAGGGGCCATGCTTCGCATGCAGAAAGTCCTCCGTTCAATCCTCACTATTTTCGATTAAAAAATTTCAGGTACCAAGCGTTGGAAAAGACCTTTCTGCATCCTGGAGAGCCAATGCCAAGCCTGTATAGACAATATTGACCCAGGTTGACTAGTTACCTGGCCCTATATACAGAAATTTTGCACGTCTGATACTTGTTCATATTCTGTAGCATTGCATCTGTAAATGTATGTGCTGATGTCACAATACATTTACTAGGATGAAGGAACTGGAAGCAGGCCACAGGGTAGAGTTCTTCCTCTCCTTTCTAGGATCTATAGCCTGCTCCACTTAGCTATGATTTAGGCTTTTGTTGACATCAGCCTTAACTATTGTTAATACTAATTAGGCTTTGTTATTAACCATTAGCTTGAGGTCAAAAAGGGTATACACCAGTTCTCAGAAAAGCAGCCTGATTCAAGTGAGTAGTACTATTTTATCTAATGTGTCTGCTTTTATAAATTTTGTCTATGAAATACACATTTTACTGTGAATACAATTTTATTACCTTTGCTATAAACAGAATTTTCATACTGCAGTAACGTAACATACTTGGCAACATCACAGCATAGCCTAACCTTTACTTTGTAAAAAGTTACTTCTGGTATGCAGGCTAAAATAGACTGAGGAATTAAGAATCGGGAAAACCAAGTTTTTAGATTATTGGAATTGAAGTGGTATGTTGGAAGAGACAGGTGAGGAGTTATCCTTCATACTTCTAAAATGATGCTTCTTTAAGGAACTTATGAACTAACTTAGAATTTGCTCCTCTCAGAGCTCTGATTTTGTGTCATACCTTTGGTGTTAAGAATATATACATTGAGGAGATATTTTCACTGTTCCCCAACAGGAAAAAAATGCATTTCTACCCTATAAGAGGCTGAAAATGAAACATATATATATATAATGTAAAATGCAGCTGAATCTTTCCTTTGAACCTTTCCTCACTTAAGACCATGGTTTTCAGAATTACAATTATTCTCTGTGGGTTTTTCTGGTTTTTTAAAAAACTGTGGCTTGGTACCATTTCAGGTTCAATAAATGTGCTTATAAGAAGGCTGTATCAGGCAAGATTTCCCTGCTTTCACAAATACAGAATTTTGAAATCCCAAGGACAATACAAAGTACAGGCCAGCCACAAATGGTTCTGTGTGACCAGAGCTGGGTCAGCTCATGACTAACTCTTCTAAGCATTCCAAGGGAAAAAGTTCTAAGATGACTTTTTAAGTGATTCAAAAATATCTTCAGAAAAAGTTTGCTCATTTGGACTCTATTGTGTTGATTTCTTGCAGTATTTTTCATATAGGCATCTTGATTTGGAGATCTCACCCATCCTTTCTTCCCAACATTGTCTGCTTACCATTTCAATGGTCGGGTGTATATGTGTTTTAATTTCCTCTGAAGCACAAAAGGGCTGAAATATACTGAAATTATTTCATCAGTTTTCATCCTTCCCTTTCCATAGGAACCAAAGCAGTGGTTCAGCCTAGTATTAGCCCTATGTCGTGATAAGGGGAGAGACTTTCCAGCAGCCTATATCAGACCTGGGTTAGTTCATATCCAGCCCCAGTGCTCATATTATGATTTTATGCTGTGCCACATCTATAGGCACTCTAGGATTAGTAAATTTTACTTATGATTTCTGTGAAATAATCTGGATGAATTGACTTGAAAGATCCAAGGCACGTAGACTTCTAAAAATTTTAGTGGTGACAAAGGACTTTAACTTTTTATCCCTTATTTGTACTCGTCTGGCATCTAAATGGATACTGCCTGTTTTTCTAGGCTTGCTATAATACTAGGTTGGAGGTGGGTACGTTGTAGAGAAAGGCAAACTACGTCTGATGTCCTGTGGTACCTTAAAGACTAATAACAGTTACTCCAGTATGAGCTATCATGAGTCAGAGCTCACTTCTTCAGATCCTGAACATGTTTACTGGAGAGTAAGCATTGAATTCATGTGACATTCCTTCTGTATGTCCTGGATTTTTGGTTAGGCGGTTGAAGAAGTGTTCAGTCCTATAGCGCCCCCCCCCCCTCCGGATAAGAAATTTGTGTTCTTTGAGCCAGCCCTCCCTCATGGCTCCCCTGATTTGCCCTCCCTTCTCTTCCAGAGATTTATGCCTGTGGAATTAGCACAGGCACTGAAAGTGGATGTGGCCATGCTATATTTTATATTCATTTTTTAGCTGTGCATACCCTCATCTCTGAGGAAAAAAAACTTTGAAGTTGTGTGTCAAATAGCAACACAAGACCACAAGTGGGCATATGAGGAAGTGGCATCTTAAAGATCAGGAATTACCACAAGGTGGGTAACAGTACTTCTCATCAGCTAATATATGCACTTAACTGTCTGTCAGATTGAGGTAGGGGCGGTTAACTTAGGATAAGTGCAAGAGGGTTACTAAAATTTTCACATAGCCTTTCTCCTAAACATTCCAGTGTACATTTTTCTGAGAATGAAGCGAACTAAATTACTCTGACCTGACTTGGGCAGCTTTTAGACATTTGTGAAATGGATACAGCTAGAGTGCTTTGCCCCAGACTTCTGGGTAAGTAGACCCTAAACTGATACGCTCTGTCCAGAAGGTGGCATGCTCCAGTAGTACACTCTTAGTTTAAACTAGAGACTGATAGATGCACGGGCTAGTTCTTCTCCCTAAGGCAGCAATCTGAATGCAACAGCCTTTTCCATGCCTATTGTATTCAGGGGTCCAAGGAAAGGACCAGCAAGATGTTTATATGCTGTTGCGGCCACGTTAATCTACATGGGTAGCTTTTTGTTTCATAGTGCCATTGTCCTTTAAGGCAAAAGGGATATAGTATTGGGCAGCCTGACTTGGCCCCCTTTCTCCAGCTGTGTGTAAAGTTGCCTTAATTCTGCCTTGTATTTAACAGTGAGTTAAAGTACACATGCAGTTCAGCTCCCATCCCATGTAAAAGAGATCAAACACTAAATGGAGCAATGATTATTGCTTGGGTGTTTACCAGGTAGACATTTGTTACTAGCTTCAGATGTGGCATATTAATAGACTGTGTAAAGTAAATGTATTTGTAAAAGGAATGTAATTAAGTCTGCTTGCTCAGGTGATTACCAGTGGAGGTTCTGCAAAAGTACTTTATACATATTATCCAAGTTACAAGATACTTGTGGGATAAAGATAACCAGGTTATGTGCAAGAAAGTGTAAATGTCAGTAGAGAATGGAGGATTCAGCCTATCAAGGCTGGACTGATTTCAGTCATTAAGTTCTGCTTTATGTTAGTGCAAAAAAAAAAAAAAAGACAGATGGTAATCACATTTTCAGTTTTCTAATTTTTGTGTTTCCTGCAAATGCTCACATTCTATCTACCTGCTCTAACTAGCTAAACTCAAAACCTGCAATCGCGCAGCCCCCAGGTTTTTTGCATTGCAGAATTATATACATTTAGAATAGTGTGCAACTCTGAATGTAATGGATTTCTTTTGGTACTCATGCAGAGGCTTTAAACTTTTTCTTGAAGATTGTGCCTGGGACTTTGAAGAAAGAGCTAGTTGTTACAGAATAGTAAAGTGTTTCTGGGATTGAGATCAAAAATAAATATCTATCTGATTTAATTAGCAGAATCATAAATAAGGCTGCTCATATTGGAATGAAGCTAATTAGAAGGATATAAGACAGAAATACAAAGTTATCCTGGTAGAATACTGAATGGTGCTCTTTGGATTCTGGTGCCTGTGATGATTTGGCAGGTGCTTGGTCCAAAAGACTCACAATATAACATGACACTTTTACGTGGTTCACCTCTATGTAAAAGACAGACACGAATTTACTTTGTTTAATAAAAGGTCATGAATTCAGTTTGGGATTATAAATAAAGATTTAGCATGTTTATGTTAGGGATCTAAAGTGGATTTTAAAATATTTCCTATAATTGAAATGAGAAATCCAGTTTTTTTAAAAAAAATCTGATTCCAGTCACTGCTGCTATCCACCCTACAGCCTGTTGACTTTTAAGGCACATTATGACTTCTTTACACTTACCCAGATTTCTTCTGTGCAATTTGAAGGGCACAAGAGCCCTTCCTATACTTGAAAAGATTTCCCCTCCTTTAGCTGGAGCCATGACTCTGAGGACAACAAGTATCCAGGCAGCCCAATGTGCAACAATACTTGCTGCTTGGAATACTTGATTTACAGCAGATAACAAACTGAGTTTTTACTTTCAATGCACTCAATACTTCAGAAAAATTCTTCATTCACAGTAGGGAGTTGATTTCATTTTTTGGTGGTGGAGCCAGTCTCACGGGCTTATGCCATGCAAGTTCTGCAACAATACCTTCAGCTGTATATAGTTATGCATGCAGCTGTTCCAGAAACTATCTGAATATGTGCTTTGCAAATAGAGCAAAGTATGAAGCAGCTATCTATTCCTTCTCTACCTTGAGTTAACAATACGGCAGGAATACTCTATAGCTACTGAGTTTATGGCTCGGATCCAGGGCATCGTTTCTATGGGTGAAAAGATTTCCACATGCACAATGTGACTTTCTCACCTTTCCCCCTCCTGAGGCAGACCAAAATGTTCCCAAAATACTATTTCTCGGGGTCCCCTGTCCTGTTGAAAGAGGGGGGAGGGGTGAAAGAGAAATGAGATATTACAGAAGAATGATAAAGGAATGCAGATGGCAAGAAGTGATGCTATTCCTTCCCCTTTTGATATGCCAATTACTCACCCCCAGCTTCTGTTTTTTGTCTTTTTCTGCCTTTTCCCTTTTCTATTTCTCAACATATGAGATGAGGGCAGGGGTGGGAACAGCTATATTTTATGGGGATGATGCTCAGCCTGTCTGCTATGGCTTATTTATATGTTAAAGTAAGAAAATTACCCAGTGCAGTTGCAGCTGTGTGTTACTATACCATTTGTGTCTAAGAGTAAGAAATAGATGTTATAAAACCTGACATCTTGCAAATACCTAAGTCTAAAACTGGAATGAATTATTTCTCTGTATTTGCTTAAATTGTAATTTTATGTTGGTTTCATAATGTTTATGGGCTTTAAGTCAGAAGCAAGAGAGAAAAAAATGGACTCCAAACATTAGAAAGCAAGATGCGTAGAAGGGCAAGAAGTTTGGGCTAAATGATGACAGAAACCCCCAACATCTAGAATCTAGGATTCCAAAGAAGCTAATGTGGCTTGTGATCACAGGAATGTAGTTACTTAGGTTTTCTTCCCTGCAAGTATAACCTGTGGGACATTTTGCTTGCTGTTCAATCTATGAAACTGAAGCTTACATATCATAAGACATCATAATTTGAAAGATAAAAATATATGGGGGAAATGATCTGTACATATGTAGTATGATGGAGATAAGTTGCTTTTCAGACAAGAAGTGAACATAGTAGTTTGATTTTTCAGAAATACATGGCAACTAATTATGGAGTTATCTTTCACTGTTTTTTAATGATTGAGTTAATTCACCAGCATTCAATTAACTTTCTTTCTGTTCCTTTATAAAGCAATTGCAGATAGGAGTCTATTTAACATTATCAGTGATACAGCTAGGGAACCAACCAGCAGCTTCCATAATCAGGCATGAACTTTTGTGTTACAAAAGAAGATTCCATTAGTGACTTTCTTTAAGAATTCATGGGAAATTATTGAGATCCCAAGGTACCAAATCCAGTTTTTGTACAAGAGGCATTAAACTATATAACGCTGACCTATTTACTGAATTATTTTAAAACAAATTATAAAACAGTTTATAAACATCCGTTTGAAAAATGGATGGTTAGCGTCTGTTAAGGCATTTTTTTAAAAAATCTTGTCCAGGTTTGATAAGCATAATAGGAAAGAAAAAAGAAGTAGGCTGATACTGATGCATGCTATAATCAATCCGTTAGTCTTTGAGTGTCACATGACATGCTATTTTCTTTGCCCTAAAAAAATGGAGATAAAATCATAATTGTGCTCAACGATTTTTTTGTTATTAATTCCATATCAGAAAGTTGGAAAGGCATGATTATTGTTTTCATTAAATATTAGAAGTACTGTTATCATTTTGGAAAGTCATGCTATAGAAGGTTTCTATTTTAATTAATATCAGAACAGTACCCCCAACTGAGTGAAAACAATAATTGTGTCCATTCTTAAATTATAAAAGAAAATTAAAAGCAAAAAGCAGAAGCAAAAAAAGCAGAGTGGAAGGGAGATGAAGCATTCTCCCACCCTAATGCTGGGCTGCAACATGTCACTGTGTCAATATGCAGTAGGTTGTTGGCCACTGGGTCAATATGCAGTAGACCTGGCCTAAGGCCAGGTTTACCAACCATGGAAAATAAAGTTTAAAGAGCTGATGCACCATGGGCCATGTGCATTGGCTCCTTCCTAGCCACTCCTGCTTCCCTGGCAATACTCAATTCTGATATTTATCAGGAGTGATATGTTGGAACTAGGAATATCGGGCAGTGCCTTTCACAATGTCAGACATTATCTATCCTGGAAATATTGGGCATTTAATCAAGTTGGCACTATCTGATTAAACATCCCTGTTGTAAAGCACTGTTCTGATTTGGTTGTTCTCTCTGAACCAGCATTTATTCTTACTCTGCCCGTGTTGCTTTACACATCTGTGTGGTTTGGGTCTACTACTGTTAGGTATTTACAGGTATCAAACTTGCTTATGCTGTCCTGCCATCCTTCAAACTGTCTGCATCAAGCATATGTATTTTCTGGAGCGACGGAGTGTTGCCCAAAGAAAATTTTAAGGTGGCATATGAAGATGAGTGAATCATGATAGTGAGGTTATAAGAGGACGTTTTGTGGAGGCAAAGGCTGGATATCATCATTTGTTTGTTTGTTTGTTTATAGTATGCCTTTCTCATTGAGATCCAAATACAATACAATAAACAGCTAGAACATTCACTAAGCAAAGTACATTAATGAAAAAGTTAGGACCTTCAGTGAAACAGATGCAATAGGGTATGGTAGCAGAAAATTTGAAAACAAGCATAAAGCCAAGTACAGAGATGAAATCTATCTGAAACAAAGCATAACAAATTTACATGACAGGTTTAGCAACATGGAAACTTCCTTATTAGGTGCCTATCTACAGCAGCAGAGTGTAGCCAACATAGTAGCTTATAGTGTCTGTCCCTACAAAGGCGTCTCACTGAACTACTTATGACACAACCTTATAATCTGAGTAGAAAGCCCTTCTGAATAATTCAGTTTTGTGTAGTTGGTGGAAAGCCAGGGAGTGGGAGCTTTCTGACCTCAGGCAGGCCGTTCCATAAAGTGGTGCTACCACAGAGAAAGCACATGTGTGGGCTGCTGTTGATTTAGCCCAGCTTCAGGGTGGTATCTGCAGAAGGCCTTGTTCAGATGAGCCATGATCTCTGCAGTTGAGCCCAGTATATGACCTACTGTGTTATAATGCTTAACCTCAAAAGACAGGCACTTATCCTGTGGTTCATGATTTCAATACAAAAACACTCTCAAGCATTCACAGTCAGTCATGGTTAGGCACACTTAAGCCTGATGAAATCTTGAGTGGCTTTAAGCAGACAACACATGCTAGATTGATACAGAGTGAGGGATTCAGATTTAAGAGATGGGTTCTAAAAACCAGGAATGTCACCTCCTCACTGAAGGCCTCTGCGCCCCCTGGAAAGCTGCTTTTGTGAATCTGAGGAGTGCTATGTGCTAAATTGGCTGCTTCTTGTGTGTTTTTTTGTTTCATTTTTGTAAAACCTCACACAGAAATTGGGGGGAGAGGTTTCAGTGTATTTCTCCCCTTCATGTACAACCCTCCAATACTGCATCCCATTCCCTCCTGAGATTCTCCCAATACTTAGGAACAGCTTTTTGCAGGCCATGGAAAAGGAAGGAAGGGTGGAAGAGTTTATTTCTTGGGGTCTACACAGTTCTTGAGAGCCAACCTACAGATTAAAACTTCAATACATTTTAATTCACATTTCATTTTAATCTAAATTATTTTAGAAGCAAAGCTTACTAGAATCCAATCTGTTCAAAAATAATGTTTAAGTTTAAAATATGGTGTAGTTGTTTAGCAACCCTGAAGGACTATGGCTTTTAAAGAGACTAATGAAAGAAATGTAACTATAACACATACAACTTTGTCAACTTTCAGGAGTAGCATATTAAAACAGCAGGAGTCTCAAGTGTTTATGAAGGCTTAGTGAAAGGTAATATGAATGAGAAGGAAAATGATAGCCTGCAAAGGTTACCTAAATAAAAGGAAATAAGTTTTGATTGGCATACATGGATTCTCATTACAAGAGCATTTGTACCCTTTTCATGCTCGAATTGGCTTCTCCCACAGCAAGAATTATTTGAAGCTGGAGTTTTTGTGTTATGCATTTTCAGTCCGCTCTTTGTGACATGGAAGACAGGGCGAGACAAGCGACTTCGGGGCTGCATTGGAACTTTCTCTGCCATGAATCTTCACTCAGGACTCAGGGAATACACATTAACCAGGTAAAAACAAGACACTATGTTGTAACTTTATCTTACATATAGTGTTGTGTGTGCCATAATGGTTTCCTCCTGTCTAATTGCTAGCGTAGCTGATCGTCCAGTATGTTGTACTGTTGTCTCCTGATATATAGGTGTGTTGTGTTGTTCCATTTGGGACTGGAGGACATCTGCTGGAGATTATGGTACACATGCTTAAGTCTTGGCTGCATGCAAAGTGCTCAAAGGACAGCACTGGCTTCCTGTTATCGTACAGGCACTACTTGAGGTGCTGGCTATTTGTTTTATTTCAGTACAAATGCAGCTAATATACTCAGTATAAAAATTTAAATATATATAAATGGTATTGTATTTCATATATATTGTATGAAATACAGTAACCATTTATTAATCTATCAAAAGCTATAGTCTAAAATAATATGCCTTCTAGCAGTCCATCAACAGTATAAAGAGTAACACATCCAATCTATTTTGTTGTCCTGTAAAGTCATAAATAATATAGTCAGCATGTATTTAGGAGGCCATTCACCCCACCCCAGATGCAGTGAAGGCAGAAAACAAGCATTTGAGGGAAGCATTGCAATGTCTTCATGTTAAGAACCCTTGTTACAAATCAGTAGCTTAGCTATAGCTTTGATATATCCAGTGTTCTGTTTTGATTGCATTTGAAACCTATTCTAAAGTCATATTATTTGTCCTAAGCCTTTGGATAATGTAAGTAAATGTTTCACTAAATATCTGATTAAGCCTCACAGGGCTTTGTGTCAGTTGTGCGTGCTCTGTTCTCACTCCAGTGCACTTAAGGACAGCAGATTTCCACCCCTGACCCGTGAGGAGCTGCCTAAACTTTTCTGCTCGGTCTCCCTCCTTACTAATTTTGAGGATGCTACTGACTACTTGGACTGGGAGGTGAGAACCTTGGGTTCAGCCATATGTCTGCTTTTATTATAAGGGTAGTTATAGGAAGGAGAGAAAGCTGACAAGCTAGATAAGTGGTTATGTCATGCTGGATACTCCAATAGCACTCCTTCAGTGGTGATGGGGATTTAAGTATGAGAGGAGAGGAGGTTGTGATTAGACTTCTGGTGATACGTTAAGAATTTTGTATTAGTGAGATTGAGACTTGCTAAAAAACAATGGCTGATACAGTATGCCAGATTGTGGCAATACATGATTTGTTCACCAGAAGAAAGAAGGCTTACAAGGGCAAGAAAGTAAGGCAAGGTAAAGGCAAAGTTGGCCCCCAGAGAGAATTCATGGCAATGGAAAATGTTTGGTACATTACCATGGAAAGTACCTCTCAGCTGGCTTTATATTTCCATTGTTAGGTGGGAATCCATGGAATCAGGATTGAGTTCATCAATGAGAAAGGTGTCAAACGCACAGCCACATACTTACCTGAGGTTGCTAAGGAACAAGGTGGGTTTGAGATAAGCTGAACTTTCCCAATGAGCAATATAATCTGTATGTACTGGTATGGATTGTGGAGCTGGCTTGTGCTGCAGCTATGAAAGCCAACTAAAATCTGTGATTGAATGGGTTAGAAATATATCCTTTAGAAGACCTGAAATGTATTAATGCTAGTTACATATTCAGTATGGTTTTTTTTACTATCATTTGACTGATTTTTCCTTCATATGTTTGGGCACTGCTTCCCATCTTCCAGCAGTGTGCGTGGGTTTCCTCATCAGCTTAACCTCGTCACGCAGTCATAGCTCTAGAGAGCCACGTTCATCCTCCCACATTACAAAGTTCTTTGCCCCAAATGTGGTAAACAGCTTAGCCTTTTTTGAAGAACACTTAAGTATCCATCACTGTAATTGTACAAAATATTTCTCCTTCAGTTCTGAGAAGTACACTTGTTCCTTATGGAAAAAGTGAAAGGATTGAAGTACAGTTTGGTATATCAGGTTTCCAACATGTTAACGCACTGCTTCATTACTGAAACACTCAGGGAATTTTAATTAGCATGCTGTGTTTCTCTTACATTGAAGAGCTTGAATGCTATGTGACTAAAATAGGATGAGTCCTTATAAAATTTCATGTGACTTTCGTTATAGCAGCATTTAGTTAGCTAAGATTTAGTGGGCTGGATCCAGTGGTCCTGTTCTGCTAGTATACTTGCAGTTATATCAGTGGAATAGTACTTCACTTGGCAGATGAAGAAAAGGCAATTTCTGTTAATGCATCCCATTCTGCCCCCCTTCAGTTTTGTTTCTGGGGATTCCTTGATGCCAAGGAGCAGTATTTCAAGGGGCTGTAGGGAAGGGGCCAAGGAAGATCCTCTCCTCCAGCTTTACTCTGGCTTTGCATCCAACCCATTATGTTTAAATATTCCTATGTAAGACAATGAATAATTAGATTTTTTTATCAGCACCTGTGATAATCTGGGCTTGCTTATTTCCCCTCACTATCTCTTTTTCCTTAAAATGAACCTGCATTTAGCTCTCTGCTGCTGTTTTTGAACAGATTGGGATCAGATTCAAACAATAGACTCCTTACTCAGGAAAGGTGGTTTCAAGGCTCCAATTACCAATGACTTTAGGAAAACTATTAAGCTCACCAGGTAAGATGCATATTGCATTCTTGTGACTTTCAGCTGTTTGACTGGCTACCATTTTTATGGTAGAGGGTGTTCATGAAGAATGAGTTCCTTTAATCATGTGATAGTTTTGAGGCTTAAGATTAGATGGTAATTTTTCACTTTTGTTCTCTGAATGGGATAAAAACCAATAGGGGCTCTGGGAACTAAAGATAACTAGCAAAAAACCACCTTTCCCAGAGAATACAATCAAAACCATTTACAAAGTAAATGAATTTTTATATTATAAAGTGCAGAAGGTGCTCAATTTCATAAATAAATAACAAACAGTCCTCTAATCCATATAAGAATAGATATAAATATCAATAAATAGGCTTTTTTACAACAATATCCAACTGGTGGGGAAACATACAATATTTAGAGTAAAAAGTCAATACAAAAACATTTAATCCATCCAGGTGCATAACAGCACTCAAGTGAAGTCAATCAAACAGGTAGAGTCATTCATCTGATGCTGTGCAGTTGTTACAAAATTTAATTTGATATCCAGATATTCTGGTAGTCCTATTGTGACTGTTTGCCAGATAATACATTTTTCTTTTTCTCCAAGATCTGTTTTGCAATTTCAACTTATTTTTCCTACCTTTCAGATAGTAAAAATTAAGATAAAATGCTAAGGTGACAGAGTGCAGTAGTTTGCTACTATCCCTCAAGTATTGGATAGATCTGCAATATTTCTTGTAAAAAAACTTAAGACATTTATACTTTAAATTCCATATATTTGTCAAATCAAATAATACAATTTTACAACAATCTGGGAAGCAAGTAAAGCTTTCATGAGAGGGAATTTGATAACTATGACTTCACAAAAAAGGAAAGAGAAAATAGGACAGATGAACAAAATAATAAAGAAAGTTCAATTTTTGGTACGGCAGCATAAAAAATCGCATATGAAGTCGACCTCAATGGAAATTAAACATTTGAAGAACCTACTGAATATGTTACAAACTGAAGAAATGCAGAAGAAACTAAGCTTTTTGAAACAAAATGTTTTGAACATGCAAACAAACTGGGCAGATTCCTGGCTCGCAGTTTAAGAAAAGAATCTGAAAGAAGAAGAATAGGAGTGAAAAAGTCTAATGGAATAACATATATGGAAAAAAAGATTCACCAGTAGTTCATCTCTTTTCACAACTTTATAAAAAAGATGTAATAGAACAAGGTATGGGTGATTACATTAAAGGTACATTAACCCTAAAGTTTATACCTGAGAATAGACATTTCTTAAATCATCATATTGCAACACAGGAGATTTCAGACAATAAGAAGACTAAAAAGAAACAACGCTCCAGGTCCGGATAAGTTATCAGCAATGTATTGTAAGTGTTTGGAAGAAGAGTTGATACTGCCACTCCAAAGAGTAAGGAACAAAATAAGCAAAGATAAGACCCTGCCTCAAACTTGGCAAGAGGCTTATATAACTTTGATTTATAAAGAAGATAATGGCCCAGTGTTACCTCAGTCTTACAGACCCATCTCGCTATCGAATGCAGATTACAAATTTTTTACTTCAGTGTTGGCAGAACGATTAAGAAAATGTATAGCAAAAATAATATACCCAGATCAGACAGGTTTTGTACCTAAGAAATTAATGAAAGACAATGTCAGATTTGTAATAAATGCAATGGAATTGATGGAGAAGAAAAGATACAATGCTGAAAAGATACAAAGATACAATGCTGAAAAGGCATTTGACAGTCTTTCTTGGACTTTTTTACATAGAGCATTAGGAAATTTAAATTGTGGTTTCAGATTTAAGAATTGGATACAAGGACTCTATACAAAGCAGAATGCAAAAATTTTGATTAATGGAGTGACAGCAGAAGGTCAAGGGGACCAAACACCACAACTATTTATTTTAGCAATGGAAGTTTTTGCATCAAAGGTGAGACAAGATTCTGAAATTAAAGGTTTAAATGTAGATGGTAAAGAATTCAAATTAAAAAGTTATGCTGATGATGTGGTCCTGACAATTTTGAATCCACATGAGATGTTACACTATGTCATAGAACATCTTACAAAATTTGGTTCCTTTTCAGGAACCAAAATAATTTCTAAATTTTTAACAAAACAAGAAGAGGAAAAAATCAAGGAAATGACAGGATGCAAGATAAATCAAGTGAAATACTTGGGCATTAATTTAACAGGACAAAAAGACAATATTTAAGGACAATTATGTAGTACTCTGGAAGAGAATACAAAGAGATGTTGAAAGATGGTCTAAATTAAAATTATCTTGGCTAGGAAGAATTTCTACAATAAAAAAGCATTTTGCCAAAATTTAATTTTTTATTTCAAACGATTCCAGTTAACATACAAGAAAAGACATTGAGAAATTGGCAAAAACAAATTAATTCATCTGGAATGGCAAAAAAACAAGAATCAGATTCAAGGTGTTACAGAAAGAAAAAAAAAGGCCTAACCATATCAAATATTAAGTTATATTATCAAGCTGCTGGTCTGGTCTGGATTACAGATTGGATCCAAAATCCTAATGATAGGTTAATAAAACTAAAAGTGGCAGATCTGACAGAAGGGCTACATAATTACCTCTGGTTAAAAAAAGGCCAAGAATACAACACACAAGTCGTGTAATTAGAGACAGTCTGTATAAAAACTGGGATTCCGTGAGAATGAGGATTAGTCCATTGATATCATTAGTAATGTCACTAATAGATGCCTTCTGTAATAAATATATGAGGAATACTAATGATTTCATAATTTATAAAGATACGATAAACTCTCAAGGAAAAATAGAAGTGTGGCAAGTTAAGATGATGCAATGGCTGGTTTATCTTCAGGCAATTTCAAGACTAAAGAAAGCTATCAAAGATCACAGAGGCTGATTAAGAAACCTAATGGATTTTGAAAAGATAATAATTCGCAGAAAGACCACGTTGGGGCAAATTTATAAACTTCTACTTCAATATGACACAGAAAGAGAACAACTTAAAATGTGTATGTCAAGATGGATTCAGAATTTTGGAGCAGTGATAACATTTCAAAAGTGGGAAAATCTATGGAAGAAGCATATAAAATTTACTGCAAACCAAACGTTAAGAATACAAGATGTTCTATTGGTTGTGTATAACTCCAAAAGATATAGCAAAAATGGATAAGAAAAACAGAGGGATGTGTTGGAAGTGTAAAGAAGTAGAAGGCACCTTTTACCACATTAAAAACAGATTTTGCAGTGAAACCAGAGATTATGGTGTTGGGAATAATGTCAGATAATATTGAGAGAATATTACATGAATCTTTGAGCAGCCAGGGTAGTAATGGCAAGTAAATGGAAAGTCAAAGAATACCTAACCAGAGAAAAATTGAAAGATAAAATGACAGAATATGTGGTAATAGCAAAATTAACAAATTATATAAATAGAAGACCCATCAAAAATTTGAAAAGAAATGGGAAAATTACTTTGCCTATTACAGATAAAAAGGAGAAATAAAAGATATGAATAAACAATGTAAATTTGGATAGGAGCTCAGAATAACAGGTTATAAAAATATTGTTTATTTTAAGTCTTACATTTTCCAGAATAGTCTATAGAAACATATATTATTTAATTTGACTAATTTAGTATAGTGAGCATTATAGTATATTATTGCTAGTATTTAAAATGTACAGATCATAATATGTTTTATACAGTTAGCTTTGAGGTAAGAAAAGAACAACAGCAAATATTGTTAAATACTTTATAATACAATATAATATTTTTGATATTTGATTTAATAGTGAGATACAGTAAAAGAGAGAGGAAATGTCTCAGAATTGTTGTTATAAACTTGAATATGATTATAAATGATATATGGCTATTGTATTCGGGAATCTATGTAATGAGTATCTCAATTTTCCCTTAGTATAATATGTATTCCTGTTCCTCCTTTTTTCCCCTTTTCTGTATCTCCTTTATTGTTTAGAAAATTAAAAAAGAAATGGGAAAAATACAATTTCATATGTTAATTTAGGATATAAATTATGAATTTCATGTTAAATCAGTACAATAAGATTAGATTAATAGAGAAGTAAGTATTGCTTATCTTTCAATGTCTCCCAAAATTTCTGGGCTTTGTCCTCATTGCTTCAAAATTTATGGAAATCTTGCATCTCTGTCTACTGAAAACCACTCCTAAAGTTCTTCAGAGTTTCAGAAGTAACTCATTGGATGGGACAAGGCTGTTGCTTTTGGAAAGCTCTAGGGGCTCAGAAATTTGACTGCAAGCATAGTTCTCATTGCAAAGCCTTGCCATTAAGATGTTCAAGAACAAAAAGAGGTGCAAAATGTTACAAAGCAGTGTACTGCAGCATACATTTTAGCCTACTACTGTCATAGTGTTGCTGAACAAAGGCATCACAGTTGTAGGTTAAGTTTATTCAACGGATGATTGTAGAGAGAGGGGATACAGAATTCTCCAGTTTATTGGTAGCTACCTAGCATTCTTTTCCCGTAAGTTTTAAAAAGAACCATTACCAGAAACATAACAAATCTAAATCAGAAGCAATACAGGTATATGTGATGCAGAGCCTACCTCCTGAAGACTCTGAAGAGTGTGAGCTAAAGTCTTTTAAACATAAATATTATTTATGCTGTATGAACTTGCAGAGGAAATTTAACTTAGGATTTAATTAAATTTGGACACTGAGATAAAGGAGAAAAATTGGGGCCATCCATCTTTGAAACTGAGAGCGGGACCACAAGTGACGCCTGACACAGGTTGGACACTTGCCAGCTTCCCTCAAGTTTTGATGGGAAATGTAGGCAGCTTGGCGGAATGTTGGACAAGTGACAGTTGAAAAGTCCATTGGACAGCAGTCAGAGAGCCAAGCTGCAAGACTAGGATGCCTACATTTCCCATCAAAACTTGAGGGAAGCTGACTAGTGTCCAACCTGTGTCAGGCATCACTTGTGGTCCCGCTCTGAGAGACAGTTGCTTTAAAATTCTATGCCAGTTGTATAGGCTCACCTGTGGGAAAATAAGCATCTCATCTAAGCCACTGGGCAGGGAAACTTAACAAAAAAGGGTTTTTTTTTCATTTTTTGCCACAATTTTTTGCATAAATGTGTGGACAGATAACTTTTGGGTATAGACACTTGTGGATTTATCTGTAAGTCTGTGATAAATATCTTAGCCTGCTTAAAGACTCTACAGTTTTTTGATACTAGGACTAGGACAGAAACTGTTGGCAGGAATGTGCTTGTGTATGATGCTTGTACCACAAGTTATTTTTTAAATTTAATTTTTATTAAACCTTCTTGAACCCATAGGTTGGGTGGGTTTTATTAATTAATGACTCAGACAATGGAAAACGCCCATTACTGACTTGCTTGGAAAGTTTTGGGAAGTCGTAATTTTTTTTACTTGCTGAAACTGTATCCTGCCCTTAAAACAAAAGGCTAAGTAACATTTAAATCATAAAACGGTATCTTTTAACGTTAAAGGAATTCTATTAATACAAATACTTGTTTTCACCTGTAGAGCTGTGGA
Organism: Eublepharis macularius; assembly: GCF_028583425.1. NCBI lineage: Eukaryota > Metazoa > Chordata > Lepidosauria > Squamata > Eublepharidae > Eublepharis > Eublepharis macularius. The sequence continues at coordinate 61,396,755 of NC_072795.1, read as the reverse complement.
TAACTAGATATATGCTTTAATATATTTTTCTATACTTTTTTTAGGTATCGCAGTGAGAAGGTGACAATCAGTTATGCAGAATACATGGCTTCTCGTCAGCATTGTTTCCAGAATGGCACTCTTCATGCCCCGCCCCTCTACAATCATTACTCCTGACACAAGGCTGCATGACCAGTCCCGCCCCCCAGCTGCCACTAACAGCTATGACATCATTGGGGCAGATGCCTCCTCTTCCTGGTCCAGTTACTTCTATTACTGCACCATTTTATGATGCTAGCTTCCGTTGCCAAGTCTGCCTTCCAGCTGACTGAGGGGTGGGGGATACCAGTGAGTGCAACTGAACTTCAGGGGGGCCTAAGCCTTACCTCTTCCTTGCTTCAGAATGAAAGTTCAGTTGAGTTGAAGCTCCAAGACTAGCAGTTGCAGTTAGGTAGAAAGAACCTTTGGAGAATGGCAGTACCTCTTCAGATTGCTCTCTGTGTTAAACTGCACTGTGTTTATTTGATTGTAAATTATGAAAACCCCCTTGGATCAAGCAGAAGAGTTCTCCTGGCAGTCTGGGCAACGGAGTCAAACAAAAGATTTTTAGGTTATTTTAAATTTTTTTTAACCTCTGATATTTACCTACCATAAGCTGATTAGCCCTAACACATCCCAGGTGAGCAGATGACATGATGTGTTACAAGGAGGGTATGTCTGCAGGGATTCCTCCTCCTCCTCCTTGCAGAAGATGGCAATCACTTGACAGTTTGAAGGGGAAAAATAAAATTTACTGCTGATAAAAATAATTGCTTATACATATTCAAAAGATTTCAGTTCATGCATCCAGCTACTTTTTGCTTTTGACACAGAAAGTAGCTCCTTATATAGGGACTCACCATACGTGCATGAAGGTGTACTGGTTATTTGTGGGAGTGGCATAGGTTTCCTTTTCCCTCTAGAGTATGATCTCATTTTCCTTTGGGGCTGCTCTGGGTATCAGATAGCAGTGGGTGCTGCAGTTAGATTGGGGCAGGTCTGTTCCTTACAAAGCCATTATTACAGACCTGGGGGGAAATACGAGAAAGTTGTTTAAAAGAAGTATTGAACAGGGACTGTATTTAACAGGCAGCTGATTCTGATATCCAGATAATGAAATATGGTAAATATTAGCCTTTAAGAGGCTATCTAATACAGACATATTGATGCTTCAGTCCTAAATCTATGTACTTTGAAATAAGTAAAATTGGTTTAAATTGAACTTGCTTCTCAGTAAATGTTCTTAGATTTGAGGAATATTTGACCGACAAAAAAAAACTTAGATTCACTGTAGATTTGTTTCCTTTCTCATTATTGCTGAAAATACCCAGAACACCAAGTAATAAATGAATTCCACCCTTTTCTGTTCACCATCTCAGGTCTCTTGTGTGAGCTGCTGAATGATGTCACGAATGCAGCTGGCATTATGACTCCTGTTTAAATGAATCCACAGGAACTATGGAATGGTGGTGCAGGACTTAATGAATGTCTTGATGATCATCATTGATAGGCAAAGAAAACCCTGGAAAACAGCATAATATAATGAATTCTATACCATGTATGTAGCAAAAATGGCTTTTATAGATGGCTGATTAGAAGGCATGTATTCTTGAGAATTCTCTTGGGTTGGGATGTAGGTCTTCAAATCTTTAGACTCAATGAACATTGCTCTAGAAAGGGCCTTCTGTCCTTAAGCAAAGTATCAAGAGCTACCTGAACAGATGTTGAATCATTGAAGTATAAATACACATGAGTAGCTCATAGTAGTAAACAGTATTGGTTGATATCTGGCTTGGTTGCACCAAGAAAAAAAGAAGAAAACACTTTGATATCATCTTTGCAACAGGACAGTTTACAGTCTAGGAAGTCTCCCACTGTGCCAGCCTAAGCAGAGCTATATCCTTCTAAGCCTGTGAATGTTGGTGGACTAGAAGGATGTACTGCTTAGGATGGCACAAAAAGTCATACCTTCTAGCACAACTGTCCCTTACTTTGCCCTTGAAGAACACAACCTTGAAACTAATGAAAACTAACCTAGTTGTGAAACACGAAAAGGCACTCATCCCAGATGTCTACAGTACCAACAGCTTTAGATTTGTGCTTTTTGTGGATTGCCACTTTCCCCTTCTGATGATGTTGAAATGTGTTTGGATATGAAGGGACCGTTTCATGATTTCCTGCTTCTGAGAATAAATCAGCCTTGTTACAAATTAGAGTGATTTTTGTAGTTACTGTCCCAGTTGCCCTGGACTGATAGGAAACTAGAGGGGAGAGGAGGGTTCAGCTCTAGTTAATACCATCCATCTCTGCTCTCAGACAGTACTGAAACATAGGGCTACACTAATTACTATTCAAGTGTTCTATGTTAGAATTTAAATTGTAAAGATTTTTTTAAAAGCAAAAAGGAAAAAAATGGTGCTAAACTTTCACCCCTGAGCACATTCGGTGAGACTGGTCATGCAGGCATATAGTGCCAGGCTATTCAATCCTGCTTTCTTTTTCCTTTTCAAATGTTTGCCCTGTTATGTGTCTTCAGCAGTGTAATAGTGTTAATCAATTTCATTTTAATGGGGGGAGGGAGTTTAGAAGCCGGGAGGGGGGCTTTGCTGCCATTCTCAAGAACAGACTTTTAGGAGTGACCTGACCTATTTGGTTTAATTTTACCATTATACTGAAGCAAGTTAAATTGGTTTAGGAGTGAGAGGTGTTCTCATTCCTTGCCCCTGTTTCTGTCCCAACCACTACTCTAATATAAATGGAAATGCCTCTGTTAAAGTTGGATTGTAATTTTTTTTGTAGTAAGCAGAACAGCAAGCAGGCCATAAAGCACTACTCAGTCCTCTGAGGAAAAGGGCACATTCAACATTGGTCTCTCACAGAGTCCAGTTACAGTGCAGTTGAAGAAGCACGTGTTCCTGCAAAATGTATAGGAGGGATAGGCTTGGCAGTCCTCAGAGAGAGCCCTCCTTTCGTATGATATATAGCTGAGGTGCATGGAGTTGGGCTCAAACTGAAATATACTGCATTTCAGTTGCTTGACAGGCATTTTTTTAAAAAGATGTGGGAACCAACAAAGTAGCCAGCAGAAACCCACCTTTTCTAGAGTCCTTAACAGTTGTATTCCTCAGCTAAATAGTGAGTAATCTGATCATGTCAAGACCATAGCAATAGCCTTCTGGACTGGGAACTGGCTCATCCTTAGCTACAAGTAAGTGCCTTTTGGTCTAGATGGGTTTATTTCTGGATAACTGTGGTTGGGAATCTCCCTTGCTGCAGCCATGTATGTTATTTTAGGGGGAGGGATTTCCCAGTTACAACAGTGAATGTCTTTGATCACTGTAGTCTTACCATTATTTGAATGTTTCCCTTAACGGTATTCCCTTTTCATAATGGTAAACAGCCAATCTCAATAGAGGCATTTCAGTCTGCAAGGTTTTAAGGTCAAACTGTCATACCAGCAGATACCAGATTGGATCATGAAGATCTATTCTGCTAATCATAGTACCTTCCTTTGCTGAAAGATGCCTTCCCCTTATGCAAGAGCCTCTTTCAGTAGCCACTTTTGTCAAAGGGCTTTATGCCAGAGGAAGGCACTGCCATTAGCTGGACAGAGCTTCAGGATCCAACCCATCACGTCTGCTGATAAGGGCAAAGTACTTTGTAAAGTTTAATATTCAGGATTTATTAAATTTCATGTTTGTTTTCCCTAATTCATCTTAACATCACAGTCTTCATTGACTGCTGTTTTCTGTTTTTTTTTCTTTCCCCAAAGCCAAAATGGTTAATGTTTTGGTTAATCTGAGTTTATTTCCTTTTAAAGCAAGGAACCTCCTTTGACCTTCAGTGCAGAGATGTCAGACCAATTCTTTGTTATTACACTTGGTTGCCTCCTAGCTATATAACTTCTGAGTGTAAATCATTGAACTTTACCCTCTAATGAAGTATTGTAGAAAATAAATTGTAATGAATACATTTTTATCTTGTCCCTTTTTTATTGGTGTCTCTCTTTGTTTTGAGAGTAGTGGTCATTACACATTGAAATCTTAAAAAACAGTTTCTGAAAACACAGAAGGAAGTCTGAAGGCAAGCAATGAAGTGGAACCAATACAAACGACACAATTCCGTATTAAATAAATTATTGGAAGAAGTAACAGTGAACATTTTAAAAAATAATAAAAACCTTCATGTTCATAATCTTGTAGTATTCATCTCCAGATCTATACATGAGTCATATGCTATACTGAGCTTTCAACATACTTTTTTTGTGAATACTAGGGGGTGGCGGGGTTATAAATTAGATTGAAGAAATGCCTCGTTCAACTGTGGTTGATATAGCAGGGGAAATTGAGAGGATTGTTCTGAACTGGGAACTGTTACATAAACGTTAACTAACAAATGCATAATTTTAGTTTAATGTCAGTGTATGCTAAGTGTATTTAAAGAAAAATGGATAAATGCCTCTTGATCACATTCATTGGATAGTAAATGCCCGAATTTTGGAGAGGGTATAATTTAGTAGTAGAGCATTTGCTTTACCTGTGAAACATTTCCAGCTGAAGCCCTTGCAGCTTCATTTGAAAGTTTTTCAGCTGTCAGATGTTGAAAGATCTTTTTCTGCTTGAAATTTTGCCAGTCAGTGTAAATGATGCTGCAATGGTTCCTAACCTTTTTGATACTGGGCACATTCAGGATAACTACTACTACAAAATAGCTGCCATGGGAGTAAGGATACTCACAAAATGTCGGGAGTTTCCAAGCCAAGCAACCTTTTATGATGGAGGCAGTGGCATCCTCAACTGCCTCACTTGTGCTACCAGAGCACCAAGTATTTTCTCAAAGCAAGGCTGTGCCCAGTGCGCTCATTAGCTTTTACATCAGTCATAAAACTTTTCCTCCACCTATCGTATTGCAATGGATTTTAGTATATAAAAACAAGATGAACAAAGCCTTACTAAAGCTGAGAGCAGTATTTTAGTTAGGTAATCATTTATTCAATTTTTATACTGCTTCAGTTAAGATCTCAAAGCAGTTCACAACAATTACAACAGTTAAAAACAATTCAGAAATATAATATTCAATAAAATCATAATAAAATAGCCTAATAGAATTAAACACGCTAGTCCCACCCCCATCATATAAAACCCTGCGAATAACAAAAATTTCAGGTAAACAAAAATGCACAGCAACTTATTCTGCCTCACAAAAGAATATTAGATAGCAAAGGCACGTCGGAAAAGTTCTGCCTTACAGAGTTTCCAAAACATCAGCAGGTCCTGCTGAGCATGAGTGTCTTCCGCTAGTGCATTCCAAACGGAGGGTGCCACAATCATAAAGGTTCTCAGTGGAAGAAAGTCATGCCACCCTGGGGGCAAGAACCACCAGCAAGCCTTGCAAAAATGAATGATGGGTAGACCCAAAGGTATGAGGTTCCCAGACCATGAAGGGCTTCAAAGGTGAGGACTAACACCTTGAATTGGATCTAGAGGCTAACGTAACCAGTGCAGCTGCTTCAAAATCGGTGTTTCATGAAATGACCATGGTGACTTGGTCAGCAACTTAGCAGCTGTGTGCTGCACTACTTGAAGTCTCCAGAGCATCTTCAGGGTAGCCCTATGTAGAGTGAGTTGCAGTAGTCTAAACGAGAGGTGACCATCGCGTGGATCAATGTGGCAAGGTCAGATTGAGATAGATATGGGGAAAGCTGTCAGGCCTGAAGAAGATGGGAAAATGCTGTTTGTCCATGGAACGCTTAGAATCAAGCCAAACCCCCGAACTCTTCACAGAGTCTGCTGCAGAAAGCTGGGCTCCATCAAGTAATGGGAGTGACAAATTCCCCACAGCCAAAGTCCTTCCCAGCCACAGTGTGAGCAGTCAGCCTGGCCTCTGCTATATTTAATAGCTGCTTATGATATAAAAATCATAAGCCCCTTGAATCTGATGCGCCTTAATTCACATTAGAGAGCCAGCTGGCTGAGCAAAGCATCGCCGGACCCCGCCTGGGAGAATGAGAGATACATGGAATGTGTATGCAAAACCAAGTGATTGGGCATGATTGGTTCTTGCCTTCCCACGCTGCGGAATGTGCTATTTTGACAATAAAGATGTGTAATGATTTCAAGTAAATGTGTGCATGTGTCTTTAAATGCTTGGTTTGAGCTAGGTGAAGAGTGGGGGTGAGAGAGGGAAGAGTGAGTGATATGATTGGTTGATGACTGAAAGTGCGGGCGGAGTGAATGCAGTTTAGACTGACAGGGCGGAGAGAAAGGTTTCAGTCAGAAGAAAGCAGGCTAGCTGTGTGCTGCCTGAGTATATTAAAATATTTATGAGAGAAATATAACCTGTGTGGAACCTGAACTGAGCATGTTTGTGAAAGGATACTCAGTCAGGGAAAGAGAGGCCAGCTGTGTGCTGCCTGAGCAGGTTTACTATTTCTGTGAGAGAGTTAGAGAAAGAGGCAAACTGTGTGTGAAGCCTTAGAAGAGATCTGTGTGAAGGAGAGTAAATGAAGTAACTTTAAGAACCGAGAACTATGTTTATGAAACCGATATGCTTCTTGACTGAATAAAAGTTGATTTTGTTTTGTTATATCCCAGAGTAGCTGTCATTGCTATATCCCATTCCTATCCTCAGGGCCACAAAGAACCACGAAGGAGCCTGACGCTTAAGCACGTTACCAAAGAGAAAATTTAAATAAAATATCTTGGAATAATATATTCCTGGTGGCAGCAAACTACCCAGAGGGTGTAAGGGAAAGATTAAAGGCAAAATCTACCCTAGTGAAAGTAAAGGTCATAACAAGGTGCTTGTGAGTTACCACTCTGAACATTCCAATCTCCCCTCTTTCCATTGATTAAATCCTATCCTACGATTGAAGGCCATCAATCAGCTCTGATAAATCTGTAACTCCTTCCCAGGAACATCTAATCAAAATTCTAAATTCATTAGCCAAGCTCTAGGAACATTTAATTAACACCATTTCTTTGTGAAGCACCAGGAGTAACCAATCTGATTTGTTACACCTCGGTAGCACCAATCAAAAGTACTCAAACCTTTGTCATTCCCAGGAGGTGACCTTTAAAATCTTTGTCCTAATGGCCAAGGCACCTTCCTGCCTCAGGGCTTGATTTGCCCTGTAAGTGTAAGCTCTGGTATATCTTAGGAATGATCTTGAGTCTGATTAAGGAATGAATGAAGAGAGTTTATTCAGGAACTACAGACTTTGACAGAAAGCAGAGAAACAGGATACTAACCACCTTACTAAACTGGGAGGGACTTCCGGGAAGAAGCAGAAAGTAGCCTAAGAATACCAATCTGCAAGAAGGACAGAGGAGAGGCAGAAAGAAGGATCTTATTTTGATATCTATCTAACTCTCAGATTTGCTGCCCCCCTGCAGGTATTCTGTGTCTTTTGCCTTCTCTGTACACATGACATTGTATTTCCAACAATAAGAACCCAGGCTTTGCCCCCTTCAAATTGTGCATGCTTCCCTGGATCCGAGCGTTGTGCCCTCAGAGTCTCCTTCTCTGAGCCTCTCTTGGTTGAGAATGCTAGCTGTTTGAAGCCCTCTTCCCCCATGCACTACTCTGCTCTCCAGATAGGTAATTATCACCCAAAAATCCCTCAAATCTATTCCAATTTCACCACTGCTTTCCTAGGAATCTTGTGTGCTTGTGAGTTACTTCTTGTATGTGTGTGTTTTCCCCTTTAAATAAAAATTACTTTTGTTTTCAAAGAACCCATGTCATCAGTTTCCTTGGTGGAGTACTGGGGGGGCAGAGCGACGCTCGGAAGATGGCGGACGCTCTTTTCTAAGTCTCCGATCCCGGCCCGCTTCCAATGCTGATGAAATACAATAAAAGCATCGTCTTATGATGGGAAAGACAGGGGTAGGTAAGATAAAACCTCCCCAAGTGCAATCTGCCACTGTAAAATCTTATTTTACCTCCAAAGAAGCTAGAAACAGAAAAAAGGCCCTGCCGAAAGCAGTTCCAAAATGGCAGAGCAGGGGGATGGCATGGCAATTTTAACGAGGCAGGAGTTCACTGAATCTATCCAAACACTAGAAACAAATATCATTGCCTCTGTATCAAAAAAATGAATAGCTGTTTAGAACCAATAACAAAGCAACTTAAAGAAATCAGTGACTCTATTACTGCTGTTGCCCAAATGGCAGATAAGGCTCTGGAATTAGGGCTGAATTTACAGGACGATCTGAACCAAACCCAATTGGTGGAAGAAGCTTTGTCAGTGAAGGTACTTGAATTAGAAACAAAGCTGAAAGCTAGAGATTTGAAACTGAGGGGCCTTCCGGAGAACGAAGAAGAAAATACACTTCTTCCTATATTTATAATGTCCTGGCTTGCTGAAGTACTTAAGCTTGAAGAAGGGATTGCACCAGATGTTGAGGCTGCCTTTTGACTGGGCACTAACAGGGCAAACACATCTCGCTTACCAAGAGACATCTTGGTGATCTTCAGAGACTTGAGAACTAAGGAAAAGATTTTGAGAGAAGCCTGAAGATGTGGCTATTTCCTTTACAAGGGCAAAGAAATTCAAGTATTCCCTGATCTTCCACAGAAACACTTAAAATGCGTAGAGAACTCAAACCAATCACTGTTGCACTTACAAAAGCAAATCTGAAATACAGATGGGTCAGCTCATCCTCCAGACTTTCTGTGCTCCATGATGGAAACCTGCTCTTTGCTAAAGACCTGGAAGAAGGCTTTGCATTGCTGAATACCTTAAATCTCACAGTGGAACAAACTGTGCCTACAAAATCCCTTCAGAGAGAATCCAAATTACCAAGAAGAACCGAGCGGTGGAAGAGAGTCAGTCTTTCATCTCTAAATAAATGCTGAGAGCCTTTGTATATCTAGAAGAATCAAGATGCCTTTGCTAGAGTGCTCTTGTATGGATGCACAGCAGTTGGAGTGGAAGCAGGGAATCGGTGGACTTCTGAAAGTTTCCCCTCTTTTATTTTGTTTGCCTCCAGAATGAGAGCTTAAGTGCTCTTCATCTTCCACCAAGGTGTATGGTGGATGCCAGGGTGGCATATGGATTTGTGGTCACCATATGCTGACCCTATTTTTGTTTGTTGGTGTTGTTTTGTTTCTTTTTGTGGAAAGGGGGAGGGGGAGGGGGAAGAGAAATGAAGGGGTGGGTAGATGTAGTTGGGAATTTGTTTTTTACAATTGTGGTTCAGGTTTGGTTAGAAAGTGTACAGGTTGAGTTAAACTTGCACAAGTTAATTAGAATGCAGAATATCTTAGCAGAAGAATTACCCAGGAATCCCACAGGTTACTGTAGAAAGACGGAGCAAACGAAGGAGCTCTTATTGAAAACAATAATGGGCCCTGCGCTCTGTGTAGTTTTGGTCTATATAATGGTGAACTGATAACAAAAGCATTCTTTAAAAAAATGGGTATGTTTTATTACTCTTTTTGTTCAAAAAAAGATGATACTATCAATATAAATACTAACAATGGTAATGGAAGAACAAAATTATAAAATAATCTCTTTTAACTGTAGGGGCCTAAACAATAAAATTAAGCTCTAAAGGATATCATCTGCCTTTATTTGGCAAAAACCCTCGATTCTGTTCCGTCAGGAAATGCATTTGAAAACCTCTAATCAGCCAGTGTTTAAGGCTAGTTGGTTTAATCAACAATTTCAGTCTCCGGGATCTTCAAAGTCTAGGGGTGTGGTTATATTATTTTCTAAAGAGAGAATTTTTTCTTTGAAAGACTCTATAATAGATCCACAAGGTAGATACTTGTTGTTAAAAGGCAGCCTAGACCATGTACCTATAATGTTGGCAGCAATTTATGCTCAAAATCAATTACAATTTACTGAAAACACCTTAATGCTTCTGAATTCTTTTGCAGAAGGAGAAATGATATTCACTGGAGATCTTAATTTCATCATGAATTATGATTTGGATTAGATCTGAAATCAGTGCTGCCACCAGATAAGGAAAAAAGGTATCTCTGAGTTAGCAGACATAATGAATAAAGCAGGTTTACAAGATATCTGGCATCTTCAAAATCCAACAACAAGAGACTATACTTACTACTCCCCTGTCCATAATATCCATACGAGGATAGATTATATTTTTTGACCCCTAAGATAAGCAACCAAGTGCATTCATCCAGTATAGGTGAAAAATTATGGACTGATCATGCTTGGAAGGAATGCATTTTCAGTTTAGGGCTAAAATCATAAAGAAAAACAATTTGGAAGTTAAATAAATTGCTTTTATTTAATAAGCAAATACACTCGAAAATCTCTTCAGATATAAAACAATATTTTGAACTGAATGCAGCTTGTGGTGTTCCCCAGGAACTAGTATGGGACACTATGAAAGCTGTCCTCCAAGGACAAATAATATCAGCAGCCTCCTATCATAAAAAAATAAGAGGAGAGGATTAGAAAGGAGATAGTGGCCAAAATTAAAATCTTGGAGCTGGATCATAACAATACATGTAGTAAACAGGTATACAAACAGCTGGCTTTGGAAAGTTTAGCAACTGCCCAGATTCAAAAACAATTGCTATATGTTAAACAAAAATATTGGGTTAGGTCACCTAAATCTATTAAGCTCCTCATTAAAAAAGTCAAAAAAAACTGTGGCAGGCTCTATAAAAGCCATTAAAGACAAAAAAGGGCAAGCTCACTCAAAACCTGAATAGCAAATATCTTTGCAGAATTCTACCAGGCTTATATACATCTGATTCTCAGGGCCCTACTAGGTTGACCGACTATCTTTCTAACAGAAACTTTATTGGTAAAATATCTGAAGAACATAAACTACTCATGGACCAACCAATATTGGAACTAGAAGTTAAACTGGCAATTAAATTAAAAATAACAAAGCTCCTGGAAGAGATGGTTTTCCATCGGAGTTTTACAAAAAATATATAAATTTGATTTTGACTCTTCTAACAGATAAGTGTAACTACGTGATGAAGTCAGGTAAGATTCCCCCATCTTGGATAGAAACAGAAATTACTGTGATTCCCAAGAAAGGTAAAGATACTACTGATCCCAAATCATATAGGCCAATATCCCTTTTAAATCAGGACCAGAAAATTTTTACAACCATATTGGCAAGGAGGTTAGCTTCGTTCATCACTGATTATATACACCATGATCAGGCCAGCTTTATGCCTACGAGAAATCTTTTTGACAATATAAGGAAAACTTTAGGTATAATTAATCATTGTAATTTAAGTAAATCCCCGGCTCTGCTTCTATCGTTAGATGTAGAGAAGGCGTTTGATAGAGTGGAGGTCCCTTATCTTTTAGGTTTACTTGAACATATGGCCTTTGGTGTGTATTTCCTAAAAGCAATTAAAGCACTTTATGACTCCCTCAAAGCTATAGTTAGAACCAAAAGTATCAACTCACCAGAATTCCATATAAAAGAGGTACTAGGCAAGGGTGTCCCCTTTCTCCTACATTATTTGCTTTGGCTATAGAACCCTTGGCATCATGTTTAAGGTTACATCCTGATGTTAAAGGAATTACAATTGGGAAACATATGTATATAAAGCCTTTTTGCTGATGATCTAGGGTTGTATTTAACAGATCCCGGCTGTCCATTACCAACTATTGAAAAATGCTTAGAGGAATTTAGATTAGTTTCTGGCCTTTCCATCAACCACCTTAAGTCTGAATTATACCCCATGAACTTGAAACAAGAAACAATCCAATATATCAAAGCAAGGTATAAATACAAGTGAGTTAAAACCAGTTGGACTTATCTGGGTGTAAAAGTACCCTTAAACCTAGACAAAATCTGGAATTTGAATTTTAAAGAACTCTCTCCCTCTATAGAACAATAGCTAGCTGGAAAAGGGTTAATCTAACTTGGCTAGAAAAGATTAAACTAATAAAAACTATAATACTCCCGCAGATGCTATTTTATTTTCGAGCGCTGCCCATCTCTATTAAAGTACAAACCTTGGAAAGGTGGCAGAAACTATTAAATAAATGTATTTGGGCTGGAAAGAAACCAAGGGTTGGATTCGCCATTATGAGAGGTCATACCAATCAGGGAGGGATGGGAATGCCTGATATTAAATTGTACTACGAAGCTACCCAACTTACTTATCTGGTTCTTATGCTATATCCTGAGTACCATGCAGATTGGAAGGACATAGAACAACACTATTCATCCCCCAGAACGCTGCAGGAAATTATTTGGAATGCAGCTCCTGAATGCCCAAGAACAATAAAAAAACATATCTTATTAGCTCCAGTATTGGAAACTTGGGACAGGAATAGGTCTATGCTAGCACCATCTATGTCCCCGTACTCCTGTTTTACAGGACAAAAGTGGTTCGAACCAGCTTATGATAAAGACTCATTTGCAACCTGGAAATCTAAACATATTACAAGAATTATAGACATAACCACTAGTGGGCAACTTATGTCTAGGCAAATGACAGGAAAAACTTCAATCCAAGATCTCCTGGTTTCAATACCTGCAGATCCAACACCTTATAACTACTCCTGAGATACAAAACTTCCTGAGACGCAAAACGACTGAATTTGAAGAACTCTTGAAATCTGGTGGCAGTGAAGGTAAGGGTCTTCTATCAAAGATACACAAAATTATCCTGAAAACATTGAGGACTAAGCCCTATTCTTACCAACCAGCTTGGGAAACATATTGTAATATAAAACTCCCAGAGGCACAATGGTCAAATATTTGGAACTCCTCAATTTTTAAATCCAACTCAGTAAATGTATGTTCTCAATCTCAAAAAATTATGACAAAATAGTACATTACTCCGCAAAAACTTAATCGCATTAATAAAATTTTATCGTCCAAATGTTGGAAAAAATGGGGAGAAACGGGGTCTTTTATTCATTGTTGGTGGATGTGCAGTCTGATAAGTAAATTCTGGTCTGACGTAATAGCAATCATTAAACAAATTACAGGATTCCTTGTTCCTTTTAAGCCTGAATTGATCTTGCTTAATTTGTGGACGGGTCAATATCCCTACAAGCTCTAGAAGGCTAATCGCTACGCTTTTGGCTGCAGCCAAAACAGCTATTGCTTCAATGTGGAAAGACCCCAGACCTCGTCCTCTCCAACAATGGTACAACAAAATTTGGGATCAATATTATATGGAGAAAATAACATCAAATAGAGTGTGTTGAACTGCCTAATATGCAATCAGATTTTTGGGAAGATTGGCTACCAGTTTTAGACCATATGATCATGAAAGAAGTTGGCTCCAAAAAAAGTATCCATTAGACCCTTTTCTTTTTTAAATACAATACTACAAAACCTTTAAATTCTTAAATCTATATTGTGTTTATAAACTGTTTGAAAAGATGTAATGTTAATGTTATGAGCTCACCTGCACTGTACTGTCCTGTTGTATGATGTTTACAGTTCTGTTTTACAAATCTGTTATAAATGAAGAAAAAAAACCTTTTCAAAATAAATAGTATTTTATTATTTGTTTATTTTATTCGATTTATACCCCGCCCTTTCCACAGATGGGCTCAGGGCGGCTAACAACATTAAAAGATACATTAAAATCACAAAAACATAAAATTAATAATATTTTTTTTTAAATCATTAAAATAGTCCAGGAGCAGGCTATTTAAACAAATATTGGGAGTCCATATACAGGCATAGCAGATGGCCAAGGGCAGCCCCAGAAGAAGTGGTGGTCTTAAATGGAAAAAGGTGGACACCTGCTGGCACTCAGTTGAAGGCCTGGCGAAACATCTCTGTTTTACAGGCCCTGCGAAACTGTAACAGGTCCTGCAAGGTCCGGATGTCCAGTGGGAGAGCGTTCTACCAGGCTGGGGCCAGGGCAGAAAAAGCCCTGGCCCTGGTTGAGGCCAGACGGATGTCCTTCGGGCTGGGGACCACCAGGAGTTGCTTGTCTGCAGACTGCAACACCCTGCAGGGGACGTAATGGAAGAGGTGGTCCCACAGGTATGCAGGTCCCAGACCATGAAGGGCTTTGAACACCAAGGTTAACACCTTGAACCAGATCCGGAACTCCACTGGGAGCCAGTGCAGCTGGCACAGCACAGGATGAATGTGTGCTTGGATTGGCATTCCGGTAAGGACGCGTGTCACTGCATTCTGGACCAGCTGTAACTTCCAGGTCAGGCCCAAGGGCAGCCCAGTGTAGAGTGAGTTTGTTACCAGAACTGCTCTTTTAAATGGGGAAATTAGCGCAGCAGTCTGGAACTAAAATTAGCGCGGATCTAACCAACGTTTACGGAGGTCCCGATTCCAGACACTCTAGTGACAAAGAGGCAGACTACAAGTAGATTCAATAAACACATGTATTTATTAATAGTGTGGCGTAAGCCTGAACTTGCACATACATACAAGGAAGCATACAAGAACTAGGAAATGCAGAGTAAGAAATACAGAGACGGTCGCATGAGCAGGTACCCACGATGATAAGGGCGATACTTACGATCCTGAAGCGGAGCAGAGACATGGCAGTGAGGTGGTCCAATGCCAGAACTGGATCCACAGAGAGACAGCAAGGGAGTCTGGATAGGAATGGCACGTGCCTGGCTGGGAACAGGATAGGAATGGCACGAGCACCATGCGGTCTGAGGGACCAGCTTAAATACCCCAAAACGCACCCTGGGGCTGGTGCTGTACTTGGTGGTTCTCACGGATAAAAACAAAGGCTTTAATGGGTTACTGAATGTCTTAGATGGGCCACTTTAGGAATTTGATTGTGTTATAGCGACACCTCAGGAAGAGGGTACAAAGGAGGGAGGGGGAGATCCGAGCGTGCTGAATGGATGTTCCAGCGGACAGGGCTTGTCCTGATGTCATCAGCTCTGGAATGCGGAGGTTTCTTTGAGATGCATTCTCTAAGTGCTTGGGATGGTCGGCACTTAGCTTCTTCTCCGGGGCGGCTCCTAAGATATGCAGAGCGGGGCGAGGTTCTCTCGCTGCGGATGTGGTGTGTCCCCTTCTCCAAAATGGCTTCCCAAAGCAGGCTTCTTCTCTTGGTCTTCTGGCTGCCTAAGAACATGGTCGCCGGCTGGGCATGGCGGGGGCTGGTTAGCAGGTTGCCCGGTAGCGAGGGCAAGCTTGGTGACCGGCCCGCGGGAGGCTCCAGGCGGGAACTGACCATGGAGCACCTGGCCAGGCTCGCTGGAGGTTTCCCCGGCAGGCGCCCGGCTGCTAACAGCGACTTGGGCCCAGGTGAAGCAGGCTTCCATGGAGGCAGGGAAATAGCATGTAAAACACAGTCCATAGCAGGGAACAGTCGCGGTCCGTGGCGGATGGCAATGCGGCACAGGGCACATGTGCAATAAAGTCCAAACACGCACTGGGAGGTCCAGATATAGGTCTGGGCAGGGCTGCCCAGGAAGAGAGTCCTTTGTGGAGTCATCCAGACATAGAGTCAGGAAACTAACACAGTCTGTTGCAGCAGCAAGGTAATTAACAAGCAGGCAGGAAACTGACACGTGTATTAGAGTGCACACCTGCAGGGCAATCTTGGTGTAGCAGTAAAACAGCAATGCAGGAAACTCTGGCACAGTCCATGGCAGGCCTTAAAGCAGGAGAGGGGGGCTACTTGGCAACAAGTTGCAGTAGTCTAGCCTGGAAGTGACCATTGCACGGATTACTGTGGCCAGGTCCCAGGGCGAAAGATAGGGCACCAGTTGCCCGGCCTGTCAAAGATGGAAAAAGGCAGACCTGGTAACGGTTGTGACCTGGGCCTCCATTGAAAGTGTGGCATCCAAGGTCACACCCAGGCTCCCCACCATCGGTGAAGGTTTCAATTGTACCCCGTCGAGGGCTGGGAGCTGGCTCCCCAGCTCGATTGCCCCATGACCCAGACACAGAACCTCCGTCTTCAGGGGATTCAATTTCAGGCGACTCTGATGTAACCATACTGACACAGCCTCAAGACCCTTGGCCAAGGAACCCAGAGCGAGATCAGACTGGCCGTCCACCAGCAGATAGAGCTGAGTGTCATCCGCATACTGGTGACAACCCAGCCCAAACGGGCTAACTGGGTGAGGGGGCGCATATAGATGTTAAATAGCATCAGGGAATCACCCCCTGAGGGTATAAAATTGGTGGAGCACCCCATTTTGTTACCCCTATTGCATAGCCTTCTCCTTGCCGTTAATTCCCCCTCTACTCTCAAGGAGGCCTATTTCTGGTAACAACAGGACCTCAGTTTTCAAAGGATTTAACTTCAGGCAGCTAATCCTCAGCCACTCCACTACAGCATCCAGTCATTGGGCCAAGGAAGAGATATCTGCTTCTGGTTCCTTGTCAAATAGAAAGTAAAATTGGATGTCATCAGCATACTGGTGGCATCCAACTCCAAGCCTCCTAACAACATCCGCTAGAGGGCATATTGTCCCTGGAGGAAAGAGGCAAACCATTGTAAGGCCTCACCCCTAGTGAGGCTAGGTGGACGACCAGGACCAGGGGTCAACTGTGTCAAATGATGCCAAGAGATCTAATAAAATCAGCAATGTACAACTGCCCCTATCTAGTTCAAGCCAGATGTCCTCAACCAGAGCTATTAAAGCAGTTTCAGTCCCAAAGTCCGGCTACAGCTACTTTGAAAATAAAATGGGGGCAAAACAGCTCACCTGAAGCATTGTGGCAGGAAAGGAAAAGTCTAGCACCAAACACCTCTGTCAATACAAATGCAAAAGAAAAGTGGAACAGAGCTCTCCCTGCACCTGCTTGCATTCTTATATATGTCTATATGCACTCTAAGTACCATTGAGTTATATAGAACTTGTTCCCCAAATAAGTCTGCAGAGGGCTGCAGGTCTTCAGTGGTAATATCACCATCTCAGTCCCAAAGAGACTTAAACTGCAATCCCAGGCACATTAGAGTGGGATAGATTTTTCCAGTTCTCAGCTGTTCCATATAACTGCAGCACATTCTACTCTATTTTCTTCCGTTGACTTTTAGTTTTCTCATTTTTTTAGATGAGTGTGCATCTTGCAGGGGAAGAAGGCAGCATGCACGCATGCACATGTACAAGTCTGTTCTATGCTTCTCACTTCCAGCCTGCACAGTAGCTGTCCTCACACAATGACCATCTGCTGCTACAACAGCAAACAACTCATAGGTAACTGAGGTATGTAAATAGATGCAGAGGAGTTCTCCGTGTTAGTCTGTAGTAGCAAAATCAAAAAGAGTCCAGTAGCACCTTTAAGACTAACCAACTTTACTGTAGCATAAGCTTTCGAGAATCACAGTTCTCGAAATCACAGTTGCAGCTGACGAAGAGAACTGTGATTCTCGAAAGCTTATGCTACAATGAAGTTGATTAGTCTTAAAGGTGCTACTGGACTCTTTTTGATTTTGAGGTATGTAAAGGTGGTAATAAAGCGGGGAGGCAGCCTTTAATTTTGGTCAGAGTCCCAGAATACTAGGACTATCCTGACTGTCACCTCTCCTGGATCCTGGACATGATACCCATTCTCCTTCCCTTGTACACATCATTTAAGAGTTGCTCTTAACTGCTGCCAGTGCTAGTTTTTTGTTTGTTCAATAAGAATTGCTGTTTGTGTCTCAAACCTTTAAATACAGGGATCTGTATTCTAGGCAGCAGTTCAGCCTATGATACTTCAAGTATGTCCATTGCATGAGGATACTTGTGATTCATCCTGCCTTTTAAAGGGGGTAGGGAGCCTTGTTACTTCTTTAAAATCCTCTCATATATATAGACTGCAATTCTGAAGGGGGGAGGCCCAAAAATGCCCAGGGAGCCAACCAGTTGCCATGCTGGTGTACCTCAGAGATACACTAACATAGCTCCAAGGTATGCTTGTGTAGCCCCCTGCTGCACCACAGCTGGTTACGAGCTGGCCACTGGTTCAGCAACACCATGGACCCCTGCCAGAACAGTGTGGGTGCTGTCTGTGCTCTGGGAGGAAAAGAGGTGAGGCCAGGGATGTGAGCCTCCCTAGCATGGGAATGCCTTCCAGAACCATAGTAAAGTTATGCCTGCAAAAACCATGGCACATACAGGGCTTTTTTTCAGCGGGAACATGGTGGAACGGAGTTCCGGAACCTCTTGAAAATGGTCACATGGCTGGTGGCCCCGCCCCCTGATCTCCAGACTGAGGGGAGATTAGATTGCCCTCTGTGCCACTCGGCTCCCCTCTGTCTGGAGATCAGGGGGTGGGGCCACCAGCCATGTGACCATTTTCTCCGAAGGCAACTCACTGAGTTCCACCACCTCTTTTCCCAGAAAAAAAGCCCTGGGCACATAGATACCCATAGATGCCCATGCAACAAAGAAGCCTAAGTGCTCGCTCACAGCTTAGGTCCTACCTACAATTCCTGGCATAATTTAGGATGCCAACTAGGGTGTAGCCAATCATCTCCCAGCAGCTGGTTACACCTTCTCCCCACACCCAAAATAGTAAAGAGTCCAGTAGCACCTTTAAGACTAACCAACTTTACTATAGCATAAGCTTTTGAGAACCACAGTTCTCTTCGTCAGCTGAGGCATGCATCTGACAAAGAGAACTGTGGTTCTCGAAAACTTATGCTACAGTAAAGTTGGTTAGTCTTAAAGGTGCTACTGGACTTTCTGCTACTTTGCTACTACAGACTAACACGGCTAACTCCTCTGGATCTATCCCCACACCCAATCACACATACATGAGCTACATGAACCCTAGCCAAAATGCTCTGTCTGCCAGGCCCCTGGCATGCAGCATTGCACTTTGGTTGTGGGAAAAGCACAGAGAGCACTAAAAGCACTAATACCTAAGGGAAAGAATAAACACTAGTTTGAATAATGTTTCTCTGTCCAGAACCCATACAGGTTATCTCTGCAGACATCCAAAAGAGGGGGGGGGGGGCGCAACACCCGACAAGTAGTAGTAGTAGTAGTAGTAGTAGTAGTAGTAGTAGTAGTAGTAGTAGTAGTAGTAGTAGATTTATATACTGCCCTTCAGGATGACCTAATACCCACTTAGAGCTGTTTACAAAGTATAACATTATTATCCCCACAACAAAACATCCTGTGAGGAGGGTATGGCTGAGAGCTCCGGAAAGCTGTGACTAACCCAAGTCACCCAGCTGGCTTCAAGTGGAGGAGTGAGGAATCAAACCCGGTTCTCCAGATTAGAGTCCTGCTACTCTTAACCACTACATCAAACTGGCTCTCAAGTAGGGGCAAAGATCTGGCAACCTCAGACCCACCATTCCCTTCCCCCACTGTATGTGCTACCTCAATAATATAGGCTTTTGCAACTGAGGCTAATAGTGACTGTATATGGGGGAAACCCAGGACAAGCCACCCACAAGTATACCCCATGACATGTAATGGAGCATACACTCAGGAAAGTCTATGATGGGGAGGGAATGCTAACAGCCCCATATCAGGCTCTCAGCGCTACCCCTTTCCAGGTTGCCCCCACCCCTCCAGGCAGGGCATTGACTGCACTTGGGGCCTGGGTTGATTGGCAGCTATGACTAGTGAAGCTGATGTCCAAACACTCATGGCACCTATTTCCTTGCAGGATAGAAGCGCTATGCAGCAGCACCTGCAGATGGAGTCACAACAGTTGAAGTGCAACTCCTTACACGGGAAGGGTGTCAGTGCAACAAATGCCCTGCAGGGGTATCCCAGCAAACAGCGCATGCTGGTGGGGGAATCAGAAACCATGCTGCTGTCCCACAGGAATAGCTGTAGTGGTGCCCACCATGCTGTCTGTCATCATTCCCTATGTCTCTGTTCAGCACCTGTGTAGGCAGTGATTCTACAGGGAGGAGACCTGGAATGATAACATTTCCGGTGCAGTATGGGCTGACTGTGGTGCCTGTTGTCGGCCCTGCCACTCTGCCATAGGGCTGCCATCTCACTGAGTCCAGCTCATCCAGGATGTTCAGACAGCCATCCCTCTGGCACGTCCACCCCCTCACAGACATGCTGCAATAGAGAGGAGTCGCCCTATCTCCCCATGGCTCCCCAGAGCAGCTTGCAAAGGTTCAGGGGCTGTAGTGGACAGAGGGAGTTCACAATCTTGCTCAGTGAAACTTACTGCTGTTTCCCTGCTGCTCTTCAACAAAGTCTTGAGTGTGAAAAGCTGTGTCCTTGTCTGTTGGTATTGTGGAGTTGAGGTTTGCCCCCAACTTCCCCCACCACCATTCCCATGCCACACCACCGTGCCTCAATCCCTCCCCATGAATTTTCCATGGGATGTCCCCAAGCAGTTTCCTCTTCACAAATCTGAGCAGGTGGGCTCTGATTCATGAGAGGCTCATGCTGGGGTGCATTTTGATAGTTTTCATGATGCTATTGGACTTCTTTTGAATTCACCTACCGCAGACTGCCATGGCCGCTTCTCAGCAGTCCTCACCCCATACTCTCTTAGTCTGCTGGTTGCTATGTGCAGGGGGGGGATCCAAGGGGGAACATGTATGCCCTTGCAAGTGGGAGTCTACTGCTAAAGACACAGCTACCCATCTTGATCTAAATTACAAATTATTTTTAACTTGAGGTCACTTCTTTAGTATTAGACGTAACATTTTATGTTCTGTGCTTTAGGACTGCACATTACAAACTGTGGATGCTGTTGTGGAAAATATATATTCTAACATATTTTAATTTTATTTGGGATATGCACTTTATGCTACCATATATATATTTACAATTGCAAGAGTACCCTGGAGAACAAACAGAGACCTCTAGGATGCATCAGGAAATGTAATTATGAATGGAAACTTCCCAGAGGCTCTGTGCCACTGCTTACAAAATGTCTGCCCCTTGTTACAGCACACTATGGAACAAAGGAAGTATTTGCAATGCTGTATCCCACTGGAATCAGGTTTCCCTTGAGTTTCCTTCTACAAACATGTTGGAAAGCTTTTGTTCCTGAGCATATTTTCTTTCTCAGACATATGGATTGGAGACAGAGGTGACCAATATGGACCAACAGTAACTTATTTCAAGATCCTCACCCTGCTCACAAGCCTTAATTGTGCATCTGTAACTAGTTACAATGGATTTCTAATGTCATCTTTGACCATCAATCACAATGTATATAGAACCACTCTGAGTTCTGTACCATAAACTTCAACATCAATACAAACACCAAAGGATACACCCAAAGTTGCCTTTGGTATCTCCGTATTCAGACCATGTGCAGCAATCACAAGACTGTGCTTTGTATTAACTACCAATATGGTTAACAGCAAAGAAATGGTCTTCCAGGTAAAATTAAAACTAATTTCAGTTGTTATACCTGATAAAATGATAAAACGTTCAAACGATAAACTTGTAGAATAAACTCTAAGAAAACAAATACAAAAAGAATGCAAAAGCACAAGGAAATCAAGACTGAAGTGATGCTGGTTGGAAAAGCGGAGATCTTGAAGGTCATTGTGCTTCTGTCCTTTGATGAATCCAGTTGACCCTGGCAGACTCAGTGAAAAGCCTAGGGGTTATATTAGATCCAGCACTGCTGCTAGAGAAGCAAGTAAATGCAGTGGCAAAAAAGACCTCCCAACTTAAGACTAGCCTGGAGGATGGCCCCTTACCTCAACACGGCTGATCTGGCCACCTGGATTCATGCTAAGGTTACATCAAGACTAGACTACTGTAATTCATTCTGCATAGATCCTCCCCTCAAAGTCAACTCGGAGACTCCAACTGGTACAGAACACTGCAGCTTGTTCACTTTTAGGAGCTAGACAGAGCATGTATCATTCCATTCCCATTCTGCAGTCACTCTATTGGTTACCTGTCAATTTAAGGTAATGTCTTTCACGTTTAAAGCCCCTCATGGTCTAGGCCCCTCCTATCTGTGCAACTGCCTCTCTTCCTATGTTCTACCAAAGCAGCTTTGCTCATCTGAACAGGGCCTTCTGCAGATACCACCGTGCGGTTGGGCTAAATCAACAGTTGCCTACGTATGTGCTTTCTCTGTAGTAGCCCCCACCTTGTGGAATGGCCTGCCTGAGGATGTCAGGAAAGTTCCCACTCTCATGACTTTCTGCAAACTAAGCAAAACTGAATTATTCAGGATGGCTTTCTACTCAGATGATAGGACTGCATCATAAGAAATAGCTCAAAGTGGTGCTTTGGTAAGGGACGGGCTACAGACTAGGGCTATTGGGTACTGTCTGATGATGAAGATATGCTCCTACTGGGTAATTCCATGTTGCTAAAGATGTTGTGTTAATTAATTAAGCTTTAATTCAGAACAGCTTCACCTCTGTTTGGTTTTACGCTAGTTTTCAAGTTTTCTGCTACCATACACTATTGTATCCGTTTTCACTGAATGTCCTGTTGATCATATTGTATTTTGCTCAGTGAATGTCCTAGCTGTTGATTATATTGTATTTCACTTGCAGTGTTTAATCCACATTGGATCTAAGGGAGAAACGTGGGCTATTAATAATAATAAAGTCAGTGTTGTAAAGGTGGTTCAATAGAGAAAAAGGTGACTGATGATCTTGCCCAAGGAACTCTCAAGCCATTTCTGGCTGGCCTCTTTTTCCCTTGAGGATGGCATTGATTTGCTACAGCTTGGCCCTTATCTCTCTGTAGCTGTGCTGCTGGATGCCCCTCAGTATAGTTATCCTCTGCTGTGGGGGCAAAGATGCCTGACAGTATCATTCTGATAAACAACCATTAATGAACTATACCTAGCTCTGAACACATGCCATATTACACAGTACAAGTCACATTTTGCTTTCAAATTGCATGACAGCCATGGTTGGACTGCTGCACATGCATAACTTTTTGAAGACCACTAGTGTTTGTTTAGAACACACTTCCACAAAAAACATGGACCCTTGTAAGAAATATTCTCCTTAACAATAGCTACTAGAAGCGGAGTCCTCCCAGAATTACAAACGATCTCCAGACTACAGAGAATTACACGTGATCTCCAGACTACTATGGTGAAGATGGCAGTTTCGGAGAGTCACTTCTCTGTTGAGCTACCTCCCCAAACCCCACCCCCAACTCTAGGAATTTCCCAACCTAGAGATGGCATCCCTAACATTAACACTTTCCTTCATGCTCTTCCAATTCTGAAGCAAGGCATTTTCCTTCAAGGAAAATGCTACAGTAGGTGTGTCACTGGGCTTGGCAGTCATAGTTCAACTGCCCAAGTTTGTGTTGAACTGAAGCTTTTGTGTGTGTGTGTGTGTGCATGTGCACACACGTCCATGTGTGTGAGAGAGGTGGGGGGGGGGGGTAATGTTTTTGTTCACTCACCATTTTGATCGCACAGAGTCAGACCATCGGTTGGTATTGCTTACTGGCTGTGGCTCTCTACCTGGCTGTGGCTCTCAGGCTGGAGTGTTACCAGGCTCAAAATCTGTTAGGTGGAAATGCTAGATATTGAACTTCAGACCTTCCACAGGCAAGAAAGAGTCTGTTTCACTGAGCCAGACTCTTTCCCCTTAAATTCCAAAATTGATTGCTTGCCAAGAAAGGCAAGCTGTATATGGAAGCGGGGATCTGAACCTTTACTGAGTTTCTCACAAACTGCTCCTCAGTCTCTTCTTTCATTCACCACTTGATAATTAGCACAGGGATGTGAAGGCATGAAAGTTGCATTAATGTGACAGAAATGGGACCTGCACCCTGGAACAAGGGAGACTTCTCCATTGTCACCACTTGCACAGCAAAAAGAGAGCCAGCAGCATCCCTCCAGGATGGTGAGAATATGATCATATCAGCTCTCACAGATCATGATCCTTCCAAGTTTTAAATTAGTAGTCTTCTGTGACAGAGTGAGGGAACTGTTTCTGGTAACCTAACTGTTAAATTGGCAGACAACTGGCAAACTTTTCATTCCCTGCTAGTATGGCAGCTACTTTAAGCGAAGAGAAAGGAGATGAAAAATGAATCAGGAGTGGGCTTTCTTCACAAAAAGGTGATGATTGAATAAATTACTTTTCACTCTAAACAGAAGCAACATTTCTTCTGGAACCTGTGTGTGTATAGGAAGCATGCTCCAATTTGGGTTGCCACTTCCCGGTTGGGAAAATTCTTTGGAGATTTCTTTAGACCTCCTCAGCAGGGTATAACGACATTGAGTCCTCGCTCCAAAGCAGCTAATTTTTAAAGCTATTTTTAGTTGTAATTCCTGGAGTGATTCCGCACGCATTGGATAATGCACTTCCAATCCTCTTTATAGATCATTTGGAACGCTTTTTTTCATGTGCGGAACAAAAAATCCACCTCAAACAACTGATAAAGTGCATTGAAAGTGCATTATCCAACGTGTGCGGAATCAGCCCAGAGGTCTCCAAGGCCCTACCTAGAGGTTAGCAGCCCTAGTTCCGGCTGATGGTGTTGATTCCAGTCTCATCCATAAAAACATTCTTCTGAGAATCAACCCCATTGAATAGAGTTGAGCATAATCAAGTTGAAGAACTACAACAGGCATACAAAATCGAATGTACGGAGACACCATCATACAAATCTTATGCAGCTCAAAGAGGTGAACGATTGAAGACTGAAGAATGATTCCGTTCAGTGTGTTAGGGAAAACGCGAGTCTATTCCGGTTTAATTCGAAGAACAAAGTGCATCATCATCATTATTGCTGAGTGTCACGGTCTGGTTTTTGACCGAGAAATCTGCTGCAATGTTTCTTCGGCAGTCTGTGCGTGTTTATTTGGAAGTGCACCCCTACCTTAACTAGTCCCAAGTAAGCGCACAAAGTCGCATTAGTCAGAGGCACGTTTCTCCCCAGCAATGAGCCCAGGCCCTGACAAGACGCTCCAGGACCGAGACGTCATTTGTCTGCATGGCATTTTCATCCCGCTATAGGGCCAAGCGGGCTCCTTGAAGCAGCTTCGGAAAGGGCGCCTGAGGGCCGGAATGGGCGTAGAGGGTGGAGGGACTTTCCCACCAAGCTCCAAACCGTCTTCTCTCTCCGCAAGAGGGCGCCTGTGTCACCGGTTACCTTTCTCGTCTGCCCCTCCCTTTCCGCCCCAGCTTCCGGGGCATTGGAGAGGAGATGGCGGCGGGAGGGACGGACTCGCGCGCCGTGGATGTGGAGGAGGATGCCTCTCAGCTCGTCTTTCCGAAGGGTGAGCGCCGCGCCATGAGAAGAGCCAGAGGGGTGGGGGAGGCAGCTTTGGAGGGTGGGAGCCAGAGACGCTTATACTAGTCCCACGTTTATGGAGGGCTCGTGCATTGTCGGGTTGTGCTCCCCCCTCCCGACCGATTCGTCCTCGGTCTCAGGACACAGGGGGCAAGCAGTCGGGGGAGGGGGAGGCGTTGCTTGGTTTGGAGACAGCCCGGACATGGTGTGTGGGCTTTGCATTGAGTGTCCCCTGAGGAAAGGCGATATAGAAGCATAGCGGTAGTAATAAAACACGCTTCTTTAGAATAGCAAGCAAATAGTTTGTGTGCGCTTATCTGAATGTAGTCCATCAAAGTTTATGCTTCAATTAAAACATGTTAGTCTTTAAGGTGCCCCAAGACTCTTGTTTTCTTTTGCTGCAACAAACGAACATGGCCACCCTTCTGGAAAGGTGTAACGTGTAACGCCTTTAATCCTTTTGTGATACTTGCAGATTCTCTGGCATAAGTTATTTACAGACTGGAGGTGTATAGTATCTACACCTCTGTGTATGTTTTTTGAGGGGGGAGAGGGGTACCTACTTGCTAGTTGAAGTTAACACTTCAGCTGGGTTCTAGTCCACAGAAGCTTATGCCACAATAAACCTATTGGTCTTTAGTGTGTTAAGAGGACTCTGGACTTGATGCAGCTTACTAATTGCAGTGTAGGTTGGTCTTCCCCTCCAACTCCTACTGCTGTCATTGAGCTGTCTGAAATTCTCAGGAAGGGTCAGAGACTGTCAGGACCAGTGTAAGTGGCAAAGTGAGATCTGCAGCCTGAAGGGGAAATCAACAGAAATTGTCTAACTGTTCTTTTTGCTGCAGCAGGGTAATAAGGTTATCATCCTGGCAGTTGTCTTTAAAGCTTTATTGCAACTTTAGCAAAAGCATTAATCTCGGTACTAGTTTTGTAAGATAACTAGTATACATCCTTTAGCTGCTGATTCTGTCTCGCAAACGTTTTATTTTTTTTGTATGGACTAGGCTGTATATTCCAATATGATGCTGTTTCAGGGAATAGTTATCACATTTAGATGTGAGTTTGTTTGAAACATTCTGGAAAACAAGTATGCAATCATACCAGTCTTAACATTTCGCATCAGTATAAAAATGAGCTGAAAACTGTGCTTAGAGGTTCTATTAAGCATGATACGCCTATTATAAATGTGGTTGGATGGCTCTCAGGAAGTGTATTTATGCATGATTAAATCTCAGTACATCTATGGATGTCATACCATTCTTAAGATAAGGTATACATATGCCCTGGAAGGTGATACAATGAACTCTATCTCTGCAGGTTGTAAGTAGAGATAACCTTTCTGGGAAGGGTAAACCAGCACAGCAGGGAGAATGCTGAGCTTTCTCCTTGATGTATTTATTTTCTACTTGGAAGGAGGGTGTTTTTTTAAAAAATGTTGGAGGAGACATTTAAAAATGTAATTCCCTACCTGAATGTGATACATTTTAGTCTGCCACCTATCCTGTTGCATATGTAGGCCAGGCCTTAAAATAACTGTAGTATCTGGATTTCTGTGTACTTTAATTTTTTTGTCGTAACCACCTTTATATACAGAATTTGAGAGTGCTGAGACCCTTTTGAATTCAGAAGTACACATGCTTCTCGAGCATCGGAAACAACAGAATGAGAGTGTAGAAGATGAACAGGAGCTCTCAGAAGTCTTCATGAAAACACTGAACTATACTGCTCGCTTCAGTAGCTTCAAAAACCGGGAGACTATTGCTAGTGTTCGCAGGCGAGTAATTTAGCCAATGGGGGGAAAAATTTAATTGAAAATGTGAGTGCCAAAGTGGAAGAGTAAAGCTACCACCTATAAAATAAAAAATAGAAAAATTTGCTGTATGCAAGGTTTTGTTTTTTGCAAGTAAATTTTATTCAAAGTTTTAAAGAAAACGAGTATAAAGGACCTAGATAAGGTAAGGTAAAGGGCCTGAGACATAGCTAAATAGATCAATGTTATAGGTGTTTATATTTAAATGTGTTCTGTTTTTTTGGAGATGATTGGAAACTAGCATTTCTTAGTCTAAAGTTTTTTGTAAGACATCCTTCATAAAACATTTCTGGACTTAAAATTTTATTATACCTCTGTTGTGACTCAAAAACTTTCCATCTTATTTCATGGGGTGCATCTTATGTAGCTGCTAAGAATAAAGACCACAAAGTGTATAATTTCATCTTCTTTAAAGATCATCATTCCTGTGTTCATATAGTTGCCTATTAAGTAACTCAAGTTGGAGATTCCACAGTATATGTAGGCTTATATGAGTCATACTTAGTTGGATTTTGGAAAACTTGTTCATGTGTATATCCTTATGCCTGAAGGACTGGATGCTGTGCTGGCTCCTCCCCCTCCCTGAGAAAGTGATAATTGGTAAAATATTCCAGACTAACAAGTAGACAGTTGGACAAAATTGCAACATCCAAATCTTGGTACAAGGACAATTGATTTTTTTAATATGCTTCTACTCTTGAACTTGTATCTGTTTTCTAAAGTCTCATTATCTCCTTCAAGCATATCTAATTTGATATACATACTTTGTAATTTTAAGGTAACATTTTGCTTTTGATGTATGTGATGTATCTGTGTTGTGTGTGTTAAAATGTATAAAATAAATGGTAGTGGAGACTATATTTTTAAAAATTCCAAGTGTGAGATAATTTAAAAACCCCACTGAATTCTTAATGTGCTTCACTAGCCTTTTTGATTCTTTCATTAGACAAATGCCTCATTCTTTCTAGAACGTTTTCCCACTGCTTGAGAGTGATTTAAAGTGCTACTGGACCCGAATCTTGCTCTTCTACTACAGACCAATATGGCTACCCATCTGAAAATAAATCTTGGTATGTTTTGTTTTTCCCCTGCAGTTTATTACTCCAGAAAAAGCTTCATAAATTTGAACTGGCATGTTTAGCTAATCTGTGTCCTGAGACAGCTGAGGAAGCCAAAGCTTTAATTCCAAGGTGAGCCATTCTGGGGGTCATCTTGGTGACACATGGTGCTATTTAGAAAGTTCAGACAACAGGTATGTCAAGATATGGACATTCCCATCTGTCTGATTCTAAAGTTGAATTGGTTTTATATTCTGTGATATTGGTAGCCCCATACGACTTTTGTGTGGCTTTAGATCAACAAGAGATTAGCCTAGGGGTTTTTGCTCAGGTAATAGGGCTGTGCTATAGGAAATGGCTCAGAGAGATGCTTTGGTAAAAGGACAGGGACAGTAGACTATACTACTGAATATTGTCTGTGGATGTAGATATGCTCCTACTGGGTTTTTCCCTCGTCATTAAAGGTAACTTGTTTACTTATGCTTTGTTTCAGCAATGTTTATTCTCTGCATTCAGATTTAAGTTTGTTTAAACAAATTTTGCAACGTGTATCATGTTTCCATTGAATGTCCAAGCTGTACATGTCCAAGCTGTTGGTCATATTGACTTGCATTGTGTAATCTGTCTCAAGTCTCAATGAGAAAGGTGGACTATAAATAAATAAGGGCTTGGTTAGTCCACTCCTCCCCCATTTCTTCACTTAAACCTTGTTATGCCCCAGGCTTATTCCCAAGTTTCAGAAAAGAGAGAAAAACTACAGTTGTGCGTCCCCTCTACACTCCCTTCCTAGTTCCTAATCAAGGAGAGCTGTTGCCATTAATACTGTGCTGCTTCTTGATAGTGTAATGCTAGTGGTGGCTGTTCCCTTTCTCTGATTTAAATTTCACAACTGAGAGAGACTCAGCCCACAAGCAGCCTCCTTAACTTTGTTATGGAGAATGAGCCTGATTCTGCAATTCTCTCTCTTCCTGCCAGTACCCATACTTTGAGGAATGAGCATCTGCTATCCAGCATGAAGCCTTCAGAGTGGAGGAGGTGGAATTTGGAATAAATTTGTGTAGCTGTTTCCCTCTGTAGTATGTGGGTCTGAGAAAGTTCAACTAGGGCAGGTTGCTGCTTGCCCCCTAATTTGTAATACAAATATACAAAAATAATTTGTAATACAAATATAGTGGCTTTCTCCCTGCTGAGTCAGCACAACTGCCCCCCCCCCCCCCTCAGGCCACGTATCTGGGAATAACAGTCAAGACTTCTTGGCAAATTTCAGCATAAGTATTTTTAGTATCAGTGTGTGTGTGTGTGTATTTTTAAATTAAGTACCATTAATTCTTCTCCTTTAGCCTAGAGGGTCGGTTTGAAGATGAAGAGTTGCAGCAGATTCTTGATGACATTCAGACCAAAAGAAGCTTTCAGTATTAGAAGGAATTACAAAATCCTGCTGTAATCTGAACACTGAAAATCATCATTTGTTCCTTTGTATTCTTGGACCAATCCTGATTATTGCTTGACAACAACAGAGAAACTGATGCAGGATAGATGTTGAAAAATGTTTGGACTTGTTACATATTGATGGAGCTGTAAAAATTCATGCGGTATAAACTGAGGAGCTCTTCAGAGTTTAATCTGATCAGTTTGTTTCCAAACATCCTGGCTTCATATGGGAAGCATACAAAATACTTACGGCATTGAGTGTAAAGTAAATGAAGGCATGGGTCTCATTCTGAGTATTTGTTGTTCAGGATAAACTTTTTTTCCCTATTATTTCTTGAAAATAGTAACAGTGGAATCAGGTCTGATGCATTTGAGTGATTTCTTGACGTGTTTGATCAAGAGAGAGAGCTCTTTCCTTTAGGACTAATTTTATACATTCTTTTTTGTAAAAATCTCCAGCATTTCTAATTAGGGGCATGTGGTTTTTTTAATGTTATTCACTTATTTTAATGGAAATCCCTTTGACACACAAAAAATGTTACTTTGGTGGTGGATAAACAGTAGAAGGAAGGGATTTATTAAACTGAAGGCCTTTCTTATATGTTGGTATGTTGATATATTAAAACTTCTTGTATGTTTAATTATATGCATATGCTGTTATAAAGACCAGTTGTTTACAAGTCTGTTCTGGCGAGAAAAAAAATAACACTTTAATGGTTTTTGAAACTGGGACTGAAAATACTAATGTTGAAAAGTCAAGATGCATACCTGAGTTGCTATAAGTAGCAGGACTTGTTGCTTGAAGTGTGAAAGGAGTGCTGGCACACAAATTTAAATATCTTTGTGCATTTCTAACCCTTTAAAAATTTTCCTCCATTCGTACCCATGCATTTTTACCTCAGAAGTGAAACAACAACGGGTGAGGAATTGGCTGAAATTCTCCAGAGATGTGAGAGGGTATGAATTTTCTATTGAAGCTTGATCCCTGCTTGAAGATGAGGGATTCAGATCTTTTTAGAAACATAGCCAACAAAGCCTCTGTGGTGAAGAAGTAAACTGAAAAGCTACTTCACAAATGTCTATATGATTGTTTAGCATGGGGGGTTGCTTTTGTCTTTTACCTTAAAACCTCTATATATTTTTGCATTTTATATAACATTCTTTTGTCTAAAATTTGTGAGCTGTATAGACACACCTGTTAATAAATGGAATATTTTTTTTAAAAAACACTGACTCTTCAATGGAAGCCTGATGTAGAGCTCAATGCAGTAGTCTGATCTAGATGTTACGAGGGCATTTACGACAGTGGCAAGATCTTAATTGCTCAGGCAAAACTGCAGTTGTCTCACCAGGCAAAGCTGGAGAAAGGAACCCCTGGCCATTGCCACCACATGCTTACCCAACAGGAGTGTCATCCGTCCCTAAACGGATCCGTCCCTGAGCCTGCAAAAGCGGGGAGGGCGGAATATAAATATAATAAATTAAATTAAACTGCTTCCAGGCACTAGCTCAGTTTCCACAGCCTCCCTGGGATCTGCTGGAAGTGTGAGATAAAGCTGAGTATCATCTGAATATTGGAGACAACAGCCCAAATCTCTGAAATGATTTCTCTCAGCGGTTTCATGTTAATTTTAAAAAGTATGGGGGACAAGACAAAACCTCGCAGGGGCCAAGCAGCAGACCCTCAGTCCCACTGCCTGAAATCTACATTCCTGGTAGGACCAAAAGCACCATGGAACAAATGCCTCTCAGTCCTAACCCCAAAAGACCATCCAAAAGAACACTATGATTGATGGTACTGAAAGTGGCTGAGAGGTCCAAGAGGATCAACAGGGCTGTACTCCCCCTATCTGCCCTCTCACAATTCAATGTATTCTAGTGTAAGCTTTTGTGGACCATAGTCTAAGGATTTAGGATTCCTCAGATGATACCAATCTCATCTAGTTGAGCAAGAAGAGGAGGGGTTGCATTATCACCAATTGTTATAGTCTCGAGTTCTGGGGAGGAGGGCAAGGAAGGCGGACACCCAGCTACTGAGCAGAGGGACAACACTGCTAATTTGTTGTGTGGGAGTTTCTTCCACTTGAATATCTGCTTGGAACAAAAGACAGATTGTGAGTTTATCCCATCTGCATTCCTAAGACTGCTTGGTGGTGTGTGTGTGTGGGGGGGCTTTTTGCTGAGACAAAGGTTTTGGCATTGGTTCCTGCTGCAGCATTTGGAATTGGGGAAAGTTATCTTCACTCATAGCAGTGTTGGAACCGTTAATCGACACCAAGCTTTCCACTTCTCATTTCTTGATGTTCGAAGAGAGAGACTAATTTAAGTTAACGAGATTTTCTCCAAGACAATGAGATAACATCCTTTGGAGCGAGAGCCCTTTTTAAAGGAGATATAAAGGATATTTGAATACACCTTCCTTATTCCAGCTTTTTGGAAGATTTATTGACCTAGGAAGTGAAAAGTATAAAGACTGAATGTTCAAGTTTTATTAATGTAGATGTGGACATTTTTAGTACTTTTGCAATTAAAAGCATTGCCGAGAGGAACAGCTAAGCTGGGAAAGTGAAACTGGGAAAACAAGTGTTTGTTTTGGTTATCCAAGATAAGAACACCTGGACTGCGTTATTGTTTTCCTTAAGTTGCTATGGCAATGGGACTTGGAAGAGATACAGTGAAGGAGAGACACTATTAAGAGAATTTTAGAAGTCTACTGCCACTCTGTGGCGCAATTAGCCTGACACTGTTAGAAATGCAAGAAAAAGAATTTACCCTGAGATTTAGATCCATTCCAGAAGAAGAAAATGAGGACATTCTGGACAAGATGACTGTGGCTTTGGTGGAGTTTTTGGACTGGGA
This sequence comes from Eublepharis macularius, assembly GCF_028583425.1. Taxonomy (NCBI): domain Eukaryota; kingdom Metazoa; phylum Chordata; class Lepidosauria; order Squamata; family Eublepharidae; genus Eublepharis; species Eublepharis macularius. The sequence goes on along the minus strand of NC_072795.1, from coordinate 61,364,510 downwards.
TCAAGATGTAATGCAAATGGAAATTGATCACGCATATAGAATTAACTCTAAATTTGCTAAAATGAAAAAAACTCCCAAGGGATGTGCTGGTCCACTTTGTAAGAAGAAGAGTGAAGGAGCAAATTCTATAACAGCACTATACCACAAAATTAATAATTGGTGGTGCCCAGATTATAGTTTTGAAAGAAATCCCCACCCGATTTCTGCGTAAACGCAAGGATTATAGCTTTCTGGTGGAATAGCTAAATTAGAAAAATACTGCTTTTCAATGGGATACTCCAGAAGGTGTGATTTTTACATTTCAAGGGCAAAGATTTAGACTGAACTCAGTACAGAAAGCCAAAGACTTTTTTTTGGAAAAAATAGGCATCAATTGGAGCAGAGTAAAGAGGAGGAGGAAGTGGAGGCCCATATTTAACTCTGCTCCTTATTTTTCCATATATTGGGATTTTTTTTCACCCATTTTATTAAATTTTAAAATTTCACGGCACTATGGATTACAAAAGTTTAACATGGAATATCAATGGAGCAAATTCAGCCCCAAAAAGGAAGAAAATTTTTCACTACTTAAAGAAATTAAAATATGATATGATTTATTTGCAAGAAACCCATATTAGAAGAAAAGATATAAAATTTTTGACATACAAAATTTTGGGTGAAGAATTTATAGCAGCAGATACCAAAAAGAAGGATGGAATTGCCTTATACATTAAGCCACATTTAAAGCCTAAATTGATAATGAGTGATGAGCATGGAAGATATGTGGCAGTAGAAATTGATTTACAGGGGACAAAAACATTGGTGGTGGGTCTTTACCATAAAACTGGATTTTATTAAAAAAAATGGGGATTGTTTAACGGATCTAACATATGAAAATTATTGTTTGATGGGGGATTGGAATGGAGTGATTGATCCAAAGATAGATAGATGCTCTGAGAAACACATCAAGATGAACCAGGGCAAACTACCTAAAGCCTTTTTTGATCTAATGGACAATTTGGATCTGATTGATTTGTGGAAACAGAAAAATGGTAACGCAAGAGAGTATACTTTTTTTCAGAAAGACACAGATCTTTCTAAAGAATATATATGATTTGGACATGTCAAGGGACATTGCCCCCAAGGTGGCTAAAATAGAGATCCTACCTAAGACATTTTCGAACCATAACCCAGTATCCATGACTTATAGGAGAAAAAGGGGTACCTTTAGGTGGAGATTAAATGAAGCTCTATTACAAAATGGACTATCAAAGACGTTAAAAATAAACTAAAAGAATATTTTGAATTAAACTTAAACAAAGGTACAGATATGAGAATGGTCTGGGATGCAAGTAAAGCATATATTAGAGGTTACCTAATTCAATATAATGCTCAACAGAGAAGAAAAAACCAAGAGAAAAAACAATGTATTTTGGAGGAGATAAAGAGCAAAGAAGAACTCAAGAGAGCTCCTGGAAATACTAATATATTGCAACATATTAAGATCTTACAACAACAACTATCAATGTTAATGTCAAGAGAAATGGAAATGAAATTGAATTATGCTAAACAAAGAACATTTGAATATGCAAATAAGCCAGGAAAATGGTTGGCTTATAAATTGAGAAAGGAGAGAGAAAAGAGAATGATATTGAAAATACAAGAGGCGGATAGGGCATTAACAGACACTGCAGATAAGCAAAAGGCATTTTATCAGTACTATACAAATCTGTATAAGAGTTGATGTGTCAGCAGAAAAAATAGATGAATATATTAATAAACAGAAGTTACCTAAGATCACAGAACAACAAAGACAAATTATGAATGGACCTATAACAGTAAGAGAAGTGGGAGAAGCCATAAAAAAGAGTAAGTTGGGGAAAGCTCCTGGACCAGATGGCCTCCCAAGTAGCTACTACAAGTGTTTTGAGGATGAACTTCATCAGCCTTTACAAAAGACGATGAACTCTATTTTAGAGGGAGGGAAAATGCTGGACTCATGGAAGGAGGCCAACATAACACTTATTCTAAAAGAGGGACAAGATCACACATTGACAAGAAACTACAGGCCAATATCATTATTAAATAACGATTATAAGCTGTTTGCATTGATCTTGGTAGGAAGACTTAAAAGTATCCTACAGGACATTATTCATGAAGACCAAAGTGGATTCCTACCCTAAGAGGCATCTAAAGGACAATGTAAAAACAGTATTGGACATTCTGGGATATTTAGAAAAACATAATGAAAGACAAGTTGCTTTGATTTTCTTAGACGCTGAGAAGGCTTTTGACAACTTAAACTGGAAATGTTTGTTTAAGATACTGGAAGATCTGGACTTTGGGGACAATTTTATTAAATGGACTAAGTCAATCTGTACAACCCAGACTGCACAGATAGTCGTGAATGGAGAGTTAACTAAACCATGTGGAGTACAAAGAGGCACAAGACAAGGTTGCCCATTGTCACCTTTGTTTTTGCTTTTAATTTTTTCATTAATGCACCACATATTATTACATTACAATACAGTCCCAATTCTCCCATGATACATCTTTTACCCCTTTTATAACCCTCCCCCGCACAAGGTGGCCATCATATAACTACAAATTAATTTTTAGCTACGAGCACAATTTTTCCAATTTTCCAAATATAGCTGTATTGGCTTCTCCATTATATACCCACTGAAAATATACAGATCATTTCTCTTTTATCTCCTCCATTTTTCCATCCCATACCTTATATTTTTTTAAACATTTCAATATATCCGATTGAATATATTCATATAGGTAATCATTCCATCTTTCTAAGGTCCATTTTAAATTCTCCTTCCAACCGCATGCAATCACTGCATGTGCAGCTAGTAACATTGCTTTAAAAATATCCTGGTTTTGTTTCTCAATTCTAGTGTTTCCCAAGACACCCATGAATAATAGATCTACATCTATATTAAGGTTAACCTTACATACCAATGCTATTTTTCCCTGTATCTTTTCCCAAAAATCTATGACCTTTGGACACCCCCACCATAAGTGGGAGTACCACCCTTCTTTTGCATTGCAATGCCAACAATTAGGTTTCATCCCTTTAAGCATGTATACCAGTTGGGCAGGAGTTCTATACCACTTCATGATTATCTTCCTTTCAAGTTCTCTGTACTTTTCTAACTTAATTTTCTTCAAATTCACCATTAACTTATTAACCTCCTCAGAAGTTACTTGTTTTTCTTTATTCCATTTATTTTTTAAAGTTCTAAACATACACTCCTTATCCTTCACCAATTCAAGGTAGATTTTCCCTGCCAACCCTTTATTTCATCCACATATAGTGCATGTTCTATAATATTGTCTTCCCTTTTAATGGCTTCTTTATATTTGTCTTGTTTAATTAAATGGTGTAGCCCCATTAAATTTAACCAATATCTTTTCCCCAATTTTTGATTCAATTCCTGAAGTGGTAACAAATCCCCTTGGCCATTTTACATATCCTTAACTCTAGTTATACCTTCCGCCTTAAGATCTTCCCAAAATTTCGGGTTCGTCTCCTTCTCCCAGATATACTTAAGTAGAGTCCATTTCGAATCCTGTGGCATCATAGCCATTTTCCACCTCTTCCAAACAATCAAGGCTATTTTTCTTGGGCCCTTTGCTTGTCTTATCTCCTTTTGCAAATCTCTATTATAAATTCCATAGCTACCTGCTCCCTTATTGATTGCAGATTCAAATCTTGCCCACTTATCCCCTTTCCTCTATTCTAGCTCCATCAGTGCTTTCAACTGGAATGCATCATAATAAGCTTGCAGATGTGGGAGTCCCCATCCTAAATCATCTTGGGGCGCCCATTGTCACCTTTGTTATTTATACTGATGCTTGAAGTTTTGAATAGGATCATAAGATGAGAGAATTCGAGGTGTTAAGGTGAAACAGGAGAACTACAAATTTGGTGTTGATTTTGGAGGACCCTTTGAAAGGAATTGAAACCCTAATGACAAATTTGAAAGAATTTGGTGTAGTGGCTGGTTTTAAGGTTAATACGCAGAAAACCAAAGTCTTAACTAAAAATATTAAAATACAAGATTAAATGAAACTTGAGAGGCTAATTGGGAAGAGATATTAATGAAAATTAAAGATATCACAAACCACGACCTCCCCTTTGACCCAAAAATGATTTTTTTAGACTTGTGGGAAAACTCACACGTCCCCAAAATCAGAAAGGAGCTCATTGCCTCTTTTTTTGTAGCAGCTAAGAGTGCCATAGCGACAGTATGGAAATCAAAAAAATTACCAACAATCGAAAACTGGTTCTCTAAAGTTTGGAATCATTTCATTCTAGAAAAAGTAAGCAATGATATGCAAAATGCAGTACAACTCACAGAAAATACTAATTTTATTGAAAAGTGGCTCCCATTTCTGGAATACATAGAAAAGAACAATATGCAACCCAACTCGAAAATACTACAAGTTGTAACAAACAATGGATACCTCTCCTTCTATTAAGCTGATAGTATAACTGTGTAATTACATGGAATTACTTTTTCTCTATGTTAACTATTAAGGATGTAAGTCTAACTGCGTATTGTATATTGGTTTTTGTTTCATTCAAATTTGAAATGTTGTTTGTTACTTGAAGGTTATTAGTTACATCTAATGTTACAATAACAATAAAAATTTAATAAAAAAAAAACTTGAGAGGCTAACAGGGTTTAAAGTTGAGAAAAAGGTAAAATATTTGGGTATTACTTTGTCAAATACAAACCAAAACAATTATATTGAGACTTGGAAAGAAATTAAAAGGCATATACTAAGATGGGATAAAACTTAATTATCACTGTTGGGAAGAATAGCTACAATTAAAATGAATGTCTTACCTAGAATGTTATTCTTATTTCAGACAATACTAGTTTTGACAACAGAGACACCATTTAAGCAATGACAGAAGGATATATCGAGATTTATATGGCAAGGCAAAAAGCCAAGGGTTAAATTTAAGTTTCTACAGGACGCAAAAGAAAGGGGAGGTTTGGGCCTCCCAGATTTGAGATTATATTTTGCGGCTAACTGTTTGTTAAAAAATAGAAGATTACTGGACCTGGAAGGGCATGATCCAAAATTTGGGTGGCATGGATATCTATGGTATGACAAAGTTAAAGCCAGTGCAGAGTTTAATAATCATTATGTAAGGTGTGCAATCCTGAGAGTATGGAATAAATACAAACTTAGGTTTTGTTCGAAAATACCTCTTTGGCTGTCATCGCAGGAAGCTCATTTTAGAAGGGAAATGGTTAGTCCACTTAAATGGTTAACTTATCAGGATTTATTTGAATTCTCACAGGACCAAGTTAAAATTAAATCAAGAGAGGACTTAGAAGGGCACGCCCGTCAGTGGTTTCCATATATGCAAATTTTGGAGAGATTCAAACTAGACGAGTTGTTATGACTTTGAGAAATCTAAAACTGAATTTGAAATAGCCCTTTGTACAAATGATGAACATGTTATTTCTAAAATGTATAAACTTCTGTTGAGGTTTGAGATGGAGGAAGAGCAAGTAAAAGAATGCATGATTAAATGGGCAAAATTGTGGACATGATATATTAATGGAGCAATGGGAAAATATGTGGATAAGGGGGCTGAAATTTACACTAAGCTCCAGTATTAAAGAAAATTTTTACAAAATGATGTATCGTTGGTATATGACTCCTGAAAAATTGGCTAGAATGTATAAGGGGGCGTCAAATGTATGTTGGAAATGTGCTAAACAAGAAGGGACATTTTTTCATATGTGGTGGACATGTAAGAAAGCAGAGTTATTGGTTGCAGATACAATCATCGATTCAGAAGATTTTGAAGATTAAACTTCAGCTGAGAGACTTTTCTATTGGGAATAATGAACAGCCAGTTGGAAAAAAGTTTTAGGACACTGTTTTTATACTCTATTACAGCAGCAAGAGTACTTTATGCACAAAAGTGGAAAACTACAACATTGCCTACAGCGGAGGAATGGTTGACAAAAGTTTTGGAGTTTGTGTTAATGGCAAAATTTACTGCATTAATTAGAGAAAGGGCATTAGTTAACTTCTTGTCTGAATGGAAATGGCTAATAGACTTTTTGCATGAAATGGATAACAAGGATTTGATGACATCTGCATTTATGGATTAAGAAACAGGAACAATAGAAAAAGAGGGTTTTGTGACTAACTTAGAATAAGTGGGACTCTAGAAATGATATATACTTGTGGTGGAGAAAATCGGAACTCAATTTGTAGTGTAATCTAGGTGTTATTTTATTTCCTTTTTTCTTTTCCTCCTAATTTTATAGATACATGTATTGTTAGTGTGTTGTGTTTAGAATTGTTTTTTCTTGTTCTCTGTTGTTTATTGTCTTGTGGTGTGTAGTCTATAGTTTAATAAAGAAAAATTTTAGTCAACCAGTTGTTATAGTCTTCCTCTCACTTCCTCTCACATTTCAAGGCTTTTTTTGTCCGTTTTGCCCCATTATAACCTTATATTTAAATGCCCCTTTAGTGAAGGCCCACACTATGCATCTGATGAACTGGGCTCTAATCCATGAAAGAAAGAAAAAAAATCCCATTATTTATTTTTATGCATTTCTAACCTGGTTTTGTCCAGAAAAAGGATCTAAAACTGTTAGCCTTTAGGGTAGCACAAGTCTTTATCTTGCTCATTGGTTTATTTCTGTACTGGGTTGAGTAGGTTTCCAACCCTATGCAACATTACATCCACTTGAATTTTAGTATGTACTAAACCCAAAGGTTTATGTACAAAACCCAAAATTTCACTGGAGTCAAGTAAGCATCTTAAAGACTACAATATATAAGCTTTCGTGAGTCTCTGAACTCCTTTCTTTGGACTACCTGAAGATGTCAGGAAAGCTTCCAATTTCCAGGCTTTTTGCCAGCTTTGCAAAACTGAATTATTCAAAAGGGTTTATAGGGTTCCCAGTTGCCACCTGGTGCTGGGCAATCTCCTGGGGGTTTGCCATGTTGCCTGCTGATCACTGGAGAGTGGCAGGAGGTAGCAACTGGCAACCTGGGAAGGTGTGCTCCTGACAGGGTGTGATTACATCATTTCCTATAATGATGTCATTGTGCCACTGCAGGCAATATGCCATTCTTAGAATTGCTTATGATCTGTATTGGTATTTCCTCAGCTCTATATAGGATTTCTCCTGGTTTTAAATATCTGCAAATTTGCGTTTATATTCCCTATTACATTGTTTATTGAAATCTTTAAAACTGACTGTATTAACCCACACTCTGCAATTCGCCTTGAGCCTGAGCGAGAAAGGCAGACTAAATTACGTTAAATAACTAACGTTAAACGAATAAACAAGCACTGAGGCTGATTTTATATACAGATGCGGCAGGGTTTGTGTGTTGTATATTAGTGCTGTATACAATCTCCCCTCATCTGAAGAAAAGTGTTCTGACTTGACAACTCTTAACATAATTTTTTAAAGGTACTACTTCATTCTTGCGTACCGGACTTTAAGCACCGCCCTTTCCGGAGCGGAAGGCGGAAATGACGCCTGTGCCGAGACTCAAAGCAGATCCCCCTCCCTCCAATTCAGAAAATATCTGGTCCCTTCATTCCGAAAGCGCATGCGCATACCACAGTCCTTTGCGCGCCCCTCCTCCTCAGCCTCTCTTTGGTTTTACTCCGCCGCTCGCGTGCGCGATGACGTTAATTGTGTGTACCGCCTCTGGTCGCTGGTGGGGAAGATGGCGGATGCTGGCGGCGGCTCGTGAGGAAGCAGCTTCCGGGATAGAAGCGCTCTGGGGTTGGGGGCCCGACGTACGGGGCTCTGTGTGCGGCTGTTCTGTAAGTGTCTCTCGTCAGGCAGGCCGCGCAGCTCGGGGTGGGAAAGAGGCGTCTCAGCAAGTCGGAAGGCCGCTGCTGCTTCCGCCATCTTTAGGCCTCGAGGGCTGCCCCTGTTGAGGGTTAGGGGCCCGCGGTAGAACGGTGGCGTGGGAGCACGTTGAGTCTGGAAAGGGTCTGAGGTTCGGCAGGAGAGGCTTGAATAGAGCGAAAAGTGCATCTATGCTGATCGGTGAAGATAGTTTCAGGTGGGTGGCCGCGTTGGTCTGCAGGAGAAGAGCAAGGTTCGAGTCCAGTAACACTTTAAAGATTAACAGAATTTCCAGGGCGTGAGGTTTCGAGAGGCAAAGCTTTGATTATCGAAAGATAATACTCTGGAAATCTTGGAGGTCTTTAAGATACTATTGGTCTCGAATATTGTTATTCTGCTCCAGTAGACAGCTGAAGGCGACATTGGGAATGGGTTAGATATGTTCCTTCCGACGTGAATAACTTCTAACAGGACTAAATAAATGCTTACAGTATGATCTTAAACAATACCAGTATTTTAGTGTAGGGGAGTGGCTGTGAGTATGATCTAGAAAGTCTCTGATTCAGGTCTCACCTCAGCTACTCGTTCCCAGGTGACCAAAGTAGGTTACTGTCTTGGCAGCTTCTGCTCCTGTAACACGGACATGATGGTGGTCATAATACCAGGCTACATTACAGGATTGTTTTGAAAATAAAGTTTTAATTTTAAACATTTTACTTCATTTTTACTTTACCTTTCTCGCCAGTGAGGCCCCAAAGCTGTTTACATCATTCTCCTCTCCATTTTACCCTCACAAAAACCTTGTGAGATAAGTTAGATTGAGAATGTGTGACTGGCCCAGGTCAGCCAGCTGCCATGGCAAAGTGGAGATTCAAACCTGGATCTCCCAAATATCAGTCTGATACACTATACTGGCTTTCATATAAATAGAAGCAGTCATTATTTGGAATTAATGTATGATAGTACATATAATAGCATGCAAGCATTCAAGTGATACAATTCTTAGATAGAAAACGTACAAAATAAGGAAAAGACATCTTTGAAATGTAAATATATTACAGTGCAATCTGAGATAGCGTTACATCCTTCAAAGCCCATTGAGATCTGTGTTCATTTCTGTTTAGGATTGTGATGTTAGTCACACACACATTTGTAATCACAAGGTTTCTTGGTTATGTATTTAAATCATTATTTCTATGAACGCATTAAGTCTTACTGAGTTATATTAGGAAATGTTAATTAATTTTTACATCCTTAAAATGGTAAAAATTAGTGTTTATAAAATTGCAAAACCATGTCAATGATTATTTCAACAGAATGTTTAGAAAGTGTGCTTAGGATCAAAACTCTTGTTGGTAGATCTATGGCTTCCTGATTTACATTTTCTTAAGGGCAGGGTCTTTGATGTGAATTTTCTTTGATTTTTAAAGAAGGCATAACATAGCATTCTGTGCTTTAGGATCATATTCAGATTCTTTTCCCTCTGTATAATATGTAACATACAACTGTTATAGGTTAACATGTACATTGGTATGAAGTCTTGTATTTGCCTGGTGGTAAAAGTTATTTGTTCTTAGCATCTGTATATTTATTGCAGTATATTTTAATACTGTATTTCCCATTAATTGCAATCATATATTTAAGAATTATTTATATTTTAAGCCATTTTGGGGTCTTTTCCTGGATAGTAAGTTGGGATACAAGTGTTGTAATGAACAAACTATACAATTGCTAGATCAAGATGGGTAGCCGTGTTAATCTGTCTGTAGCAGTAGAAAAGAGCAAGAGTCCAGTAGCACCTATAAGACCCACATTGTAGCTCTATCTGAAAAAGTGAGCTGTGAAAGCTCACACCCAACCACAAATTTTGTTAGTCTTATAGATGCTACTGGACTCTTGCTCTTTTCTACTGTACAAGTGCTGTATGTTTAGTGACCATGGTATGGCCATTAAAAAAAAACCTTCATTGAATCTGCAAAATAACTATCTTCATTTCTATCGCTTGCTTTAAAAAGTAGCCTTTTAACCTCAAAATATCTCATCAGTTTGAACTTGAAAAATTGAAACGATAACATCTCTTTAGTATGCAGTATGAAATATTTTCAACTTTTGGAGGGCATTTTTTTTCAAATAGTCACAAGAAATCTCTAAACAAGATGTTTTCTGAATAAGCATATAGCTTCTTCTGATTTTGCACTTTTGTTTTACTGCCTGAAATTTAGTCAAACTAGTTTACATTCATTTCCTCAACCATTCCCAGTGGTGATGCATATAAAAGCTATTTGGGAGAAAAATACTCAAGGAGTGAGGCCTCTGAAGACATAACTTGTTATGGTTGAAATAGTCACTCCATTATCATAACTGATTTGCCAATAATAGTGTGTAAATATTCTTCATTTAAAAAGAGTACAAAAATAAATATTTCAAAATGCAGCTCTACATTTTTAAAAAAATTATACAGATGTTATTCTAAATTTGTGAAGAGTTGTTTTCCTTTTACTAAGAGCCTCATTATTGTATTTGTGCTATATTTTTTCTTCCTGTGCTTTGTCTGCAATATTAAAGCAAAGGGAGAAATTAAGCATAATCAAATATGTAATTTTTATAAGAATAGATGTTGGCCATGAACACTCTCTTCTGAAGTTCCATGTGCTGCTTTTTTCAGTTCTTTACTCCAGCCATTCCTATTTGATTATGTTTTCCACTGCTGCTGAGGTCTTAGCAGGTCACCATATTGTCTAGATTGTGGCTACTCATAGGAAGGCTAGTTTGAATAGAATAAAATCAAACTCCTCTTGCAAAGCATGGGGTGAAGGGAAAGGGGAATAGAAACAATGTATATTGTGTCACTGAGAATTCTGTCAGTTGGGCATAGTACTATTGTTCCTAATTGATTTTTACATTATGACTTTCATTTGAAAACCTTTAGCATTGGCTTCCACATGTCTTCACATGTACATTTATTACAAATGGAACTGAAAGAGTTGAGTATTTATTTGATATTTGCCGTGCTTAGTTCATAAAAATGTCTTTGCTGTGGTTTTCTGTTTTTATCATGATTATGTTGATCACCTTAAAGCATCCTAAGTAAGAATCACAGTTCTTGTTCTTTAGAATTCTTCATATACTTGGAGATTCCATTGATTACAAAGGTATTTGCTTCTAAAAACACATACTGGAGATGTCATCTTCACTGAGAAAACAAGAGTTACCTGTTCAGATGGGAAGTGAAATCTATCAGATATGGTGAATGTTTGAGATTTTCCAGTCTGTCTAGAATCCAATAACTCTTTGAGACTTCAGTACTGAATGTCTTCCTCAATATTTGACTTTCATGTCCACCTATAATTTGAATTGATCATCATATATCTCATTGCCAACTGCGCATGTTGGCAGCACTTGGGCACAAAAGAGATGTTTGTGCAATCTTGGGCCACTCCTAGTGTGGCAGAAAAATCTAAAAACAGTAAATGGGGCACTTTCAATTGCCCCCCCCAACCAAAAGCATGTGCAGAAAACACATTTAACTCTTCCTCTGTTGTCAACATTATCAGAGGTAGGGAGGGCCTGGTGGAGGCAGCAGTGTGGAGAGATGGCAGTGTGGAGGTGAATGCTGGTTTGGATGGGTGCAGAAGCACCCGTAACTGCACCCAAGCTAGGGGGCAGCAGTGAGAAAGATACTATGGTGAGATTGGGGCGGACAGCCTGGGGGGAAGCCTCTGTGGCCATGCTGGGAGGGAAGAAAACCACGGCAGAAAGACCGGTGGGGGGAAGGAGACAAGGAGCCTCGTGTAGCATCCTGCAATTCTCCCCATCAATTCTCTTTGTAATCATTCCATTTTTGTTGAATGCTGGGACTAAAAGAACTGTATTTCTGAACATTTTTTCCCTAGAAAATAGAAATACGACTTTTGTGGAGAAGCTGGCTTTCCAGTAATAGCATAGGAGTCTGCTCCTGAATAAGAAAGAAGCTGTGGGAGTGGCTGTCCATAGAGACTGGGGCTTGCGTTAGTTCTAATTGTAAATTGTCAATCTCTGGGGAACTTGCTTGGCCTCCCATAGCTTGGTGAGCTTCATTATTTTCCATATAGTCTTGCAGATATTTTTGATAGCTTTAGCTTACTTAATTGCCAAATAGTAAAGAGTTCATTAGCACTTTTAAGACTAACCAACTTTATAGTAGCATAAGCTTTTGAGAACCACAGTTCTATTCGTCAGATGCAAAGTAATTGCCACATAGCTTTTTGCACTTTGGGAGGGATGCATAAGGTCAAGTGTATAAAGATGAAGTGAGTTATATCTAGCATTTGCCTGCAGGAACCCCCATTCTGGTCTTAATATTCAGAAAAAATGCTATAACTGCAAGTAAAAAATAACTTAAATGACAAGAATTATATATAGCAGTAATGGGTGTAGAGTTAAAAAAATCTGCACTATGGGCCTATCTAGAGCCAGGCTATATGTTCCTGTAAATTGAGCTAATCCCAGGTTTGCGAAACAATATTTATTTAATTATATATCACCTCCATATCGAGTGCTCAGTATCAATTGTTTATATATATATTTGCTCTGCCATGACAGCTTCATTCATCTAAGCGGGGCTTTCTCCAGGTCCCACTGTGTACATGGGCAACATCAACAACTGCCCATACATTTGCCTTCTCTGGCCACCACCTTATGGAATGGAGGAGAAAAAGGGTTATCTTGTGGGTTGAGGGTAAAAGGAAAATAGGCAGTTTAGTAAAGTAGATGAGGAGGAAACAGGAATCACCAAGGTACGTGGATAGGTTTCCCATCCTTCATGTTCCTCTTTGCCTTGTTTAACTTGCTTTTATGCTAGAATGTAGAATATGTTAACTTATCTTCAAGGGAAAGTAACAGGCATGTGAAGTGATGTCCTGTACACATAAGCCCGTTTTTCTGTGGCACATAACACTCTTATCTAACAAATAAAATTTGTCTTCTCAGCTGGAGACAAGCCAGAGCATTGTTTTCATCCATGCTTCAGTTTGTGTGTACCAGATTTATTTTGCTACACATATCCCAAGTCCTCAAGTAAATAAGCAAATCTGTAAAACATAACACTTTACTCTCTGGGATCAGTTGGTTGTAGATACCTTTTTGACCTTGCTTATACTAGATGTATACCTAAATTTTTTTTTTCATAATTACAACACTGTATTCTGATGGATTCTCAAATATGTGCTTTAGAGTCGAAAAGGATTGCTGCACAGCATAAAGGTTTCAAAAATGTTTCATAGTTAAACATTCCTGCATTCTGGTATCTTTGAATAGTTATTTTTATGGTGGTTGAAAGAGTATTCTTGGTTGATCTGCAATTACACCAAAACACAGGCTTTAAGAAGCCAGCGTTGCCCTTATATACCAATATAACATGCTTGAAAAAAAAAACTGTGCTCATGGAACTATTAAAACATGTCAGTCAGTCTGTATTGCAGTAATGAACAAGCTCTAGCAACACAGCAATTCCATCAAAGAAAAACCAGATATTTCCACGTTTTATAGGAAAAAAATAAAATATAAATCATTTAAAATATCTCAATATAAACCCATGATGATACACTTTTCAATCTAATGGTTAATGACCCAGGGTGGAACAACTAGTGAGCAGGTCAACTGTGCTTATATCTGCATGCCTCCTGTCATCTTTATGATGGCAGCAACAAACCTTGCCATTTGGAAAGATGCATTTATCTGCCAGTAGTAATACCAGTTTATCCTGATCTGACCTTCCTAGTTTATTTCCAAGTAAATAATGGTCCTCAGAAACACTTTACGCTCAGTCTCAAATCTCAAGCACTGGAATATGACATGGGACAAATTCTCGATGGATCTATAGTCATAAGAGCAGACTCTTTCACTGTATGGAATACCATTGAAGTGGCCACCTAAAACTGCAAACAGTAGACTATCTGCATATGCTTAGTGAAAGCCTTTCTGTACTCATAATTAATTGTATCAGTAAAGTACACTGGTAGAGTCAGGGGAGAAAGAAGTAACTGCCTGTAAAAGGGAGTTGTTCTCAAAGTGCCTATTAATCCAACATCAGTTTGAGCATTCTGGTCAACAGTCTTTGTTTTATTAAAAGTTTGGCTGCACGGAAGCACTAATGTCAATACAAAACCACATCATAAGTTAGCCCTTCATCACTCATGTAAAAGTTCGACGGCCAGGAGATGTACAAAAATATTTTTCAGTCAATAGTTAATGGCTGCGTTATTGAGGGTAGAGATAATTCTACTCTGACCGTAGCTGAAGATGTTCAGGGAGGGGTATCCAGCACCAGGTGGGCTAATTTATTCAGGGCAACTTCTAAGGAGTAGAGATTTCCAGAGTCTGAAAGTGCTACTCCATATAGAAGCTGGGGCAAAACGTGGGATTTCCCCCCCAATTTTGCTCCATATTTTTGAATATTATTTTCAAAGTTTTCTTGAGTGTGCATTGTCAAATTATCAGCATTCATACGAAGCTTGTGGAAAACTGAGTAAGAAGCCATGTTAGCACTTCGGATTTCTCAGTGTCGTTCCAAATGATCCAATACTGTGTAGGAAGGTGTAGTGGTTTTAATTGAACATCAGTCCATTTAATATGTAGGTACATAACCATGTGAAAAAAACTATTGTAAATTAATCTGTATGTGCAGTGTGGGCAGCCGTTTCTGTGGTTAAATCTGTTGAAAACAAGTAGCCACTGTGAAGGAACTTGGTGTTGACTTTTGGAAGTGATTAAATTTTGGCTAAAGTTGACTCTATAAATTTTACATAAACATTAAAGATAAGCTATAGTAGCCTTTTAAACTTTCTGTGGCTGCTCATCCTCTTCTCATTTGCCTCCCAGTCTTGCTTCATGTACAATACTGCCTGCTGCAGCCTGTACTAATCTTCCTTTTTTGTATTATACCATTTATGGTTCCCTTCAGCTAAAAGAGGAACAGTAGAGCATAAATGGAATATTTCAGTAGAAGTGAATAAAGGTATAATATGCTCACTTATGACATTGGCTACTTTACTAACGTGTGTGAAAGCCAAATTGCATTGTTCAATGAATATATTACTTCTCTGTGGAAATAATATATAAAATATGTATTGTTTAAGCAGCCAGTAACTTGCAGTCTCCTCTCTCACAGGCTTCAAGCTCTTCTCTGCTCCATGAACATCTGCCAGAATTCTGAACAAAAATATTTGGCACAAATGTGTTAAAGAAGTTGTCAGTTTCTGCTGCACAGGTATTTAAAATTCACTGCCTATCAGATTCCGTTTAATTAAATTGTAAACCCCTTGCCAGAGTTTTGTATGTCCTTAATATATGACAAGATTCCTGAAGTTGCCAATTGGAAATTGCTTCTGTGCCCTTGCCAGTCAAATATAGAGCATAATAAACTCAAGCCATTGAAGAAAAACTTAAAATTAGAAATGACTTTAAATCAGTGCTTGATTAATATGTATTTTTCTGAAGGACAATTTTGTCTTAATAGTTCATGAAAGTAAGAAGTGTGTTGTATGTCAGAAAACAGTTACTACTTGGTACATACATAACCCTCTTAATTTGATGAGTGCTTTATGGTCTCTACTGTTCTTACCTTCACAACCATCCTGTCAGGCAGGGGCTTAGGTTGAGGTGGAGTCTTGCTGTGGCACAAGTGGAGATTGAATCTATTCCAGGAGCAAAGGCAATGTTTTTGTGTTGAATCCTGGCTTTCTTTCATACCTATGAGATAGCATTAATGTGTAGCCTGATCATTTAGGTCTCTAACATTCTTGAGGGTTATAAGTATACTCTAGTACCTTTTCAAGCAAAAACACAAGAGGTGACTAATTTGGATTTTATGCACTTTACTTTAGTGCACTTTTGCTTATTGAATATCTCTTTAAATATGTTTTTTAAAACTGAAATGTAGAAAAAACATTTTTTAGTTTTAATAAACTGTAAATTCTCTGCTGGTATTCTTGTACTGCAGCACTGCTATTTTATGGAGGGTATAGCTCATCATCATGACTGCAGAAAAATTCCAGTAGTCTTTTTGCTGTGTTCTGTAATCTGCAAGCTATTAAGGAAGAAACTGGGTTCACCTTTACTAACCAAAAATAAAACATGATCATTTTGTTTGTACCATTTTGTTAGTGGAATATCTAAAAGCAGTCAGGAGCTTTCATGTCGTTGATGTTGGAGTGACCTGGACTTTTAGTCTTTCCAAAGTTGCTTGCATAAAATGCTCCAAGTACAATTCCTTTCCATTTTTGGTGTTTTTGTAAAGCTCTGTCATGCCCTGTCACTGGCCCCATTCATTCCTTATGAATTGAGGGAGAGGGGTAATGGCAGCATTCCTGTGCTAGGACATGGCTAGAGCATGCACCATAGGATTGTGTGGGTCCCTACATCCCCAGCTTGGAGGGAAGAGGAAAGAACTGGCTAGCATGGCACGCTGTGGAACTGGTGGCTACAGGATTCAGGAGAATTGACGATGCAACTCTCTAGCTGACTTCTTCCTCTTCTCTTCTGGTCCCACTAGGGGCTACTGGGGACTTCTCATTCTCCCACCCTGCCCCTTGGTTTAAGTGTTTTCTCCAGCCAGCTCTTCCACATGATTTAGGCATAAACAAGCTTTGTGCTTTGACTTTCTGAGATTTTTAGAGATGGGTGCTTTGCTGAGGGTACAAAAGGTCTCTTCCATTGCCGTTTGTTTCATCTGTACCATACCTGGCATGAGAGGCAGTGATGCCAAGTTCACCACACAAGCACAGATGCATACAGTATGTGTATCCAGTTCATGTGCATCCATGGGGATTTGTTTGTATGTGTGAAGGCTTGTCCATTTTGCCCTCTATTTTCCGATACTTGATCCATCATGCCCAGTATTCTTGAGGTAAGCTAAAAAGTCCTAATCATTTAAACTGTTTTTCATTGAAGAACAAATCAGCAAGCCTTTATTTATCACTATAACAAGAGTTACAAATGGAGTTCCATTGTGTTTATTGAAATATCATATAATAAATCCATACACTAACTCCCTCAAGAATTGTTGTTTGAAGTTTGTTGAATGTAAGTACAGCTCTAGAAGAGCATTATCAACTTGTGCCTTGCCTCATGTGAGGTAATTATTACTTTGTACATGAAGAGCTTTCCCTAGAGTGTGAGTGAGATCAATTAGAAATAATTTTAAGTGTTCCACAAGGGACAGCAAGTCTATTATGGGAAATTATCCTATTAATTTCAGAATTGCACTCTGAAGAACTATTTAAAGTATTAAGAAACAAGCAGTAAAGTAACAGTAGATTAAACAAATGTAGAGTTTCTACTGCCTATATCAGATGTGTCTATGTCTGATCCCTCAGTAGATTTTATTAGTGAAAATGCACGCTCAGATTATGCATTTAACCTTTTGTTCTTATACAGTTGGAACGTCTCAAATTTTCCCTCCCCTCAGCAGTCCTTTCTTATC
The DNA here is from genome assembly GCF_028583425.1 of Eublepharis macularius. Classification (NCBI taxonomy): domain Eukaryota; kingdom Metazoa; phylum Chordata; class Lepidosauria; order Squamata; family Eublepharidae; genus Eublepharis; species Eublepharis macularius. Next base: position 61,347,206 of record NC_072795.1, on the reverse strand, counting down.
CTGGGAATGGTTATTCTCAGGGTTTGGGGACTTATGTGGAGCAGGAGGCTGCAGAGGCAAAGGAGACAGTATCAGTCCCTCCTTCCATTAGGCAGAGCTCTGTCTTTGGAAGAGGCAGGAGGGGAAGATTACATCAGATTCACACTTCTACTGCAACTTCTCAATTTGCATGGCTAGGATCTACACAGGCCCTGCAACCCTGTGGCTAGTAGGCTGCTGAGTGGAGGAGAAAGCTTGGAAAGATCTCCAACAGTGCCTTCTACTGGTGGATTTCTGGATCCAATCCCTTGATACTAAATCAGATCTTAAAACAACATCTTCAGATTCTTATGGCTTAAACTCTACATGTAAGGTAATGGTAGAAGCCTCTAATCTCAGGCTGACTTTCAGACCCACATATCTTGACTTTGAATTTCAGTTTCTGTGTTAGGCTGTAGGCGTAACTTGGATAAAATGTTGATCCTAAGCTATATTTTATCATTTTAAGTACTTAGACTAATGAAATTACGTAAAGTCAAGTACCTGTCACTGAGGCACATGCTACAATGATTAGAGTGTCAAGATGAAATTTGGAAAATTCAGGTTCAGTCTTACTCAGATGTGAAATGCCATGTGCCAGACTTCAGACACTTTAAACAGAGGCTCTAATAAATTGAAGGTTGGTCTGTGATGCTCCTTCAGGAATTCCAAAGACCCTTGGTCCAGGTTGAGGAATTGAGGCTGCCCAAGAGAAGAGAATTAAACACCCCAGTGTTTCTTTGAGCCCGTAAGTTCTAACATCTCAAAGAACCAGAATTCACAACTCCATTACAATTCCAGTTGCCCAAGACTTCAGACTTCTCTGTCAGCTCTCAGAAGATAATACAGTGTAGCTGGAGGTGAGGCTACACAGATTGCCAGCCTTCAAGCCAAAGTCCCACTTCTTTAGAGTCTTGCTCATTTTCAGCTGGCACTTGGAAGTGCTGTTTCTCTCTTTAGTTGCTCAGTTGAATTTGGACCATTGATAACAACAACAGTTTGGACCATTGATGACAGAATTGCAGTAGGAGCTCTCCCGCATCCAGTTAGCCATTTTAGTGTTAGACCCTGGAATATGGTTACTTGGCTACCTTCTGCTATAGGCCAGTCTCTTCCAGACCTTGTTCAGAACCTGTGGTCTAGCTTGTTAGCAATTGAATCCTGACCATATTTACTTGGAAGTAAATTCCAGTATCCAGTAGGACTTGCTTCCAAATATGCATGTTAAGCATTGTAGCTTAAATGTGAGGCAGTTCTTAGCACAACAAATGATCAGCAACCAACTGGCTTTAAAAGGGTAGCATGTGGTGATTTAAGGCCAAGAGCTACATCGCACAAACATTATGTACCCATACAAACAATAAAGGGGAGAAGGAGTCTGAACAAGCTGAGTGTGAGGGTTTAGCAAACATATTCTAACTCAGCATATTTGGATACCTAGTTAAACTTTATAACATTGGAAGTATAAACTTTCAAAAGTCAAAGCTTCCTTCATTAGATCTGATGAAGGGAGCTTTGACTCTCCAGAGCTCATACCCTGGAAACCCAGTTGGTCTTTAAGGTGCTACTGGACCCAAATCTTGCTCTTCCACTACAGACCAACACATTACCCGCCTCAAACATTTAAATAGTGTGTTAGCAAACACAGCATATTAATATGGACAAAACTGGTGACATCTAAAGCTTATACTTGAAAATGTATTTTAAAAAAAATTATGCTGCTTTTCCACTCAGGGTACCTAAAAGGAGGAATAATCAAAATGTTAAAGCATTTTAAAGTATGAGAGAGAGTGTGTGTGTAAAACATTTCAACAAAATAAAAACACAAGCACGGGATATGGTGAACATCTCATTTTCCCCTTCCTCACTATTTTCTTTTTCCCCTTTCCCAGCAATCCCCATAGTCCCACATTTTCTTTCTTCCTTCTCTCCTTCCTATCAACCAACCTTTTATCTGTCCCCCCATTTTCAAATATATTTATTTACTACATTTATTCCATGCCTTTCTCTACAGTGCAGCTTACATCATCCTCTTCTCTCCCATGCAGCTTACATCATCCTCTTCCATTTTGTCTTCACAATAGAACTGTGAGGTAGATTACACTAAGAGTGTGTGATTGGCCTAAGTTCACCCAGCAAGACTCCATGCCAGAGTATGGATTTGAACTTGGTTCTCCCAGTTCCTAGTCTGAAACTCTTAACCACATGCACATGCTAATTCTGTGGGGTGGCTGCTGAGTCTGGGTAGGTCATGCAAATCACATGGTATTGTGTTGCTTGATGGTTGCTGCCAGGCCTGGCCCCAAAGAATCCTCCCTCAGACTCTAAAACAGTAAACAGATTCTAAAGCATTGCAATAAAGGGGCTGCTCCCCACCCCCTTGCTTTTACTGACAAAAACCAAGCCTGGAACGCTGACAAAACTCTTGTGGTTTCTTAGCAATGGCCAATGAGGGCATCAGTTTCTTAAAGCTACAAGTTATCCTTTTATCCTTTGGGGGGGTTGTTAACCCCTAATTTATTGGGGGGAGGGGGCGGTCAGATTTTTCTGCAAGCCTGAGGCATTTCTCAGGTTTGAGAAAGATCTATCTTGTCGTTATGACTCCAGCCTCCAGATTTAAGTATCCACAGTTATGGCCAAGTTAAGAATTAGATATATTGATAGATACATACACATAAACAGGAAGGGAAGGTCACTGAGGGAACGCCAAACAAAACAACAAAGTCTTCACCCGCTAGTGGAAGACTGTGATAGAGGGGGACAAAGGAATCTCCCTGCAGAGGGAATTCTGCAGTTTTGGTGCCGTGACTGAGAAGGCTAGATGATGGTACTACTACTATTTCTTTCTCATTGCAACCCAAGTTGGATTACAAGTATTATTAAAAAAATCTTTCAGTCTGTCAGCAAGCAAAGTAGAAGATATGAGAACTTTTGAATCTTACAACAAAGATTCCTAGTAAAACAGCCTAATGCATTTGGGCTGGAATTGTCGAACAGAGGAAAAACTGTAACAGTGCATGGAAACATATCTTTTTAAGGCAACAACTTAATCAGTGCAGAAAATACTTTATCCCTAATAAATCATCTCCTGAGCTGAACCGTTACCCTACAGCTTTGCTCCTTCTACAAGAATGCTGTCCTGAACAGTTCCGTTTTGCAGGATGCCACCTATCTAAACTCAGGTGGCAGAGGAACCCAAAGCATGGCTTCCATAAATGGCCCTAGTAGTTAGTTGGGTTCATATTGGAGTAGGCAGGCAGTCCTTCAGGTTTGCAAGCCTCAAGTTATATAAGGCTTTAAAGGTTAATACCAGCACCTTGAATTGAACCTGGAAACAAATTGGGAGCCAGTGTAAGTGGAACAAAACTGGAGTGGTATAGTCTGTACGACTCACTTGAGTGAGCATTTGGTCTGCAGCCTTCTGTGCCAATTGTAGCTTCTGAACATTTTTCAAGGGCAGTCTCATACAGAGTGCATTGCAGTAATCTAATCTAGATGTTACTAAAGCATGGCTGCAGCTGGCTCACCAATAAAAAAACTGTTGAAAGGTGCCTCTGACCATCACCACCACATGCTTATACAACCGGAGTCTCAGGTCCAGGAGCACCCCTAAGCTATGGACCTGCTCCTTTAGAGGAAGTGCAGTTCTATCGAGAACAAGAGACTCCTCACTTTCTGGAACAATCCTTATTCCTACCAATAGCATTTTTGTTTTGTTGAGATTAAATTTTAGCCTGTTAACCTTTACCCATTCCAAACTGCCTCTTGGGAACAGTTAATAATTACCACAGCCTCCCTGGAATCTGCTGGAAGTGTGAGATACAGCCAAGTATAATCTGTACATGGATGATAGTCTAGACCGAATCTCTGTGTGACCTCTCCCAGATATCTTCATACGAGTCTTAAAAAGTATGGGGAGGCAAGATGGAACTTTGCAGGATCCTGTAAGCCAGGGCCAAGGGCCAGTCAGTAAGCTCTCAGACCACCTTCTAGAACCTACCTTCCAGGTAGGACTGAAACTACAACAGAACTATGCATTCCAGTTCCAACCCTGAAAGGTGATCCAAAAAGATACTATGAGCTATCAAAAGCCATTTCGAAATGTTGTTTGTGTCTACTGTATGTGCAGGAATTGTCACTATCAAACATTGTATTATATTATCTTAGATATAAATCTTCATACTACCACATACTAAAGCCTTGACTTAAAAAGCATTTTATTCATAGCAAAAGAGCAAATTTTTCTTAGCATTTTTTTTAGTGCTCCCCAGAATTTCCATTTTCTCAGTCGGAAAAAGGAAAATAAGATTGTTTTCAAACCATGTTTTTCCCCTCAAAAATTTGTGTATTTTTCTGGTCCTTCAATCTCTATCAGTAAACAGCTTTCAGTGAAATACAGTGAAATCCATACATTTATTTATTTATTTATTTTATATTTCAATTTATAAACCATCCATCCTCAGGGGCTCTGGGTGGTGAACAAGTTAAAATCAATAAAAACAAGAAAACAACCATTCTAAAATCAACATACAATAAACAATAATGAAATAAAGTAACCAGATACATTAAGGTGCAATGGTGGGGAGAACCCCCCCACCCCAAAGGTGGGAGGCCGACATGGCACCGCCCCCTTCAGCCACCGAACGCCTGGCGGAACAGCTCTGTCTTGCAGGCCGGCAGAACGATTAATATGTCCCGCTGGGCCCGTGTCTCCATTGACAGAGCGTTCCACCAGGCTGGGGCCAGGACTGAAAAGGCCATGGCCCCAGCATCTTAATAGCATCTTAAATTGTTAGTTTAGGACACAGGCCTGTGAGTGAAGCCAGGATTCAAATCTCCCACTATGATCTTGGGCCAGTCATACTTCACACTGTTTCTTCCCAGGTGTCCTCACAGGTTATTGTGAATGTAAAATTGAGGAGGTGAGAACCTTGTGTGCCACCTTATGTTCTTTTGAGGAAGGGATGGATGCAGATATAATAGACCAGCACCAGAGCCTGTTGTGACATAATACAACAGACTCTAGCATTGGGGGCCAGGCCGAGCCAAGCCGCCCATGCTGCAGTGGGCTGACAGACCGCCTCACAGTGGGCCAATGGGCCAGGCAGCCCTGCATCACAGTGGACTGCTGAGCTGGGCAGCCCCACACTGCAGTGGGCTGCCCAGAAGCCCCAAGGTAGTGGGAAGCCCAGGCGGCACAGTACCATGTCTTCCTATCGCTGGACTGGAGCTTCCCAGTCCTCTGAAAGCCCCAAGGCAGTGGGAAGGCCCAGAACCATGGCACCGGGCCTTCCCGTAGCTGCGCTGGGCCTTTCGGAGTCTCTGGAGGCCCAAGGAGACTGTGGGGAGGCAAACTGTTTTGCCTTCTTATCCCCATGTACTGTGCCTGTGCAGTGTTAAGAAGTGAGTCGCCAGCAACACGATTTGCCTTTTATGTTTAAGGATGCATAACTTCTTAATTGGGGGTTGGTCTAGTGAAAAATAATAGGGGGCTGTTCCCTTATGTTTATTTACTTCATTTATACCTGGCCCAGTGGGGACCCAAAGTGGTTTACATCGTTCTCTCTTCCATTTTGCACACTACAGTGTAAACAATCCACTATAGGTTTGCCTCCTTTTCATATTGCTTCTATAGTAGTAAAGTACACAATGCTGCTTTCTGTGCTACTGATAGCTACCATCATAGCTGTGCAGTACTGAAGGGAAAAACTGAAGTTTGAACACTTCAGATAATTGAATTGTTGTGGCAAATACAAGTATGGCCTGTCATTTTAAAAGTTTGGAGGATGTATGGGGACTAGGATATGTATGCATGTGCATTCAGACCAATGTGTAATGAATTAGAGGAGGGAGAAAAGGAGTGGTAGAATGAATGGAAAGAAAGGAAAGTAAATCTGATGGACTGGTGGTGAGAATGATACAAATGACAACAGCATTAAAAGACCAGTTCTGCAGCAGATCACAGCACATTAGTGGAAACTTAAAACAAAAGAAGAAAAGTGAGTTTTTTAGAAATTCTAAAAGGCAGAAATGTTAAGTTGAACTTCCCCTTTGTCCTAAAACAAAGAAGCAAACTTTTGAATACTGCCTTATTTAAGTACAACTATACTACACAGATTTTATTTGTTCAGCGTTTCTAATTTTCTTGCATTTGCTGTCATTTTTTCTAGAGCTTTCAAAGCAAGATTCACCATGGCCACAGAGATTGGCTCGCCACCACGGTTTTTCCATATGCCAAGGTTCCAGCACCAGGCACCTCGGCAGCTGTTCTATAAAAGGCCTGATTTTGCTCAGCAGCAGGCAATGCAACAGCTCACCTTTGATGGGAAACGTATGAGAAAAGCTGTGAATCGAAAAACTATAGATTACAATCCTTCTGTAATCAAATATTTGGAGGTATGCTTATTATAAATAAGCATATTGAGTTATTACTTTAGAGTCCAGAGGTCTACATATGCATTTAACTGTTTCGTCTTGTTCTTCCAAATGTTACTGGTTTAAAAAAATCATGACATTCATTAGACTTTTGAGAAAAATGGTATTCATTGTTTAATGTTAGATTTTAGATTAACTTTGGGGAAAAATAAACCCATGTTCCTAGCTAATAGATATTTTGCTAAATGTTGTGTGGATCCCCTTGGCTCCACCTCCCCCTATTTCTGGGATTGGAAAAAAGTCTCAACTTGAACTGCTAATGCTGGTACTTGCTGTGGGGAAAGTAAGGGAATGCGCTACCAGGTCAGAGCCATTTATTACACACCACATAAATATTTCACAGAAAAAATACCATGGGAAAGAAGAGAAGGGCATGTTTATTTGGGTTTGCTGCAAGAGTAGTGTAGGAGCTTTTCACCTCAGCCTTCTTGAAGCAAGGAAAATGGGAAGACCTGGGAGTATTGTGCTTTGTCTTACAAGTGAAAAGCTAAGACCAGTTTTCACTAATGGGATTAGAAAAATTAATGGGATAGAGCAATATTTAACTGGTCTTTCCTGAAAGCTGTAAGGTAGGGTCTCATTTACTCAAAGCCTAGATCAGGATCAGTGAAAAGTTTTAAAGAGGAAAGAATGAATAGGTCTCTGGGGTCTCTGTATTTCACCTTTGTGCTGCTTGTAAGTAAAAAGTTAACAGATGTTCCTTCCATCCTTTCACATTATCTGGAAAATGAAGTAATTTTTTTGAGGAACGTTATAGGTACATTTGTTTCTTCAAAACTAGCTAGAATTGCATAATTATTAATCAGAAAGGGTTTTTTTCTTCTTTCCAGAACAGAGTATGGCAGAGAGACCAACGAGATATGCGGGCAATTCAGCCTGATGGAGGATATTATAATGATGTGAGTATGCATTTTTTTGTCGAAGTTCAGTGGGCACTTAAGCATACTTTCTGACAGGCTGAAAAATTTAATATAAACTGCAATTCTCCCTTTATCTGTGCAAGATATGGATAGTTAAATTGATCATCTATTTACCCCTTGGTGAACTGAAGTATCTTCAACTTGTGAAACAAGGTGTTTGGATCCAAGCCCTGCTATAGAGTATTTAGAATCAGGATAATGTTTTGTGTGCTTGAGATCCAAAGATACAATGTACAGCCTCCACAAAATTTGGTCTTAATTGTCTTGCTTCTTTGGGAGCAAAGTCCTGCAAATCAATTCATTGTGCATTAATAAAATTACCCTTTTTTTCTTCCAGCTGGTCCCACCTATAGGAATGTTGAACAATCCTATGAATGCTGTAACAACAAAATTCGTCAGGACATCTACCAATAAAGTTAAATGTCCAGTATTCGTTGTTAGGGTAAGTATGGTATTAAAATGTGCATGGTATTGAATATCTCAGTAATAACTTTCCTAAAACTGGTTTTATGTGACCCAGTGCTTTCACTGTATCACTCAAAGTGGTCAGAACATAAATGTGACAGTGCTGAAAGCACTGGGAGGTCATAGGACAAAAGAGAAGACCAGCATGTGTGGGGCAGTGGTGTTTATGATACATCAGAAGGAACATATGGAAGACTGAAGAATTCAGTTATTCTGTAGAAAAATTACAAGTTGTTCATCCCTACATTAAAATCTGCATTTGTGATAGACTAGCAAATTATGCTCTGACAAATTATTAATTCACATTTACTCTTGTAGTGGACTCCTGAAGGGAGGCGCTTGGTCACTGGTGCTTCTAGTGGAGAGTTCACCTTATGGAATGGGCTTACTTTCAACTTTGAAACAATATTACAGGTAAATGTAGACAATAAACCTGGAAATTTGTAGCTGTTTTACTAGTTTCTGCTTTCTGATCATATCAAGAAACTGAGAGGAGTATTGGAAACGAAAATATGTTCAGGCTTTGGACCTCTTGACTTTGGTTGTTGAGGTTTTGAGCAGTTCACTTAGTCTTGTGAATTCTTTTGCCTTTACTATGAAACAGTCCTCCTCACAAAACAATTGGTGTTCATAAAATCCCATTTGTAGACCAATCTCTAATTCATTTCTAAGTAACATAATCCATCATACACCGAAGCTGATAATAGTCTCTGTCAAAAGAATTTGTTGATTTACAGTAGTTAGCATTTTCTTTCTTGATTTTTTTCTACCTTACTGTTCAGAGTTTTTCATTTCAGTGGATAGACTGTACTTGAACCATTTGAATTTGTTAACTAGAAATCTCTTTTTCTGTCTTGCAGGCTCACGACAGCCCAGTAAGGGCTATGACTTGGTCACACAATGATATGTGGATGTTGACAGCAGACCATGGAGGATATGTGAAGTACTGGCAGTCCAACATGAACAACGTCAAGATGTTCCAGGCACATAAGGAGGCGATTAGAGAGGCCAGGTTTATACACAATATACCATTTTCTGTAGTTCCTATTTCCATGATTAGACTGCTCTATAAGTGTATTCTGGATGCAGGCATACATGGGTGCTGTCAGATTCTGGGAAATGTCCTGCATCATATAAGCATATTTTCTTTTGTTTCCACAATTTCATGGATTTGCTGGCATTTCTCTGAAATAGTGTTGTCCCAGTATCTGCCTCTGCAATATGTTAGAGATGTATTTGTCTGCCGCATTTTGCACTGGTATTGGTTTCTTTTATATATGGTTGCAATGTGTATCAGTTATTCTTTTTTATGCTCACTGTGTAAGATGACAATTTCATTCCAAATAAAGAATTCAGTATTTAATAATATAATTGAATAAATATAATCCAGAAATAAAACAGCTGCATAGTTCTCACAACATAAGAAACTAAATAAAGTGAAGAACTGCTTGGCTTGGGGAGGCCAAGAAGTCCAGTAGTGTGAAGGAGCCACACAGATTTCCACATCCAGAAGTCATGCTTAATGTTGAATGGGTTCTTCAGTTACAGAATCTGATGATATGACTTTAGGATATCTTCATGGTTCAGTGTTGAGTCTCCAATTGTGTAATTGTAAATATAAAAATGAAGTGATACTCCCTCGCTAAGATGTATGTGAAGAATGTTAATATTCTTTTAGCAAAGGATGTATATAGAAAAATATTACTTGATTAAAGTGTGCCTGAAGAGGAGCTTCAAATCCGAATTAAACATACAGCAGTGTTTCCTCAGTTTTTGGTCCCACGTATTGGAAAGAAGATTAACTACCACAGAAGCATTTTCCATTCAATTTGCCATTTTCCCTCATGATTCAGGGTTTTCCTGACAAAGCTTTCAAGACGTGTTTTTACTGGTTATATAGGTTTACAGTGTTGTAACTGTGTACTGGATTTCTCCAAACTAAGTTCTTGTCACATATAAAGATCCTGGAGTTTCAGGGGGACTACAGCTGAACAGAAATTTCCTTGGTTCTTCAGTGCATCGAAAAGGAAGTCCATCCATAACTGGAGAAGGTCCAACCAAAGTATAATTATAGCTGCTGTCATATCAACCCTCCATATTTTATGAGGAGCTTCACAACTTCTGAAGCCTCTCCCATGGTGCTTGTATTTCATGGGAATAGCAACTCTTCTTTCATGACCCTTTTTTGGATATGTAGGCCATAATTAATTTTTTAAAATCAACTACTTTTAGCTGCTCCCTACTTTCCCTATGAGTTTTTGCTTCTCTTATTACAAGAAGTCTGTGGATGAAGAAGACTCTAATATGAACTGTCAGGGACTATTATTTCCATACTCTCTTTCAAAACACATACAAGTCTTGATCTTTGTCAATTTCACATTTGTACAGATATTGCAGAGAAGGTGTAGATGTATGCAACCATAGGTGGAACAGGGCAAAGGCGGAGTTCTGCTGAAATGGTCTCCATTTGGTTGGGGAACAAAATGCAGAAATAAGTACGTAACAGAATTCAAATGGACTCGGCTATGCAAACACCTTTGAATGAAGTATAACTTTCCTTGGCAGGATATGTTCAGATGCCTCCATCAATTTATTAACACTTAAGTTAAATTTTGCCCTGTCTGAGAAGTTTAGATAATCTGTTAAAATGCTGACTTCTTTCCCCTGCTGTGTGTCTTCATGTAACAGTTTCTCACCCACGGATAATAAATTTGCTACATGCTCTGATGACGGCACTGTTAGAATCTGGGACTTTCTACGTTGCCATGAGGAGAGAATTCTTCGAGGTATGTGTACAAAAAGTACTCATTGGGATATGTCAAAGGTTGTCAAAAAGGGGAAATTCTTTGTAACTACTTACATTAGCTAAACCCCTCTCCACTTCTGGCATTCCTGCCTTAATTCTTCAAGCAACTCTGTCACAAAGATTTCAGATATTCAGATGTTGATGATTAGTGTTTATGACCTATTTACATTACTTGTAGTATTGGAGCAATGTATTTTCCTACTCCTTAGAACTGATAAACATCTGCGTATGAAGGCAAACCAAATGCCAAGTCTCACATTCTCATTCCAGTATATTACAGCTGCAACAAGTTGGGGTAGAAACACTTACTCAAGCAGAATGGGCTCCCCCTCATAAAGTAATGTTTAAGCTGTTTGTTTTCATTTTTAAAAATACAAGTTAGATTATACATTGTCTTCTATGTTTTTGTTCTGCCCTTCTTCCAAGGAACTCATATATGGTTTTCCATACTACTGTTCTTATATATAGCTTTTCAGCAAGGAAATACTAGTAACCACCACATAAATACATCATACTTTTTGTATCTTGACTTGCCCAATTTGTGCAATCACTATACAAGTTTAGGAGTAATGTCAACATCCATTAATATCTATATATTTTTATCCTACTTTTCTCCAGATGAAGGACTCAGAGTAGCTTAGAAGTAAAAGATACAGAAACAATAAAAATTTAAAAAAGAATAAACAACCCAACAGGGCTTGAATCTGACCTAAAGTAGGTAAGCCATGAGGATGTGCTGGGCTAGTGCTGGTTCTGCCAGCCTCTCTCAGCACAGGACTGCAGGGTTCATACATTTAGTGAAGTCCAAGCTTTTAGTTACCTGCAAAGAAAGAAAGAAAAGAAAAAAAACTGGATCATATGTCCACAGTTACAAACCTTCGCCTAGTGGCATCTCTTGCCACAACTTAGGCAAAATACATCTCCTATGAAGATAGTTCTTAGAACATATTTTTAGACTTAAGAAGAATGTATAAAATAAAGCAAAAAAAGGGTCGTGGCAACACTGTTCTTGTTTTCATAACATCACATTGGAGTAAGCATTGAATTAATTTTCATGGAATTGTATTTGAAATAGAACTCTCAGTCTAGCATTGTAGCCTGATGTGACCTTTTTTAAATACAGAAGGTTCTGAAAAAACTCTCTTGTTTGGGGTTTGATTCTTGATGTTGCTTCACCAAATAGCTTAGCTGCAAAGTACTAAACTTAATGGTTTTGTTTAGGCTTCCTGAAAGTACCTCCCACGTTTATTTTGGACAATAGAAACTGTTTCTGAGCAGTGCTACAGCTACAGACCCTCAACATATTTAAGCTTCTTTATTTTGGCTGGAAAATACTATACACACACTTGATAAAATCCAGGCATTGAGCTGTGGTTTTCTCTCTACTCACCATGCATGCACTGCCTTCATTTAGAGTAAAAAGCTGAAGCAGAGGATATACTTGTGCTACTCAGTTACTATTCTATCAAATAATGCTTTTTTACTTGAAAACTTTGGGGAAGTATACAAAGGAAATTATACAAATGGGTTTCTTTAATTGGCATTTGAGCTTGTATTCATTCTGTTATAAATTGAATTACAAATGGTCTCTAATAGTTAATCTGATGCTTGTTTACTCGGAATTAAACCCGTAACATCACCAAAGCGAATAGGGGTTGTATCTTATTAAAGGTTTTCTACTGGAAACGAATCATTCTCTGCCCAGTAGCTCCTGATGAGCCCTCTGAATTGGTATTGCTGAGAGCTGAAGTAGTTTCAGGCAAGCCAAATAGGCAGTGAGGAGGGGGAGTGAGATTGCCACCCTTTTTTGTCAGTGGAATGTCACTAGCGGCTTTTTTTCAGGGGATACGGAGTTCCGGAACCTCTTGAAAATGGTCACATGGCTGGTGGCCCCGCCCCCTGATCTCCAGACAGAGGGGAGTTGAGATTGACCTCTCTGAGGGCAACCCACTGAGTTCCACCACCTCTTTTCCCAGAAAAAAAGCCCTGGTCACTAGTATTCAACTGTTGGATTAGATGCTTTTCATTTTCTGTTACATGCGATTTCTCTTACTATCTTTTTGACTTCTTAGAAGTTACTTATGTTAGTAGGCTTAAATTCCATCAAGTCATGTTAGATCATACTGATAACTATTTTTGCTTAAGGAAGAAAACTTGTAATAAAAAAATCCCTGGGTTATTGCAGCTGACTCATATTTCAGTTAGGATAGCAGATACATAGATATTGCAACCTTAGGATCCTTTGCTATTGCTAATTTAGGGGTTGATAGACTGATTAACAAAAATATACATCATTTTTGGACATTTTTATCTTGTTGCTGAAACTTACAAATCTTGGTATAGGCATTTAATTCAGAGCATTCAGACCTTTTAAAGACTGTTTAGGAATGTTTATGGGACCACTTTGTTAATGCCTTCAAACATGATCTTCCATCATTCCAACACCTTGAAAAACATATTTTTAACACAGGTGTTATAAGTAAACATATAACTAATTATGGATAACAAGTCTTAGTAGGAGGGAAGACTCAACCAGACACACACACAGCTCTGCTCCATCTAGCTCTCTTTATGTAAATTCAGTGGCCAGTAGTGATGTCCTGTGGCAGACCCATTTTCCAAATACTTTAGCTAATATTTAAGACACTGAAGTTCACCATTGTGCATTTTAGTGTTTATAATCCAAGGTTTTTTTTAATTCCTTCCCTTGCAGAATACAGAATTCTCCAATATTCATTATTAAAAAATTATTCTAAACCTTTTCACATCAACTTTGAAGAACTGTTAACATTATGAAAACAGCTTAGAAAAATCAGTTGTTTCATCTTGCTTATAAATTTGGGAAATCTGCAGAAGTATGCCCCTTGTGTAGGATCTTAAGCAAGCATTTGGATGGGGGATTATGTCAATGCTCCCTTACCAGTGCAGCACTCTGTGCTACATCTCACACCATTTGCTATGGGGCAGCTTTATGAGGGGGCACAGGGAAAAGAAGAGAAGGTGGCAAAGATCTCTTCCACAAAATTGCTTTCCAGTATATGAATCTCTTATTGCTGTTGACTTAAAGCAGCGGTCTTCAAACTGTATACTGGAAATGTTGGAGTTTCTCAATTCAAAGATCAGTAGTAGTAGACAAACTTTCATGAAAGATAGCTTATCTGCTACTAGCTCCTCATCTTCCCCATCTTTCTCCCCATCTTCCCCCCATCCTCAGTGATTGAGGATGAAGTTTTCAATTTATATGGGGTAAGGCCCCAAAGGCCTTGCCAGCACCTTGCATGAACTGAATTTGTGCATTAGTACGCTTCTCAGAATTCTCTGCCACGTGCATTGGCCTCTCAGGAAACCAGCTGGTATGAGATGAGTTTCTTGAAGCTAAAAAAACTTGAAAATCATTGACAAGTTGTCTAGGGTAACATTCTTGAAAGTGGAGTGTGGCTTAAAGTCATGAACTTGTTTTGCATGCAGAAGGTCCCGGGTTCAGTTCATTATATCTTCAGCTAAAGGCAATCAGATAACAGGTGTTAGTACAGACATTTATCTAGCTGAGAGCATGTGGAGTTTGTTTCCAGTAAACAATACTGAGCTGGAAGGACTGATGATCAGACTTGGTATAAGACCTGAAAAATACTTCCTGCAAGGCCTATATTTGAAGAATCATAAATTGCACAAATCATATTGAGATATGGAATGATATTCCTATCATTTGTGCCCTCTGTATGATGTTTTACCCAGAGAACTTAGAAAAAAGTAAATATGAGAATCCTTGAATTCTTAGTCTCATTCTGTCTGCAGCTGATATGAATTCTGAGACACTCTCTTAAATATGTAACCTAGCAACACACATTATTTTTGCTTTTAGTGTTATCCGAACTCTGAAATGCTATTCAGTGAAATTGTTCTGAGTGGGTAATAATTTTGAAACGTGGGCTGTCTTCAACATAAAATATAATTTCTGTGCTCCTGTTTTTTAGTTAAAAATCGCCTGTGCTTGGCATGACTCAAGGGCTGTTAGTTTGAATTTGAGGTGAAAAATTCTCTCAACTTCCAGAGCAGAGGATGAGCATGGAGCATTATAGGCTACCGGTAGCAAATTGGCCACATCAGTTGACTGGAGAACACAGAGAATTGTCAATTGAAAAAAGAATTTCCTCTGATATAATAGGGTGCCAAGCAACCTTGAGTAGGTCTTCTGCCTGGTGTTAAGGAATCATTTTGTGGCTCCAGTTCTTTGGCTAGGTACCACCCTGCATCCAATTTGCCCTTTTAAGGAATCATGAAACAAACTTCACAACTTCAGTCTGTGGAATATTTGAACTGTTTCTGAGCTGGGCATGATACTGATTTGATGTGTAGCCGTAGCCTACATTTGAAAGTTGAGGCAGCAGGTTGTGACCAGTTTAACATATAGCATTGTTCTGTGCATTTGAACCTATTGATGAGATAATGATGTGACTGCTGAACCAGGACTGTGCTTCAGAAGTAGTTCTTGTCTCTGGTAGGAAATTTGCAGAGTGGTGATGGAAAATATAATTTTGTTGGGATCTTTTGAATGGAATCGGAACCCTCTTTTCTTAGCCACTCAAGCTTACAGTCTTGAGTACTACTTAATTCCCAGGAATGAAAGAGCAGTTGCCGTTGCCCTCCCCCAAGCTTTTCCTTTTAAACTTTGGTTCTGACAGCTTATGTCTCAACCGTAGGAGGCCACATGATCCCTAGAAATCCTTTTTCAGCCTTGAAGAGGCTGCAGTGAGAAGTGGATGCATAAAAGACCTGGCTGCTATTTTTGATGCCTGGCTTCCAGGATGGATACTGTTTGAAGATTTTTATCATGGTAATTGAGTTCTGAAGTCTCATTATTTGCCTATAAACTCTCATTAACAATTTCCTCAGCTGCAGTGATGTCCTGGAATGTTCACAAACATTCTTACTGTGAACAAAGAACTGGGGTGGAGGGCTTGTACTGGAAAAGGGATGTAGAGTGGTAAGGAGATTACATTTTCATAATACCCCTCTGCTTCCACAAGTGTTTGTGTCTCTTCAGTCTGGTTATTTTCTGTTATCTCTTTAATCTTGGCTACTAAAAACCACTTTGAAGTGTCTTGTCCGGCATCTGCAAGATGTTCAGTCTTGGGCTTTAGTGAGTCTCAGTGGAACAGAATTCCATAATTGAGGCTTAGCACCGAGTGTGCTTCTCTGTGTTTCCTTGCACACTTGGTTGGATGCATAAATAATGTACTTATGAGTATTCAGGTAGACCTTGAAGGGCATGGTGAAACATGTGAGGGGAGTCTTAGATCTCTTGGGACCAGGCCAGTTAGGATTTATCTATAAGAATCCACACCCTGAATTAAGCTTGGAAGATAATTTGTAGCAAATGCAGACACTGGGAGTGCTGCTGTCACATAGGTTCGGCCTACCCTTTCAGAAATCTGATTGCAACTATCTATACCAGCTGAAGTCTCTGGCCAGCGATTAAAGGTAACCCCACATATAGAGCCAGTTTGGTGTAGTGGTTAAGAGCACGGGACTCTAATCTGGAGAGCCGGGTTTGATTCCCCACTCCTCCACTTGAAGCCAGCTGGGTGACCTTGGGTCAGTCACAGCTCTCTCAGAGCTCTCTCAGCCTTACCCACCTCACAGGGTGATTGTCGTGAGGATAATAATAACACACTGTAAACCGCTCTGAGTGG
The DNA here is from genome assembly GCF_028583425.1 of Eublepharis macularius. Lineage (NCBI taxonomy): Eukaryota > Metazoa > Chordata > Lepidosauria > Squamata > Eublepharidae > Eublepharis > Eublepharis macularius. The sequence continues at coordinate 61,330,869 of NC_072795.1, read as the reverse complement.
GTGTTAAGTTGTCCTGAAGGGCGGTATATAAATCAAATGTTATTATATAAATCTATTATTATTATTATTATTATTATTATTATTATTATTATTAGTGCATTAAATTAGTCTAGCCCTTGAAGTTACATACATATAAATTAGAGTTGGTAAATCTATATGTTGGGTATGCCATAGTGTTTTCACCATGTAAAGACAGTGTTGTGTAGTGGTTACAGTGTCAGATAGGATGTGGGAGATCCAGGTTCAGATCTTCACTCTGCCATAGAAGTTGGGTGACTTTGGGTCACACATTCTCAGTCTGACTTACCTCACAGGGTGGTTCTGAAGATAAAACGGAAGAGAGGAATTCAGTAAATACACATTGAAAGCCCCGTGGCACAGAGTAGTAAGCTGCAGTACTGCAGTCCAAGCTTTGCTCATGACCTGAGTTCGATCCTGGTAGAAGCCGAGTTCAGGTATCTGGCTCAAGGTTGACTCAGTCTTCCATCCTTCCGAGGTCGGTAAAATGAGTATCCAGTTTCCTGGGGGTAAAGTGTAGATAACTGGGGAAGGCAATGGCAAGCCACCCTGTAAAAAGTCTGCCAAGAAAACGTCATGATGCAACATCCCCCCATGGGTCAGTAATGACTCGGTTCTTGCACAGGGGACTACCTTTACCTTACCTAAATACACGTTGAAAGACTAGAAGCATATCGACAAAATTAGGAAAAATCCCATAAGAATACAACCAATAAATCACCATAAGACGTGTCCCAAAACCCAGCCAATTTGCAAGGTCTGCCACATCATCAAGTCTCAGTTTTAGTCCACAGTCAAACACTGGAAGAGAGCAGAGACAATTAGACCCAGGGCAGGTGAAAGAAGATGAGAGTAAGATCTGGGTATTATCAACATACTAATTCCATCAAATGCCATGCCACTGTGTGATCTTACCCAGCATCTTAATATATATACCGAGTAGGAAAGAAGGCAAAATGGCACCATGAGGAATCCCACACAGAACATTCTAAAGTGATAAAGGTCCATAACCATCCTACAGTATCATCCTATTAAGAATTTGAAAGTATATGGGGGTTTGGCGTAGGGGTGTGCGCTTCAGGAATCTGATTCGGGTAAAATACCCAAATCGAACCCGATCCAGAAAGCTTTGGGGTTTCCGATTCAGAAACTCAAAACATTAAGCTTCGGGTCAATTTAAATGCCCGTTTCCCTGCATTTAAACCCCTGAATCAGTTGCTTGTCGGGGGCTTCCCCAACAGGCGGCTGAGTACCGGTGCCGCTGTCGGGGCCAGGGAACTCCTTGGCCCCATCATCAGCGGGCAAAGGAGGAGGCGGGAATGCAGGCATAAGCCTGGACGTCCCCGCTGGGTGCTCCATTTGCCCGCCGGTCTCGGGGCCGAGGAACTCCTCGGCCCCAACACTGGCAGGCGAAGGAGGTGGTGGGGATGCAGGCATAAGCTTGCAAGTCCCCACCGGGCACTCTTTTCGCCCGCCCATCTCGGGGCCGAGGAACTCCTCGGCCCCAACGCCGGCAGGTGAAGGAGGTGGTGGGGATGCAGGCATAAGCCTGCATCTCAGCAGAGCAAAGGTAAGTGGGGGGGGGCTGAGTGTTGTGTGGTTTTTAAAGGGCCCTGCTGCTTGCAAGGGGCAGGACAGGGCCCTTTAAACTATCAGCTGGCAGGTAGCAGGGGGGAATTTCCCCCGCCACCTGCCAGCTGATAGGGAGGGGGGCTGTGGGGGGGTTTCACTTTGGAATGCTCCAAATCTTTACAGAGCATTCTGAAGTGATTAAAATGCCCGAATCCGAAGTGGCTTGCCACTTCGGATTTTGGGTATTTCAGGAAATCCGAATATTTTCAGCGTGCACACCCCTGGTTTGGAGTGTGTGTTGTGTGTATATGTTATCTATTTTCCATGAATAAGAGCAATTTGCTCAAAATTCAATGGAAGCTAGAATTGCTTCAGTAGATCTCTGTATACCATAGGAGTGACCTGTTAATAGTTTACCCTGTACAGCTGTTTTGGAATGTAAAAACATTCGAGTGGTTAATTTGGAAGCCATTTGCATGACTTCATGGTTGGCATAAAAAATGTAATGGTTATCAAAGCACAAGTTAATCAGAATCCAGTCCAGTTCAAGAACATTTAAAAATCGCTGAACTATATCTTGTGCATATAAATTAGTTCTTTTAAATTCTTCTAGGCATAAGATTATTCATTCTCTCTTGAGTGTTACATTTGTTGTTAGACTAATTGTAAAGACCATGAGAGAGAGAGAGAGAGAGAGAGAGAGAGAGAGAGAGAGAGAGAGTAGTATGTGAATGAAAATTGATTGAAATGAATTTTTGATGCAATGCTAGTTATAATTATCACAAAATGGGGACATTTATACCTGTCACCTGATCAAAGAAATCTTAGTGGATTAATTGTATAACCTTTAATCGATTAATTGATAAGATTTGCATGTGAAAAGGGCATGATTCTGAAGGAAGATATACCCCAGCTTCTTTGTTTAGATGATGTGTCATATTCCTGGTAACTAGGTTTTCTAAAAGTACTTTTATTAAAAATAAGTTTTTAAAAACTCTGCTTGGTCATTCTGGGGCATTTTAAAAAATTTATCCAACTGGCCTACCATTCCAGTCCTAGAAATTTGGCACTCCATAGCTGCTAATACCATTTATGGGGGAATAAACTGTATTTTAAAACCTTGACATTAACAGGTGAAGTTATTTTCGCAGTTAGAATAAAGATATTATCTTCAGCTACAACTAGCACATTTCATACAGAGAGAACTAAAGTTCTTAGTAAAACTTTATCTTGTTGAATTACTTATTTTGGTCTAAAGAAAAGAGATTATTTTGATTCCTGTTGTACTGGCAGCGGTGGTAACAGTCTGTGGTCTTTTCTGCATTGGGCTTTTTCATCAGTTCTGGTTCCATACTGCATCGATTTCTCACCAGAGTTCTGCACGAGCAATCAAAATACCCCTATTTAGTCTCCAGACTGCTTCCCAGAATTTTTTGCATTCTGCATCGAGAAAGGTTGCATCTGCTGCAGAATCTTTCCCCAGCTTTTCTGCGGCTTTTCTCCCTTCACACATACCTCAATTTTTTTCCCCAGGGAAGTCAAACAGGGCTCTTTTGAAGTGCAGAATGCTTTCTTCGGTGTGAGGCCTGGCCCTGGCCTTGCCTTTCACCCTCCCCTTTATTTCCTTGCATCCTGATCAGTTCAACTGCAACTAATCTAGTTTTTTTCTGATTTAAAACAAAAATTAAATAGCAATGCTGGTGCCTTGAAGAAAAAAACCTTGCAGCTGCTGGGGCAGGGGCGGGGAGGAGAACACTACAATATACAAAACACAAAAACTCTGCAGAGAGCCCATAATTCCACTTGATATTTTAAAGCTTTCTTCTGCGTTTCTTATAATTTTTAGTCCATTCTTTTTTGGCAGTTAAAAAAAATTAAACAGCAACATTGCAATCTTGGGGCTATTAAAAAACTGATGAGTTCTCAGTCAGTCAACTGACAAAAGTGATGTATTCTTCAGAAAGCCCGCAGCAGAAACGGGCCGTCTTCTAGTGCAGAAATAATAAACAGACACCACTTCAGTTCAAAAGTGTTGAAGCAGTAGGGGGCCAGAAACAATGAATAAAGCAGATCTGATCCTCGTGGGGCAAATACACAGAAAATCGAGTATAAAGTTCACCATGTGGAAGAGGCCATTGTCAGATGAAAAGTTAAAGTAAAAAAACTTCATCAAGACAACTAAGAATTGTTGCTATTAAAATAAATGCTAGATCTTTAAAAAGAAGAAAAGTTAACTAAATATAGATAATAGTCATGGTGGTGAGATTAAGAAGCAGATGGAAGGCCCCTCCATTGCCACTGTCTGAACTGTTCCAAATATCGTAACACACTATCTTTGTGGAGAAGAAATGGAATTGGGCCTGAAGAATGATAGGAAGCGGGAACAATCAGTGAGGAAGTTGGAAAGCTTGCAAAAGAGCATCTGTTAAGGTAGTAGGCCAAGGAAACCAGCAGTGCCAGTGACCTGGGAAAAATGGAGCAGAAAAGAGTGGTCCACAAGGATAAAAGCCAAAAGGAGGGATCTGAGAAGTGATTATATTTGGCCTTATGTCTCTAATGTGTTGAAAGCATTTACATTAAAAGTAGAACAGTGAACAATTATATAGAACAGTGGTTTCTAGGCTATTTTGGGTAGTCTTGGCATTCCTTGGAAGATTGTTGGGATTATTCAATGAGATTATCAGAAATTTGCGCAAACATCCCTGAGAAACAGCTTCCAGTATCTTTCCCTTCAATGTGCAACAACAGAAGGCTCAGAAGGCCTCACTGATTAGTCTATATGAAACAAGTGTGTGTTCTAGAACATGCTGCAACATACGGAACATGTTAGATTTCTTTGGCAGACCTGTCAGTGCAGAAAAGGATCTTAAGGCAGAAAACGATTGCTGTATTATTAAAGTAGGGTATACAGTGAAAATTTTGTACCAAAGAAGGCTGAGCTTTGTACCACTTTCCAAGAAAACTAAACTTTTCCAAAAATGCCCTCAATTTCTGTGTATACAAATAAAATAAATGTGGATATGCAGCAACAACATACTTTATTCTACATACTTTATTCTTAATTCCGCAGTGTGGAATTAATAATTTTTAAACGTTCAGTTTTCAAGGAGGAAAATAAATGTCTAGAGAAGTATGCATATTGCAATCTGTCTTTTGTATATGCTACACAACAGTTTTAAAGCAACTCTTACTAATAGTTATAAACATTGCTCTGAAAATTAACTTGCTCAAAATTCACTGCCAGTTTCCACATTTTGTGCTATATGATATATTTTGTATGAAAAAACCAAGAAGCTGTAAGCCCTCTCTACCCTGCTTCATTTTTTATTGTACACAGTAGATAGAGCTGTTCAGGATCACCCTTAGTGGCTGATGATTACTCCTTCACCATACTCATTTCTGTGCCATGTTTGGTGTTTTCTATTTGATTGCATTCCAGCACAAGAAATAAATGTGGTGCTGTAATGACTCCTCTGTAAACTTGAAAGTCTGTTTATAGTTCCATTAACATTCTTCAAAGGGTTATCTGAAATTGAGAAGTCTTACAGTAATTAGGATGCATAGTGATTTCTTTGAAGAACTGAACTCTGTTTAATATTTTGGTTTGATTAATTTTTTTAAAAATCGTGAATGTTGGTCATCTTTCACTTTTAAAATCACAAATAGATTCTCCTTTGCTCCAGAGTTTTTTTAAAATCCCTTTTATTGGCAGGGCTCAGTAGTCTGTGGTTGCACATCCTGGACAATCTGTAGTTCTTGTTTTTCTGCAACGTTGGTTAATTGGGGCTTTGTAGTCTAATCGTTATTGGAGGTGTCTAGATTCTGGGACTATTAGTTTATTTCATTACATTTGGAATGAAATTGAATACTAACATGAATACAACCTTCTCTCTGCCTGGAGAATTGTATCTTCTTTTCTAATATATATCATTCAAGAAGTTTTCATCCATGGCAGAAAAGCTGAAGTCCTTAAGTGCTCCATTGTATATTTTACTAGACCAATTTTGCTAATGCCTCAGAACTAGCTTTCTACATTGATAATGAATCATGGAATTATATCTGCTGAAACTCATAGTTGCTCTGCAACTAAATGTGCAGCACCAATGTATTCTTTGTGCATCTCAGTTAACTCAAGCCAAGAGCCATTATTTTCCCTGATTCTTTCCCCATTGATTACAGCAGGCAATCCTGAGTCCACAATACATCCTCTCTACACCAGTAGGTTCTGTAAAATGTATTTTGTACTTCATGCCATGTGTGTCCCTCAGCCCTCCTTCCTTTTGTGGGGAGAGTGTAGGTTCTTCTAAGAATGCTGAGAATCCCATCTGTTATTTTTAATATTTTATTCAGCCCTTCATGGTTGCAGAGGCAATTACAAACAAGTTCTTCGCCATGCAGTAGACTCTCATCATCAGAATTGATGAGCCTCATTGTACTTTGTTTCTCAGTGTCTTGAAATGACAAACCACAGATTTCATTTCGTTCTGTTTTTTCCTGTGTGAGAAACAAGTGCAATCAAGTATAAAAGATTCATAGTTTGAGTCATCTTCTAATTTCTCATAATTTTTGCATAACAGTTTCATTAGGCTTGCCTGTCTAAGAATATAAAAAGAGCCCTTCGAGATCAGATCCAGTGGTCCATTTAGTCCAACATCCTATCTCACACAGTGGCCAAACAATAATTCTTGAAGGCCAAAAACAGGGTATATAGAGATTGAGGTCTTTTTCTGATGCTGCCTGCTGGCACTGGCAATCAGAGATTTATTGCCTCTGATTGTGGGTGTTCCCTTTAGTCACCATGGCTAGTAGCCACTGATAGACCTTTCCTCCACAAATCTGTCTAATGATCCCCTTTTAAAACCATCTGTGCCTGTGACTACCACTACATCCTCCAGCAGCAAATTATGCAAATTAATCACTTGCTGTGTAAAGAAGTATTTCCTTTTGTCTGTCCTGAGTCTACTGTCCATCAGCTTTACTGGATGCCTTCAAGTTACAGTATTTTGAGAGAGGAGAAAAAGTTCTCTGTGTCCACTCTCTCTACCCATGCATAATTTTATAAACCTTTATCATGACTCCCCCCCCCCATGTCATCTGTTTTCTAAACTGAAAAAGCCAAAACTCTTCAGTCTTTCATCATAGGAAGGGTGCTCCAACCCCTTAATCATCTTGGTTGAACTGTTTGGTACTTTTTTCCCAATTCTGCAGTGTTATTTTTGAGATACAGTGTCTAGAACTTCACATAGTTTTCCAAAGTATACTTTGTGTCATAATTCCAGAATGATCAAACAGCAAAGCAAGAATGGTTTTTCCTGGACCAAGCAAGTTTAACTCATGTAGCCCATAAATATATATTCAGGAAAACTACACGTCTTTGTGCCATAGTCAATTGAAGAGGTTACAGATGAAATTCCAAATGAGCTTGCGGCATAGCTCTATACAGGGGCATTACAATATTGGCAATTTTATTTTCAGTCCATTGCTTAATAATCCCTGGTATGGAGTTTGCCTTTTTCATGCTTGCTGCAAACAGAATCAATGTTTACATTGAACTACTCATTGCAACCCCATAGAATTTCTCATTCTCCACCAGCTCAGACTCCATCAGCATATATTTAAAGTTAGGAACTTTTGTTCCAATATACATCACCTTACACTTATGTTGAACTTCATTTGCCACTCTGTGGTCCACTAATCCAATTTAGAGAAATGCTCCTAGAGCTCTTTGCAATCCATCTTGTTTTTCACCATCCTGAACAATTTGGTATCATTCTCAGACTTGACTGCTACACTAAGAGCTGCAGTTCCAGGTACAAGTTTTTCATGGGATTGAAGTCCTTATGCCTGAAATTCAAGGCATCTTGTAGTAGTGCGACATTTCACTAAGAAAAATAACATTGGTGATGTCATACTCTATATCCATCTCAAGAATAGCTCAGATCACATCATTGCTAAAAGTTTAAACTAATTTAAATGTCCTGTATTTCTACTTAAGCCATGGCAAGTTTTGTTTATTGCATTTGTGTTCTTAACAATCTGTCTGCAAAAAAATTCAGTTAACCCTGAAGCTGTTGATTGTTTCACTGGTATTTAATTTACAGAATAACTTTTATGATAAAAAGTATTTTATCCAGTACTGCTGAACATACATCTCAATGGTTTAAAGCATAAATGGTGTAGTTATTGGTTGTTCACTTATTGATAATGTATATCCCTTGGACATGTTTTGTATCCTGGGCTTTCCTTCAAACTGAATGACTGAGAGATGTGTGGTGATTTTAAGTAAGCCTGTGTTATTCCATAACATTTTATGTTGCCTTATCCCCCTTTTACAAGAGAAGAGTACTGTGTGCCTACTAAATGGAAACTGTGATCTGTAGGCTACATCTGGATAAGTCTTGTTTTAAAACATTTACAATATTACAATTACTATATCCTTGACTTCTTATCAGGGATGCAGAGTGGAATGTCTGTGGTCTCTCTGCAGTTGTGACTGTAGATGAAGGTATGTTTGTTTTCATAGGAATGTAATTAGTGATAATTGTAAATGCATTGGGTTGCACCTCTTCACCTCTTTTATGTTCTCTCTGAAACAGTAATGTTTTTGAAGTGCAAACTTTGTTCATGATTTACATGGTTTGCTGTGAATTAGAAGAAATGCCACCAAGGGGAAGGAGGTTGTTGATTAAATGAGTTGAGGATATGAGGAACAGTTTCATAATCACTAACATGCCTATACCAATTATCAAAGCTTGCAATACCTTTGTTTTAGGTGCATTCATAATTATTAGGAATTATTTGCAGATAAATGTTTATCATGACTTGGATCCAGCAGAGGAATTTCTACAAACAGAGCTTGAAGCCAGCTTGGCATAGAGAGCCAGAGTGATGTAGTTATTAGATTATCTGACTAAGATCTGGAAGACCAAGGTTTGAATCCCCACTCTGCCGTGGAAGCTTGCTGGGTTACCTTGGGCTGGTCACACACTCTCAGCCTAACCTGCTTCATTGGGCTATTGTGAGGATAAAACGGAGGAGATGAAAACCATGTAAGCTCCTATGGATCACTATTGGGGAGAAAGGTGGGGGGTATATATGAAATAAAATCACGTTTTCACCAATTTCCTCCCTATTCCTGCCGCCGACTACTCCCCTCCTCAGTGCTTTTCCTGAGGGTCCTGTTTCCCCCAGGAACAGTATTTCGGGGGGGATTTTAGGCCACATCAGGAAGAAGGAAACAGGGAAGATCTGCTTTCCACTGGACCCAAGCCAGTGTCGAGAGAACCTTCCAGCCATATTGCTCAAACTACTTCACAACACAAAGCAAGAATTAGGATCATGTTTGATGTTTGTTTCTGCTCTAATGTTTTGATATGTATCTATTTACAATTTTCTACTCCCAAGGAGTATTGTATTTGACAAAACGATAAAATTCTAAAGTAATCATACAATTAGAAAGGGAAATTGTACAGATAAGAGAGAAGTGATTAATGGAATGCATATATTTCTTCCAGTTGCCTGATTTCTCTTGAGAAACGTCATGTGAAATCATTGTGAATATATGAAGTGCAGTCCAGAAAGTTAGTTGTGACTAAGGATCATTTGATTTAGTCAGATCATAATAGACTAGTCCTATACATGTTTATTCTGAAGTAAGTCCCAACAAAATCCCAGCTTCATTCTCTTTAACATTGGCTACCCATAAGCACTTTTGAAAGGATGAAAAAAATTACAGTGTTGCTGAAAGATGCTGAAACTTAAGAACTCTTCATGTAAAGGGGATTCCAACATTGTGTCATAGCTACTGATAACACCTCTTTAAATGCCCTTTCACACATTTGACTTGGGTGATACAATCAAAGGTGGCGATATTGGTTAATTTTTGAGATGATTTTTAAGATGAGAATGAACATAGAAACAAAGGCATTAAGGCCTTTATAATCTTAAACTAGCATGCTGAATTGTATCTGATAGAAGATAATGTCCAGCAACACAATCTCATGAGAAGGTAGGACACTTTATTCTGCAGCAGTCATGCCCTTTAAATGATCATAGAGGGCAGTTCGAAATGGATCACTCATTGCAATTGTTTAATAGTCACAATAAAGTAAGGAAGCTAGTTAACAATTTTTCCAAAGAAGGTTGGCAGAATTTTTCCAAGGGTCTGTCGTTATCTTCTAAGAGACATGATTGGTAGGATCATGGATTAGTTCTCCATGGCTAATGCTCATCTGCAAAGATTATCAAAAAGCATAACTTCTCTCTCTTTTGTGACAAGCACCACTCTATCTGAAAATAAAAGTTTAGATCCAAAGATGCTGCTATGTGAGCAAAAGGGACGATCCAGAGCTAGATGCCACACACCCTGCCAGGCCCACAAAGGCACCCTGGCTGGAGAGTCCCCAACCCTCTGAAGCCAGTTTGTCAGTTGGCATGAGTGGGGATCTGCAGCCTACTTTAAGCGAGTGGAAGTGTCTGCAACACAAGCAGAAGGCGCTATCTTTGCATCCAAGTCATATTTGGGTTATGTCAATTAGAGTTCAATTAAAGTTTAGTGTTTTCGAATCTATAACCTGAGATAAGTTGCACAGCTTCATGGGCATGGTATTTAGTCTGCTTCCACAAGAATATCTAAGAAGAACGTTTTACTTGTAATGAACATTTTGGTGAGTATAATGTTCAGTGCTTCCTTGAACTTGGGAAATAGCAATTTTTAATTTCAAATTATGATTCTTCAACACAGTGACTAAGTTTGACAATGAAATCCTATGCAGAGTTACTCCAATCTAAGCCCACTGAAATCAATGTGCTTAGAGTGGAGTAACTCTGCTTAGGATTTCACTGAGAGAGAACTATTTTATGAGTCTCTGACTATGAAGAGATGTACTGTTCAATGTTACTGTTTAATAATTCCCACCTTTGCTATATAGAAATGTAGCATCCATTTTCTATACTAGTAGCATGGCCTATCCCACATTAGAAAAGTTGATACGAAATTTCGAAGAAAAAATTGTTAATGATTGAACATGCATACTTTAGTTCTGTCTGATGGAAAATTCAGAAATTGATTTTTAGTGTGTCTTCTGAAAGTAGAGTTAGCAGTCTGCCTCTTCAGTTGTTGCTGTGCAAGTAGAAGGTTGTATTTGCAGCAAAAGCAGCAGTCTGTGTTCAGGCCCAGTTCTGCCTCTCTTGCTGTTTCTGTGATTCCAAAATTTCTTATTACGAACGGTTGGAGACATAATGATAGGGAGGGCTATTATGCAAGAGGCTGTTGTATATTTTGTCTCCCAGATCCCCCCTTCCCTGCAAAAAAAGCCTCTTTTACAGCACGTTTGGCTTTCAGACTCATTCGGTCTGTAATTTCTTCCTCAGAAATAAACGTTCCTCTTCCTATATCCTGGTATCACCTGAAATGTCTATATCTAGCAGAAGAAGCTGCAATTTAGGATAAGTGCAAGAAATAACTTTTCAGAATTTTTAAAAGCAGTATTTTAGAGGCATTGAGAATGGGATCAATTCCTGTGGTATGCACTCTTTTGTTTTTGTTACTTCAGGGGGTTTACAAAATGATTTTTCAGAGTGTTTTGACCGTAAGTGGAAAAAACTGAAACTAGGCTTCCAAAAAGTACATCCAGTGGTATGGCAGTGGATATGTGTACAGTTATTGCTAGCACCTTTTGGACTGTAATATAACTAACGATAAGTAGTACGCTTTCCTACTCCCCTTTCTCTCCCATGATAACTTTTAAAGTGCCTTTCTGAAGGCATCTTTATAAATTCAGTGAAATGTTGAGGATAATGATCTTATTCCATAGGGCCCCATTCCATTTACAGGCTCCTGTAAAATGTATGGCATATTCAGAAGATAGAAAGGATATCTTGGGATAAAATAAAATGTGTTAGTTTGTTGTCAAGGCAACCCCACAATATTCCCTTTCTTTCCAAATTGTGTGGCAGCAGTTTCAGTGCAACAGAACTTGGTAAGACAGGAAGAGTCACCTAGTTGCCTCTAGCTCAGTTCAGATTAATGGAAATGCAAAGACTTCATTTGTCGTCATTGTCACATAGCTAGATCTGACTTGGTTATGTAGTCCTCTAATACCGCATTCAGTACAAGATCCTTAATTGGTTGAGATCACAAGATTCAGAAGAAAGTCAAAACAAAAAGATATTGGCACTGAGGCAGATATAGATTGCACTACTGTGAACACGTAGTACAAAAAACTTTTAAAAGGAGAATTGTTAATTGGGGGTTAATTTTAAGCCCCCTCAGAAACAATTTTTATCTTCTAAATGTATAAGTGAAAATTCTACACAGCCTTAATGGCTTATCACATTTGCACATTTGTATTAAAATTTTATTTGATATGCTAGGCACATTTGTGTGTGTTATGTGCTGTCAAGTCGCCTCTGACCTATGGCGACCCTATGAAAGAAAGCCCTCCAAAAAGTCCCATCATTAACAGACTTGCTCAGATCCTGCAAACTGGAAGACATGGCTTCTCTTATTGAGTCAAGCCATCTCATTTTAGGTCTTCCTCTCTTCCTACTGCCTTCCACTTTTCCTACCATTATTGACTTTTCTGGAGAATATTGTCTTCTTATGATGTGAACAAAGTACAATAGCCTTAGGTTTGTCATTTTAGCTTCTAGGGAGAATTCAGGCTTGATTTGATCTAGTACCCACTTATTTATCTTTTAAGTGAACATTAAAAATACAAAAAATAGTGGGAAACTTGCCACTGATATAATGCTTAGAGATTGCAGCAAAATAATTTTTAGTTGAATTTCTTTTGTGAAGATTCTTTGTTTTTCCATGTAGTAGTTTGTTTTCTATATATACTTAACTTTGGAGTAGCATATTGGAACACAGGTAAACTCAGTCCTATCCTCGCAGGTTCGATCACTTCATGCAGTCAGAGGTACCCTCTACACCAGCTTAAATATAATCCTATCAGTTGCTATAAAACTGCCTACAAAGCCCCTAACTCATCTTCTAGAGCAAAGTTTTGCTGGCATAAGGGATGAAACCACATCAGCCACTTTTAAGACGCACAAAACTAGTGGCAGCCCTACCATATCTCATGGTGGAAAATTGCCCCCTCCCTCCTAAACTTCACAATAGCTGTAATGGAATAATGACAGAGCAGCCCACTTCAGCATGTATGGATGACTGCCAGTGTTGGAATAAGAGGACTGGGTTTATTTTATATTATAGAATATAGGATTCTTTAATAGAAAATAGGGTAGTTAACACATTTTTAAAACACTAGAATTAAGAGTTGTCACAATTTGTATTGAATATGTTTTCAAATGTAGAATGGACTTGTCTGGGTTTTTAGGTTTCAACACTTCCATGTACTAGATTACCGTGTGATTATAATGTAGAGATACAGACCTGTTTTTCTAGCACACATACCAAAAACCATTGCATAAAGCATGTATTCCTAATTATGGATAGGAAGAGAGAATCATTTTTCCATGTTCTGTTCACTTCTGTGATATATGAAATACATGAGCAATAAATGTTTCTGAAGAATTATTATTTCCCAAGAATAGAGCCTCGTGGCACAGAGTGGTAAGCTGCAGTACTGCAGCCCAAGCTCTGCTCACAACCTGAGTTCTATCCTGGTGGAAGCCGGGTTCAGGTAGCCGGCTGAAGGTTGACTCAGCCTTCCATCCTTCCAAGGTGGGTAAAATGAGTATCCAGTTTCCTGGGGGTAAAGTGTAGATAACTGGTGAAGGCAATGGCAAACCACCCCGTAAGAAAGTCTGCCAAGAAAATGTTGTGATGTGACATCCCCCATGGGTCAGTAAAGACACGGTTCTTTACCTTTACCTTTACCTTTTTTTCTACTCAACATAGAACTAGTTGGTAAACAGAGAAAAATAATCATGATTCTTTTTAAATACTGGCAGCTTGCACAGCACTTGTTTTAATCATACTATCTTCCACGGTTATAAGATACAACGTTTCTGGAATTTTTGAAATTTCACCCAGTGCCCCCTTTCCCCCCAAAAAAAAACCTCTGGAAATTTTGAGGAAAATTGAAATGTGTGCTCTTCACACTTTACTATGTAAACTAAAATATGTTTAGTGGTTTAACAACAAAAATGCGTCATTTATAACTGATTTGGCATATAAAATTGTGTCATTTGTCCTGCTTACGGAACTTAGCATTCTAAATGTCTTTATTTACTTAAAAAAATTACAAGTACACTCAACACATGAAAAAGAGTTGCAAACTGCTGCACCATATCCTACCGTAACACATGTATCTTAATTTTAGCATCTGAGAAATAGGAAAAAATAAAAGTTGAAAGTGGGAAACAAATTCTGTAATAACCAAAAGAAAGTATTATATGGACAGAAACATTCTCATACAGTCACAAAAACAATGCTAGCATATCTAGATATTAAGCTCAGCTTTATTATACCAAAAACACTAAATTTTTAAACACATTATAGCATACTCTTGCCAAAGTTACACACATTTTTAAAAAAAATCTTGAAAATGTTGTCTGTCTCTACAGTATATGTAGGAATTATCTAGTGCTGTAGATACTCATTCTACTCATATTGCATAAAACATCTTTCACTTACTTAAAAAAAAATAAAGTTTTTTTCAGTGTTCCTCAACATTCTCCAATTTTTCCACTGGAAAATTTTTCATGTTACACATTTTGAGTAAGAAATACCTTGTCTTAAAACTTTTTGTTCATTCCAAAGGACTTTTTGTTTCTGTACTCTTTAACATTTTCGAGTTTTTCCATCAGCAGCATCAAGAAAGGCCTCAGACTTTACAATGCAGGGTGTATTCTCCTGATTCTTTCATCCTTTTTTCCTGTGCCTTCATATCTCTATGTGTAGGCCACACTGATTGTTTCTGAGACCCAGTTTACATATTACCTTGAGCAGTATGGATGTCTAGTTGTTCCTCTGTTGCTTCAGGTAATGTGTATCTGTCTTGTCCATGTGGCTAAGAGTGGCAACACCTAACTTCAAGCCATCCTCAACATTTAGTGTGACTTTGGTTGTGGCCTCAATTCCAATATGTACTAGGGTATGGTCTGAAGGCACATGGCAAAGCAGTCATGCTGAGGATAAGCAGTTATGAGTCTGGGCTATTTATCTAATATATGTATATGCCTCCATCCATGGAGATTTGTACATGCTTCTATGATTCCCGTATTATCATCACAACAATCTTGTGAAATAGATTAGACTGAGAACTACATGAGCTTCATATCTGAACAGAGGTGTGCACCCTGCAAAAATTCGGGTTTCTCGCTTCAGGTTTATCCGAAGTGGGGGGGAAATCTGGACTTACCAGAATCCTGAAGCCGCAAGCCACTTCAGGATTCTGGTATTTAGCTTGCTTCAGTATGCTCCGTAAAGATTCGGAGCATACTGAAGTGAGGGGGAGCAAACCCTCTGCCCTCCCCGGGGCAAACCCACACCCACCCACCACACTTACCTGGCCGGCAGGGAGAGGGGAGGGTGATCAGCTGGACAGCAGGGAAGCCCAGAGCCAGCTCCTGCAGGCCACACTGCAGCAGCCAGCTGGGTGGCAGGGAAGCCTGGAGCCGACTCCTGCGGGCCCGCACCACAGCGGCCAGCTGGGCAGTGGGGAAGCTGGAGCCGGCTTCTGCAGGGCCTGCGCCGCCACTGCAGCGGCCAGCTGGGCAGCGGGGAAGCCTGGAGCCAGCTCCTGTGGGGCCCCTGCTGCCACCGCAGCGGCCAGCAGGGTGGCGGGGAAGCCTGGAGCCAGCTCCTCTGGGGCCCACACCACCTTCTCCACCACCACAGTGGCCAGCTAGGTGGCGGGGAAGGCTGGAGCTGGTTCCTCCAGGGCCCCCACTGTTGCCACCACCACAGCAGCCAGCTGGGCGGCGGGGAAGGCCCGGATCAGCTGCTTGGCTGCTTTGCAGCAGCACGGAAAAGGGCATTTAAACCCCTTGACCCGAAGCAATACGAATCACTTCAGGAAACTTTGATTCGGGCTTTCTGAATTGGAAATTCGGAATTCAGAAATTCCAAATCATTGCGAATTGGGTCTAGTTCGGGTTCTTTACTCGAATCCGAAACCTGAATCACACACCCCTATATCTGAATAAAGATTTGAACCCAGGTCTACCAGATCCTAGTTTGAAATTCTAATCACTACACACACTGTTCATTGCTTCTGTGTGAAATCTGGGAATCCTGTCTTAATTTTTCTGTCTTAATTACAGTATAGTGCATTTTAAAACCGTATGCTTAAATAAAAAAGAACCCACCTTTTCTTTATGTTAAAATTCCTAACCAGCTTAATTTAATCAGATTATTTAAGACGAAACTCCGTTTTCAAATTTAGAGATTTCAGTTTCTAATCTATGTTAAAAAGTGTAGGTCTGGATCCAAAGGTACCCTGTGGAAGACATCTTTCACTACATGAAAGACCATTTTTATACCCCATCCTGGAATGTTGCACAAGAAAAATAAAACTAAATCCATAAATGTGCTTCCACTTCTGTAAGAAATTAATTTTACCCTTGTAAAAATTTACCCTTGTAACAATGCTGTGTGATAAATTAGGCTGTGTGTGTATAATTGGCCCAAGGTCACCTGTAAAACTTCCATGGTAGAGTGGGTCTCCCGGATGCTAATCTGACACTCTGACCAACATACAAAACTTGTTCTCAGGTTATATAAGCAGAAGCATTAAAACCGGCTGTAGAATCCCCTTATTGTAGCACTGCAAGAATTCTTGTGCAGGATCTTGCCCCATTATTTTCCTTCCGTTCATGGTTCTTTAGACACAGCCCATAGTGTTCTCTCTACCTATGTGTACTCTAAAAAATGCTGTAAGGAGGTTTGCTGTATACAGTTTTACTGTTCTAAGAATTTGAAAGGTGTCTGACTTTTAAAGGAAAAGTATCCCAAACTAAAAATGTAAGAAATCTCTAATATATCTGCTCCAGACAATTTCCTCATTATTTATGTTGGTTCTTGGTTGCTTGTTCATTATATTCCATAAGTAGTCTTAATAGTCTTCATATAATACCAGAACATAACACATACATTGTACTGTTTGTACTGTGCATGGCTTCTAGGAAAAAAGGATGCTTCTACGAAATACATACCAAATTAGTGCCATAACTTTTAGAACTCTGCATAGGGCATTTGGACCATCATTTTGGTAAATGTACTTGCCATATCTTTTGTCCTCCATTTTTAACTGGCCCCTTATTTTTTTTAAAGAATGTCACATTTTGCACAGGTATATATTCAGTTTTATTGTTTTTCCTACCATTTGTGTCTTTTTTTTGTCTGATTTTTTCAAACTGCTTTTTAGCAGCGCCTACTTCAGTGCTTAATCTTTGCACAACCAGCAGACTGCGTACTCAAAAAAGTGCTGATAGGCTAGTACAGTTATCACAAAAAGAAGAAACACATTACTGGTATATTTTAAAATATTTATATCTTGCATTTCAAGCAGATAGTTCTCAAAACAGAGAATAATAGCACAATGTGCAAGTATAAATATGTATAAAAAGTATAGAAGTGCAAAAATATAAAAGTTCAGAATCAATAAGTACATAAATAGAGAATGCAGCGGAGAAACTGAGGTACAGATCACCCATGGCCAGCAGTTTATGTGGTGCTGAATACAAAATTGGGGAGGGGATATGGCTCATTGGTCTGCATCTGCTTCGCATGCACAAATCTTCCCCATCTCCACTTAAAAAGGATTAGGTAGTAGATGATGTGAAAGACCTTTGCTTGAGACCTTGGAGAGCTTTTGTGAGTCTAGATAGAAAATATTGATCTTGATGGATCAGTGGATCATTCAGTGTACAGCAAGTTCATGTGCCTAGGTATTTCAAAGAATCTACAGTGAAATAAAACACTAAGCATTGTAATAGGGATGCACCAATACAACAGACACATCCTAGCAGCCAAGATTCTTGTTTGTGTTTAGATTAATGCTGAAAAACGCTTCTTACAGATCTGTTCTCTGTTCTGGGAATTTCTTATGGGTGTAGGTATACACAAAGCATGCAAGACTTCCATATTGCATAGTGTGCCTATTTATTTTTAATGAAATTGATGTCCACATTTTCTGTAAGATATATCAGAGTGGCTTATAATCAAAATATCTACATAAAATCATATATTCTGAAATTAATAACCACGTTAATGAAGAATGTTTAGCAAGCATTATAAAAATAGTCTATAGAATCTTGGACACAATATATTATTTGATGACTGTCATTGTGAGTTGAAAGCTACTAAATTTGTTAAATGTGCCTATTCAACATCACAAGCATTGGAGCTAAAGACCTATTGTTTTGGGCATGCCATGTGGAATTTTTGGCTTTTTACCCTTTTGAACAGAAAACACACACCATAAATTGTGGTGGACATCCGGTAAGGTTTGAACAAGGTGTTGCAGTGCTGCACGAGCAGCAAGGTTGTTGTAATTTTTGCAGGCCATGAGTACTTGCATCTACATAGAACAGCATGCTAGTGTGGCATCTTTACAGTGTGAATGGGGTACTTCCCCATCCAAAAAACACTCAATTTTATTGTTGCTCAGAAGTGGTAGCTAGGAATTGCCATGTATGCACACTCACGCCACTTTTTCATTTCCTCTGCATATAACCAAGTCACTGTTAGTCACTTTTATGTATAGGCAAAGCAGACCTATGTTCGGTAGCAAGACTGTACCATTGGTGTTCAAACATGTTGTTGCAACACATTTTTAAACTAAACATGGTAGTAATATGACATTGCCCCACAACAGTCATTCGGTAGTTGTGTTTGCTTACCAAGTGATTTGTGGTTAAGGAACAGTGCTGTTGTCTGCATTAATTTTGACTCAGTAGATGTTTTTAAAAGACACAAATAGAATATCAAGTAGAAGCCAAAGTTTATACCATAAATAATCTGAGACGGAAATGTTTCTTTGAAGTTAGTGGGATAAAGTTATCATTTTTTCCTGTCTTCAGAACATTATTGAGCTTATTTAATAATTTAGTTCCCACAGAAGAATACACAAGTGCTTGTGCATTTGATATGTACCCATAACATTACTTCAAAGGAGTCCTGTATTATTTCTCTTAGTTGCACTCCTATAATCTCTAAAATTGCCAAGATACTTCATTTTACTGTATAGCAGAATTTTGTTCTTTGTTTTAAGTCTTAATCCTGTATTTTCAAGGTCTGAAATAGACTACAGTTGGAAGACATTGGGTTATATCCAGCTCAAGGACCATGCAAGGTTAAGGATCCATGATCTTCCCGGTTCTCCCCTCTCCATAGTAGCCATTTTTGACCCTGGAAAGTGTATTCTTGGGGGTCATAAGGCACATGTGGAGTAATAATCACACCCAGTCTGTGTGGCTATTACTCCATGCACATCCTGAGTCACAGGAAAAAACTTTCCCAGGGTCAAAAATGGCTGCAAGAGAGCCAGGAAAACCCATAGTCATCAATGCTTTCTGTTGACAGATTGCAGGATCCAAAACATTTTTTTCTAAGATATGTGGGGAAATTTAAGGATTTGCATGGTTGTGTTCACAAGGCCGATTACAAACCATTCAGTGCTCTTTAGGTATTACACAGTGGACATAATTTTGTTGAATGTGCAGAATAGAAATGTTTAGGATGGCATTTTTAGTTTAAAAAATTAGCAGAGGGGAACAATCTAAGAGAATGCTTTTATAAAGGAATAGGTTTGTAATCTTATTGCAATGTTTGTTGTAGACTTTGATTTTACTGCATTCTCTTCTGCCTTTTGTAACACACTTTCCACACTATGGTATGTCATGCTTTAGACAGTTTTTGTTTACATCATTTTGTAACTGTACTCCTAGTACTGTTGCATTTTTTTATTGCAGACTTTGGGATGTTTTCTTTGGCTTTACTATCCACCCCCAAAATTTAGGAGTCAGACTTATTTTTCAGCCTTCAGATTTTATATTTGAATTACTATACTTTCCAATTATTGCTACCACAAAACCTAATCCTAAACTCTTTGCAATTTCTTGTCATTTTTAAAGCTATAACAACATTGTTGTAGTATATAATAAATATGGGGATACTCTAGTTGTTTTCACAACAAAATGATAACCTGTCCCTCACCTAAATAAGCTTTGTACTTTTGCTGAGAGTCACTTACCATAAATGCTGAAAATACATGGTGCCACAGTGAAATTTCTAGATGACATGGCTCCTTGGATTTGTCAAGCCCTCGTTTATTGGATGTTGTTCTGTCCAATTAATTGTAAAAATATTTTTTAATCCACCTTTGGACTCAGTGATGGGGTGTGCTAAAAATGAAGTAAATAAGTTATGTTCCCAGAAAGCATGACTTTCCTTGTTTAGTACAATGTGGACTGCTCCATGCATGTGAGTCTGTGCATAAGGAGCTGTTCCTATTATGAATCTGAATGAGGAAATGTGAATTTCTTGTACATACAGAGTCTTCACATACACAGAACCTTGAATATAAAGGCATATGACATTTAATACAGGATTTAGTAGCTTCAACATAATTTTGAGACTAGGGTCATCTTAAAAAGCAGATCACCTGCAGATCACTCTTGATTACATACCACTAGCTTTTGCTAGAAAACAAACCTAGAAAACAAACAGATTCTGTGTAGGAATATCAGTGACAAGATAGCATATTCCAAGGTATTCAGAACAGTTTTAGATTTCTGCTGTGGCTCAAATTTATTGCCTTCCAGACTTGGTCCTTCTCATGAGAGCCAGCATTTTTTACTAGTTGAAGTGTTGAAGTAAGAGTTGGGAGTAGACATGGGCACGAACCAAAAAACCCCAAACCACATGATTCGTGGTTCGTAGCATACCACGAACTTCCGACCTTTTCCCAGTTCGTGGTTCGTGAGGTTGTCACTTCACAGACCCTGCGCTGGAACCAGCGTGGGGTCTGTGAAACTGACCGCCTCTTTTCCTGCTGCCTGGGTTGTCAGTTTTACAAATCCTGCACTGTTCCAGCGCAGGGTCTGTAAAACTGACAGCCCGGGCAGCAGGAAAAAAGGCTGTCGGTTTCACAGACCCCACGCCGGTTCCAGCGCAGGGTCTGTGAAATGACAGCCTCTTTCTCCTGCTTCTCTGGCACTGTTCCAGCGCGGAGTCTGTGAAACTGACAGCCTGGGCAGCAGGAAAAAAGGCTGTCGGTTTCACAGACCCCACGCCGGTTCCAGCGCAGGGTCTGTGAAATGACAGCCTCTTTCTCCTGCTTCTCTGGCACTGTTCCAGCGCGGAGTCTGTGAAACTGACAGCCTGGGCAGCAGGGAAAGAGGCTGTCAGTTTCACAGACCCTGCACCAGTTTCAGCCCATTGGCTGAACCCAGCACGGGGTCTGTGAAACTGACAGCCCCTTTCTCTTGTGCAGGGGCTGTCAGTTTCACAGACCCATCACTGGGCTCAGCCGATGGGCTGAATCTGGCGCGGGGTCTGTGAAACTCCGAACCGGCCACGGAACAGCTGGAAAAATTCATTTGTTCCATAAACATGGATTCCTATGGAACGCGTGTTTCAGTGCAAACGAACCAGCCATTCCTTACAGAATTTTGTTCCGTGGTTCGTTTTGTGCCCATCTCTAGTTGGGAGACCTGGATTCAGATCCCCATTCTGCCATGATGAGTTCACTGAGTGACTTTGGACCAGTCACTCCATCTCAGCCTCACCTACCTTAGGAGGGTCATTATGAGGATAAAATGAGAAAGTGATGGGAGAATAATGTATGTTACCCGTTGCTCCTTGAAGGAAGGGCAGCATAATAACATAACTGATAGATGAAAGTTTTTATGAGCCCTAATCCTCCTTCCCCAATTTCTGGCAAGCAACCTGAACACAAAATTTTTGGTTCTACATTTCTGCAGATGTGGATTGTCTTTACTCATTGTGCCATATTGTCATAGTCTTTTTTTAGTGTTAAGTTTAGTCAAACCTTAGTGCTAATCTAACAAAAAGTCACCTTAAAATAGCAGGTTACAATAACAGCTTTCAAAATTTTTAATAGAGAAGGGCAAAAGGAGCATATGTCTCAGACTTCACCCGTCTTGGTGTAGCTGAGCTGTGATCCACGAACTTACCATTTCTAGTCTTATCTCAGCCACAAGTTTACTAACAGTGTAATCCTAAACACAGCTACACTCTTCTAAGTCCATTGAAATCAACGGGTTTAGAAAGGTGTAACTCTGCTTAGAACGGCACAGAGTTCAGCTAGCTGTACGTTGTCAAATAATAGCCCCACACCCCTTGAGTCATTGAACAGTATTATAAAATGTTTGGGTTCAAAATAAATTTAAAATTAATGATAATTGATGAATTATTGATAAAGTCTTGTTACAGAGTTTTTAGGAGTCATGTGACGTCATTTATTTAGTGTCAGCACTGAAACATCCGCTTATGTACATTATTAGAACTGAGGATAGCCAAATACATGTTCATATAACCTTCTGCTCCAAATAATTTTTTAATGTAAATCAATTTGCAATAACACTTCACAATGTTCACATAGTATCTAAAAATAGAAAACTTCAGAAGGAATTTTTGTATAAATTCAGTAAGCTTTAAGGAAGATTTTTCAACTGACTTCTGAAGTGCAGTATATTTTAAGATGAATCATGGTGCATTGTATGACTGTTTTGTATCGTTTCATAACCTGGACAGCTTGTTTCACTATCGTTCAGTTTTTGTGTAAAAAATGTTAAACAATAATTTTGTACTTTCAACAGGCCATGGCGCTGATGTCAAGTGTGTTGACTGGCATCCAACAAAGGGGTTGGTGGTTTCCGGAAGTAAAGATAGTCAGCAGCCAATCAAGTTCTGGGATCCAAAGACTGGACAGAGTCTTGCCACACTGTAAGTGGGGTTATGGTTGTGTCTGTTCTCTTGTTAACAAAGCTTTTTATGATTCAAACCTCTCCAGGACTACTGAGTACTGATTTCATTCCTTTAAAATTCTGTCATCTTGATAATGAGTCTTTAGGCACCAAAGTGGTATAAGTCTTTAGATAAGTTTTGTTTTTATAGTTTATGAAATTTGTACTAAACAAATATGTTCTGTAGGTTATGATGGTTTAAGTAGATATATAGAAGTGTACCCTGGAGAAAGAAGTCACATTTCTTGATCTTTGTTTAGGGCTTATTCAGCATTCAGTTAAACTAGCCCAAGTTTTAAAGAAATTTATGATTTGTTTTGAGATATTTAAAAGGCAATATAGGACAGGCTTGCAAAAGGCCCAACTTAATTTTTTCGGTTTTGGGACCAAAAATGTAGCTTGAGGTATTCCATAGGGGAAGTCGGGAAGTAGAAAACTTCAAAAATGTTAGGTTGTACAACCAGATGGTGCTCAACTTCTCCTTTTGATTGTGCTTGTGTAAGAAAAAGACTTTTAATGCCATCATTCCCTCTTTCACTGTTTCCTAGTGTAGATGGATCTTTCTGCAGAATTAGGAATTAGGAAGAAATGAGGCTGAAGGCTTGTGGGGAGGAGAAATCCCATCTTTCTCTTGTCTGCTGTGTCCAGCCCCACAATGGTCTCTTTCCCCACCACCAGACCTCTTCCTGTCATCTCACCTCCGGTTGCCCTCTCCTTGCTACTGCATACTGGATTCTGCCGGGGTTCATATGCCGGGTTGGATTGGTACAACGACTCTAGATGCCTTCCAAATTCTGGCTTTTTCAGTGATCTGCACATACTCAGAGTTTACTGTCAACTTTGGGAGTAGATTTACCCCCAAATTAAGTTTTTTTAAAAAATCAAAAATTCCTGCCTAATTGATAACTGTGGTTGGCCTCATTGTGTAGATTTGTCTGTTTGCATAGAGGCTAAACTCTTGATAATTAAATAAAAGGATTAGCACTCGTATTAAAGTCTGTAGAATAATTGTCTGCTTTTGAGAAAAGTCTCTAGGTTAGTGTAGACCAGTGTTGGTGGATACAGCTTACATCTAAAAAATACTTTATATGTTACCTTAATGTGAGGGTGACAGAAATTCATACTTCTTTCCTGTCTTCTAATGTAATGCACAGGATGGGACATGCTATACCTAGCTTTAGTGATATCTATGAATTCTAGGGGTAAGAATGAGAGTCTCATTTTGCTTGTTACTAGGGCTGTGTTAGCAGATCACTAGTCACAGATCACTAGTCACAGATCCCGAAGAAGATCCAACTCGGCAAGCTTCAGTATTCGGAAATGCTTCTGAAAGCTTTGGGGCTTGTTTAAAGGGCCCTGCCGCCGCTTGCAAGCAGCGGCGGGACCCTTTAAACATCAACCCTCCCACCTCCCCCCACCTACCTTGCGATGGCTCCGAGCTGGCTCCTCTGCTATTGCTGCGCCGTCGCTTGAGCCGGCAGGCTGGTGGGGAAGGCCAGGGCCACCTCCTCCAGCCCTTCCTGCCCCTCAAATGGCCACGGCGCCAAATCTCCCCACCCGTGCACAGCCCTACTTGTTACTGTAGAAGAAAGAAAACACATGATTCCCTTCCTTAATTCTCAGTAACTATGAACCAGTAATTTTACTTACTCAAAGGAGGTTCTCACATTACTCATGGCATTTTATATGTTAGGATCTCTAACAAACAGCCAGCTTTATAATGCAGTCTTGAACTGCTTCTATTGGTTTTTTTTAAAAACGGCTTACTTATTAATTCTGTACAGTTAATCTCTTTATGATCTTTCCCAGACATGCTCATAAAAATACAGTGATGGAGGTCAAGTTGAACCTAAATGGCAATTGGCTACTTACAGCATCCCGTGATCATCTCTGCAAACTCTTTGATATCCGAAATCTGAAAGAGGAGCTTCAGGTCTTCCGGGGTCATAAAAAAGAGGCCACAGGTTAAAAAATAATTACTTTCCTTTTAACTATTTCTGAGTAGGCTTCTTGGATATTCAAGTTTCTAGAAATCCATTGAAGCCTACCAAAAGCAATCAGGCTGGTGCTTGTCTCAGTCCTCTCGTATTTTCTTCTGTACTGTACCACTGCTAAATGTAATCAGCAAAGGCTTATATGTACAAGCCTGACATAGTAGTTCAGCTTTATGAATAAGATAACTGCTTTGAAAAAACATGCAACAGCTGTGAGCTGGAAAATATAATTGGACTTTATAACTGGCTGCTAGGGTAGCTTCTCCATTCATCAAACCACTTCCTTCTCTGAGTCCCCCCATGGGGGCCTCCTCTTTTAACAGATTACTCTGAACTGTCATATTGTAGTTTCCTTTCCTGCACTGATGCTTGACTCCCCCTGCTAATCATTTTTAATCTCTGACCCATTCCTTGAAATCTCTCCAGTTGAATTTAACACCTCAGCTGTATGTGTTCATTGTAGTGTGAACCATGTTCTAGCACACTGATGGTAAAATTATGTAGTAATAATTATGAATTTCTTCATCATAGCTGTTGCCTGGCATCCTGTTCATGAAGGTCTCTTTGCCAGTGGAGGGTCTGATGGCTCTTTGCTTTTCTGGCATGTTGGGTAGGTACTTAAGTCACTGACATTGGCAAATTTCAGCTGAGATGCTCTGAATATTTTTTTCTTTTAAAATGTTTTTATCTGATACTTTGTAAATGTTTATTATTATCTACCTTGAATGACCCTAGTGAGAAGACACATACATGAATTACTTGAATAGTTTTTTTGCTTTTGATAACATTTGAGTATCTTCATACTAAGTTTGAGACTTTGCTTCTCATATACCTGTAGAAGAAATCTAAGACAATATGTATTAGTCTTAACACTGTGGAATAAGTAAGAAAAAACATACTTTTTCTAGCATCAAATAGGGTATTTTCTGAAAATGAAATGAAAATAAAAGTGATCTCTTTACATTGACACACATGAAAATAATGTGGATTTGGTTTCTCTTCTGTGTCACCTGCCGCTAGGATTGCCAGCCTCTAGGAGATAAAAACCAAAAGCCTCTAGGAGGTGGCTGGAGATCTCCCAGAATGACAACTGGTCTCCAGGCTATAGCAGACAGTTCTCCTGCAGAAAATGGCTACTTTGGAGGGTGGACCTGTGACCCTAATGAGGTCCCCTCCCCAAACCCCACTCTCTCCAGGTTCCACCCCCCAAATCTCCAGGAATTTCCCAAACTGGAACTAGCAATTCTACCAGTAGCCATCTGAAAAGAAAGACTCCCGTGTAAATAAACTTTTTCTTAAAATGCGTTATTTAGTATTTAACCCATTTATAGTGCCAGAACCATCCACAGTACATAAAGTAACATACACTGAGCAACATTGTAAATCTTGAGTAATTGAATAAGGAATAATCACTTTTTCATCTGTTTAATTACTACTTTTAATATGTTGCAGAGTGGAAAAGGAAGTGGGTGGAATGGAAATGGCACATGAAGGAATGATCTGGAGTCTAGCTTGGCATCCCCTAGGACACATTTTGTGCTCAGGGTCAAATGATCATACCAGGTATTTTATTTTTTACTCAAAGAGCATTTTGCATTTATTTGACAGTGCTAAATCTCTTTCATTGATGTCCTCACTATGCATGCACACTCACAAATCCTCTCTGTAGGAAGTTTCAAGAAATGAAGTCATACAGTTCTGTCATGATATTTTAAGTGCTAGAGTAGAATATTTTCTGGTGCTACCAGTGATCTAGCTTTTAATATAGGCCCTGCTTTTGTAAAATTTTACTATAGTCACATGCAAACTACGACTGAAGGTGATTTTTCTCTGACGTATTTGAAAAGAAATAAATACACTCTTAATGTAAATTGAATTATATGCTAACATGTGATCATCTGACAGCTCATTTCTAACATGTCAGGGTTTATAATACTGTTGATTGTCCCATGAGCAAGCTGGAAGGCCTGGCTGCTGACAAAAGGGAAGAATGAAATAAAATGTGGTAAATGTGCAAAAGCTGCTGTTAGATCTCGAATAATTTTTATATGTACAAAGAAAATAATGTCATCTTGTAATTGATGTATCACAATTATTAATATTTTAAATTGTTTATTTAGAAAGTTTATATGCCACCTCTCCAGAGACCTGCTTGAGGCAGCTCTCAAACAGTAACATCCATAAAAGCAACAACATAAAAATTACCAATAATAAACAAGCCAGGTCATACAAATTTCAGGAACACAGTCTATTAGGGGTCCTCAGCAAGGACCACAACCCTGTTCTGAACTGTTATGGAAACATATTCAGTGAGGGAAAAGCTGAAGGAGTTGGGTATGTTTAGCCTAGAGATGATATGATAAGCATCTTTAAATATTTGGACTGTCGCATAGAGGATGGAAAGAAGTTGTTTTCTGTTGCCCCATACACATACCTTCTGTTTCTGGATACCAGAGGCTCTTGGGGATTAAGATGCCAGTCTTTCCATCTGCCTCTTGTGCGTCTTTAAAATTTACAACTGTTTTCAATAGAGCTGCTACTTTGGAGATCCCCTGAACCTATTACTAGGGGTGTGACCCCCCCCCCCAAATCCAAGTAATCCACATCCAGGTTTAAGGGATTAAAAAAAATCTAGGATCCCTGAAATCTAGGTCAGAGAATCCTGGATTTAACTGGTAATTAATCCGTATGGGGGGAAATGGGGGGGCATTTTTAAGCAATCTCCTCCACATTTGCAGGGAACCTACTCCTGACTGTCCACTAAAGACTCCTCAAATTTCAGGAGTATTGGACCCCGGAGTTCAATTCTGTGGGCCCCTGAACAAGCTGCCCCCAGCCACTCTCCATTGTTTCCTATGGAGGAAACATTTCCAAGGCTTTTAAACTCTGTGACTGCCCCCCCCCCCCCAGGGATTTGGGATTCTCTGATTTGACATTAAAACTCCCTTACAAGTTTATTGTCAAACCAGCAAATCCCGATGTCGAACCAGAGTATCCTTTTAGTGAAGCAAGTTGGGGGAGCTTGTTTAAAAGGTAGTCAGTGGTGGCAGCTTGAAGGGTTTCTTACCGAGCTCGAGGGAGGGGCAGAATGGGATGGGAATCCATTTTGTCTGCTGTCTCCTCCCTCACTCCACTAACCTCATGCCACTCTCCTGCAGCAGCATGGACTTAATTCCATTCAGGCCCTGCCCTCTTGCTCGCTCTGCTGCTCCATCTTTGCTGTGGCTCCTTGCCCCGGCTGCCTATGGCTGAATAATCCAGCCCAGTGAATCCAGGTGCCCAAATCTAATCCAGGGTTCTGGCATACAATCCATTTTAACTGGATTAAGATGGATTGGCATAAATTCATCTTTTAAGCCAGTTGCTGAACCCATATTGTATACCCCTACCTATGATTTGAGGCCCTGGACTTCTGCCTCTACTATCTGGAATAATCATTTACTTCCAGAGCCAACAAATGTCTTTTTATCCTGCATTCTGGTCAAGGTTTTAACGAAGCCATAGTTTCTCCCCAAAAATATAGACACATACTTTTTGTGCAGCTGGACTGTATTTGCTACTTTCATGATTGATAGAGGAGGAGGTGACTTTTTTACTGTTAAATATGATGATACAAATTTTGTGTCACTTATATATAGCCTGTGGTCCTGGTTAATGACAACTTCCCATTACTGTCTTTGGTGCAGAATAAGTTGCCAATTCTTGTTGCAAAACAACTTCTTATTTAGAGTGCTTCGTCCTGTTTGGTGAGTGGCTTCCCAATTCAGTGACCATCATAGTTCAGCAGTGTAATCCAAAGCAGTTCTGCTCAGTATCCTACTGAAGTTTACTTAACGGAGCTTGCTCCCAGAAAAGTGTTCTTAAGATTGCAGCCTAGATTGCTCTAGAGAAAACAAAGAAAGTTTAATACGTTCTTAAAAAATTACTAAACATTTAGATGGTGACTAGGTCTGAGAGATGTGAAAGTTCAGCCTACAAATCAACAAAAGATACTATCTCTTAGTTTTATTTTGACAGCAAATTCTGGACCCGTAATCGTCCTGGAGATAAAATGCGAGATCGTTACAACCTGAACCTGCTTCCAGGAATGTCAGAGGATGGAGTGGAATATGGTATATATACAGGATTTATGCAATACAGCCATTTATATAAAAATAATAAAAGATTGATAAAACTAACTAAACACGCAATTAACCATGGTCCTGAATCCTACGAATGTGTGGCCCTTTTAAAAGTGTGATGGTGTCGACCATTTATGTTTTCAGTTCCGTTCTTCAGTCTAGTTGAACACAATAAGCATCATGTTTGTGCTTCCTTAACTCAAATTAATTATTGCAGTCTTTATGTCTAGAGTCTTCAGAATTTATTTGTGTTAAAAATCTGTGTCCCATCTTTCAGGTATACTCTCAAAGCAGTTTGCAATAGAAAAAAATGTACAGCAACCATCTGATAAAAATTTTAAAAGCACAAAACACATTTTTAAAAAAAATTCCAAACATTTGTTCTCTTCTTTTTATCACTGTCCAGCCAGTGACTACTTTGTGAAGGAAATATATGGTTTCACTCATTATGTCATGCAGGGATTTTGATGACAAACTGTTGATTATCACTTTGTAATTATTATAATTTGAGTTAAATCTTTCTCACTTAAATCCTTGCAGTCCAATAAAGGAATAAGTTATGAAATAGTTGGTGTTGTAGGATATCAATGCTTATAACTGTAACCAGTTGGACACCAGTGTCAGGATGTTACGCGCTTTTTCTAATTACAGTTTGATAGATAAATATCAGTTGTTGCAGCCTGAGGGACAAATTGCTTGGGGGAGTTCAGCGTATCACATAGTTGTTGGGCACTTTTATATCAAAGCTTATTGCATCTTGCTGAGAAGGATTGCCTGAGTGGGTCCAGGAGGAGGGAACCTCCTTGAAGGAGTTAAGTATAAACTTCTTCCTGGGGGCATTATTAGGTCTATGTCTGCTCACTTCAAGGTGAGTACAACTCCATCCAAAACAGACTGACTCTTAACATTGTCCGAAGGATATCATAGTGCATGGTTCTGAAAACCACTGAGAGGTTCCGGAACGTTCAAGAGGGTCATACTGCCTCTGTCTCTGTTCCAGTGGCTAGCCAGTCAGGGCAATCAGTGTTGTTTCACTTCCTAAACTAACCTGGAGAATGAAATGGGTTTATCTCATCCAAAAACCAAGAGTTGCAAAGCATCACATGGTCAAGCAGCTTCTGATGCCACCTTGTCTTTGGAATATCTTTCTCTACAGCTGCTTGGCTGGTGCCCAGGCACCAGGTGAAAACTTTAATTTGTATACTATAAACTGGTTGAGTATGGAGTACACACACACATACACTCTGATATTTGGCTTCTTTTTATCACTGTTTTTAGTAATTATTTGTAAGCTGCCTAAGAAGTTTCAAGCTGAGAGCATGTAGGGTATAAAATTTAATTAATAAATGTTAAATTACCCAAAGATTTATAAGAAATGTAGACTTATTTAATAAGTGTCAATGTATCTTCCATTTCCAGATGACCTAGAACCTAATAGTCTTGCAGTGATTCCAGGGATGGGAATACCTGAGCAACTGAAGTTAGCCATGGAACAAGAGCAAATGGGTAAGAGAGAATTTAGATTTGGAACTTCATTTTCATGTACTACAAAGATATTGGCTGGGTTTATCCTTTTTATTTTTGTTTTAATGTCATTGTTAGCTGAAAACTTAATCTTTCTGCAAAATGTTCTTCTCTAAAATGAAATGGGAATGGAATTTTCTGATGGTTTTACTTATGAAAATACAATTTGTTCACCATACTCAATGATAATGATTATTTTTGTTGAAGGGAAAGATGAGGCAAATGAAATTGAGATGACTATCCCAGGTTTGGACTGGGGAATGGAAGAGGTGATGCAAAAGGACCAAAAGAAAGTACCTCAAAAAAAAGTTCCCTACGCAAAGCCAATCCCAGCACAGTTTCAGCAGGTTGGTAGTTATATGTAATGAATCTAAACATCTGTATATTTAACTTAACTGACATTGTTACAATGAAACAATTTCCTGTCAGTAAAACTGTCTGTTATATACAGAATGTTGCCTTATTAGAAAGCAGAATGCCACATCTGTTCTCATTTATGAGCTGTTATGGATCAGACATTCAACAGCTTTAACTAAAATATAGAGTCTTGTGCAGTCTCTTTTCATGAAGTCACTAATTAGACAATAACAGTTGTATTTTTTCTTGTTTCTAAAATCAAATTATTAAAACACTAAAAATAGTTGCAGGAAGAAGTGTGTCACGAGGACACACTTACGTGAATGAATAAATCCAGTGAATTTCAAACTTTTGTAAGCATGTTAAGTAAACATGTTTTTGAGTAATAAACGTAATGATTGTTCATACTACACTGTTAGTATGTATATTTTATAAGTAATATATTTTATACGGCTAATCACATACTCCTGATTGCCTCATGATGTCAGCCTTATTGGATATAATGGTCATCCATGAGGTCAATTTGTATGGCAAAGTGCAGAATACACAATACACTTCTAGCCCTGGATCACTGTTTGCTGAGCTCAGTGGCTGAAACTGCAGAGACTGACTAGAGCACATCCAGTGCTTGTTTGCAACTGCACATTGTGCATTGCACATTGTAGGAGACAATGTCTTTTAAACATCTCATCTGCCATGAACATTATCCCTGCTGAGAAACTTCTTAAACTTATGAGGAACTCCAACATTCTGAGGTGTACAGTTTGATACACATTGGTATCCTAACATACTTTCTTAAGTAAAGTTTTGCTCTTCTTTAATCCTCTAACTGTAGTAAACTTAGAAAGGGGTGATTCTGCTTAGGAAATACCACAAAGCACCTTGTTTCATAATTCTCTTTGGCACCCACACAGCAATATATCATCAAAAGGCTTGGTAAATGAGTTGGATCCAAACTCTTTGTTTGCTTCATATGTTTATATGCCAGGAACCCAAATCTTTTTGAGCCTGCAGGCACCTTTGGAATTCTGACACTGGGTGGTAGGTGCAGCATCATAATGGTGGAGTGGAGCCAGCCATAAAATGTCAGGGAGTGAAGTCATGCATAATTCTAATAGTAACTCTTCAGCATTTCAGAGAGAAGTTCTGTTTAACAGAATGCCTTTTAAAACAAACATATTATTTAAAACTATTTTCTTGCATGTATATAGCTTACTTTCAGTCACACAGTGAAGATCCTTGTGCTGTGGTGGCAACTCTTTAAAAATCTGCAGTCAGTCAGAAGCCACCTGGCCTCACTCATTTTATAAAAACACTTGATGGTGAAGCTATCACTTACAGGCACCACATTGGGCCCCCTGTTACATGCTGTGCTACCCAGCAGATCAAGATCAAATAAAACAGATCAAATAAAAACTAAAACCAGTCAAAACAGAATAAAAAATTGCACTACCCCAGGATTTAAAAAAATCAATTTAAAACCATGATGCTAAGAACCCAACTGTAAGCGAAAAACATCATTTAATCACCAATTTCCAATAATACCAATAAACCCTCATAAAACAGCCACATTAAATTCAAAATACAACACTGGCAGCCATAATAAAAAATAGCAATAGCAGTTGTTACAATTCAAAAACTTGAAAACCAGCAGCAGCAGAAATTGATGGATTGAAAACCGTTACAACCAGGCTGTCAGTAATCCCTAGAAACACTGTCAGCACTCTTTAAAACTAACATTTTGCGACTGGGTTGAACAAAAGTGCTTTAGCCTGTTTCCACAAGGTTGCTAGATTTGGTGCCAGTGGGAGGGTGTTCTGAGGGAGTTGGATCCAAAGATGGCATTTTGTCAAAGGAAAGACTCCTGGAAGGATGTTTTTGGATCCATCCCAGTGTATTTTGTCAATAATATTTTAAATATATACTTTTATTATCATCTTCAGGCCTGGATGCAGAATAAAGTTCCTATCCCTACACCAGCTGAGCCACTGAATGACCGAAAGGAAGACCTGAAACTAGAAGAGAAAAAGAAATCACAGGCAGAGATTGAGCAGGAAATGGCAGCTCTTCAGTACACTAACCCACAACTTCTGGAGGTATGTAATGGCCAGTATGAACAGTTGCTGAGGTTCTGATGTTGTCACCACCCACACTCTCAGCCACACAATCCCCCCAGTACTGTCACTGGAAAATGTGCAAATGCTGTGTGCACTAAGAGCTCTTTTCATGAAGCACAAGTTACCAACTATGATTATACCATTATAAATGTGTTTTAAATATAATCATTTATATTGAATAAATTATACTACAGAACATTGTGGAAAAGATTTCTTTCCTCCTGACAAATCTCTAATTGACTGATGTACAGTCATTATATGGTTAAAGTTTTTGATAGAGAACTGAATCCTTTCCTTGCCATTTTATTTTCAGATGTATTCTGTAGTCAGTATACTTTGGTTTCCAAAACTTCTTAAATAGTGCTTGTATGCATGAATCATTATTATTTAGCTAGAGGCCCCCAAGGCATCCATGGGAGAGTGGACAGTTTGGAAATCCCCTTACTGACATCATCAACCTTTCCCTCCAGAATTTTAAAATACCTCAAGATCTCCATTAGCCCAATTTCCCTGTCTTCCCAGGTTTTTTTCTTCCCCTTTTAACTGACTCTGAACTGCCCTCAGCATTCAGTGCCTCTCAGGGAATGCAGCGCCATCATCCGACCTTTTTAAAGGGTTTTAGCGGGGAGCTCATTTTATGATTTGTCTTTTGATACACACATGACTATATTTTTGTTTATCTTTGAATATTTAGAAACCTCTGTGTCTTGAGGGGGAGGGGGTTGGTTTCTCTGCCTTCCTTATTTGCATGCGGAACCTATTTTACTATTAGATTGTTATTGTTGTTGTTGTTATTGTTATTATTTTGCAGCAAATGAAGATTGAGAGGCTTGCACAAAAACAAGCAGAGCAAGGTCAGCCACAGCCTCCTGCAGGAGGACCTGTTCATGGACCCCAGCATTTCCCAGGGCAAGGTCCAATGTCTCAGGTGCCTCAAAGCTTTCAGCAGGCCCATCCACCTCAGCAGACGCCAATGAATATGCCTCAAATGGGACCACCTGGGCCACAGGGACAGTTCAGACCTCCAGGCCCTCAAGGACAAATGGGGCCACAAGGTCCTCCTTTACACCAAGGAGGTAGTGGCCCACAAGGTTTTGGGCCACAAGGACCTCCACAAGGAATACCAAGACCTCAAGAGCTTCATGGACATCAAGGAATGCAGAGACATCCTGGTCCTCATGGGCCAATGGGGCCTCCAGGGCCACCTGGTCCACAGACTAGTTCTGGTCCTCAAGGACACTTAGGCCCACAAGGCCCACCTGGCCCTCAGAGTCATATAGGACAACAAGGCCCACTTGGGCCACAAGGCCACTTAGGTCCTCAAGGACCACCTGGTCCTCAAGGACCACCTGGTCCAAGAGGGATGCAAGGTCCTCATGGAGTGCAAGGAGCTCAAGGGATGCAGGGTCCTGTATCTCAAGGGCCTCTCATGGGACTTAATCCAAGAGGCATACAGGGACCTCCAGGGCCACGAGAGAACCAAGGACCTGGTCCACAAGGGATGATGATGGGTCATCCATCACAAGAAATGAGAGGACCTCATGGTTTACTGGGACATGGTCCACAAGAGATGAGGGGTCCCCCACCTCAGGGTTCAATGATGGGGCCTCCACAAGAATTACGAGGGCCACCAGGTGCACAAGGACAGCAGGGACCTCCACAAGGTGCTATAGTAGGACCTCAAGGAAACATGCCAGGGCCATCAGGGCCTCAAGGACAGCAGAATCCTTCAAGGGGGCCACATCCATCGCAGGGCCCT
Organism: Eublepharis macularius; assembly: GCF_028583425.1. Classification (NCBI taxonomy): domain Eukaryota; kingdom Metazoa; phylum Chordata; class Lepidosauria; order Squamata; family Eublepharidae; genus Eublepharis; species Eublepharis macularius. The sequence continues at coordinate 61,296,503 of NC_072795.1, read as the reverse complement.
CCACCTTTCCCTCAGCAGAAAACTCCGTTGCTTGGTGATGGTCCTCGGGCTCCGTTCAATCAGGTATGACTGGTAATGATATTCTTTGTGGTATATGTTTCTGGGAGGACAATATCTTTTTAAAATATGTGATTATTTAAAATTTATAAACACAAAATTTTCAAAATTGCTAATAATTCCACGGCAAGATAAGTTAGATGAAATTTGGAGCACACATCTTACTCTTTATTGTGGAATATGGCAGTATGATTTATAATTATTAATAATTATTGTTTAATAATTATTAAAATGAAGCTCACAGTTACTCTGAAGCCATAAAGAATATAAAATAATAGTAGTGCATCAGCGTTTGCAAGAATTTTTTAAATGGTAATCTCTATTAATGGCCACATTTCAAAGTACCAGGGTCCTGCCAGCTGGACTTTAAAAAAAAATTTTTTTTTTCAAGTGCAGTCTCCTGCATCACTTCAGAAGTTACTTTTGAAGCTTGGAATATTTGTAAAGCAGTGTTTGATGTGAGGTTTATGAGGTACCCCTTGCAATTTGCTCAAGCAGTATTGAACTCATAGCCCACATGGTCCAAACGATAAGATGGCTTTTGTACTGTTACGTTTTAGTATTACCAGATTTTTATACTTCAGTTGAGCAACAAAATATTTTCATACTTGTTTTTATTTTGGAGTCATACTTCTGTCTAGACAAATTACTGCAGAATACACTAAAACTGAATTATTGCTGTGTTATAACAAAACACAATCTACTTATATGAGTGGTGAGATGTTTGTTGAGAGCTGATGGAATGAGAAGGAGGAAGTTGCCAGTTGGAGGATCCATGAAGAAATAACAGTCAAGGGTGACCTAGGCTGTAGCTCAGCTTGCAGCATGTTGTAGGGTGTGTGGCGGGCTGCAGTGGGGCTATTATGAATGCTTCCTTTTGAGTATTCTTACCTCTTGCAAGGTGTTGTAGTCCATTTCTTATCCTAACCCTTAGGAAGGTGATGGTGTCAGGAGGTGCCTACTCCTCTGAATGATTGGGATGAGCAAAATTATTTTGAGTCCCTGTTTTATGAGGGAGACTTGGTTCTTCCAGGTCCAAGTGATTTGTTTGTAAGTCCAAAATTTATACTGCTGAAGGAGAGGAAAACTACAAACTCTTCTAAGAATTCTCTAGATTTGCTTTTTTTGTTTGTGTGTAAAATGACCAGAAGGAGAAGAAAGTCCATTGTTTTTACGGAAGCCAGGAACTCTGGATTCTCTGCAGGGCTACTTGGGGCCTGTCTGTTTTGGTACCTGCCCTTGGATCCTGTTTTGGAACATCGCTATTCAGCCTGCTTTCATATGAGAAAGGGAATTTGAACATGCTGTAAATCGATAGGAGAGCAAGCAGATTCACTTAGGAGTAGATCAGGATGTACACTTGGGAGTGAGGGGCAAGGTCCTGTATCTGTGGCATCCTACTAGAGTAGATGCCCTTTTTGAATTGTTTGACCTTTTTTTTTAGCCCAAGGAAAGTTAATATATCCTGCCAGCTGTCCTTCCTACTGAGAAGCAGTTTTCATAAGCTGATCTTCTCTGTTTCATTAACTCCTCTTTTATATTGAACTTACAGGAAGGACAGAATCCAGGTCCTCCACCATTGATACCAGGTTTGGGGCAGCATGGGGGACCTGGCCGTCATGGGCCTCACAACCAAGGACCGGGTGCTAATAAAGGTAATTAAACATACTTCTTTCTTAGAATAAAAAGCCTTAAGCTACATGAAATTGCCAAACAAGTCTTGTCAATAAATAAGTCTTCAGTGCTGTATTTGGGGCGAGGGGAATGGTGCACAGGCTATATAAGGCAATGCTATGTGTTTGTTTCAAATTGTACCCTGCCTTTTGGGTATTTAAAGTCACTCAACATTCCTAACAACAAGATACATAAATGTTACTAAAACATTGGAAAGTTGGAAAGAAAAAGTAAGGTTAAATCATTATAAAACAATATAACTCACACACCAACAGCATGCAAACATCTTGCAAAAGTAATAAATAATCTAGGTAATTAATTCCCATAGTTTCCCAAAGCCTATACTTAAAATTGTCAATGTTCCAGCAAGCTCTGAGATACCCTGGGCTCAGGCTGTTTCAGACAATGAAGATTAATACAGATACTTTGAGTTGTGATCAGAATTAGACTGGTAACTAATTCAGCACTTTCTGTCCTGGAGTTATATATTCCAAATAAATAGCTCTAGTAAAATGGCATATTAATTCTGAGCCAGCTCCCCAAGACATCCTCAACTACAGCCTCTCATAACATGCATTACTGGAATGCTCTCTGAAAGTTATTGTGGCACGATAAGTGATAGTAGCAAATGCCAGTCTTCCAGAAAAGGACATAACTGGCAAAAACACACTTAGCTGACAATTAATTTTACTGACATCAAATGCATGCTATGTGTGTTGGTATAAATAGATTAATGCATGAAAAGACAACCAGCTGAAATTGCAAATCTGAAATGAAGAATTAAATTGCTTCTGTGAAAGCAACAGAAAGGAAAGGAATATATGCAAGGTCCTAGATGCACAGTATAATAAAAGAACAAAATGTTTAAAATAACCTTTGCTGAAACAGATTCTTGCAGTGGAATGCGGATAATGAGTTTAAATACTCTCTCAGGGAAGTAATGAGACAAAAATCTCAGATCATGGCCTTGAGTGGTAATAAACTGCTATCATTTCAGACACCTTTCATCTAGAAAATTAGAACATTGCAAGATAATTGTTTTTAAAGATTTGTCATTAAGAGAAATGTATGTGTATATGTATTTGTCAAGGTGATTCTCGTGGCCCACCAAACCATCACATGGGCCCTCTCTCAGAAAGAAGGCATGATCAGAACAGTGGTGGTCCTGATCATGGCCCTGAGAGGGGTCCCTTTCGAGGTGGCCAAGACTGGAGCGATGGTAGAGACAGTAGAGGCATGCAAGACAGACGAGGACCTCATCCAGATTTCCATGATGATTTTGACCGACCAGATGAATTTCGTGATGACTTCCATTCAGACAAACGATTTGGACACCGCTTACGTGAATTTGAGGGAAGGGGAGGCCCACCCCAAGAAGACAAATGGAGACGTGGTGGTCCAGGCCCTCCTTTCCCCCCAGATCACAGAGAATTTAATGAAGGAGATGGCAGGGGTCCAAACCGTGGACCTTGGGATGGACGGAGACCTTCAGATGAGCGATTTCCTCATGAACCTGAAGATGCACGGTACCGGGGAAGAAGAGATGAAAAGTAAGACCAATTTTTATTAACTGAAACAGATCTCTCCTGTTACATACTTTAACAAATCGAATTAATTTCAGAGAGATGAACATGTATACCCTTATGATAATTCCTTTATTTACAAGTCCATTCATTATTAAAAGATCATTTTGAAAGACACACTCTGTGGACAACAGTTCTCTCTGAGGACATCAAAAGAATAGGAAAACTCAGAATTAACAGAAAACTTGCAGATTTGTATAGGATATAGAAAGGGAAATCCATACCTTCTTGGATCCTATCCAAAGCAACTTTAGATTGTGACCAAACGTCTTAGTTATTTCCAGTGTTTTTCACTTTGCTGCATTACAAGTAGTTTGTACCATGATATTGGTTGCTCCATAAACTCAACAATAAGGCCCCTTGATCATGGAAAACTCATAATGCAATTCTCTTAGAACCAAGTATATGGTAATTAAAATGTAATGTGTTGTTCAGGCACAGTAAATACAAGCACAGTTCCACAAAATAATGTCATGGGGTTGGATTCACCCAGCTTTTCTTCTTGTGAAAAAGGAAGGGGTGGGGGTCTGCTTTGATTACCCAAAAAATGTTATGCTGGGTATGATAGGACTTGCATGTACAAATGCCATGTGGGACAAGGACATTAGTAAGGAGAGGAGCTGGGTGAAAAAGCTGGCTGTATCCAACCAGTGGCTTGTGTTTTGTTCCCAATGTCTTTTGAAAAGCAAAAAGAATATCAGGCAATATAAACCTTTAAAAGTTTTGACAAGGCAGAAGAAAGATATTCTCCTTCCCCATCTTTCTCTCATGCTTCTTTACCATGATCCAGCTAATCAGATATATGCATAGAAAGAAGTTTCTGACCGTACATTTTCTTAGTTGATTTGGGAGATGGCATAACTTACATGTGTATACGCATTTTCATTCCTTTGAAAGCAATATAGTACAAATTAAATCTGCATTTGCATGCACAATTAACTGCATACCAATTTATTTCCACTCCTGATCCAACTCAGGTGATCCACACTTCCTCATGCAGATATCCTTAATTGTATCCTAGCTCTGCTCAGCAGGAAAGGACTCAGCTCAAGCACAGAGTCTACAGTTGTCTTCCAGGCTTGCCTCCTATTCAGTTGCAGGGATAGAGATGTAAAATATCTGAATATTTTGAAGCCATTGTGGGGGAGGTGGCAGGTTTACATGCTGTAATGCTTTTTGAGACAAGGTTTATCTCATTCCATAAATAAACTGTAGTAAATTTTTCTCAGTACTCCTCCAAATTTTCAAGTTTTCCACTGGAAAAATGGAAGAAGTACTCAGACTTTTTTATGCTGTGCATTTTGAGTGTAAAAAGACTTGCCTCGTTCTAAAACTGAAAATATTTTATAGGAGTTTTTTCAGTGTTCCCCCAGTTTTTCCTATTTTCCATGAGAAAAATTGAAAACAGATCAATCCTTGGGGGAAAAGAAACATTTTTTTCCTGAATTTTTCCATTGTTTTCTTGGCCTTCACTTCAGTATGCATGGGCTGTCATTGTTCCTCTGCTCAAGCCAGGACACACCTGGCTGAAACAGAAGAATGGCTGCCCTAGCTGTCTAGTCCCTTTATGAAGCGCTCATCACTTGCAAGTTTGGAGTAGTTTTCCAAGAGCTAAAGCGTCTTTCTAGAAAACCAGGATTTTCCTAAAGTTGGGAAACTCTCCCCTGTTCCCACCGCTTTTACAAGAACACACTCAGAGCCTGTCCCTGGGCCCATTTTAATGCCCAGTGAGTCTGGACATTAGCACACCTTTTTTTAGTACTTGCAGTTGTTATGCTATAGAGACAGCAGTATGACTCAGTTTACTTAAGATTTTTTTTCTGATTACGTTTCTGTGATATCATTGCTGAGTGAAAACACAGTTATCTGATGTCTCAAACAAATTCATTTCATCATTCATCTCATTTTCATGACAAATCCAGAAGGGACAAATTTTGCATATTTCTAGCCTGTACAAATCTGAAGCAGTTACAAAACTCTGTTCATGCAGAGAACCGTGCTCTTGTTAATTTTTTCACACTTACTACAGTAACACCAGCAACTAAAGAGACAAATCACTTTTTAAATGGAATAAGGTGACCTCCTTTTAACAATGGCAAAGACTTTTTAAAAACCCAGTCTATATTTTCACTTGCCTCTCTTCACAAACATGTATTTTATAGGTTATAGATGAATGCCATTGGTGACATGGAGTTAGTGACATTCCTGTTTATACTGGTAAAAACTGCAGAATCTGTTACTTAAAATTCATGTGTAGTAGCATTAATGTCTTATTTCTGAAGCTTAGGTACAAATCTTTCCTTATTTTTGTGATTGTTCTTTTGTTCCTTTTACTTCAAATCTGTACAGCTCTTTCAGCTTTATGTGTGTCACTTAACTCTTTGAAATAATTTTTATTCTTTTTTAAATGTGTGCAAGATATTTAATAACCAAACAGAAGTAACATATAAACAATGTTTAAAAAGAAAGGGGAGCAGTACGTCTGCTGTAGAATCAATTTGATACCTGAAATGTCGAGCAAAATGTAAATGATTAACAACTAATATCTAGCACTTCAAGGAAAGCTGGTATGGTGATTTAGTTTTACAAGTGATGAACAGAGGAGCCAAAGAAAATCATATATGTACATTTCACATTTATACTGGGACAGATAAGAATGTCCAGAGTACCCTAGTGTAAACTGGAGAAGTTTTTAGCGTCATTAAAATAGCTAACAAAAAAAGGTTATGTATTGTCGAAGGCTTTCACAGCCAGAGAACGATGATTGTTGTGGATTTTCCGGGCTGGATAGCCGTGGTCTTGGCGTTGTAGTTCCTGACGTTTCGCCAGCAGCTGTGATTGGCATCTTCAGAGGTGTAGCACCAAAAGACAGAGATCTCTCAGTGTCACACTGTGGAAAAGAAGTTGACAGGTAATTTATATCTACTCAGGAAGGTAGGATTGGGCTGAGTCACCTGTAAGAGTTTCCCAGGGTGTGGAATGCTAATGGAGAGAGGCTTCACTGTATCCTGAGGAGGTTCTTTTGCATATGGATTGGTGCTTGATATGCTAATCTTCTCTGCCGGGCTATTGTCAGGTATAGAGTATTTTGTTAGCCTGGTGTTTTTCAGGACTGGAAACCATGCTCTATTCATTCTTAAGGTCTCTTCTTTCCTGTTGAAATTGTGCTTATGAATTTCAATGGCTTCCCTGTGCAATCTGATGAAGTAGTTGGAAGTGTTGTCAAGTATTTTAGTGTCCTGGAATAGGATACTGTGTCCTGTTCGAGTTAGGCTATGTTCAGCCACTGCTGATTTTTCCGGATGGCCAAGTCTGCAGTGTCTTTCATGTTCTTTTATTCTTGTCTGGATGCTACGCTGTATGGTCCCGATGTAAACTTGTCCACAGCTGCAGGGTATGTGGTATACTCCTGCAGAGGTGAGGGGGTCTCTACTGTCTTTTGCTGATCATAGCATCTGTTGTATTTTTCTGGTGGGTCTGAATACTGCTTGAAGGTTGTGCTTTTTCACAAGCTTTCCCATCTGATCAGTGATTCCTTTAATATATGGCAAAAACACTTTTCCTTTATGAGGCTGTTTTTCCTTAGTTGTTTGATTTATCCTTGGTTTAATTGCTCTTCTGATTTCATTTCTGGAGTAGCCATTTGCTTGAAGTGCGTGGTTTAGATGATTAGTTTCCTCGTTGAGAAAGTGCGGTTCACATATCCGTCTTGCACGGTCTACTAATGTTTTTATTATGCCTCTTTTCTGTCGAGGGTGGTGATTGGAGTTTTTGTGTAAGTACCGATCTGTGTGAGTTGGTTTCCTGTAGACCTTGTGACCTAACTGAAAGTTTGCTTTGCGGATAGCCAAGGTATCTAGAAATGGAAGTTTCCCCCCGCTTTCTTTCTCCATGGTGAATTGTATGTTCAGGTGGATATTGTTGAGGTGGTTTAAAAACTCCATCAATTCTTCCTCACCGTGGCTCCAAATGATAAAGATATCATCTACAAACCGGAACCAGACTGTAGGTTTGTGGGGTGCTGATTCTAGAGCTGTTTTTTTCTAAATGTTCCATGTAGAAGTTTGCTATAACTGGGCTGAGAGGGCTTCCCATGGCCACCCCATCCCTCTGTTCATAAGAATGAATAGAGCATGGTTTCTAGTCCTGAAAAACACCAGGCTAACAAAATACTCTATACCTGACAATAGCCCTGCAGAGAAGATTAGCATATCAAGCACCAATCCATATGCAAAAGGACCTCCTCAGGATACAGTGAAGCCTCCCTCCATTAGCATTCCACACCCTGGGAAACTCTTACAGGATGACTCAGCCCAACCCTACCTTCCTGAGTAGATATAAATTACCTGCCAACTTCTTTTCCACACTGTGACACTGAGAGATCTCTGTCTTTTGGTGCTACACCTCTGAAGATGCCAGTCACAGCTGCTGACGAAACATCAGGAGCTACAATGCCAAAACCACGGCTATACAGCCCGGAAAATCCACAACAACCAAAAAAAGGTTATGTTTTGCTTAATAAACCACAGAGAGAGAAAAGTGGCTGTTGAAGACCTTTAGACTCGTTACCATTTATCCAACCAATTTGATTGGAATTTTAAATGTTTTCTTTAAATGTGGATGCTGTATGTGTGTGTGTCTGTGGGTTTGTGTGTGGGAGAGAGAGATAATACTGCAGTTTTACTGTCCTTTCCTCTCTTGCATTCTTTTTCTTTCTGTTGTGCATGTTAGTAGGCCTGCCAATCTAAAATGTTAATTATAAGCAGCTTATAAAATGTATTGTTGAAGATGGCATTACCTGCCAACTTCTTTTCCACACTATGACACTGAGAAATCTCTGTCTTTTGGTACTACACCTCTGAAGATGCCAGTCACAGCTGCTGGCGAAACGTCAGGAACTACAATGCCAAGACCACGGCTATACAGCCCGGAAAATCCACAACAGCTTATAAAATGATTAAATTGCATTAAATGGTTGCTTGGACTAGGGTAATACCTTTTAATGATTAACACAGAGCCAGTAATAAGCAACAGACCTTATTAGAGGTCACTGCACTCAGTTAAATGATGCTGCATAATGTCTGTTCATGAATAAATCTGTTCAGTACATACTTGGCTCATGTTGGGAGATTATAAACAATTATTTCAAAATGTGCACCCCTTGCGAACCCAAAAGTGAAGCTTCCTGGAGTTTTCTGAAGTACCTCCTGCTCCTGTGAGCTATAGGAAAACCAGGATTGGCGCTTTACTTTGGGAAGAGGTGTTTGTGGAAGAAACAAGCGGTCACCAGGAAACACTGTCTTCCCAGTGTTCCCTAACGTAGGGCCTTGTGGCACTTAAGGGCCCTACGTTAGGGAACACTGACCTAGAGCCTCTATTGAATCAGTTGTTGCCATTTTTCACCATACAATTGGCTGTACTTGACAGTCTCTACAGACTGAGGATGTCATATGCTACTCTTTGGAATGATCAGTATGAAGAACAATATTATACCAATCTATTTGCATTTCAGGGACTGAAGCATGTTAAATTATATATTTAAATTATAAATATTTAAATTATAAAATTCCATTTTAGTTTGGGCTATGTGAATCACTATATCTTTTTACTAAACATAGTACATAGGAATCAAAAGTTTTGTTTGTAAGTTGGAAAAGAATATGAGAAGATAAATCTTATTCATATAATCCTTTTTATTAATTGTCCCTCTTTAATTAAATATTATGCAAGTTTATTCACCATTTTCCCAACCGTTATCCCGCAATTAACATAGAAAACAAACTGGAAGCACTTAAGTTTATGAGTTTCATTGCTGGTTCTGATAGCGTTTCAGGTTTTATTGATTGGTGGTATAAAGTGAGATGCAATCAATTGACTTTATTATTTGTCTTCAGTCAGATGTTTCATGAAGTTAAGAATGCTGTTATATGAGTGGCAGCCTACCTTTATTACTGCATCATGGGATCATCTGATAGCACTGGCCTTTGTTCCATAGCCATGCAGGAATCAAGGTCACATATACTCGCACCCTTCATTTAGGAACAGGTACCTCCTGCCTGGAAACACTCTCCAGAGAGCTTGTTCATGCTGTCTGGACAGGGAAAAGGCTGTAGAAGGAAGTTTGAGCAAATACATGGATGTGGTCATTACACTGGCATGTTTGCAGCTATCCAGGTATCAGAGCTCCCCCTGCATTTACTGTTTGAAAGCAGGACACTCATGTGATCTGGCGTGATCTGGCTCTGGTGTTTTCTAGAAAACAGAAGGGGATTACCCCCCCCCCCCCCCGCTATAAATTAGCATAGCTACTGTTCTAATAAGTTGAAATCCATGGTAATATTTGTATGGTTGGCCAGATTTGTTTTCTTTACCACTCAAATGTCAACTCTAATTAATTACAGATAAAGGTCCCTACATTCTTCAACACCATTTATTTGGGGAGAATGGTAACAAGTCAGGATGCCAAAACTTGGGATACTTGAAGGACCTGCCATGAGGCAGACTACACAGATTCTCTAGTGCATTCTTTGTTAAAACATTTCCCATCCTTTCAGCCTTTTCGGTCCTGGCCCCAGCCTGGTGAAATGCTCTATCTCATGAGATCAGGGCCCTGCAGGACTTGTTAACATTTCACCGGGCCTGTAAGACGGAGTTGTTCTGCCAGGCATATAGTTGATGCTAGGCGGTGCCCCCCCCCCGGCAGGGGGGAGGGTTAAACCATATGCCCTCCCATGTAATGTTGTTGTCCATCTTGTCATATTTTCATTCTGGGAAGAACTGCTGTATGGAGCGTCTAAATCAAATTATGTGCTGCCTTGTTTTTCTTTGCTCTGTGTGTGTGTGTGTGTGTGTGTGTGTGTGTGTGTAATTTTAATGACAAGATGTAGTATTTTATAATTTTACTGATTTTTAAAGGTGTTTTAAGCTGTGTTGTGATCCGCCCTGAGCCCGCTGATGTGGGGAGGGTGGAGTATAAATCCAATAAATTAAATTAAATTAGTATCATGAGTTGCTAAACTCATCCTCATCTCTATGGTATAGGATAGCTATATGGTTTTTCAGTTCAGATATCATGCCAAATCATAGTTTCCAAACTCTACCCATGGTTTCTGACTGTGGTTTGCCAGCCAGTTGTAAAACATGATTTGGCATGCCATCTAAATTGAACTACTAGTATGTTCAGACACCACAGACAACTCTCAATTTGTTCATATCGAAAAACAAGCCAGGAAAACTTCAGGTCTTTCCTACATGTGTACGCCCTCATGTGCCACACCAAGACTGAAGGCTGCCTGGTTCAGAAATAACAGTATGTTGTTATATTCAAATAAGGCAGTTTAATAAATCATTGCTTTATTTCTTGTCTGCAAACTTGGATTTTAAATCACAGTTTAGGTTCATGGCTTACGGGCAAGCTAATCCATTATGTGTTGTCACATCCAAAGTGGACAGTTTGACAGATTGCAGTTAATTTTAGACCAGGACATCTTCAATCTTGGTGCACCATATGATGAGAAGAGGGGCAACAAGAACCTCCTTGGTGATTTTCATTACCAATAAACTATGATTGGTCATGATGTCTGAATGTAGTAACTATGTTCTTCCATCATGAAATAAAAAATACTGAAAGTGTCTTTTTTTAGTTTGCTCTCTAAGCTAGAAGATTCTACAGTTGTTGTTTTTCAGATGGTTAATTTAAAAACTGTTTAACTGATTGAAAACCCTGTTTTTTTATTTGACAGATACCATCTGTCAAATAAAATTAATACCATCCCATTGTAACAGTTGCAGCTGTTATTTTTTAAAAGAGCTGTACTGTTTTTAAAGTTTACTGTGTTATTTGAGCCATGACCTTCTAAGCATGGAGTTCTATATAACCCAGATGTATTCGTACCTTTTTTCTTTGGTGCAGTTTCAGAAGAGGCACACCCTCAAGACACGAGAGCCGTGGACCCAGGGGGAGGGACAATTTTCCTGGGCCCGATGACTTTGTGCCAGAAGATAACTTTGACTCATCAGAGGAGAATACAAGAGGAAGAGACCATGGAGTCCGAGGACGAGGTCGGGGTACTCCAAGAGGTAAGGCAATGTTGTTGCTTGCTGGAGATGTGAAATTTCATACCTAGTTGAGGATGGTGGATACTGCAACTGGAATTTTGTTGATATAATTGAATTGCTCAAGCACCTGCACATTCTATGTCTGTTGTTATGCAGGGGGTCGAAAAGGTCTGCTTCCCACTCCAGATGAGTTCCCACACTTTGAAGGAAGCCGAATGGATGGAAATCGAGACCCAGGTAAAATTTGATTAATTTATGCAAGAGTAGCCATCATCAAATGTCTAATGTTGTTGCTCATTGTCTCCCACTTATATCTTAGTAGCTGCTTTCACTTCACAATTTTCCTATCTGAATAATCACTAAATGCCTTGGTGACCATAACAGAAAGGCTGGATATAAATGTTGTAAATAAATCTAAAAACACATCACTACATTTTTGTTTTAGCATTTTTCTGAATACTAAAAAAGACAGTATATGCTGTCATAATCTATGTCTCCCCTCTTTTGTGTTGTTTTATTACTGCAATATATATGAAACTAACCCCTGGCTTGCTTTTTCTGTCATAGTCCAGGGTTAGAACACTGTCTTAGAGCCCTCCAAGTAGCTTCTCCACCATCCCTTCCAAGACTCTCTGTCCTTGTTATCGCATCCACTTCCATGCACTATGAGCCTGCCAGCGATTGTATCCCACCTTTCTAAAAAATTGTGATCCATCTACAGTATGCAGTATGTTTTACTAACAATCCCATCCTCGCCCAAATATTGGCAGCTTGGATTCCCATTACATGGTGTTTTAATTCCCCTCCCCTAGAAGAACATGCTTGATTTCTTTCGAAGACCTAGAATTTAGTGATCTTACTGCAATGGCTGCTGTTCTTTTTCTTGTTCCCTAAGAGATATGTCCTCAATCTGTTTAACTGCCATCTCTTGCATTGTCTGATGAAGGCAAAGAAGGCAGCCTTACTTGAACAGGAGATGGAGAATATTTGGAACAGTCTGCATTGTGAAATTTTGTTTCTTCTCATAGGATTCTGTTTGTCAAACAAAATATTTTAATAATAATTCTTTGTGTGTTGCAACATGGTCAGGCCCTCGCCAGGATCACCCTCCTCATGATAGTCACTCTCCTGCCAGTCGAGAACGTTCTTCCTCAATCCAGGGGATGGACATGGCCTCATTGCCCCCTCGCAAGCGTCCTTGGCATGATGGACCTGGAACCTCTGACCATAGAGAAATGGACCATATCCAAGGAGGGCCTCCAGAGGAGAGAGGAAAGGGTAAGAATCATTCATTGAGAAACAGAGTTTCTTCAAGAAAAATAGCCTTTGAATCATAAGGGAGAACGCCAGTTTAAACAGTATTAATATTTATTATCTGTATAAAGCACTTAGTGTAGGCATTGTACAGTGCTGTGTAGAGATGAGAGTGTCAGACTAAGACGTGGGAGACCTAGGTTCAAATTCCATCTCAGCCATAAAACTCAGTGTTGGTGACATTGGGCTGGCCATTGTCAGCATTACCTGCCTCACATGGTGATTTTTAAGGTAAAATGGAGGAGAGGATAATGATGTATGCCACCCTGAGTTCCTTGGAGGAAAAGTGCGACAAAAATATATTAATTAAATGAATAGATTAAAATATGAATATAATAAATATAAATATTGTTCTCTTTACAGGATTAATTTTTATTCCACTTATCTAAAGCATATTTGAGCATGCTTACTAATTTCCCCTGTTCATTTTTCTAATTTGTGTTTTGTCACAAAGAACTTGCAACTAACAGCAAACACTAGGTCATTGAGACTCTAATGAAAACACATGAAACCACATTCCACAAAATTTTAGCTGCTATTTGTAGGTAACCACTAACCTTCCTGGCTCCCAAATCTTCTGGCATTCACTCACAAAAGGCTACTGCTTATTTCAGTGGGCTCACAAGAAGATAAAGAGTTGTGAAAGTTACTTTAGAAAACCAGATCTACAAACAGAAGCCATCTAACCATTTCTGCTTAACCCATGCTCTGTCAAAAACATTTTAGTACAAACATAAGAACTACCATTGCTGTTGTTAGCAGTAAATTAATGAAAAGATCCACTAAAAGGAGTTGCTTTTATCTTTGGAAAACCACAATAAATTTATAAGGCCTGCAGATAAATACCTTATTTTAAAGGCAAAAGTCATTAAGGCTGCAATTCGAATGTCACTACCTGGAAGGTATGAATATATAAAACTGCCTAATACTGAGAGAATATACCATTGATTCACCTAACTCAGTATTGTCTACACTGACTAACAGTAGCTTTCTAGAGTCTCAGGCAAAGAATGTTCTTGCCCAGCATCTGCTGACAGAGAGTTTTTAACTAGAGATGTCAGAGGATGAATCTGGAAGTTTTGGAATGTGAAGCATGTTTTCCCCCCCAGCCACCTCCTGTGACCCATTAATTAATTTGTTTGTTTTTATTTACTTCATTTGTATCCTACCTTTCTCCTCAGTGAGAACCCAAAGTGGCTTACATCATTTTCCTCTCCTCCATTTTATCCTCACAATAACCCTATGAGAGAGGTTAGGCTGAGAGAGCACGAGTGGCCCAAGATCACCCACTGAGCTTCTATGACAGATCCTAACCCCAGATCCTAACCCAGCCTACTATCCACTGTACCACATTGGCTCTGAATTACTTCTGAAAAAACATAACTAGGATTAGGCAGCAAAGCTAGAAGAATGCTAAGCGTTTCTGTAATTAGTTGTCAACAGTTGGGGAATACACAGAGTTGTGGGGGCATGTCATTTCCCCCTCCCCCACCATGTCCTCTTTCCCTTTCTTGTCCCCCATAGCGTCTCTCCTTTTCTTGCTTCCATTTCTCCCCCACCTTTGTCTACCCCCTGTCTTCCCTTCCCCCCCAACATTCTTTCACTTATGGACTAGGTGCATGGTGCCAGCTGAGCCAGGCTCAGTTGCATGGTGGGGGAACCGGCAAGGACTTGGGTGGGCACTTTTCCTCTTATCCCCATCCCCACACTATTTCCTCTTTCCCTCCTGGCAGCCTCCGTATGTTCACCTTTCCCTATGACCTTTCTCCTTCAAACCCACTAAATAACTTGCTCCCCCATCTTCATCTGTATTTCCTAATTTACTTCATTTGTACACTGCCTTTATCCACAATGGGGACCCAAAGCAGCTTACATCATTCCCCTTGCTTCTATATTATCTTCACAACAACCCTGAGAAGTAGGTTTGGCTGAGAGTGAGTAACTGGCTCAAAGTTACCCAATGAGTTTCTACAGCAGAGTGTTGATTCAGTCCTGGGTCTCTCAGGAGACGCTAACCACTACACTACACTGGCATTTGTGGGGAGAAGGGGCTGCTATTGAACAGTAGCAAGCAGCCAGGCCTGGGTGAGTCACGCAAGTCATGTGGTATCAAGTCATCTGGTCATTGCTTCTAGGGGCCTGGCCCTGATGAAACCTCCCTCAACTGCCCAAACAGTCCTGGAAAGGGCCCTGCCGTCCCCCGGCCTTTTCCTTACAGAAAACAAGCCTGGAATACTGGCTAAACTGTTGTGGTTGCCTAGCAGCAGCCACTGAAAGCATCTGGATAAAACTACAGGCCTTTTATCCTTTTTTTTAAAAAAAGAATGCATTTTTTTTAGATTTCAGATTTTTCTGCAAACCTGGGTCATTTTTCAGGTGTGTAGGAAGATCTGTCCTGTCCATTCATGGCTCCAGTCCCTGGATTTAAGTATCTTTAGATCAGGGCCACTTGGCTATTGCAGGGTTTTTTTTCTGGGAAAAGAGGTGGTGGAACTCTCAAGTGGCAAGCGGCTTCAGGATTTGGGTATTTAAACGCTTTGGTATGCTCCTTAAAGATTCGGGAATCTTTACGGAGCACACCGAAGCTCAAAGCAGCACTTTTCTTGCCATTTGTAAATGGCAATAAAAGTATTGCTTTCAAACGCCAGCCATATTTCAGCTGATGGGAGTGAAATCCCCCTCCTTTCAGCTGAAAAAAACAGTGGGTCATTTGAAAGCAGCAACACTTTTCTTGCGGCATCATACCACAAGAAAAGTGTCGTGGCAAGAAAAGTTTCTGTTTTCAAATGCCCCACTGCTTTTTTCAGCTGAGGGGAGGAGGGGGTTCCTTCTCCCTTTCCTGTCAGCTGAAAAAGCTGCTGGCATTTTAAAACAACTTTTTTCAGCTGTTGGGAGGGGGAATCCCCCTCCTGTCAGCTGAAAAAAGCTGCCGGCTTTGAAAGCAGCAACACTTGGGCTGCACAGGGAGGAAACGGGATCAGGGGGGCAAGGCCACCAGGCATGTGATTACTTTCAAGAGGTGCCGGAACTCTGTTCCACTACGTTCCCCTGGAAAAAAGCCCTGGCTGTTAGTGTATAAGATGTATAGGCTTATTTTTCCCAGATGTGAACAGCATCTTTAGCTGCCTTTGTAGCTAATTGCAGGTTCCGGGAGATGATTTTGATTGGGGATACAATTAAACACCCCCCCATCACTTCCCGTTTGCCAGTTTTCAGAGCAGTTGTCTGGGCCTGCTAATTATAAAAACAAATGTGGGATAGCCTGATTGTGAATCTTCTATGTCACATGTAGTTTGGCCTTGCCTACCAGAGCTGCAGTGATGCAAATTCTGTGCATCTGAATGACAGATGAGGAGAAAGTGGAGCTGTGCTTACTGTGGTAATGCTGAGATACAAGTATGAAAAAGTCACTGTTGTACAACAGCTCCCACCCCCAGTGCTTTTGCACTGCCTCCACAGCTGTGAGCTTTATTATAAGTTGCATATGATTTGATGATACAGTGAGAGAAAATAATGTTAAGAGTATATAGCTCATGACCATATTGCATTAAATTGATAGATAAGGACCATGCCACAAAATTGGTGAAAGATAGTTTTCAAGTATGTTGCCAGTTACTGGTTGCTCACAGTGATACAACCATTACAAAATTCATCACTGTTCTGTCTGATAAATTTCTCTTGACCCTCCCTTTTTAAAAAAGCAGATCATATTTTTAAACCATGTCATAGACATTTCTGTGTGGGAAACATAAGAACATGCTGTGGAGTGAATGACTCATATTTATGGGCAATGTGAAGCAGAAGATGAGGCACTACCTCTATCACTGCCCATTATTAAGAGCTGAGAAAAAATGTATACATGACTACTAATAAACGGTAGAGAGCAGCCAGATTTGTGAAAAGGGTGCAAGTGATGGACAAAGGCAGCATCTGTGGGAGAGTTTACACTCAAACTTTAAATCTCTGAACTGCCACACTTTAAATTTTAATTTTAAGCAGTTGCTGTTCTACAATAGGGGATCTCTCTGTAAGATACTTACGGCTTTCAGGTTGCCCTTCTACTCCTCAGCCATCACCTGCAGCATACTGCTATAGACTATCTGCTACAGTAAAATACCTGCCAGACAGAGAGCTGGTGTTTGCAAAAATTATATGTGGTTGCTTTGATGGCTTCATTTGTGGAATCTTGTTATTCCTTTTATCAGAATATATTCATCAGAATCAGAATATATTCATTCTTCACCATATAATGAGTTTTCAGGTGACTCATCTGGTCACCTGGATCAAGTAAAAATTACTCTCAGGCAACCAAGTGAGAGAGAGCCCTGTGTGTAGCTTTCCATATGATGCTCTCATTCTCTTCCTTGAAGGAAAGGAGAAATTGTTCAGCAAGCAGCCCCCAATAAAGCTCTGTATAAGGTCTCTACATTCTGAATGCAAAGTATGGGACTGTGTGTCTGTCTCCCTTCCTGCCTTCCTGGAAGCCTGAGAGAGCCAAATAGGTATGCTGATTCCTGAGCTGAATCTCAATCTTCTGAAGACTGCATGCTAGGCTGTCTCTCTGCCACTAGGAGGAAGGACGACAGGACATTCTCACATACTTCCTCCAAATGAGAGCTCTGTCTTAAATAGAGTGCCATTATAATACAATGTGTTGGCTGATTGATCACACCTACTTGTTCTGTCCCTCAGAAAGCAAGATCCACTAATTTCCCTCAAGAACACAAAAACAAGTTCTAATATAATGTCTTGCTGCTTTGTTTATTCTGTTTCTTCTCCCTTGGGGGGGAAGGGGTAGAAACAGGTCAGTTCTATCTGTATTTACCCAGCTGGCCAGTACAGGCTGACTACTTCTGCCTTCTCTCTATGTGCAAAAGAGAGAATGGAAGACCATACTTGACCTCCATAGTAAATTTGTGGGGTGGCTGAGGCCAGTGGATCATGGTGGATAACCAAATAATCATTGTACTTTTCCAGTAATGATTGCACAAATGTTTTTATTTGCCTTTGTGGGGACATTACATCTACATTTTATATAGAGGCTGTATTTAGTCATTATTTTTAAAAACTCCAGATTAAAGGAAAATGTAATGCTCTCTGTTCTTATTCTAGGGCGTGGGAAATCAGGACCTTCACAGAGAATGTCAAAATCTGGGAGATCCAGCTCTTTAGATGGAGAGCATCATGATGGATATCATAGAGAAGAATCCTTTGGTGGACCTCCAGGAGGCAGTAATCCTTCCAGAGGAGGAAGGAGTGGAAGTAACTGGGGAAGAGGAAGTAATATGAACTCAAGCCAGTCAAGGCGAGGAGCTTCTAGAGGTGGCGGAAGGGGTCGATAGAAGAGGTTATGACTGGGCAAGACCCAGTCTTTCTAGGACAGTATTTAAATACATCTGTTGCAGAATCATTGAGAAAGTAATTCTGCAATCCCACAAACCTGGACTCTAAATGGAGATACATGAATGTGCATTAGTTCCTAAAGAGGTCTTTTCAAAGATTAAATGCCAGCTAGTAATGCTATCACAACTGGCTTTGTTTCATTCTCCTCTCCATCCCAACCCCAACACTTCCATATTTCCTACATTGATTTTTGAATATAAAAGCTGGATTTTTTTAGTGTTGTGAGACATGGAGCACCTCCACAGATTTCAGTTCATGTCCAGAAGAACTTGTTTCTATATGTACAGTTGTCAGGAAAAAGTTAAGTTGTTTTTGTATGAATACAGAATGCAATTTGTCCAAAAATTAACAAATGAATTGAGTGTGATTTTTGTTTATACATGTTTTCATATCTCACTAGAGAAATCATCTTCCTTCTAGAATTTCTATATGGTAACGTTGTGTACACTAAGCCATTCAACTAATTCTTAATTATGTTTAGTTACAAAACCATTTAAGCCACACAGATGCTGTTCATATGATGAAAGATTATGCAGATTTCCCTCTGGCCTTAGTTGACAGCTCTAAACACTGATGGAAGCGAGCTCCTACCCTGTAGAACTGTAAACAGCCAAAGGAGGACTTTCATCCATATGTTACCTCAGTATGTAAACTCATCCATTGTCTACATTTACATAATGTAATGAAAATATCCACTTGTACCTATCAGCTCCATATAGTAGTTACTACCTAATGTTTGATAAGGAGACTGTGATCACTTACAGTTCATCAATCTATCCTATTGAGCTGCCTCCGCTTTTACCAAGAATGGTGTAAGCCCCAGAAAAGCAATGAAAGACCTACCATAAACTGTTAAAAGGTGACTAAGCCTTAATAAATACTGTTAGACAGTGGCCAGCTTTTATTTTAGAGATACTACCTGTAGTCTTCTATATTGAATTGCTGCAAAAAAAAGGGTTCTAATACTTTGGTTTCTGAAAAGTAGTAATTTAACCAGCAATTCCCAAAGGAAATTTTATTATTTGTTTGTTCAATCAGCAAAACTTCAACACCCACTGTCAAGAAAGTAGTGGCTAGCTACAATCTGGAACATTCTGAATATTTAATTTAGCCAGCAGAAGGGAACGTAAGACTTTTCCCCCAAGTTCGGTAGTTTCATTCCCTTGCAGTATTGTGTCTGTTTATTACTTTTTATTTTGCAATAAAATATTCTCAGTTGAGGTGTTTGTCATCCACCATTCTAACATTAAGACAGTTTGATTTTTCCCATCAGTCTGTTGTGTAACTCTTTTGCATGTTTACTTGGAGGTAATTCTCACTGGGATTGTCCCAAGTATAAGTAGGATTGGGCTTAAGTACTTCTTGATTGCCTCTATGACTACCCAGACTTGTGAGGTTATTTGAAGTAACTGTCAGACTATCAATTAAACCACTGTTTTTCAGGAAATACCAGTTTGGAAACTATGGATCTAGCATGGTCAGGAAAATACATTAGGAATTTAATCTTTTAATAAAAAATAACCCTTAGTAGGATCATTAATACACCAGGGAAACATTTAAAAATGCTATCCTTCTGTTTGAATTCAGTTTGTTAGCATATATAATAACCATCCTCATCCAGTCTTAAAGAAAAAATGTGGTTTTCCTTATACCATAGTTAATTTTAACCTGTTAGGACATTGCAGTCTTATCAACTTCTAATCCAAAAATAGCATGTAGGAGGTCAGGGTTGACTACAGCAAGCTAAGCCTGTAAGAAAAAAATGTAAGTTGGCATTTTCAGAATTAACAAGAATCTAACAAAACGTGCTTCATGGACACCTTTTGATTTAAGTTGTCTGCTGTACAAATAAAGAACATTGCTAAGCATTGCAATCTTATGACAGGCCACAACCCCTTGGCTTTACGCTTCCAATTAATGTATCAGATTCAGAATGTTAATGGGGAGACATCACAGCAAATATCCATAAACCAACAAAACAGTCAATGTTTCTGTCTTGCATTTCTCCATTCCTCTTTAGATTATGAATTATCCCAATAATGAAGACTGCCTACTTCAAAGGAAAAACACTTGCCATAGATTAACATTATGTTGGAAATGTTTGTATGTTCTGCCTAAAATATTGTTAAAGGCAAACTCCTCAGTTGTAGGGGTAGTAGAGCTTCTTCCATGTATACAGGTAATTTTCACAAGTGAAGACCTGATAGCATTTAAATCTATGAAAATGTTTAAAGCCAGCGCAGACATAACACTAGTTCTCTTCTAATCCTGGTTAGGAGCTGATCTTGACATTCTTCTACCTCCCATCCCCTCCTTGAGAAGAATTCTTCCTTAATTACAGTTAAGGGAGAAACAATCAACCACAATAATTTCTACAGCTGATTTGTAAATTACAATCATTTAACTAGAATCTGAAACCACAGTGTAATGTTGGGTTCAGATCCTAGTTAAACGGATCCCTGGCTAGTACTAACCATGATTCTCTTTTGTACTATTGCATTGCTTAATAGCAATTACAGTTAGGGGAGAATTCAGTGTTGGCTGGGAAAGAAGTTCATATTTCTATAGCTAACTCAAAGTAGCAGTGATTAATGAAGAGAGAATGTCATGCTTGCACTGGCTCTTAAACTAATCCCATAGATAAAAGGGGGCTGCTGTATTTTTCTTCTCCTTAGAATTTGCTTAATCATTATACTTGCTGCTCTCCAGAAATAGTATGTATTTCAGTGAAATATTAACAACACTCCAAACAAAATTTGTCAGATCATACCTCAAATGGACATGAATATTTCTAACTACACTTATAAATCCCTAAACATCCTGTGTATAATGTGCACTGACTCCTGTGATACAGTTCTTGTTGATGTAAAAGAAAGATGGTCTGAACTGAACACAGAAAGATGGGGAGTTGCCAGATTTCATGCAACAATGATGCATTACTAAGAAGTGATTATAGCCACTTTCAGGTCCCAACAGACCTGAAAGTTTACTTACTTACTTGCTTACTTTATAGCCTGCCTTTCTTACTGAAACTCAAAGTGGAGTACAGGTTGTAAAAAGATACAATCAAATATCTTGAGACATCCAATAATGCAGTAGGACTAGGATTACAAACATTAGAAATAATACAAATAAAAAAGTATCAGACAATGCAGAAAATGGAATTACAAAAGTAGAATATAATGCAACAAGAGCAAGATAATGAATATAATAACCCATTACAAAAATTGGATTTAGCACATGCCAAGTTGCATTTTTAGGGACAGAAAAAAACACGTATATAAATGTAGACTATAAAAGTGTAGTATCTTTAATACAAAATATTTTGCTTTGTACATTTAGTTAAATTATGCTCTACAAATACTGAACCAATTAACACTGTTTAAAATACTCAACAGCGGGGAGGACAATTTTTGCTATGCAGTAATATTAGCTTGCAGTAATACTTAGCATCGATGTATTGTCGAAGGCTTTCACGGCCGGAGAACGATGGTTGTTGTGGGTTTTCCGGGCTGTATTGCCGTGGTCTTGGCATTGTAGTTCCTGACGTTTCGCCAGCAGCTGTGGCTGGCATCTTCAGAGGTGTAGCACCAAAAGACAGCCCGGAAAACCCACAACAACCAATACTTAGCATCCATTTTGATTTGATTTGCCATTGTTTGTAGTAAATATTGAGAGATGATGAAGGCCTACAAATATCAACCAATAGCAATAAAAAGCAGCCTTACCTGACCATGCAAGCATGGATACTGATTTTCCTATAATCTTCTCCATTCCTGCAGTCCATTGTAAACCTCCTCACCCCCCACCCCCAGAACATTTCTAGAGTTGCAGCACCCAAGGGAAGGAATACCTGCTTAGGTCAGGGTGCTGCTGGCAGGAGAGATTATGGTTAAATTACTCCTGAGAGATCTCTGTCTTTTGGTGCTACACCTCTGAAGATGCCAGCCACAGCTGCTGGCGAAACGTCAGGAACTACAATGCCAAGACCACGGCAATACAGCCCGGAAAACCCACAACAACCATCGTTCTCCGGCCGTGAAAGCCTTCGACAGTATTATCAGTCTTCAAGCCTTGTTTTTCTCTGTAAATTCAGGGGGGAGAGGCAGGGTCCTTTACAGCAATATTTTGGCCCTTGCAAGGAGTCTTTGGGGCAAAGCCAATCAGCAACCACCAGATTACTTGCTACCACACAAGTTGCAGGACTTGCCAGGATTTTCTGTTTGCTACTGTTCAACAACAGCTTCCCCTAGCCAGTGTGGTGAGATCTGGGAGATCCAGGTTTGAATCACCATTCTGCTGTAAAAGTTCACTGGATGACCTTGGGCAGATTCCATATTCTCAGCCTAAGCTACCTCATAGGGTTGCTGTGAGGGTAAAATGGAGGTTGGAGAATGGTAAGTGCTGCATTGAGTCCTCATTGTGAAGAAAAGAGGTATAAATGAAGTAAGTACATAATGATGGGAGACAAATAAAAAGGATGAGTTGGAGAGAATGAAGCTGGGGAAATTGAGAATATGGAGGTTGGCAGGAGAAAGGAAAATGAGATGCTCTCTCTGCAAGTCGTTCCTGATTCCCTACTGTATAAGTGGGCCTTGAAGCTACCACTGTGCAGCTGAACCATAGTTTTCCCACATAGAGGCTGCTGGCGGGGAGAGGGAAAGCTGAATATAGGGGCAGATAAATGTAGGTTGGCTAGTGGGTGGGAAGGAGAGGAGGAGACAGAAAAAAGACACTATGGAGGCTGTGGTAGTTAAGCAGTGCAAACTTAAACTCTTACACCCTTCTAAGTCTATTGAAATCAATTATCTTAAAAGGGTCTTGGATTGCATTATCAGGTAGCACCAGTGTCTTGATGCATTAAATGTATTCTCAATAATCCTACTTTCATTACACATGATTCCAAAGGTTTAGCCATGTTAGTCTGTTGTTGCAAAATCAAGTGGGGGCCTGGTAGTACCTTAAAGATTAACCCATTTATTTTCTGCGGATTAGAACCCACTTCCTTCACTGGCAGACTTACCTGTCATGGAGGAAAACAGTTTTAAACAGGGTGAAAAGTCTTTAGAATAAACAGGTTGCTTACCTGTAGCTGATGTTCTCCAACTGGTCATCTGTGTGCATTCACAATGATCGGCTTCACACCTACACTGAGCTTTAATTCGGAAACTTCTAGAGCTAGATTTGAGGCATAAAAATGGTCTCGCTTCAGTCATAGTCTTTACTTTGCATGCCCATGGAAGAGAGGTTGCAGCTTTCCATTCAGTTCTTCCAGAAAAGTAACGCAAGTTAAAAGCATCTGTTGCAGAGAAGGCGAGCAGGTCATATGAATGCACTTGGAAGAATTCCAGTTACATGCAAACCATCTGTGCTTCTGCATCATGGAGACGAGAAAACATTAACATGCTGTTAGTGGGTACACATGCAGTTAAGAAAGCATTGACCACTCCTGTTATGCATCCGCTTTGACATCTACAGTGCAGTGACTTGCGAAGGTGGAAGACTGGGTGGGAAGGCTGATCTGCAGAACTCAGGAAGATGCCTCTGTGAAAGATTGAAGATGTGGTAACTGCTTTTGTGGAATGAGGTCTGACTGTCCCTGGAAGTGCATTATGGGCCACCTTGTAGAATTGCTTAAGGGTGACTTAGTGACTGAACCACTGCAGAGACTCTATATCCTTGCTTTGGCTCTGAGTAGCATATCAATAGGCCTGGGTGCTTCCTGAAAGAGGCAGTCCTGTCCAGGTAGAAAGACAATTCCCAGGGAGCATCTAAAGCATACAGCGGCTTCTCTTCATCAGATGCTAGAGTGGAGAGGTAAGTGGGAAGGACTAGGCCCTGAGTCAGATAGAATCCAGAGACACTCTCTGACAGTAGGAAGATGTAAGACTGCTTATATTTTTGTTAAGCTGAAACTTGAGTGAGTCTGAGTGCAGAGTTCAGTGGACCCTCTTGAGTAGATTGCAAGCTGGAAAGCAATCGTGAAGGTACAGAGTCTTAGGTTACAAATAGTAAGAGGTTTGAGGAGTTTTCCAATTTACTGGATGAGAACCAGCTAGAAGTCCCATGATGGTGTAATTAGACGGTGGCTGGTAAGGCCTTTGAAGAACCGTTTCACCAGTGGTTGAACAAATAGGGAACAACCCTATACCAGCAGATCTGACACAGAAATGGTCTCCGAATAGATCTGGGGAGATTAATGTCCCAAACCTAGAGAATAGAGTTAGAGGAGGTACTCTAGAAGTCACTGGATAGGTAGTTTGGTTCTGTCCTTGCACTGAAGCTAAGGTTAAAAAGTGCTTACTTTTGTGTTGGTAAGACCATCTGGTAGATGCTTTTCTTATATTCAGGAGCATCAATCTGAAGACAATGCTATGTTCTGGAATTATCTTCTAGGTCACCAGATTTAAGATATCTATGTCCAGGTGAAGAATACTGCCATACTTCTGTGACAGCAGGTCTGGAATTTCTAACAAATGGAGAAGATGGCCCTTCAAAAGGTGGATTATCTTGATGAACTCAAAACTATCTCAGCTAGTAAGGGGTGATTACTCTTGTGTTTTCCCAGTGACACTGGAAGCAAGTAGGATTGTCAGATACATGCTTTCAAGTAAGAGATGTTCAGGACCAATAATGGGCAACAATCTCTTTGGACCTCACCTTACCATATCTGCCAAAATGTTGTCCTTGCCAACAATGTAAATTGCTATTGCTGTAAAGCTGGGCTCGATGTCTCTCCCCCCTAGGCTGCTGTCTAAGTAAGAAAGAGTGACAAAGGTAGTGTTATTTATTTATGTAGTGTTTTGTGGCCATATTATCTGTGTCAACCTGCATTACTTGTCTTCAAGTAGTGCAAAGGAATCTTTTAGGCAATATATTCAAGAGGATCAGACCTGAAAGGGGTCAAAACAGAAGATTTTAGCCACTCAAGTCCCCCAGCAACAGGGGGAGGGCGAGATCATGAAAAACAAATGCTACAAATTCTTCTTTGAGCAGAACAGGAAGACACTTAAAACAAAAAGGAAACCTTCTAAAGGTATCACATCTATCTTCTATATATATAATTGAGTAAGTGTATTTCAGACAACTCACTTCATACCCTGTGCACCACCAGAGGGTGCTGCCACAGAGGGAAGCCTAGGCAGGGAGCCTAGGCAGGGTACCAGGTCCCTCCAGAAAATGTCCCATGGCAGGAAGCCCAGAAGGGGAGCAAGATGGGAGCAAGTGGCAATGCCCACCTCCTGTCTTCACCCAGCTGGTATTAGGACTAGAAGAGGAGCAGGTGGCAATGCCTAACCCCCGCCTTAACCCAGCTGGTATTAGCAGTGGAGTAGGTGGCAATGCCTGCCCCTGTTTGAGACAGCTAGGATCAGGAGCGGAGCAGTTGGCAATGCCAGCCCCCCCACCTTAACCCAGTTGGTATTAGGAGAGGAGAAGGTGGCAATGCCCTCTCCTCGTCTTAACCCAGATGGTATTAGGAGCGGAGAAGGTGGCACTGCCCAACCCCCATCTTAACCTAGTTGGTATTAAGAGCGGAGCAGGTGGCAATGCCCTCTCCCTGCCTTAACCCAGCTGGTATTAGGAGCGGAGCAGGTGGCAATGCCTAACCCCTGCCTTAACCCAGCTGGTATCAGCAGTGGAGCAGGTGGCAATGCCCGCCCCCCCTGCCTTAACCCAGCTGGTATTAGGAGAGGAGCAAGTGGCAATGCCCTCTCCCAGCCTTAACCCAGTTGGGATCAGGAGCAGATCAGATGACAGTGCCCGCCCCTTCACCTGGCTGGGATCAGAAGTGTAGCAAGTGGCAATGCCCACCCCTCGCCATCACCCATTTGGGATCAAGAGTGGAGCAGGTGGCAATGCCCACCTTGTGCCTTCACCTGGCTGGGATCAGGCGCAGAGCAGGATGCAATGCCCTTTTCCCCTTCACCCAGCCAGGACCAGGCACGGAGCAGGTGGCAATGCCTGCCCTCTTCAATCTACCAGAATAAGCCACTGAGCAGGTGGCAATGTCCACCCTGTCTTCACCCTGCCGGAGTCAGGAGCCAAGCAAGCCGCAATGCCTTCTCCACCCTTCAACCTGCTGGAATCAGAAGCAGAGCAGGTGGCAATGCCTGCACCCCCTTCACCCAGCTGGGATCAGAAGCAGAGCAGGTAGTAAAGCCCGCCACCCACCTTCACCTGTCAGGATCAGGTGCAGAGCAGGAGGTAATGCCTGTTCCTCCCTTCACCCAGCAGGGAGAAGGTGGCAATGCCCACCCCCCTTCTCCCAGCTGGGATCAGGCTCAGAACTGGTGGCAATGCCTGCCCTCTTTCACCCAGCCATAGTCAGGTGCAGAACAGGAGGCAATGCCCAGCCCCCTTTACCCAGCATGTATCAGGCATAGAGCAGGTAGCAAAGCCCACCACCCCTTCACATGGCCAAGATCAGGCAGATCAGGCGTGGAGCAGATGACAATGCCCACCCACCCCTCCTTTACCAGCTGGAATCAGTGACCAAGGAGGAGTGAATGCCTGCCTGCCCTCCCTCCCCTTTCTAGAGCCCGTTGTATTTTTTCCCACTATGGGCTTTGTTGCTAGTATCTTCATAATTTTATTGCCAGTATATACTGTATATTTTAGTGACCCAGCCCTTAAAGTGGTGTGGATCAACACTGAGAAAGTCTAAAGCTACTCAGTTAAATCAGAAGGGTCCTTGTATTTTCTCTCCTTCTAACACCTACAGTGGAACAAGTCAACTAATATTGGGTCTACCCCACCACCACTACACACACACCAAAGCATCTTATTTTGTGGGGGTTATAAGGTAGTGTTAAATTTTTCTTGATTAACTTGTCAAGATATGAAGGGGATCAACATCTGAATGGATTTACTACATATAATTACTTGATGACTCAGCTAAGTTACTAGACTCAAGGTGGTGGTGGTAGATAGTGCTGTCAAGTCATAGATGATTTATGGCTATCCCTGCTGGAGTTTTCAAGGCAAGAGACTGCCAGAGTTGGTTTGTCATTGCCTGCCTTTGCATAGCAACCCTAGCCTGCCTTGGAGGTCTCCCATCCGACTATTAACCAAAGCAGATCCTGCTTAGCAACCCCTGCCTGGGCTATCTAGGGAAGGGTAGATAAAGGTAATCCGCTGTGCAAGCACTGAGTCATTACTGACCCATAGGGGGGAACGTCACATCAAACTTTTTGTTATGGGGTGGTTTGCCATTGCCTTCCCCAGTCATCTACACTTTACCCCCAGGAACCTGGGTACTCATTTTACCGACCTCGGAAGGATGGAATGCTGAGTCAATCTTGAGCCGGCTACCTGAACCCGGCTTCCACCAGGATTGAACTCAGGTTTTGAGCAGAGCTTGGACTGCAGTACTGCAGCTTACCACTCTGCGCCACGGGGCTCTTCGCTATCTAGGGAAACCACATACAAAAGATGACATGTCCACAAAGAGTCTCTCATCAGGTCTTCCATTCTTAAATGATGACACATCTAACAGGTTCTTTGCCTCCTTGCATGGTGACTGGAAATGCTCATGAGTTTTAATTGATGTGGCGTAAGTATCTGGAGACTGTAGTGGACACAAAATTCTGATATTATATAGGGATATTCAGGAAGAATGTGCAAGGTTCCTCACCTGATGAGACAAAGCTTGCCCCAAGGAGCCCTCAAGATACTTATTTTTTAAAGTATTTTGGTAATTGACAAACTTTCCACACACATCAATTGCCACCAATTTAAACTTGGTAGATTTTTAAATGCTGGTAGGTAAATTGCAATGTTATACTGTTAATGCAAATGCCCTGAAGCTTCAGTTCAGAGCTTGTAAAATAAGAGTTTCTTTTAATAATTAAATAAAGTTGTCGTTAAGGACTGCATAAGGCCGAACTGGGATAGAGACCCAGAGTAGGCAGTTTCTAGGCACGCAGAGGAAACGCAGCTGGAGCTTCATTCAGTTCTGCGGATCAGTTGCCTCCCTCCTGTAATTCCATACAAGTCCGTCGCCTCTTCCCTTGCGGGGTTTGGCTTCTCCCTACAAGACCCACCCGCCCGCGCTATTTCATTATTTATTATTTCCTTCCCTTTCTAGGAAAAGTATGTGCTAGGCCGAGGGGCGGGAAGAGGACGAGGCCGCCCGTCTTGAGCCATGGGGGCGGCCCGCGACTGCAGCCAACACAGGGCGTAGGAGAAGAAAGAAGCTAGCTGGATGGGCGCTGTCTGAACCGAGACCGCGAGCGGGTCTGCCCTTTTAGCTCCGGCAACTAAACAGCTCGAAGCCAGTCTGACGGTTCGGCCTCCACTGCCGCCTGAGCGCGGACCAACAGCCATCATGACCGGCAGGTAGGAAACGAAGACGTTGCCATTGCCTCAGATTTTGCTTGGCCGCCCGCTGAGACTGAGCGGCGGAAACGTTTGACGTTCTTCTGCCAGGGCCGGTGGTGAGGCTGGGCAGACTGCGGCCTCTACTGGAGAGAGAAGCCCAGCCATGAGCCCACTTGGGAGCCCTCCAGGCATTATCGCTCTCCGGGCGCCAGAAGGAATCCCGATTCCCTGGCGCTCTGGGGCATGAGGACGCGTTCCTGGTGAGAGGCCAATGAGATGGCGAATCCCCTTCCACGCACACTTCAAAGCATTTATATCACTGGACCAGCAGAGTAAAAATGATACACTTTTCTAATATTTTTAAAAAACAATTAAGCATTAATTGAGGGTTTCCTGGGAGGGAAACTAGCCAGCTGGAATAAAGTGTGTCGGAGTTTTGATTCAAGAAACACGTAACAAAAAAAATCCAAACACTATGACTTAGTTCTTTTCAAGAAGACTCGTCCACTTAGTGATTTACTGTAGCTTTAGTTTTGTATAGAAATAGCACAGATTTTCTGTCCCTCTGGCATTTTGTGACTCTTTGGCCCCACTGTTTACAAATTTTCTCTCTATGTGTAGAGATTGATATGCAAGTGGATCTTTTCATATCCAAGTAAAAAAAATGCATTCCTATCACACTGACATGCCACAAGATTCATCTTTGGTTTTTGCAACAACAGAATAACATGGCAGTATTACAACTATGGAATCTGTCAATTAATTCTTCTTTATTTTAATGAGCTGGTAACGTATTTATTAAGAGTTAGAGAGTGCCTCTGAGTGCATGCAGAGTTAATTTCCCTCAACAAATGACTACGAACCAGCTTTCATGTAGTGGAAATGAAGAAAGGGCTTTTATTTATTTATTTATAGTCTGCCTTTCTCACTGAGACTCAAGGTGGATTACATAGTGTGAAATTAGTACAATCGGCATCAAGGACATTTCCATAAACAATGTCATAGGATTTTACAAAAATATAGCATTAGCAAGGATCCAGTACAAAGTTGAAGAATTACTGAAACAGAACATAATCAGTTCTAGGACTGACATTAAATAACATCAAGCACAGGTAGTATAAGAGTACATTGTATATAGGAGTACATATTTTATGGCAGAGAGGTTTTTCATGGAATGCTTGAACCCTGATATCTCTCCTTTGAGTTCTGTGGGACCTACCCTAGTAAGTAAGCATAGGGCTGCAGCTTGACATTCCACTCTTAAACATGTCTACTTAAAAGGAAACCCCATTTATTTAAATAGAATATTTCCAAATAAATGTACAACTATGGCTATAATTTTGATGCATGCATAATTTTTACAAGAACTTAAATCACTCTGAGAATTACTTTTTTGTTTAATAGAACCGCACTGTTACATTAATCACAGAAAAAGCATTTTGGATGCAATTTTAACTCGGTTGTATTTTTCTATTTGTGCCCTGCAGCATGCTCTCTCCTTTCTCACTGCACCAGAGTATCCATAGGTTTCTCTGAATGCCTCACTTTAAAAGAATGTTTTAAAACGTTATATACCATAACACCCGTTATCTTCTTTCAGTACTGTCAGAGGTCTCTGTTCCCCAGAAAAGAGGTAGGGAGTTACCTCCACTTACTGGGTTCTCAGCATTTCTCCACCTTTTCTTCTGATTCATCATTCTGCTAGTCTCTCTCTGCATCTCTCGTTATCCTCCTTTCCCTTTAAACCACCCTTACTAAAGCAAAGGTAAGAAAGGTAATTGTAGAACAGGGGAGAGGAATGTCTCTGCCAGCAAGTGAGTGGATCAGCTGTTTCGTTCCTTGTTACAGGCATTTGAAACTGGAATGGTCAGAGCCTTTTGTCATGAGCCAAAGAGCTGCCTGTGAACATGACTGATCCAGGACCAGCCCAGGATGTTGGAGTTGTGTTGTATATTGTGTTCAGTTGTCTAAATTATATTTTTTGTAAACTGCTTTGAGTCCCCAGTGGGGAGTAACGTGTGCCATCAAGTCGCTTCCAACTTATGGCTACCTTATGAAGTAATGACCCCCAAATGCCCTCTCATTCATCATTGACATCCTTGCTCAGGTCTTGCAAAGAAGGCTGCCATTTCCTTTATTGAGTCAATCCATCTCATGTTGGGTCTTCCTCTTTTCCTATTGCCATGAACATCATAGCATTATTGTCTTTTCCAGTGAGTCTTGACTTCTCATCATGATGTGACTAAAGTATGATAGCCTTAAGTTTGTCATTTTAGTTTCTAGGGAGAATTCAGGCTTAGTTGTTGTTTTGGTGGACCATGGTATCCGTAAAACTCTTCTCTAATACTACATCTTGAATTAATCAATTTTCTTCCAATTTTCTTCACTGGCCAACTTTCACATTCATACATAATAATAGGGAATATCATAGTATGAATGATCTTGATTCTTGCTTATCTTTTAGAATCTATTCTAGTTCTTTCATGGCTGCCCTTCCAAGTCTCAGTCCCCTTCTTATTTCTTTGGTTGATAATTGATTCAAGGAATAGAAAGTCTTTAAAAATTTAAATGTCTTTGTTGTCAACTTAAGATTGTGAAGTTCCTCAGTACTTTTGTCTTCTTGATGTTCAGCTGTAACCCTGCTTTGATACTTTCTCCTTTAACTTTTATCATTAGTCTTTTGAAGTCTTCACTATTTTCTGCTGGTAATGTGGTGTCATCTGCATATCTCAAATTGTTAATGTTCTTTCCACCAATTTTCACTCCACTTTCATATAAATCTAATCCATCTTTCCTTATGATATGTTTTACATAAAGGTTGAACAGATAGGTAGATAATATACATCCTTGTCTGACACTTTTGTGAATTGGAAATCATTCTGTTTCCCCATGTCTGATCTTATTGGTAGCCTCTTGTCCAGAGTACAAGTTGTGCATCAAAACAATCAGATATTGTGGTTCACCCATTTCTTTTAACACCATCCATTGATTTTCATGATCCACATAGTCAAAGACTTTGCTGTAATCTATAAAACACAAACTGATTTTCTTCTGAAATTATCTGGTACACTCTAGTAACGCTTGCAATTTGATCTCTGGTGCCTCTTCTTTTTCTGAATCCAGCTTGAACACTTTGCATTTCTTGTTCCATATATTGTAAGAGTCTTTGGTGTAAAATTTTGAGCATCACTTTGTTTATGTGTGGGACATTAATGCAGTCGTCTAATGGTTGCTGCAATCTTTTATGTCTTCTTTTAAGGAATGTAGATTGAATGTTTCCAGTCTGTGAGCCATTGCTTTGTTTTCCATATTGGTTGGCATATTCTTCTTAAGATTTTGATGGGCTCAATTTCCATAGCTTGTAAATATGTTTTTAAAGGGGTACTGAAAGTTTTATTACAGAGGCACTGGAAATATGACCGTGTATTCCAAGATGGCACTTTTATTTATCTGTTGTTCACTATATGCCTCTTAAGTGAGTTTAAAGTGAGGGGGGAAATCCAGAGTTTAAAATAACCTAGAGTACATTGCAATTATGTTCATGCCCCATCATTGCCTATGGCCCTGATCGTACATGGGCAAGATGTGAACTGGTAGCAGGCCCTGAGGAAGGTATGCTTATGTGTAGGAAGCTGCCTGTGTGTTTGTGTGCCTGCTTGATGGGAAGAGGCCCCTAACGTTTTGGATGGAGAATGGAAGCTGTTCCCTTCAGAGTTAAAGCAGTAGGAAGGAACAATGGAGCACGAAACACATTTCACAATATTCTGTTCTTTCACAGTGTTTTGGGCTTCTTCCTGCCTTTGCATTCTGAGAAGGCGGAACTAAAAGATCATATGAGTCTCCCTTTGACACCCACCTGCCTTCTACAGTATACCTTTCTTTGGGATTGTAATGTTGGAATTGAAATTTCTGATAATTTCTAGATTACACGGTGCCTAACTTGGGATGCTTGGAAAGCCTTCCTCCTGTACGTTCTGTGCACTTATTGAAACTAAAATTCTATTTGTGTATATCATGACATTAAATTGTAACAAAGCTGTAGAGAAAGGGGAGGGGAAAGGGCAAGGGAAATATGAATTCCTCAACAATGTAAAAAAGTCTGACTCAACTCCTGTAATGTGATCCTCATTCTAGAGTGGGTGTGGAGTTGGAGCTGTGTAAAAGGACAGTTTGAGCCTGTAACCCTTGTGCTGTGCCAGCGTGAATGTAGTAGGAAATAGAATGTAAAGTATGTTTCTTTATTCAGATTCTGCTGTGACAGTATGTGACTTTTGCAGATTGGAGTGAGCTTGAAAGCCAGACATCCGCCTGTTTTTTTAGCACTTTTTGCCTAAGTGACATATAGAATAGTAGGTAGTACAGGATTATGGTGGAATTGGTGGAAGAAGACTGACACAGAAGAGCCTGTTTCTGCCTGCAGTGTTGTGGTTGTTGTTTATACGGCTATAATCTATTGGTATAGGTGTTTAGTCTTTTTTTTAGAGATGGCCTCTTAAATTCACTGTTTTTGCTACTTTAGTGAATGAGCTTAGTTATCTAAAGAATAAGATGCTGACATTTAGTTCTTCTTCAAATGTCTTGAAAATTGGCAAATTTGCATTATTATTAATAATAGGATCCAGCAAAGAAATTAGTGAATATGTTTTAAACAACTAGGGAGCAGAAAATTCTGCATGAGAAAGGTGGACCATTATAATTTGTGTTTCTGAAAAGTACAGTTCTTTGAAAGAAAGTCTTTGGAACTTGATATTATTTGTGCATAGCTCTTCAATTATCCTCATATAGTTGTCTTTCCAGAGGTAATAAGGTCCATGGCTGGCGTGAGACTTCGGGGACTGACATCTTCTAAACTTTATCAACGCCGGCAGGATCGTCTGAGTGGCACGGGGTCGCTATGGAGTGATGGGAAAGAGAGGGGAGCTGGGATATTTGGGTAGGTCATTTGGATAGCAGATTCAAGATCAAGGATTAATAGCAAGTTTCCTTTATCTTCTTTTGAAGCAGGAAGTAAAGAAACCTGGGCAGACGGAAACAACTGTTTTAATTTCTACTCTGTGAAGAAAAAAAGTTTCCTTTTAATTTCTGCACAATAGCAGGAAAACAATCATGGAAATTGTTATCATTAATTATGCTGAACTGAATACTAGTATGGAGTTGTAAACACAACAAAAAATCTGGTACTTTAAGTCATCATAGTCTTGTTAATATCCTGCCTAAATTTTAGTTAGCATCTAGAACTGACTAGTGGAGACTCTATGCATATGTAATATGCATAGTTTTCTTAGTAAGTTATTGCTTGCTTGTTCTTCACAGCATTGTTAAAAGGGAAAATAGTCATATCCTTTTTAGATTAAACAAACAAACTGCTTGCCTTACATTTTGTTGTGTAAGCTCTAAACAAGATTTTAAAGCAGCTTGCATGCTGTTTGGTAAATGAATTTAAAAGCACACCGGGGTTTGGAAAGGAAAAATGACAGGTAAAGTGGAAGGTGCAGAGCAGAGGTTTTTAAATTAGGTTCAAAGGAATCGCCTGAGGAGTTTGTACATTCTCAAACACATGGGGTGACAGTTAGGGCCAATAATCCTGGCTGGCTTTCCAGACAAATTGAGAGTTCATTGTATACTACACTCCAGAATCTTCTACAATTCCTTGGCAAACAAATATAGGCTATGTAGCCATCTTCAGACATCCTCTGCACACCTCCATCATCTGAAATATAGTGAACAGGTACAAGGGAGAGTGGCGCCATTTCTTTGGAACTCTGCCAAGAAATGTCTACTCAGCTTTATCAGTGTTCCGTCAACTGTTGAATATTTTTCTTTTTTGAAGGCATTTAGATTTTAAATGCTGGTTTTCTCTGTGTGTTTTGACCTGGAAATTGCATGAGGATGATGACTGGTTCTTATGCTTATTGGCTTTGTTAGAATTTGAGGAAGGAAATAAGCATTGAATAGAACAGGAACAATTATAATGTGGTCTACAATGATAGGAAAGGAAGCGAAGCCAAGCTACGAAAGTCAAAAATATGGAACAAAAAAGCACATTTGAACGTCTGGAATATCAAGTTTAGCAAACAAAAAGTTACAGTTAAGGACTAGATATAATAGTTTTTGTCACGTTGATCTTAATAAATTATTAACCACAGAACTCCTTTAAGTGTTAAATTTGTCTGCTCTGTTCTGTACAAATTCAAAATGAATCTGAGACTGAACCAACAGTCAGTAATGTATGATTAAAACATGGGATCTTGGTGCCTGTCTTTTGTCTTGAGATGCATGATCATATAAATAACAAGATTATTACTTCTAATACAAAAAATTGTTGACATTCAAAGTTCAATAAATGAACCAGCATAGTGAGCAAGTATGTATGGTTGAAAGGTCCCCAGATTTACTTATCTGTATCAAAAGAGTTATTTTATGTATCTTTCTCAGGATTTAAAACATTGTTGTATTATTAAGAATTAATGTTAATTTATATAACTCTGCCTTAATAATTTTTTTTTTCATCTGATAGGATTTCTTGGATAGTTGGGCTTTTGTAACATATGATTAAAAATTATGAAACTCTGCTGTTACTTTGGTGTTAAATATGGTAATTTTTTCATATTTGACATTTTTAGCCGGTTGTGTGTGGGTAGATGGGTAGAATGAATGCATTTACAACCAGCTAGAATCCAGAAATGTTTCTGAGGTCAAAAGGAACCGCATTCAAAAATATGATCCCACAAAGAAGCAGATAATTTGACTCTAAGTGGAAGTAATTTCTCTGGTTGAATTATCTGGTAACTTGAAAAGAGCAAACATAAGTAGCCCTTTCCCCATTTTCTCCTGCCAGAAGCCCCCCCCCCCACATGTAATTTAAACAAAATGCTCCACTGAATAGGAGACTGCAGTCAGAAAGGGAATTGGCTAAAATTATCTCCCATCTCTCTCTTGTATGAATGAGAAGCCTCCTCCAGCAAGCGGAGTCCTGTTTTGCCCAGTTCACCTTCCGTGCGGCAGCCCCGCAATGCAATGATGCATTTTGTTTATGAGGGTTCTGCATTTGGGGGAAATGCCAGGGGAAGGAGAACGCAGGAAAGGTCTGCCTTCACCAGACTTTTTTGACTCATTATAGGATCCTACT
Source organism: Eublepharis macularius (assembly GCF_028583425.1). Taxonomy (NCBI): domain Eukaryota; kingdom Metazoa; phylum Chordata; class Lepidosauria; order Squamata; family Eublepharidae; genus Eublepharis; species Eublepharis macularius. Next base: position 61,260,965 of record NC_072795.1, on the reverse strand, counting down.
CTCTGTCAAGGCCCAGTAGTTCTGCAGATCTTAAAATAAGCAGTCCTTCAATACTTGTACCATAAATACAATTCATATCATGAAACTTTCTACCTTGTAATCTGTACGAGTTTGTGACACTTTTGTCATGAAAGATTATACAGAGTGTTTGGCACTCAGTAGCAGGAGGTAAATAAATCAGTTTTTTCCTGCATCCTCTCTGCACCTCTCTCTGTACCTGCTATAGTAGAATAAGTGCGTTTGTGTGACATAGCTATGCCAAGGTTAAAGGTATAGGTAGGGTTGCCAGCTCCAAGTTGGGAAATTCCTGGAGATCTGGGAGGTGAAACCTGGAGAAACCTGGAGAAAGTGGGGTTTGGAGAGGGAAAGGACCTTGGCATGGCATAATTCCATATAGTCCACCCCCCAAAGTAGCCATTTTCTCCAGGTGAACTGATCTCTGTGGCCTGGAGACCTGTTGTGATTCCAGGAGATCTCCAGCCACTACCTGGAGGCTGGCAACCTTAGGTATAGGTCTTGGGGAAGTGTAGAAGAAGCACTCTTTTGGCCTGGGGTCAGTGTGATGGCATCAGTTGTACTAGCTCTGGGATCCTAACATCGGATCTTGAGTTGTGTTCACACTACCTTTTGTAGCATTGGTTTTCATATTCGTGTGTTTCTCATGAAGTCTGATGTGGATGCACAACTCTGAAAATATTGTATCCAATACTATCCATACGTCTTTTGTATAGCTACTTATGTCCGTAGGTATAGCTTTGCTTTTGAAAAGGGGGGGTAAGAATTGACTGTTCACTAGTTCATGTATGTGGGAAGAAAATCATCAGGGACATCTCTGAGCTGAGGAGTGAATTCCTTGTGAATTTTGATTTGCAAAAGTTTTGTTGATTAACAATATCGTTTGTAGCCTATTTGTATTTATAAGTCCTAGTTTATGTGATGCAATCTATTGAATGAAAATAGTAGATTACAAGAATATCTTCCCCTGGTAGCCACTAACTATGGGCTGGTGCAGTTCATTTTTTTTAAGCTGTTGTGCAGGAGTTCAGGAAAACAACTGTATATTCCTAATTTTGCTAAGTATTTAAAGTTGTTATACTGCAAAAGCAGGCAATAGTTAATTACATCTTAATGTAATTAAGTAATGCCACTAGTTCTGTCACACATTGTGTTGTGCTGAATTTTTGTGGTTTGATTTTTGCTGCAAAAGTTGCTATTTTGGGAGAGAAGGGGCTCAAAGCTGCTGTTTTGGGAGGGGAATCAAAACTTCCCTGCCTTGTATAATTAACATCTGGTACTGTGCCAGAGTATAAATAAATCTATAAACAAGGGCTCAAATATGATTTAGTTATCAAAATTTACCATGTATTCAGAAACCTATTGAAAGCTGTCATTGTAATATAAGTGGTGGTAGTGGAGAGTACTGTCAAGTCATTGCTGACTTGTGGTGACTCCTAGTAGAGTTTTGATGGCAAGAGACTAACAGAGGTGACTTGCCATTGCCTGCCTCTGCAACGCTCGTCTTCACTGGAGGTCTCCCATCCAATTACTAACCAAGGCCAACCCTGCTTAGCTTCTGAGATCTTATGAGATCAGGCTCACCTGGACTATCCAAATTAGGGCTTTTAATATAAGAAATGCTCATATTTTCGTGAAAACAACATGCACATTATTTGCCTAAGTCATAAAACAAACCACACAATTATTTACCTTTTGCCTCTCTTTTCCTTCCTGTCATATTTATATAACTATATGGATTTTAGTATGTAAATTGAATTAACAAAAAATAAATGTGAGAAAGAAGTTTTCTTTATTTTGTCGAATATCCACAAGGAAATGAAAATGGAAACTGATTATTTAGTTTGACTGGGATAGTGTTTATAATTGTGGTGATGCTTTTGTTTTGATTCCTAGTAACATGTCAGATGCCCTTGCAAATGCTGTTTGTGAGCGCTGTCATTCTCGGTTTGATCCCACGGAGCGAATTGTGAACAGCAACGGGGAGCTGTATCATGAAAACTGCTTTGTCTGTGCTCAGTGCTTCCGTCAGTTTCCCGATGGACTCTTTTATGAGGTAAGATTCCCATCAAGTAAGACCTATATACTTGTAATACTGTGTAAGATTACTTGGCATTTTCCTCCACAGACCTTGTCCTGTGATGACAAATGAATTGTTTTGTATGGAACTTCTGATTGGCCTGAATTCTTCAGGCACTGCTTTCCTAAACAAGTGAACAGAACAGTTTAATAATAAAAGCCATATAGAAAAAATAGCCAAAGTCTTAACTTGCTTTAACATCATTGATTTCAGGGAAATGTAGGTCAGAAACAGACTTTAGGTCATGATCTAACCTATCTCCTATGCATTGAAACAAATTCTTGACACTCTAAAGAGATCAGCCAATATTTTTCAGATTAGAGAGTGATGCAAGCCAAGCATCAGTGTACAAGTTGCTCATAGGATAAGGCATAATGGTACTGAAACAAACTGATGCACTCAAAGTTCTGTTAGGATTACTTGCCCATTATGTTTCCTAAGCTTAAAGTTTCTGAAGGAAGATGCATGGATAAAGTAACATGCATAATATAAAACAACAGTAAAAACCGCAAGAACTGGGAAAAAAACTGAAATACAGGTTGCCAAAGATAAGTGTCATATGAGGCTCTCATGTATAGGTAAGAATTGTTTCACATTGCACCTGTATATATTATACAGCAATGTAGTTTAATATTGGACATTTTGTAAGGATATATTGTATAGCTCATACTATCTGTTGCTGTGAGTAGGATCTTGCTATGTAATTTTTGCATTGTGATGTTAATACTTATGATGTATTGTCGAAGGCTTTCACGGCCGGAGAACGATGGTTGTTGTGGGTTTTCCGGGCTGTATTGCCGTGGTCTTGGCATTGTAGTTCCTGACGTTTCTCCAGCAGCTGTGGCTGGCATCTTCAGAGGTGTAGCACCAAAAGACAGAGATCTCTCAGTGTCAGTGTCATAGTGTGCAAAAGAACCTTCTCAGGATGCAGTGAAGCCTCCCGCCATTAGCATTCCACACCCTGGGAAACTCTTACAGGATGACTCAGCTCAACCCCACCCCTCCTGAGTAGATACAAATGACCTACATCTTTTCCACACGGTGACACTGAGAGATCTCTGTCTTTTGGTGCTACACCTCTGAAGATGCCAGCCACAGCTGCTGGCGAAACGTCAGGAACTACAATGCCAAGACCACGGCAATACAGCCCGGAAAACCCACAACAACCATTAATACTTATGCTTTGCTTCAGTTCTAATTTCAGACTTCTGGTTGGTTCCAGATTTCTACAGTACAAATCCTGTTGTATTGTTTACTGGATATGGTGTCCAGTTGATTGTATTGACTTACTCTGTGTAATCTGCCTTGAGTCCTAGTGAGAAAGGCAGACTATAAATAACATAAATGAAATAAATATGTTTTCCTACATTTGTTTTACAGTTTGAAGGAAGAAAGTATTGTGAGCATGACTTCCAGATGCTCTTTGCACCCTGCTGTGGAGAATGTGGTAAGGCCCCTGATAGTAAATAGTTATGTGTTCTCTTTTTGTGATGAGATGAAGTGGGGTGGGATTGGTGATAATTATTTCTTCAGGCCCCTGGATGAGACTAGAAAAATGTAATGAAGAAATAGAATTGGTTACACTGCATATTCAACCTTGTGCTTCTAAATCATGGTTCCTGAGATTCAAAATCTATTAAGAAACAGTTTGTGGTTCATTGGAACTAAAGTTGATCTTGAATTTGGCAAACCTGAATTGCCTGAATTACCTAAGGCAAGGCATACTCACAGCCTGAGTTTGTCATATATAAAATGGTGATAACATCAATTGCATGGTGGTTTTGAGACTGAGCAAGGTAATCGCAAAATGTTGTGAACATTATAGGTGTTCCATAAATAGTGTGATTGTTGATGATTGTAGGGATGTTTTTTTTTTTTTTTTTTTTTAAATATTTTTATTAGTATTAAGCAAATTAACATTAACAATAGTATTATAGCCATAACAACAAGAGAAAATGTTCCACATTACATCTGAAGGTAGATTTAACAAATAGATAAATGGAATATTAAAAGAAAATATTCCTTTTTTTTTTTTTTGCAGTTTAGTTTCAGTTTATTCAAATTTAACAGCCCATAGGCCATACACTATCACTATAAGTGAAATACTACATGCAACATGTCACAAAGTTGGGTGAATTCTCCTCTTCCTCCTCAGGTTTTCTCTTTCCTTGCAGCCAGCCAGCCAGATAAAAGCATGCTCTTTCCATCTTGCTGAGTAGCATGCCAGTCATTGGCACTGAATTTTTTCCACTCTGGATGGAGGATCCCTTTACCCATGTTTGCTATAAAGTAATTAAAAAAAACAATTTTGAATTACAGATCTAAATGAAGCAGTTCTTCTAAAACAGAAGTCACTTAAAATATTCAGCCATTTCCTAACAGTGAAGAACTTCACCTGATATCATTTACTCTTTTTGTTAAAGTCCCATACAATGAAATGATAGTCACTTTTATTAGCACAAACCAAATATCACAAAATTGTGAGTAAGCTTTTGAGTCCTCTAGAAATCTTCACTAGGCTGTATGTTCAGTGCAAAATACAACAAAAAAAAGAGGTGGATATTCTAGCACCTCCTTTTGTTAGGTTTTTTTTCTTTTTTTTATTTTTTTCCTTTTCTTTTTCTTTTTTTTTTTTATTCCCATACCCTTATCCCTCCCGCCCTCCCTTTAGCTACTCATCCTTTCTAGCCAGGGGCACAAGCTTAGGAGCTTCCACCGAACGTCCCGTTGTTGACCCTCCATGACCCATTTTAAATATAAATGCCATTTTTCCTTAATCTTTCCTATTCTTAATTCCCATGACTCATCCTGATTAATTATGGCTATAATGTCTGATTGAATGTATTCAAATAAATAATCCTGCCAGTTTAGTTCCGTCCACTTAGTTTTGTCTTTCCAACCAAATGCTATTACTGCTTTACCGGCTAGCACCATTGCTTTAAATAAGTCCTGTCCTTCTTTTCTGATATCTTTATGACCTAAAGTACTACCTAACATCAATTCTGGGTCTATCTTTGGTCTTATTGCGAAGAACTTATAAAGTTGCTCTGTTACCTTCTCCCAAAAAGCTTTAACTTCTGCACACTCCCACCACATATGGGAGTACCATCCTTTCCCGTTTCTGCAGTGCCAACAGTTTGAACTTAGTCTTGAGAACATATTAGCTAATATAGCCGGGGTTCTATACCACTTCGTGTAGAATTTCAATTCCAGCTCTCTGAATTTATGCACTTTTATCTCCTGTATACCTTTTATAATTCTGTCAACCCTTCTATCCGCTAGACTAATTTCTACGCTCCACTTCCCCTGAAGGAGGGTTCTTGTCCGATCTTTATCAGACATCATCCTTCTATATATCTTGCCTGCTAATCCTCTTTTTGTGTTTATCATCACCTTTAATAACTCCTCCATTGGTTCCCCCACCGTCAGAGTCCTATTTTCGATTATCTTTTTAAGTCTATTATGTAAACCTATTAGCTTCAACCAATATTGCCTTCCTATTTCATCATGTAATGTTTGTAATGGTTTAAGTGACTGCCCACATAGTATATCTTGCAATCTAGTGTACCCTTTCTGTTTAAGTAATCTCCACCACTTCTCATCTTCCTCCTCCTCATCCAATGCCTCTAATAATACTTGTTTAGATACTCCCTTTAACCATTTCGGTTGCCATTTCCTCCAAATCATTAATGCTGTTTTTCTCGGTCCCGGTTCTAACATACTGTATTTAAACTTTCCTCCTGTAAATACTCCAAATCTTCCAACCCCTTTATTTGCCTCATTCTCGATTCTAACCCATTTTTGTTCACTTCTCTCCCCTATTTCCATTAATGTTTTTATTTGAAATGCTTCATAATAATTTCCCAGTTCTGGGACACCCCATCCCATGTCAGATCTATGAGCATATATGAAATATCTAGAAACCCTACTTTTTTTACTGCCAAAGACCCATTCTTTTATTCTCGCATTCCAACTGTTAATTTTTTGTCTATTGATTTCTAAAGGTATCGTTTGAAATAAATATAATAACTTTGGGGTCCAGAACATTTTCACTATATTAATCCTAGCTGTTATGCTTAATGTCTTCTTGCCCCACCTCCTCATTTCTTTCAATATTGTGTTCCACGTCCGATTATAATTCCTCTCTACCATCTTATTAACATTTTTAACTATATCTATCCCTAAATATCTGAATTTCTTGACCCCTAAACCTATTCCTGTCCATTTATGTATCGCTTTCCTTTCTTCCATCCTCACATTAATATACATTATCTCTGATTTTGCCATATTAACTTTTAATCCTGAGTTTAACTCAAAGTCTTCTAATATAATTTTTGTCTCTTTGACTCCTTCTTTCGGATTAGATATAACTATGATCAGGTCATCTGCAAATAAGTTTAATTTAATTTCTTCCTTACCTATTTGACATCCCTCTATCCTCCCAGAGTTCCTAATGCGTTGAGCTAGTTGTTCTATAGCCATTATGAAGAGGAACGGGGAAAGCGGACATCCTTGCCTAACTCCTCTCTGAATTGAGAATTGTGAGGTATGTTCCCCATTGAGTCTAACTACCGCTGTGCCTTCTCTATATATTTCCTGGAATACTTGTATAATTGATTGACTAATTCCATATTTGGCCATAACTGTCCATAAAAATTGATATGACAGTGTATCAAAAGCTTTATAAACATCTAATTTTAATAAAGCCAGTTTCCTAGATTTACTATGACACAAGACATTGATTAAATTTCTTATTGGGTGTGCAATGTTTCTACCCTCCATAAAACCGTATTGATCCTCTTTTATCACTTTCCGAATAATATTCTTAAGTCTATTTGCCAATATTTTGGCAAAGAGTTTATAATCCTGATTCAGCAGGCTAATCGGTCTATATGAACCCACTTCTTGGGGGTCTCTCTTAGGTTTCAAAATCACCGTTATTTCTGCTTTCCTCCAGGTATCCGGGGCCTTTCCTCCTTTTAGTATATTATTAAATACTTCTTGTAATTCAGGGATCAATACCTCTTTCATTTCCCTATAAAATTCAGCTGAAAAACCATCTAACCCTGGAGATCTACCTGTCTTTAAGCTACCTATCGCCTGCTCGATCTCTTGACACTTTACATCCTCCTCAAGCCTCCTTCGTTCAGTTTCCGTTAACACTGTCCCTATCTCTTCCTCAAATTCCTTCACCTCTTTTTCCTCATATAAACTTTTATAAAATTTCTCAAATGCTCCTTTTATCTCCTCTGGATTCTGTGTCACCTTTTTATTTATCTTAATACTCCTCACCCTTTGTCTCTCCTTTTCCCTTCTCAGGTAATTTGCTAATCTCTTGGCTGAATTAAGTGTATTTCTCTGGTATTCGTTTTTTACCATAACCTGCTTTTTCCATAATGCCATGGAGTCAAGAACATCCAGTTTTTTCCGCAGTTCCCTAATTAATTTATGTCTATTGGGGCAAAATTTCTTTATTTGGTCCTCTTGCAACTTACTTAATTCCTGTAGTTTCCCTTCCCTATCGGCATGCCATTTTTTCCTTATCTCCTTTTCTTTCATAATACATTGCCCTCTAATTACCGCCTTAGCCGCATCCCATAGTGTATTTGTCTCCACTGTTCCTCTGTTCTCTTTGAAGTATAGCTTTATTTGATCCGTAATATATCGCTTGTCCTCCTCCCTAGCCATAATCATGTTGTTGTATCTCCATGGTCTTTTAACTTGTTTATGCATTAGTATTATTTCTACACTTACCGGGGCGTGGTCTGAAATCCATGTTGGATGGGTGGTTACTCTTTTTACCTCCCAGGTACTCATTCTATTTATAAGTACATAGTCTAAACATGAGGTGGTTTTATGTCTACTTGAAAAATATGTGGGTTTGGGCACTAGGTTAAGAACTTTGTGTACTTCAGTCAGATCCCATTGTTTCCAATTAATTATGTTATCTTTATTAAAATCCTTATTTAAATCTCCTGCCAAAATTACCTCTCCTTCAGAGAAGCTACGCACTTTTTTTAATACCTTTAATAAAAAGGATTTCTGTCCCATATTTGGAGCATATATGTTTATCAATGTTGTTAATCTATTTTCAACCAGGCATTTAACCATTATGAACCTCCCTTCAGCATCTCTTATCACTTCTATTACTCTTATATCATTCCTCTTGTGAGCCAGAATTGCCACACCTCTTGATTTTGATGATCCACGTGCCTCTGCCAAGATCCCCCAATTAGGGTCTCTGAATAAAGGTCTTTTATCTTTCTTTGATTTATGTGTTTCCTGGAGCCATGCTATATCTATATTCTGTTGTTTAAGAAATCTAAGAAGTTTATACCTTTTTAAATCCGAACTCAGACCATTGACGTTCAGTGTCAGCACCTGTAGCGTTTTATCCATTTTCAAACTCAGATTTACCTTCCCTTTGTTCCCCTGGCCCGATATTTAGTTTGATATTCCCCTTTGTATACCCAACTTCCCTTCCCTTCCCCCTCCCTCCCCCTCCCCTTCCCTTGTGTAGAGCCATGAGCTGGGGATGAGTACTCATCCCTTCTCTACACATCTGGGGTAAGCGCACCCTCCACTCCCCGAGTTATATTAATAACCATTTTAATACTATTATAATTTTGTTTGTATACTTCCCTTAATATGTCTCAGTCTCGAGACAGTCTTGGCCTCTTGTCCTGACGGTTAGATGGACCTTCCTCAGAGTCCGGTTGCTGTGGCCGAGGTTGATGCGTTTCATCCATCGGGATTGACTCAGTATTCCTCACATTTACTCCCAAAGTTTCTAATAGGTCCCGTGCCTCTTCAGGGTTCCTCGCACAAAGCCTCCTCCCCTCTTGGTAAATAACCAGGGATGCTGGGTACGCCCAGCTGAATTTAATGTTGCTTTGGTTAAGTTTCTGTGCAAAAGGTTTCATTTGAGTCCTTTGATAAAGCGTTTCTTTGCAAAAATCTTCCTTCACATAAACCCTTCTGCCTTTAAATGTCAGCTCTTTATTTTTCTTGAGTGTTTTGAATATCCTCTGCTGTAACTTCTCCCTCACAAGCTTCATTATCACCGGGCGCGGTTCCCCCCCCATTCTTCTTGTTTGGAGTCTGTGGGCACGTTCAATATCTTCTTCTTCTATTTCCAGCTCCTGTTGTGATAACCATCCCACCAGGGTCCGCTCTAAATCACATGCTTTAATTTCTTCAGAAATACCAAAGAAAATAATGTTCCCCCTCCTATTACGGTCGGATAAGTCTACGTATTGTTTTTTCAATGAATCAATCTCCACTTTGTTCTGTTGCGCAAGAGCCTTGGCTTCCGATGCAATGCCTGCCACCAATTTAACCTCTGAGCCCAAATTTCTCATTTCTGCTGTTAGCTCAGTTAAAGAAGTTTGTATTTTGGTCTGGGAGTCAAGCATTAGTGCTTGAAATTGTGCCAGTTGTTCTGATAAGCCTTTCACAGTAGCCGCCATGTTATCTGTCTCGGCTCGTCCTCCCTTCCCTTTTAAAACTAAACAAGTTCTGTTATCCTCTCACCTATTCTTTTCACCAAGCTTCTTCTTGTTGTGCCAGACGTCTCATAAATCAGTTTCAGCAGTTTCAATCAGCAGTTTACATTCTTTTAAAGCTGTTAACTTGGATGTCCTCGGGAGAGTGGAGACAAGGCGTCCAAACGCTAGCGCGTGCGCATTGCCCTCCAGCAGTGATTGTAGGGATGTTGATGAGAAGATTTTCCTCCAATAAATGGCCTCTTTAAGTCATGTTTCTATTCCAAGGTGAGTTCATCATTGGGCGTGTTATCAAGGCAATGAACAATAACTGGCATCCAGAATGCTTTCGCTGTGAGATTTGTGATGTGGCTCTCGCTGATTTGGGCTTTGTGAAGAATGCAGGCAGGTAAGAGGGGGCAGAAGGCATGAACATGAGAGAATTTGTGGAGTGATAAAGAATGGAGTGATACCATTTGAAACTGCAGTACAATGTTGTTTAGATGCAAGGGCTGTTTCAGACACTGTAGGGATGACATGAAGGAAGGGATCAGCAACCACATTTTTTAAAAATATGAGTGTGCTGACAGGAAGATCTGGAAATCACTGGCACAAACACATTGTCTTTTATGTCACTTAATATTTCTTCCAAAACATACTTTCATCGTCTTTGCATATGATGGAAGTTCGTATGTGACATACCAAGAGGCTTTAGAGAAGAACAGCAAAATGGCTGTAAACTCAAAGTGATTGTTAGTTGCCAATTGTAGAACAGAAGGAATGGGGTAGGGGAGGTACTGACAGATCACAAATAGTGGGATGCAGGTAGTTAGGAGAATGAATAGGAAACCACCATCAAAATTGTGGGCAAATTCCTTTAGACAAAGTGCTGAATAATAGGAGGAGGATGCTATGGAATCTCTAAGCTGGATACTTGATAACAGCAAGTTGAAAGGAAGAATATTGCTTACCAAGACCTAATTTCTTTTTGAATTGAAACATTTTTACCCATTTGACAAATGTAAACATGTTTATAAAAGAAGATTTACAATATGAAGATAAAGGAAATAAAAATGCTTCAAAGGACATACCCACCCCAACCTAGTAATTAATGCCTTATGCAGCAATCGAAAGCAAACATCAGGTTTTCCTGCATTTGATCTCTTGGAAGGTTCACTTGAGTTGATGTTGTCTCTTCCTCAGGTGGATCTAAATAGAACAGCTATAGAAAAGTGTGTGTAACATTACAGACTTGAAGTGCCAAATGCCAATTGAAGCGCTTTCTTATACAGCCCAGCAGGGAGATGAACTGGAGTAGTTATTCAGTGTTGAGGATCCCTGTGCAGCTTAGGAGGATATGATAGGAGATGGGGTATGATAGTAATGGCACAACTGCATCCACAAGGGTAGCATCATTTACCATTAAAATGAACTAGAATAGAGATTTGTAGCAAGCTACCAGAAATCTTTTAGCTCCTGTTTGATTAATTAACCCTATACATTCAAACATAAGCTACATAAAGCTGCATGGCATTGGTTGTTGTGGGTTTTCCGGGCTGTATTGCCGTGGTCTTGGCATTGTAGTTCCTGACGTTTCGCCAGCAGCTGTGGCTGGCATCTTCAGAGGTGTAGCACCAAAAGATAGAGATCTCTCAGTGTCACAGTGACACTGAGAGATCTCTATCTTTTGGTGCTACACCTCTGAAGATGCCAGCCACAGCTGCTGGCGAAACGTCAGGAACTACAATGCCAAGACCACGGCAATACAGCCCGGAAAACCCACAACAACCATCGTTCTCCGGCCGTGAAAGCCTTCGACAATACATCTGCATGGCATTGTTCTAAACCTGTTTTCGTTAACAGTACTCTACAAACAAGGCTCAGTCAAAGATTATTAAGTGCTAGTGTGGTGTTTATAACCTGTTCAGAGTTCTGCATAGTCAAAAGATGGACAGTGAGACAATTTGCTCTCTAACAAATGGAAATGTTCCTTCTTTGTTGAAACTGTTATAAAGTTGTATATTTGCATTGCTGTATAAAAATCCATTCACAATCTTCATGATGCTCCTAGACAGAACACCTTATGAAATTTTCCTGGTTTTGAGCGGGATTGCTGGCTTTTCTTAGTTCATTGGAGAATATTTCCTGCATTCACAGCATGGAAGTTGTTCATGTTTGGCCTCTTGGAATTCAGCTGATACCCGAGTTTGCTTCAGTTGTCTTTTAGTGTAGTCAAGGAACAATTCTGGTTATTAAGCACTTGCTTCTTTCCCCAGCCCCAGTTACTCAGTTCCCTTTATTAAGATCAGGCAGCTGGTAGTGTAGTTACTGTGCTGTAATACAGGTTAGATTTTGATAGGTTAAATTGCACAGGGAATTAGCTCTTCCTAGTGGCAGCTATGTGAAATTTCTAGGTTTTATTCCTTGATTTCTCAAGAGTGAAGCACAAACTCTGGCTGTGATATTGGAGAAACACTGCTCCACTAGCTAGGGAATGTCGCTATAATGATTAGGAAAGTGTAAAAAAAATTATATATATATTTACAGTTCAGATTTAGCACTTAAGGAGCTGTCATTTGTTTTTCCATCACAACTTGAAGGTAGCCTTGCAGTTTTTTTGCTGCAAAATAAACTACATAAAGCTTCTCGGAACTTTTCTGCTACAAAGAAATACATTACTGGATCTAGGGCACCATTTAGGCTGGTGAGGCAGGATGTAATGCGATTCCCAAGTGCCAGGATCCGTTGCATTTCACAGGAAGTCTTCACACCATCATAATTAAGGATATAAATGTAGCGGTTTATATGGTAGGGCACAAAGCAGATCAGGAAGATCATTAGAACCATGATGATCATTTTGATGGCTTTTTCCTTGAGATGTTTCTCAACTCTATTCCCACTCTTCAGGCTGCGTATAATCAATAAGTAGCAAGTAACTGTGGTAAAAAAGGGGAGTGTAAATGCTACAGCTAGCGATACAAGAGCATGGCGTGATGCCTTTTCTCTGTAGAGCTGCAGGCAGACAGTAGTATTATTCAGCTCAGCAGTCTGCACGCTGACCAAAAGAGGTGCCATTGCCACAGCTACTATAACCCACAGGAAGGCACAGGCCAAATGGGCATAGAGCGACCTGCGGAGTTTGATAGATTTTACGGGGTGCACAATAGCTAGGAAACGATCTACACTGATGCACATAAGGAAGTAGATGCTGGCATACATGTTGAGGTAGAAAAGGAAGCCTGTGAGTCGGCATGGGATCTCTCCAAAAGGCCAGTGATTGCCTGAAAAGTGATATACCAACCGAGTTGGTAAGACCAGCACAAAAGACAGGTCGGCTACAGCAAGATGCATCAGGAAAATGTTGGCGGGGGTGTCTGACTTCTGGTCCCGGATAAAAAGCCAGAGAGCCAGAGCATTGCCAACAAAGGCTAGAATGAAATCCAGAAGATAGAAAGTAGCAAAAAGGATGTTCTCCATATGGGTCTCTTTGCCACATTGCTCCGAACTTTCGAGAGAAGTGTTGAAGAGCACATCTAAAGAGTCTCCTAGGCTGTTCATTCCTCACTGTAGATCTCAATGTAAATCTGAAATAATCAAAAAGAAAAAAGCTAGAGAGGCATCTTTATAATCTGAGAAAGCAATATAGAAGCCAGACAAGCCTGCTTAAATTTATACCAATCATGGGCCAGATTCTGTATACAGAGGCTTTCATGCTGCCTACAGTAGTAGCCCCTCATACTGTCTCAAAAGGCACCAAAACAGGGGAGGGAACCTCTAGGGCACAAGTTCAAGTGGCTGCTTCTGGAAGTAAAAATCATCCAGCCCCTATGCACATACAGAAGTACTTTGTGCGCACACATGGTCCTCTGTCAATCCTGGCCAAACATTTTATATACTCTACGTGACCTTCCTAAAAAGTATACATGCCTTATTTTGTTTTACGATGTCCATTTAAAAAAAATTGCAGTAAACTAAACACTGTAGACCTCCTTTGTACAGTACAATATTCTCCCTTCAAAGCCAGTTCCCCTCAAGGTAGTATAATTAAGAAACTATGCAGTATATCAGCCTTAATTTTTCTTGATAGTTTCACTTTCTGATTGATGATCATTATTTAACTCTTGATTTTCACTCTGTTTTATGTTGATATTTTACTTTGTAAGTCGCCTTCAGCACCTTTGGAGGAAAGGTGGCTAATAAATGCTTTAAATAAATATATAAAATAAATAAAATTTATAGACCATCTTTCTCACAAGGCAGATTGCATAGTCAATACAATCAATAGGATTGTATAATATAATAAGCAAGGTTCGCAGAAATTGGAAACGAAGCAGAAATCTGAACAGAACATCAGTATTAAACATGACATGTTAAACAAGCAGTAAATGGTATATTTGTTTGGACTGCAGTTCATTAACAAGAAGCAAAAATTATTGTATGAAGTAAAAAAGGCAGATTTTGACCTGTTAAAAAATCCAAACAGCAACAATAGATACCTTTATTATGGTTAACTAAAAAGTCACAAAATAATGAGCAATCTTTCAAGTTCACCAGAACTTTTCTTCAAGTTGATATTAAGTTAGAGACAGAAAAAAATGGTGTGACTGAAAATTTTACTGGGTACAATGAAAAGCAGAACCTGAAGACTTAACATGGAATGGAAGAGACTTACTTAATTAGGTAATACATAACGGGTAGCAAAATATTATCATATCAGTAATATAAAGTGTAATTCCTCCATGTGACCAGAGAGTGGTCCCTTGTACACCATTTCATAAAGAGAAAAAATAAGAGGTTTTTTGTTCCTAGTAAAACAGTTCCTTTTGTACATCTTGCTTCACTTTTGTTCTGGGGGATTCTGGGGGATGCTTCAGTTTGTTTCTGTTGGGCTATGTTGCAACAGTGTCCCTTGCTTTTTGGTTTGGGTGGAATAGATGTGATTCTCTGATGTGGTGCTGGTCCCCTTCCTTCACTTTGGTTCAGGGGGAATTCTATTGCTGTGCTTCAGTTTCATTCTATTGAACTCTGGGATGAGCTCAGCTTGCATTTGGGAGTGTTCCTTGGACTTGCCAGCCTTGCCCCAGGGTGTTTCTGCAATGGGAGTCATCTTTGACTTTTTCCTCATATGAAACAATGAAGTCGCTCGGGGCACCTTGTTCAGGGGCTCAGCGAATTGGTCCCCGGGGTCCAATCTTCCTGTAACTTAGGGATTCTTTAGTAGGTCTCCTGAGAATTTGGTGGAGTTTGCTGGAAAAGTGCCACCCACAGTCCCCTGGATACCTCCCAGAGTGGTTTTCCCATAGAAAACAATAGCCAATGTTTTTAGAAATACCCAAACCGAATTAGATAATGCATTTAGAATGTGGGGGATTCTGAATTTTTTCTGAGATTTGGTAAAAAAAATGTGAATTTCCCGATTTGGGGGGGTGCACACCCCTACTGGCCCCCACCGTATGGATCTCCTGCCTGAATTGGTCAGGAAGGCTCTCACTCTCCTGACTTTTGGCAAACTATGCAAAACTGAATTAGGAGGGTTTTCATACACTGATAATATGGCTGTGCTGTAAGGAAGTGGTTCAAAGATGTGCTTTGATAAATGAATAGGGACTTTGAGCTATTCTGTGTACAGGTTATTCTGCACCGGCTGTTCCTGTTGTTCAGTTTGTTTGTTTATTTATTTGAATTTTTTTAAGTCGGCACTAACACTAAGGTCTCAATGCACCTTACAACATTTAATGATAAAAACAGAATAAGAACAAGTAATAACAATAAAATTGAATCAAAATCTTAAAATACATTAAAATACCTTGCTCAGCTGTTAGAACCAACCCAAAATTGACTGGTTAACCTTCAAAGGCCAACTTAAACAGTTGGGCATATGCCCTGCGGAAACTCAGCAAGTCTGGCTGATCTTGGGTGTCATCAGAGAGTACGCTCTATAGGGTAGGGGCTACAACTGAGGAAGCCCTTCTCCTAATGACAGCTAACTGAGCCATCCTGGGGCCAGGGACCTGCAAAGTGCCCTGAGAAGCTGACTGAAGGGGGCAACGGGGCTATAATGGGAGAGAGGGTCCCTTAGGCATCAGGGTCCCAGACCATAAAGGGCTTTAAAAGTTAATACCAGCACCTTGAAATGGATGCAGACTAATTGGTAGCCAATGCAGGTGCCGCAAAATTGAAGTAATATTTATTATGTCATGTTAAATTGCTTATGCCATGTTTCAACATTGTTTTAGTTTTGTATGAGATTTCTGCTTGTTTTCAGACTTAAGCAATCAATACCCTATTGTACTGTTTATTGAGTGTCTCATCTGTTGATCATATTGAATTACGCTATGTGTAATTTACCTTGAGTCTCAGTGGGAAAGGTGGACTAGGGTTGCCAGCTCTGGGTTGGGAATTCCTGGAGATATTGGCGGTGCAGCCTGGAGAGGGAGCAGTTTGAGGAGAGGAAGGACCTCAGTGGTGTATAATGCCACAGCAACCATTTTCTCCAGGGGAACTTCTCTCTGTGGCCTGGTGATCAGCTATAATTCCAGGAGATATCCTGCTGCCACTTGGAGGTTGGCAACCCTAACTATGGATTATGTAGATACATAGATAAGTCTGTACAAAATCATTAAAATAAGACTGTAATGAAATCCAATTTTAAATAAATTTATCAAATGAGAAATCTTTTCCCCTCTTATAAGAAGTCATTTTTTAAAAAAAGAATGCAATGTTCTAGATCATCTTATACCAATGTATTAATAATGGTGGGCTCCTGCATTTCTGTGAACCTGCAAAACATATTTTTGAAGCAGGCAAACTTTCAGGTATATTGCAAGTTCTGCAGATGTACAGGATGGCTTAGTATTTTGTATTTAGTTCTTATGTAAAACCCTTGCAATGAATATAGGACAGTGGAATGAATGCATCAGATACAGTTTTAGAAATTCAAGCTTCTTTTCTCAAAGTTTTATCTGTAGATCTTCCTTGTTTTATAGGCAAATCACACATGATATTGGAAGTCTATGATTGGATCCCCCAATGTGCATTATAGCTACCCTAAAAAAACCCTTTGGGGGCAGGAAGATAGGAATCATGGCTGAAGTGCTGGGGTAAAGGACATTTGCTCCTTGCCTCAAAAATGACTATGTTCCTGGAAGGAAACAGAAAAGTATATATATAGGGTTGTCTTCCTGCCCCCCCTCCCCCAGGTCTTCAAGTGGCTGTGGGGGTGGGGGGTAGGAGAAAATTGCACAGCAGCAAAATTGATTTTCCCCTTTTCAGCACCTTGACCCTGATCTATAATGGGGACCTCACAAACCTGTTTTTTGCAACTGAAATATATATCTGTTAGTCCAGTCACAAGTCTGATGTGTTATTTGTGGTCACATTTGGATAGCTGGCTTGAAAATTAAGTAACAAAGTATGCAAACAAGTATCTTGTTTTGACTCAGTCATCCACCTCACAGGGTGATTGTTGTGAGGATAATTATAATAACATACTTTGTAAACCACTCTGAGTTGGCGTTAAGTTGACCTGAAGGGTGGTATATAAATCAAATGTTATTGTTGTTATGTACTTCATTGATTCCCAGTTAACTTTTAGGATAGGATTGCTGCTTTCATGGTGTTACTAAGCTTTATATGGAAGGATTTCTGGGCATTTATTTCAATTTTACGCAGATCATTTCAATTTTATGCTGGGCACTTAAGCCCATCAAGTTATGCATGTTATACACATTGGTGTGTGCAGTGTTCTGGAGAGTTGCTGTGGTCTCCACAAGAAAGTTGGTGTTTTAAGAGTTATTGTAAGTGCTAGTTCTGTTAGGAAAATTAATCTTCTATTAGGATTTCTGTGGCATCCATAATTATATCAGCTGTTACCATCTACACCTCTTTCTGTGGAGACTTGATCTGACCTCCGTCACATGTACCCTGATCACTTCCAGAGTGTACTGTTATAATATGCTGTATATGGAGCTATCTTTGGAAAGTACTAAAAAATGTAGCTAGTTCAAAAACCGACCACCGGGTTGTTGTCTGGGGCAGCAAGTCACTTTTGCTCAGCTTCATTGGCTATTTCTAAGCACAATTCAAAGTGCTGTATTTTACTTTTAAATACAGTGATAGATTGGGACCAGGGTATTTGAAGGACTGCCAACTTTGTCTGGACACTAAGGTCATCTGAGAAGGTTCTGCTTTTTGTTCCACTGCCATCAGAAGTTCAAAAGTGGCCCTATATGATAGGGCATTTTCAGTAATGGCACCAAGATTACAGAATTTCCTCTCTCAAGGCGCATCTGATTTTTAGGATAATAGTTAAGCCATTAATTTTTCCAGGTTTACTGAGTTGGAAATTATTTTGAAGTTTGTTTGGCTTTTTGTCTATTATTTGGGTTAATGATAAATTCAGCTGATTTCTGTTGGTTGTTTTATTCTATCTTAGCCTGTTCTCTGGTTACTGGCTGGTTGTTCTTGTTCCTTCATTAGTATGACTAAAGAAATAACTATTGATATCCACTTTGTGGATATTTTATACCAAAAAGGATAAACTTCGATACTAAATAAAATTAATATATATCTAAAATGGTTTTGCAATAAACTAAATTAATATGATTTCATTATTTCCTCCTGGAATCATGAGTATTCTGCCTGAGAATGCAGAATGGTTTCATGGTAAGAACGTTTTATCAACAAGAGGGTATATAAATTGTAGAAATTCCTTAGCTGAGATTGTTTTACAATGCTAGCTGTCTGTTCTCATCATGACTTGGAGAGATGTCGCTACAATGGAGGAGTTTTAGTATACTGCATTATATGCTGTTTGAGTTGAGTTTCTGGTTCTTAGACCATTTTCACATAACTTTTTAATAAGTACTTTTGAATATTTCTTGCACTATGTTTCATATGTAAAGGTTATTCATGCAAGACAGAATGCAGAAAACAATAAAATGTACATGTAGGTTTTAGATTTGCGTTACAAATCAATTTAAGTGCAAAACGACTTCTGCTTCTCTGTGAAAATACCTTTGCGTTGTGCATAGGCTACTCTTTGTACTTTACATTCCACCTCCTATAATTTTCAGACTCCACAAAACTACCTGTTGCTGTAAGTGGAAAATTAGCTACGGTTTCTAGTGCAAAACAAACAAAGAGATCAGCCTCCCCACTGAAACCAAAATTCTTACCTCTTGTAGCCCTGTGGAGGTGATGGACAAAGATCTGATTCAAGTGCCAGCAAATGAAGGAAAGAGAACAAGGCTGAAAAAGTGTGATGATCTTGAAGATCCACTCAGTGGGAGAAGGAGCAATGCTATATAGAGCCCTGCTAATGATGATAGTCCATTATCATCTGGCTTGCATAAGAGTAGAGTAGATAACACATTTGCTGAGAAAGACAGTTTTTATTCCAGCAGAGCACTTGGAAGGGAGAGCGGCTGTTGTGTTTATGAACATTCCAGCGTTTGTTCTTCTCTCTCTCTCTCTGTGAACCCCCTGCCTTTTTCACTCACTCTTTGGAGCCCTCTGACCATTAGTAGAGGGCATGGAAAGAGTTACAGAAAGGGAGGGGAAGTTTGGTGTTGCAGACACAACAGGACATTTCAGAAGGAGATAATTCCATAATGGTAGGAGTGGGGGAGAATAGAACGGCTGCCATAGTAACGGCTCTGTGATTCCAAGACCTCCTTTTGCCTGCAATGGAGGAGGGTCTATAGGGTGGCAGAGGGGGCTTCTGAATGAGCAGGGGTGATAATGGTGTGTCAGTGGAAAGGGCTAAAGGCCCCTTATTCAGTTGAATGAGAGGGATCTCTTTTTAGGACATTGCTATAGGGTCTTAGTGTACTGCACTGTATAATTAGTCTCCATTCCAGAGTGTGGAATAAAATTGATGCCTTTATGCTGAGATGAACACAGCTGCATGCTCCCTTTTATAAAGGCACGCTGTCTGCTTTCTTTCTAGGGACTGTGGCTCTTGTCTGGGTTCACAGTATTTTCAACTCGAGGGAGGGACAGAAGAGAGAAGACTTGTGAAGAGGGGGTGTTAATAACATTCCTTTCCACTTATGCTCACAAGGACTTTCTATTTGAGGCTTGTAAAAATACAAAGCCACACAACAATTTTGTGACTTTGAGGGTTATTATTAGCTCCATTTTTCTGACAGGGACCTGGAGGCTAAATGACCTGCCTGCATCTTTCAGGAAGCCTATGAGACAGCCCGGAATAAGAATTCAGTCTCCTGTCTCCTTGCCCATTAATCTCTCTTATATGTACTGCCAACCTCTATGTCCATGCACCTCACCTGACAGATAACCAAAGCTGGGTATGACGTGAGGCTTCCACATATGGGGCAAATTATGTACTTGGAATTATTGCACATACTTGCTGTTATGTGTACATGTGAAAGGTTACTGACTATTTCTGCTGCTTTTTGTTACTAAGAGAGAAATAAAGCCTGAACAAGAGAATGAAAACTATCCTGGGTGCAAAAAATAAAATACGGCTTGGCTTTTGCCAGGATTGGTTTTGCATTCGTTCCCTCATTTGCATTCGTTCCCTCATGCAAATGAAACCCCACTGAACAGATAGGGACATATTTGCAAAGAAGCAGTTGGGCTTCCATGGGAATGGATTGGAATGAGAGAAACTCAGGGCCCATTCACATAATGACAAGTCCGCATCCGCATGGCCACCATGAAGACTTTGGATCACGTGTGTGCTGGGAGTTTTGTGCTTTGCAGGTGTGTGTGGAGAAGGAGCTTCGGCCTCACCCTTTCTGTCCTGTTTTCCCAACCTGAATTGGCTCCAACCTGAACTGGCTCCTGCTGTTTGCTTTGTTGGGAATTTTTTGTGTATTGATGATTACATGTAAGTTTATCAATGAAGCAAAATTAGCTCCCTGGGGCCATTTTGGGTCAGAAAAACAGCAACGGGTGTGTGTGGCTGAGCCCCTTCTTCATGTGACTATAGTCTCAACCCAAATCCGGT
Source organism: Eublepharis macularius (assembly GCF_028583425.1). Taxonomy (NCBI): domain Eukaryota; kingdom Metazoa; phylum Chordata; class Lepidosauria; order Squamata; family Eublepharidae; genus Eublepharis; species Eublepharis macularius. The sequence continues at coordinate 61,240,411 of NC_072795.1, read as the reverse complement.
CTGCATATGCCTGAGAAGATCAAAACTCCCACACCTGGTGCAATCTAAAATATTTGTGGGAGTTTGCTTGGTCCAGAAAGCCGCAAGGACTTTAAGGTGTGAATCATCCCTCAGTAGCCTGGCAAAGCAACCATGTGTAGGATAGTATGTAGCACTGAACTGGATGATACCCCCTAATTTTCTGCTTTCTTTCCATTTGCATTCTAGGCACCTGTGCAGGCCTTGCCATAATCGTGAAAAAGCCAAGGGCCTGGGCAAATATATTTGTCAGAAATGCCACTTGATAATTGATGAGCAGCCTCTGATGTTCAGGAATGACTCTTACCATCCGGATCACTTCAGCTGCACCCACTGTGGGTATGTTGACCATTTCCTGTCCCAGTTACAACTGAGGAACAAGTAAAAATGCATAGAATGGGCTGTTGTGCTGTCTCTTTTGAGGCTGAGTGATCTTCAGACTAAAATGGCTACCTTTAAGCAGACTGACAAATAAGTTGTTCTATATGATTAAAAAGCAGTTGAACAAGAAAAAGAGAGGAACTGCAGTCACTGTGCTGATCTTCCATAATCTTCCCCTTACACAGTAAATGATTCAGCTGGAAGTATTCTGATTGAGCATGAAAACTGTTCTTTTAAGGAGTCTGTTGAGAAGGCTCCATGTTGCTGAAACAGCTTAGGCTTCATTGAACCGCATAGTTTGTAATGGTTTAGAATTGTTCTCATCCCTAGTATAGCTTGGTTATCTGCAGTCTGTAACCCAGACCTAAACCTCCCTTATAAAATGGCTTTACAGAGTCTATGTCATAACCTTGTTATTATTCATGGGTTGGAAGGGTCAAAGTAAGAACATTTGTTTTTAATAATTTCTCTTGAGAGTTTTATTGTTGTTTGGCAGGAGGCTCAGAAGAGTCTTAGTTATGGGGTTTAGTTATGAAGTAGCATGTAGCATAGGATAAAGAATTTTCTCTCAACGTTCCTAATGTTTGGAGGGGGGTGTTTATGCAGGAAGGAGCTGACAGCTGATGCCAGGGAGCTGAAGGGGGAACTCTACTGCTTGCCGTGCCATGATAAGATGGGCATCCCAATCTGTGGAGCCTGTCGCAGACCAATTGAGGGTCGAGTGGTCAATGCTCTGGGGAAACAATGGCATGTAGAGGTGAGAATGTTTCCCTTGTGCTTGTTATGGAATGCATGTTGCAGCATGACTGACAGCCAATAATTCCACTATCTGTGTGAAGTTATAAGTGCAAGCCATTGTTTTAAATGAATGATCAGTTATTATGATCATTATTTAGATCTCTAGTGTTCCTCATTCCAAAAGGTTGGTGACAGGAAACAATATTTACAAAGTCAGTAACGGTAGTAAAATCGCTAGAAACAATACATCCTAAAAAGCCACCTCTCTAAGCTCACTGACTTCAGTGGGCTTTGAATGTTATAACTGCTTAAGATTGATTCAATACTGTCTTAAAAGATGTAATATTACTAGATTTATTATTACTGGTTTAATCCAGGCTCCTTTGTGATATAGCTATCTCCAAAATAGACTCCTGGACCTAACATACTTCTTAACTTCACAGCATTTTGTTTGTGCCAAATGTGAGAAGCCATTCCTAGGACATCGGCACTATGAGAAAAAAGGTCTGGCTTATTGTGAGACTCATTACAACCAGGTAAAGTCTGCCACATTTTGTACGTACGTTTCTTTCCGATAAAGCGAACAGGTTGCCAATAGAACAGCAGTTGCCAATGGAGAAATTGGACAAATATTTATAGTCTGAAACAATGTGAGAGGTGTAAAATAAACAAATACAGAATGCTTAGTCTTAATAGATGCCATTTAAACCATGGAAATGTAAGTCAAGATGTCTCAAAAAACTTGAACCATAAATAACTACTTTTAATACTTCCTTATTTGTATATGTGGTGAGCAAGGTTCATGTCCAGTAACACCTGAAAGACCAACAAGAGTTTCCAGGGTATAAGCTTTCAAGAGACAGGTTCTCTTTATCATATACAAGTAGGAATGGAGTTCTGACTTCTGCCAACTGTCAATCTTTGTAAAGTGAATTGCAGACTATTAGTCCAGCATAGTCAGTGTTTCATCAATGAAAGCTAATGACTAGAGATGGTCTCCTGATAGAATAGAGTTACTTCCAAGAACTTAGAGGTGAGACTTCTCCAGTTGAACAGAATGGGAACAGAGACAACAAAACAAATATTTGTAGTTAGATGTAGGGAGATCCGACAGTTTCCTAGCTGAGCTAAAACTGGGGATGCAGCTTGGAAGGAGGGATGCTACCTGCAGTAGGATTGCCCATTTGCTTCTGCTATACTCTGCTTGTATATTTATAATAAATATTTTATAATAAATATTACAAAGATTCTGTAATTCTCTAGTGTTCTCTCATTCAAAAGAAACTAAATTTCCCTACACTTAGAGAAGCCAAGAGTGTGTAACTGTATCTCAGTGGGCTTTGGGTACAGTGCAGATCCTGTGTGACTATGATCCTGGGAGAAAGGGGAAGAAGCAGTGGATCTCTGTGCACAAAGCACACAGGGAGCAATAACCTCTTTCCTTTCTTTGTGAGAATACTCTCAGTTCTTATTTGCCCGTTCATTTGCCTGCTGCAACTTCCCAGGATTGACATTTGGAGGTTGGGGGTGGAAATTTTGCCCACTCCCTGAGTCTAGCATCACTAGTGTTTGGATCCAGTAGCAGTTCTTATTCCACCTCAGCAGCCCCTTTTCTTTCTCCCATACAAATCAGTAGGACAGAATTCACTTCTATGGGAGTGATGGGCACTTTTCTAGTAATCCATGTAAGGCAGCCTGTGATAGGTTGTACGAGTCTTGTTACTTACAATCCATAAGTGATGGGCAGGAGGAAGAAACAGGCCTTTTGCGTGCTCCCCTATGAATTATCCTTCACAGATGCACTGAAATGCCACTACACAAACTACAGTATGCTGCCTTATTGGTATCAGGAACCTAGTTTAAAAATTAACTATTTTTGTCTTGATAGTTGTATACTGACATAAAAGAGTGATGCATTGCCTCTATTAAAGGTAGCAGAATGAACCTGCAGTGACTAACAATTCAAAGGTGATTGACAAGTAACAAGTGTGGGAGAGATATTGAATTGCATAGTTGTTTGGGGGACTAATTACAGTGCATCTCACTAATCAGTAGTAAAAAGCCTCTTTTTTTTCTTTTTTCTTTTTTTGCCACAGCTCTTTGGAGATGTCTGCTATAACTGCAGTCATGTGATTGAGGGGGATGGTAAGTTTGAGACTGTTAGTCAGTGCAGCTGTTGCAGTCCAGCAATTACAAGGCATCAGTGATTCCTTTTACATCTGTCTGTCCTCACTGACTCTGCAGTTTGATACTCTCCTTGTTTGCTATTTCTCACTAGTGGTATCAGCTCTCAACAAAGCTTGGTGTGTGAATTGCTTCTCCTGTTCCACCTGTAATATCAAGCTCACGCTGAAGTAAGTAGCAAGCAAAGTCTGTCCTGATGGGACAGTTAACACAACTCAGAGGATTATTGCAGAGGCCATGGCAATACTCATTGTTCTTGGAGACAGCTGGCCAATGGAACTGATTAAAGTTTGGGATGTTATTGACAAAAATATGTGAGGAATAGAAGAAACTTCAACTTTTATATAAAGGTTAATCAAAACTAACAAACCCAGCATTGTGTACTGTCATTCATTAATAGTATAGCAAGATCAACTTTAAGTATGCCCTCACCAGCAGGGTTTTCACATTTCTTTCTGGGGCAAGGAGGTCCAAACTACTTGCCCCAGAATATTCCTGCACTGCTATTTAGGCATTTTGTAGTTGGGATGTTTTCAGGTAGTCAGCCCAGCCTTCTGTTTCAAACTTTAGGCTGGGGAACATACTTAAAAGTAGATCTACTAGGGAGGGAATGGGGAGGCGAGGGGCAGCAGATAGAGCATCTGCTGTGCATACCGAAGAGTCCAGGTGCAATCTCTGGCATCTCCAGTTGAAGGGATTAGGTAGAAGGTGATATGAAGGACTTCTGCCTGAAACCTTGAAGATCAACTGCTAGTCAGAGTAGACAATACTGAGTATGATAGGCCAATGGTTTGACTCAGTATAAGGCAGTATCATGTGTCAAGCAGGCTGCTTATAAGACAGCAGGATGTCACACCTAATTACCACCAGATTGGCTTGGCTTGGTGTACACGTCCAGTAGAATAAGGTAGAAATGATGTTATACAGTGCTGAGATAGTATAGACTGTACCTCTCCAGTTTGCAAGTAAGAGATTGCATTTTTGAAGCTTCCTTACATTAATTCTCTGTAAATGGAAAATCAGCATTGCATGAGAAAGGCTAGGCTAGAATGTCTTTCTGTGATGTGTTGCTTTTTTATTTGCAGGAAGCTTTTACATGGGGAAGCATTAAAAATAACATCTTACTCTTGCAGTCTGAAGTAGTGCAACCTATTTGACCATTGCAGACTACTACTATCTCATTGGCTGCAGGTGTAGACCAGCTGGAATGAGTAGCTAAAAGCAGATCTAGTCATGAGTAAGCACCCCTGCCTGCCATGTCAAGTGGCAATATTCCTACAATGTCTAGACTGATGCAAACAAATGCAAAAGAAGCCAGCATCTTTTTCTTCCAACATAATTGTCTTAGGATTCTTTCTCTATAAGTTTCTTTATCAGACAGACATGAGAGATAGGAAATGTTGCATTTTGTGTTGTCTGTCCTAGCATGTAGCGGCTCTTTGAGCTTGCAGGCAGAGGGCTTTCAAAGTTTCAGTCATGTAATTAAAGATTCTGAGCACTAAACATGTTACCACCTTCTTTCATAGCATGTTCTCATGCAGTTGGAAAGAATTTTTGTTATAGACGGTATTAGTTTTAAAGAAATCCGCTAAAGTTCTACATTATTTAGATATTAAACTGCTAATGATTTTGTGAATGACGTTTAATGATTCTGTATTTCTTTAAAAGGAATAAGTTTGTTGAATTTGACATGAAACCAGTGTGCAAGAAATGCTATGAGAAATTCCCTTTGGAACTGAAGAAACGACTGAAAAAGCTGTCAGAGTTGGCCACTAAGAAAACTCGTCCTAAAGCTCTGGATTTAAACTCTGCTTGAATATTTCTGTACTTTCTGGTGACTGCACGTATGTTAACCAATTGCAAAAGAAAACCGTAAGAGTGGCTTAAAGGACACAAGGCAAGTAAATACTTAATAGTAAAATCTTGTATCCTGAATGTTTTTCTCATTTGCAATATTGTACAAAGATATATCTTAAGGTTTCTCTCCATTAGTCCCTTTATTTTTATTGAGAGTCAGGATCACAATATTAGTTTCTTCTTTTGACCAAGAAAAACCAAGATTAGCCTGACCAAAACTGAGTCATAGCAGTACAAGGGGAAGGGGAAAAGGCATCCAGTCATTTTTCAGCTCCCAAGTCGCCCTTCAAAAGCTGCTACAGGAGGAAAAAAATACAGGATAATGCATAGTATTTCTCCTGTGGTCCGGAGTGGGGCAGTCAGCACTAATGGGTAGCTCCTCCGTCTCTTGCGCAGGGCCGGACAAACTTGCGATCCTCGGGGGAGGGGCTCCCAGGTCGATTCAGTTCCTTTCCAAGCCCGCATCAAACCCTTTTAACGTTTCAGTCCAGTTTATTCCTGTTCTGGATCACATAACTAATAACAACAGTCAATCAAAAACATTCAACACAACTGACCAGCTAGGTCAACCCTACGAACATCCCAATGGTCCTTTGACTTTACTAGTCTCCCTTTTCATTAACAAGTACCCTTCTTCACTACTCCTTTCTTTCCTCTCTCTATTTTTTTTTTAAGGGTGGGGTCTGACTGCCCCACTCCTGGACAACCGAGAAAGGAAGATTCACGGTAAGTGAATACAAATCTTCTGTTCTCCTGTGGTTCAGAGTGGGGCAGTCAGCACTAATGGGATATACTCCTAGCAGTGTACCCTTGGGCGGGTTTTCTAGGAATCCAGGACATGCTGTAGCACTCTCCTGCCGAAGGCTGCCTCTGAGGAAGCCATCCGATCTATCCTGTAGTGTTTCGTGAAAGTGTGAACTGATTTCCACATCACTGCCTTACAGATCCTTTCCAGGGAAGTGAAGGATCTGTATGCTGCCGAAGTGGCTGCCCCTCTAAGGGAGTGAGCCGTGATCCCTTCTGGGGGAGAAACATTCCTAGCTTTGTACGCCAGCACTATGCACTCCCTAATCCACCTACTTAGGGTGGACAGAGTCACCTTCTTTCCTAAGGAACTATTTCTGAAGGATACAAACATGCTCTCTACTTTCCGTACCTGGCTAGTTCTGTCTATATAGAAACTTAGGGCCCTTCGAACGTCTAGCTTGTGCCACTCCCTTCTCATGTTTGGGGTTAGCACAAAAAGAGAGTGACGTCATCACACAGGGCGGACGGAAGCAGCGTACAGGGCTGAGAAGCCGCACGCCCCATTCACCTCCCCACAGGCGAATGGCGCGGGGGGCCTTGCAGCCCCCCGCGCTGCTTTCACCTGCTCCGCAGGACAGGGGGCAGCAGGCTTGCCGCGCACACCCCCTGCCCTCCAGGGCAGGCGAAAGCAGTGCGGGAGGCTGCGAGGCTTTCGCCTGCCCCGCAGGAGAGGACAGGGGGCGGCTGGCTTGCCGGCCACCCCCTGCCCTCCAGGGCAGGCAAAAGGCAGTGCGGCCCCCCACGCTGATTTCACCTCCCCCGCAGTACAGGGGGTAGCCGGCTTGCCGCGCACCCCCTGCCCTCCAGGGCAGGCAAAAGCAGTGCGGGGGGCTGCGAGGCTGCCCGCAGCATTCGCCTCCCCGCAAGATGGGGCGGCCGGCTTGCCACGCACCCCCTACCCTCCAGGGCAGGCAAAAGCAGTGCGGGGGGCTGCAAGGCTGCCTGTGGCATTCGCCTCCCCGCAGGACAGGGGGCGGCTGGCTTGCCGCGCACCCCCTGCCCTGCAGGGCAGGCAAAAAGCAGTGCGGGGGGCTGTGAGGCTGCCCGCGCTGCCGCCTGTGCAATCCGGCAGCTGGGAGCTGTTCCCGGCGCCCCGTCCCTGGCGGCGCCGGGGGCAGACAACCCCCCCTGCCCCCCCTAGTTCTGCCCTGACAGCAACCTTCCATGCTTCCTTCTTTCTTACCCACCCACCCACCTTTTATCTGCCTCCACCCACTATATTTATTTACTCCATTTATACCCTGCCTTTCTCCCTTATAGGGACCCAATGACTATCCTCTGAGAAGGTGCAGACTGGGAATGAAAAACCCTGGGAAAGGGCTCTTCCCCCAGCCTCCTGGCCCTGCCCTCTAAAGGAGGGGAGAGGAAGAGACATTATACCTGGCCCTTCTCCGCTCTCCCAAAGTGGGGAGGGAGGAAAGAAGAGGCAGCCTGACCCACATGCTCCTTTCCTCACCTTGCAGAGGGCTCAGATGGGCCAAGCCAGGCATGGCTGCCTCCCTTGCCTCACCTTTTGTGGGGCTGGGACAAGCTGGAAGCTGCTACCTACCTTTCCTCTTGTGGAGCTTGTGTGGGTCAGACTGGGTGCCACTGCCTCCCTTTCCTCATGCTTGGGTGGGTCAAGCCAGACATCCCCTCTTGGACTGAGCTGTGCACCACCAGTTCTCTTGCTTTTCATGGGGCTTGGGCAACCTTGGTGCTGTCTTGCATGGGGTGGGTTGAACACTGCCACCTACCTCCCTTGCCTTGGGCAGGACTTGTGTGGGGCAGGCTGGGTGCTGCCACCTTCCTTGCCTCCTGGTAGGCTTGCACAGGGTGGGCTGGATGCCTCCACCTCCCCCACCTTGAATGGGCTGAGTCAGGTGCCACCTCCCCACTGCCTTGCCTCAGGAGGGCAGGGTGGTGCCTCTTCCACCTAGCACAGGGTTTGGGTAGGCTGGGCTCAGCCCTTCTCTCACAAGGAGTTGTCCCAGTGCTCTTAATGGCCTCTTTGCTCCTTCTTCTGAAATAGGCTGGGAATGTGTAACTAGCCTAAGGTCACTCAATGACCTTTATCAAACACCAAAAATAGCCTAGGAGAAGTCCCTGCTCCTTTACCATGCCATTTTACTGACAGAAACCAAGCCTGTAGTGCTGGCAAAACTGTTGTGGTTGTCAAACAACAGCCACTGGGGGCATCCATTTCTTAAAACTATAGGAATTACTATTTTGTTTTTTTAACCCCCAATGTGTTTTTAAAAAAAAGATTTTAGGTATTTCTGCGTATCTGGGGTATGGTTTTAATCTCCATATTTAAGTATCCTCAGATTTGACTGGGTTGAGAATTAGATATATTGGTAATGATAATAAATATGGAACACCCATAGCTGGTTCCTCACCAGCTATGTAGTAACTAAGTAGTAACTTTGCTTAGTACAATTTTTATATTGTTCAGCACAAACTTACACTGTGGACTGTTCCTACCTACTATAGTAGTTAAGCTGCAGGTGATTACTTTTTTATACTACTGATATTTTGCAGTTGGTGAAAACATTCGTGATGTTTAGGTGTCCCTCCTTTGCTTCCTCAATTATATAAACCAGAAATAGAGGGAATTGAATGGGCTGAAGCAGATTAATTAGAAGCTTACCTGTTTAGACAAAGAGAGAGAGAGAGATTATTTTTGGAACCTGCATTTATGGTAGCTGAGAGGAGGGTTGTTTCTAAGCTTTTACACTTTGCTGCTACTTCTTCTTCACTTATCATGCTGACATCAGTGAGTGTTCTAATATGAAAAAGGGATGAGGAAATGCCTGGGATGAAAGTGAGTTATAAAATAAATTATGCCTGGGATAATTTATTTTATAATTCACTTTCATTTCAGTATTAGTTGTAATGTGATCCTGCTTAGCTGCTCTAAAGCTGTAACTATTTGCTACCTCAGCAAATCAAGATTCCAGAACCCGTATTTGCTGAGTGACCCTGTGGAAGATATGCTTAATTTGCTTGCCTTTTTCTGTAAAGACCTGCCTCCCCCCACCCCAACCAATTTCCCATAAACTGTAGGTTTCCTGTCCAGAGGCCTGGGAGGGAGTTTGTTGAAAGAGGAAGTGGCAGTTGGTCAGTGGTTAAGCAACCTCTCTTCCACTGGTTATTCTTCAAATCCCATCCCCCAGCATTACCAGGCAAATATGGATTTGGGAAGTTCTTGTTTGCCAGGTAATGTGTAGCTCCATCCTAAATGGCATTGTTCTTACCAATTTCAACCACAGATAAACTGATTGATGTTCTTATGGTAGAAAGATTTAGGAGTAAAAACTAGCCACCTTGTGTTGTTTAAAGTGCATTTTTGCCTTCATTAAATGTCTTTACTGTAGCAACTGAGTGTTGTTTCTACTCTGGCACTGGAGGATCCATTTTTATATTTTCCATCCTTCTCCAAAACTATGCACCAGCACTTGGGTTGTGGCAGCACATCTAATAGCACAAGTTGATCTATTTTTCTTGAGAATAGTCCTTTGAATATAAATACAAAGAGTAGCCTATGTTCCTGAAGTCCTGAATCTGTCTGGGTATCCTTACCGATTTCACTTGTCCCAATCCAGAGTCCTCTGTGTACACGTGGAATTTTTTTGCATGTATGCTGCAATATTCACTTCAGTGGGAAGAACAGAGACACATGTATATGTGTATCTGTTAACTGAGTTAAAAGGAATGAGATAGCTCTGGTAGCTGAGTGGGGAGGTTTTATGCGACCACTGTAGATCCTATTCCGAAGATGGTGGATGTAACTCTCTGTAGTGCATCTGAAAGAACAAAGCACAAACACTTCTTTCCAGAGCCTGTCTCAACTCATGCTGAGTCTTCCATTCTTCCTGAATCCTCTTCCAACAAGCACAGTTCTTACTTTGTGATCCAATTTTATGATGTGTATTTATGAACAACTGGTCGAGCCAGAATGTGGCTGTGGACTGGAGTGCAGGTCATAGTGCATCTCTTAGAGAGCAATGTAGTGTGGACAGGCAGCATACAAACATAAATTTATGCCTGTGATTCTTAATCCAGCAAGTGATATTGATCTGTTTATCTGGGCTTGGGCATTAATACTCATTTGCTTGAATGTGACAATCTGTGGTCACTGGTTTTATGATACCCTTCTTCCTACATGAAACTATACAAAGACTGAGTGCTGCACCTGAAAGATTTCTCAAGTCAGCTGCAATACTGTATGAAGTATATGATATGCTTTGAAAATAAAATAATGTAAGGGGCAAATGCTTCATTAAAAATATAATTAATGATGAAGGAAAATACCCTTGTTCACTAGTATAAAGAGGGATATCTTTGAAATTCTGTATCTCATTTTGGCTTCTGTGGAACTACAGTCCCACTCTGCAGTTTTCTCTTAAAATGCCTTCTCTTTACATTTTGTTTTATGTTACATAGTTTATTATAATGTATATTTATTGTATCTTTCAATACAGAATCTCTTTGTTGGAAAAAAACCCCTGACAGATGTACTGAAAATTAATTTTCCTTCCATGTCCCATTCCTGGAAAAAGTAAATGTTAAACCAGTGCTCTAGGGCAGCTTGGCAAAAAGACCACAAGCATGGGGCCTAACTAGGTGGCCAGGCTTCAAAAACTCTGAATTCAGTGATTTTGGGGATGGGCACTGGTATGTTCAAAAGATCAGAAATTGTTCGTGGGAGTGGAAAGTTGTGAATATGCACTGGGATATATTGTCTTGCTGAACACGTACCCATTGGAATCCACAAGCTAGTAGGTTTTTTGCTGTAGCTGAAGCCACTTATCAGCTAGCAGAATATGTTTGCCTTTCATCAGCATGTTCACTATTGGCTGGAGATCATGTAGTGAGAGAAAGAAGTCATGTTAAAAATGACACTGAAGTGTTGATTGGGAAACCATGGCTATGAACAAGTATGAGAAACAATTCAGAGTGGGAGGAAGGGTTTTTGGAGTGCTTTCTGTATCTCTTGAAGCATACTTTTTCCTCTTTTAAAATGGTTGATGAGAATTTAAGTAAAACTCTCAGACCACAACAACTGGTATTTGCATCATCATAACCAGAAATTAAAAGCAGTCTTAGTGTCAAAAAGAGATGGTAAACAGAAAATTGATATTGTATATGCTATCATTCCGCTATGTTGCACTGAGTATAGAATTATTTGCTTATAATACACTGTTAAAGTATAAAAGTTTCATATCATTTTTTAATGGATATATGCATCACTTAAGCTCATAGATATCAAATACTCCCAGAAATCATTGTCTTTCTAAATGAAAACGATTAACTTTTGCAACATAATTGCACTTTCTGTTATCAAGGAGCTGCCAAATATTTTGCTAGAGGTTTACAATTCCTATTTGCAGTCTTCATTAATAGTGGCACACTGTGGCTAAATCAGTTATATATAAATGCTTATATGTAGGCATATAAAGCATATTATTGTGTAAAAAGAGTCGTCTTATTTCATAGAAAGTCACAATAAACCATCAGAGTATGGTGCACGCTATTTTACTTGTGAAAGTTGCTTACAGTAATTGCTTTTGCTGCTCGTGATTTGCGTAGCGAAAACATACACCTCTTTGGATTAACATTGTATTATTTCATTTACATTTTTTCAAATGTCAGTTCACTGCTGTGTATCTTTTAATTCTTCACAATAAAAGTTATTTTAAAAGTTACAAATGTTGAATTGCTTTTACCTGCATTTGAATGATTTGTAAATTGCAGTTCCAACCTTTTTCATTAGTAATTACTGTGTATATGTGTTGTCATGGAGCAAAATCCAACATTCAGTTCATTCTAATGTCATATTTGTAATATTCAGAAGTCTACTCCCTGTTTTATTATAGCTCCAAGGCACCAGACTCCACTGCAGTTGCAGATCAGGCTTTACTTATAGCTCTCTCTATAAGCTTGTTCAAGGCAAATGCTATGAAGGACTCTGATGGGCCTCTCTTTTTCTGCTTTGTTCTGAATAAAGTTGTACATAGTTTACCTGAGAAGTCTCTCAGCAGATTCCTTAGTGACAGCATCCTAACATTATACTTACAGAAGAGGAAGGAGGTATATCTTAGCCAGTCAGCCAGCCAGTCAGCAACCTTTTATTGGCATTCAATAAAACAGTTTACATCAAGCAGGGCAAAAACCAAAAAAACAGCAAAGTCAGTCGACAGAATTAACCATGTACTCCCTAATCCACATAGCGATTGAGAAATACAATGCAACCATATGTGTAGTGTGGGGACAATGATCTGATAGTAAGAAAGAAACTAATCTTCTGTCAGATTGACCCTGACGATTGATCAGCAAAGGGCAAATCAAGGAGTCCCGCATGTGAACATAAAAGTTGCAATAAAATAAAACACGAGTTTCAGATTCGGGCTGCATCCTTCTACAAGGACATAGCCTATTGGGGTAGGGTGTATTTGTAAATCCCCAAACAGAATTTCAGCGGGTAAAACGTTAAAAACGTGCGAGCATAAAAGCGTAGGTGGGGGAAAGACAGCGATGAGAACTAAGCGGCAGGGCTTTTATACTTAGGGATGATTCCAAACTCCAAAGGGGAGCAGGTCTTCTGTGCCAGAGAGCAGAGGGTTTGCCTATCAATATCTAAATCTTAGTCAGTTTTCCCTCCTCATTGCAGTCCCTGTGGCTTTTTGTCTGTGGGTCCCCTAATGCCAGCAATGACTTCAGGAAGTTTGGGGTGCCTCTGGGGGAAGGGAAAAGATATGTTTCCAGTGGAATTGCCATAGGACACAACCTAACATAAAATGCTGGGAGATCTTTACTGGTAAAAAGTTGTATTTTCATTACATAGAAGATGGGTAGAAATTTACTGCAGTAGAATATATAATTACCATTGAAGATGTCTGAATATTCTATTAAAGGTATGGTGACTTAGATCAGACTAACACCTCTACTGGCACAAAGGCTTCTACTAGCAGAACACAATTTTCCTGCCTTCCCCTTCCCACGGAAGCTCTAAATACATCCACAGTGGCTCAGTAACAGGGTTTTGGAGTGCATTTTGAATTGCTGTGGAAGGGGGAGAAAACAGGAAAATTGCTGTAGTCTGCGGAAGAAAGCCCTTGCATCTGCAGAAACTTTATGCTGGATCCAGTCTGATACGTACATATATGCTGTCAAGTCACAACTGACTCACGGCAATCCCAGCAAGGGGCTTTCAAGTGAGAAGCTGGCATGGTTTTCTATTGCCTTCCTCTGCAGAGTCTTCTTTGGTGGTCCCCCATCCAAGTACCAACCATGCTTAGCCTCCAAGATCTGACTATACCATGCCACCTTCCATCCCATCCAGCTTGGTAGCTAGCATTCATTCATTCAAACTTGGAATGGCCAGGTGGTGACCCAAGAGGGTAAAGCAGCCCCTCAGATCAGTTTGGCTGGCCCCAATGGCTCTGCTAAGGTTTCGGTATGGTATTGTAAAATATTTCCCAACAATGTATAAGGAAAGTCAAAGGCATATTTTAAGTTATGTGATGTAGCAATTCTAGATTATAATGCTGCATCTCTCTTTTAGATTCTGTGCGCAACGTGTAAATACAGACATACTTGTCTGTAATGCAACACCTGAGTTCCATAGCTATGAAACCCTTGTTAGATGGCCCCAGGTTTATTGTGATGCCCAATCACTTCCATGCTGTATTAGTTTATATGACAAAATATATTTCAGCCTCCAAGAATACAGAAGTGGGCCATTATGCTTTAATGGAAAACAGAATGTCTGTTTCGTTTATCAAGTAAGGATGGAGTCACAACTTCTACTGGTATTTAGTAAGGATTTCTTCCAGACTGCAGCATTAGGAGTATGATAATATTAGACTCTGATTGTTTCTTCAAGATCTTTCAGTTTATTGATTTATATTGTTTAGTACAGTGTATATTTCTGGAAAGAAGATAAAATCTGCACTTTTGCCATTCTGCATTTTTTTAAAAAAAATTGGAAACAATTTTGATATCGATAATAAAACATTAATAATATCAAACATTAAAACAGCTAACTGAATTTAAGCATTCGGGAATAATCAGCATTCACAGTTACCTGGATCCATCTAGTTTCAAATAATCCATTGCTAGCAGTGGCTTCTAAATGTGGGATAGCCGGCTGCCTGCTTGCATGAGGTCAAGTACTCTGAAAACTGTGGCACTTGTTTCGCTGCACAAAGATACTGACATTAATCTCCCATCAAACATGCACAAAAAGCCTGTCTGCAAAAACTGCACACCCTTTTCTAGACACAACAGATAACTACTTTGACAGATGACAGAGCGAAAGCCAACAGAGCTGGTTTTTTACAGCTGCTGAAATGTCCCTTATGGAACTTGGTGTAAATGTACCTACAGCACTTAGTGTATCTGATTTGGGAAGAACAAGTTTGGTCTCTCCTTTCTACAAACAAGAGTGAGTTTTCAGTTCTTCAAATTACAGGAATGGTTTTACCATAAGAACAATTTTAACTAAAAAGTCTGTGATAGACAGAAAAGATAAAGACCATATGATGCGTAGATTCTAAAGCCAGTTGTCCTGCTGAAATTATTTGACCCAAAGCAAGCAGCAGAAAGATCAAGGAATAATTTTTTTAAAAACTCAGCAATTATGTTAACTGCTATTGTTGTCTCTTTGAAGACTGTGAATCAATCTATAAAACTTAAAAAAAATAGAGTGCTTATTCTCTAGAGAAGATAGTCACACTTTATATAAGTGTGAACTCCAGCAGACAGGAGCAAATTTGGGTCCAGTGGTCTTGCTGGCTTTATCTCTGCCATTCGGAGGTGAGAAGAGCAGACTGGTAGACAACTAGACACAATTAGAGGGTGGTGAAACACATTAGTACGCTCAAGCGAAGGCAACATTCACAGAGCAGCCTGAATCCTCACTTCAGGGAGATGCTGCTGCTTTTCAATGTAACTCCTCTGCAAATAAAAGGTAAACAGCCACCTTTTTGCTGTGGAGTGCTGAGGTTCATACTGAGAGAGCATATCAAGGTGCATTTCTTTCCTGCTCAAGCAGAAAGACTAAGATAGTGAGCCATTGTGGTAAAAAAATTTAAAATACCAGACTAGGATGGCCAAAACCTGGGTTCAAATCCTCAATCGATAATGAAGCTTGCCTCATGACTTTGGATTCTGTTTCAAACTCTCACAGAGGTTTTGTGAGGATAAAATAGAGGAGGGGAGAATTATGTACATTTTGTAATGGGCAGATAACCCAATGTAAGCCTGGAAAGGAGACTGCTGTTACTGAACTCCCTGAGAGATTGCTTTGGAATAAAAGCCACCTATGCTGAAATCCCTGAAGTGGTACATCAAGTCAGGAGTGATTAAACTGTAGAGTCAGCATGAGTGCACATGTGGCTCTGCTGCTTCAGCAGCATGAGATGCCATTAGAGCTGACAGATGCAAACTTAAAATGAATTTCTTCTAGGCTATGATATTGGTGATTTGGCAAAGTTGTGAAAGATGGACTATAGTCATTCTCAGGCAGGAAGACTGGGATTTTTCTGTTTGTTTACAGCATTCATTAACAGCTGCACATACGATGTCAACAAGTCATCCATTTTGTATCCCTAGAGGGAGAAAAAAAAACATGTAATCAGCTGTCTGAGAAAGGGCTGCAAAGATACAAGCCAGTTTAGCAGATCACGGAACTGTTCCCAACAGTACCACCAGCTGTCATGATAAGGCCATATATCTGCAGGCCTTTTAGATGTCGAAGCAGCCTATAATTTGCCTTTTCTAATCCAGTCCTAGAAAGCAAATCTCCTTTCAGGAAGGAGGTGCTATAAACACCTGGCAGGGTAGTACACCATTTGCTCTGACACCTCAGGATGTTTTTTATAGCTGATGTCCCAGGATGGATAAATGTATGTTGTTCTAGCCTTTTGAGAGCCATCATAAAACAAGCTCCATGAGAGATGAACCTAGCAATGGAGGACTGGTTTAAACTCCCTGGACGGAGGGGGCATTCCCTGGAGGGAGGGGTTTTAAAAGGGCTGCTGCCTTTTGAATGTGTGGTTTATCAGGGATGGAGGAAGGAGGGTGCTACGAGGCTTGCCCAACCTCTACAAGTGACAAACACCCATCCCTGCAGAGGATGTCCAGGTACTGCTTGGTAATCCTCAAGGGATAGTTAGATATTAGACTTTGTTCTTTTTCTTTCTTTTTATTAGTTGTTAGCCTAGTGCACTCACTGCTCTTCCCATATATGATTGTGTTTTCTGTATTTTATATTCTGCTGTAGTACAATAAAATCTTTTAAGCCGTCTCCAGGCCTCGCCCACAAGCCTCCTGCTTGGCCATTTGCTAGCACTTTGCACATGCACAAAGGTTCCCAAATGGTGGCAGTAGCTACTGAAGGAACCTACAGGTGGGAAGGAGTGAGAAACTCCCCTCCAATCATAATACCAAGCACCCTAGCAAGTAGTCCACCTACTAATTTAGTTGTCACAATCCAGACTACAGCTCCTAACCATCCAATTTCCCAAAGCCACAGGCACACATATGTACTCGTCCATCCTACCCCCTGCTCCATCTTCAACCTTACCTGTTCAGAATTCTTTTCTCCTCCTCCCACTTTCTTCCCCACATTGTGTCCAGGAAAAGTGGGGAAATACAAAGATCCCCAAAAGAGGATCTGAGATAAGAAAAGTCTAAACCCCAAAATGCACAAGGGGTACTGGAGGGAGGGAGCTGCCATGTAGGATTTTTCTCTCACACTTCCAAAGAAGAACAATTAACTAGCTTTTTTTTTGGTCTGCTTGTAAGACTTAATTTGCTGGACCTTATGAGTTACTCCCACAGAGAAGCAAGTTCAGTTAGAGTCAGACATGACTTCCTTGGGAACAATTTCCATTCCCCGAACTGGGCATATTTACTTTCACCAAAACTCTGTAGTTAAAGCTACTTTTTTAAAGCAAATGAGAGTGGTAAGAACATTTTTGGCATCTTATTTATTTACTGCACATAATAGTACCCGAGGTGCACTGCGTCCCACCAACATCTCTCTATGCTGTACAGCAGCTAGGGTTCAGTTGTCTGCTGCCCAGCACCAAGTAAGCACACACTCCATGCCCCCCTCACCATACAGCTTAGAGAAGGCTGGAAATGAAATTTTCTTGTAAAAATGAACAGTCCTCAATAAAGGTTTTGACACTATCCTTGGGAACAGGCAGTTGAAATCTTATTGGAGCTTTCATACATTGGGGGTGGGTAACAATCCTGCTCCAGACATGACACCTTGAGGGAAAAAATTCCTTTTAGAAAGCAGGTTCAGATGTTTACAAATCACTCCATTCACAGGATGTCCATATGAGGGACACTACTGCCTTTGATCAGCTGCCTTGATGCATTGCTGGTGAAAGCCATTTTTGGTAGTATTCCCACAAGCACAGCAAAACATTTGTCATCTGCCAAACGCACACAAGTAGCTGCTGCTGCATGGTGGGCAAGTGTTATTTCCACAGTGCAGCAATCTTTCTGTTTGGCAAACTGCAAACTGCTGTTTGGCAGTTCTCTTGGGATCAATTTGTAAATATCTGAACTGGTCTTTGGAGGAGTCTCATAAGTCTTAAGAACATCCGAAATCACAAGTTTTTCTTACCAATGATGTCTCACACAGAAGCCGACTGCCTCGAACCAGGTTCCCTATGGTCATATGGAAGTATGTGCTGCCACTGCTCCAGTTGGAGATTTTATTGAAGGGGTAAACTGTCAGGATCTCCTGCAAGTCAACATAAACATTACATACATTGTTTATTTCTGTATGAAAAGACATTTGTGGCACAAGAGGGAAAATAGTTCACTGGGGGCAAATTTCTATTTTTCTATACAGGGATATCAGCCTGTGAATTTCCAGAAGGCAATTCAGCGCTAACACTTCTTAGTATTACCATTCTCCTCACCACATACCACCACTGTTTTATATGAAGCTGTTTTCAGTAAGGACTGCCTATGACTTTCCTTAGGTCAAGCTCTTCTTAAATACTGTCTCTTAAATATTATCTCTCTTCCAAAATGGATCTGAAGAAGTGAGCTCTGACTCAGGAAAGTTCATGCTGAAATAAATGTTATTAATGTTTTACAGTACTGTCAGCCATCTGTTTTATTTTGTTACCTCTTACCCAAGTTTCTGTTTATTTGCTTTCTGATAATGTATCATCCTTCCAGGAAGCCACCACATCATAGTACTCACTTTGCAAGATTCTCTTCCCTGAGCACACAAATTTCATGCTTATCATTTTTTTTTACAGAATTGTTGGTTTTTCTGAAGGTGATACTATTTTTAACAGCAAATGGAGAAATGGCTCAAACTGGAACTAGCTGCTTTAGTCAATATAGAGACTTTATTCAAAAGAAGAATTAGACAGGTGCATCCCCTGCTTCCAGTCAGGAAGGTGGTCATATCCCCTGATGCTTCTACCCTGAGGGCCTTTCCTAATGACCTTGGCTAGCATAGGTCATGTGTGCATTTTCCAGAGGCCAAGCAGCAAAAATGAACTCTTACCTTAGTCTTTGGATGTATTAAAGATACTCCTTGTTTGTTGATAGCAATCAAGACAATGTCTGGGAAACTTGGCTCTGAGGTTTGCTAAAGAGAAATAAAAAAAATGGAGTCTATTGGTAAGGAGCTATTTATGATCACAAACATTCTCAATGTCCACTAATTCTCCTTCACTTTCTATTAGTGCAGGAACCACAAGATCTATGGGATGCTATGTGTTATATATAAACTGAAGGCTATTCTTTTTTTTTTACAATAAATAAACTGATGGATACAGAAATGGTTAAGTGCCCCTTTCCCAACTGCCTTCTCTTTACTCCAGATTGTCTTCCCAAATGGCTTTGACACCCACAGAGTTTCAAATGCATGTTTGCCTTCATTAACAGTTTTGAGACCCTGCCAGAGGGGAAAGTTACATAAGAGGCATCACCTGGAGCATGAAAACGGTGGGCAAAAAGAGACTGAAGGGTCCTCCAATCTCAACCATCCTCTCCTGAACCAGATTTTCATCAGATTTTTTACAGAATTGTTGGTTTTTCTGAAGATGATACTATTTTAACAGCAAAGAAAATAACTGGGTGGATCCAACCATACTTCAAGTAGCTTTTTTTTACCCAAAGGGGCCTTCCTCCAACTTAAGTGGCTCTTCCTCCAACAGAAAAGCCACGTAAAAAACCTCCTTAGGTTGGAGGAAGGCTTAAAACTTGAGCCAAAAGGAAATGTGAGGTATAAATAAATAAATATTTTGCTCAGCAGAATTGTCAACAGCAACAATATCATAGTATATGAAAAATATGAACTGAAGAATATTTTAACAATAAAAAAGAACAATGACAATAATTGCATATACTCTGTCGTACATCAGTAACCTCTAAGCAAAAAAGACACAGTGAAAACTGACTTACTGTGCATGTGCAGTTTCTGACTCAAAAACAATCAAAAGCAGAAAAATGACAGATCACTAATACCACCCTGTAAACTATATCAAGTTATCTAGAACCCCTAAAAGCAGGCAGAAATTTGGACGTGGAGTACATCATAACTATTTAATAATTGCTGATGGTCATCCTCTTCCCACAAACCATTTTCCTGCAAGTGTTCATATTTTGAAAAACATTACATTAAGTATGCATGTTAAGTAGCGCTCTGTAAATGCAGGTAATTTATCTACAGTATCCTGATGTGGGGTACTTTTTGGCATGTAATTCTAAGGTCTGCTTTTCATGACTGCTTCTGCTGTTATCCACTTCCAGCCAATGGGTGTCACATCCAAGAAGGTTGAGTGATTCATAGCCATACACAGACTGTGCAGATTAGTTATCTGCATGCCAGGGCAAGAGTAATTCTTCTAGTACTTGGAATGATACCAAAAAAAAACAAAAAACAGACCCACACAGAGTTTGATACGGGACTTTTACCTTCACACAAGTGACCCAGAATATGGTATGCACATCTGGAACTTAGCATGCACACAGGACGTCAAATCAGAATTGATCATAAGAACTGAGTATCATACTGAAGAGGATAAACAGGCTTAAAAGAAGCATCAAGGTAGCAGATGCTTTCAACTGTAGAAGGCTTTTAATACGGCAGCAGCCAGAAAGACATGAAAATTTTGAAACTCACCTTCACTTCAAAGAAGGCTGAGCCAAATGTTGGCCAATGACAGATGGACTTCAAGAAGGCAACCTTGGCCTCTTCCTCAGTTTTCTGTTCATGTTTACTGCAGGCAGAAATAATGCTCTGTATAAAACAAACGTAATTAAGTCAAAACGGTATTGGATTTGCCGATAGTTAAGTGGGGAAAGTGCCTGTTCTCTTCTATAACAAGAGTTACTTGCTAAGGCACTTCCCCATCTTCAGATTCAAAGGAAAGATGGGATGTTATGCGTACAGCTATGGCAGACAAACAATATATGCTGTGATATATTCCTTAAATCTCCAGGACTAGATGAGATAAAAATCTAAATAAAATGGTACAGCATGAAGTCTGCAGTTTTTAAGCAGAAGCAGCTGTCATGACTACAAAGACTCTTCAGCATGAAATCTCACTGGAAAGGTGGTGTTAAGTGGGAAGCACCAAGGAAAGCACTATTGGCTTCACTGGCTGGTGAACTCTGGAATAGAAGCATCAGCTACTGTGGTCCGCTGTCCTATACTGATGACAATCCCAACAGCAATACTTGTGTAAGTGAGATGACAATTTGGATTCCGGGCTCATCAGTGGGCTCTTACCCTCTTCCACTCCTCTGGAGAGGTTGTTCGGATCATGTTCTCAGGCACTAGTTCCTTCAGCGTTTTGGGGATTGCTGCCTGCTGACAATCCTTAAAATGAACTTTGAAGATCAGTCCACCTAGCTGGACGGCATCCTCTTTGCAGCACTTGTGATAGCCTCGCAGATACTTGGGTAGTTCCTGAAAGATGCAATTACTGATTATAACCGTCCTGCATTTTGAAGCACTACCCCCGCCCCCATTGCAGTTTTGCTGAGGCATGTGTATATGTGAAGGAAAGGTTGCATATACAGCTGACATTAGATATGTCCCTGGAAAATCAAGCCTTTGTCTTTGACAAAAACAGCACTGAAGTGCCCTGGTTTTAAAATGAAGGCCCAACAGACCACTCCTTGGGAACATATTTACTGGCTAGATGGTGAATGTACCTACAGTCACAGACAGAATCAGGTTTGAGGACCTTCCAGTTATACTTGGGAGTAAAGGGGATTTCTTTGGGATCATAAAAACCCACAGTGCACAAACTTGTGAATCCTCAGCCCATACTAGTTTACTGCCTGGAATGTGATTTACAATAGGAAGATGGGACAAAAGTGTTCTTAATCCATAATGACCCCCCTATAAGTCTGCAAGGCTCACAGAAACAACAGTTGCTCCAGCAAAGGCAACGTTGAGCTGCTTCCACACCACAGATTCCCCATGTTTCAGCCTCCTGACTGATTACTTTCTCTCTCCATTTTTCCACATGATGTCATTCCCTATTTGTGCACAGACACGCACACACAAATCTGCTTTATTGTACAAAACTGGTGTTTCCTGGGCAGGACACTATCAGCACAAGGAGTTCCTTGTGTCTGAAGGGGAAACAGCATAATCGCAGAATTTCAGCGAAGAGCTAGTCGCTATTTTTCTTTTCATTTGTTGATAACTGCAAGAGGCCAGCCCTTCCCAGCAGTTAGGACAGGAGGAGAATCACCTGCCTTTTAAACAGAAGGAAGGGGATATCTGGAGTTGCCTCTGAAATTACATGGAGGCTTTTAAAAAAAAGTTTTAAATGGTATTGCATTATTCTTACGTACCATTAGGCATGTTCATGGAGGGATTTTTTTTAACAGAAGAGAACTCCCACACCTCTGCCTATCTTTTGGTCAGGGGGAGGGGAAGGGATCGCTTCTCAAAATTTAAAAAAAAATTAAAATGGGGTGGACAGAGAACCCTGAAGTTCATGAGAGAACACAGAAGGGAGGGGGGGGGCTTTGATGCACATTAGGTATGAAGGAAACCACAGATAACAATGGAGAGAAAACAGATTGCCCTCTGTCAACTAGAATCTTCATTGCAAGAGTGATTTCACACACCATTACGTTAGCAACCTGACCACCATGTAAAACCACCCTATTGTCGAAGCAAGTGTGTTCACACAATTCCCTCTCAACTGGAATAGAGTTCTAGTCCATGTTGAACCTTGTTTTAGAATATTTCTTCCAAGCTTCCAGTTTAATACAATGTACAAAATGGAAGATAAGAGAGATTTCTGTGCCAGAACACTCTTCAGGCAGATATTTGACTGCCTCCTTGGTCCATCACCTTTCAGTAGGAAGAAATGTTGCCTATAATTCAGTGCAGAATTATCCCTGAAGCAGGTACCCAAATTCCATTAGCTCTAGGCATTGCCCTTACAGCTACCCCTGCCCAGTAACAAGAGGGAAGAATGTTGTTACTTTTACTGCCAAATTCTAGAGATTCTGTACTTAATCACACTTGCATATCACATAGATATCCTCCTAGTTCCCACTAATTGTCCTATCTAAGCAGTTCTTACACCAAGCAAAATACTTCACCACCACCACCATCGGCATGCTGCAGCCATTAATCCAGTTACCTGGTGGTAATGGAAGATGCAGTCTGCCTTCAAGTCTTTCCCAGGAGTCACACTGAGCCATAATTTTCTCATGAAATATACCTGGTAATTCACAGTCACAGGAACCACTATAAAAGACAGTTGTAATATTTAAGGAGAGGGGGGAGGCTAACCTTTTCTCCCCGCTGCCCCACCCCCGCAGTCCAAGAATGATTATGCTTATGCCTTTGAATTTCAACCAAATGCAAATGTCTCTTACATAGTCTTTTGCAAACACACTACTCTAATTGCTCCTTCCAATGATATGTAGAGGAACATAGATGGTGCATCTAATGACAAACAGAGTGGAAGCTAGCATATATTCATCTGTCAGTACATCCCTAGTCAATGTGAGAAAGGTGAGGTACTCAGTCTGGATACAAATTATTTGTGGAACTGGAGGTATTTACACTATTCAACTGGTACTACTTAAAATGATAATTTGGAATGGAATTTTAAAGCTAGGGTTCCTTTTTCCTCCCTAAAGAGAGCCCTTTACTAATTACTGAACAGTTACATGGCACAAAAATGTTTGTCAAATGTGGTCTCATTGACAACTGTTGCCTGCCAATGGCTTAAGTCAATATCCTGCAAGTATTTATTTATTTTATTTATTTATATCATATTTGTATTCCGCCCTCCCTGCAAGCGGGCTCAGGGCGGATAACAACCTTAAAATCATTTTAAAACGTTTCATATTAAAACATTAAAACATCATATAAAAATAGCAGTACAGTAAATTCAGCCTGTATAGGTTTCACTATTTTCAAATGGCGCTTAGGGCAAGTCAGAATAAAATTTATGCCTCAGACACTGCAAATTGCTCTCACAAACAGTTGTCAGTTTTGAAAAAATGCGACTTCTAGCTCCATCAAATGTTATGGAATCCAAGTTAGAATCTGACATTTACAAGCAAAGGAGGCAGGTTCTCTTATATACAGTGCACCAAGATGGTGTGGTTTCAAAAGTGAGTTTCAAGAGAAAAAAATTAAGGACAAATTTTATGACAATCAGCAAACATTTGAAAGGTTAAATATAAAAAGATTTGAGGGAAAATATTCACCTTGTTTAAATAGTAGTTACTACTTTAAATAGAACTAATGTGGTTAAGTTGCAACTGTGTTGCTTGCTTCAATTTGGTTTGGGTGGAATGGGTGTGATTCTCTGTTGAGATGTTGGTCCCTTTACTTCACTTTGGTTCTGGGGGGGATTTCATTTTCTTGCTTCAGTTTGGTCCTGTTGGGCTTTCTCTGGGATGAGCTCAGCTTGCATTTGGGAGTGTGCCTTGACCACGGCAGCCTCGCCCCAGTGTGTTTCTGCAATGGGAGTCAGCTTTGACTTTTTCCCATAGGAAACAATGGAGTGGCTGGGGGCAACTTGTTCAAGGGCCCACAGAGTTGGTCCCCAGGGTCCAATCTTCCTGAAACTTGGGGGTCTTCAGATGTCAGTAAGAAATAGGCCCCCTGCAAATCTGGTGGAGTTTGCTTGGAAGTGCCACCCCCAGCCCCCTGGATAGGCCCAAATATTTTTCCCCCATAAGGAATAATGGAGAGTGGCTGGGACACTTTCTTTGGGAGCCCATCAAATGGGCCCCCAGGGTCCAATCTTCATGAAACTTCGGGGATGTCTTTAGAGGACAGTCAGACTCAGCAGTAGGTTCCCTACAAATTTGGTGAAGTTTGGTTGCAAAATTACTTCCCTCAGCCCACCAGATTGCCCCCAAAGTTATTTTCCCATAGAAAATAAATGCTGAATTTTACTAAATGTTTACTGAAAATTCAGTAAAAATTCAGAATACTTGTTTTTTTTATTTAGAATATGCAGATTTTACCAAATCAGCCAAAATTCAGTATTTTAATCCAACTTCTGAACTGAACTGCATACCCCTAGTGCAGACTGACCCTCACTGAAATCAGCAGTCCATCTGCAGGAAAGGAGGTAATCAGCAGCAAAAGGGCAAGAAAGAGCTCACCAAAGAGTGACCACAATAAATTGAGAGGGGGAAATTTTCTGCTGCACCTTGGCAGCTGGACCCAAAACCAGAAGATGAAATTCAGAAGAAAATTGCATATAGACAACACACCAGGGGGTAATCACAATACATCTATAAAAAGGCAATGAATCCTGTGAAATACACTGGCTGTTTTTTGAGGTCACAAGCACTCACAACTCGCCTCACAACGACTCCAACTTAAGCTCCCCACCCACCTCCATCCATCCATACCCTCTTTGCCAAGCTTGTTCTTCCGTATCCAGTCTGTCACTTGTCTCAAGGAGTCAAAGAAGTAATCGGCTTCATTCTGACTGATCACCTAGAAGAGAGAGGAATGGGAGCCCAGTTTTAGTGTGCAGAGTCAAGTCTCACTCCGTAGCTCCCACTGCAAAACCAGGAATATCCAGCCTGAAGATCTAACTAGTCAATCCTGCAGCAGGACTCATGGTTTAGATTTTGAACATCAGTCATGCAGAACAGAAATTAAGCAAAAGCAACAAATGGCTGTCTCCATTTATAAGGATTAGTTGAAACATGGCTTATTATCAATGTAGGGATGTGACCAAGGCAGCCTGTAAACCAAGTCCGGCTCATACTGTTGCACTCTAAGCCCATTATTACCTTGTCTGCAGTCTTGACAAAGAGGCTGAATCCTTCCCAAGAACTCAGTTCCAGCTTGCAGGCAATAGTCTGACACAGAGTCCGCACTTTTGTGTGTGTCCTTACTTCAAATACCTGGAACACAAACAGTAGAGATCAATGTGAGAAGACTGGAAGGAAGGACAACTGATTTTCGCTAGCTTGATGCAGGGACTACCAAGAGCTGATCATCTGCCTCCTTGGCAATGAGCAACAGCAAATGCTACTGAAGCAAAATATGTAAGTTCATGGAGAAAGGAAGCAGATTGCCAGATGCTGGGGAGATGCAATAAGAGATGGCTTTCAACATCATACTCCCTGTGCAATCCACTCAGGATCCATCCGTTTGGCCACTGCTAGAGAGACAGCTGGCCTAGATGAATCATTGGCTTGATTTAACAAGGCAAATCTTGCATTCACTTGATATGAAGAACAGCCTCACAATGCATTTGTGGAAGCAAGAGAGCAATTCTCACCTGCTCGGTATCATTTGGAAAGTAAACCTTGTGGGAGATCTTTGTAATATTCTTCTGGATCGCCTCCACTTCCACACTGTGGGGGGCCCACTTCCGACAGCCACTCCTGGAAAAAAGTCAGTGCAGACAGTCATCTCAGAAGCAGGCATGGGCTCACCTGAGGATGTGCACACCCTGTTCAAACCTGAGTGTCAGGTCACTTACCCTACACCTTTGCCTAATAAATCTATGAAGATATCACAGATATGAAGAGTCCAACCAGATATAACAGCAGCAGCCTTGTTTTAATTGTTACACATCGCTGCTTTACACCATTTTGTCCTGGCCAACTCTAATAATGGTAGTTGAACAGAAGAAAAATGCTTCCAACAGTAGAGAGCGCAGTAAGGTAAGAATAAGGGGCAGGGTTCTGTAATCCTCACCTATGTTTGCCATTTTGCATTAAAAACTATCCTCACTTCCGGCTATACACATTAATAGGAAACACATTTGGATGACCTCATCATGCCTAGTCTAGCCCTAAGAGAGTAAGGAGCTGAGGCTATTGAGGTACTCTGTGCCAGCTTCTTCAATGATGCCAGCACAGACCCAAAATGCCTTCAGCTTCAAATGCTGTGTCCTCCCATGGATGGCTTCAGCTTTTCTTCCTAGGTCTTTCTTCAGGCAGTCTTAGCCATGGGGCATCTGGAGCAGCTGTGCGCCCATGCTGGGGGAGCTGCGCTGGAAGCCCCCGCCACCCTGCAAGCAGCTGCCCCAACGACTGCTCTGCAGCAGATCCCTTGCAGCGTCTGAGACTTAGGCAATGGAGGGATGGTGATCAACTGTAGGGTGGTTGGGAAGCCCCGACTGCTCTACTGCTGATCCCCTGGGCCCCATGCTGCCTGAATTTCAGTCAGCAGGAAGAAGGGCAATATGCTGCAGGGCCGTGACCACCCTAAAGCTGATCCCCCACACTACCTGAGACTCAGACACCATGGGGGCCGGTGATGAGCTGCAGGGTGGTTCCCCCCAGTTGCCCTACAGCTGGCAATGTAGGAGGAATGATCAAATATAGGGCAATTCCTCCCCCCCCCCCCAGAGTGTCAGCTGATTGCCATCCCCTTCTACCAGAGTGACTCTGTGGCCCCATCATCAATGAATCCAGACTTATTCAAATACAGGATTTGAAGTTGCTTCGATTGCAAAATCAAATCATGGCCAGCAGCCTTGTTTTCTATGTATCAAACCATCTGCTTATTCTTGTGTGTGAAGAGTATATGAAATGAATACCACTAGGGATGGGCAGACTCTGGTTCAAATTATACAAAGCTGGTTTAAGAAAGGATCTGCTAGTTTCTTGAATAAAATGGACAGGGTTGGAGCACATCGGTTTTAAAAATAAGGCATTTATGCCTAGACAGGTGCGGTCACACGCGAGGTATATGCAGAGGATATATGAATGAATCCCATGAGAAAGGCTACATTCAGTTCCCTAAAGGGTGTTTCTGCAATAATGCCAGTGGATAGTGATTAGAGGATGGATGAATGTTACACTCTAGGAAGAGAGATCTTGTTTAAGACCAAGTGGTTGAGCTTTCCAGTCACTTCATTTCTCAGGTAATTTTAGAGAAAATATAAGTTGTTCTTGTGGTATTTTCTACACAGAAACTACAGATAAATTAATATTCTTTCCTCAAACTCAGAAAAATTCACAGGCATGGATTCTATTAATGCAAATGGAATACTGCTTGCAGAAGCAAATTTTCTGACACCCTCACCTCCATGCAGCCTGAAATACCACTCCATCATGCCAGTGAACCCTAGGACACAGTAGTGGCAGAGGGGCTGCTGAAGGAAAGGAGAATAAATGAAAGCCAGCCTCCTCTTTCCCTCTGGCAGAAATGGTGGGCTCTCCTAAAAAGAAGAGCTGTTGTCGGCTCATGCTATCACCATTCCAGCAGGACGGAAATGAGGTAGATGATCTAAGAAGCCAATGTGGATGAACAGAGAGCTCAGTGATGGACAAAAGAGGAAAAAGGAGATGTTCAAGAAATTGAGAGAAGGAAATGCATTCAAAGAAGTGTATCTAGGGGTAGCTAGGCACTGTAGGGCAACCACCAGAGAGACCGAAGCTCAGAATGAGCTGAGACTGGCCAGAGGGGCTTGCTACAACAAAAATACATTCTTCAGATATGTGAGGAGCAAATGGAAGGGGAAGGGGACAATACCTTAATTGCTGAGTGAAAATGGAGAAACTCTGACAGAGGACAGAGAAAAGGCAAAAAGGCTCAACGCCTACTTTGCCTCAATTTTCTCCTTGAAGGAGAGAACAGGCCCAACTAGAGATGGTAGTAGGCAAAGCATGTCTTCACAGCTACTTGTTGACCTAGGCAGTTGTGGAGAGGCACCTTGCCACACTGGATGAGTACAAATCCTCTGGGCCATTTGGGGTGCACCCAAGAGTGCTTAAAGAACTTTTAAAAGAACTTGCAGACCCTTAGTCGATCATCTTCCAGGCCTCTTGGAGGACAGGTGACATGCCGGAAGACTAGAGGAGGGCAAATGTCATCCCAATCTTCAAGAAAGGGAAAATGGACAAACCTGGAACTACAGGCCAGTCAGCCTGACCTCTGTCCCAGGAAAGATACTGGAACAGATATAAAAGGCATCAATCTGCAAGCATCTGATGGACAACATGGTGATACAGGAAAGTCAGCATGGATTTGTCCCCCACAGGTTCTGCCAGACCACCTCATCTCCTTCTATGATTGAGTGACAGGCTCATAGGAATGCTGCTGATGTAATTTATCTGGATTTCAGTAAAGCTTTTGATAAGATTCCTCATGATGTTCTGATGGTTAAACTGGTGGACTGTGGACTGGACTCTAGGATGGTTAGATGGATAAGGAACTGGCTGGATAACAGCACCCAATGGGTAGTTGTCAATGGCATCACGTCTGACTACAGGGAGGTGTGTCACAGGGCTCGGTCCTGGGCCCAAGTGCTTTTCAATATTTTAATAAATGATCCGGATGAGGGTATGAAAAGATTACTCATTAAATTTGCTGATGACCCCAACTGGGAGGAGTAGCAAACACCCTGGAAAACAGAGATAGAATTCAATGCAATCTGAGCACCCTGGAAAAGTGGGCAAATTTGAATAAGATGCAGTTTAACATGGATAAGTGCCAGGTTCTCCACCTGGTTAACAAAAATGCAAAGCATACAGACTGGATGAGGGATACACTTCTGGATAGCAGTGTGAGTGAACAAGATCTTGGCATACAGGTTGACAGGAAGCTAAAGATGAGCAGTCAGTGTGATGCAGCAGCAAAAAGGCAAATGCAATCTTGGGGTGTATTAACAAAGGCATAACATCCAAATCACAGGATGTCATTGTCTCACTATATACCACATAGGAAAGGCCCCACCTGGAGTATTGTGTGCCATTCTCGGGGCCTCACTTCGAAATGGAGAGCCAGTTTGGTGTAGTGGTTAAGAGTGTGGGGTTCTAATCTGGAGAACTGGGTTTGATTCCCCACTCCTCCACTTGAAGCCAGCTGGGTGATCTTGGGTCAGTCACAGCTCTCTCAGAGCTCTCTCAGCCCCACCCGCCTCACAGGGTGTTTGCTGTGGGGATAATAATAGCATACTTTGTAAATCGCTGAGTGGCCGTTGTTGTCCTGAAGGGCGGTATATAAATTGCATGTTATTATGCAGAAAATTTGAACAGGTGCAGAGCAGAGCAACCAGGATGATCCTGGAGACCAAGCCCTACGAGGAAAGACGGAGGGACTTGGGAATGTTCTGTTTGGAGAAGAAGAGGTTGAGGGGAGACATGATTACTCTCTTTAAGTATTTAAAAAGCTGTCGCTTAGAGGAGGGAAGGGAGCTGTTCCTGTTGGCAACAGAGGATAGGACTCAAAATGATGGGTTTAAACTACAGGAGGGACAGTACCAGCTGGATGTTAGGAAAAACCTCTTTACATTAAGAGAAATTCAGCAGTGAAATCGGCTGCCTACAGATGTGGTGGGTTCCCCCCCCCCCCACCCATTGGCAGTCTTCAAGGAACGGTTGGACGAATACTTCTCAGGGATGCTTTAGGCAGTGGGCTGGACTAGATGATCTGTAAGCCCCTTCCAACTCTATGATTCTATGAAATGACTTCCACGAGGGGACAAAATAGTTAGGAAACAGAATGGCAGAGGACAGCAGCTGAGGAACAGGCTGAATGATGAGAATAGGATGACTGTCAATAAGAGAGAGATCAAGAGGTGGAAAAACAGGAACCTGCCTCAGAATGAGTGAGATGGTTCTTTGTTGTACAGACAAACACAGGGTAGGGAGGAGTGTGAAAGGAGAAGAGAAGCCAGAGAGAAGGTGAGAACAAATAGTATTCCACAGCAATATGGTTATGTAACATGATTATGAACCTGAGGGTCATATTCATTTTACTTACTCATCATAAGGAAGGAATCCCCAGGTTTACATATTCTTTGAAAATTACATGACATACCAAAGATACCTTTCCTGCAAGTATGTACTGTTGACACTGAAACCTTACTGAACAGAGCGGGGAGGGGGTAAATCAAAAAGGATTACTAAAAAGTACCTCATCACCCTCTGGATTCTACGCTTGCAATCTAAAGCCAGGTTCTCCTTATGATGAGTCTCCATGAACTTCTGAGCATGTTTCAGCAGAGATTTACTAGGAGGGAAAAGGCCTGTGCAGAGCCAGAGTAACTGCCAACCATTGCTCACACTGTACCTGTAGTTTTGACAGATAATTTCAAAGCTTTACTATAAACACAGCATTCATACAAAAGGTGTTTTTTTACCCATCTCAACAGCAATTCTTCAGACTCAGAAATCTGTGTACTGTCAACAGGAACGAAAGAGGTTCTGCTGTGGGTCTTCAGTGACCCACTCTGAAAAATATGGGCAAAGAAGACTGGAAGTCAAGTCAACTGAAAGGCTTGTCTCTGAGGTGCTCACAGGTCAGTGAGATCTTCCTCTGTCAAGGAAGTAACTGGATATTAAGAGTTCCTAGTGCGAAAGGTGAACTAGTAATTATGGCAAACTTGAAAATCTAGACAAACAGACAGATTTCAGCAAATGCCAAATCCTGATTATTTAGATAATGTATGCTGATCCCATTTCTATAACTATTTGAGAATAAAATCCAAAATTGACTGTCCAAGAGGCAGGAAAGGGGTTGTGGGGAAGTATCACCACTGCTTACACTTTTCCAGATAATACAAACCAGCATGTCACAGATTAATTATGCAGTTTAAAAGGGCTACTAAGGTAGTAGCATAGGTCAGTGATCTCAAACCTTTCATTTCTTATCTGGCACATTATAAACTAGAATTAATAGCAAATACCAACAATAAAAGTAGAAGTGAAAGATTAAAAATGGTGCGTTTTAAATGTGTGTTCATTTTACAATGCTTGCTTTCTATTTATGGTTCTAGAAAGAAGTTGAATAGGGATGGCTTAAGTTTCAGGCCTTAGGCAATCTGAATCATTTATTAAAAAAATCAGGATGTGTGGTTTATTGTTGATTGTGTTTGGCCCTGACTGCTGTCCTGCAGGAGATGGCCAGGAATGCTTTGCTTTGATACCTGTTGCTATTCTCTGTGAGCTGCTTCATGATCTGACAGTAGATCTCATCACGCAGAATTTCTTCCTGAATAGCCACTACAAATATCTGGTCAGTGAGCTCTACAGGAGATCGCTCTTGCTTTGAGGGGTAATCTCCCATGTATTTCATGATAGGTGAGCAAACAGATAAGGAAAAGTTTATGGAAAAGATGCCCAATTAAAATCCATTCTGAACTAATTTTAAAGGTTGCATATCTCTCATTTTTTGATGCCAGACTAAAAGCTGTCTGGCAAATAATGTGAACCTGGCAGCCCATGCTTACCAATTTGCACTACTTTCTATAACTTTTACCCACTCCCTTAATTTTCTTCTTAGGATCATCTTGATTAGAAAGAGATTATATAAGCCCTCCCAATTGCCATATTCATGTACAGATGTTAGTATTATTGAACATCACTAAATGGATTGATAGGTTACCAGGGACTGAGCACATTCACCTGACTCCCAATAGTGTGCCCCCACCCACCCCCAATTAAAACTAGTCTAGCCTTCAAGGGATTTTCAAGGCAAGAGATGAGCAGAGATTGTTGCCATCAGTGTTCCCAACCTCCAGGTAGTGGCTGGAGAGCTCCCAGAATTACAATTGATCTTCAGGCCACAGAGATCAGTTCCCCTGCAGAAAATGGCTACTTTGGAGGATGGATTCTATGGCATCCTACTCCACTAAGGTCCCTCCCCTTCAAAACCCCCAAACTCCTTAGGTTCCACCCCCCAAATCTCCAGGAATTTCCGAACCTGGAGCTGGCAACCTTATTTGCCATTGCCTGCCTCTGCATAGCAACACTGATCTTTCTTGATGGCCTTCCATTCAAGCAGTAACCATGGTCAACCTTGCTTAGCTTCTCGGCTCTGACACACTCTGGGCTATTCTGGCTGCTGTCCAGCTATCAGCAAATCATAAAATATGGCATCATCCCAATTTCTCATAAAATGTAAATATAGAAAGCAAGTGTTTTGTAGTGGTTCGACAAGGACATCAGAGAACCAGGCTCAAACCCCCATTCTGCTGTGACGCTCTCTGGGTGTTCTTGGCCCAGTCATTTTCTCTCAGGTGTCTGAAGAAGGGAGCTCTGACTTTTGAAAGCTTACATTCTGAAAATCTTGTTGGTCTCTAAGGTGCCATTAGACTCAAATCCTAATTTTCTGTCAGCATAACCTATCTTGTTATGAAAATAAAATGGAGGAGGGAAAAAAAGGGTGAGATAAAAATGTGACAGGTACATATCAGGAAAAGCAACATGAAAGTGAGTTCTGGAGGGGAAAAAATTCACTTTCAATGTGAATAAATCACTTTTACTATAACAGTTGAAAGGATATCAATGAATGTCTGGCAAGCAAAGTCCCAGAGGTCTGGATTGGCGCACACCTTCTTCAGTAAGGGCTGTTTCAAAGGCTCCCGAGAGTGAGCCCATAGGGGACTCCGCCCACGGGACTTGTGTAAGACAGCCCTGCTGATGGACTCCTTCTCAGGAACCCTGGGGGCAAACACAGAAGAGCAGCATTATCTCAAAGTGCTAGCTGATCTCTGGCAGCAGAGTCCTCACACTTTTGTCATTCCAACCCAGATTTGCGTAAAACAGAAAGAGCCAACTAATTGGAATATGGGTGTGACCTTAAATTCTATGGTAATCCGCCATCCTCCAAATCGTTAGGGCAGATTCACACATTTACCAGAGCTGCCACATGGAAGGAATCCACAATGGTCTGACAGCATCTGCAGGAAAGAATCTCATGAGTTAACTGACATGATTACTTCTCAAGCGATTCCATCCTATAGATATTACTGAAATGTGCAAGGTGCTAGAGTGCTTTTGGCAGTGCGGCTTCTCTCTCAATGAGTATCTGCCCAAATAAAATCTAGGCTTGCTGAACTACTGGCCTGCCTCCCAGTTTGCCCAGTCAGCCAGCAACTACGACACGGTCTGGCCATGTGGAAGCCAGACTCGTATTACTTTGATAATATGCTAATTGGTCTTTAAACAGGTTTGTATATTACATGTTAAGCCAAACAGGGAGATGAGTCTAGGTAACTTCCCATTCTACTTTAGAGCAAGGCCTTTGGCCCTTGTTCCTCCAAATTTGTAGTACCCTATACCAAAGTATAAACTAAATTAGTGGACAATGAGAGCAGAATGTTTTACCTCCCAAAGCCAAATCAGTACTTTCTCAAAGACATTTTAATGAAGCAGTTATATATTCAGTTCTCAAGAAGAAATTAAGAAGAAAAACCGTATGACTAAGGCATTTTAAGACCACCTTTCGGCAAGCAACAGTTACTATCAGATGGAAAATCAAAAAGAGTCAGATGGAAAATTAGAGTCGTCCAGACAAAACCCATCATGCTACATGGTAACCAGGTCTAGTGAATGGAATAAAACTTCAGATCATGGAATAGATCATCAGAAGATGAAAACAGGAACTGGCATAGTGAGCCTAACAATTTATGCTAGCACATCTACCAGCATACAGTTTCTTTCTGTATATCCTGCAAAAAGTGTCTGCAAAGCCAGTCTTAAAATAGTGGTTTATGGGTTTGAGTTCTGCTGAAATAGGATACACTAAGCACTTTTTAGGATTAGGCCATTAGCTGCTTTACAGTCTGGGTGAATATTTTGTTTATTTTATTTATGGCATTTATAGTCTACCTTTCTCACTGAGACTCAAGGCAGATTACATACTGTGAGATTCGCACAGTCAGTATTAAGAACATTTTAATAAGCAATGCCATAGGATAAATAAATGCAAATTCACAAAGACATAACATTAGCAAAAATCCAATACAAAGAATACAGTGAGATGAGTGGCTAGAAGAGTTCAACATTGGTCTGATTTACTACTTTGTATTCTACTTCTTTGCAGATATCAAGAGGGATCATGCCCCATCCCAAGAGGAATTTCCATTGCACAGAAGACAAAGAAGAAGCTGCAGCACAAAGTTGATTCAATCTCAGCTGGACTACAAAAGATGTGCTCATCTTTGAATGCGTAACAATTCTTAAAGAAACAGAACAGAAAGTTTTGTATGTATACCTGAAGTACTCATAGGAGAATTCTTCAAGAGTATATGGTTTCACCTTAACTTCCTCCTCCTCAGGCTCCTCTGCGCGAGAGTTTAATGATGCCAACCGCCGTTGTTCAGGTGACATCATCAACAAACTCTGAAAAGATATGGTCTCTTGAGTATTCCATGATTATTGTCATGGAGGCAACATTAAATCAGAATTGGCCATCCATGTGAATTTTTCAGAAAAGATCTGTGAGCAGAATACTCAATGTCTCTGCACTTTGCTTACAAAGTCTCTTCTGTAAAAACGCATGAAGAAACAACATTTCCAAAATGTATGTCACTTTGTATTCCTTTATGGGGGGAAAATGATTCCACAAAACAGAACTTGCATAGACTTCAGTTCTTATGTTAAGGTTTATGTTTTGAGGCTTTGTTTTTCCCAAAACACACTAGTATACTTTCTTTTAGTATACACTTTTCAATATTTAGTATTTTAGTATTCACTTTCTCTTCTGGAGTTAGGAATGCTGGTACCCACTTTCTAGTATCCCAGTCCTCTTCTTTATACACACCAGTGCTTTCCTTCAGTCGTTAACTGAATCTGAAGGTCTCCACAGTCGGTTTCCAACTATACCTGACCAGGGATCTCTTCACTCTCCAGAACTACCTCCTTGTTTGATTGGGTAGGGAAAATCTCTTCTCCTTAGAAGCTCTATCCCCTTTCTTTGGCCGGTTTGGGAGTCTGCACCTACTTCCCAAACCTCCTTGCCAACTTTTCTCCAGTTCTCCTGTCAGTGTTAAAACTGCTTTCTGTTAGGACTGTTATCTCTCAACTCTGTTATCTATTTCTGTTATCTCTCAACTCTTCACACTCGATTCCTCTGTCAGCTAGGACTGAAAGACCCTCCTCTTTCCAGCTCATGCTACGCAATCAGATCTCTTGGAGGAGTCTGTCGCTCAAAGCTCTCTGTGAGGGATTAACCCTTAAAAGTCCTGCAGCTGTACAGCACTTCCAGATTTTTTAAAAATGTGCAGTCTGTCACACCGGGTTAATCCCTATTTGAGGAACTGGTCATCTTTTGCCTCCTCTAACTCATCTCCTCCCTTTTACAGGAATTAGCAGTGATGCCTGGAGGCCAGAACGGGAAGCCATCCATCACAGTTAAACTCCTAATATCAAAGATTAAATGGCTGTATAAAAAGAAATCTCAAACTTCATGCCAAACATGCTATGAATTCAGACTGGGAAGACTTTATGCAACAGAGAAATTCCATCAATGCAGGGTCACTCCAGAAAAAAGACAATTAGCTGTTGAGCCCAATCTCACTTCTGAGGGAAGTGACACTGCCTTTCTCAGTATTATTACTATACCACAGCCATCTTCTGGACCAACCGAAGATTCTGAGCTATCTTCAAGGGTAATGTATTACAGTAGATCAGATAGGAGATTAGCATGGCATAATCAACAGTGGCAAAGACTCTGTTTTCCAAGGAGGGATGGAACACGTTATCACTGTGTAGCCCACCAGTTAAGGTGCTACTATTAAGAATTACTTCTGGCACTGTTGCCCACAGAGGTGAGGTAGGCAGCTAGTGATGGTATTGGGTTTTAGTTAAGGCACGTTAACTAAAACCCAATAATGGTTATGGGCCCAGTCTCAGCAAGTTAATTATCAGAACATGTTATTTGAGTTCTGATTAACCAAGTAGAACCTCAAAACTGAGGAGAGAGAGAAAAAAAGTATAAGGCATAATGGCTGCTGCTATAAAGGATCAAGGTACACATGTCTTTGTTCTTGAGGACGATAACTTTGCTGAACGGAAAATAAGGCTGAAGTTTAATCTCAAGAAAAAGCACCTGGAGAAACATCTCACAGAAGCTCCATCAGCTGAGGGCGACGAGAGAGTGAAGTGGAACCAGGAAGACGATGTAGCACAAGCAGTGATTGTAAGTTCTGTATCTACAAATTATCTAGAATTGATTCAGGACTGTGAAACAGATAAGCAGATGTATGACCTTATACTTAAAGAGCATGTGACAGATTGGGCAACCAGGTCACTTTTGCAGGATCAATTGCAAGCATTAAGATATTCAGACAGACAATGCTTAAAAGTCATGTGAGAAAGCTACAAGATCTGTTCTTTCAGTATGCCCAAGAAGGGGAAGAAAAAGATGATTCTGCCAAGTTTGTAGCTTTATTTAAATCTCTAGACCACATGTTTTTGCCAGTAATCTCCCTACTTGAAATAAAGGGGAAATTAAATTTTTGAGAAACAAATTGAAAAGGAAGTTGCAAGACGTAAAGCTTTAAACTCAATTTTACGAGAATTGCCTGACCAGTTTGTTCATAAAGTCTCCCTAAGAGCAAAAGAGCAAGTTGACACCTCCAGCACTGGAGAAAGACATTTCTCAAACTATGAAATTGGCAACCATTCCAAGGTTGCCAGAAAGAGAGAATCCTTAAGCAAACAAAGGTTCACTACAGCAACCCAGTATGAGACAGGGCAAAACTCATTTGCAACCACTCCAAAGGCAAAACAATTAATATGTTACAATTGTGGGGGTATAGGCCATGAGCAAATCGACTGCTCTTCCCCCAGAGCAATGGGAGTTCCCCCTCCCTCTTGTAACATGAAAGCAAGTAATTTTAAACACAAAGAGTGAGTCTGACCCATGCCTACACACACGATGTAAAAATGAACAATGGACTTACATTCTAGTTTATGTTGATGATCTAATGTCGGCCTATGAGAATGCAA
This sequence comes from Eublepharis macularius, assembly GCF_028583425.1. Classification (NCBI taxonomy): domain Eukaryota; kingdom Metazoa; phylum Chordata; class Lepidosauria; order Squamata; family Eublepharidae; genus Eublepharis; species Eublepharis macularius. Next base: position 61,203,244 of record NC_072795.1, on the reverse strand, counting down.
ATGACGGCAAAGAAGTTGTAGATCATCTGAGTAAGGAAGTCACAATCAAACAGCTTGGGAACGTGACTCGCTATTTAGGCATTCAAATACAGAGTGAAGCTAATGGAAGCTTCCTTCTCAGCCAAGAACAAAAGATCAGGGATTTATTGAAAGACCTGAAACTGGAAGACAGTGCTCCCAAATACATTCCAATGGAGCCTAAGTATAACAAACAAAATGAAGCATCTGAAGAGTTACCCAAAGAGAATAGGTATTGTGAAATCTTGGATAAGATCTTATACATTTCAACCCTGACACGACCAGACATTTGTTCAGCAGTAGGACTATTGTTCAGAAAGTTTACCATACCCATAAAGACGGGAAAGCCCTAATGACTTTAGTAAGATATTTAAAGCAAACTGCAAGCCTTAAACTCAGGCTACCAGCAGACAACATGCCTAAATTGACACTTTACATGGATGCAGATCATGCCGGGGACAAATCTGACAGGAAGTCCACAAGTGGCAACATAATCTTGTATGGTGGTGGAGCCATAAGCTGGGCAAGTAAGAAACAGACCATCACTGCTAGATCTACTGCAGAAGCTGAATATGTTTCAGCAGCATTAGGATGCAGAGAAATTCAGTGGCTACTCAAAATAACTAAAGATCTAGGCCTAAATATACCTACACCTGTTATCATATATGAGGATAATAAAACATGCATTCATATGTCACAAACCAAAGACGTCAGTACATCTTCGAAGCACATTGAACTACCACATAGTTAAGTATCTGTACAAAGATGGGACTATTAAATTAGTCTACTGTCCTAGCAACAAAATGATTGCTGATGTTTTTAACTAAACCTCTCCAGAGAGAACGTTTTGAAGCTCTCCGAATGAAGATGGGCCTGGTACACTGAGCCAAGATCCATCGAGAGGGGGTGTTAGAAGAAGGGACTGGCGATGTCTCTTGCTCAGGCCTTTAGGACTGCCAGCAGAGAATAAGGAAGGCAACAACCATAGAGTCAGATATATAGGCTGCTATCAGTTGTCTTCCTGTCGGGGGAACTTCCTTCTCTTCTCTCCCTCTCCTCTCTTTCTTCTTCCCTGCATGCACCAGGAGAGGCAGCATGGTGTCTCCTCCTGAGAGAGATGGTCTACTTACAATCTAAAGCCATCTAACGTATTTCTTTAGATAAATAGTTACTGGTTCTCTAACTTGGAGAGCTTTCTGCATGCAGTTTGTTTAGTTAACGTACCTTAACTAAAACCCAATAGATGGGACCTTCTTGGTGGTGGTACCTCATCAGGGGAATTCTCTCCCCTTTAAATCTTATCCGATAACTACATTATTGGCTTTTGGACACTGGGCCAAAACTTTTTTTCTCACCCAGGATTTATTCAGTATAGGCTCTTCCATCACTCCTATAGTTCTACAAGCATGAGTACTTTTGTTTTTCACTACTAATCACAATGAACACAAAATCAAGAGGAGAGCCAGTTTAGATGTAGTGGTTAAGAGCAGCAGAACTCTAATCTGGAGAACTGGATTTGATTCCCCACTCCTCTGCTTGAAGCCAGCTGGGTGACCTTGGGTCAGTCATAGCTCTTCCAGAACTCTCTCAGCTCCACCCACATCACAGAGTGATTGTTGTGGGGATAATAATAATATACTTTGTAAACTGCTCTGAGAGGGCGTTAAGTTGTCCTGAAGGGCAGTATATAAACTGAATATCGTTGTTGTTGCATGTCCTGAACCGATTATTTATACTTTCTTCCTGGGTTTCAACATCTCTTTAACATTAAAGGAGTGAGGAATCGGAGCCATTTTTTCAGAGGCTCCATTAATTGCTCCTTACCAGTATTTGACTCGAAGGTTTTGTAACAGAAGGGAGGACATAGATACACTCTTCTGAAACAAACCCAGATTTGTTGGTTCGTTCATTCTGAGCATGGATCCAGCCTTGACTTTCTTCTAGTCTTCTCTCCCGGTTTAGAATCAGCAAATCCCCCTTCTTAAAGGACAGGATTGTTAAGTCCTCTGAGGAACAAAAAGACAAATAAAGCATGCTAATCAGACCTTATACATCAGAGAGAAAATCTGAGGGAGGGAGATATCGTCAACTGATAGCACTTGAAGAAGGGGCCATAACCAGCCTTCCATTGACCCTTTCTGCTAACGACATAGAAGAATTTGAACTAATCAATCAGCCGAGAGGATCCCATACCAGCCATCCACTGGTCACTAATGTATCCCCAGACCCAGTAGTGACCAATCAGGATTTAAAAGAGGAAGAACTTCAAAGAGAAGATATCTGCAAACACAGATTGTTTTGCATCACATTGCTTTGTTACTTATGCCATTTGGACCGGCAGCTATCAACATAAAAATTGGCACAGTCAGACACACCGGTGCAGAATACCTTTGGAACCCTTTCCTTCTGGAAGCATGATACGTATCTGCTTAGTTCTTTCTTCTACTGAAATAAAGTGTCATACCAGACCTCCGCTTCTGTTTTGCCTCCTGACTTACTGATGATCCTGTTTCCAGAGCAACCATCCTGCATTTACCTTGCTGCTTGCTCTCCTGCATTGCTACAGCATATTGTGATCTCTTCTTTAGTCCTTCCAGAAACATGACCACTAATTCTGCAATGACAACACTGTTGACTGATGTCAAGACAAATTCTTCTGAACGCAAAGTGGTAAGGGTGCAACTTTGTCCGAATGCCTTGACTGCCCTGTGGATCACAAAACAACACAGCATCTAGAGATGCAGGAATGTGAATCTCTGCACACAGCCCTAAAAAAAAAATAAGAGTTCACACTATTCAGCCAAATACATGGTAGAGTGTCTTAACATTAACATTTTGTCCCCCATGTTATTCAACTTCTATGTAAAGCCTTTAGAGGAACTCCTTTATAGCTATGGAATTGGGTGCTATCAATATGCAGATGACACTCAGCTCTAAATCTCACTATCCAAATCATTGTGGGATGCAGTGGAGACCCTGGGTGCTGCCTAACAGCTGTGGTCAAAAGGCTGAAAGTGAACAAACTGAAACTGAACCCAGACAAGATGGAAGCGATGCTTGTTGGGATGGCAGAGATTTTGAAGGATATTTTACTCCTAACTTTTGATGGAGTTCATCTGACCCTTGCAGACTCACTTAAGGGCCATGGGGTTATATTGGATCCAGCACTACTGCTAGAAAAGCAAGCTAAGGCAGCTGCAAAAAAACAGGCTTTCTACAACCTCGGTTTAGCCTGGAAGATGGCCCTCTACCTTGACACAGCCAATATGGCCACTTAGATCCATGCTTGAGACTTGACTACTCTAATGCACTGTACACAGGTCTCCCCTCTTAGTTAACTCTGAAACTCCAGTTGGTTCAGAATGCTGCAGCTTGTTTATTATTGGGAGCTAGAAGAAGTATGAATATTACTCCTGTTCTGCAGTCACTCCACTGGCTGCCTAGCAGCTACGAGGCTCAATTCAAAGTATTGGCTATCACATACAAAGCTCTTCATGGCCTTTGTCCAACATATCTATGGGTCCATATCTCTCCCTATGTTCCTCCACAGCAGCTTTGCTCATCTGTACAGGCCTTCTACAGGTGCAACCTTGCACATAGGCAAAATCAACAGCTGCCTGTACTCATGCATTCCTTGTGGTGGCCCCCACTCTACAGAACTGCCTACCTGAAGAAGTCAGGAAAGCTCCCACGCTCCTGGCTTCCCACAAACTATGCAAAACTGAATTATTCAAGAAGGATTTTTACTTAGATAGGAGGGCTGTTCTGTAGGGAGGTAGTCACAAAGAGATGTATAAGTAAAGTGCTAAGGGCTATAGACTTTTTTTCTATGTATCGTCTGTTTCTGTAGGTATGATCCTATTGGATAGTTTATATGCTGTTTGATACGTCAGTCTTATAATTGCTTGTGCTCTGTTTAGTATTTCTTCAACTGTATATTAGATACCTGCCAGTTTTAAAGCTTTACAAAATTGAATTTACATACCCAATTACAATGTTTATTAAAATGTCTTTGAAACTAACTGTACTGAGTCACACTGTGTGATCAGCCTTGAATCTCAGTGAGAAGGGAGGACTATAAATAATGTAAATAAATAGATAAATAAAACATTCATCAGAGGAAAGGGGGTAGGAAGAAATAAATCAGATGGTATTTAAATCTGAAAAATGAATCACCTTGTCCTAGGAAGACGTCAGTTTTAGTTCAGCTTCTTGTTTCTTATCCTGTAACAGTAATTCCCAGCCCGGAGGGGTGTAATGCTAAGTAGTGGTGCTACAGTGTAGTGATTAAGTGGTTTGGCTGCGAATCAGCACACTACTGGTTTGAATCCTACATAATGTTTTATGATAATGTTTAATGAAATGTTTTAAATGTTTTTAATGCTGTTATCCTCCCTGAGCCTGCTTGCGGGGAGGGCGGAATATAAATATGATAAAATAAATAAATAAAATAAATATTGTCAAGAGCTCAGTAGGTGGCCTTTGGTAAACCACTCCTCTCAGCCCCAGCTCCTCAGCTGTATTGAGGGGATAACTTGTTCACCGCTCTAGGTGGGGCACTAATCTGTCTAGAAGAGCGGTATATAAGTGCAGTTATCAAGAGCCCCGTGGTGCAGAGTGGTAAGCTGCAGTACTGCAGCCCAAGCTCTGCTCACAACCTGAGTTTGATCCTGGTGGAAGCCAGGTTCAGGTAGCCAGCTCAAGGTCGACTCAGAGCGGAACTACAAGTGACAAAAGGCACAGATTGGACACTTGTCAGCTTCCCTCAAGTTTTGATGGGAAATGTAGGCCTCCTAGTCTTGCAGCTTGGCTCTCTGACTGCTGTCCAATGGACTTTTCAACTGTCACTTGTCCAACATTCCACCAAGCTGCCTACATTTCCCATCAAAACTTGAGGGAAGCTGACAAGTGTCCAATCTGTGCCTTTTGTCACTTGTAGTTCCGCTCTCAGCCTTCCATCCTTCCAAGGTTGGTAAAATGAGTACCCAGTTTCCTGGGGGTAAAGTGTAGATGACTGAGGAAGGCAATGGCAAACCACCCTGTAACAAAAAGTCTGCCCAAAAAAATCATGATGCAACGTCCCCCCATGGGTCAGTAATGACTCGGTGGTTGTACTTTTACCTATCATTATCATTATCATTATCATTATTATTAAAGGATGGAGCTCCATAGCTACTCCTTGGGGAGAAGGTACTCTACAAACTTAGAAATCTAAAATCTCCTCTTTATTTCTTCCCCCTTTTGCAGTTGTGGTGAATAGAAAACAAAGTAATCACGTGTGGACTTCTAAATCCATTTATTAAAACATTTTTACCCTGCCTTTCCTCATAGTACAAGGCAGCTGTGGCATGAAGAGTGGGTGGCAGCTAGTCTTTGGTTCCAGAGATTCTTTCTGTAGAGACTGTGCTACTGTGCTGTGTGTAAAGTAAACACACAAGGATCAAAGCAGCTTCTTTGCAGTGGAGCACTATATCTTGAATGATACATTTCTTATCATCCCACTCTTCCTACAGATGATTTCCAGCCTGACCATTACCACTACAGGTTTTACCAACATTTAGGAGCATCTTTCCTAACCCTTTACTTGGAAATCAACAACGAACTATTTCTAAAGTTTCCCCCTCACTGAAAAGTGTATTTTACATCAAAATTTCCTAAATCAGTCCTAGAATGTGAAGCACTAAAATGCCGAGATGCAGCCATACTCTGTTTGACCCAAGTACACTTACCTGCTGGTATGAATGCCAGTAATTTCTGGAAATGACAGGTCTAGAAGTCTCTTTTCAGAATCATCTAGAAAGCAAATACCTTTCCAGTTAATTGCCACTATGAAATGGTTCTTCGGCAGGCTGGGCCCTGCAAATACAATAAAAAAGTGCTATAACCACCTATTCTTGCCTCAAGTATTCCTCCTTCAGTGCCCTCACTCACATCCAAAGTGTCATCATTACCTGAAAATTTGGTAACTTCAAAGAACCTAGAAAAGAGCAGGGGCCACTGAAAGCGGGCAAAATCCACCAGCTGTTCTTTCACACTCTGAGGTGAATGCCTGTCCTGCGTGTATAGGGCCTGAAATAAATTAGCGGCATACTGGATTACTTTGTGCACACTGCACACAAGATTCCAAAAGAAGGTCCTTTAGCTAGTACTGACATGAAAGCAAGTAAAGCTCAGAGATTTGCAGGGTAACTTGAACCTCACTCTCAAAAAGCAAAGTAGACATGTACATGTTCCAAAAAACACCCAAAATGTAGATTATTTTATTTATTTTCAAAATGTATACCCTACTTTTCAAAAAATATATTCAAAGCAGTGTATAACAGCCAATCATAAAGCATACATTTTTAAAATAACATTATAAATATTAGAACCTTAAAAGTCCAAATTCAACTACACAAACAGCAACTGTGTAACTTTAAAAAATATATGTCATTTATAGTCCACCTTTCTCACTGAAACTAAAGGCAGATTACACAGTGTAAGTCAATTATGATCAGTGGCTTGGACATTCAATGAACAATAGGGTATATAGGGTATATAATACAATATGCAATAGGGTATATAATTTGAAAACAAGCAAAATTTTAAATACAAAGATGAAACACTGGTGAAGCAAAGCACAAACAATTTGACATGACGTTTGTTTCTGAAATAACTAAATGTATCTCATCAATATAAAACAGCCAATAAGGTTCCTAAACAACTATATGATATATGACTCAGATACAGTTGTCAAAACCAGCAAAAAAGATTTGAACGTATCAGGAAAAAGTATAGATGTCAGGGAGTCCATTAGTATGCTCCACCTGCAGATCTCTCTCTCTCTCTCTCTCTCTCTCTCTCTCTCTCTCTCTCTCTCTGGGACCATCACTTCCTATTCCACAAGACAACATGGAAGGAATACATCATAAAGAGATCTAAGTGAAAAGAGCTAAGGTTAAAGTCAGTCTCTGTACCTCTGAGTGTGCTTACCTTGGCATGAGCATATGTGATGAGGCTCACCCACTTCTCCTGGGGCTTGGATCTCAGTAGCTTTGCTGGGATACATTCCTGAAGTATGTTCCGAACCAAGTCATTTTGGATGGACTCTCCAAACTGGACATAACAATATTTGGCTCCTATCTCCACCAAGTCTTCCTCCTACAAGAGTTAAAGAGATTAAATGATTTGCTGGAAAGTCTTAAACCAAATCTCTGAAATTTTTCGTTACTGCATTGCCTGTGTCTGACAAATTAGATATGAATTGTTTTCCATAAGGGTTGAAGTAAGAATTTGTACATCACAATGCATATGGAACCATGAGTTATACAAATAGCATTGAATAGGAAATTTGAATAGATGGTAAAGTAAAATCCATATGGGAAAGACTAGGCTTAAGGAGGAGTGATTATATGCCATTATCTGTCTGTTCCTCTATCACTGAATAATATCAGTGCATACAAACTCACCTTCTCACAACGGTATTCTCCAAATCGGATACCACGAATGATTTGATCATAGATGAGTTCAGTGCTGACTGGATCTTCTTTAGAGTTGTGCCAGGGAGAGAAGATCTCTTTCCTAAAGTAGAGACGCCAGGGCGTGTAACGCTCATGGCCGCCCTTCTCTCTTTCCAGCTGTTCACACTGTGAAATGGCATCCATGATGTGATCCCGTCCGCTACCTAGTGACCAAACCTAACAATATGGTCTATTTTAAGGATAAATATGGTATTAATTGAATTTGTTAACAATCATAGGAAATTGCTCCTGGAGTCATCTTATTTATTGGGAAAAGTTAAGAAGGGGGAGTGAATAGTACACACCAGCAAAGACAGTAGCAGGGGGGAAATATGTTGGATCAGGAGAATTAGCATGGAGTTAGGCAATGTACTTATGGGGTAGCTAGAGAAGGAAGTGCCTTATTTTATGCCCTCTCAATTTGTTTGTTTTTTGTTTCTTCAAGTTTGCCCCTGAGAAGCACGTGGGTTGGTGATTTATTTTATTTTGAATATTTTTATAATTTTTTTCAGAAGGGACCTAAGAATGATTCAGGAAAAGCAAGGTATAAATACTTAAATAAAATAAATTTATTGGCACATGTCCCCTCTAAACTACACTGACTATCAAGATACCCTTTAATCTATATCAATATTTTGAAACCAGGAGAAATGCAACATTGAGCTACTCATCAAACTATTTATATTTGGAACATCTAACTTCAAACTGAATGTGTATGTTGTAAATGGGACATATGAATAAACTACCATGAACTACAAAATCAGCAGAAAGCATGTGCTGAACTGCATCAGAAAACATCTATACATATAGTGCACAACATAAGCATGCTGGCAATTTTGTCTTCACACACAATGCAGTTCTCATGTCCAAGCAAATTCTATCCAAGCTGGAGAAAAATATCTTTAAAATCCTAATTTGTGCTTGTGTGGCCTTCAGTTCCAAAGTATTCTTTCCTTGCTACAATTGTGAGATGACAGGCAATTCAGGCTTCGACGAACACCATTACCAAGTGAACTGTAAAATACATGAAACTGGATTCCACTGGTTATGCTTAGAAAGCACTGATGGTAAAGGATGGGGACAGCAGAAGACGCCTGACAGAGTGCTGTGGAAACAGAACTTTCCCATCAAGGGATGGAAAAGTACAACCACTAGAAATCTAAAACTCAGAAGCGTTGTACAAATGGAACTCTGAGAAATCTGGGTATAGTTTATCACAAGTTATATACTTCACCTTGTCATACAAAGCAATGTAGAGAGAGAACCCAAAGGTGTCCTTCAACTTTATTTTATCAGCTATCATCTGGCAGATTTCCTTTGCAGTGGAAGCTGAATCTGCAGGGACTGTGATGCTGCTTCCATTCATCAGGGTCACACTGAGCATGGTGGGCATCTTACATTTTGTTGCCTGCAAGGCAGAATTAAACAAATTGAGAGAAAGAAATTGTAGCATTTTCTTCTCATACACTCTATAATGCAACCACAGTAAAGAGAGTCTGTAACACAAATAAGATGGAGAAATCTGACCTATATCTGTTTAAACAAAAGAAGTTGGTAGCTGTTTTAGTTTATAGCAAAATTCAAAACCAAAATCCATGTAACACCTCTTATTTAGAACAACCAAAATAGCATAATACATTTGTGCAAACTTCTAAGTTATCCAGACCATGTCAGCAGGCTGGATATTTAAAAGGGGGGGATGCGTCTTCCAGGCCATGGTGTTAAGGCCTCCTTGTCTGAATCACATGTAGGATGCTTAGCTGACTTCAGTGGGCACAGGGCACCAAGGTGGTTTTTTTGTTTGTTTACTTTGGGAATACTGGAATATAACCAGTGAAGAAAAGGTTATTTCTCAGTTGGCTGAAAAAGAATCTGGGTATTAAGTAATGCTTTCACAAATTAGGCTTATGTTGATGGCTATCTGCCCTGAGTTCAATGATTTTGGGAAGCAGTCTTTTTCTCTGCTTCCTCACAGCATTGTGATGCCTTTGCACACCTGGGGAGGGGGGAAGTTTCCCCAGCTTTTCTCTGATCTTTCTCAAAGCCTCGGCTGTAGACTTACCAGGCCGCAAGGTGCAGGGGCATGGGGTGACGGTGTCCTAAGTGACTCTGGGCTCGGGCAGCTCCAGATGTCCCCACATCACCATGTGGGAGCCAATGAATTCAAATGGCTTAGCCAGCTAATCAGGAGCAGGCTGGCCAGGCTCTGAGGAGGAGCCTGGACGGACGGGTCTGGGCTCCACAGTTCCCTGTCAGATCCACCAGGCAGGTTTTTATAGGGGAGCTGCTCAGGCCGCGTGGGCACTTGTGTGCAGTCAGCATCGGCACAAATGAAACGGAACAGCAGCTGGAGACCAGCAGCAGCACAGTCGCCCATTTTATGGAAATGACTTCCAATATAGTGTAATATACAAACATAAGCCATATCCCTATAAGAAAACAAATGTAGTAAAAGCATTCCAACAAAGGGAGGCTTATTTTATTTTTAAATTACGGTCAGTGGTCCCTGAAGGTCTTAATTTAAACTCAGATTTATCATCATACATCTAGGATCTGTACCTTTAAAATGTAATGGGATGTTAAAGTCGTTGTAGGGTGAAACGTATATATAGGTGCATAGCATTAGGGCTTTTAGAGAGCGTTATTCAATTGGGATGAATTGTGGAGGGCTTTGCCATCATAGGAAGGTTTGGGAGTTCTTTTGAATAATGAATGGGGCATGTGTATGTCCATGCTTGATGTAATTATGTTTATTACAGTTCCATATGACATAATAATATTGCACTGATGCCTGAAGAAGATTGGGAGAAATAAACTAGGTTGGAGAAAGGCTGCACTGGAAGTCAGGGCTTGTCACAACTGTGATTTGCAACTGCAACTGTTACTTTTCAGAGCTTTCAGTTCTATGGACTGAGATCATTGGTGTTTACAACCTTGTAACATACGATGAATATTGTTAAGCAAATATTTAGTGCCTAGAGGTTCTATGGTCTGAGACTTTGAAGGTTCCAGGAAGTGGTAATTAGTATATATGACGATATTATGAAGAGATAATGTTATATATATGTATAGAAGAGGCTGTATTATTCCAATCATGTGTTCTATGTGGAATAATGAATATTTGGTTCTAAATAAATAAATTTTGTAGTTTTATAGCTAACCAAGATTTTATACTAACCAAGAGGTGAACAGTATAAAACAATTCTCCTTTACTTGTTGTCAGAAGCCATTGCAAGTTGGGAGAAGGGGCTGATCCCTCTGCCCCCCGCCCCAAGTTCTGACTGTCTCCCAAGATTTGTAGTTCACTCTCTGCCCTGTATGGTCCATGTTAAGAATCACTGGACTGGACCATAGCTGGCCTCCTTCCCCACATAGTAAGATTTATCATTATGAGGAGAGGAGAAAATAGAATACAGACAATGGCTACCTGAAGTTCCAGCCAACTAGGTGGCTCAGACCGTGCTCCATTGACATATGTGCGCTTCAGTCTTTCAGCACAGTATGGTGCATACAATGTCGGTCCACCTCGGATGAAATTCAATAAGAACTGAAAGTACAATACATAAAGAAGGCATAAAGATCTAAAAGTAAACATAGATGTTCATCTGGATTCGAGGTTCTACTATCACAGGCAGTATATAGAATTTATTAATATTTAGTATCAGTTCCACATCTCTGTGTATTAAAATTTCTTCCAAGACAGCAAAATGATTCTAGAGCACCCAATAGGATTTCTCTAGGGTAGTGTCATCTCTAGATGGCATAGCTGCAGTGAGGAAGGGAGAAGAGAGAGGAGGAAGATGGGAAGGCACAGTTGGGGCAGCAACAGCTATGGTTTTAGCAGCACATATATATTTTTATATATACTCTTCAGCTATGAACTAAGGGCTGATGGACTCTGACCTGGAGTTGTGGAGACTGCTTAAAAAGAACAGGAATGTTTTCACTAGATGTCCAAAATTCATTACTGAAGCAATCTTGAGCATCCCTGGAATTTTAAAACTAGAAATCTACTAGGAAACTAGGCATCTACTACTGAGAAGATCTAACATCACTAGATCAAAGAGAGATTTCTCCTGATAATCTCAAGATCCAAGGATGTTAGTGGATGGGGAATGAACAAGGAGAAAAAGGAAGTGAGGTAAGGGAAAGTAATTGTCAGATTCTCCTACTTCCATTCTTCATTAATTATATGAATGCATGAAGTCCTGTCATTTGGACGTCAATTTAACCAATACACACAAATGGGATTGTAGTAGATATTCATGCAGCTGCATTACACTGACATCAAGCAGATCTGTCTCAGATGTTGTAAGCATTGTTAATATTTAAATACAGTAGCTACCGCCAATAAATACCTTCACAAACTTTTCTGAAGGAGGGAAAGAGCCAAGACAGAGAGACAGTAGTATCCAGCCTCTAAGATAACTGGTCTTGTTGTTATTCTCAGAAAGCTGCTTGCAGATCTGGCAGTAAATCTCATCCCTATGAAAAATACAAGCAAGATGATCTTCATCACACAGACAGGTACTTTGTCAAGCAATGTTGTCATATTGTATTTGTTTTGTATTATATAAAATATTGCACCCCAGCACCTCATTCTCTACCTGGGGCAGATCTACAAACTAGCCCTTTTCAGACTTCAATTTTGGCCCTCCAGGAGCAAGCACTACCAGAGATCTTCTTTTTTAATTTTTAAAAAAATTATCATCAAAGACAATACTAAAATATTAATGAAAGCTATTTACAAAAGTAATTTACAAAAGTAATTTTTAAAATAATTGATTTTTGCATAAATGAACAGTGCTTCATTTGAAATAAACAAATAACACTGGGACAAAAAAAAGTGTCAAAACATCTCTACATAGAATGTTTTACAACACTCCCACTGACAAGATGCATATACAGCAGTAGTGGTAGATGCTAAAAACAAATACACAAAGAATTTACCAGCATGACTTTGGTGAAGAGAGAAAATTGAGAATGGAATGCACAAGTCATTCCATTCACAGAGGCAAGGTGGGTGGAACCTACCAGAAACCAACAAGCAAGAGTTCCATCTGGCACAGAACTGAAAACCTAATGCTGAAAATCAAATATGGGGTATATTTGATCTGATTTCTGGGTGGGGAAGGAAGCCATCAAAGTCTCTCTGTTCACAAAGAAAACAAGATTTGTACACAGTGGGCAGAAGATAAAATGTTGGCCTGCCAGCGCAGAGCTGGCACACATGCATGTTTCAATACACAGATACTATACAAAATTTATAAAAGAAAATGACCGAGAGCACAGGAATGGGCCTGGGAGCGATGGGAAGCTCATGCAGGAGGGAGGCAACCACATAGAAGCGCAAAGACCACAGAAGCATGGCGGCAGGAGAAAACACACTACTGTTGTACCAAAGAGACTAACACTTCTCATGACCATTATCCTTGGGAAAAAAGAAAATATTTAAAAAACAGTCCTGGCAGCTAAAAGAATACAACAGACTTGCAAAATGAAAAAGCCAAATCCCATCTAACCATCTGAAAAATGGGAAGAAGAAACTCTGGGGAGGTGTGGGGTGTCTCTTTTCCATTGCAAAGGCCTCTTTCAAGCCAGCCATATAAAAACCTACTATGAGTGGTTATTTCCACCATCTTATTGCTTTCCTTTCACACCTTCCAAGCTTTCTGCCCCAGCTAGGGCTGAGCAATGGTCTAACTATGCAGGTTAAGAAACTTGTGAAGACATCCAACATTTTATAGTTTATTCTCTTTCACTTGGGAATATGATTCAAACCCCTTCCGCGCATTTAATGGGTGACTACTAATATGGTCATAAAAGGTTTGCCCTTTGAAGACAAAGCCTGTAAGAAAGAAGGCCGGGGGGTGGGGGGAGAGACAAGTCTCCAAGTCTCTGTGTTAAAACAACAGGGATACCCTGCCCAAATGATTTTTAAAAATCTACGATTTAGAAAAAACACATTTGCTGCAGCCTGGGGATATACAGGACTCTTCCAACACACAGAAATGACTATCTAAGGAATGGACACCTCCCTTGATGTATTTCAAGTTTTTATCTTAATTGTGATATTTCTTTTTTGTGCTTTTTGGTATATGGTTTGTGGTTTGCATTTGTTTGGCTAGGTTTGATGGATTGCTAAATAAACCCTATATTCCATCTGACCCAAATGTATGGACTGGGCGAGGGAGACAAGGAACACCATGGAACAGACACTACAGGGGAGAAACAACTCATGGAAGAACCCAGTTGGAAGGACATTCTGAAACTGGTTGCTTAGAATAGTTTTGTTGCCTTTTCTTCCCTTGGTGAGACTCGCTTCTACCAAGATACTTCATGCTGCGCATCTCCCAAAGCTCAATCTCTATCTCTCTGCAAACCAAACAACTGAAGTTTCCCATAACGGCATAAACAGTCCATGATGTGGAGGGGCCTGGAGGTCGCCCCTTCTTATCCTCTCTCTTTTCACCCCACAATTCATGAAGCTTGACACAAGCAAGTTCAGGGATGAAGAATGGGTGCATTGTTTCCTCAAGTTGTCCCTGTGGGAAAAAAGAGTGGGGTTCCTCACTGTGAAGCTACAGATGCATCAAACAAGTGAAAAGTGTCAGGGATGGAACACGGAAAGCTTCAGTTGTTCTCAAAGGGAGAGAGAGAAGGTCATTGTTACTATTGCTTGATAAGCCAGGAGGGCCCAGGCATGAAAGTAGCTCATCTGGATTTGTAAGTTCTGGAAGCAGATCCAGTGAAAGCTCCAACACGTCGGACATGCCCTGCTCTCCAGCTTGACACCCCCCCCTCCAGGCTAAAGAGGGATTAAAGGCCAGGTAACTGTATGGACGGTTGCTAAAAGCAGCCTGTGGTGGCTGCTGGCTCTGTTGGATAGGTGGACCACTGTGATGTACTGGCTAACCAGACTGGCTGCTGGGATGAGATACATGCAAATCTGGCAGCATGGAACTATGGGACTGATCAGTGCTGCCAGGATGAGGGATGGGGGTCTTACACAGAGTAACTTAAGGGTTTGTCAAGAGCTGCCATGTTACTAGGCATGTCTGGAGAGTGTGACAGTTGGGTCATGTGCATGAAGTTGTTCATAGAAGTTCCACCCGGATTCCCATGAGGAAAATCAAAATTGCTGCAACCTTGGAAACTGTTGCCTGTAACAGGGGGCTGATTAACACTCCTTTTGACAATAAATGGCTGCATAGTTATATCACAAAACACCCAAACAGGAGTGATTTGGTGGGACAGTAGGAAGTTTTTCATTTTTAACAACATTGAGGGGAGAGTAGATTGTTTGAAAGTCAAAAGCACTCTCTTAATTGCAGCCAATTAATGGTCATTAGATCTACAAACTGTAGATCTACTTGAAGGAGTTTACTCAGGGAACTGATGATATTTCTACATGAGTTCCAGCGTTCAGCTTCCATTCAATGCAAAGTGTAACCTGGTTTAGCTGCAATATCTGTTTGCAACCCCGAAGAGCACACTCAGCCTGAGCAACAGTTTGACAATGATTTAAGGGTGCAATTGGATACATTTGCAAGTCAGCTAATCTAGTATTTTCTTCAACGTGTGGCACCTTGGCATTAGAGGCCAAACAACTGGTTGTAAAAAACACGTCTCTCCAAATATTTCCCAGTGAAAGCTTCTAATGAGGTTCACAGACATTCAACTTTGCTAGACACCGAGGTGAGTTGTTTATAAATGTCAATTACTGTTTTGGCTGTCAGTAAACATTGCTTAGCCACAAATTCCATGATATCAGAATGCTGTGTTTCATTGATAACATGCGTTTGCATTTTCTCCAGACTGTCCTGAATGGGCTCCTGTTCAAACAGGGAGGTTTCACCAAGTGATAGGAAGCTATCTGAAGACTGGAAAGATTCTTCTGTCTCAAGAGCAGCGTATCTAGTCCTTAAAGTGGCTGCGACAAGTTTTTTTACATCCTCCCTCAGAAATTCAAATTCATTAGTCTTTAGTTGTTTTGTTGGGGAAGGCGACCCAGAATGGGTAGAGTTCTACTTTTTGCATGCCATAATGAGGAAAGAAGATAAATAAAAGAATCATTCCAGTTGTCGAAAGAGAGGAAGTGAAATCAAGAAGATGCCTCACTTTTTATGGAGGCCCAGGTGACGACCATTGCCAGATCTGCCTTTTCCAACTCCAACAGGTCAGGCAATTGGCGCCCTATCTCTCACCCCAGGACCTGGCATCAGTAATCCATGAGATGTTCACCTCCAGATTAGATTACTGTAACTCGCTTTACACTGGGCTGCCCCTGGGCCGGACCCAGAAGTTACAACTGGGCTGCCCCTGGGCCTGACACAGAAGTTACAAGAAGAAACACTCACTGTCCAACAGTCAACTCCTCACACCTGGCCTGAATACAGCAAAGCGCTGAAACCAATTTGATATCTTCTTGATATATGTCAATGGATCAACACGTGCATTTTATATGGATGAGTGAATGGAACCCCAGATGTTTGAAAGAACACTTTTGTACATACTGAAACTCTACATGTGTGGGAAATATGTTATTGCCCTATTCAGACCAAATGGTGACTGTTTGGAAAACTTCGGCTGTATGTTTGGAGCACCAACATCAAACATCTCAAAAGGCTAATCTCTTAGACAATGTGCATTCTGGACTAAAAAGTGAGGATCATTTCAGTTCCTGACCTAAAGGATCTCCTTTTGCATTGTATATAAACTTTGTCCCTATCATTCCAGCTGTCGAAAGAGAGGAAGTGAAATCAAGAAGATGCCACACTTTTTATGGAGGCCCAGGTGATGACCATTGCCAGATCTGCCTTTTTCCAACTCCAACAGGTCAGGCAATTGGCGCCCTATCTCTCACCCCAGGACCTGGCATCAGTAATCCATGAGATGTTCACCTCCAGATTAGATTACTGAAACTCGCTTTACACTGGGCTGCCCCTGGGCCTGACCCAGAAGTTACAACTGGTCCAGAATGCAGTGGCACATGTCTTTACAGGGATGTCAATTCGAGCACATATCCATCCTGTGCTCTGACCCTGTCCTGGTGGAACGTGGTCCCAATTGAGATGAACTTGTTACAGTTCTATAGAGCTTGCAAAATGGAGATGCTCTGCCAGGCCTTTAGCTGAAAGCCAGCAAACGATCTCCTGCCTGCCCCTCTCCCCCCCACATATTCCATCACAGGCTGCCCCAGGCTTATATCACAGCAATGTACAACCACATTCTGCATAATAAACTTTCACACAATGTCAGCAGCAGTAGATGAATAATTTGGAGGAATGAATAATTTGGAGGAAACTGTTTTGTACTAATGACAAATATAGTTTGAGAGCTGCGAAGCTATAGCATTAACTAGAGTAACAAGTTTGGGTCTCATAAGAAATTAATACCAGCTGTTATACAATACCATGCTTGTTATATTAATACCATGCTTGTTATACAAAAAAGTGGTTTTAAAAGACAGTGTCAAATAATGCTGCCATCTCTCTCTAAAGGTGGTTAAGCAAATATACAGAATGCTTGGTTCAAATAATGGCATGAAACTAGGCAAGGCATGTTTCTGGAAAGAGGCTCCCCCCTCCCCTTGCTGTTAACAGCCTTGTTCCTTCAAAAATATCTGCTAGTGCATCTAAAATATAGAACAAAATATGTAAAAAAAATTGAACCAAAGCGCTAGATAATTACACTGTAATCTGGAAAAGGGGGCTCCAGATGTTGCATAATTCAGTTATATGGACAGCTAGTCCTGACATGGGCTTCATACCTGATGGCAGGACGCAGGATGGCATTACCAATAACGAAGTGCACCTTTTCAAGGTTAGACATAGGTCTCTCAGACACAGCGCTCTCCTCCTGAGTACTTTCCTCACTGGCCAGCTGGTTTGTCACCTAAATTGTAGAAGACCATTTTCCTTCTTTGCATTAAGGGATCTTTTAAAAGACATTCTGAAGTGAGAAACTGTCATAGCTGATTACTCGCTTCTAAGAAACTATTATTATTGTTGTTGTTGTTATTGTTATTATTTTGATTTATAAACCACCCATCCTCAGGGGCTCTGGGCGGTGAACAACAGTTAAAATCAATAACAACTAAAAAACAATAATTCTAAAATCAACATACAATAAGCAATAATAAAATTAATTAACCAAGTACATTAAAGTGCAATGGTGGGGAGAACCCCACCCCCACCCCCAAAGGTGGGAGGCTGACATGGCACTGCCCCCTTCAACCACCGAACGCCTGGCGGAACAGCTCTGTCTTACAGGCCCAGCAGAACGATAATATGTCCTGCTAGGCAGGGGTCTCCATTGACAGAACGTTCTACCAGGCTGGGGCCAAAACTGAAAAGGCCCTGGCCCTGGTTGAAGTGAGGCGGGCTTCCTTAGGGCAGGGGACCACCAGTAAACATTTATCCGCTGATTGAAGTGGTCTCTGGGGAACATACAGGGAGAGGTGGTCCTAAAGAAATGCCGGTCCCAACCCGCTCAGGGCTTTAAAGGTAAGAACCAACACCTTGAACCTGATTCGGAATTCAACCGGAAGCCAGTGCAGCTGGCGCAGGACAGGTGTGATATGTGACTAGTAGGATATACTGGTCAGGACCTGCACCGCCAGGGGCAAGTTGCCTGATCAGATGGAGATGGAAAAATGCAGACTTGGCAACTGCCGTGACCTGGGCCTCCATCGACAGGGAGGCATCCAGGAGCACACCCAGACTCTTCACCACTAGCAAAGTTGCCAGTGGTGTCCCATCCAGGGCAGGGAGCTGGACCCCAACATCTGGCAGCCCCCGTCCCAGCTGCAGGACCTCCGTCTTCAACGGGTTCAGTTTCAGCCTGCTCTGTTTCAACCGTGCCGTCACAGCCTCCAGAGCTCTGGCCAGATTGTCCGGGGCCGTGTCTGGCCGGCTGGCCATCAACAGAAAAAGCTGGGTGTCATCTGCATATTGATGACAGCCCAGCCCAAACCTCTGCACTAACTGGGCAAGGGGGTGCATGTAGATGTTAAATAACATTGGGGAGAGTATCGCCCCTTGCGGAACCCCGCACACCAAAAGGTGACGGGGCAACAAATGTGACTATGGGAATTGCATTAATGAGCTCCCAAGTGCTTCCCCCCCCCTTTCAAAAAGCAGGTACATGGGCTCCCAATTCAGATCAGAATGGAGGCACAAGAGAAGGGGGTCAGAGTCTTCCACCCTACACAGCTTTTTGAACTTGAACCTAAAATGGACCTATGGAGCTGCTATTTGCCTCTTTGGGACATTCTTATAGGCCCTGATCAGTCTACCCCATTGGGAAAATGTCAGCTCTTTGAGACCATGAGGTTGGGAAAACAGCACGGGAGGGAGCCTAAACCTTTCTTCCCTGGCGCCATAGTCCTAATATGAATCAGGGCTTCACATATCTGCTTCTTGAAAGGAAAAAGCATTTGAAAGCTAATTCACACAATTCCCAGATTCACATCTGGTTTGGTTCTCAGAGTAACATTTGGCCTATAAATCCCCTTTTGCATAGATACAATTTTACATGAAATACAATTACCTGTGATGCAGATAAGTAGAAATGTTTATGTTAATTTGCAAGTAAAAGCACAAAGAACAGAGGAGAGACAAGTCTTTAAAAAGTTCAACAATTAAACATGTTCACATATTTACCTTCTGGAAATCTTGTACAAAGAGTAGGGTTGAAGCTTCCCCTAATTTATGATGTAATTTGTGATGAAGAGAGTACACATATACAACTATATACACAATGCCTGAACTTTCAAGACCCTTCCAACTCTTTTTTGAGGTAGAATGACTGAGAATTGGATGTACGCATGTACATCTCAGACTACATGTTATGTCATCCATCTGATGGCGGACACACTTGTCCGATAAGCTACAAACAAAGGACATTTTGCCTGGGAGGTCACAATTCTTAGAAAGCTGCAGGATACTGAGGAGGATAATACAATACAAAGCGTACCTTTCCAGTTACTTTGGAGCTGCGTTTTAGCTTCACAGATGAAACTACCTTGGAGAACTTGTTGTCCTTCCTATTTTCTCTCTAAAATTGAAAAAAAAACTCATTGTAAAGGGTTTTTTTATCCCCAAAAGGCACTGGAAATAATTGGGTTAAGGAAAAGTCATCTCTCTAAAGGTGGTTAAGCAATTTAGATCCCTAATATAATAGATACAATTATATTACTTAATAGACTAACCAGTGTTTCACGTTTTGCAAACTTTCAGATTAAACATTTTTTATACAGCATAAGAAGTTACATTAAACATGTAAAATATAGTTTGCACCATGTCTTCCTGACTGATGGCTGTCTACCTGGCCCATGTGACCTGAGAATCAAAATATGAATAGTAATAAGACATTATTGTGCCATGGCAGCATTGCTGGCTTTTAGGGATATGTGGCACAGCCAAGAATGCTGCCCAGTTTTCAGAATATACATCAAGTTCTAGTAAATTCAACATCAGTCAAGACTTCTGAAGCATATTCTAGATAAGGGATGGGAAGGCCTTTGAAGGACTTGCAAACAAAAAATCTGGTTGCTTCAAACCAGTTTTGGGGAGATGAACTGAAACATTCTCTAGTTTACAGAAGCCCCTTTTGTAACTCTGCTACTACTGTGGAGGGTAGAGCAGGCTGAGGTTCATGCTGAGAACTTGGTGGATTATAAAAAACAAAACAAAACTCCAGACTATCTTCCTTCCAGTGCTATAAAATGAGTAATCTAATTGGAATGTAGCACTTTCTTTTCGCCCAAGACAGCCCTAATGAACTATGGCCCAGTTTTCTGGCAAAATCAAAATGCTTTACAATCAACAATAGTACATTTACTGACAAGCTAGACTGTCCCTATTAATTATTTTGATTCCAGTTTCCAAGCACTAATTGCAGGAAGTTAAGCTAAACCATGGACCAATTATCTGCAAAGTTCCTTTCATCTTCACTGATCAAACTCATAGCCCCTGGTCCATAAAAGCGATGTAATACGGCTCCACTAAGTGCTAGATGAATGGTTTTTGCAACCATCTCAAGGGCCTCAATACCTGGTGGATCTGTCATATACAACTTCATTCAACAGATTTTATTCTAATTCTAAGAAATCACTCTGTGTGACTGTAGCAAAATAAAATGCAGACTTTCAGATCTCTAATGATCAGTGGGATATTTGTCTTGGCTCCGGTAGCTAAGGAAAACAAAAGCAGTAGGAACATTTGCAAAGTGGTCCTCTACACCTCCCAATGGTCCTAGTCTGAATGGGAGTTGTGTGCACAAGCATATAAGCTAGAGGAAATGTAAAGATGAACAATGTATGGTCAAAATAATGTTGACCGTAAGTGTTAATATATTGCACAGGTAATGCTGGTGACTGGTATGTGGTATGCTTGTGTCCATTAGCTATTTATCCCACATCAGTGTTAATCATAATCAGGTTAATCACAAGAGACCATTTATCTGGTGCTCTTCCATCATGCCTTCAGGAGCCCAGGAGTGAAGGTTACAGCTTCCTTAATGTTTATCTAAACTTTCTGCCAGTGTGATACTGTATTTGTTTTTAAATTTATGTAAACCATGTTGAGCCCCATTGATCAGAAGAAAAGCAGGATATAAATAAATAAACAGGCAAGATACCATAAGTTCTTGTTTAAGTTTCCTACAGGCAGACTGGATAGTGACCACTCCTAGGTCAGTCTTATGACTTCACCAGGAGAGGAGCTCCCTACCCTTCCAGACTGGAACAGCAGAAGCACTTCCACATTATGATTTCTCATCCTTACAACATGAATATATAACTTGAATACCAATTTGTGAAAATTAAAGGAAAACTGGAAAAAATGTGGAGGTTCTCACTGAACAGGAGGCGACTCTCTCAAATGTAAAAACCTCTCTCTCCTTAGGAGAGAACATGCAGTTTTCAAGAGGGGTTGTTTCACCAAGTTTCTTTACTATGAAAATATAGATAGTTAAAAATCCTGAATAGCAACTGTAGGCATCACCAGTTGTATATTTGTTCTTTCTCTTGCCCAGGTTGCAGTTTTTATTCCTCCCTGATATTACTCAGAGGTAAGAAATAAAAAATAATTTTAATGCACCGAAGTGGAAGAGTTAAACACTGCCTACAACAGAGGATTGGCTGATAAAGGTTGGAATTGGCAATGATGGCAAAACTTACTGTACTGATTAGAAAAAAGTCAGTAAGTTTATTGTTGAATGGAAACCCTTCACTGATTTTTCATATGAAATAGAAAATAATGACGATGATTTATGGATTTATGGACTAAGCAATTTGGACATTAGAAAGAAGAGAGCTTTTAATGACAGAGTAAGGGTAAATTTGAAGTATTTTTAGTTTATTTATTTATTTATATTTCAATTTATATACCGCCCATCCCCAGGGGCTCTGGGGATTTATATTGTTTGTTGTTTCTTTGTATTATGTTCAAATGTACTATGTACGTTGTTTCTTTGTATTATGTAGTATGTGGTGTCATTTTTGTATGTTGGTTAGTTGTCTGTTGTTTCTTTTATTAGTTTTTTGTGTAACTGTAGTCTTTAGGATTGTTCTTGAATAATATAAAACTCTCAATAAAAAAGAAAGACAAATAATTTTAAAAAACCAATGAAAGTCAAAAATGTAACAGGCAAATGCACTCACATATGCAAAGGGACAGCGCAGTTATGCCAATGTAAACCAAATTGTAAACCACATAAAGAAAAAAAATACCATCACATATATGAGCAAAGTAAGAGCAGATAATGCAATGCAAACGAAACCTCACAAACCAGAGTTGGGATATCTGGTACTTAACAGTGCAATCCCATGCAAAGTTATATCCTTCTAAGTCCATTGAAGTCAGTGGGTTTAGAAGAATATACCTCCGCTAAGGATTGCATTATTAGACACAGAAGAAGTAAACACACTGCGATTTGCCAATCATATTCTTATTTTAATAAGCCACTAGCTGCAAAGAGCATCACCCTCTTACCAGTTCAGGGCTGGTGGTGGCTGTGGATGGAAGCTGGCTTTTCTTGCTAAGGCTGTCATAGATCGGAGTCACCTCAGAGCTGCTCTTGCTGCTGGTGTTCTTTGTTGGCTCTGGTAATTCACCCATGAATTGCAAGATGACAGTCCAAACAGCTAGAGATGCCTAGTGAGGACAGAACACACCACTGGATATTTTTCTGTTATATTTAGTTAGCTCCTATGTGACAAACTCTACACAAAACAATTGTAGCTGATCAGTGCAGTTGCTGGCCAAAAGGTAAGCTTTACATTCTTGCCAGGATTTGAGCCCAGTGGCATTTTAGAGACCAACAAGATTTTCCGGAAATAAGCTTTCAAGAGTCAAATCTCCCTTCTCTTCTGAAGCAAGCTTTGACTCTTAAAAGTGTTGGGGGGGGGGAAGTGAGTTAAAAATAGTTAAATTCAGAGTTGCAAAGGATCTTGATCAACAGAGAGTCAGACGCTTGTTTGATTTTAAGAAAACATTTACTCTAAATGAAAAAGGAACACAGGATTCCTACAAAAACAAAGAACTCTATTTCCTACATCTTGACTCTACAAAGACAGCACGAGTAAAAATGGAGAATCTGCTTCTTCTTGACCCCAGGAGAGGAAGCAACCTGACCTATTAACCAATACTAGTTTCTCAGTTTTCTGGGCTTTCAGATAGATAAGGCTATTGGCTCTGTGCCAGGTTTCCCTTCCAGGTCATTGCAAACAGTAGAATACTGGGTAAACACATTAACCCCATAATGACTGAATGTCAGACCTTACAACCTATATTCCAACAAAAAGTTCATACCCTGCCAATCTTGTTGGTCTCTAAGGAGCCATGGGACTCAAATCCTGCAGTTCTATTGCAGACCAACACAGCTACCTAGCGGAAGCATTCTTGCCAGTATCTCATTTTCTTCAGTGAGCCCAGGAATGGCTTCTGTGAACATGCAGTTGTGTGTTTTCTTGCTGCTGCCTTACCGCTTGTATCTGCCTTGCCAGGCAAAAAGCTGGTGTCTTTTGCCACCTCCCATTGGAGGACCAGAATTTTTGTGCTGCAGAAGACTTGGACATTCTATTTTGGTTGCCTCTAGCAAGTGAGCTACAGAACTATGTGGGGATGTGGTCAATGTAGCCATGGTTTCATCTATGTGTGTCTACCACATAGAACATGACTGCAGTAGTGGAATCAAACCTGCACCTGCAGAGCTCCCTGTTCATTCCAAAGTTATCACTGCCACATGCCACGGTCAGTTCCATAGTGGGGAATGTGTACTGTTTCTTTTGATCCCTTCCTTGAGTACTATGCATGGGTGGCAGCAGAACAATGTCAGGGAGGCACACTGGCATTAGTGTGCATTGATTGGCTGCTTCCACGTATGACCATCATTAGTATGCTGCTCCATGCTGGAGAGGTTATGGGCAGTAAAGTGCAATTGTTACATTCTCAGCTCTGTGGAGTTGGGTCTTTTTTGCGGAGTTGGGTCTATTTTATTGTGAATTTTTTTAAAATGGCATTGTTTGCAGCCTGCAAGAAAAAAAACAAAACAAGCGGGGATGCTGCAGAGCACAATTTACAAAAATATTTATATTACCAGAACATCATCCTTCTCTTCATGGTATAGCAGCGGGTGGCGCAATGTCCGTCGAATGTGGGTATGTGTAGAAGATCCCTGGAAGTAAGTGGCTGCAAATTTGGGGAATGTGTATTCTGCTAGGTCATCAGCCTCCTCTTCCTCCAGGTCCATGGTCATTGGGATCATATCCAAGTCTATCTCATTCAGCTTGGGTATTTTTTTCTCTAGGTCCTACAGCACAGAAACAGAAAGCATGACTTGGCTCTTCCCCTCTAGTGTGTGCTTCCTATTTTGCCATAGTAAACTACAAATGGCACTTTCGAAGTAATGTCAATGTTGGACATTTCAGCTACTTACCAGTATGCATGCAGTACACATCACCAAGAGATAATATTTCTAGTAACCACTTTACATGTTACCTTTTTACAACCCAGAGGACTAATTTCCATGTTATAAAAAGTGCAAAACTCAACATCCTGGAAATATGCACTGGGAAGATGATGCAGATATACCAGTCACATGCATTCGGAATAACCGAATCCCCTCTCATTATAGCACCTCTTGCTCACCAAAAGAGACTTGTTCATTATTTCTAATTAACAATCCCATCTGGAAAATTTATTTATTTATTGTCTTTGGATTTCTATTCTGCCCTCCCCATGAAGGGCTCAGGGTGGAGAATAGAAATTCTTCTTCAGAGCCCTCTGGAGTTCCATCTATTTGTCTTTGCTTTCTGTTCAAGTCAGTCTATTAGACTGACTTACCTATTAGGTAATGTTGAGTACAGTAATCATCACACATGAGAAAATTGGAAGATTCTACTGAAGTACACAGATGGGACAATAAACTTCTTTGTTCCACTATCTAGGGAGTCCCCAGAACCCAATAGCCACAGGACCATGTAGCTACCTCAAGAGGTCTGGCCTTTTTAAAAACTGCTACAGCAGCAGCTGACTGACTGCGGCTGACTCCCTGCCACTCACAAGGAAAGGAGAGAAACAGCCAGGAGGCATGTGGAACTTGCCAGGCTACCTTTAAAGGGGATGGGGAGGAAGCAGAGGAGGAATGATCTGGCTACCATTCATAGGCCCCCAAAAAGGGAGCAGGCAAGAGGAGGAGGAGGAATCAGGAGGCAGGAGGAGGTGCTGAAAAACCAGGGGTGGCCTTAGCCAATGAGCAATTAGGGCATTGCCCCAGGCCCCGAGCTGGGGCTCCCCAACCACCACCCCCAACAGAAGAAGATCAGGTTCCCACCATTGCCACTACTTATGCCTGTCGCATCTTAGGGTCAAAGTCACCAGACTGTGGTGGCCACTCATGCCTGCCTTGTCTGGGGCTTGGGTAGCCAGTTTCCAGTGGCAGATACCACCCACCTTACATGGGGTGAGGGCTGCCTAGTGATTGGCCCCATCTTGGACTTGTGCTCAGGGTCCCAGAATTACTAAGACCACCCCTGTGAAGAATCACCTCACCTCGTAATTCTGAGGACAATGGAGGCACTGACAAGGGGCATTGGGAGGTAGGCTAAAAAGTGAGCCTTTGATCCTCTTCTCAGACTGACTGCCAATGGAGTGCTCGTACAGGGAGGGTAACATGGAAAAAAATTGGAAACTGAGATTCTAGTGAAAGCTGAGATGTTCAGAAACAATGTCAAACATCAAGATCAGATACCATGACCACTTAAAAAATTATATTTTCTGTTCCAATTCCTTTTCAGTTCTGTTTACACTTTGTAAATATTGTCAAATCGAATCATAGTGATGGCTGTTTGTACCTCAAAGCCCAAGGGAGCTTGTCCTTCTTGACCTCCAATTAAAGAAGGTAAAAAACCAAACACTCTGTCCACCATTTCCTGGTCGCTGATAACATCATAAAGCGCATCATGCTTGCTGTCAACAGTGTCCTGTTGCTTTTGCTTGCTAGTTCCTTTTTCAAACTCCAGAGCTGCTGGGCACTCCTGTAAATACACATCAGAATTCTACTGAGCAGAAATGAAGAGCTTGTTGAAATAAGAATCCTTACACCTATCCATATTTCATTGAGACAAGTCTTTTTGAAGACATCGCTGAAGCTTTGGATTTGCACTGCCAGTAAAGTCAGAGTTACAATACTAGTCACAAAATGCACATAGGAAGCAGAACATAAAGCAGAATTCAATAAGGAGCCTTAAGCTTGCCAGTCTCCCAGTGGGGGGATCTGTTGTTGGGTCAACAGCATGACATCACTTCAAGGGAAAATCTGGAAGTGACAAGAGTACTCCTTTATGGTAAAACCATAGAGTTTCTGGTGATTCCTAGATAGATGTGATGTCACGTTTGGTTTTTCCTGGAAGTGATGTCATGTTATCACTGACAGCTGTCCCCCATCCATCTCCCACTGGTTGCTAGAGCCTGGCAATCCTAATAAAGCAGAATGTCTCAAGGTAATGTCTCACAGGCATGCTCCTAGCTGGGGTGCAATGATGACCCTTCCAAAAGTGATATCATTGCGCTGGCTGTGGGAATGTTCCCACACTTCACACAAAGATGATTCTTTAAGAATTGTCCTGTTTGAGGATGAAATTGGCCCTGCACAAAGCATGGCAGCACTCACATAGCCAGCATGATGTCACTTCCTGAAGTGACATTATCATGCCCTAGCTGGGAGCATACATTCCCCTGTTTATCTGGGTTGTCTGCTGGTGGTAGGCAATTGCTGAGCACCTTGCCTCTTCCTGCCAATTGCCAGTGATTGGTGGGCAGAGAAGCAAACTGCCAGGAGTTTGCCTGCCACTGGTGGGCTACTGGCAAGCCTACAAAACTAACGTTAAATCACAATTAAGCCTAATCAGATTTCATAGAAAGAGGGACAAGAATAGGATTGCCAGGCCATGCTTGGTAATTTCCGGGAGCATGGGGGGCAGGGATATGGGGGTATGCTGGCACTGCCACCATCACATGCACCATGATCTCACTTCTGGGAAAAACTGAGAAAAAACATGTTGCTTTAGGAATCACTGGAAACTCTATCTACCACAGTGTTTCCAAAGATTCCTAGAGCAATTCTGGGTTTTCCTCAGAATTGATATCACATAGCATAAACTGCTAGCATTTAATTTTTTTTCTCCTGTTGCCTCCTAGGAGATCTGGCAACCCTAGACAAGAATTATATAGCTATTGCTGCACATCTAGGACTCATGCAAAGGAGAATAATTTTTATTTAAAGGACCTTAGTTAGACCTTCTGGCAGTTTATATAATTAATATATTAGAATTGTTTAATTTCCTGCATCTATAAACCAAATTAAAATACTCTACTGGAATTTAACATTCTACTTAACAATGGCTGCCTTCCGCTTTCAGTCTCATTAGCATCAGAGGTAATGTATTCCAGACATTCATTTGTGAAAATACTCCAGTTTTGTTTTCACATAATTAATGATGTTATTTTTCCTTTCAATAAGGAAAACTTCTTCAAAGAGATTAGTTGCCTTACATGACAAAGTAACAACAAAACAGATACCAGTACAACATTTCAAAACAGAAGAAGTATGAATATGAATAAGGAGTATGAATCAGAGTATTATGTTGCTATTGCTTATAAATCTGTGCCTGTAGTACCAGGAAGGAGTATCTGATGAGGAATCAACTGGTAAGACCATGTATAATTTTAACACATGACTTACAATTGAGATAATATAAAACAATTGATAATATAAACAGTATAAAATAATTGAAATATTAGAAAACAGCCACACAAAATTTGTTTTGTTTGCTATTTTCTCCTATTTATTATTTTACTATGCTTTGACAAGTCAGAAGAAAGTAGGTTTTGAGAATTAAATCTGGAAGATCCAGGTTCAAATCGTTACTCTACCAAGAAACTCAGGGCCAAGCTACAAGTGATGAATGACACTTGAACAGCAAGTGAACAGACTCACATGTATTCCTCCCTGTTCACTTGCGCTTCACTTGCTCTCCACTTGATCACATGTGAGTCTGTTCACTTGCCGTTCAAGTGTCATTCATAACTTGTAGCTTGGCCCTTAGCGGGTGACCTTAGGCCAGTTACTAGCTTTCTTTGATTTCAATGAGTAACTCTGTTTAGAATTTCACTGTCAGCCTAATCTACCTCACTAGGTTGTTACGAGGATAAAGTGGAGGAAGAAAGAATGATTTACACTGCCTTTAGTTCCTGGGGGAGGAAGAGCAGGATAAAAAACAAAGAAAAACACATCATATTATTACAAATATAGTCATTTGTTTCCAACAAATAAACGGGCAATTTACACTGTCAATATGTTCCAGATCTCTTTTCTTTTTACAATTTTTTTTATAAATGGATGCAGCAGTGTACACAATTCCAAATAAGATAAATAAAATTGGGCAATTGGCAGCGCTCACGTATTTTTTAAAAAAGAGAAATAAGCATACTAGCTGCTGGTTTTTTAGGCAAACCATTCTGAGAATGGATTCCAGGTGCCTTCAAAGTTACTAAGCGACACAAATCGCTTCGGAAAGCTTTGATTTGGGATTCCTGAATCAGGTCTGCAATGCTGGGCCCAATTCAGAAATCCTGAATCTTTACAAATCTGGTCCAATTCAGGTATTTATCCCGAATTGGAAGCTTGAATCACACACCCCTATTCACTTTTACAAATGAGAAAATGGGGAGGGGGGGGAGAATGAGAAAATACGTACAGGATATTGTCGAAAGTATACCTTGCCTTAAGCAGTTTGTTGCTCACATTGCAAAGGGGTAGCCATGTTAGTCTGCCGTAGCAAAAAAAAAGATGAGTGGCACCTTAAAGACTAAAAATGTTTATTTCAATATGAGTGTTCGTGAGTGACAACTTGCTTTGCATTGTCCTTGTGTGTGTGTTATATGCTGTCAAGTCATTTCTGACTTATGGTGACCCCATGAATGAAAGAGCTCCCCAGACATCCTAGCATTAACAGCCTTCCCCAGATCTTGCAAACTGATGGACATGACTTCCTTTCTTGAGTCAAGCCACCTTATTTTGAGTCACTCCACCTTTGTCTTTTCCACTGAGTCTTGTCTTCTATTACCCAGATAAAAGGTCTCCTTAATTCGTTGGGGGAATTAGCATTAAAGGAGACAACAGCGAAAGGCGGTAACTAAGAATCTCCATCTATGTATACAAGGATTGTTTCTTTAGAGGACTCTCAAATAAACAGGCAGATATTCAACAGGAAAGTTTTTTTTTATTAAAGAGAAATAAAAAGAGCAATGACAGAAATACAGTACAAATACAAGACTACTTAAGAAAAACAGGGAGGAAAGTGGGAGAAAGTAATTAGGGAGGGTGATAATTACCAGTCTTGAAAAAGGAGGGGTCTGTAGGAACAGCAGCAAAATGACCAGTGTTTCACAGGGAGAAAGCTCAAGCAAACATGAGGGTGGGTGAATGGAATACGCACACTGAGCATATGGCTGAAAAGCCCAATTATAGGGCAAAATATACCCTGAGGCAAAACTGACATCTTGCTCCCAAAAACAATTCATTAATGGTTTATCCGGAGGTAAGACAATAACTTGTGAAAGATTTTAATATGACTATTTGGGATGGACTATAGGTAAAAATATTGCTTGATGACCGAGTAAGTACCAGACCAGAAGCCTATCAGATGTGCTGAACAGCTTTGATTAGGTAAGGGGGAGAGGGAAGGTAGAGGAAGGTATTGATGAGATTAGGCAGGGAGTTTTCTCAAGAAGCCTCATCTCCAGGGCGTGGGGGTTATCAATCAGTCATCCCCCTGTGACTCATGGCTTGGTAACTTTCCAGTCTCCAGGCCGGCTGGCATCCACTATTCCTGGGCCCAGGCAGTGCCAAGAACTTATTGCAAGGGGTTTATGATATTCCATATTCATAAACTGCCCTGTTAGTAAGGGGAGGGGGTCTTGACTGCTAACACTGTGACCAAAATACAATAGCCTCAGTCTTGTCATTTTAGCTTCTAGGGAGAATTTAGATTTGTTTTGATCTAGAACCCACTTATTTGTCTTTTTGGACGTCCATGGTATCCATAGAACTCTCCTACAGCACCACATTTCAAATGAATCAACTTTTCTACCTTTCTTCACTGTTCAATTTTCACATCCATACATAAAAATGGTGAAAACTATAGTGTGGATTATCTTGGTCTTGGTCTCCAGAAAAATATCTTTATCTTTAAGGATCTTTTCTAGTTCCCTCACAGCTGGTCTTCCAAGCACCAGTCTTCTTTTGATTTCTTGGTTGCAGTCTCCCTTTTGTTTTTGATGTTTTAGCCAAGGAACAGAAAATCTTGAACAATTTCAATTTCTTCATTGTCAAAATTGGGTAATTCCTCAATAATTATTTTGTCTTCTTGATGTTCAGCTGTTATCCTGTTTCGGCATTTTCTGCTTTAACCTTCATAGTCATTCCAAATCTTCACTATTTTCTGCCAGTAATGTGGTGTCATCTGTATTTCCATGTTGATCTTTCAGCATCCCTACTCATGATTTGAATTTCCTTTTCATTTCCAGGATTTTAAGGAACAGATATCTTGTTCTTCCTTTTTGGTTGTTCTCTTCTGTTTCTTTGCATTCTCTCTGCATGCAAGTCACTGAAAAGCTGCTTTTAGAATTCGGATTATATTTTTTATTTTAGTCTGTCTTGAGCAATTTTAAGAGTTTCATCAGTTATCCATCTAGGTTTCTCCTTTCTTTTGGCTATAGGAATAATCCTTGCACATTCTTCCTTGCTAATATCTCTGGTTTCAGCCCACAGTTTTTCTGATTCATGATCAATTAAACTTAGTAATGTAAATCGGTTCTTTACATGGTCTTTAAATTCTTCAGATATGTTATTAAGATTGTATTTTGGCACTACAATTCTTATAGCGTTTTTCTTTAGCTTTATTCTAATTTTTTTAATTAACTGGTCATGGTCTGTACCACAATCAGCTCCTGGTCTTGTTTTAGCTGAGCTTCTTCATCTTCTGCTTCCAGTTATGTAATCTACTTGGTTCCTGTATTGGTCATCCAGTGATGGTCACACATACAATCATCTATTAGGTCATCTGAAGCACGTGTTTGCAACAAACAAGTTGTTGGCTTCACAAAATTCTATGAGTTACTCTCATGCTTCATTTTGTAATCCTAGTCCAAATTTTCTGACAATGTTTGATTCTACTTTGTCTCCTACTTTTGCATTCCAGTCACCTATGAGTAAGTGTATGATCAATTTCTTCTTGGACACCAGAGTAAAAGCTTTCAATTTCTTCCTCTTCAGCATCTGTGATTAGGTCATAAACTTGAATGATGGCAAAAACTGTGTGTGTGGTTGGGGGGTGAGGAGTTCCCATTTCTACTGCTGTACGTGCACGCAATACCTCCACATGCAGTAGCAGAAACGGGAAAACTCTCCCCCTTCCCTGCACTGTTTTTGCACATGGAAAAATGCTTGGAAGAAAGGCAGCAGCTTTCCTTCCCCTGGCAGCAGCTTTTCAAGTCCATTTGGGCTCTCCTTTTTTTACATAAGCCATTCCCCAGAGCTGCTGTGTGTCTGCGCAAGACCAAGATGGCTCCATGGTGAACTTGTGAAGGAAGTAACATTTAGAGTGACCCTCAGCTTTGACCATGCTGCCTTGAGTGACTCTACTAGGAGTTTATACTCTTGATCAAACCTGAGCTCCTGATGGTATTGCTCTCAGCTTCACTGACACACTCAACCCGCCCCCCCATCCCATGTTAGGTGTGTATCCAAGAGGGGAGATATTGTCTTTAGTTCTGTACTATTTATTGTTCATTGGGTGTCTTATGTTGTATGACTATTTTGTCTTTACTGCATAATCCGCCTTGAGTCTCAGCAACAAAGGTGACTGACTGTAACTAAAGAAATGAAATTTGTCATGCATTATCTCCTTTCTGACCATATATGTCCAGATAAGGCTCTCAATCAATATCAATTTCCATCTCTCTTTCTCTCTATGCATGCTTTGAAAGCATGATGACCATTAACTCATCTCTTTGGGAACAGGTTCTTTCCTGAATGCCACATGAGAGCTTCCCATTTATCCCCAGCAAATTAAGAAGTGGTAAAAAGAAGCCAACTATGCAGACTGCCAATTGTCTGGCCTTTTTGACAATTATTAAACCACCTAGTTCCCCTTTCCACCAATGCAGACCAATGCTGATTTGTGACAATCACAAAATTATTCCCTCGTCCTACAGCAGTGCTCGAAGTTAAAACAAAGGTAAAACAATAACTTCAACCGATCGGTTATTCATTTTTTAAAAACTGCCCAATAAACATTTAGCCAGGTTAACATGTCAGGTGCCTGAAATTTTGTTTTTAAACAAAGCCAACTGCCATAAGGACATGGACAGGTAAAACAGAAAGAGGAAATCAGCACTCACTCAAAGCCATTAGTGACTGTGAGGTAAAGCGGAAACAAAAATGGAAACTCACACCAGCTCCTATAAATTGGTACATCAGAAAACTTACCTTTTCTACTCTGAGAGTTTCTTCTCTTGCTTTCCTAGCTCCAGTTATTTGTAGGAGCTGCTTTTCATCCTCCAAGTGTGGCTTTCTGCCTTCAAGTAGGTGTTGCTGCTGCAGGTAACAGGAATTTACTGTGGTTACTTTTAGCCAGTTTTATCACTTTATACTTGGTCCTTTCAACATGATCCCCACCTTGACATTTGCACGCAATGGATCCCTCACCAAGCGTCAAGGCAAAACTTGCACTGGGGCTGGGCTTGCCTTTTCTGCTTATGAGTGACTATTAAAGTCTGCTGTTAGAACCTAGCTGTGCAAATCTGTGTCCTCACATTTTCATGACAGTATTGAAACACACAAAAACCTTCAAAGACACTAAAATATTATTATTCTTTCTGCATTTTCCCTCAGTAAATCCTCAAACATGTTTAAGAAAATGTTTTTCTTTTAAAATTAACTCGTGTAAAATTTCAGCATGCCCTGACATGGATAGCCCAGAAAAGCCCAATCTTGTCAGATCTTGGAAGCTGAGCAGGGTCAGCCTTGGTTAAAAATTGGGTGGGAGACCAATGAACACAAGGATTGCAGAAGCAGGCAAGGACAAGCCACCTCCATTAGTCTCTTGCCTAGAAAACCCCAGCAAGGCATGGAAACTCACTATGGCTTGATGGTACTCTCCACCACCGATTTTGGGTATAGACAAGTACTTTATTTTTACGAGCCCTTAAGACAAATATGTATATCTAATAACATACAATATATCTAACCCAGTGGTTCAGTTACAAACTGCAAACTCCAGTCATGAGCTGGGGGAATTTTTAAGCTTTCATGCTTCCTTTGCCTCTCATGAGTTGATTACTATTCTTTGCTTTCATTGTAAACTATTGTTGCCATTATGTCCACATGGGCAAACTATGGCTTGTGCTTTCCCTGCAAACCAGAATTCCGAAGTAAGTTTCAACCATTGCTTGGAATCCTGTTTGCAGATAAAGTACAAACCAAAGTTTACTGGTTCAGACATAACAGCAAATGAGTTTGCTGCAAAAGCACAGATCATTTATCAGCTGCATACATGCAAGGGGTGAAGATGTGTGCAAGCCCAAGGATTTCTCAGGTTTTGAGGTCTGCCATTATGTCTCATCCAAGCTAATATGAACAGAAATATATTGTTAAACATTCTGTCCTCAAGTCCTTGTCAATATTTCCAGGATAACTGCGACTGTCAGAAGAAGCTCTCACCCATATCTCTGTGCTTACCTTAATATGTATAAGAAGCTATTTTGTGCCATGAGGATACTAAAGCAATTCCTTGACAGAATTTTTATTGGCTGAGGTCAAACTTATTTCCACGCATCATATCATGCCCCCCTTCCAATCATACCTCTTTCTTCATTCTTTGGAAACTCCTACGGGCAAACATCCCCCTGGCATAAGCCTGAATGACACACACAGCATTCAGCTGTTCAGCTTTTTTCTGACGCATCAGATAACCCCGACACAAGGCTTGGAACTTAATCACATTTGCCCGGGCTGTCTCGTACTGTTTTGCAAGCTGTCGGCTCCGAAAAAGGGCTTGCAGGCGTTCAAAGCCTAGCATGATCTACCACAAAAGAGATGAAAGGGATAAAATGAAAAGTGCAGGCCTGATGTAAACAACAGTGGGGACAAGTACAGCAAGATAAAACAGGTTTAGGAAAAAAATCAAGGAGATGAAAGATAGAAATGGAAAAAATAAAGCAAGGATATAATGACAATGGAGGAGATGAGCTATGAAACCAAAATGTGATGGTGGTATAACAGGGATAGAAAAGCCCCGTCACCCGTGTGACATACCAGAATATTTTGCTTGGCATGGTGGCTCCATTCTCCCCCGTCTCCCTCAAAACAGGGATGTAGCTGTACTGGGATGGGCTCAAGTCACACTTGGGAAGCTGAAGGGATGGCTGGAAGACAGCAGCATCCTGAGGAGGGGTCACCTCCTGCATAGCAGTAATTGTTTAAAATTTATAATTTGGAATGTGATCGTTCTGACTGAAGGTTTGAGTGGAAATTCTCCCACTGGCACGTTGTGCCCCACCAGAACCCAGGTCACAAAGCACCCTTTAGCACTGAACATTACTCTATTATTTACACTCATTGCAATCAGTCTACACCAGAGAATCGTCCCTGTGTGGAAACATCCAAGGAGAGACCTTTGCTACAGCTAGAAAACAGATTCAGACAGGGTACTTCAGTTTTTTTCATCCTGAATACACACTAACCATTGTTTTTGCTGCCAGATAAAGAAAGTATACAAGAGACCCTGGATAACTGTTGCATTGGGGGGGGGCTACTGAATTAAGGTCATGCTTCAGCTATAAAAGGTACCCCTAAAGGCTTGGCACACCCAATGGGATTTTGACACATGGAAGTCCCCTCAAATTCAAAAGCAGTTTGCCATGCAACTGGAGGGGGAGCTTCAAGAAACAGAACACCTGGTTGGGCATATCAAATTAATCTGGTTGGGTAGTCCTTTGGATTCTATGTCAAGTTATATTCCAAGAACTACTGGGAAGTTTTTCTTATATTGTTGTGATTTGAAGGTATCTTGAGTTCCAACACTTATCAGGATATAATGTTGTCTAAACTGAGATCAGAAGCATTACAGTTGACTTCCTAGATACAGTCCTTCAAGTAGCAAGTCACTTTTTGAGTGCAAATTGTGTACTTTGTCATCTCTCATATAAGCAACCTCTCTGAATGCTAGACCTAGATTTGCAGAACCTATTGTTTAAACTGTATTATATTAATACATTTTTTACCATCTTAAAGTTCTTCCGACAGTAATAGCCCCTCCAGGCTGTCTGAATAACCACAGCACAGTGCCTCTGCTTCAGAAACTGTTTCCTACAAGCAGAAGGAATGAGAAATTGCTTATTTTATATAAAATTTAGCAAAAAATATGCTAATACAAATCCTTCCAAAATATGGACCAGTGTAACCGACAGTTGACAGTAAGACTTGGGACCATGTTGGTGGACAGATACAGATCAAAAATTTCCAAAAAAAAGACAAAAAACAGTAAAGCTCTGTATGCGCACAAGTAGAATGTAATTTTTTCTCCAATTTGCTTTTTCTTACTGTGAATAAAAAAAGAAGAGTTGGTTTTATACCCTGCCCTTCACTACCCAAAGGAGTCTCGGAGTGGCTTACAATCACCTTCCCTCTCCTCTCCCCTGTGAGGTGGGTGGGGCTGAGAGACCTCTGGAAGAGCTGTGACTGACCTAAGTTCACCCAGCTGGCTTCAAGTGGAGGAGTGGGGAATCAAACTCGATTCCCCAGACTGGAGCCCTGCCGCTCTCTTCCGTATGTATACAAGCAGCATCTCCAGTGTCACTTGCTCTTCTTCAGATTTTTCCTACTGTTTATGTTGTAGCTTTAAAGTTCAGTGGGTATTGGTGACATTATACTTCAAATCACAGTACAGACACCGAATCCTCTCTTTCTCTCTTTACACATGTAGTACACGAATTCATTCATACAAGGAAAAATGCAAGAGTATTTCAGAAAGGTTTCCAGGAAAGAAGGCACTGCCCATCAGTGAGCCCCTGTGGACCTGTTATTTGTTTATAATTTATTATTTATTGCATCTATATCCCACTTTTCCCCCAGCATGGTTTTGCTGTCTGTCTATCTGCTAGGTACTATGTAATGTGATCAGACAGCAACTCCCATAGTCCCTGATTATACTGTGGTAGCAGGAGTAGTACTAGTGATTCTGGAGCCCCAGGCAAAACTTGAGGATGGAGCCCCAGAATCACTTAGACGGGGGGGGGGGATCAGCTGTAGGGCAGCAGCCTCCTGGGCACCCTGCAGCAGATTGCCCCCCCCCACACACACACCTGAGTCCTAGGCAGCATGTGGGATCAGTGGTGACTGTCCAGCCGTGGGGGCTTCAGGACAGTTGTTGAGGCACTGGCTGCACAGAAGTGGGCGCTCCCAGCAAATTAAAAAAGTCCATCAATAATACAATAAACAGTAAACAACAATTGAAAACGTTGCTCCTCAACCTGAAACAGTTTTCAAAGCAGCTGTTTTCTATTCCCTCACTGTGCCCAGCCTAGCATGAACACAGAGAAGAGAAAGCCCATACTCTTCTAGGCGGGGTAACAATCTGACAGGTCACAAGTCTTTAATTTTTTCCCAGGTGGCTACCTCAGGCCTTGGTTGACTTTTCCTCTTCAGGCTGTAAAGGAGTTGACCCATCTGTTTCTGTCCACTGCTTTTAAGAGCACTGCTTTTGCTTACTACTTTACCTGTCTTTGAATCCCCTTAGCACTTTCTGAATAAGAATCGCTTTCTCTGCGAGTGCTTTGTCTCGTTGCCCCTCAAGTACTGCATCGTGATAGTCCTAGTGAAGAATATTAAAAAAATCCTCACATATGGCAGTAATACAACAGAACCAAAGAATATACTGCACACAGAACAATACTGGAGCTGAAGTATTCCTCTTCATAATGAAGTGCATTCGTAACAGAAAAAAATTCTGTTTTGAATTGCTGATTATAATCTCTGATGGTCTGCATAGTACTTATCAAGGGCAGCAAACATGGAATCCATATATGATGAAGCGGCACAGATTCAGTGACACTCACAAGGGATTAGACTTTGTGATGAAGATGGCAGACCGTGTGAGATCTTAAGCAATGTACAGTGCAATCCTATGCAGTTACTCAAGTCTAAACCAATTGATTTCACTGACTTTTCATAGGACTGTGGAATTTGAGTCCTGTGGCACCTTAGAGACCAACAAGATTTTCAGGGTATATATCTTCAGAGAAGGTGTCTGAAGAAGAGAGCTTTGACTCTTGAAACCTTGTACTCTGAAAATCTTGTTGGTCTTCTCTGAAGATATATACCCTGAAAATCTTGCTGGTCTCTAAGGTGCCACTGGACTCAGATCCTGCTGTTCTCCTGCAGATCAACACAGCTACCTACCTGAAAATATCATCACAGAACTGAGCTGTCAGTAATTCAGGGGAAGGGGTGGGGGACTACTACATACATGTGTGTGTGTTTTATGTACAATGTAAAACTGTTAGATGGCCCTTATAACTTACTTTCAAGAAAACTTTGGTCTTTCCAATTTTCCATTCATCATCTTTTCCCATCACTGTTTCACAGATGTAAATGCAGCACTGGCGAGCATCATTCTTCACCTGGAAAGCAAAGCCATTTGATTTAGGCTGGAAATGCAGACACTGCATGAGAGATTTTAATAAAAATGGCACTTCAAAGTAGTATTGAAATGGCCATGCTTTGGAAGTGCCTTCTTACACAACCGTAATTTTTATATGCTCCTTTTTCTTAATCTTTAATTGCAACCCATGGGAATTAATTATATCACCAGCAATACTGTTTGTTTTTTTTAAGTATTAAAATTCTACTGCAGCTGCCAAAGGAGAACTATGGACCAAACAACATATGATGCAACAGTTCTGTAATTACAGATGGGTGGCCCTGTGAGGTCCAAAACAGATGATATGCCTGACATGAGTTGAGTCACAGATGTACAACCCAATTCACAGTCAGATGTACATCAGGAGAAATCATTTTAAACAGTGCTTGTTCACTCAGTGCTGCAAGGGGCAAGAACGAGCTTCTAGTTTCCTTCTGCGCCAAATGGCACAGGCAGGAAATTGGAAGCTCGTTCTCCCCTTCTGCAGCACCTGCTCACAGTGCTGAGCAAGCAAGTGATGTTTAAGATGCATTTCCCTGATGTACCTCTGTCTGTGAGTTAGGTTGCCTACCCACTACTTAATTTGTGTCAGGCTTATCGTGTATTTTGGCCCTTAGCCCGCAGCAGTAAAACAAAACAATCTTTAAGGTGCCATTAGACTCTTGTTTATATCTCTGTAATTACAATCTTGTGGCATTTTGCAAGCTAATTAGCAGCCCATTGTGGTTGCTTTATCAAGGATGAGTTGTCAAGAGAGTTTTAGCCTTTTCTTCCCAGGTCTCTTTCACAAATTATGTGGCCCCTCTAAGACTGTATTTATCTCTGCAGGAAGGAAAATGCTATACCTATTCTTATTGTAACCATGAAGCTTCAGAGGTGTTATTTAAATTATATAACAGGCACGGGAGGAAAGGGCTAAACACTTCCTCCCCAGTGACCTGTCCTTGATGTTCAATGCAGCTCCCTGGAGATATTAATTCACTTTCAAAAAATTGTAGGAAATTTCAGTTGTGGCACTCTTACATTGCACGTAATTTGGCACTAAGAAAAATGTACAGAATTTTACCCTGTAGATACACAAACAGAAACAGGAAGCTCTTTTAAAGCGACAGATCATTACCACAATAAGGGCCAAACTAGCCATTATGTTTAGCACATGACCGCTACGGTGACTTGCAGTCAGATGGCAACAGCAAGTTCCCCATGAGAACTTAACTCACAAGTGTGTGGATCCTGATTTGGACTTAAATCATGGAGTGGGGGGGGGGTGAAGTGTGGGGGGTGAAGGGGCTTCAGTTTTCTCCCTCTGCACCATTATCCCAACCTGAAACAGCTCTGGGGGGTGGTATTTGCTCGATTGGAGGTCTGCACATTGATTGATGGGCTACACATGCAGTTCCCAGCAGGGCAAATATTTATTTATTTATTTAAATCAAAAAAAGTCCAGCAGCACCTTTAAGACTAACCAATTTTATTGTAGCATAAGCTTTCGGGAATCACAGCTCTCTTCGTCAGATGCATGGAGGGCAGAAAGAAACTGGTCAAATATAGAGGAGGAGAGGGGAGGGGAGGAGGAGAGGAGGGATGTAAACAACTCCTTTGATATGGAGTGCTGGACTCTTTTTGATTTTGCTACTACAGACTAACACGGCAAACTCCTTTGAACCTTTACACAAGCAAACTGATCCCCACATCAAAAGGAGCTGTTTGCATCTCCATATCAAAGGAGTTGTTTACATCCCTCCTCTCCTCCTCCCCTCCCCTCTCCTCCTCTATATTTGACCAGTTTCTTTCTGCCCTCCATGCATCTGACGAAGAGAACTGTGATTCTCGAAAGCTTATGCTACAATAAAATTGGTTAGTCTTAAAGGTGCTGCTGGACTCTTTTTGATTTTGCTACTACAGACTAACACGGCTAACTCCTCTGGATCTTATTTATTTAAAACATTGATATGCCACCTTTCTACCCAAATGTTGCTCCTTTAAGTGTGCTTGGGAATTCAGTTCCCACAGAGGACCTGCAGCTGCATCATATATTTAACTTAACATCTAGTTCGGCTCCAAAATGATGAGATTGGAATAAATTAATCTTCCTTCTTACATACCTTTTCTCGAGCAGATGCTGGCAGCAGGACTTGGTATCTTGCAAAGAACTCTGCAAAACTGTAGCGAATTGGATAACCAGCTTTCCTAATCCGAATGGTTTCCATCATCCCAGAATAGCGCAACTGTTGGATGCAGAGTTCTCGGTCAAACAACTGAAATTAAAGAAAACACATAGCCAAATTTACCACATTCACAAAATGCGTATAACACAGACAAGAGTACTTCTGCCTATTCGATGGTTGTTGTGGGTTTTCCGGGCTGTATTGCCGTGGTCTTGGCATTGTAGTTCCTGACGTTTCGCCAGCAGCTGTGGCTGGCATCTTCAGAGGCGTAGCACCAAAAGACAGAGATCTCTCAGTGTCACAGTGTGGAAAAGAGAAGAGATGTAGGTCATTTGTATCTACTCAGGAGGGGTGGGGTTGAGCTGAGTCATCCTGTAAGAGTTTCCCAGGGTGTGGAATGCTAATGGCGGGAGGCTTCACTGTATCCTGAGGAGGTTCTTTTGCATATGGATTGGTACTTGATGTGCTAATCTTCTCTGCAGGGCTATTGTCGGGGATAGAATGTTTTGTTAGCCTGGTGTTTGAACAAAACATTCTATCCCCAACAATAGCCCTGCAGAGAAGATTAGCACATCAAGTACCAATCCATATGCAAAAGAACCTCCTCAGGATACAGTGAAGCCTCCCGCCATTAGCATTCCACACCCTGGGAAACTCTTACAGGATGACTCAGCTCAACCCCACCCCTCCTGAGTAGATACAAATGACCTACATCTTTTCCACACTGTGACACTGAGAGATCTCTGTCTTTTGGTGCTACGCCTCTGAAGATGCCAGCCACAGCTGCTGGCGAAACGTCAGGAACTACAATGCCAAGACCACGGCAATACAGCCCGGAAAACCCACAACAACCATCGTTCTCCGGCCGTGAAAGCCTTCGACAATACTTCTGCCTATTCCTTCATACAAGCAGGGGACCCACAGGGACTTGCAGAGGACACCCCTGCATCCACTACTGCCTCTTTCCATTCCTTAGCAGCCCCCACAGCCACTCCCATTTTCCTGCTTCCTACTCTGCTTTCCAGCTGCCAGTCAACCTACCTTTATCTGCACCCCATCTTCAGCTTTCTCTCCTCCTGCCCTGGCAGCCTCCCTCTTGGAAAATTCCGGCCAAGTTGCACGGTCCCTGCTGAGCTGGCTCCAGCTGCGCAGTGGGGAACCTGCAAGGACTTTCAGGAGGTATCTCACTTTCCACTGCATTTGCCTCTCCACACAATTTCCTCTTTCTCTCCTCCTGGCAGACCCCATATCCTCACCACTCCCTGCTTCCTTCTCTCTTTCCCACCTACCAACCAACCTACCTTTTATTTGTCCCATCTCTATTTTCAGAGATTGTTTTCTTTATTTAATTTATACCCTGCCTTTCTCCACAATTGGAACCTAGAACATCTTACATCATTATCCTCTCCTCCATTTTGTCTTCACAACAACCCGGTGAGGTATGTTAGGCTGAAAATAGGTGACTGACCTAAAGTCACTCAGTGAGCTTCCACAGTACAGTGGGGGTTTAAAACTGGGTCTCCCAGATTCTAGTCTGCAAGTCTAACCAAAAGAGTTGCAAGTCTAGCTAATGAGTCACCTTGTCCCAAACTGGAGGATGTTGCAAGCAATTGACTGATTTACATATTTTAATGGAATATTACCATTGGCTTCTTGTGGTCATTCGGTTTGAGACAGCGGATAAAATACGGCTGGCAGGTACTCAGGATTTTCATTAGCTGCTCCAGAGACTGTTTGAACTGACCTCCTAATGTAGACATGCGTTTGATAGTATCAGTTCCCTGTGGAGAATAATAAGCACAAAGGTGGCTTGAAAACTAGTTTAACTAGTCACTTAGTAACAATGCTGTCTGGAAAGAGAGACAGAGATGGCACATCTCCACATTTTCACTGTCCTAATTCCCCGTGTGTGTGTGTGTGTGTGTGTGTGTGTGTGTGTGTGTGTGTGTGTGTGCGCACGCGCGCGCGCGTGTGCGTGTGTGCGCACATGTGGCAGCAAAATATGGACAGGCTGGTAAATGGCTGTTATGTGGGGGCAGGACTGGGAAAGATCAATTGTCCTGCCCACATGGCAGCCAGTGTGGCTTTACTGTGATATTTCCCAAAACACTGCAGAAAAGTAGATCAGGGAAAGTTCACAGAAAAGTCAAGGAAAAAACAATACCTGGAAGCACCACAATGCTGCAAGGAAGCAGGTAAAATCCCCAATTGCGAACTGTGCTGAACAGGCCAATTCTGGGCCTAACATGTCAAGCATTATGGCTGCTTGACCAGAGTTTACAAAACTTGTCAGGAAAAAACCTTGGCCTAAGAGAAACAGATGATTGCTACATGCCATCTTGAGCCTCATTAGTATTATCAGTGCCAGATGCAAAGCCCCCTTGAAACTGCTGAGGAAAGGAGTCTAGGCACCAAGGTCACCATGGCTGTGTTACATTCCATCTTCCTACTTTATCTTGAACCACCTTGGTTCTCATTGAAGAAAGGGCTCTCATGTGAGGACTTCAGAAAGGGCCCTCATGTGAGGTTCAGTTGCACAGGATCATGTCCTT
This sequence comes from Eublepharis macularius, assembly GCF_028583425.1. NCBI lineage: Eukaryota > Metazoa > Chordata > Lepidosauria > Squamata > Eublepharidae > Eublepharis > Eublepharis macularius. Next base: position 61,160,736 of record NC_072795.1, on the reverse strand, counting down.
ACATCATGGCCATATTCTGTTTGGTCAATCCCTATTGTCCTATTTCTGTGCTTTTGGGAATAGAGGATGGTTCAGCTTGCTATGCAATTGCACTTGGACTGGCATTTGGCTTGAGTATTGGCCCATTCGGGGCTCCAGGCTTGGCTCTGACATAACTATGCCTTTTGCCACCTCAAACCTGGAACCTACAGTCTGGACATGACTCCTGGCCTGTGGCTATTTGGATCAATCAGGTGTCCATGCCTGAAGGCTCTGATGCTGGACTTTGTACTGATGATCAAATACCCCGGCAAGTATGTTTAGTGTTAGAAATATTTAAATTTCTTGTTTTATCTTTCCTCTTATGCACACTTTCTAATGTAATCATTTTATTCACTTATTAATAAATCAATTTTTATACCTGTGTGGTGTCTTTCTGGTTCAACAGCTTTAATCTGAATTCAGTGTCTAGGTCAGAGTCCAGGCCTGTGCTACCTTTTATAACTTTTACTCAGGATTCAACTTGCTGTTTCCCAATTACAGTCTGGTTAGGCCTGAGGTGTGGTTTCCCGCCCAGTTGAAAAGACTTAGAAGGGAACCTGGTAGCATACTACCATTTGTTTCGGCAGGAGGACCCTAAATAGGCTCCCTCTGACCCATGCACCCAGTTGGGTACACCACACCAACAGCATTAAAACTGGGCCAAATCTCCCATGTAGAAATGGCCTGTGCAACATGTGACTATTGCTTCTCTTCCCATGTGTATAGAGATTCACATATGACTTTAAAACAACACTGTGTTCACCAGCAAAGACATGCTGAACAAGTGGAATATCCACAACTGCATAAGAAGTAAACCAACCTTTAGCTTTTTCCAAGTCTGTAATTGGTAAATTAACATCACTAATCCCATTGATTTATAAATGAATTACTACTGCCCTCCTGTGGCCCTAGAACACAGTAGAAATTAGGTGATCTTTTTACAAGATCTGCTAATGTTTCATTGCAACTTAGTACAGCTCACATATATGTTGTCTATGCTGAACATTATTTCATAGTAAGGTGGATGTATGAATTTCTTTTAACACAGAGCAGTAAGGAATTTGGGAATGCACTACACAGGAGATGAACAGAATGATAGCATGTCTACTGAATCTGTAAATGCTGTGTAATAAAAGTTATAAATAATGTTCCCCAGCTCGGAGGGGGGGAGGGGAAGGAGGAGGGGAGAGAGATAGAGGAGAGAGAGAGCGCAAGCAGGAGAAATCCTCTGAGAAAGCTAATATTGTTTGCTTATTCAAAGAGAGATTGCTTGGATTACCACTATGCAAAAATATCATATTCCTAAAGAACTGTAAATCAATACACAGGCAGAAAACAGAAAAAATATTTCAGAGAAATTAGTTATTCTGCCTTCTGTCGGCCCTCCATGTCTCATGGAACCTCATTTACCAGCCTGCACTATTGCCTCTACTTTGTAGGGAGATCTCTGATCCCTTTTTACCTTAAAAAAGGGAAAGAGGAAGACAAAAAAATATTCTGGAATTTTCCTTTCTTTTTTCATAGATAAAAATAAGGGCAGACAACAGAACAGGAGCTCTAGAATCTTCCTGCTACAGTGTAGGCAAAACCAGGGCATCTTCCTCACAGTGAACTTTACATTGGGCTTTCTGCATATTTGACCCATGAGGACTGGATCCACTTTATTCCTCAGTTCTGACCCTGTATTGCTTCAATTCTTTAATTCTACACTTTCAGGGAGTTGAACCAAAATGTTTTCTGTTGTTTGTTTGTTTTCTGCACTAGAAAAACGCCCCATTTCTGCTTTCTGGAGAACCCCTTATTTTCATCAATTGATCAGCTGACAGGGCCAGATCGAGGGGGGACAGGGGGGGTAGTCTGCCCCCGGCGCCACCAGGGAGGGGGCGCCAGGAGCAGCTGCCAGCTGCCGGAGCACGCAGCCGGCAGCCTGGGCAGCCTCGCAGCTCCCTGCGCTGCCTTTCGTCTGCCCCGTGAGACAGGGGGCAGCCGGCTTGCCGTGCACCCCTGTCCTGCAGGGCAGGCAAAGGGCAGTGCGGCTGCCCACACCATTCGCGTGCCCCGCAGGAGAGGGGACAGCCGGCTGCCCCCTGTCCCACGGGGCAGGCGAAAGGCAGCGCGGAGAGCTGGAGGGGCCGCCCGCACCATGAACCTGCGGGGAGGCGAATGGCGCAGGTGGCTTCCCAGCCCTGCACGCTGCCTCCGCCGCCCTGCATGATGACGTCACCAAAATGACATCATCACGCCGCACCGGGGGCGCACGCGCACGAGGCAAGACTAGGGTTGCCCTGGGCGCCGGCAACCCTAGATCCGGCTCTGTCAGCTGAGGTCATTAAGTTTTGTTAGGTGATGGGCTGAGTGAGGACTAGTCCGTTTCCTCAGCTAATTGCTGAGAAACTTACAAGGTTGAGTTTTTTAAAATAGCACCAATGTTGCAACATTGCAGTTTAAATTTTTTTAAAAAACACCCCAAAACAATGGACTAAAAATTACAGGAAGCACAAGTGAAAACTTTAAAATATCCAGTAGTATTCAAGGATGTCTACAGAGTTTTTGTGTTAACCAGCATATTGCAGCATTTTCCTCCCCAGCAGTTACCAGGGTTTTTTTTTTCTTTGAGGCACCAATATTACAGCATTGCTATTTACACTGTTTAAAACCCGGTTACTGTTCAACCAATCAGGATGCAGTGTATCATGGATACAGATAAAACTATAGGAGAACAGTTGCTGGATATGACCAATAAAGTTAGTCAAGATACCTTTGTACACAGAAATATATTAAGAATGCTGAATAATTATCTTGTAATAATAAAACCTTGAAATGGAAGCGGACACCCCATAATTATATTACTTGTATATAATACCCAGAAATGAACCTAAGACATTATCTGTGGTGTACCTCTTGCCAGGAGTTAAATGGTTTGATACAGAAAAGCTAACTAGATGCTCAGGGCTTTTTAAGTGCATGCCTATATCTGAACCAGAGCAATCCAGAACAAAGGGAATAAAAGGGAGGGCGAAAGGCAAAGCCAAGGCTAGGCCTCACACCGAAGGAAGCATCCTGCACTTCAAAAAAGCCCCAGTTTGGACTGGAAAATGTATCATAAAGCGTGTTGCTTAGTATGGACGAGAGAATGGATACTCCTAGAAAATCAAAGACTTTTGGCAATAGAAGGGCATGATTTGCAGCTGGGATGGCATGCTTTTCTATGGTATGGTAAAACAAAGGGACACAAATATTTTAATAATCACTGGATTATAAAGTCCCTTATATCACTATGGGAAAGAACTATACCACAGATTTACTCTAAAACTCCACAATGGATATCACCTTTAGAAGCGTTCTTGCAACCAAATGTATTCTCAGTAGACAGGATGATTACATATAAAGACTTATTTGATGATAAAGGAAGATTAAAAACAATAGAGGAATTACAGAAACAAGGCCTCAATTTAGATTGGTGGTCAAGGACCCAGGTAGAATCTAGGTACAACAAAGATAAAAAAACTGGGAGGTTTCCATTTAGAACAAAATACTTTTGAAAAACTTATGTGACTCGAATGAAAAACTGATTTAAAAGATGTATGTATTTCTAATGCAAATGAAGAAGAAAAATGAGGGGGTAGAAGAATATAAGAACAAATGGACACAAAATTTAGGATATAGAATTGATCCAATGCAGTGGAATAAGAAATGGAAAGTGAATGTTAAAATAACCAAATCAGTGGCGTTTAAAGAGAACTTATATAAGATATTCTATAGATGCTATTTAACACCAGATACACTTGCCAAAATGTATACAAATTTATCTAATAACTGTTGGAAGTGTGAGAAACATAAGGGAACATTTTATCATTCATATGTGGTGGTCTTGCAAAGAGGTACATAAATACCTCTGGTTCATAGACTTTTACAAACAATTTTACACATGGTAATTCCATTGAAACCTGAAATATTTTTGTTAAACCGTATACCAGAAGATTTGGACAAAGAGCAGAAATATTTTATTATACATGAAGTGACAGCAGCAAGAATTCTACTAGCGTTTTATTGGAAAAGACCAGTAATATCCCAGCAGGAGGAGTTAATAGTGAAGATAATGGAGAATGCAGAACTAGACAGACTAACTTTACTAATGAAAGGACAAATGGAAGAACATTTTGCTGCCCACGGACCCCTTTTTACAACTGGGTGAGAAACAAATATAAAGATTCGAATGTAGTAATTATATGAAGGCAATATTGTAATTTCTTACTAGCAATCACAGTTAAGTGATGAGCAGTGTGGAAAATGTGGATAAGCAGAATGTTGTTTCAAGCAGAATGTATGATATTTTTGTCTCTTGTTTTCCCCCTTTCCCCTACCCCTAATGGAAAAACTAATAAAAAATATTTAAACGAAACAAAAAAGCCCCAATTTGACTTTGCTTGGGGGGGGGGGAGTCAGAGTATGTGTGCAGGGAGAAAAGCCACAGAAAAAATGAGGAAAGATCGATTCTGCAGCAGATGCAGCTTTTCTCCATGGAGAATGCAAAAAAGTCTGGGAAGCAGTCTGTAGATTGAATTGGGGTATTTTGACTGTGTGCGCGGAAACTCTGGAGAGAAATTGATGCAGTATGGGGCCAGAACCAATGAAGAAGCCCTATGCTAAAAAAAACCTAGATTTGGGTGGAGCCTCCTCCTCCACCAGTGAAGATGTCAACCTCTTGTTTACAGAGGGGTCGAATCCACATTCACCCATTACCCGCATGTTTATCAGATATCTTCCGTTTGCCTCTAATCCGCGATTTTTTCCTCTTTGGCCCTTTTCGCACTTACGGTTTAAACCGCCATTTATGAGCATTCGCCCCGATCGCAGTGGCTTCGGCATTGCACCTGTTCATTTCACACTGTCCACTGCAATTTCGATTTGGTGTCTGTGCTTCATTTCAAAACCTCGGTGCAATTATGGGCTTTTGGGGCCTTGCAATTCACGTCACACTTTTTTAAAAAAAATTGAGCATGCATAGTAACGTTGCAATGTTGGAACCCTTCCCCCCTTTTTGCTGATTGGGCTGTCCCCTGCCCACCAGAGAGGCAATTGGTGGCAGAGTTCTGGGGGAAAACATGTACCGCTCTCATTTTTTTAAATCAAGCCAGGAAAGGGTTAAAATGCTGCCGATTAATCTCCTCCCAGGAAGCAGAGGCTTGTTTCCAAAGGGCTGTGCAAAATGCTTGGGTTTTTTCCCCCTCTTTGGCAAAGTCTGAAACATGCCTGGGAGGGAGGGGAAAGCAGCCGTTTAATCCTTTCCTGGCTTTTAAAGCCAGGAAGAAAGTGCAGGAATATTACAACGTTGCAACCTATTCTTGTCTTTAAAAAAAAAAAGAATGTGTGTGCATACCCTAAGGGAGGAAGGAGAAAGCAGCTATTTAACACTTTCCTTGATTTTAAAGCTAGCAGGGAATTAGCAGCAAGCTTAGGAATCATTCCTGGCTTTTGAAAAAAAATAAAACAGCATGCATACCGGGAGGAAGGAAACCAACGAAGAAGCAGCCTTATGACCCTCAGCTCACTTTACTAAAAAAAATGGTGGACAAGGGGTTCAGAGAGCTGAGGAGGGTGGGAGTGGTTAATTCTGCACAAACCAATCAGCTCCCAGGGAAAAGGAGAGGGGGGGGAGAGAAGCAAAAAGGAGGCAAAAGTGTTCACATTAGCAAAATGCGGGCCAGCTGCCAGTCGGCAGCGAACTTAAAAAAACATCGGGGTATGTCCACAGGGGGAAAAATCGGGGATACAGCGGACAAAAAGCGGGACTGCATCCCATGACTGCTTTTAAGTGTGAAAACCTTGCAAACATGGGATGTGGAACAGGTACAAACGTGCTCTAAAAACCGAGTGCGAAATGTACCTTTGTTCACATTCCTGCTTCCAATCTGTCTTTCTTGCGCGTCCCTCCAGTCACACGGCCGCTCGAAAACCACTTTTTTGGGCGGGACCTTTTTCCCCGCCCATTTTTTTTATTTTTTTGAGCGCACTTTTCCGTTATTTCGATCTTGCCTTATAAAGAAACATCATTGAAGATAATGATGCCTCTCTTTCTCCCACTGACAGCACTGATGGCTCTCTCCCGTTTCTTTTTTGGAAATTTGGAAGCATGTGGGAAGCTTTTGTGGGCATTTCCTATGCAGGACAGTTCAGTGCCTGAATTTTACTGAAGTTTCACTTCCTTGGAGTGTCATTATTTCGATATTTCATAATTTCGATATTACAGTAATATAAAATAAAAAAAATAAAAAACAGTTAAAAAGGAAGTTTCGCGAGTCCGTTCTGAGGATGGATTCACCCCAAAATGATTTTTCAAACTACCAGATTTGATTCAGAAACAGCATAATCAATAAATCCAATGCTATGAAGTCAAAAACAGTCTTTTGCAGACTATGGAGCACTTGCAAGTTGAATCAGCCAATAGGAACTCTCGGAACGGCCGGAGAGACAGGAAGGGGGGTGTTTTTTAAAAAACCCGCGTAAATTGCGCATTGGCCCGTTCACGGCCACCGTGAAACTCCCGTTGAAAACCTGTGACCACGTATTCGGGAGAAATGCGAATGAAATGCATCTGTTTAATGAGGTAATGTGACTGGCACTCGGGATTGCGTGGGGAATGCGGGGAACATGCAACTTAGAATGAGTAATGTCGATTCGACCAGGGTCTCTCTAGACATGCAGTTTTTTAAAGAGCTGGGTCCGCAGACCAAACTCAGGTTTCTGCAGCCATATAGCAGTTAAAAAGTAAATGGCTGTTAAGAAATAGAGCCCAAATGGCCTCAGAATGCCTCTGAGAGGGAAGGAGGGGCCCCTCCCTCAAGTCATTTGCCAGTATCACAATAACACAGGAGGAGGATTCCCCCCCCCCCATTTTTAACTGCTCCATGTGCACAAAATACTCCACTTGGACAGAAAAACAGGTGGAAAACCTCCCTTCCCTGCTATTTTGATATGGGGAAATGGCTGTCAATAATTTGATTTAACATCATCTATCCTAGTTTATGTGTTCTTTTTTTTGTCATCCTGTTTTTTTATTCTCTATTTAGACGGTGGTTGTTGTTCTTTTTTTTAACAGCTATTACCCAAAGCTGCTGTGTAGTTGTGGGGAACTTTTTAAAGAGTTGGGTTCTCCAGACCCAACTCGTTAAAAACTGCACATCTAGCTTTGCCTGCAGTTTTGCCTGTGGAGCAACGAAGAGGGGAAACCCTCACAAGGATATCCTCTTCCACCAATGGATAAATTAGGAGTTCTAATTGTGCTAATCCATGTCTTTTACTGCATTTTTTATTGTCTCATATAGTCCCTGTTTGTTCTGAAACCATTTATTGCATGTTTCCTGTACAGATGCACGAATAATAGGATCTAGGTTCAAGTTTAAAAACTAGACAAGTTCAGACACATTGATGTGCTACTTGAAAGAAGAAAGACAACACTGCTCACAGGAGTCAGGGGGACAATGGGGAAAAATCAATGCCCCTTGAGCCAGCCATGCACTCTCAGCCTGACCTACCTCACAGGGTTGTTATAAGGATAAACTAGAGGAAAGGCAGCAAATAAACAGCATAAAGACGCAAGCAGTGCAGAATGTTTAAGTCTGCCAGACTCCTAGGATCCTCAGCTAATTCTCTCTTAAGGGAATTTCCATCGCTTACATTTAAGGTTGCCTGACAGCAATACAAGAGCATGCATGTACCTTGAATAGGTTCACGGACTGCGCGATGATGTCATCACACAGTGCAAGCCGGGGCATTCGCCAGCAGATGGCTGGGGTGACGGGCGGAGGCTGCTCCGCGCTCCGCACGCCACCCCGGCAGCAGCTCGTGGCTGCTGCACCCAGCTGGGGGCGTGTGGCGGTGGCGGCGGCAGCAGCACGGGGCTGGCTGGCTGCAGCAGCTGCAGGCCAGCCACGCCAGCTCCGCGGTGCGCGCCTCCGCCCCTGACACCCTCTCCAGGGCCCTCGAGCCTGAGGCCACCGCCTACCTGGCCTGTATGGGCGCGCCAGCCCTGGATGGAGGTCATTGACTAAAGCCACCAGAGCTGTGTCTGTCCATAGCCTGGCTTGAAGCAGACTGAAAAGGGTCCGGAGCAGATGAGTTACCCAAGAAGGTCTGGAGTTGGTCCACTACTACTCGCTCAATCACTTTGCCCAGAAAGGGGAGATTAGAGACTGGGTGGTAACCGACCACATCATTTTTCTTTTGGGATTTTTAAAAAAATAGTGGATAGGTAGCTAAGGGTAGCTGAGTGGCTGAGGGAATGATTGGTTGACTTATGATAGACACCAAGGACTTGTTAATGTCGTTTTTACATATTTTAGCAGACAGAATGGGAAAGGATCCAGTGCACAAGTAGTGGCCTTCAAAGATCTTAAGATCCTGTCCACATCCATCATGGTAAGTGGGTCAAAATGATCCATAAACAGATCAGACAATGTATTAGACATTTCTTCTGATCTATGTTACAACCTGTATCCAGAGTATATTTGTGCTGATTTTGTTCACGACTTTGAGTGGGCACTAATTTGTCCAAAGGTATACATATGAGCTATTATAACTGCATTGTGTTTTGCACCTGTGGAATTCTTAACTCCATAAATATATGTTCTCTGCTTTTATTCACCCTTTTTGGATTGTATTGCCACATTTTCTTTGCAGTTTTTAAAAATATTTTTAAAGTATCAGTTAAAGTATCAGTTAAATATTGTTACATTGCAGCAAATATAGAATACGCATTTTCATATTCTTCAGTTTATGGTTGTTGGGTTCCTCATTCTCTTTTTTTATTATTTTTGGTAGTACTCTGCAGCCCACCCCATTTTTGTGTGTTAGATGAATGTTCTTCCAGTCACTGCTCAGCAACTCAAGAAATAAATGATTTGAAATTTCTCAACAGTTATTACAACACAATGGAAGCGGGAATAGGAGACACTGAAATAAATAAGTGTTGAACAAAACGACAGCTGCTATAGAAATAGAGCCAGTTACTGAAAACTGCATAGATGCCACTGTAGAAGCCCTTGGGTGCATGTTTGTCTGTTGTAGCAGTTCCTCTCCAAGCCACTTACCTGTCCAAAAGCAGGAGGTAATGTTCTGGACTGAACAAGACCACCGCGGGACAATGACTGATTATTGTCAGAGAACCTACTTATTTCCCCTTTGTATATTTAAAAGCACAATAATGCTTGTCTTTATTGAATTTGGCAACCCAGAATATCCTTTCAAGCTAGGCCAACTCATATATTTGAATTAGGGATGTTTTTTCTGCCTTAATAATGACCCCAAAGATATTTTCTTTCATCTACCACTGTGCTATTTTGAGCTTACATTGTAATCACTTCCAAAACATGCCCTCCCCAAGCTACAAGGCAAAGCAGTGATCTGACGTAAACTGCTTGGGAATTATGATTATTAAACTTTTATAGCATCTAAAATATAGCAATTTAAAACGGACACCGGAAGTGAATTACAGCTCGAATATGTAAGAGACTAAAAAGGGATTCATTTCCAAACAAATGTGAGAAGACTAACCTTGAGGGCAGGATCGACTCCAAGATGCCTGATGCTCCCACGCCCAAAAGCAGCAACATTTATTGTTGCATCCACCTGGAAGATTTGCCTGAGGAATTTGTTTTTGGATGAATGAACCAACTGCATTATATCAGAACTAAGCATGTTACGATTTTTCTCAAGAAAGCCTATGAATAAGAAACAAGAGAAGTTCATCATTTCCACTGGATATTGATTCCAGTTTGACGTTCATTTCACAGGGACACCTCCTCTCTTCACATTAATAAGCGTCCTTTTCTACTCCATTTAAATTGATTATTTACAGACCAAAGCTTTAGCTAAATAATGAAACAGTTTTCCATAATAACGTGGATTGAATTGAGGGGTGACAGATAGCTGTTACCACCTTACCTTTTGACTCATAATAAACAGCACCAGCAAAGTGATTGATTCCAAAGACTGTGTCGTGGACATTTTTTGGTGCAATATAGATTTTACTTCTGCCATGATGAGAGTTAATTTTGTTTAACAGGGTAGTGTCAGTGCCCTGGAAACAAACAAAACACGAAATGAGAAAAATCCACTCTGTATATATGTTTAAAATCAATAACAAAAATAAATGTGTGATGCATATTAGTCTACATTAGTCTCTCCCAACAAGCAAATAGTGGCATCTTGGGATTGCTTCAAGTCACAAAAATGGAACTGGGGGTGGGTGGGCAATAAGACTCTCTCCCCAGGTGCTGTAGTCCCAATCATATTTGGGCCCATGTGCTACATTTGGGCCCATGGGAATTAAGTTCCAAGTTTCCCTCTCTAAGGATCTGTCTTTCTCAGCCCTCATGTTTCCTTACATGGCCCTCTTTTACTTCTGTACTACCATTCTCAAGTTCTAATAAAATAATTTACCACACTATCCTGTTGCAGACCCTTGACTATTAAAGGTACTGAATGGACAAAAGCAGGCCTGACAATTGTTTTTCATTTCCAAATTTGCAAAAAGTGTAAAAGTTTTACTATTTCAGCAATGTTCTCTATTTTGTCATTGGAAAAAGATTATTATAAACATGGCTTTTTTTCTGGGAAAAGAGGTGGTGGAACTCAGTGGGTTGCCAGCACAGAGGGCAACTCTTGGTGGGAGGTGGTGGCCCTGGTACCACATGTGCACGTGCAAAGTGCACGCACGCTCCCAGGACCAATGATGTCACTTTGGGTCAGCTGGAACAAGGGGGGAGTTTTTAAAAATTTAAATCACCCTTGGTGAAAATGGTCACATGGCTAGTGGCCCCGCCCCCAATCTCCAGACAGAGGGGAGTTTAGATTGCCCTCCACGCTGCTCCAGCGGACCCAAAGTGACATCAAGAGGTTCTGGAACTCCATTCCACTGCATTCCAGCTGGAAAAAAGCCCTGATTATAAATAATTGTAAAGATGTCCAGTATCAAATCTCTGAACAAACTGAGTTAACAGTACAAAGTTTTAATACATATATTTCTACAGGGAATTTGTTTTAAGCTTAGAGAAGTGCTAACCTCATACCATAAAAAGTGATAAACTGGAAGTTTTGGTATGGTCATGTGGTTTCATGTAATTGAGCCTATATAAGATAGCTATTGGACGGTGAATACAGGAATGAAATAGATTACATAATTGGAAGCAGAAGATGGAAAACAATGTGCAAAGGTTATTCTTGCAGCTAAAAGTAAGAAGCCTAAATAGCTGACTGATGATAAAATTGCTAAAGATAGACAAGAAGCAAAAGTACAAGGTGACAGAAATAAAACCAGAATTCTAAATGCAGCTTTTCAGTTACTTGCATGCAGAGACAGAGAGAACAGTTATAATAACCACTGCAGAGAAATAGAAGAGAACAACAAAGAGGGAAGAAGAAGAGGTCTGTTCCACAAGATCCAGGAAATCAAAGGGAAATTCAAGCCACAGATAAGGATGCTGAAAGATTAACATCCAATCAGAACAAAATAAAGATGTAAATAATATACTGAAGAAGAACTATACAGAAGATATGAAAGGATGTCAGATTCCTCTAAAGAAAAATCTTTTGAGGAAGAGCAGGCAATTTTAGAAAGTGAAGTGAAAGCTGCACTCAAAGCAACTGGGAGAAACAAATCACTTGGAGTAGATGGGATATCAAGCTACAGAAACTGAGTCTATCAAAATCTTAAGAATATGTCAACAAATACAAAAACAAAACAATGGCCCACAGACTGGAAACAGTCCAACTACATTCCAATTCCAAAAAAGGAGATGCCAAAGATTGCACAACTACTGGATCCTCTCATAATTTCCCATGCAAACAGTGATGCTCAACATTGTATAACAAAGACTCTTACTATAGATGGAAGAAGAAATGCCAGATGTTCAAGATGGATTCAGAAAAGGAAGAGGCATATTGCACACAGCAGAATTTCATAAGAAAATCAGCCAGTGCTTCATAGATTACAACAAAGCTTTTGATCTTGTGGATCATGAAAAGCTACGGATGGTATTAAAAGAAATGGGTGTGTCATAACATCTGAGTGTGTTGATGAGCAACTTGTACTGCAGACATGAGGCTACCAATAAGGCAGAATATGGGGAAGCAGAATGGTTTCCAACTGGCAAAAGTGTCAAATAAGGAAGCATATTATCTCCCTATCTATTCAACCTATATGCAAAACATATCATAAAGAACACTGGATTAGATTTAGATGGTGGAGTAAAAATTGGTGGAAAGAAACAAATTAACAAATTAACAATTTGAGAAAGGCTGCCTTGAAAAACAAAATTCTTCATGGAATTGTCCTCACAGGGTCAAAGGGAGGATTATGTAGAACTCTCAGCATCTTGCGATAGTTCCATGAGGGAAAATGACGCTGGATGGGAGGATTGGTTAGTGCTGCTCCTCTTAAGAAATGCTTTATATGGCTGTATCAGGAAAGAAGCTGTCCTGCTATGTGATAGAGAGGGCTACCACCAGACACTGAAAAGTATAGGGACAAAGGCCTTGATCCTGGAGGAAATGAAGGACCTCTGGTGTGCCTGATGCAGATGTACTGGTTTTGTTTCTGTGGAACTACCTGTGAAAAGCCTTCCAAGGGACTTTGTAGATTCTGTGGGTAAAGGATTTCCTAGACACCAAGATTATTTTAATGACATTTTCTGCATGGTCATATTACTCTAGCACTCTCCTTTTAATTCCCACGTGGAAAGGTGGAGCCAACCTAGATCAGGATAGTCACACCTTGGTAACATCGAGATTAGACTACTGTAATGCACTCTCCCCTCAAAGTCAACTTTTCCACCACCTCTCTTCCCAGAAAAAAAGCCCTGCTACTGCATATGGTCTGTTGCTGTAAGCAAGTTCCTGCTGGGTGGTTTCTGCACTGTTTAATATGTCATGTTCAATTAACAATGCTTTGTTTCAGCTCTATACCAGATTTCTACTTGTTTTCAAATATCTGCAAATTTTGTATTTGAATGTGCCAGCTGATGATTGTATTGATGTACACTGTGTGATCCACCTTGAGTCTCAGGGGGAAAGGCAGATTATAAACAACATAAACAAAACAATTTTCTGGTATAATATGGAGTACCAGAGCTTCACAAATGTGTCACCAGATGGTCAGTGGCTTTGTAGCTTCAAAGAAACCATTAAAAAATTCAGTTATTGCCTGTGGGAGCCCAGAAAAAAAAAGATGATGCTCACCTTAGGGAATCTGCTTTCCTCATCAATGAGCGACACAATATTCATGGGTTTGAGTGCAATCACTTCTAAGGCTGTGTAGTTATCAGTGAAGTCAATGTGGTTCCAGGAGATGTGCTCAGCCAGGTATTCCTCCTGCTCCAACTTGAAGACATGTTGCACAAAGAACTGCTGGAGGTGCTCATTGGCAAAGTTGATACACAGCTGTTCAAAACTGCAGGGAACAGCAACCCAGAAAATGACAAACACTTCTGTGATGACAGTGTTATGCACGATCATTAATGTTCTTGTTAATGTCTAAACAGCGCTGGTTTATAGTTGGCTTTTCAGAATAGTAAAATTTATAACAGTGACCAATGTGCAAACTTTCTAAAAGGGACAACGCCAGATACAAGCCAAACACTGTCATGATGATCAGAAATAAGCTAATGCTGGAGTTAAGGTAGTATCAGAAGTTTTGGGATATTTTACCTATTTTAAAGAACCACTAATAGTTTTATGGAATTATCCAGAGCTTGTCCAATTCTAATGTACCTTTCAGTATGATGCTTAATCAGTATATATCATCCTCAATGTAGAATTTTATTCCCTGAAACGTCGCTTCCATCAACTGTAGTGGCTAAATCTTCTACCTGCCATTTGGAATGATGCAGATAATGTTCCACAGAGAAATTAATTAGGAATGTCGTACCTGTTGATATTAAAATTTTCAAAACCGAAGATATCCAGTAGTCCAATGGACCTGCAGATGTTCTTATTATCTTGTGAGGGTGGGTTGTAAATTGCAGCATTGATCTTATTCACTATCCACAAGAACAGGAACCCGTAGATACCCTGGAATGTGAAAAAATCAGTGCTCAAAAGCAATATGAAACTGTGTGCTTTAGAAAGATAATCGTTCCACTGACATCAGTATGTAAGGGTTAGCTAGCGGTTTGTCAGGCTGAAAGAGAGCTGAAAGATGACACCGTGAAATATTCAACTTTGCTTGGAGCAGATGAAAATTGATACGGACCTCAGATTTTGATTGATCATCACCGTTACTGTTATTTGAAGCTCATCAGAATACTTTTGAAGCGTTTAAAAACTTACATGGACTAAAAGAGAGTTCTATTTATTTATCACCAGACTGATCGATTATTTTCATGGAAAAGTGTGTGTAAGAAGTTTGTAAAAAACATTATTCTCAATGTTCACATGCAGATGCATTGTAATAAGTGCATTTGAAAATTTAACTATTTGGAACTATTTGGAACATTTTGAATACATTGTATTAACTTTTGTGAGAGAGAGAGAGAGCTTTTGCGTTGTTTATCAGTATGTAAGGGGCTGATGAACTGGAGGATTCTTTGGACCTTTCTAAGGCCTCCAGGGTCTGGCTTCTGCTTTGAGAGTGGTGTCTCAGTGCGGGGAGGTCTTGGAAGAAAGACTGGGTTGATCCACCCATAGAGTTCTCACCTGTCCTCCTTCTGTCACTTCTTAAACCTCAGAGACATGCAACCACCAACCCCTACTCAGCTGCCCGAGCCTTCTTTTATGGAGGCATCCCTCTAATCACCCAAACAAAGAAACCTGCCACCCCCGCACTGCAGGAGAGGCCTGTCTTTCCAAGGGAAAACTCTGCCTCCCCTTTAAAGGGTCTTCCCACCCCCTCCTATTCCACCGTGGAGATGGTGCCAGAGTCAGCCTTTCCCATCAGATGAAGTTACCATGGTTTTGGGGCCTGGGGTAAGGCCTATCCCTGCTGCTGGGCCTCTGCCCACCCTGGGAGGCCCGTGTTGGCTGCAGCATTGTTTGGGCTGTTGGTTGCAACAGCATTCTGTGGGCCCAGTGTGCTGGGGCCTCTAACTTGGGGGAGGACCTCCATTACCTGGCAAGGGAGCATCCGGGGACATTGGCTGGGCAGTAGTGAATCTTGGGCCCTGGGATGGGATGCAGACATATCATTAAAAAACCTAACATGAATCTTGGAGAGAAACAGCTGAAAAGGAAATGTTTCCTTCTTGATCTATGCAGATCTGTAGGTGGAAGTTAGCTGAGACTTTCTTATTAGATCGAACACAGAAGCAAATAGGACAATTAGGACATTGGTTACATGATTTTATCTTTAAACAACTATTTTATTACTATTTATGTTGTTCTAACTAATGAATTTCTTAAGCTTAGGAAGCATTCACAACCTTTACTGACCATAACAGATGCACATACATTGAAACAGTTGTTGATTTCCTTTACCTTCACAAAGGCATCTCTCACATCAGCAGCTTGGGCAACACTTAAGGGCATGGAGACACTTTCCCCTCGAATGATGATAGAATGGTTTGTAAGACTATTGTGGAGTTCCCCAGAATCTACCTGAAGGAATTAATATGGACTTAAGTAATTTAATGCAAATGATGCAGGGAGAAAAGGAATGGTATCTGATTCAGAAGAAGAGATATGAAGACACACAAGAGAAGGTAACAAAACAACACTGGACTGCCACCATGAGAATAATTTGAGTCAATGACAAAACAAGAAACCATCTATCCATAGCAAGGGTAACATGGCCAAAAATGCAGAAAATTATTAGTTTCAAGTAGGTAGCCTTGTTGGTCTGCAGTAGAATAGCAGGGTTTGAGCCCAGTGGTACCTTAAAGATGAACTTGATTTTCAGGGTACTTGCTTTCAAGAGTCAATGCTCCCTTCTTCAGATACAGCTTGTATCTGAAGAAAGGAGCTTTTATTTATAATAGCTACATTTTGTTTGGTAGCAGAATTACTCAGTCAGAAGCATTTACCTCAATGTACAGTAATTAATCCTCAGGCAATTAAACTGTAGAAAAGATAGAACTTACAGTTTATTAACGTAGATTCCATTCACAGTAATATCTTGCAGGAGAAAGAAAGAGTCCTAGTCTAAAGCATTACTTGCCCTATACCACGGCCGTTTAACTCAGTATCAAGGCTGGATGTCAGTGTATGAATGAGGCCTTCATAGTAAAAGCTCTCAAAACTACATCCTTCTCTTTGGAAGGCCATGAGGCAAGAAGAAAAAGAATCTCTCAAAGGAAACAGAGAGAGAGGAGGAGGAGTCAGCATTTCCACCTTAAACAAAGAGAAGCGGCTTACTTATCAAGAAAATAACACATACACACAGAAAGATGTAAAGCACTCCCCAATGTTCAAGGCATGCTGAGTTGTCTGTTATAATAGCTTTGACTCTCAAAACCTTATAACATGAAACTCTTCTTGGTCTCTAAGGTACCACTGGACTTAAATCCTACACAAAAAATATTAGTTTGTTTTCATAAGCATATAAGTGCAGCTGTGTTGGATAAAATCAATGGTTCATCTAGTCCAACATCCTATTTCACACACTGGCCAACCACATGCTCCCAGAAAGCCTACAGACTTGGCATGAAGACCTTTTGTGTCCTCCAGCCCTGACATTTGGATGGTTAAAGTCTGTGAACATGAAATTTCCATTTAATCATCAGGGCTATCCTCCATGAATAAGTCTAATCCCCTAAAGACAACTAAATTAGTAGCCATCACTGCATTCTGTAGCATTTAATGTCACAAATTAATTACTCTTCAAGTAAATACTTATTCCATATTGGGTGCCGGTGTGTTCTAGTTTTGTGGGACAGAAAGAAGTTCTCTCCATCCACTTTCTCTGCCCCTTGCATAATTTTATAAACCTTTATCATTTCCCTCCTTAGATGTCTTTTCTCTAACTAAAAAGCTTCAAACTCCTTAGCTTTCCCTTGCAGGGATAGTATTGCAACCCCTTGATCTGTCTGTTTGCCCTTATCCGCATCTTTTCCAGCACTACAATATCATTTTTTCAGATATGACAGCCAGAACTATGCAAAGTATTCCAAATGTGACCCATATCATAGATATATGAAAGGGGATTATGATAACAACCTTTTTTTTTCAATCCCTTTCCTAATAATCCCTAGTATAGAATTTGTTTTTTTTCACTGCTGAGCCAACATTTTCATCAAGTTATCTAGCATGATCCCAAGAGCTCCTTCCTGGTCTGTCATTGCAAGCGGAAACCCTAGAACCTTATAAGTTAGGATTTTTTGCCCCAATGTACATAATTTTGCACTTATTTTCCTGCACTCTAAACACTCTTGCAGAGCCAGCAAATAGATAACAAGTGGGATAATGTAAAAAACCAATACCTCAAGCAGTTTGGTTGCAATAGAGAAGTGTGCTGAATCCAGCACAGCAGAACAGTCCAAATTATCATACACAGCAGCTTCAAAAGAAAGAGCAAATCTTAGTAAATATATGTAACATAAATCATGTTGTAATATTTTTCTCATTCTAAAGCAACTGTAAAGCAAGAACAACATGAGAACAAAAATGTAGTCCCTGTAAGATATTACAGTGTGACCTGTTTTACAATGATGCAATATTTCTGGCTCAAAATAGCAGCCCCAGGGATGGTACAAGCATATGTAAAGAAGCAGAACAACTGGCAATAGTGACATAGCAACTTCTGCAAATGAACTCATTACAAAGATAATTGTCATCTCAGCTCAATAATACAGTTCCTCATTATTTCCTTCTAAAAATATTGATTCCTATAGATCACTAAGATCTGACATTATTCATTGTTTACAGATTTCTTTTTTTCCTATATGTAGGGCTATATGACTATATTAATACTTCTGTGACACACACAGCTTTGAATTTCTAGATTTCTCTGTAGCTTAAATATAAAACACATTACACAATTGTTAGCAGTCAGACCCCTTCCTCGCACTAAGAGGGAAGTTTAGAGATGGAATATCATAAATGCCCCTTTCCCCATATGCCATAAGTCCAAGGCACTGACTGGCCCAAGGCAGAGTGAATGCCAAGTGGGTGGGAGCCTGGAAAATTACCAGAATAGGAGTCAGAGGTGGTTGACAGACTGACAGCCCCTCCACACCTCAGAGAGATGCAGAGATAACAAGGTTTCCTAAGAAAACCCTTGTCTAAACCCATCAATGCCTGGCTACACTTCCCCTCACCCACCTACCTTAATCAAAGCTATTCAGTAAACCTGATGCTTACCAGGTCATCATCAAGCAATATTTTCACCTACAGTCTATCCCAGATAGTCACTTCACCCAACTTACTATTCTACCACCGAACAAACCATTAAGTTATTGTTTTTGGGAGCAAGATGTCAGCTTGCCCCAGGGAGCATTTCACCCTATAACTGGGTTCCCCATCCATGTGCTCTGTGTGTGTGTATTGGGACCCACCATACATTCTCAAATTCTTTTGGTCTTCTGTGAAATGCTAGTCGTTTTGCTGCTGTCTTCATGAACCTCTATTTTCAAGACTGACAATTATCACCCTCCCTAAACTGCTTTCTTCTCCTTTCCTCCCTGATTTTCTTAGTTAGCCTTGTATGTGTGTTGTATGTGATTTCTGTACATTTGCCTTTTTATTTCTCTAATAAAAATCCCTTTCTGGTTGAACATCTGCCTGATATATTTGAGAGTTCTCTATGGAATAATCTCTATTAACATTGGTGGAGATTCCTAGTTACCCCCTCTCACTTGCCTCCTGAATGCTAATTCCCCCAAACAATTAAGGAGACCTCCTATTTGGGTAATATTTTGGTTAATAATATCTATAATAAGGAGAATAAACAAGTTTCTAGATGCGGGGAGGGTGGAATATAAATGTAATACACTAAATTAAATTAAATCTGCTACTGTAGCCAATATTTCAACTATATTTATTATTGCAAGCACATACTCCAGGCTCACCTTCAAATTCCATATTCCCCAGGTGCAAAATAGCTCCCAGCAGTTTGCTTATTTCCCAATGCTCAGAATCAGAGAACATGAGGATCTTCATAGCAGAGCAGATATGAACATATTCTTTGGCATCATTACGACCTTCACAAGAAGTACAGTCACCCTGCAAAGCAACATAGATGCAAAACAATACCCAAACCAGTCCTCATACTGCAAGTTCAGCGTGTAACCCCTATGAGATAAAATAGTAAAGAGTCCAGAAGCACCTTTAAGACTAACCAACTTTATTGTAGCATAACCTTTTGAGAACCCCAGCTCTCTTTGTCAGATTCATGGAGGATATGAAGAAACTGGCCAGAGATATATAGGTGGTGAGGGGAGGAGGGAGAGGGTGCAGGGAGTGAGGGCCAGACTAGTACCCAGAAACAGCCTGCTCCAGGACAAACCAAAAAGAACCAACAACAGAACACCACTGGTTGTCACTTATAGTTCCCAGCTCAAACCTATCCAATTTATCATCAGTGATCTACAGCCCATCCTGGAAAACGATGTCTCTCACAAGTTCTGGGAGGAAGACCTCTCCTTGCCTACAGACAGCCCTCCAACCTTAAACAACTTCTCACTAACAACCATGAACCAGCTAGCAGAGTCACCAACAGTGAAACCAGACCCTGAAACAGACCCGAACAGAACAGAACAGATGCCAACTTTGCCCACATATCTACCTAGAAAATATGATAATCCCTGGCTCTTACAGCTGCTCATCCTCCAATGTGATCTGTGCCCTCATGTGTCAACAATGTCCATCTGCTCTGTACACAGGACAAACCAGTCAACCTCTGCACAAAAGAATAAATGGACACAAATCTGACAACAAAAAGGGCAATATACAGAAACCAGTACGAGAACACTTCAATCTACCAGGACATTCCATCAAAGACTTAAAGGTCACCATAGTTCAACAAAAACATTTCAAAAACAAAATCCAACGGGAAGCTGCTAAATTGGAATTCATATGTAAATTTGACTTGGTCAGACTTGGATTGAATAGAGACTCTGGGTGGTTATCTCATTACCAGAAGTAACTGCTTTCAGGAATTCCATTCAGATTCAGCAATGGAGGAAAGGGGTCACACCCTGCCTGGATTGTGCACTCCACCTCTTTCATGACTTTTGCAACTGATTTACATTTACATGGCCCTCACTCCCTGCACCCTGTCCCCCCTCCCCTCACCACCTATATATATCTGGCCAGTTTCTTCATTTCTTCCATGCATCTGACGAAGACAGCTGTGGTTCTCGAAAGCTTATGCTACAATAAAGTTGGTTAGTCTTAAAGGTGCTACTGGACTATTACTATTTTGCTACTACAGAGTAACATGGCTAATTCCTAATGAGGGCATATATCAGATTGGAGGATGAGCAGCTGTAAGAGCCAGAGACAGTGTAGTTGATGCCATTGGGTCCTGTAATTGTATTCCCTGGGTAGATATAGGGGCAGAGCTGGCATCTGGGTCTGTTGCAGGGCCTGGTCCCTGTGCTGGTGACTCTGCTGGCCGATTCATGATTGTAAGTGAGAAGTCGTTTAAGATTCCTCCAATCTGATATATGCCCTCATGTGCCAACAATGTCCTTCTGCTCTGTACATTGGACAAACCAGCCAACCTCTACGCAAAAGAATAAATGGACACAAATCTGACATTAGAAATGGAAACGTCCAAAAACCAGTGGGAGAACACTTCAATCTACCAGGACATTCCACCAAAGACTTAAAGGTCGCTGTGGTTCAACAGAAACCTTTCAAAAACAAAATCCAACGGGAGGCTGCTGAATTGGAATTCATATGCAAATTTGACTCTGTCAAGCGGGGACTGAATAGAGACTATGAATGGTTATCACATTACCACAGGTAACAGATTCTCTTTACAGAGGCGTGATCTGGGGGAGCCCAGTGACGCCTGGTGTGGGCTTTCGGGGACCACAGTTCTCTTTGTCAGATGCAACTGGCAGGGAGAGCTGTGGTTACCGAAGGCTTATACTACATAGGAATTGGACACCTTCACTGCTACAAACTGACTGCACACCAAAAGGAGATGTTTACATTTCCAAGCAAAGGAATGTTTTGATTGCCTCTATGCTAATTGCATTCTGCCTTCTTGTGATTTATGACCCCTCCCTTTTCTCTCTCTTTCCCCCTCCTCTTCTGTATCTGCCCAGTTTTGATCAGGCATCTGATGAAGAGAACTTGATTCTCGAAAGCTTATGCTATAATAAAATTGGTTAGTCTTAAAGGTGCTACTGGACTCTTTTTGATTTTAGTCCTCTAAATAAACTGGAAGCAACCACTTACCATAGTAAGGTAGGTGTACTCAGCAGCAGTGCCCAGATTTAGCATCTTTTTCTGTTCTATATTCATTCCCATTAACATGCAGTAAAAGATGTGATAGTTCCTTTCATTTGGAGCCTAGAATGGTAAAAAGACCCCCATAAACACAACTGTAAACACAAAGACACTGTTTATATGTGTACTAAAAAGATGCTTTTACCTGGCGACAAACCCGGGACTTCTCCAGAAGGAACTGTTCTATCCGGGCTCCTTCAATCACCCCATTTTGACTGAAGTGAATGTCAAGGTATTTCCCAAAGCGGCTTGAATTGTCGTTTTTAATTGTCTTGGCATTTCCAAAAGCTACAGTGAATGAGATGGCATTGTTCATTTGAAATCACTTTGCAGTTTCCTTTGCAAAGTAGAATTTGTTTACTTTGTTTTAAACCACCATTGGTTTTAAACCACCATTGCTTGGGGCAGCTAGCATTTTAAAGGTATAAATCCATTAAAACAGCTTGATTAAAATATGAAAAGTACATAGACTTCTGCCAGCTTTTAAATTTAAATATTTACAGTGTTACCAGCAACAAGGGACTGGGGAAATTGTTTGCACTGTTAAGGTTTATGGCCAGACAAAGATATTTGGTGGAAAGCACAACCACACAATCTCACTCCATTATCATATGTGGGGAGAAAATTGGGAAGACAGCCAGTGTGGTGCAGTGGCTAGAGTGTCAGAATAGGATCTGGGAGACCCAGGTTCGAATCCCCGTTCTGCCATGGAAGCTTGCTGGGTGATCTTGGGCCAGTCACACTCGCTCAGCCTAACCTAACCTCACAAGGTTGCTGCAAGGACAATGAGCCAATATAAGCCAATGATATAAGCTACTTTGGGTGCCCAGTGGGGAGAAAGACGGGATATAAATAAAGTATCTTCCGGTCTGGATCGTATATTGTCATCCAATCTGACAAAAGAGGTGTAGACTTAATACTATTTAATACAACATTTTAAGTTCAAGTTACATCAGCTGGATTTCAGATCAGGTGCTGGGAACCATGGTGAACTAAGGAGAACGTGCAGAATTCTTAAGAAGGCAACAACTGCCATGTACATAAGCGGAATAGTAAAATAGTAATTTTAATTCTTTTAAAATTATTCTTAACCTCTGTTGTATATATATGGCAGATTTCACTATCTTGAGAATTCTCTCTGAAGTTAATTGCATCTCCTTGTTTCCCAATAGCTGAGCTAAAATCTCATTCTGTTACTGACCATGGCAAAAGGTGAAGTGTTTAACTAAATAAATTTTGTTAATAAGTTATTTGCATATGATTTGCATATTTTCCCAATTGACTGCATTGGCTCCAGATTTTTTAATTCGGCATTGTTTTCCAGATCATACACACACACACACACACACAAAACTTCTATGTATGTCAGATCATACATACTCTCTCTTACACACACACACACACACACAGAACTGTCATATAAGAAAACTGTATGTCTGTGTTTGTGAAAAGGGCTTTGAAACCACTTGCATGTAATACTGAAATGTAGTAATTTACTAGCAGTGCCATCCTAATCATTACTACACCCTTCTAAGTTCATTGGGTTCATTTAACTTAACTTAGAAGGGTGACACTCTGCTTGGACTGGCCCTGCAAAAATTGCTCATGGACTTTATGATTTATATGCTAAGGTCTCCCCAGTCCCTCTTAGCAGTGTAATCCTATGCAGTTACTCCAGTCTAAGCCCACTGAAGTCAGTGGGCTTAGACTGGAGTAACTCTGCATAAAATTGTACTGCTAGGCAATGTTAAATGTTAGGCAATGTTACAATGTTAAATGTTATGATCCTTTGCGGAGGGCACTGAAAAGCTCTTACCTGTGTTGGTGCTCCATTGCAAAGGTGCAACATTTCAAAAGCTCTTACTTTGTGCACTGGCCTACATACAAGTAAGCGTCTGGATGCTAGGGTCATAAGTCCCTGCTGGAGTCAGTTGTGCTAATGAAACAGAACTCTCATGGCACCTTAAAGATGAACCTCTATTCCAGCATGAGCTTTCATGAGCTCACTTCTTCAGATGCAAATTAGAGGGAAATAATTTTGCACACATTTATAAGGAAAATTAGAGGGGAAATGAGTTGAGGCAGAGAGAGGATTGGTGTGGAACCTGTCAGAAATTTTTCAGCTCTGTGTAAGGTACTCAAACAGATTAGGTTGTTACATGTAACGGATGATGAAAGAGGTCAGCCTCTTATGGAAAGCAGACAAACAAATGGGTAGTAGGTTAAAAGTTGGCCTTTTAAGGTGTCACCAGACTTCTGTTCTATTTTACTACAATAAATACAGCTACCTCTCTGGAATTCTGCTAATATGCAGACATCTGGGGAAACCCTTTTTCATATTATTGCCATTGTGGAATTTGGACAGCCTCCATGTATGCTGCTCTGAGTTCCTTGGAACAAGAGTGAGAGAAAAATGTTTTAGATAGCCCCCACACAGAGGTCATAATGTTTAAATAGGTCTCCAGCTTCCCAGCCACTTTATGACCTGACAGAAGCTAAGTCACTGATAGCTATAACTCATCTGCTATGATCTCTTACTTACCTAAAAAAATGAGATATTTGAGCATCACCACTAACTAGGCATTACACCTGCTTTCTTATTCCCACTGCATCAAACATTCAGATGTATAGCCTACCTTCTAAAATGGGATTGGCCTCTAGAATCTGCTGCTCAATCCAAGAATGTTGACCACTGACAGAAGCTAAGAACTGCAATATCAGCTTTGTGCTTTCAGTCTTCCCAGCTCCAGATTCTCCACTGCAATAAAATAAAAAATCTGAAAAAAACAGCAGTTGGCTCCCCTGATCAACCAGAATAAGAAATGAAATCTGTTTTCCTTGTGCTTGAATGATTTTGGTTAAATGTTTGAGGAAGTGAATTTTACTTTCTATGACCACACTTCCTATGATTGCCCAGTAACAGAAACAGATAAGGCAAGGCTTAAATAATTTAACAGGTAGTTTCGGTAAATGACAGCTAGGCAATTAAGAGTTGTATTCATATGGGTGATGGTGAGGTTAATGCCCTGGGCAAAGAACACACAACACACAGCATGACTGGATGAAATGGGCCACAACTGTATTGATTACAGCCATTACAGCATTGGCAAAGCATAGGGCAACAGATCCGCTGCACTGAACGGCCCCCTGTGGTTCAATGGTTGCTTCCCCAGCATAACTGCTGGGCACTGTGGGATGGTAGGTGATGTACTACGGTTGCAGCATTGCCAGACGGCCCCTGCCAACCAGGGCAAAGTCTGCAACAGCCCCACCCAAGCACATACCCTTTGGCTTCACCCCAGATCCCTTATGGGGACCTTGAGATTTGGGGTGAGCTGCACAAGTCAATCCAGTGGATCCAGCCCAATTCCTGGTCATCTCCTCCGCTGCCACCCCAAGAATGGCAGCAACCACACAGGCTACAGGAGAGGAACCCCGTCCTGCCTGAACTCCTCACTCTGCACCCCTTGTCACGCCTCATTGAGTGGAACTACAAGTGACAAAAGGCACAGGTTGGACACTTGTCAGCTTACCTCAAGTTTTGATGGGAAATGTAGGCAGCTTGGTGGAATGTTGGACAAGTGACAGTTGAAAAGTCCATTGGACAGCAGTCGGAGAGCCAAGCTGCAAGACTAGGATGCCTACATTTCCCATCAAAACTTGAGGGAAGCTGACAAGTGTCCAACCTGTGCCTTTTGTCACTTGTAGTTCCGCTCATTGTCTCCACCTGGCCTTGCTCCATGGCTGCAACCTTGCCTGCTGGTGAATCAGTAAGCTTCCTTTAAATTCACCTCCCTCCCGCCAAACTTTAATTACCACTACTAGTCAGTTACATAAGGGCACATACTCTGAGGTGAGGATTATTTGGGAAGGGGGGTGAAGCCTTCTCAGTCTTACATGTAGCTGGTAACAGTATACATAAGTTTTCAAAGGGTAAGAGGTGGCTCCTAAGAGCCAGTTTAGATTATGTACCCCAGATTCTCATCCATGGCTGCACATCAAGGTAATTTATACTATCTTAAAATTACAAACATTAATGAACTAATTAATCCCCATTATTTCTATGTATTTAAAACATATTATAAATTCACCAGTGTATACCTGTACTTTTATACCTCTACCCAGGGGTCATTTCGTAGAACTCATTAGTATAACTCATTACTCTTTCTTTGTCTGTTCTTGTCCAATGGAGCAAGGATTTGTTTTTATTTTAAGTCAATCTACTGCATGTCTAATACTTTATACACAAACAACTTTTTAGATACAGTTCATCTGAGAAGGGGAATGGTTTTTGAAGATGTCATAAGATACATATCTCATTATTTTCAGGGTTTTTTAAAGTCTGGTAGTCTCTCCAAAGCTATTCAAAATATTTTCTCTTCAGCAGAGCATCAAACTTCCTCTGCCACTCCTTGCCCATTACCTGATGACACAGCACTGGTCTCTCTTATTTCTCTTCATGTTGAAATAACAGTTGTCTGCGATGGCGAAGACATGAGGTGGCAATTCCCCAATCCTTTTGTTACAGTAGAGTCTGATTTGTTCCATAGTATATAGCGGCAACTCTTGGTACGGATTCACTGCTACTAAGATAGAGCCTGTATAGGTCTAAAATGTGAAGATGCTTATGGCACTAATTATAACAAATAGGACATTAAACCCTTAATCACCGCATGTTCTGCTCTTGTCAAATAGCAACATTGCAAGGAAAAACAAACAGTTGAAAATGGCCCCCACCTTATGGAATGGCCTGCCTGATGAGGTCAGAACAGCCCCCACTCTCCTGGCTTTCCACAAACTGTTCAAAAATGCATTATTCAGGAGGGCTTTTTTACATAGGTAAGAGGGCTGTGCTGTGCAAAAATGGTTCAGAGAAATGCTTTGGTAAAGGGATAGAGACTGTAAACTATACTACTGTGCACTGTCTGTTGCTGCAAGTATGCTCCTACTATGTAACTTCTGCATTGTTTAATGTGTCATGTTTAAATATGCTTATGCTTGGTTTTTAGCTCTGTTTTCAGATGTCTCCGTGTTTTCAGACTTCTGATATCCAAACTTTATTACACTATTCACTGGATTGATCATATTTGTCTTACACTGTATAATCTATCTTGTGTCTCAGTGAGAAAGGCAGACTAATAATAATAATAGCAGCAACTGAATATGAAACTCTGCTTTGAGAACCAGTAACGAATGGACAGGAGTCAACACTAAACATATCATTTATATGAAGTACAATGCTGTTCACTTAATAACTCTTACTTAGCCGATAAGGACACCAGGGCCACATTTAATTAAAGAATTATTATCATCTCCAGATTGAAGGTAAAGTGTATGAGGTGCAGTCCATTGAAGATTACTACAAAAATCCCATTGCATGTAATGGATCAGAGTTGTATACTGAAACCTTTGAGTAAATATGAAAAGAGGAAAACTTTTTTGACATATGCCGTGTTTTGAAAATGTATTCAAATAACTTGTACATATACAGTATACAGACTTGGCCAATACTAAGTTCTTCAATAATATATAGATCTCTTCAATAAGTTAAAATACAGAAATGCAGGACAAAGTAATTATGGTTCATAGACTGAAAATAAAAGGAAGTATAATACTGTAAATTGATGAACTGGTCATAATTTTAAATTATCCCACTGAAAATAAGGTGTCCATTTTGATAAATTATTGTACTATTTTGACATAAAATATTAGAGTCACATGAAGAATTGGGATGGAATATAATATTTTATATAATATCGAGTATTTCATACTAATGAAAAAAAATATTTTACTTTTTTATAAAAGGAATAAATGTACGTTCTTGTAGTTCCCTGAGAAAAACTTCTAGGGGCTCAAAGTATGTTGAACATTTTAAGAGAAATTATATTAAAGATATTTACAAGAACATTTGAGACATACCATGTTCCCTCTTGTTTGCTTTGTGGTTGGGCTGCAATGCAGCACTTTACTGGTTCGAAGCTCACTACTTCCATGAACTCAACAGGTAGCTTTCGGTAAGCCCTATTTCCCCACCTTCTCTTAGCCCTACTTCCCCACGTCCATTGTGGGGATAACAACACTGATTTTGTTCACCACTCTTGGTGGACACTAATCTGTCCAGAAGAGCAGCATACAAATAAACTGTTACTATTATGTTGCTGATATTTATCAGTGCAACAAAAAGGAAAGCAAAACTACAATATTTTCCATCATAAATTCGAGAAGGATTAAGGATCTCTGAATCCAAAAGAACTTGAGATCATACACATAGAAGCTTTGGTGTATAAGAGAGACCATCCTGGTGGACATTATTACCACTTTCCAGAAATTTTCAAATGTTATTTTTTTTTAACAGTGAAATGTAACCTCCTTACTCACATAGATTTTGTGCTCCTTATAGCGAAAAAGGAGGTTGCGCACCATGCCAGCTTCGTTAAGGTCTCCGAGGCATATCATATCTTCTACTCCTTGGACAGATGTGGGATGCATTGGTCTCACAGTATTGATGTTCCGAGTCAAGATCCAATGTTCCTTAAACAGAACTGCTTTTAACTAATCACCTTGGATTTTACATACTATTTCAGATCATTCAACAGGAAAATACATCTTAAGCAACATTAGATGTGTGGTTGTAGGTTAAAATGTTTTCAGATGTGCATATGAACGCTACTACAATTATTGGGCATTCAGATAATGGAATTTTGAGTGATTGCACAATACATATCTAGTTCAGAGTTAAACTAGCTCCAGAGCTCAGGTATCAGGAAACATCTGTAGTAGTATATAACACGCTTGAATCTATTGAATAAAATACTGCATAGCCTACCTTGCCTTCATCATCCTCTAGTAACAATCGCCCTGATTCAGAAATCTTCACAACTGCCCCAATAGGCACATTGTGCTCACTGCCTGAAGGGGGTTCCATCCATATGTGATCACCCTGAAGAGAGCAAAGGGTAACTATCAAGTATAACCTTCACAGCCCAAGACCCACATATCTAAAGGATCCTCTCCTCTCATATATCCCCAAGTGACAGCTATGGAGCTCAGGTTGCCACCTGCTGGCGGTTCCCCTACTTAAGACAGCCCACCTCCATCGCAGCTTCCGCTTTGTAGAACTGGCTCTCTGAGGAGATGAGCAGGACCTATTTTTAGAATCTTTCAGGAAGCATTTGCAAGGTCATTGTATTTGCCAGGCTATTTAATGGGTTTTTTTAAGTTGACTGCAGGCATCTTATAAAGGGATGGGAATTATTTCAGGCAAGTTATTTTATATGTTTTAAACTGTGATGGTTTTCATTGTGATTTGTAAGCTACTTTGAGCCACAAAGAAAGGCAGGGTATAAAAATAATTTCTTTATATGTATACTCCATTTCTTTTATAGTTACTAGGTGGGCTGGCTTCATCTTGCGATGTATGTAGCTAGAATGAGAGGAGAACAGTTGTTGGATTTGACCAAGAAAGTCATAGCAGATGACTTTGCACACAAAAACAGGGCTAGTCTGGCCCCATAGCTAGACATGCCACAAAGGAAGTGTAAAGGTCTAGAACAGAACAACTTTGGAGAGCAGCACAAAACAAAGGAGTAGCATGGCCTTGTGTAGATTAGAACTATCTAACCCATATCAATATATACAATAAGTTGAAGCCCAGGTGCAATGTGTGTCTAAGAATGACAAGAATGTCTAACTTCACAGATGTTGGAGGTACAATTCACAGAATCATAGAGTTGGAAGGGGCCTTACAGCCCTTCTAATTCAACCCCTGCCCAGAGCAGGAACAACCAAAAGCATCCCCAACAAGTATTTGTCTAGCAGCTCCTTGAAAACTGCCAGTGAGGGGGAACCCAGCACATCCCTAGGCAGCCAACTCCACCACTGGGTTACTCTTAACATGAAATTTTTCCTAAAGTCCTGCTGATACTTTCTCTCCTGTAGTTTAAACCCATTCCTCACTCCTCTGCTTGAAGCCAGCTGGGTGATCTTGGGTCAGTCACACCTCTTCCAGAGCTCTCTCAGCCCCACCCACCTCCTCAGAGTGATTGTTGTGGGGATAATAATGACATACTTTGTAAACTGCTTTGAGTGGGTGTTAAGTTGTTCTGAAGGGCGGTATATAAATTGAATGTTGTTGTTGTATTGTTTCTATTGCCAATAGGAACAGCTCCCTTCTCTCCCCTAAGTGATAGCTGTTTAAATACTTAAATGTAGCAACTGTGTCTCCCCTCAACCTCCTCTTCTCCAAACTGAACATTCCCAGGTCCCTGTGTCTTTCCCCATAGGGCTTGGTCTCTAGCCCCTGATCATCCTGGTTGCTCTCCTCTGCACTTGTTCCAATCTGTCCATATCGTTTTTAAAGTGAGGCCTCCAGTACTATTCAAGGATGCAAGTATTAGTGGAGGGCCAAGAGATATTTATATGTATGCAAAACGGTATATGCTGCTGTGGCGGCAGCACCTTCTGTTCGCCCCTCTGCTGTCCTGCCAGGTGCACAGGGAAAGCATCACAATGATAGAGGGAGACAGTTGCTCCACCTGGATCCTCCTCTTGTTCCCAGGTTGTGGCTGTCAGCTCTCACTCTAGCCATGCTCTCTTCCTCCCCGGCCTGTGGGAGAAACTTCCTTTTTATAGCACCATCCTCCTCCCCTCCTTTGCAAGTCAACCCCACCCCCTTGCTTGCCCCTCTTCCCCTGGACTGGGTGGCTAGGTTCAGCCAATTGGCTAGGAGCCTGTCCCTCCAGCTTGCTCCTGTGCTCCTCTTGCCTGCCCCACCTGCTGGCCTTTGGGCTCGGCATGGCTCATTGCTGCCCCAGGGCCTCCCAGCCAGACTCTGACTGGAGCATGCTTAGCCTGATAGAGGAAGTTGGGGTTCCTTGTCTGTGACCTGTATATCTTTGAGTAAGATACTTTTTTGGACTTATCTAATTGGTCTCCTTTAATAATCTATGTAGTTGTTATAATGGATAGTATGATTTTCTGTTGCTCAAGCCAATATTAAGGATCAATCAATTTGCAATCAATCAGTTCACAACTTTCTCGATCCCTCTTTCATGTGCTGCATTCAGACACCACAAACCTCTGTTTATGAGAATAAACTCATATACTACTTCCCTAGTTCTTCTTTCCTCAAGCACAGTGCCAAAACTGCAGGAACACTGGACTATAAGCAAGAAATAAACCACAGTTTGTTAATTCATGTGATTTGGATGTCACAACACATTTTGTTTTAATTGAGATTTCCTGGTTTGCAATTTTGGTGCTGCATGCATGGTTAGGAGGGAGCCAGCATGCAAATCTGAGGGCTCTGAATCTTTCTCATCATAAAATACGTCAGGAAACTACAACTCTCACGCCTCAAAAATTACCTGACTATTCTGGCGACTATAACTGACTGACTGACTATTCTGGAATAGTAAGCCAGAAGCCTTAACAATACTCAATACTTCTCCCTTTAGTCCCATTAAGTCTCTATGGAATCTAAAGGCAAAGCCATAAACACTCAGGCGTGGCCCATCGCTCCACAGTCTTGGTTTCTCTACATGTGATGGGCAGTGATATGCAAGATTTATCAGATCCCATGGTACTCTCATACACTATTCTTGTAAAACCTTCCTGATCTGAAACCTAAACCCCCCACTGGAGGCCTGGCCAGTTTCATTACTAGAGAGTTATTTCTATTAAGTATCTGTTAATTTTTTTGCATATAATAAAATTATTATTATATGACAGTTTACTAGCTGTCACTGTTATTTCTATGCCTTCTTTATTAGTTTACTGTCAAAGAAAAAGGGGAAAATACAGCAGCCACAATAGTCACAGGAGTTCAATAAATAAACAACAGCAACTTGCCAGAATTGATTTGGACATAACTCTCACTGTTTTAATAAAGCATATAACCACTGATTAGGGATTGTTTAGGCACTGCCTTTGTAAACAGGGAAAGGTATTAAATAATGAAATGATTATGGACCACAAGAGAAATTTGATGCTGCTGACCAGATAAACTAAGTAAAAGTAAAAAAGTATTTGCAGCATGATGGCTACCCATCAGTTACCAATTCAAGGTTTTGGCTGTCACATACAAAGCTCTTCACAGCCTCGGTCCCTCCTCTCTGTGGGAGCATTTCTCTTCCTGTGCTCAGCCACAGCAGCTTCACCCATGTGAACATGGTCTTCTGCAGGTGTCACCATGCAAATTAGCAAAATCTACAACTACCCATACACGTGCATTCTCTGTCATGTATCTCCATTTTATGAAATGTTCTGCCTGATGAAGTTAGGAGGGCTCCCACTCTCCTGGCTTTCCACAAGCTATGCAAAACAGAATTATTCAGGAGAGCTTTTTTACATTGGTAGGAGGGCTGCACTATAAGAAAATGGCTTAGAGAGATACATTTGGTAAAGACAGGGATTGTATACTATACAACTGTGTACTGTCAGTTGTAATACGTTCCTACTGGGTAGTTTCTGTGTTGTTCAATATGTCATGTTTACTTTCTTATGCTTCTTGCAGCATTGTTTTCAGCTCGGTATTAGATGTCTGCTAGTTTCCAATTCTGTAAATTTGTATTTGCATACCCTAGTACATTGTTTATTGAATGTTCCAACTGTTGATCATATTGACTTACACTGCGTGATCTGCCTTGAGTCCCAGTGAGAAAGGCAGACCATAAATAACATAAA
Organism: Eublepharis macularius; assembly: GCF_028583425.1. NCBI lineage: Eukaryota > Metazoa > Chordata > Lepidosauria > Squamata > Eublepharidae > Eublepharis > Eublepharis macularius. The sequence continues at coordinate 61,128,645 of NC_072795.1, read as the reverse complement.
TAAATAAACGTTCACTACATGGCCTTATGATTAATACTGTAATACTGGAAAGGAAGATGCATGAACGCAGAGCTTAGAAAATATATGCACTTGGAAGTGGTGACCAACTACAACATTCCTCATTGCAAGTCCTTTTCATAATGCATGAAATGATCCTTATGTGAATTGTGCTTAGCCTCTGTTAAGGACAGCCTCAAGCATTTCGGACATGTAAGCAAAGCATTCACATGCTTCATGATCTTAAGATCTAGTAACTCAGTTCCATCTGTACCAACTAATCATCCTTCTTGATACTCCCTGGGACCTGTCAGACTGCCGCTACTCATCATCCATTGCTCAGTTTCATTCGGCTTTGGACCCTTGTCCTCCCCTCCCCGGAAGACAAATATTTAGTTTTCTCCTTGCCTTTTCACTCTGCGTTTGCCCCATTCTTTCCTAAAGCAGAAGTACATACACTAAAGAAGCATCTGGAAGATGCTTCCAATCAGCAGATGCTCTGCCCTCAACCTAATGCTGCCAGAGCCTTCTCCTCTCTGCATATGAATTCAACATTAGGTGGGGCAAGGGAAGGCAGGGCAACATGCCAAGAGAGGAAGCCTAGGACTTCCCCTCAGTGGGGCAACCCTAGTCTTGCGGGCTTGCTTTCCTCCTGCTCTCTCCTCTCACAGGAGGAAGATGGGCAACCTGGTTGGTGAGCCTTGCCGCTATCTCCCTGCTGTTAATTGCACCACCGAATGTGTTCAAGGGGTATCACTTGGCAATCCTTACTGTGTACAGAAATTATAGATTTTGTAGTGTGAGCTGCCTTGTATTTCCTTCTTTTGAAAAGCAGGATCGAAGTGTTCTTCAGAAGTACAGAGTGATTCATACGCACATTACTACCCTGGAAGGGGCGGGGTGTTGCATTGTGAAAGCTCCCGAATGAAAGCACTGATTCTGCCCACCTTATAGATACTGCACAGGGTCCTGTAAATGCTGACAGTGATGGATTCAGGGAGCTTTCCAAACTAGAAGGAGCCAGGATGGGGGGGGGGGGCTATAGACACCCACAGAAACTCAGCATGCCTGACTTGCTCTCCCTCTTCCTAACCTCTTTGCAAAGAAGCGCCACTGAACCTGAGTCCAAGCCTTTCCCTCTCTGCATGTGGATTCAACACTAGGCTTGGCAAGGGGAGGCAGGCAGGCAGTGCTTGTCTGCCTTATGATCAGAGCAGCGTGGAGAGGGCAGCCAAGCCAGGTTGATGTCTTCCTCTTGCATCTTCCTTGGACAAGCTGGCTGGTACACAAGTGCACTCATCTAGGGCTGCCCTGCTGTGCACCTGTTCTGGGTTAGGGGCTCACAGCTCTGTTAAAAAACTACAGATCAATTAAAAATGGAGTCAGCAGACATGGGCTAAACTCCAGAGACTTCATCACTTGTAGCTTGGTTCCATTCGGGCCTATAAATACAAAAGCTTTGGGCAGACTAGAAAAGTTCAGCGAATTAGTGATCAGTTCTATCGCTGATATACTAGGTTCCGTGTAGACATGGTATACAATTGTGTGTTATCTTTCCCTCAAAGTTTTTTTTTTAAAGTGTAACAGTGTCGGAAGACTGGAAGTTTAGGCAGAGGAACAATGGGAGTGTATACGTGTGAGGGGTTTACTTAATCTTTCCATTCAATCTTTTCTACCTATATCTTTTCTCTGCAGGAAAAATCTGGAAGGGAAAGGGTAAATTGACCTGCCAGTTCCCTACATAAACTCATAAACTCTCAAGGTTGCTATTGTATTTTTTTTTTAAAAAAATCAGAAAAAAGACACAGGAGACAGCCTATCTAGATTAGGTCTTACTGTACCACCACCTTAATGCATTTCATATCAAGGCCAACTATCAGACTCACTTTTCTGAGAATCACCATCCTGCTTCAAGGTGACACACAAATCTGTGTTCTGAAAGAAACAAACACAATCAGAGCAAAAAAAGGGGGGGAGGGGGGAATCCAATACGGAACTAATAGATTATCCATTTAAGAGAGAGGACGGAGACAGAAGCTGTGATGTGCTGTGGGTAGGACCGAAGCAGCTCTGAATATATTAGGTTTAGAGAGAGAGAGAGAGAGAGAGAGAGAATGTGTGTGTGTGTGTGTGTGTGTGTGTGTGTGTGTGTGTGTGTGTGTGTGTGTGTGTGTGTGTGTGTGTGTGTGTGTGTGTGTGTGTGTGTGTGTGTGTGTGTGTGTGTGTTTTACCCTCAAGTCATAGCTGACTTATGGCAACTCCTGCTCGGGTTTTCATGGCAAGAAACTATCAGAGATGGTTTGCAATTGCCTGCCTTTGCAACCCTGGTCTTCCTTGGAGACCTCCCATCCAATTACTAAGTAAGGCTAACTCTGCTTAGCTTCTGATGAGATCAGGCTCACCTGGGCTATCCAGGTAAGCGCTATGTTTTGAATAGATTGTCCGAAATAACGTTTTATATACACATCCATGTTAAGTTAAAAGGTCTAAGAAAGTTGATTCATCAGAAGTTTTCAAACTAATTTGTAATCCAGAACCTGAAATAGGGTCTTCAGGTGCTTGTACCTTCTCCTGTATTAACTAGGAGAGAAACAGAACAGACAATTCATTGACACAGAGCCATTGATATTTATTGGATATAGAAAGTTGGAACTGGAAGATAATATTTTACAACTTTGATAAGCTATAAAACCATGAAGGGAACTGAAATCCAGACATGTGCCATCAATCCTCCAATGCTTAATAAAGCAGAGTATTCTTTTCAAATGATTAAATACTATGCCACTGTAGCAATTTTGTAATTTTATTTGAATTGGCTTGTTCTTCACTGGCTGGTTGCAGCTATAGTTGCCTTATACTTTACATTCTTATTGCTTATTTCTTCCATGACCAAGACCAACATGAACAACCACATTTTGATTACTATGCTCATATGCAGCCACATTCAAGATTAGAGAGATCATGCGTCCTTCAACCACTTCAGATGACAGAAGGGTTAGGATTCAGCTCTCTGGCACTGCTACACCAATGAGAATTTCTCAATTAATGAAAAAATGTCTATAAAATCAAGTTTTTTGCTTGCTGCTCTCCTGTTTTAATTCTCGTTTATTCTGATATAGGAGGCTTCCTCATCCTATCCATGTTTACTTATAAATTATTCCCACTGTGTTCAGTATGGCTGTTTCAAACAAATGTTATTGACTAATATGTTAGCATTAGCATTAATACAATATAAAGTAAGAGAAATACAGCCCAAACTTCACAAGGAATAACCTGCCAACTGTTTGGATGGCTTTGTCAAAACAGCTGCATTTGTCTTCATTCCAAATGAACATTTCTATAATAAATTATTGTATTCACCATATTAAAGACGAACAGAGAAAACATATTACCTGTTCAGAAGAAATCTGAAACGTGGCTTTTGCTTTCCTCTTTCACAGAAACAGCTTAAGAAGAAAGGAGTAAGAAGTGCAGAAAGCTGGTGCTGAAACCGGTGGAGAACTCTGTCCCCTGTTCCAGGAGGAAGGAGGAAATGACTGAAGCTCCTTTCACAGTAATTTATTATAGGACTTTGGCCCCAGTTCAGAATACACTCCATTTCTGCAGTTGACATATTAGGTGAGGTCAATTACTGGCTTCATGGTGCTGGATGAATGTTCCTTAAATGGTAAAACAGAGAGTCCTGTGGCACTTGTCAAATCGATTGTGACAAAAGTTTTCAGGGCAGGTAAATAAAGAGCTAGGCTCAGCTGGAAGATACAGATGAGGATAAAAACAATGGATCCAAAGGACAGCACCAACTGTGGTTTCTAGTACGGCCGGATGGATGGTGAAATAACCATTGAGACAGACTTATTCTGGGGACTTCCAATAAATGTAAAGCCAAGGATTAGATCTGACGATCCATTAGCGGAAAGTACTGATGAACATCAATCTTTCCCATGTTCTCCTTCCTTCAGCAGTCCCATTCAACACCAGGAAAGTTGATTCCTGGAGTTGCAGATCTAATGGCCACATAGATAGGGGGAGCTGCAATGTGGAGATTGCCTTTCCTGTCTCTTCCATCAGCAGAGCTGTGCTGACAGAAGAGGAAGGAGAGGGAGATTTTGGCTGATTTGCCCTCTGCAGCACAGCTCTCACAACACACCTGGCAGTCCACATGAATCCTGCAACCCCAGGAATCAACATTCCTAGGCTCAGAAAGGGGTGCTGGGGGAAGGGAAATGTGGGACTGATCTGCAATCTTTGCACTCACATATTACGAGATCGAATCCCTTGTATTTATTTAGTGAAATTTTAATATCCTGCCTTTCCTTTCTATACAATGAAGCTCAAAGCAGTTTACAATCAACATGAACATAAGACAGAGTACAAAATCAATAAAAACAGACAATAGAACAACCATTTGAATTCTGTATAGCAGAAATATGAGTTTCTTTCAAAGGTCTTCCTGAACAATATTGTTTTACAGAGTTTCTTAAAATTTCCTTGATAATGGAGTAAAATAACTGATCAGATAACATCTATGAATAATCCCAATTATCAATCTTCATATATAGAAAAATGGTCCCCTTTTTGAATTTGTAACCAATTATGCTACAACTGACAACTCTGTACCAGAAAATATAAGAATTTTCTTTTATATCTTTTATATTAATTGTATATGGTATAAAAATCTGTATATCAGGTTTAGCTCAATATCTTAAATGTTGTTAAATAAATCACTTGTTTGGTGTTAAAAGTTTCCATTTTGTTAATGTTGGGAAAAATTATAAAATAAAAATAAAGAGTTATTTAAAAATTTCTAAAGTAGATACTTCCGGACCTCCTCCTTAAAGAGGCTATTGGATTGGATAAGGATGGCACCAACACTGAAAAACGAACCAAATCTAAATATGAAGGAAGCGCTAGATGGCATTTCACACACACCCAGCACCATCAATGCACACATGACTCTAACCTTATGCAGAAATATTGGAATAACAGCACCACGACCATCTACACACAGACAGGGGGAAATCTGGCTTGGTGAGTAGTTATGTAAATTAGATTCTCATCAGATAGGCAACTCTTTAGTACGCAGATATACTGGGAGGTGAAAGAGAGCCAGTGTATATTATGGGCCATCTACAGTGATGAACAAATGAATAATGTGACCCTGAACTGTGTAATGTTAGCTGACATTATAATCCTGCTATTCTGTAGAACTGAAACCCATCTATATGAGCATATACTGAAAGATTTCCTCAGCAGCTTCTTAAGTCACAGTCTGCCACCCAGATCAAAGGATATAAATAGAACTTGGCTTTTGCACTGGTCTATTTTAAGAAAATTCACAATAGTATTGTAACTCATATGCTGCACACGTTGAATAAATTCACATTAATCTAACTAATTAGATATTAGTCTATGAGTTCTGTACTTGTAAATATATCTCATAGCTAAATATTAGCTTCATGTTATGTATTTTTTGCCTTCTGCAACTTCCCGTTAACCACCCTAAGCAGATCTGTACCGAGATAAGTAACAGAAAGCTACAGTTAAATTTAAAATGCACAAAGCATAGAAAAATGCCAAAAGGAAAAAGTGAAATAACATACCAGCAAAAGATCATACGTATTTCTCCATTTTTCTTCAGCATATTAATTTTAGCTAGCTTTAGTTCCTTCCAGTTTATTCATGGTGTAGTGAAAATAACAAAATACTAGGGAACATTGTATTTCACCTATACATAGAGACATCAATAAAGTGGAGCTTCTTGCTCTGGTTGTTACCAGGTAGGTCATTCGTCCTTGCTGAGCAATCTGATTAGGATCTAAGTGTCATCCATCCTTCCCTGGAATGCAGCCAACTAAGTATTAAACACTGACTACTTTGTGCAAGAGCTCATTCATCAAATACAAGTGGATGCATAAACAACAGACTCAAATGGGTGCCTACATTAAACATCCATATACTTGCTATACTGCTTTCTAGAATAAAATAATTTTAGACTGTTTATTCTAATAAATAATCAGAATGATTGCAGTACCCTGGGAAATCTTGTTGGTCTTTAAGATATATATAGACCAACAAGGCTACCCATCTGAAACTGATTAATATGACACACATAGCCTATGACTGTACAAAATGCACTAGTATGTGTGCGTCAGCCATGTCATAGATGTGCCTAATGTTCCACTCACCCTTGGACTGTAAAGAAGAATGAATATTTATGTATCTTTAGCAGTTGTGGTACTTCATCTGGCACTTGAAGGGCATATTCTAAATATGAGTTTTGAAACAGGGGATATATATTTGATCCTGCCCCCCAAATACACACACGTCTAACATTTCTCGTGCCTACTACCACGAGAAAAAAAATGTCCTGATCCTTTAATAGAAGTTTGATGGGATGTTTTTCTCCTCTTTGACATTCAGCTGTCCAATCCCATGTATTAAGTCTCTATTAAAGGGGCAGAGGGGTAAAGTGTAGATGACTGGGAAAGGCAATGGCAAACCACCCTGTAAAAGTCTGCCAAGAAAACGTCGTGATGGGACATCCCCCCCATGGGTCAGTAATGACTCGGTGCTTGCACCCAAAAGGGCAGAATATCTTTCTCCAGTAACCCTGGAGGAACCCTACTAGGTAACTCTACCAGGGAGAAAATTTCTAAAAGCTTTTTAATTCCTCTAAATACACACTGTTTTAAAATTGTAAGCCAAGTTTTGATGAATCTGAGAATTAACTAACTTTTCTATCATTTTGTTTTAAGGTCTACAGTTAACTGGAGCTAATTATTTTTATTAGGAAGTGTTTCCCTAGATGCCTAAATGGTTTGCATTGTGCCCTTATTGCCCTTTGCATATAATGTGACCTTTTACTGATAACTAAAAACTCAGAATCAGGGAGATGCCAATTGCATTTACTGTATAGCAGGGCTTTTTTTCAGCTGGAATGCCATGGAATGATGTTCCAGCAACTCTTAAAGAAATCCAAGTGACTGGGTATTTTAAAGAATTTTTAAAATGGTCATTTTGACTACTTTGGGCCCGAAGTGGCCAGGATTGGGATTCTGCCAGGCGGGGAAAGGTTCCTCTGTGCAGCAGGGGCCGATCCTGGCCTGTTTCAGCCATTTTGGGCCTGTTTCGGCCCAGTTCAGGCCCAAAATAGCAGGGATTGGGCTGTTGCTCCCCCTCCTGGCAGCGGCCTGTTCCAGGTTAATTCGGGCCTGCTCTGGGCTGTTTCAGGTCTGTTATGGCCTTCTTGGGCCTGTTTTGGCCCAATTTAGGTCAAAAACAGCCAGGATCAGGGCGCTGCCAAGCGGGGAGAGTTCCCTCACACGGCAGTGGCCCATTCCAGGCTGATTTGGGCCCAATCTGGGCCATTTTGGGTCCATTTTGGCCTTTTGGGGCCTGTTTTGGCCCAATTCTTGCCTGAAACAGCCAGGAACGGGCTGCTGCCAGGCAGGGGAGCGCTCTCCCATGTGGCAGCAGTGAATTCCAGGCCGATTTGGGCCTGATTCAGGCCCCCTGTGGAGTGTGGAAGTGCTTCCGGGGCGGCCACAGCCTGCGTGATGACATCACTTCCCAGTACCCAGTGAGTTCCACCACCTTTTTCCCCCAGAAAAAAAGCCCTTCTGTATAGTAATGCTCAATAAGATCTGGCTGCATATTCTAAAAATGCTTTAAACAAGGATGCTAATCTATGACAGAGATCAGGAGTGGTGGTGTGTTTGGTATATCCCCACCTTCTGAATACAGAAGCAGGGCTTTCTCTGGGAGCATCTTGTCTTGGCACACCATCCCACAGAAGTTCACGAGATAGTTAGACTGCTTTCTTTTAGCTGCCAGGGGAAAGCATTTTAATTTCCCTAAGCTCCTCGATTCTCCACTTACTCTTAGCTGTGTACTACGCTTTTTCTATGCTGGTTTAAATTATTTTTTGGATTGGTATTGCTGTTTCAAACTACTAGTTTCATTTTGATTGTTACGGTTTTACTATACTGGATATTGTTTTTGCATACTATACAAACTGCCTCAGGAAGCTTGGTACAACAAAGCTGACAGTAGCTGGAGATAAATTGTTTAAAGCTGTGATACAGCACTTTGTAGATAAAAATCATTGACTTAGATTCCACAGTTGGTGCAGTTCTGTATCAGGATGCCATTAGACTGCAGGCTGGTTCTAGTTATATGGATGACTTAGTTGGCAAGACATGATGAAGTGGACAAGCTGTTCAGAAGTGTGCAGCCAGGGGGCGTGGCACCAGCTTCGGAGAATACGGACGCCTGAGAGCTGAGTTCCGTCCCACTCTGCTCCAAAATCCTCAAACCCCCCATCTCATTAAACTAAAAATTGCACCCAGACATGGGGAAACACAGCGCAAATATCAAGAAGCAAAACGGCACAGTTGCAAAATGTCTGCAAGACTTCTTTCCTGCAACTCAAGCCTCAATGCCAGAGCCAGCAATTGCAAGTGACGCAAGTACAATGGCGCCAATGAGAAACGCAGCAAGAACTTTACTGAATGTCCCTCCTGACTCAGAACTTGCTGCCCTGTTTGCTAACATGGAACTTAGTTTCTTAAACAAAATGGCAAATCTTATAAAGCCACTTTTTGACCAGATTGCAGATCTCCAAACTAAAATAAACAATGTTATTCAAAAAACTGACTGAGCGTTAGATATCTCTAGCTCTTTACAAAACAAAATTCGCACTCTGCAAAAGGAAAAAGAGGAGATACATGAAAGAGTTCTAAACCTGGAAATAATAACACGCCAACAGAATCTTAAATTTAGGGGGGTTAATGAGGAATTAAAAGCAAAACAAGATTTATCCCTATTCCTAGCCAACTGGCTTACTAGCTTTTTGCATCCAGGTAAAAACATCACTCCAGCAATTTCCAAAGTTTACCAGGTCGGTCCTCTAAAAACAAACAGGAAATCTCCAAGGGACATCATTGCTACCATCCCAGATTGGGAAACAAGAAAAAGAATTCTGGAAATTGCTAGGAAACAAAAAACGTTCCAATATAATGGATCCCAGATTCAAATCTTTACAGATCTACCAAAGGAAATACTAAATAGGAGAAGCGTTCTCAAACCGATTACTGAGGTACTATGTGATGGAAAAATTGAATATAAATGGATCAACTACTCCAAACTTTACGTCCAGCTTAAGGACAAACATCTTTATGCAACTGATCAAGAATCAGGACAAGCCTTACTGCAGAATCTGGACATTTCGCCTACAGATCCATCGAAGTCTACACAAAAGAGAAAATTCCTTCAACCACCCACTCCTCACAAAGGAAGCAAAATCCCAGTTAGAACCAACTGAATAACAATAATGGAAAACATTCCAGAAGTCAAGAAATTCTGGGGGTTTTTCCTGTCTTTACTTAAAAGTTGAAAAAAGAGGGAGGGGGGATGGATCAGAATTCAGAGATCATAAACTAAAACAAAGCTAATAATTTGTGTTCCTTTGCTGTACTGAGGTTTTTGGGGGGTAGGGGGAGCCAGTTTTTTCTCTTTGCTCCCACTAATGACAGCCCCTAGACTTTGTACATTTGTACAAAGACTCTCAGGAGACTACTCCATTCAGGGTCTTTCAGGGGCTGTACAACTATCATATTATTGTACCTAGTATTTTGTTTATAAATCACTTATAGCTAACATTTGAGTTTAATAGTTATTGTAAGAGGGAAAAGAGGGGAGGGGGAATACTTACAATCATATTAATGCTATATAGGTTTTCTTTGTGGGAGGGGGGTAGGGAGTTATAACTTTAACTTTTCCCCTTCCCCCCCTTTCTTAGGTTTATATATAAGTACAGATATTTGTTGCCGGTGTATCAATTTGTAAGTGATATATTGTTCAAAAGCCTTATATAATGTTGCAGAACCTTAAATTGTTTAACCTATTCTATATATTTCAGCGTTTTGTATTTATCAACTTCGGAACCAATCTATCTACCAAATATAACAGAATACTTGACTCTCACAAAAACTCATCAAAAACTCATTGTACAATAGCTAGATATCAGACTGGAATGTTAATTAATTGTTGAAATGCTAATATAACCAATCAAGCTAGTATAATAGGAATAGACACCAACAATATATGATCAATAGAACTGTAATGTTATTTTTGTTGTATTTATTGTTTTAAAATGTTATGTTTAAGAAAATAAAGGTTTTTTTAAATTTTAAAAACTTTTTAAAAACTTAAAAAAAGAAGTGTGCAGCCCACCCCATTTAGACATAACCCTTGCCCTCTGTGGCTGTTTTTGAGCTGAGCTGGGTTGGTTGAATGGGTCCACGAGTTATGATGCCTCTCTGCTCAAGGGACTCTGCAGTTCTGACCACTTTGAAAGAAGGGGGCACGCGACCCCACCTGAAAAAGGCATTCCTGGTCCCCCGGACCTGAACAACTATCACTTGGTGGCCAATGTTCCATTTTTGGACAAGGTGTTTAAGTAGGTGGTAGCCATGCAGCTAGGCCTGTTTCAATCCAGATTCAGGTCTGGGTTTTGTACAGAAACGGCCTTGGTCTTCCTGATGCATGATCTTCATCAGGAGAGTGAGAGGGGGATTACATCTCCATTTTTCTCCCGGACTTCTCTGTGGTGTTCAATACATTGATCAGATTATCCTTCTGAAGAGGCTGACTGAGTGGTGGGGGAAGGTACTGTACTTTGGTGGTTCAGTTCTTACTTAACAGGCCAGTTCCAGAAGATGGTGCTGGGGGGTTGCTGTTTAGCTCCATGACATTTGTGCTATGGGTTCTAGTAGGGATCTGTCGTTTCCTCCACGCTCTTTAACATCTACATGAAACCACTGGGAGGGATCATTAAGGGATTTGGAACAAGGTGCCCACCAATAAGAGAATGACACTCAAATCTATTTCTCCTTAACAGCTGAGTTCTTGGCAGTCCTAACAAAAGCTGGAGACAGTAATGGGACGGAAGCACAATCCACACAAGATTGAAGTGCTACTGGTCTATGACAAAGCTGCTCAATGCCTGAGGAATCAGCATGTCCTGAAGGGTTGCACTCTCCCTGAAAGGTTTATCACTTGGGGGTACTTCTGGATCCTGGCCCACAGTTGGAGGCCTAGATCCTCCCTATGGCATTTATTCCCCTTTATCAGCTGCAGCTGATACACTGGCTATGGCCATTCCTCAAAATAATATACTGGCCATGGTGATCTGTGCTCTGATTACACACAAGGAAATCATCCAGGATGGGTACAGGGATCATATCACCCCAGTGCTGAAAAATCTGCAGATGCTGCCCATTTGTTTCTAGACATAATTCAAAGGGTTGGTTCTTACCTTTAAAGCCATAAATGGCTTGGGGCGAGGGTACTTGAATAACTGCCTCTTCCCATATAGTTCAGCCCACCAGTTAAGACCTGCCTCCCCCATCTTCACAGATGATGCGAGCAATCTCACCTTTTCCAGTTGTGGCATCTCATTTATGGAATTTATTTATGTCATTTATTATAGTCTGCCTTTCTCACTGAGACTCAAGGTGGATTACGCAGTGTGAGATTAGTACAGTCAATGTCAAAAACATTTCCATAAACAATGCCATAGGCTAAATGCCCTTCTCCTTGAGGCTCACCCAGAGCCTGTCTCACTTTCTTTTTGGTATCAGGCTGAAACATATCTGTTCACACTGACTTTTAATTAAGAGGTCATTTTAATAATAATAACATCCAATTTATATACCACCCTTCAGGATGACTTAATGCTCGCTCAGAGCGGTTTACAAAGTATGTTATTCTTATCCCCATAACAGAACACCCTGTGAGGTGGGTGGGGCTGAGAAAGCTAGAAGCTGTGACTGACCCAAGGTCACCCAGCTGGCTTCAAGTGGAGGAGTGAGGAATCAAACCAGGTTCTCCAGATTAGAGTCCTGCACTCTTAACCACTACACCAAACTGGCTCTCTTTTTAAATAGTATTTTAGTCTGGAAACTGTTCTTTTAAGCTGTTGTCTTTCTGTTTTTGGTTTATGTTTTTATGCTCAGCTGGGCTTTTAATACTAGCTTTTAAATATCTCTTAATGTTTTTTTTTGTAAAATAAAGCCCAAAGAACTTTCAGCCTGACAAATCGTAGATAGCATTTTAAAATGCTACAAATTCAGTCTACATTTCAATTCCAAAAAAAGGGGACACCAAAGAGTGCAGCAACTATTGGACTATTGTGCTAATTTCCCATGCAAAGTGATACTCAAAATTCTACAGCAAAGCTTCTTACCATACATGGAACAAGAAATGCCAGGTTTTCAAGCTGGAGACAGAAAAGGAAGAAACACTAGAGAACACATTGCAAATGTGCGGTGGCTAATGGAACATACCAGGGAATTACAGGTTATGAAAAGCTATGGAAAGTGTTAAAAGAAACATGATTGTTTTGATGTGCAACCTGTACTCTGGACAAGAGGCTACTGTCAGGACAGAATATGGGGAAACAGAATGGTTTCCAATTGTCAAAGGTATCAGATAAGGCTGCATATTATCTCCTTACCTGCTCAACCTCTATGCAGAGTATATCATAAGAAAAGCTAGATTAGATCTAGAAGAAGGTGGAGTGAAAATTGGTGGAAGGAACATTAACAGCTTGAGATATGCAGATGACACCAGGATATCGGAAAAAAATAAGTGAAGACTTGAAACAACTGCTGGTAACGGTTAAAGGAGAACGTGCCAAAGCAAGACTACAGCTGAATATCAAGAAGCCAAAAGTAATGACCACTGAGGAATTACACAAAGTTGACAATGAGAAAATTGAAATTGTTTACAATTTTCTATTCCTTGGCTCAATCATCAACCAAAAGGCAGGCTGCACTAAGAAACCAGAAGAAAAACACTTAGAAGAGAAGCAGTTAAGGAACTAGAAAAGATCCTTAAAGATGTCTCTTTGGGAACCAAAAGCAAAATAATCCAAACTATGGTATTCCCTAATACTATGTATAGATGTGAAAGTTGGATGGTGAAGAAAGCTGACAGGAAGAAAATTGATTCATTTGAAATGTGGTGCTGGAGGAGTTTTGCAGATACCATGGGCAGTCAAAAATACAAATTAAGTGGGTACTAGATCAAATTAAACATGAGCTCTCCCTAGAAGCTAAAATGACAAGACTAAAGCTCTCATACTTCGGTCACATCACGAGAAGATAAGATTCTCTGGAAAATTCAAAATCAAAAAGAGTCCAGTAGCACCTTTAAGACTAACCAATTTTATTGCAGCATAAGCTTTCCAGAATCAAGTTCTCTTCGTCAGATGCATGATCCGAACTGGTCAAACACAGAAGAGGAGGGGACTTATGTCCCCTTCTTTCTCCACTCTCTCCCCTCCTCTTCTGTATTTGACCAGTTCGGATCATGCATAAAGGGACTTATGTCCCCTTCTTTCTCCCCTCTCTCCCCTCCTCTTCTGTATTTGACCAGTTCGGATCATGCATCTGACGAAGAGAACTTGATTCTCGAAAGCTTATGCTACAATAAAATTGGTTAGTCTTAAAGGTGCTACTGGACTCTTTTTGATTTTGCTACTACAGAGTAACACGGCTAACTCCTCTGGAAAATTCAACAATGCTAGGAAAAGTGGAAAGCAGCAGGAAAAGAGAAAGACCTAAAACGAGATGGCTTGACTCAATGAAAGAAGCCACATCCTCCAGTTCGCAGGATCTGAGCAAGTCTGTTAATGATAGGACGTTTTGGCGGTCTCTCAGTCATAGGATCGCCATTAAGACGGAGGCGACTTGACGGGACATGACACATACACACAGCCTGCTTGCGCCAACCACCTCCTACAGACCAGATCCTAGTGGAAGCAAATGAAAAGCCGCCCCTCCCCGAGACACGACGACTAAGACTTCAGAAAAAAGCGCCACCCATTGTTCGAATCCAGGCCACGCGCGAATGACTTTTACGCTCGCTACAAGCTTGAGACCGTGCCTTTCGTTCTCAAATCACGCGATATTTTGACGTTTGCACTGAGAACCCGTATTGGTGGGGTGGGGGGAGGCTAGAGTGGCACCGAGCTTGAAGTTCCGGTAAGAACCCGGAAGCCATGTTTCTCGGTAGGTGAAAAGTGGCGTCGATCCATTCCTTGTTAGCTCTCCGCTGAAACCCTATCCAGTACAGGAAGTGCAAATAAGAACGGTGATGACGAGTAGCTTCTCTTAATTTGCAAGGCCGCACCGGCATCGAGTTAATACCATAAAGGGGAGGAGATGGTACTGCGCATGCGCATATGTCTCAGAGTCCGCGACTGGCATTCTTTCCGAATTGCGGAAGTTCTTGAAGCGCGGGGTGGCTGGGAAAGCGGTGGGCATTGGCGCTTCCGGTTTAGAACCTGGAAGTTGATTTCGTTCCCTTCCCACCTTTTTCCTCTCCGGTGTTCGCTACGAAAATCGGAGCCCCGCCTCCTCCTCTCGGGGACCGGTAGTAGGAGGCGGGGCTATGGAGACGGAGTATTACGGCGAGGAACCATCAGGTATCGGCAGGAGCGGTTGGGTGGGAGGGCTCAGCTTTGAGGGAATGACAGGCGGAGAGCGCTCGCGGGAAAAGGGGTTACGTGCGTGAGGGTCACGGGGAGGGGCGTTTGCGTACGAAGAGGGTGGGGTCAAGTGGGCTGCTTGCCTATGAGGAGAAAGGCGCTGCTGCTTGGGTTTTGGCATCATCGGTTCATATGGTTTTAATAGCATGGGTGCGTATGGTGCAGACTTCGATCGTTTAGTTTCACGGCGAAGGGGGCGGAATCTCTGCAGTGGTTTTTATCCCGGTAGCCTTCGTATTAATGCCACATGATAAGTGCTTTGGTTGTCCACACCTAATATGTCATCAGTTACGTGTGTTTCTGATTGATTAAGTTGAGATTGGCCATAAGGCACACTTGAGATTCCTCCAGCATCACAGGGGAGAGAGCCAAGCAATCCTTCTATCTGCGAAGCCCAGGATGTCTCCTTGAGCTGGACAGTCATGCTGTCCCTGCTCATCCTGCCAAGGGGCAAAGTGTGTATGTGCCAGCAAGGTGCTGTAGTAATAGTGCTTACCGTTGTTTCTTCCTAATAATAGCAACTCCGTGGTCTGACCTGTTTTCTGCTTAATAACTTCTGTTAGATGGCATAGGGGGTGGGATGCAGAAAACATGAGCCCTGGCTCAGTTAACTCTGAAGCAACTGGAAGCTGTACTTGACATCTGTTCCTGCTAATCCCGTGTATATGTGTCTAATGTTCTTATTTGTGTTTGGATCCACTGAATTGGGTTTTGTAAAGCTTCACTCCTGTCTCTCATTTAAATAAAATACAGCAGCATGAAGAACCAATTCCCACATTTTTATTTATATCATTATCCCATTCTTCTGCCAAAAGTTGACTCCCAATATGGCTCACAGGAATCAAAATCTAGTATGAATGATAGTGTTTAATGCATGGTGTTCCTTGGGGAAGAGTTACTAGGTGAGATCGATTGAGTGTGAGGGTGCCTTCCTTCTCTCTGTGATGGCCTGAGCACTGGCATTAGTTGGAGAGAGGGGCCTTTTAGTTGAAATGGAATCCAACCAGCGTGGAAGGGTATCTACTTCCTCTTGGCATTTTGTTCATGGTTGTGAGTACCCAAGTTAAAAATACATATTAACTTCATCAAGTATGAATAATCTATTTGCATATAAAATTTCATTCATGTCTCCTCAGAAGTAGTGATAGAGAAAGGATTGAGGTTTTGCACCTATGTATTTTAAAGGAACATGTGCATCTCATTTCAAGCACAGTTTTTTATGTTGAGTGCACAACTGATCGTGCCATTCTAAACAGTTACTTACATCCATTGAAGTTAATGGGTTTAGAAGGGTGTAATTGTTTAGGATTGCACTGTAAGTCTGACAAGTATGTCTGATGCTATTTAAACATGTTTGGAGATAACTTAGTTCTATAGTGATGCCAAAACCATATTTATTTATGACACTATTTTCTGATAGTGTGTAGAGAAAGATATAATTTACATTCTACCAAAGCTGATTGTATTGTGAAAGCAATAATCTGTTGATTATTTCTTGTATTCTTTTTAGTTTGTCAACAAAAGGGATGTGGTAGATATTTAATTTTATAGTAGTCTTAGTTTTAAAGAAAGCAGAAAGTAGGAGTGGTAGCCTTTGAGAATATCCGTTTTTCAGATATGTACAGATACTGGTTCCATTGACATTAAATCTAATATTTTGTGGTTCTGTCTGAATAACCATATGGTTAATTCCAAAACAGGCAGTAGAGTATGGATAAAAAAAATCTGCAAAATGGGACCAGAGACAGCCAGGGGAGATTTCTCTACAAACCTAAATGAAGCCCCACATTTGCTGAAAAATCTGAAATTTAAAGCAGACAAACAAAAACATTGGGGGATTAAAACTCCCCCAATTAATAGAAACAACACTGAGACTATATTTTGAGGTCTCCGGGCCATTGGGGGGGTTGTTAGGCAACCACAACGATGTTGCCTAGCTTTCCAAGTGTTGGTTTCTATAAAGCATAGCTGGGGTGGGAAAGGTGGACTTTGAGGTCAAAACAATCCTCAAAAGATACTATCCCTTCCTCTGATATGTCCTGATGGGGGAGGACTTACTGGGGACATACCCAACTGCAACCCCTGGAGACTCATTACCTACACAGTTCAGCTGGGCCTAGTGGTGGAAGCCACTGCACAACTTGACTAGACTTTTCCCAGAGGGAGGAAAGAAAGGAAAGCTGAAGGGGAAGGCAGGTAAAGGTAGGTTGGTTGAGGGTGGGAAGGAGAGAAGGAGGCAGGGAAAAGAAGGGGCTATGCGGGGCTGCCAGGGAAGGGAAAGAAGAAATAGTGAGGGAGAGAGAGGCAGGGGAAAATAAGGCAGTCTCACTAATCCTTGCAGGTCTCCTGCTTTAATTCGGACGCTGGATGTGTAACAAGAGTTTCATCTATTTCTGTATCAAGACATACTGCTGTTTCTCCAAACTGGAAGATGTTATTTCATCTCATTCTTCTTTTAAAAATGGTGCAGATGATGGTGGAGCTACTCCAGTGCAGGATGAGCGTGATTCTGGATCAGACATGGAAGAAAATGGAAATGAACCACACTCTGGATCAGAAAATGAAAGCATAGGACAACATTCAGAGGTATTAGTGATCAAATAAGAAGTCTATCTCTATCCATCTGTAAAGGATGAAAAACATTATTGGGAAGTTAGAGATAATGGGTCTTGAAGAGTGACTCTGAAAGGCCTTCAGACTGTCATGTACACTATTGTGTACTAACTTGGCAAAACGTAAAATTGTTTTTAATTGTCCCAGTTCTTCCAGTTCTTTTTGTATTTTGTTTTAGATATTATCATTTATTGATTATTGGTTAATTTAATAATGGAATTGTATGCTGTGGAATGTCTCAGGCATATGTCTCTGTAGAGCTGATATACAAATATTTCAAATCTGCTAAATACAGATATAAAAAATATAGCTCTGAATACACATGTTGGAAAGGGGGGGGGGAATTGTTTAAAGAAAGAGGGTAAAAAGTCATTTTTAAAAGGACCAGAAGAGTGAGCCGTACTAGTAAGCCCAATAAGCAAAGACAAAAAAATGACTGGTGCAGTGGGAAAAATATTTTATACTTGACTACCCCTATGCTTTTTCAGGAGATTCTGTAAAAATATATAAATATAGACAAGTCTAAAAATAATATTCACATATATAATTAAAAATACATACTTAAAAATAAATTCTAGAAAGACAATAATAACTGAGCATGTGAAAAAATAATAAATTGACATCCCAGGAACTGGAAACCAGTACACATTGCATAAATTATTATCTATTTCTACGCAGGTCCATTATAAGAATATATTATAGAATGCACATTGTTAGAATCATAGTCCTTAAACAGAGATACAGGCTAGTCTCAGAGAGATACATAAGTTATACAGCTCATACGAGCAGTAATAACTCCAAACTTTGACAAAGTCCATTTGAGTTGGAAGGTACACAGAAGAACATTTAAGATTCATCTTGTGGAAACAAGAAATATCCCCGTGTGTCTTCAGCACTGGAAAAGGGTCTTAGTACTAAGTAGAGAAGCATTGTAAGCATCAGGTAAGCTGAATTATACACAATGAACAGGATTAATTTATAGAGCAGAGTATGTTTAAAGAATTATAGTTAATGCTAATGTGTAAAGTCTTGCACTTGAATTATTTAAATAAGTATATTTATTGCTTGTTGGAAATTTATTAAATGAATATGGCAGCAGGAGAGCAGTGATTTATATCCCAAGTCAATTTTGGAGCATTAATCTGCTGTGGCTACAATTATAGTTGATATATTGTAATACCATAAAAGGCTAAAGATACCTTTTTGCGGAGGGAAGAAGATGCTTGACAGATATGCTTTTTAAAACCCGAATTCCTAGTTAATATCTCTCTGCTTCCTTTTGTCTGAATGATAATTTGAAATAACAGATATGAGCTGATATTCTTAATGCTGTTTTAGGCAAAATTCAGTGCTTGAATTAACCCAGTAGGTTTTAAATATATATATTTCTGGTTGAATAAAAGATCCCCTGTATTGTAAGTGGGGTGTGCGTGTGTAATAAGTATATAACCAGCTTAAGGGCATGCTGGAGCTATAATGTTTATTCAGAGAGTTTCTGTGCTCCAGTTTACTTTAATGTCAGTATGGAAGCTAAAAGTTTGTTTTTAAAATTTTGACTCACTTGACTGAGTGTAGGGTGGAAGGCAATACCAAGAAGCTAATTCATATTTTTCTTTGTGAAATATTTCTAACTATAATTCTCAAAAATAAATTTTGATGCAGTTATTCCTGCTATGTTTAATTTGTCGTTTTGTGCCATGCCTGGAACTGGGTTTTTTTTCTTCCCAGAATGAACTCAGCGATGAAGATGATGATGGACGAACTAGAGGCCACCCTATGACAGACTCTGAAAATGAAGATACCCCAAGGCAAAAACATAGTGATTCAGAAAATGAGGATGCCCCAAATCACAATGCCAGTGACTCAGAAAATGAAGGGGTTCGTGTAGGTAAAGACACTAATTCTGATAACGAGGATCACCCTGTTCACCGTGCCAGTGACTCTGAGAATGAGGATGCTGTAAATCCTCAGGCAAGTGATTCTGAAAATGATGAACCTCCTAAAGGCCATGATAGCGATTCTGAAAATGAGGAACCTCAGAAGCCCATGGCCGATGAATCTGAAAATGAGGGCTCACACAAAGATCATACCAGTGACTTAGAAAATGAGGAGCCCCCAAAACATCGAGCAAGTGACTCAGAAAATGAAGAACATCCAAAAATTCACAATAGCGATTCAGAGAATGAAATGGTTCCAAAACCTCTTGCCAGTGACTCTGAAAACGAGGAGCCAAAGGCTCAGCCTAGTGACTCTGAAACCGAAGATGCCCCTGGAGGCAAACAAAGAACAGAGTCAGGCAGCAGTGATAGGGAGAATAAGAAAGAGGAGGAAACTGAGAACAGCGCTCCACTTTCAGACAGCGATCCACCAGGAAAACGATCTCATGGCTCTGATAGTGAGGAAGAAGATGGCCCTAAAAAACGGAAGATAGCAGACAGCGATGAAGAAGGAGGTGAAGAGGAGGAAAAATCAGCAAAGAGGAAAACTGCTGTACTCTCTGATAGTGAAGATGATGAAAAAACACGTAAGGAAATACAGATTTCAGCCTGTTGCATGTACATTTTTAATTCACTACTTTATCAGCCAGTTGCAGCTGCATGTGTGAAATGAATTCATTGAAAAGCACAATAATAGTAATCTTTTTGGTATTTGGTCTGTAATGGCTCATTCACACCTGTAGTTCCTCAGTTTTTTCTTCAAGTGGTGGCTCTGTAGATGTGAGCCAACTGTCAGTTAGTATTCAGTGTTCAAGTATGAGGAATTGTAATGTAATGTGGAGAGTATTATCCTAAAGTGTGCTCTCCCTCCCTCCCCCTCCCACCCACTCACACCATCACTTGTTCAGCTAGGGTGGAGAAGGCCGTAAAATAAGAATATCAGTTATCCTTTTTAATCTCTTAGAAAGGGTAGTTTTGAGGCAAAAACCAAACTTGTATACAGTTGCCAAAATTGAATCAAGGGCAGTTGTTCCACTCTCCCTTTTTCCTGCTATAGAACTAAGGAGGACGGTGCCCCAAACTACTGCTTCTTGTCCCACTTCACTTGAGAGGGGGAAAAAGACATAACAGCTATAGCAGGTTGTACAGTATCCACAGCCAGCCCGGTTCTCAGTGAGTTTGCTCCACAGTTCTTGCGCCTTGACATTAGTGTGCTCTATTTCATCTTTTCTTTTTGTACTATTGAGCAAAAGTTAATAGACATTTGGGGGTAGGCATTTTTGTTGGCAGAAACCGGTAAGAGAAATAGGAGGGAGAAACCAAAGAACTGTGTACAAGCTCCCATTGATATTTGTATATGTAATCGTTTGTGTATTAAGTTTCATCCAAAAAACTGTTGTTGAATAGGTCTGACTTGTCCAAAGTGCATGAGTTTAATTGGTAACTAGATTGAAAAAGGACTTTTAGGAAATTTTACATCTTTGTTTAATATATGCCTTGGTCACTAGGTAGGTCACTAGGTAAGAGTTTTGCACTGTTGAATGGGCCATGTCACACATGGGTTAATGTACTGCATTTCCTATAATTGCTACTCTTCTACACTATTCTAAGGGGCTTGACATTTCCGGTTGACAGTCTTCTTTAGAGAATATTTAGTGTGGAATATTTAGACGTTAGCCATAACTTGCGTTTATTTTTAGGTGGGTAGCCCTGTTGGTGTGCAGTAGAACAGCAGGATTTGAGTCCTTAAAAGACCAACCAAGATTTTCAGGGTATGAGCTTTTGAGAGTCAGAGCTCCCTTCTTCAGATACCTGATGTCAGATACAGCTTTGATTCTCGAAAGCCTGTTGCTTTTATTTTGTACACAAACTGTCTTCTGCAAAGTTCAGTTGAGTATGATCACAGTTTCTGTTCCTCCTCTTTGTAATGTTAATTGAAGGAGATTTTTCCCTAAGCTGTTGACTGCTTTTACCTAACTTGACTCAGTTACTGATGTATTGGTTAATCTGCAGCTGTGAAAAAGGGTCGTCTAATCTCTGACGGTGAAGAATCAGATAGTGATGCTGCATCGGAGAAATATGAGAAGCAAAAGAAACCTATAGCTTCAGATAGCGATGAGCAGGAAGATGATGACAAGGCCGATGATGCTGGGAAGAAGAAGGAAGAGAAAGACCTCTTCGGGAGTGACAGCGAATCGGGAAATGAACAAGAGTAAGTGCCTCTCATGTAAGAAAGGTGCAAGTTTATGGTCTGGACATATTTGCTGCTACAGGGAGCAATAACAAAATAGGGAGCAGGACTGATGAATAAGCTGTGTGGGGCAGAAATTGTTGGCATTCTGATTTTAGGCTTGTGGCTCTGTTAGAAACCTGTTATTGTGTAATGCTCTTCTATGCAGTGTTGAAAGTATACTGCCTAAGAAACAAAGTAAAAATAAATCATATCTTCTGCAGAAACCTCATTGCAGATATTTTTGGAGAATCTGGAGATGAAGAGGAGGAGGAGTTCACAGTAAGTATGTTGTGAACCTGTTTTTCCTTCTTTCCAATAACTTCCCTGTGTGATGTGTGTGTCTGTGACTACATATACCTAGTTTTTCTGGGTTTTCATAACAGTTCAGCTGGGTTTATTGTGGAAGTTTCTAACTACAGCCACTCTGTCAGTTCCACTGTGTGACAGATGCCATGTAAATATCCCATCACAGGTTGGAAACTAGTGGCCTGGATTTAAAGCTAGCCTGAATCTTGAAAACCATTAAAAGGGTGTACGTGTGCTGTGACGGAGCTCTGTTGAAATCTTACATGAAGCAACTGACTTTATGTTGTCTTTAACCAAAGGGATTCAACCAGGAGGATTTGGAAGAAGAGAAAGGAGAAAGGAAAGGAACAGCAGATGATTCAGACTCAGATGACAATATCAGACGAGGAAAACAGTGAGTCTTCATGGTGACTGCTACAAGAGACCAGTCTTGCTTTGGAACAGAGATACGTTTTCCTTTAAAATGTCATCAGTACCTTGCTTCAGAGAAGGAGCTTCCTGCACTAAGGAGTGCTGTCAGCTTTTTTTCTTTCGTTTTTGCCAAATCACTTTCTTTATTTTCCTCCCCACAGTAGTGAATACTAAATAACAGGAACAAGTTGTCTTCCACCAAAATTTGAGTGAGCCATGCTGGTTTCAGGAGCAGAGCTATAGTCTGCTTTGTACACAGCTTATTATAGGGCTGCTCCAGTTCAGTTAAGTAAAATCAGTAGAATGTAGATCTTCTAAGGCTGGGATATTCATGTATACCTACAATTGCAGGGAGCTGTGTTAGTATATTTGGGAGAAAATACAGGCAGGGGAAGTATTATATTAATTTGTGTGAGACATTTGTACCCTCCTTTCCAAAACATGCTCAAGGCAGCTAGTTACCAACCATCAGAAACAAACAATATGTCATAAAACAAGAAACCAAATCAAAATCTGTCTCCTCATACTAGGATCACTCTGTCTTGGATTTTCACTAATGTGTTGGTTCAGCTTATTTTTGTAACATTTTTGTATTTTTTCCATGGGTCCTCAGATTATTGAGTTTGTGCCCCTTAAAGGCCATTCCAGTTTGGCCTATTTGGTTTTAGTGTGCTAAAAAGTGTTCCATATCCAGTGCAAGATGCAAGGCATGAAGTGGCTAAAAACTCAACTTGCACTTTTGAATCCCTTTTTTTCCTGGCACAAAAGTCAGACAGAGTAGTGCATACAGCAATTCTCAAGGCTGTTGGCCTGGTCTTTTCTCTTTAGATGGAAGGAACAGTTCTCTTTTTAGGATGGCAGTTTACCCTCCTAAACTGTAAAAAACCTATAGTGTTTAGATTTAGAACCTGACATCAAAAATTCATTGTTGCTGCAAAATGGCTTACAGTTCCAGCCTGACTTCATTGAAACCTTCTTCTACATTTCAGTCTCGACTTCATGTCAGATTTTGACATGATGCTACAGCGGAAAAAAAGCATGAGTGGCAAGCGCCGGCGCAATCGTGATGGCGGAACATTTATTAGTGATGCTGATGATGTTGTCAGTGCTATGATCGTTAAGATGAATGAAGCTGCAGAGGTATGTTTTTTTTGTTTGAGGTTTGTAGAGCTTCAGTTCACTCTGATTTTTTTTTCCAGCGCTGAGTTATGTAGAGCAATTAAGTTGGTATGTGTAGCACTGAGCAGGTAGAGCTGAAAACTTGTGATGGTTCATACAGTAAATGCTTATCTGTTTGTTAATGAACAGGGATTCTTGGGACTTTGTTTTTTCTAAAGCAACAACATATCACAGCGTTCCCTTCTCAAACTACTGGCACTGTCCATGTTCCCTTGAGTAGTACGGGAGGGACACATTGGCAGTGCACCAGCCAACTAACAAAACCTCCCTCATTCAGTGCATAGGTAATCCATATGTGATGGCAGTGGAAGCTTCTGCCTGGCAGGACACCTAGTCTTGGGGAGCGGGGAGTAGCAGGATTAAACTGTCACGTAGGATCCTGATTTGTAGGCAAGAAAGAAACTACACTGTCATATTGCCTGATTTAGACATCGCGAGGAACTGCAGTTAGTTAAGAAGCATGAAGACTTTGATTGCCCAGCTGTACAAAACGAGGTGGGGTTGGGAGCATGAGATTGTGAAGAGAAACAAACGAACTAGGACTTGCTTGTTGGTGACTTCTAAATGCAGACTATGTCTGGTCTGTAACCAAAATAATCAGATTGTGCTCAAGACTTCTAAATAAAAAGTGGATAAAACCCTAAGGATGTACTGGTGCCCACTGTGCAAGGACGTCTTAAAAGAGACTCTGGGTTTACATGCTATAATGCCAGTGAAATTAACAAAAACGTTGTTGCCTCTTAGTTCCTATTTCTCTACTTAGTCAGTGACAAGGAGATTATGGCCATTTCCACACAACTTACCTGCCTGTGGAACATCACGCGAAAGACCTGGAAGACATCTTCTTCTCGTGTGAAATCGTGCCAGGAAGATGCGATTTTGCTCAAAACTCCCGGATAACAGTGTCTTCCTGGCACGATTTTGCGCGAGAAGATACTGTCTTCCGGGTCTTTCACGCAATGTTCCGCAGGCAGGTAAGTCGTGTGGAAACGGCCTATTAATCATGTTGCTTTGCTTCTGAAATGGGATTTTGGTTGTTCTGCTGTCTTTCTGGTTGTTTCTGATTAAATCCTGAACTCTTCACAGGAAGACAGGCAGTTGAACACACAGAAGAAACCAGCACTAAAAAAATTAACTTTGCTTCCAACTGTAGTTATGCATCTGAAAAAGTAAGTAAAACTTGGTCAAACTTCCTTGTGCAGTTTGAGGAGAGAAATGGCCTGATGTGATGTGCTAAAAAGCCTAGATGCTAAGTACTATAGTTCAGCTTATTCTTAAATGTTTGCTTCACTCTTTAAATTGAGATTAATTAAAATTCAGTATTTCTAGAACTAACATTTCTTTGCTAAATGTATGTTGTGATGGCATTATCCATTTTGAATCTTTTTAGAAAGGCAGACTATAAACATGGTAAATAAAATACATTATAACTTTTCTGTAGATTATATTTAGAGGAATTTCAAAGGAAATAAGTAGGTTTCTACGTGTTTAGCAAAACTTCTCATTACATGTTTATTGAAATGTCTTTGAAATTGACTGTACTGATCCATACTGTGTAATCCACCTTGAGTCTCCGTGAGAAAGTTGGACTATAAATAATGTGAATAAATCAGTCATACCCATGCAGGGAGGAGGATGGAAACCATGGCTCTCTGGCAATAGGTAAAAGTATGCAAAGGGAAAATGTTGTAGAGAATGGCAGGGATCCAAGATCTCTGCAAGGCTTTCCAGACCCTCCATTTTCTCTCATATCATACCCCCCCCCCGAAAAGCTGCTTCTGAAAGTCAGGAGACCCTCCAGGTTGACAATGCAATGCAACATGAGGGGCTGGAACCAGGATGGCAACTCAGCAGTCACCTTGGGGTGTGTATGGAAGTTCCTCTGGAACACCCAAGATGATCTCCAGCCTGTATTTTATTCACTTTTAAACATGGATAGTTCATCCTGACTTTGCAGTGGGGAATAAGAGTGCAGGATACAGGGGATTGGGGAGTTGATGGAAGGCATTCCTCTTCCTTTGGTTCTGAGTGGAGTTGCTAATTGTTTTCATTCTGACTTTTCAGGCAGGATTTGAAGGAAACTTTCATTGACAGTGGTGTGATGTCAGCTATCAAAGAGTGGCTTTCTCCCCTACCAGACAGGAGTCTTCCAGCACTGAAAATTCGAGAGGAGCTTCTGAAGATTCTGCAAGAGGTTAAAAACTTATATGCAGCTCTTAGAGTCAACGTAACTTATAGGCCATTTATGTTAAGTTTCTGGCAGCATGAATGAGAAGTGTGCGTGTACGTACATATGTACATACATAGCAGTAAGAGTAAATGGCTGCATCTCTGCTGTTCTCCATCCTTTTGATATGGTTGAATATGTAAGGTGAAATTCTTGAGATGCAGAAATTAAACTTTTCTTACAAATCTAATAAGCACTCTTGGATAAAAACAAAGTTAAGGGAGCACACAGAGTCTCTAAATGTACAGTAGATATCCATCTGTGCAGTGGAGATTCTACAGCTTTCCTGGGCAAACTGTCCTGCTGATCAGCTGTGGCTACTGCCAAGTCTGTTTCCCTTTTGTTTCTATCACCTTTGTAATTTTGCTTCTTCAAGATTAGGGGTCCCCAGTACAGCATGCATGACTGCCATGGCACCCATCGACATCTTTCCTGGCACCCAACAAGGGATTTTAGGAAGGGGGGAGTACTTTTTCCCAGCAGGGCTTTTGATTGGCTCTTGGAGTTCTGATTGGCTGTGGAGATTTTTAAAAAGTTGCTTTGGCAGCAGCTGCCACCACAGCACAAGAACCTTCATTGCATAACTGAAGGTTTACTGTGTGTATGCAGGAAAATATTTTAAACCATTGGTTCCTTTTTAAAAGGCATCCAAATTAAATAGAGCGTTGGCCTCTAATAGTTATGATTAAAGTTACACATGACCTCACTCCTGACATTTTGTGGTTGATTCTGTCTCTTGTGGAAGCCATTTTGTGGTTGACTTGACCTCCTGTGGTAGCCATGTTGTAGTTGCACCTACCACCTTCTGTCAAAACTGTAAAAGGGCCCACAGGGTTGAAACGGGTTGGGGACCCCATTCTAGAAAATGCAAAAAAGAGTTGTGGGACTTTAAAAGGTGATGGTTTCCTAAGTGTGTGTCTTATGTATTTTTTTTTCTAGCTACCTAGTGTGAGCCAAGAGACCTTAAAGCACAGTGGGATTGGGCGAGCTGTGATGTATCTCTACAAACACCCTAAGGAATCACGGCCCAACAAGGACATGGCAGGGAAACTAATTAGTAAGTCACCCTCCCCTGTCATATGGTACACTGCAGCTCCTGTGTCCCTCTTGAGCAGTTACCATTGACATCAGTGTTTGCTCCTGCTGTGAAGAAAATACGTGATGCAAGAATAGGCAACCTTCTATATTACTGCTTCTGATAGTTTATGCCCATAGTTCAGGGGGAAAGTTGCACTTCTTTAGGTTAAATGTTTAGGTAGTGAATGGAAATATAAAGGAAGTTTACTCATGTTAGTTGCTTTCCTTTTGTTTGCTTAATATCTTAGTACATACATTTTCATGAATGTGATAGATACTATTCTGCAAATACGGAGATGCACATCATATAATTAAATGTAGCCTTACACTTGTAAGGACTTAGAAACATTTTAAAAATGAAAGGCAGGATTCTGGCACATGTTTTGAATGCTATAAAAATACTTGGAAGCTTTCCTTATCCTGCCCTCCTCCCTTTCTTCTCAGGTTAGGGGAGGGCAGGTTTGTTGGGGAAATGTTTGGTGGAGTGTTTGTTAACAGCCTGATGAAAATACCAATGAAATGTAAACAATAAAAATTGCTTGGGAGGGCCACCTTAAATGGGCTTTGAATCTGTATTAAATTATTAAGCAAGGCAGACGGATACCTGAAGCCAACTGCTTGTTGGGTGGTAGGAACTCCTCATAGCTGCAGGGTATATGTGCTGTCTGCTGCTTGAACATCAATGAGTTTTGTTTCAATTTAACCCCAAAAAAACAGATGAATGGTCACGGCCTATTTTTGGTCTAACCTCAAACTACAAAGGAATGACAAGAGAAGAAAGAGAACAGAGGGATCTGGAACAGATGCCACAGCGAAGGCGGTTGAGCAGGTAAGATGGTGTGTGCGCCGAAATGTTAGCATCTCCCCCACCCTTGCTGGCTTCTGTATAGCCAAGGCCAGTTGGCATTCACCCCCTGAGCACCATTCCCATGAGTGCTTTGAAAGTTGCATTTTATTTGGTGGTGAATCTTGATTTTCATCAATGTCCTCTTTATTTTCCTTTTCCTCTTCTACTATTTGTAGCGTCTCTTGTTCTGTGGAGTTGCTATGTTTGTCTGTTTCAATGTGGGGTGTGTGTATTCTGCTACAAGGAATTTTTGGAAATACCTACTAAATTTTTTGTATTTATGGAGATGATCATTGCCCAGCAATTCAAAATCTCTCCCTTCTTTGTTTACAGCTCTGGTGGTCAAACCCCCCGCAGGGACTTGGAGAAGGTGTTGACAGGAGAGGAAAAGTAAGTGTCTCCCCCTCCCCTTCAAGAACCACTTTGTTTGTAGACTTTTGTTATGTGGTTTGTGTTTTGGAAGGTGAGGAGAAAGTAATTTGAGTGAAATGATTAAAGCTTGAGCAACCTTACGTTACTTAAACAACATGCTTGTCCTATTTCCTTAGAGCTCTTAGGCCTGGTGATCCAGGATTTTGTGCTCGTGCAAGAGTTCCAATGCCCTCCAACAAAGATTATGTGGTCAGACCAAAGTGGAACGTGGAAATGGAAACTTCCAGGGTAAGTGTCTGAGGAAAAAAAGGAAGGAATTCATTTTGCAAAACTGAACCCAGACCAGTAAAATATTACAGAAATCAGATCATCCTCTGCTCACTGCTGCCTTGTGTTTAGGCATTATCTCATTGTTTCTGTCCATGTATTGCATTTGCCTTAAGCATGCAAGCGCTATCTTACCCAATCTGAAAATCTAGCCAAAATAGTTTCTCTTGTCAAAGGTAGCAGCAAGAAACAGCAGTTTTACTTGAAAGTTCTGATTGTTAGTGACTCTGGAACCCAAGTACAGGGGATGATCTTTCCTGATGCAATTCTTTACCCCTTTTCAGAATTTTTTTCTCCTGTTTTTTCCCTACCCCCAGTAGCCTGAAGTTTATGAAGTCCATATGTCTTTCTTCTCTCTCTCCCTCCTCATCCTTAAATCATGACAGTATTATGGCACTAGATAAGATCTACTTGTATCCAGTGGTTCCTATTTTTTGTTTAGACTCCAAGGCAAAGTGAAAAAGCCATCATTAAATGCTTTACAGTTTTCAGTTCTGATCAGCTGTCCTTCCTTTCATTAAATGAGATGTTGTTTCTAGCCTGGAACTGTTAAGAAAGGTATTAGTCGGTTGGAAAAACACAAGAGGCGGTTTGCAGAACAGAAACGACTCGGCAAAATGCATCGGGCTGTCAAATTCAGCATTGAAGGCAACAGGATGCCTTTGTAGCTTTGTAATTCTGCTTGCCCCTGGTTTGAGAGGTATCCTCACAGGTGATGTGAACAGTGCATGTGCTTTAGTTGTTGGCCATGTGCATGATCAGGCAAAGCAGCATGAATCTACTAACTGTCACCTAGAAAATACTGTAAAATGGGGGAAAAGAAATTAATGTATTACTAAATTTCCCCTGCTTCATGACATACCTTATAAGATGAGCCCAAAATTTCAATATCAGCATTATCATAGATGACAAAGACCAGTCCTGTTACACTTCCAACTGTGAATAGTTTTAAATTCAGTCCTGTGTTGAAGTAGTGAGTTTATCTCCTTTATAGCTGGCCTCAATAAGACATTTATAGTTGAGCTTGAATTTTCTGAAGATTTTATTATAATAGCGTAAGTTTTCCTGGACGAGAGCCCTTTTCATCAGATGCCTGAAAATAAGAACATTTAAAGGGTAATTTAAACACAAATCTATATCAATGAACAATAACTTCAGGCAGCTTATAGTAGCTGACTAGTCTGGATCAGGCTCTTATAGTTCAACAAGTTTTCTGTGAGGGATACCTAGGCTTGATCTACTTTTTCAAGATGATAGGTTGCATTTTTTAGAATATCTTGCACAGATTCTAATCTTACCCTCCGTTTAGCAGTTCTCTGTAGCTGTCTTCCCAGATACTATTTATATTTATTTATTTTATAAAATTTATATTCCACCTTTCTGTCCTCATAAGGGCCACCAGGGCAGCTAACAAATTAAAATACTACATAATAAAATGAAATCTTAAAAGCGATTAAAACCAACAAAAACACATAATTAAAACCAGAGCTAAAATATATACAAAAACATAAAAACAACAATTGAACACAGTGCAGGAATGAAAGATCACTGAAGAAACACTAAACAGAACAGTCTTCACCCACTGGCAGAAAGTGGCAACAGAACGGGTCAGATGAATCTCCCTGGGGATAGAGTTCAAGAGTTCTGGTGCCATGACCGAAAAGGCCCTCTCTCAGGTTGCTACCTGCCTAGTCTCAGAAGTCAGAGGCACCCAAAGCAGGTCTTCCAAAGGTTACCATAATGGTCTGATGCATATGGGAAAAGACGGTCCTTCAAGCCGCATAGGGCTTTAAAAGTCAAAACCAACGCCTTGTTTTGTGCTTGGGAGTGGATTGGTAGCCAGTGTAATTGCTGTAATATTGGGGTCATATGCTCCTGATAGCTGGCCCCAACCAGCAGTCTAGCTGCAGCTTCTAAATGTTCTTCAAGGATAGCCCCAAGTAGAGCACATTGCAGTAGTCCAGTCTAGAGTTAACTAAGGCATGGATCAATGTGGTTTGATCCGACTGAGCCAGGAATATGTGCAACTGATGCACAAACTAAAGATGGGGAAAAGGTCTCTCAACCTCGGCAGCCACCTGGTTTTCTAAGGTGACTACTGTGCTTGGCTTCATTTTTAAGTCACCCCGTTTTAAAGTTTGACATGCTGAGGTCAAGATTCAGATCTGTATTTTAGCTATGTCATTTCGCTGAAGTGGGCATGCTGATCTCTCAGTCTAATCTACTTTACACAGATGTGGTAAAATGAGAGAGATTGGCTAAGTTACTTGGAGCCAAGGTGGGCACAAACATAACAGGTACTATATATTAATTTTTGTTTGAAGTAATTCTTGCCAGTATCTGACACACAAAAGATTTAGATCTGTTTAGGGTTCAAAAAGTGTCAATTATCTAATCAGCTGTAAAGCAAGTAAAGGATAAGTTAAACATTTCTTAAGAATCAAGTGTTAGTGTTGATTTTTGTAAGAACCATTTAATAAATAGAGATGGCTGACTTCTGGGGAAATGAGACTTCACAGGAATGTGCTAGTTGAACTAGTTTTGCCGAGTTAGATGTAAAAGCCATTGTGGTGTAACATTGGATTTGGAAATGGAAAGCCCATCTTACAATGTCTCCTCAGCAGTGAAATTCATTGAAAGGATTTCGGCAAGATACGTTCTATTTGGGAAGGATAAAGTAGATTAGAATGGTAAAACGTGCCTTGTTTTACCATTTTAGCACATAGAAATATAAAAATAATTAATAGTTTGAACTATAAGGATGTCAGTGCTGTTTTTAGAGAGAGAATAATGTTTAGATGTAGTGGGAAGCAAAAAGTGAGAGGCTGATTGTATTCATGCTCTAGCTGATTATGATATAAATTCCCCCTATAATCAATACCTTATTTCTACAACAAAAGTACTGGAACTGGTAATCACATAACCTAGACAAGGTAATTTTTCTCTTTAATCTCAGGCTGTGTTAGTGTTGCTCAATAGTGATGGGAAGGAATGCTGCACAAGTTCAGATGTAGTCTTATTGTTTCAGTCCATTGCACTGTATGAAGCGGAATCCACATTTGTAAATATGATCCCTATGTAAACCTTTGAATACAACCCTAACTTACTTCACCATTAGTTAATAAAAATATACACTGATTCTGAGTCTTCCATACACACATGGCCTGTGCTATTGTGTGGCATCATCATCATCGTTATTAAATAATAATATTAATTCAAATTATCCGAAACACAATCAACAATAGGCAGAGGTCACATGTTGTTATTGATTGGCCTTGCTAAGCTGATACAGGTATCCGCCGGAGACCTAAGTATCAACCAGATATTGGCGTAATGTGTACGCTGTTCCAAGAAACGCCGTCTTTTGCAGTTCTGTAGGTGTTATGTCAGAAAGCTGCAGTTTTTCGTTGTTGTCGTCCTCGTCCCTGTGCTGGAGCACTTAAAATGGCGGGCAGTAGGAGAAAGCAATGCAGTAGACAAGGAAGGACTGTAGTTAGATGGTAAAGAATATTCTTTGCATGCAGAAGGTGCCAGGTTCAATCACTTGTGTCTTCAGTAGAAAAGATACCGGATCACAGGGCTGTGACAATCCCTGCCTGAGACCTAGTGGAATCATGGCCAGTTGGAATAAACAATACAAAGGTAGATGGACCAGAGATCTTGCTTGGTATAAGGCAGCTTCATGTATTGATAGACGTTCTGGTGTGTCCCCCCTCCTCCCCTCCTGTTTTGGCAGAGGTATGTGTAAACTTCATATTGCACTATGGTTGTTGTGGGTTTTCCGGGCTGTATTGCCGTGGTCTTGCCATTGTAGTTCCTGACGTTTCGCCAGCAGCTGTGGCTGGCATCTTCAGAGGTGTAGCACCAAAAGACTCTCTGTCTTTTGAAGATGCCAGCCAAAAGACTCTCTGTCTTTTGGTGCTACACCTCTGAAGATGCCAGCCACAGCTGCTGGCGAAACGTCAGGAACTACAATGCCAAGACCACGGCAATACAGCCCGGAAAACCCACAACAACCATCGTTCTCCGGCCGTGAAAGCCTTCGACAATACATTCATATTGCACTGTCTGTGGAGATTCACTTGTCTGCAGCCCAGTCTGTAGCTTGCTGTTTGGGCACACATTCATTGACCGACTGAAGCTCAAGTTTGTACTTCAGCAGGATTTGTGGGGGTTTTCCCTCCTTGCTTGCTAAACTGACCTTTTAGAATTTGTCTGCAGTGTGGAATTATTCAGTTGATTGACATTTAATGAGAAATGCTGTGACAGTACTCAGTGCCTTCATTATAAAATTAATAGTTGCTGGTGGTAATTATAAAATTAGTAGTTGCTGGTGGTAGTTTTGTGCTACAAAAACTAAGATTTTTTTGATAGCAAAGTTTGCATTTATTTAACTCTTGTGAGTAATCCACCTTTTGCAGTCTTCATATGAAATTATGCTGGTGAGATTATTCTGTGGGGTTCTTAAGACTCTAGATGAATTACACATGCATGCGTTGTCCTTTTTTTAATTCTGGCATTTTGGCCCTTTCCTAACTCTAATAACTTTTATTTCAAGTTTCAGGCCAGCTCTAAGAAAGGAGTCAGTCGACTGGACAAACAGATGCGGAAGTTCACAGATATCAGGAAAAAAAGCAGAACGTCTCATGCTGTGAAGATCAGCATTGAAGGAAACAAAATGCCCTTGTGACATCACAATGGATCTTCTTGGAATCCTCCTGAAAGTGCACCTAGAGACTCTCTGAAGATGTCTACATTTTTAAAACAAACTGATTTTTTTTAAAGTGTCTTCAAATTGTTGGTTCAGCTTGTAGTAATATGTCTGAGGCTTTTGACTCCCTTACCCACTGCCCAAGCTGTTGTTCATTATGATTGTATTTAACTCCAATCTCATGTGTCCTTTGTACAGATGGAACCTTGTATTGCCTCAGCCCTCAGACAATAAAATCTCTTTCGGATGTTGTGGGGCTAAGTGGTGCTTGGTAAGATGAATGCATAGTTAAGAAGATTCAGGACAACATGCTGACTGATCCCTGCAAATGTATAGCGGGGTGGGGGGGATATGTGAATATACTCTACAAATCCATATGCATCTGCCCTGTGTTCACAAGTTCAGATTACAGATAACTGGCTTAATAACAGGAGGTTCCAATCTTCCGTGATTTGTTTGGAACCCTTGAAGAAAGTAAAATTACCTGTTCTGCCTTTTAAATCTAATTAGTACTTCCAAAGTTCATGTTGTGACATATATAAGAAACAATCTAGTGGAAGTATTTAACTCTGACTTCATTGACTTCAGTGGAACTTGCATTTACTGCATTTACTCCTACTGCATAGCCTATATTTTAAAACTATGGTTACATTCTAAAAGGCCTCTGTGGATATCAGTCACTATTCCAGAACCCTCTGAAGTCTTATACAGGTAAGCTATATGAGTTAAGTGCTTGAGCAACATGGCACAGAGGGAATGACTGGAGTGGTAGGGATACACTTGGGCAGTAGTGCTTTAGGTAATTATTTTATGGCTTTTCCTGACAACAAATCCAGCCACCTGTGATTTTTTTTTGGCTGCATATAGTACACAGGGATCATAACTGGGTTTGTGTAAAGTCCCAAATCCCAGTTTCTTCTAGAATTATTTTGTCTGTTCCAGTGTTTCCAAAGCTGGGTGTATATGTGTGAGAGTTTATGTGCTGTGCAGGTGGTAGTAATGGTTATTAGAAGTAATTCAATTGTTTAATTGCAAAAGATTTTACCAAGGTGTTTTAGTAACTGCTTATTAGCATTTTAGATAGTCATGAAATGTCCATAAAAACACTTCATTCTAACCATCTATAAACAGGATCGTTACTTGAAAAGATAGGCAACTATCCTCTGGACAATAAGCTCCTCTAATAGTTTTCTAGGTTCCCTTGGAACAAATTCCATCGCATTGTTCTTTAAAAAAAAAGCAACGTGAAATGGAAACACATCAGTTGTGCTCCAGAATATCCCACTAGTCTCTATACTACTCTGTTACTTTAAAGTGGCATGCAGTTGGTAATTACCAACCAAGGCTGCTTCCTCCAGGATGCTTACATTTCAAAATAAAACAAGTACTAAATAATTTGAATTTATCCTCAAAAACTTGATGAAGCATTTAAGCTCTGGAATAAGCAAGAAAGTCAGTTAAAGCAGATTAAGTTTGCTAGCCTTCTTTTTAGCATTGATTTCTTTAGATCCTTTTTTCATTTTCTACTCGGTCATTATTAGCATTATATAGGTTGGCAGTCAGGAAAGACAGAGGAAGAGAAGCTAGAAGGTAAAACATTCTTATAAGATCACATCATACTATACAAGTAATGTTCAAATGTGTTGGTTCTTTTTAGTTCTCTTACTGAATGTGATTCAGGCCAGCCATATTTTAGAGATGGGTGTTCCCAGCTACACCTAGCACACATCTTTCTTAGGACCAAGCTACAAGTGACAGATGACACAGGTTGGACACTTGTCAGCTTCCCTCAAGTTTTGATGGGAAATGTAGGCATCCTGGTCTTGCAACTTGGCTCTCCGACTGCTGTCCAATGTACTTTTCAACTGTCACTTGTCCAACATTCCGCCAAGCTGCCTACATTTCCCATAAAAACTTGAGAGAAGCTGACAAGTGTCCAACCTGTGTCATTCATCACTTGTAGTTTGGCCCTTAGATGTACCAGTTTTGGTAAACCCTTCTCATGTAGTTTTTTTATTGTGAAAGCTACTTCAACATATAGAAAGGAGTTATGTATGGAAACAAATTTGAGCATATAGAGAACTAAATTAAAAATACAAATATTATGTTTTATTTAAAGAATAGGTTTTATTTCAGCCCATGTAAAAATCCTGCAGAATCGGTCACACTTTCAGTAATTTCTTTTATCCATGCAAGGTAATTGGACACGCGTGTGTAAGCTCCATATTTTCCTGCTGCAGCACAACCTTCCCCCCAACTCACTATTCCCAGGAGAAACCAAGTATCACGGAAAACTACAGCAAAGGGTCCTCCACTGTCACCTTTACAAGAATCTTGAGTTGCTTCAGGATAACCTGCACAAAACATATTGTCAGTAATGAGTTTTTCTGTGGATTGCCTGCAACTGTCCATGCTCACCACAGGCAACTTGACTTTCAGGAGAAAGCGGGTTGACCGACCCTTGACATGAGTACTGCCCCATCCGCTCACTGTTCCTACTGTCCCTTTTTCTGTCAGTAAAGTAGCCAGATTAGGGCTAGGAAGACAAATAGAGAGGACGTGCTGGCTGAAAACAACGTTGCTGGTTAGCTGAATCAAGGCAATGTCGTTGTTAAAGGTGTTTGGGTCATACTGGGGATGCTGCCAGAACTGGTGCACTCTAACTTTTTGCTCGTCCCGATCTCTCTGGTGCTTGTCAAAGTCTCCTGAGAGGCAAATGAAAGTATAACAAATTAATACCTTTGTAGAGCTAGTTACAGTGAGGGGGGAGGTGTGAAGGATAGGCTTAAAATTGCCTCCATCCGAAAAAAACCTTCCAAAATGCTACTAAAATGTTTATTTAAATCCAGCATGTTTAAGAGCAGAGGGTCTCTTCCTGATGGAATTACCTGTTCCACTTCAAGAGCAAATATTTTGCTTTAATCAAATAGCATATGCCACTGTCAAATTTTCCTTGGAATGGACAATTTGTTTACAATATTGAGAATGTGTTGATAACAGGCTCAGCTATGATTATGTTGAAGGCCAGAAACATGCTTAATTTAAAAGGGAAAAAAGACTGCACCACATGTACTTGGGTGCATGCTGTGGAGAGAAAAAATGGCTGATAGTGTATATGGCTCTGTGGCACTCACCGACAGTAACGTGATGAGGGACAATGGTATCAAGACAGTGTGCTGCAGTGAGTACCCATTGACTGCTGATTAAGCTGCCACCGCAATAACCATAACCTTTCTTATTTTGAATCAGTACCTAGGAAGAAAAGGAAGCAACAGTCATTAAAAGTTACATAATTTTTATACAAGGAACAATTCCCTTGCTAGGGCACAAAACCAGAAATCTAAAGAAATGACCATAAATATAACAGGTAAGCAGCCAAGTTGGGGGGGTGGGGGGGTGAAAGTAGATTTGTAGAGGAGCTTTCATGTACTCCCAGTTTAGTTATTTGTCATTGAAGTACAAAAATATTTATAGAAAGATCTTACGATGTGGGGCAATATCTATGCATTGAATTCTTTGCCACAACACCAAAGCAGCAGCTCCTCATAAGATACACAAAGAGATTCCAGCACTGGCCTGATGACAAATTGTTCCTTGGCCCATCTATAATGGCCCAAACTCAAGCTAGAGACTGGCACAGCTATCATCGCTCTTCTCTAAATACAAAGTTGTCATTCAAGGGGGGTTTATGAGGAGTTACTTCACAATGGATAGGAGCATGGCCTGAAATTCTTTTTTCCCCTCATTTTTTAAAAAATCCAGCCT
This sequence comes from Eublepharis macularius, assembly GCF_028583425.1. NCBI lineage: Eukaryota > Metazoa > Chordata > Lepidosauria > Squamata > Eublepharidae > Eublepharis > Eublepharis macularius. The sequence continues at coordinate 61,092,089 of NC_072795.1, read as the reverse complement.
GCTGCAAAGTTCTGAATAACTCAAAAGCTTGCATACTGTTTTGTATGATTTTGTTTGGTCTTAATAAAAACATGACATGGCTCTTCGGGGCTTTTACTTTGGATCAGAACAACTATTTACAACCCCTTGCGTAAATGGAGTGTGAACTAAGGCAATTTTGTCAAAACTTGCAAGAAAAATATTTTTACCTGCCAGGGACAGTCTCCTGGGCGGCAAAAGGAGCCCCCAATTATCTTAAGATCACCATTTTCATCAGTGTAATTTGTGTTTATCCAGCTCTGTAAATCTGATTCTGTGGCATTCCTTTTAGTCTTTATAAAGTCATATTCCTCATTCTCTCCTCCTACTGCAGTCTGGTTCCATTCTACCAAGGTCTGAATTAATGTTTGGTTCCAACTTGTCAAGTTCTCCTGAGACAATGTTTGGTTCTCCCCATCCAAAATCCCGTCATCATTTTGGTTGTGCCCAAAAGATCTTTCTTTATTAGAGTGTGTTGATCTTTTAACCAACCCACAGGGAAAGTGATCTTAAAGGGAGAAAAGTTAGACAAATGCACTGTGTTTAATGTAAGCTATTTTGATAATTCAAGAGAAGGTGAAAAACTCATGACATTTAATATGAATTACCTGGTTTCCTGAAATAAGAATAGTTGTAAAAAACTTAAGCAAACAATGTGACCTATGCATTTTTCCCCTCAGCTGATTACTGGGGAAATTTTAAGGATAAAAACTTGCATACAATTTTACCCATACTCTTAAATGTATAAAAAGCATTAATTGGGGCATGAAGATAAACTACAGTACTATTGGTTCACTTATGCCTTGTTTATTTGCAATTGTCTATCAGAGAAGATAATACGTGTGGTCTTAGAGACAAAAACATCTGTGTGTCAGTGTAGAGTTAAGATTTAATATTCTTTTTCTTATAAGGGTTTCATAGAATTTCATACTTTCATATACACATATATTCTTAGAATGAATTAATAGTGTTTGCAAACCCCCCCCCTCTCTTTCACTGTTCCATCTCTGAAAGTTGCTTGAGAACATAACCAACGCCGAAATTTTTCCTCTTTTCTCAGTTGCTTAGGAAACTTAAGATAAGGCCACATTCTTTAGGCTATTATCTCATGAGAAGGAAGAAAAAGATACAAGAAGAGCACATTCACTGTATCCATAACTTTTGATTCTAAAGTTTGGAAGTCAGCAAGAAGTGAGAAATTCAAAGTCAGCAAAGGATAGTGACCAAATAAGGGGAATAGAAAGTTACACTGATAGATGCAAAATCGCGAGATTAGCTAAAAGAACTGAGTAGTAGCCAATTGAAAGAACTGTAGAGATCAGATGTATGTAATGACCAATTGCAAATTGTTCAGCAGGTAGTTCCTTTTGTACTAGAAAAATGTCTTTAAAACTGATTGTAAGCTTTATGTTCTTTGGTACTCATGGCTCCTTTGAAAGCTGGGTACCCCTATTGCAATATTCAATACAATTAAGGAAAAGAAGCACTTGTCTGTCTCCTCCTTTTGCTCTGAAGAATCTGGGTAAGGGCAGAAGGGCATTTTTGTGTAACATCGGTGTTCTACAACAGATACCAATTTTTCACGAATCTATTTGACAGCCTTATTCCTCCGGTGATAGTATATCATTTTTGTCAAAGGTGCCACAACCCAGATACTTCATTGTTGTTCCGGTCCATTATTGATGGTAGATGCACATTCTTGCCGCAGTCGCCAAGATGTGACCAGTTTCAATTGCCAGTCCCAATATAATTCAGTATTGTGGATCTTCACTGCTTTCCTTTTCCCCTAGCAGCCATTTCCATTCCAACCCTGGGAGAGTTGATTCCCGTGGTTGTGGGACCCATGTGAAAAGGGAGAAGGAGTGATATTGCCTTTCCTGCCCCTTCTGTCAGCAGAGCTCCAATGACAGAAGAAGAAGGGAGCAATTTCACTTCTCTCTGCAGCCCAGTTACCCGTGTGACTATTACTCCACAGGGTACTATGGTCCCAGGAATCAACTTCCCTGGTTTTGGAAATTGCAACTAGTGTAATGGGGGAAGGCGGGAAAGATCCAAGGCCATCAACACTTTCTGCTGGATCCAACCCAGTGTTTTTTCCCTATTCTTAAAATCTTATTCGGTATGCAAATTTACCCAAGGTCTGTATATTTCCTTTATTCTTTCTTTTATTTTTCCTACAACATTTCACATCCAGTTTTATTTCCATTCCAAACCCTTATTCTACATTGCTTTTGTTATAGCCCTCAACTGAAAGTACTGGAATAAAGGGAGACAGTAGCCATGCAGTTTATCTAAGATTTGCTTACAAAACAGAACCACACGCTCCCAACCAATCATTAACACTTATCAATATGTACTAAGTTCACTTACATAATTATAGCCTAAATGGATGTCAAATAAGGAAATATATAGGTTAAAAGTTCTGTGCAGCTGAGAGCAAGTGGCTGATTATTAGTAATTTGTTTGGGGATGAGAAACTAGGTGATGTTGGTGGAAAACAAATGTAGAGCACCACATTCTTTATGGTACATGTCATTCTGGGGTTGTGCCACAGTCTGAGCATCTAGACCCACTCGTTTCAATTAGTAAGGAACAGACATTACCTGTTGGTATGCACCGCTTTGCATCTTCACTTAGTGTATAACCCAAAGCACAGGAGCAGGTCACATGAAGTGACTGTTCATTATCTTGGCAGTATTGCCAGCAGTCCCCGTTCTTGTACCAACATTCCGTTTTCTCTGCACAACAAGGACACATTTTAACACCTTAGTCATTTGGAAGCAGCTACTCAACACTGTTGACTTTGCAATGCAAACTTCCTATGTCAATAGCAGGAACTAGGGGACTATATTCATGAAGCTGCCTTATACTGAGTCAGAGCTTTGGTCTATCAAGGTCAGTATTATCAGCTCTAACTGGCAGCAGCTCTTCAGGGTCTCAGGTAGAGATCTTTCATGATGCCTACTACCTAAACCCTTTTAACTAGTGGTGTCGGGGACTGAACCTGGGACCTTCTGTGCGAAAAGCAGAGGCTCTTCCACTGAGCAGCAACTGCTCCTGAAATTTAAATCACTACCCTTCCCCTAGTTTAACTAGTTTTTTTCAGTTAATGCCTGAAAGATGATCAAGTCATGCTCCCTGGCTGAGTCCTCCATGTATGCAGTACCAATGTGCATAGGTGTGACCTGGGAAATTCACTGTATGAAGATACCTTGAACCCATTGAGCTCTGCTTACAAGTTACACAATCTGTGTATTGTTCACATGATTTTTCTTGATATGTCCACTGCACTGAGTATGTTACATTCAGCACATGCACAGCTGAACATTCAATCCCTACATTTATTCAGGTACTGGTCTCTGGTTTAATTCGTAAAGCGAATGTGCATCGGCTCTTTCGTACAAACAGATGTATGCATGTACATGCAGGATGTATGTGTGTTCACTGTAAAGTGAATATGGCTATAGAGACTGGAGTGGTGCCAGCCGCTGTGATCCTAGCTCTCCATACTTGACACATTCATTTGCAGCCTATTATTTATTTCATTTACACCCCACCATTCTCCCCATCGGGGGCCCAAGCAGCTTAAGTCATTCTCCTCTATTTATCCTCACAACACCCCGGTGAGGTAGGTGAGGCTGAATGTGTGTAACTGGCTAGCCAAGCAAGCTTCCATGGCTGAGTGGCAATTCAAACCTGGATCTCCCAAATCCAAATCCAGCAGTCTAACTACTGCATCACACTGGTTTTCATTCCTTAACTGAGAAAAGGGATATGTGTGTGTGTGTGTGTGTGTGTGTGTGAGAGAGAGAGAGAGAGAGAGAGAGAGAACAACAGTTTGGCACTGAGGCAAGACCAAAAGAGAAAGGTGAACAGACAGAGCTGTGAGTTGGCTGAAGGGTTGCAGGTTTTCCTCTGCTTCCTTGTGGGAATGCCTTCTTTACTTCTACCAATGTGCTGCTTGCATATTTGCAAATGAAGTACATATTGCAGAGACACTAGAAAATCTCCAGTGTCCTCTCATCCAAAGAAAACTAAATCCAGGTATCACTGCCCCTGCAACTCCTAGCCCTTTGGAGAAACAGGAAATGCAGGTTTGTGAAGTGGTTAAAGCATCATCCTAGGATCTGGAAGACGCAGGTTCAAATTCTCACTGTGCCATGAAGCCCACGGGGTGACCTTGGGTTAGACACTCTTAGCCTACCCTACATCCCAGGGTGGTTTTGAGAATAAAATTAAGCAGGAGATTATTATATATGCTGCCCTGAACATTTTGGTGGAAGAATGGGATGAAAATGTACTAGATGAATATAAATAAGCATATATATGTCACAATAGTGCTGTAACAACCAAGATACAAGAGTTGCTGGAAGTCAACAATCTATCTATTACATGAAAATTAATCTATTCCTCTTACCTATTTCACACTCATTCCCTACAAATCTTGGAGGGCAAATGCAGGAATGTTGGTAGTACTTAACCTTGCAAACTCCACCATTCTTGCAGGGATTCTCTTTGCATGGGTTTAAATCTGTTTGGAAGGGGAGAAATGCTGTGATAAATATCAAACACAGGGAAAGAGAAGCGCCCTTAGAAACAAAGCAAAGTAACCTGAGTGGAAACCCTCATCTAAGGGAAAAATCAAATTAACAAACAAGAATCTTGCAGAAGGTATGATATGAAAATATTTAAATATAGTGATATAGATATATATAGATATATATAGACAGATATGTAAATATAATCCAATAATTCATACAAGTTCATACAAAATTCAAAGAACAACAGCATAACTTAATAGTCGGCCAAATGTAGGAAATGTCCTTATACAGGCGGTGGTGCTAGAAAGCTCTTAAGTAGATGCCAAAAGAGCCGGAGTAATGCATGGAAGAACCATGGGGAACCCTCGTTCCTGTTCAGGAAATTATATTTTGGTAGACATTATCTTCTTGCTTTCTCTCAACAGGTGGAACAAGGAGGTGGAACACTTGGAAGGACCGAAGACCCAACAAGGAACCGGTCATCAAGAACGCTTGTTTCCAGACTGCATCAGGGGTCAACAGACCTCCTCACCATACTTCTCCACAACCCACACTGCCGCTTAAACAATTCTTAGCGGCAGTCCGACGCACCCCTCTTTTTGGCCGCTTGGCCGTTGGTTCTTCCATGCATTACTCCAGCTCTTTTGGCATCTACTTAAGAGCTTTCTAGCACCACCTCCAGTATAAGGACATTTCCTACATTTGGCCGACTATTAAGTTATGCTGTTGTTCTTTGAATTTTGTATGAACTTGTATGAATTATTAGATTATATTTATATATATGTTGACAATATATGCACTGCGCCACTTTAAATCACTATATTTAAATATTTTCATATCATACCTTCTGCAAGATTCTTGTTTGTTAATTTGATTGTTCCCTTAAATGTGGGTTTCCACTTGGGTTACTTTGTTGTGATAAATATCAAGGCAACAGACAAATGACGAAAGGAGAAAGCGACAATCATCTGAACAGTCAAGAAATGTTATGAAAAAGGAGATTATCAAAAGAGAACAAAATTTGCACCACTCTGGCTGCTCTTAAAATTTGAACCATCGCCATTAATTCAGTTAGGATAGTCAAGAGGTAAGCCTGTACAATTTCAGTGTATTTTAATTTATGCTTTTAAAAATGTTTCATTTTTCTTTTGAATTCAGCAATAATATTCTGTTCCTTTGTACTTTCAACTTTTTATTTTTGTCTAAAAGCCAATGTACTATATAGACTTTTCTGGAATAAAGAAAGACATGACAAATTCTTTGCAAGCCTTGATATTAGCTCTCAGTTGCCCATAGCAGAAAAAAAAATCAAAGATAACTTCCTACCTTTATAATCAAACCAAAACTCCATCTGCAAAATAATTATGGACATATTGGTAAATTAGTCAAAGGACACTATCTGGGGAAACCTTCCTTTTAAGGTTAAGCTATAATGAGTAAGTGATTCTGTATATGTTTAATTTAAGCCACACGTGATGGTGTCTTGATCCTGCTGCCTATAGACTGCCTATGCTAGCACTGCGTCCAAAAAGTTTGCCTAAACATCTTGTTGTCTCTACATAACACAATGGTACCACTCAAAAGTGATATCCCAGCAGCCCTTTAGTATGAGATCCTATAGGAGCTGTGGAAGGATGTGCAAAGCTGGACCAACCAACCTGTTTTGTGGGAAGGGGAGGAGAGTGCCAAGTAGCCAAAAAAAATGTTTCAGATGCAGCAGTTCAGATTTATACAAGCATTGCTGCAGCTTTGAGGAAGTCTTACTGGCCTTTTATTCCATGATGGGTATCCGTGTTAGTCAGTAGCAGTTGAATAAAATAGTGGCATCTTAAAGACTCACAAAATTTATTCCAGCGTAAGCTTTTGTAAATCAAAGCCCACGTAATCAGATGTATGAGGTGCATATCTATCAGGGCAATTTATTGTGTTAGAAATTTTTGGTTTGGGAGCCATTATCCACACACAGGAAGGTCACATACTCTAGTCTGCCCTGCACATGTTTAGCCTTAGCAAACTGTTCTGTTGCAGCTGCTTGTAGGTAGTGATTGTTTTGTTTCCAGGTTCAATCACTAGGGATAACCAAGCATGTCTCAAAATTCCATCCCATTATAGTACTGGCTTCCATATCATTAGGTAAAGGTAAAGGTAGTCCCCTGTGCAAGCACCAAGTCATTACTGACCCATGGGGGGACATCGCACCATGACTTTTTCTTGGCAGACTTTTTACGGGGTGGTTTGCCATTGCCTTCCCCAGTCATCTACACTTTACCCCCAAGAAACTGGGTACTAATTTTACTGACCTCGGAAGGATGGCAGGCTGAGTCAACCTTAAGCCGGCTACCTGAACCCAGCTTCTGCCAGGATCGAACTCAAGTCATGAGCAGAGCTTGGGCTGCAGTACTGCAGCTTACCACTCTGTGATATACATTTTCTAATAAAAAACACCAATCCATTTGAGTGGGGCAGTAGACTCTTGTGGTTGCTTTTGGGATGCTTGGCAATGTAGTCTTCCTTGTATTTCTCAACTGCCAGTTCTAGTTTTAGGTTTCCTGAAAATCAGCTCACCGTTTTCTCTTGTGATTTGAAAATCTCTTTTGCCTCCTCGAAAGAACACTTTTCTTCCATGCATTCTCTCTCCAGATCTCCCAGACGAATTTCCTCCAGGAAGTGGTTGGCACGTTTATGAATCCTTAGAACCTGGCTTGCCTCTTCTGGTCTTAGGAAAACTATGAAAAGAGTGGTGCCTGAATGAACCCTGCTGTTTTAATCCAGTCTGTTCATACACTTGGAGAAGTTAGGGGGAAGTAAACATGAAGCTATTTCCCCTTGCTTAAAAAAAGTAAGGGATACATTTGCAAATATTTGACTGGAATTCAACCTCAAAATTAATCTCAATATGGGAAAGATTGTAGGTAAAATGGAAGCTGCAAGTTAATTTGAGATAGAATACTTAAAATAAAATAGAGTGCTAGCTCTTATTTAGGGATATGAGAATATTGGCTGGTGTTTGAATCTAGTCAGAGCCACATGTTGTAATTAATAAGTACCTACCTGAAAATGAAAATGCTAGGCTGCCACATAAGGAGCATATTAATAAAAGAAAGGTCATACTCAAGAGACTTCTTGCCATTCTACCGATCAAATGGTTTTGTAGAAGGTCACCTACACAGAGAAGAGAATGAACAAGTTCCACTTGAAGTAAGTGAAGTGAAAGAGAACAAGGGGCAGAGAATATGTGGGTATGTAAAAATCAGGGAGTGAGGAGAGGGAAAAATAGAAATAAAAGGAATGAAAGGCCAAGCAGGCATCACAGACATGAAGTATCTTTTCAAATGCACTCTGGAATAACTGCTCAGATGATCTGTGCATGCAGCAAAATCTGCACATTGGGAGACAGAAGCATTTATAAGGATAACTAGTCCAAACCCAAATTCAGACACTTTGCTAGACTGCTACAGACTTGCCGCAATGCCCAGAGCAGATAGAAGCCCATTCCATTGCCTCTCCTGTTTGACATCTATGGAAGACATCAGATTGGCAGAGTTCATTAACTGTTTTCCTTGCAGTTGTTCTGGATTCCAGATGTCATCAGTCAAATAAAGGCCAAACTACATGTCACACAGGAGACCCATGACTGGAAGTTTGTGTTTCACTTTCTTGCAGCTGTAGGGGGCTGTGATTGGAGTAGTGGTGATGGGGGAGGTTTATTTAACTCCCAAAGTTTACATGTTAAAAGCATTCAGCAACTGAAACCTCACCCCACATGGAATGGTCTGGATGCTATTGCTAAGCTAAAATGTGGGTATGAATGTCCCAGTGATGATCTGGAGTCATCAACATCCCTTTCTTAAACAAAACAGCTCCAGCTCATCATATTATAGAAAGATTGTATTCTCTTACCTGACAAAGGAACGACAAAGCGCCATTTAGATCAACACCAATGAAAATTGTGAGAATTTAACTGTTGATGATTAATCTAGTACAAATATTGACAAAGAAGCCATGGTCCTGGTATGTTAACTTTCCAGCCCAAAGAAATCTCATTTAATTTTAAAAAATGCCAATTATATCTTAAAATTTCATTAAAATAACGATCACACTGTGCTTATATTGTTCATACTTTTGGCTTGTCTGGTGACTGGATGTCCTTTTTGTCATTGTAATACTTATTCTCCTAAAGATGCTGTGAACTTTCCCACCAAACTCTTTATACAATTACTCTGTGCAGACAGAAAGACTGTTTTCCAGAAGGCAAATGTACTTTCCTCCCAGTCATGGTTATTCATTGACTTTCTAGACATTCTGCTTTCCGTAGATACTTTGGATGACCAGGCTGCAGGAAAAAAATAACATTTGGGAAGGAGGGGGGAAGAGAATATAAATGAATTAATTTGGCGGATTCATCTTTAGTGTAACAGGTAGCCCTAGAACTCTTGTATATTTAAGCAAATGATGTTTTTTTCATTCAAATTCCTTACTATAATGATGCCATTAAAAAACTGTCCATTACAGATTAGCGCTCCTCTCAAGAGTGGTGAACAAAGTCAGTGTTATCATTATCTCCACAATACAGCTGTGGAACTGGGGCTGAGAGGCAGGCCCTATGAGGGGGGTGGGGGTCAGCAGGTGCATCGCACCAGGGCCCATGGGCCCAGAGGGGGGCCCAAGAGCTTCCTGCAGTCCCATAAAATGTTTGCATATTAAGACTAGCATTTATATCTTATGTTGTTCACCTACATAGCATAGTTTTATCCTTTACATTGTTGTTACATTGCGTTCTCAAGATCTTCCACTAGGGGCAGCATGTGCCAGTTAGAAGGTCACGTGACTCTCCACTCTCCAGCCAGGCAGACAGAAAGTTTAGGCCAGTGGCCGTTGTTGCAGGGGCGGGGTTGGTGTGTTAGTACATTCTAAATCCATCTATAAAGAGTAGCTTTGGATAGATACGTTGAAGGTATGTTCTAATTATTTTCCTTAATTACTACAGTGACATTAGGGCTAGGCTGCATTTTCATTGATTTATTCATTTTAAAACTTTGTAAGTTTGGGCTCAGGATTTTTTGAAGCAACATGGCAATGATCAGAGCTGATTAGGAATTAATTTTTCCCTTTTTAGATATAAAAGAAGAAATTATAAATCATCCATTGAAAATGTATTCTCACAAATCAGGAGATAACAAACGAAAGAACGAAAGGAACATGAAAAAGGGACAACAAAATCTCCTTCAAGTTGGATGAAGGGCACCTTTAAAAAAATTCTCATTCAACCTACCTATAGAATTAGAACAAGAAAAATCTCTTGAAAATCTCATTCCCAAACAAGGTGCAGTTGATTCCGGTAATAATGTACAGGATTTTGATAAAGGAGCATATGCAGAAAATGACAAAAATGAACTAAAAGAAACAGAATTTCAGGTTCAGATGGAAGTGAGTTTAGAAAATGAGAAGAATACTGTAGGCCTTGACTTTGGTTGCATCACAACTGAGTTTCCTTCTCAAGAAGAAATAGCAAGTGTGTTACCAATGGTCACATCTTATTGCCTAAAACATTCCCAAAAGATTTGCTGGAAATGAATGACATGGATGATTCACCAGAAGAAGCCTACTTCAGAAAGTCTGTGTTTTATGTTTTGGTAGACAGTGGTCAAATCCACATTACTCATTCTAAGTCACATGTTCCCCGCATTCCCCACGCAATCCCGAGTGCCGGTCACATTACCTCATTAAACAGACGTATTTCATTTGCATTTCTCCCGAATATGTGGTCACAGGTTTTCAACGGGAGTTTCACGGTGGCCATGAACGGGCCAATGCGCAATTTACGCGGTTTTTTTTAAAAACCACCCCCCCTTCCTGTCTCTCCGGCCGTTCCGAGAGTTCCTATTGGCTGATTCAGCTTGCAAGTGCTCCGTAGTCTGCAAAAGACTGTTTTTGACTTCATAGCATTGGATTTATTGATTATGCTGTTTCTGAATCAAATCTGGTAGTTTGAAAAATCATTTTGGGGGGAATCCACCCTCAGAACGGACTCGCGAAACTTCCTTTTTAACTGTTTTTTATTTTTTTTATTTTATATTACTGTAATATCGAAATTATGAAATATCGAAATAATGACACTCCAAGGAAGTGAAACTTCAGTAAAATTCAGGCACTGAACTGTCCTGCATAGGAAATGCCCATGAAAGCTTCCCACGTGCTTCCAAATTTCCAAAACAGAAACGGGATAGAGCCATCAGTGCTGTCAGTGGGGGAAAGAGAGGCATCATTATCTTCAATGATGTTTCTTTATAAGGCAAGATCGAAATAACGGAAAAGTGCGCTCAAAAAATAAAAAAAAATGGGCGGGAAAAAAGGTCCAGCCCCCAAAAGCGGTTTTTGAGCGGCCGTGTGACCGGAGGGATGCGCGAGAAAGATGGATTGGAAGCAGGAATGTGAACGAAGAGGAAAAAATCGCGGATTGGAGGCAAACGGAAGATATCCGATAAACATGAAGGTAATGGGTGAATGTGGATTCGACCAGTGTTATAGCAGGATTAACTGTAAGATTCAATGCTGTGAAGCAGTTGGCTGAAAAAGTTCAATTCCTTACAGAAATACCTCACCATGTCTGAAAGTGACTTGAAAGAAAAAGCTTTATTTTTATCAAAACAATATCCTGATGACCTTAATGATGAGGATTTTTTGACAGAAATGCAGCATTTACCTTCAGTACAAAAGGAAAATTTTGGAAAAGGACAGTAAAAACCACTAGATCTGTTGAACATATTAACAGAATATAGACTTGGTGACCTGTTTCCAAATGTGTGTGTCAGCTTACGAATTCTTTTAACAATTCCAGCAACTGTAGCTTCTGCAGAGAGATCATTTAGCAAACTCAAGCTGATTAAGAATTGTTTCAGGTCTACAGTGTCTCAAGAACGTCTTGTGGATTTGGCCAGGCTGAGTATTGAATCAAATATTGCCAGAACTATTAATTTTGATGCTGTCATTAGAAATTTTTCACAAAAAAAGGCAAGGCATTTTTAAGTAAATACAAAGCCTATTTTTTAAAACCATTTTTGACCTTATACTTAAAACCGTTATGGATTTTTAAAAAAAACCTGATGGGTAATGGAGTCGGAAAGGGGGCCTGAAATTTTTTTGCACCGCCTCTTAAAGTTCCTCTTAAAATTCCTCTCAGCGGCCCTGCTGAGAGGAGTGGCTTACCCAAGGCCACCTGCTGAGCTTGTTGCAATCCTGGGAGTGGAACCAGCAGAGTGTTGTTTTGCAGCTCAACCACTTAACCACTATGCTACAGCAGCTGTCTTGAGTTAAACTTTAGGACAGAAAATACTAGAAAGCTTACATAAGTATTCCACATGTGGAATATCCTGGGGGGTCAGAAAAATCCAGGTTAAAAAGTGGAGAAACCGCAAAAACAAATATCTACGCATGAAAGCCTCCTCTGTGGATGTGCAGGTAATTTTGATTCCACCACCTTATTGAATTAATTCACATACAAATGTTTCTGTTTTCTTTCCTGAACTTTCACATCTGTAGCAGAGTCTGGGGGAGGGAGGATGCTCAGTGGGGATGTAATGCTAGAGTCTTACCCTCCAACACTGCCATTTCCTTAAGGCTAAGTGATCTCTGTAGTCTGGAGATCAGTTGTAAATTTGGGAGAACTCCAGGCCCCACCTTGAGGTTGGTAATCCTAGGCTGGTAACTCTAATGTGAGGTCATCTCTTTTGCACATCAGAAACTCCCACTAGAGAGTCACCATTCAAATCAATACAGCAGTGGCATTTAGTTAAGGTGGCCGCCAATGAGAGGATGTGGGAGACAGATGCCCACTGAGTTCCTGAGCTCAATGCTCAAACAAGAACTGGATAGAGAAGCAGTCAGCCACTGAGATAGCTCTTAATAGCAAGTAGGATTTGAGGGACAAACGGGCAGTTTAACCAGCAGGGTCAGGAGGATCTAGACCGCAGTGCCAGTGGAGGGTGGGGTTTGGGGAGCGGAGAGAGCTCAGCAGGGACTTGATGTTGTCCTTTCATTCAAGGGAACTGATCTCTATAGCAAGGGTGGCCAAACTGCGGCTTGTGAGCCCCATGCGACTCTTCTAGCCAGCTCCCGGAGGTCTCTGAGCGTCACCGTGGCTGTACAGTTTATTTTAGTGGGGAAGGAAGGGGAAATAGGCAAACTTGAAAGCTCCTCCCCTCCAACAGAGGTCACTGAGAGGAAAAAAGTGTGAAACAAGAGAGCATGCAGCCACATAGCTCAGTGAGGGAGCTCATGTCCGAAGGCTCATAGTGCTTGGCTGCAGTGGCGGTAGCAGCAAGAGGTGAGCTGGGGGGCAAGACAGCTGGCCAGCCAAGGCACACACGCATGCCCTTTCACCTTCCCTACCTGGGCTGGGCGGCTGGGCATGGTGCAGGGTTAGCGGGGTCAAGCTGGACTGGAGAAATGGCCATGGTGCCATGCCAGAAGGCTGCTGGCAGCCAAGGCATGCAATCCCAATGCTTCCCTCCCTACCTGTTTAAACAAAGTTTGCAGCATGAATCCTTGGCAGAGTGGTTTGCACAGGAGAAAGCCCATCTCTCCTTCTCCCATGTGTCTGTGAATGAGTGATGGGGGGGGTCTGATCTGTTTTCAGAGCAAGCAGAGGGGGGAGAAATGCCTGTGGTGTGTATTGTTCAGGGTTCCTTTCCCTTTCCTTGGGGAAATGCTGGGAGAGGGTCAAGTTGGTGGCTGAGTTACCTTTGCAAGAGCCTGGGAGGTGGGGGGGGAACTCATCCATGGTTTTTGTGTTGCTCTCCTCAACTTTATATCCCCTCCAACTATGCCTTTTGATCTTCTTTTCTCTTCCATTTCCAAGCCTCTTTCTTTCCCTCCCTCCCTCCCCTGTGATGTCACTTCCAGGGTCAGATGATGGCACTTCCACCCCTTCCAATTATGCCACCTAGCATACTGCACTAAACCCCACCCCCTTCCTATGATGTCACTTTCAGATCACTCCCCCAAACCCACCCCTTCCTCTGAAGTCACTTCAATACATTATGTCTTGCAGCTCTCAAACATCTGACGTTTATTCTCTGTGGCTCTTACATTAAGCAAGTTTGGCTACTCCTACTCTATAATCTGGAGATCATTTGTAATTCTGGGAGAACTCTGGGCCTCACCTTGAGGTTGGTAACCCTATCCTAGGGTTCCTGGTGATGATCTACAAGTATGAAAAACGATCCCCAGTCCAGGCCTATGCAACTTGTGATTCACCAAGCCAAGTGCAGCCCACCAGCCACATTCATTTTATTTATTATTTTATTTATTTTTGGGTCTCCAGTGGGGGACCCAAAACAACTTACATCGTTATCCTCAATTTTAGCCTCACAACAACCCCATCATATAGCATAGGCTGACAGAGGTTAACTGGCCCAAGATCACTCAGTGATAGGGTTGCCAGGTCCCTCAAGTCTCCTGGCGGGAGATTGGGATGCTTGCTGTTACTCTGTAAATCAAAAAAAGAGAGAAACGTGGTAAATGGCGCAAGAAAAACCGAAAAACCCATGTCAGACTACTGACACCAATAATGTATACTACAATCAATATGTCAAGCCTCACAGTAATATAACAATTCACACAGTAATACAAGGCTTAGTATGTAATCACAACAAATTTAATAAATTAAAACCCTACTTATAAACGGAATACCACTCATACCAGTGCTAACATGGAAATTCTATACCAATAAATAAAGTGCAAGGTGTCCAAAGAGCTATTCATATACTCATATATTGCACATAAGAATAAAGTGCAAATGCAGTAAAAGCACCATATACACAAGTCCATTCAATTATTGTTGTTTCCAAAGCACCGTGTATCCGTTTTCGTAGGTAAGAGTGTTCAATGTCAATTTCCTCACGGATGGCTGTAATTCATTTAAAGATCAATGTACGAAGTAATATTTGTCCTGATGAGATAACTTGGTAGTAATTCCTCTAACGGGTTGTCTAGATCCCAATCGCCCGTTTCAAACCATCTTTTTCAAAGAGTACAGTCAAAGAGTACTACAGCTGGCTATAAGGAAAGGCTATGTTACTGGATACCCGTGAGGATTAATTTTGAAGAAAGTATTGGTTGAATGGAATACTGACTGTACTCTTTGAAAAAGATGGTTCGTACATTGATCTTTAAATGAATTACAGCCATCTGTGAGGAACTTGACATTGAACACTCTTACCTACGAAAACGGATACATGGTACTTTGGAAACAACAATAATTGAATGGACTTGTGTATATGGTGCTCTTACTGCATTTGCACTTTATTCTTATGTGCAATATATGCGTATATGAATAGCACTTTGGACACCTTGCACTTTATTTATTGGTATAGAATTTCCATGTTAGCACTGGTATGAGTGGTATTCCGTTTATAAGTAGGGTTTTAATTTATTAAATTTGTTGTGATTACATACTAAGCCTTGTATTACTGTGTGAATTGTTATATTACTGTGAGGCTTGACATATTGATTGTAGTATACATTATTGGTGTCAGTAGTCTGACGTAGGTTTTTCTGTTTTCTTGTGGCTCTTACCCTGTGGCTGCTCTGGAGGGTCTGTCTGCACATGGGCAAAGCGCACGCGCGCTCCTAGCATGTGTGATGATGTCACTTCCAGGAGTGACATCATCACGCAGGGTCAAAGGGCACCCTGCGTGATGATGTCACGCACACTGGGAAGGGACAGAGAGAGCAGGCAGCTCGCTCTGTCGCCACCGCTGTGCCCCTTATTCCTGCCAGTGGAGGCTGCACAGGGGCAGCAGGAGCTGCAGCAAGAGAGGGGGCTGCGGCCACCGTAGCTCGCTGCCACTGCGCCCATTGTCCTGCTGGCACGGGCTGCACAGGGGTGGCGGCAGCAGTGGCGGCAAGGGAGCGGGTTGCAGCAGCTGCGGCAATGAGAGCAGCCTGCTCTTGCCACCGTCGCCTGCTCTCTCTCTGCCACCGCCACTGCCACCTGCTCTCATCGTGCGGGAGCATGCCCCCCCCCAGCGGGGGGTGCCATGCCCCCTGGGGGGGGCGCCTCAGGGAGCATGCCCCCTGCCGCCCAGGTGAGTGGGCGCGGGGGGAAAGGGTGGGATCGGGAGATCCCCCGCCTTGGGCAAGGGGATGGCAACTCTACTCAGTGAGCTTCCATGGCAGAGTGGGGATTCGAACCTAGATCTCCCAGATCCCAGTCTTCATCTGATACTCTAACCACTACAAAATATTGTCTCTCTAGGGTTGCCAACTTCTGCTTGGAAAATACCTGGAAATTTGGGGATGGAGCATAGGAAGGGGGTAGGGGGAGCTTTAGGAATGTGAGGGACCTCAGCAGGGATTAATGTCACAGAGCACCCTCCAAAGCAATCATTTTCTCAAGATCAAAAAGAGTCCAGTAGCACCTTTAAGACTAACCAATTTTATTTTAGCATAAGCTTTCGAGAATCAAGTTCTCTTCGTCAGATGCCTGATACAGATGCAAGAAGATACAAGAAGAGAACTTGATTCTCGAAAGCTTATGCTAAAATAAAATTGGTTAGTCTTAAAGGTGCTACTGGACACATTTTCTCAAGAGGAACTGATCTCTGTCATCTGGAGAGCAGTTGTAATTCCAAGAAATCTTCGGCCCCCACCTGGAGGTTGGCAATCCTATTGTTCTCTGGCCTGCCAGGGTCTGGCCTGGTAGGAACTTTGCTAAATCGCTTGCTCTCTCCAACTACACTTATAATCTGAAATCCATTTCATATTTTAAATTAATTCCAGGATACCAGTCTGAAGGAGTTCCAGCCCAGGTTTTACTTATGGCTCAGTATAAGCTGGCTATGCAAGCTGCTTGTACCTTTCTTTGTATATTCTAAATAAAGTTATTCTTGGTTTACACAAGACAACCCTCAATGTATTTCTGAGTGATTGCAGGATCCTACAGCACTGTTATTCCTAAACCTCCAGGTGGGGTCTGGAGATCTGGAATTACAAGTGAGCTCCAGAATATGGAGATCAGTTCCTGTGGAGGAAACGATAGCTTCAAAGGGTAGACTCTATGGAATATACCCCCCTGAGATCCCTCCCCAAAGTCCATCTCCCAGGCTCTACCCTCAAATCTTCTGGAATTTCCCAACCCAGAGTTGGCAATCATATTTTTTCCTGTCCTAGTAAGACAGTAAAAAGGGAGACTTGATCAAGCGTACGGTAGGCTACCATAAACAGCTGGTGGGTTGCATGCAGGTTGGTGGGTAGGGGTGCCATTCCCCCGCCCAAGGTGGGAGGGAAAGTATGGGGGACAGTCATTGTGACATCACCACATCAGCATGACACTCCAGGAGCTTCCCAAAATTCTTTGGCAGCGGAGTTTAGAGTGTCACACCAACACAGTGATGTCGCTTTATGCCAGAAGTGATGTCACTCCATCGTCCTGATGTCATTCCCACTGCCTCTCCCTCTGGATGCCAACCAATTCTTTCTCAGACTACCCTACTTCACAGGGTTGTTGTGAGATTAAAACAAAGGAGGAGAAAACAACATACACTGCCGTGAGCTCCTGGGAGAAAGGGCAGGATAAAAAAGAAACAAAACAATGGAATGAATTTTGCTTCAGTGATCTACTGATTTTCATTCCAATCTTGGCGAGATCATCACATGACTATCTCCAAACATATTTGCAAGTTCTTTAATGATAAAATGCTGAGGGTGGATAATCATACCTTTCTCTTGGTATGATTATTTAATCTTGACAGAGAGGGGGGGAAAGCCTACATTGACTGAAAGATAAATTCCAAAAGTGGTTGGCCATAATCCAACAAAGATTGAAGTACACTTGAGTCAATTAAAGAAATTAGTGTTTAAAGTCAGAGGAGTGGCTGTCTCTCACAGCATCTGTCATACAAGCAGAAAGTCCTTGGTTCAATCCCTGACAAAGCAAGCAACCGGCAGGGACAAGGTGATCCACCAGACATTGATCAGTGGTCCCCTCATAGATTATGGTTTACCTTCTGCTTAGCTGTGGCATATACGCTGAGGAAATAAGAAAGAAATGCAGCACATTCTTATGTGGTAGACTCAGTATTTATTAGCAGAAGACACTGGGCACATGATTGCTGAGCACATCATCAAAGTGATCATTAATCCCTTTTTTTAGACTTTGGTTTTAGTGGTGTTTTCATTTGCTGATTAATCCATTTGAGGTAAGGGCTGACCTTGGTGTAGATTCCAAAATTATCAAGGTTCCCACAGCCCTCTCCCCAGCTCACTAGGCCAACTAGGAACCAGGTATTCTTGAACTGAGTGACCATAGGGCCACCACTATCTCCATGACAGGAATCCCGCTTATCTCCCATGATGCCTGCACAGATCATGTTATCTGAGATTGAATTCTGCATAGCATGAATACATTCATTCCGAGGTGCCAGAGGGATTTCAATATAATTGAGAACAGAGCTGTAGTTAGTTGCAGAACTGCTACTCTGGCTGCCCCAGCCAGTCACCACTGTTTGGGTCCCTTCTGTCATCAGTTCCTGCTCTGCAAGGTTATTGGCAGGTAGGCATATGGGCAGCACGTATTTGTTGAAGAAAACTGGATGGGCTAGGTGCAACAGTGCAATGTCATTATCAGAGGTGCTTTTGGTATAGTTTTCATGAGGCACTAGCTTGTCAGTGATGATAGCTTGTTCACCATCATCTGTTCGCCAGCGATGATATTTACCTGTAAAGGCAACAACAAAAGAGTGAGCTGGTACTGTCCTCAGGACTCAAAACCCGCTCTACACCTCTCAGCTCAATTAAGCAGAACTTTTAAAGTGTGTGTATGAGTGTGGATTGTGATTCACCCTTCCTTTCCTGAATCTCAGGGTATGTAATTCCAAACCCAACATTAGACAGTGTTCGCTATATATAGTAAAGCCAACAGAATTTTGCATTGTATTGAACTTGAGGTGGTTAAGCTTCACCACAAAACCACATACAATAATAACATACTTCGTAAACCGCTCAGAGTGGGCGTTAAGTTGTCCTGAAGGGCAGTATATAAATCGACTGTTGTTGTTGTTGTTGTTGTTGTTGTTGTTGTTACTAAAAGTGGGAGGGGGAGAATATAATCAAGGGACACGTGCATGTGAGAGATGGTGTTTGCATCCACAGTGAGAGAGGACAGCAGAGCGGGGAAGACAGTCTGATCATTACCTGATTGGATGGGTATAAAAGTAGCAGGTAGGAGAAAGAATTGTGTGCTTTAGAATTTAGCAGCAAAATGTTGTTTGTAGGCCTCTGCAAGACTTCAGAGTGGAAGTATACATTTGATTACATCCTAAACTGTGCAGTGTGCATAGAAAATCAGCAAGTCAGGGAGAATGGTTTATCCAAGCTTTCTTTCTGATGCACGGTCTGTTTGTGAGGATTTCCTTGTGCTTCTGGTGGAGCATTGAGTACAGGTGGAAACACACGTTACTAAGTTCCTAGGGACGCTCAAGTGCAGGATTGTATGTGTAGTCCTCAATTCAAGTGATTCCGGAGGGCAAATTGCCAATTCAGCTGTCTTTTCGCTGCAAGAACAAGTACTGTAGGTTCTTTTAACTTGCCAATTTGCATTTAAGGTGTGAGAAAGTGTCAAGATCTGCATTTCAATGAATGGATATGGGGGGAACTGGGATACTTTTAGCAGTTGAGGAGGAACTGATATTGAAGGCATGAATGTATTCACGCGGAGCAAATCAAAGTGTGACTGTGCAAGTGAGTGCATGGAAAGTTGTGGGGGGGGGGGGCGGTACATGAACTGTCATTCACTTGAGTATCCGTAGGTACTTAGGAATGTATATTGCCTACCATCTATTAGAAAGGATCTAATAACAACATTCTTTTTTGCAGCCAAAACCTCACTAGCACTATACTGGAAATCAAAAACAATACCTACAATTAACACATGGTGGAATAAAATTTGGGATCGCCTCCTAATGGAAAAAATAACTGAAAAGTTGTATTTACAAACCAACCCTGCAGGTACCTCTAATTTTTATGCTAAATGGGAACCTTTCTTAGACTTTTTATCTAAAAATGATTTGTTACTAACGAAATTACCATATCAAGAAGTCATGGATATGGAAATGTGGGGATTATGGTAACTATATTTTGTAAAAAGAAAAGAAAAAAAGTTGAGATTATAATTGTTATATAGACACGCCATGTATTTTTATGTTTAAATGTAGTATAATAACTATTTGCATAGATAAGGACGTATTTGTATTAAGAACTGACTGAAATTTAGTAATGTTTCGCAATGTTCTGTAAGTTGTAATAATAATAAAAATTAAAATTAAAACAAAACAAAACAAAAGGAATGTATATTGCCTACTCACTTGCTCTGCATCCTAAAATCCAGTCCAGAAAAGGTTTTCCACTTAATGCTGCTAACTGCAAAAACTGAGCTTAAAATATTTGATACAACAGGAAATGGCTATGGATGTTTCAATATTTCTCTAAATTAAATGTTGCAAGCAGCCATAAAGCAAACTTGGATTTTATCACCTTTTATGTTAGTTCCAAGGTGTAAGGTAAACCATTATCTCACAAAGATACTGTTACTTCTCCGGCTGTTATAATTGAATTAATATATGTCACTCTGATTAGTGTAGTTCTTGCCTTTCTCAGTCAAATCTTAACCTCAATCCTGATAAGACCATACTCTCTGTCTCAGGTGTGGAATAAGAGGCGAAAATGGCCCTGGAAATGGAAAAGGCCCCTCCCACAGTGCCCTGACAGAGCAGGAGAGGAGGAAGAGCAGGCTGAGGCACAACCAGGGACTGTGAGCTCATGGTGGCAACTTGCACTGCCTTGTACAATATTGGGGCCAAGAGCTTCCACAACCTCCCATGGAACTGCCCTTGGTGAGGTGAATCTCACCTCACTTGGATCCAGGGTAGTCCTGGCAGGGGGCAGCTCACAGGCCATTGGCCCTTTGGGACTTTTCCTGGTGGCATTAATGGCCAGTCTGTATGACCTGCCTATTATTCCACTGGAAGAGAAAAGCCCTGAGTTATAGATTGAAGTGTCCCATATTACAAAGAAGTGCAGTCTTTTTTCCTTACCAAATTTCAATTTGAATACTTCTTCTCCCTCCAGACAATGAGCAGCTGTCAGCACCCAGGTGGGGTGTATGAGAACACCCCCACACTTAAATTTCCCTGCTCCATTTATTAGCATAACCTGAAATGCAAAAGAAGAGTTACGGGGCCACTGACTCTTTTTCACATGTTATTCAGTTCACAGTACATGTTCAACTTTGCTCTGTTGGATGTTCTAGCATCTAATATTTTGTTTTCTATGTCTATTGATAAAAGTCCCAAATAGCTTTCTATTAAAAATATTTTTAAATGGCTTGGAATAAACTACATAGAATTTTCTTCTCACTTTTAATGGAGCTGGGCTCATATGCTGGTATGGTGTACAGATTCGTGTGGAAGGCTGAATCCACACATTAGTGGAATATTGTGCTATTAGTGCAATCATTTGAAATCAAATGATCCTGTGTGAACAGTTCATGAATGATTACAGCAACAGCACAATGCCCAATGATATATGGAAGCAACCTCTACCTAGGACCAAGTTAAAATCATCACTCATCCATGAAGGTTGGTGGGTGACCCTGAGCTAGTCATACTCTCTCGACTTAACCTACCTCAGAGGATAAAATGGAAATTGGGGAGAACCATGCCCTGACCTCCTTGGAGAAAGGGTGGGAGAAAACTCAGACAGCTAGACAGGCATTACAGACTGACAGCTAAGCAAGTCTGCTGAACAGAAGCAAAGACCACTGTCAAACAGATGGTATTTTTTACCCCTGAAAAGAAGATATTTATTCCAAGCCCATTTGCCAAACATCACAGGGCTCTCTTGCTGTTTTTATTTCATTCAAGACCTGTTTCTTCTATAATGTCACATTCGTTTCTGTATAAGCAGCCATCATGATGAGCAGAGTTTTGGTATGTTATTCCATGTGGAGTTTTTAACTTTGACAGTTCAGCCTACATTTTTTGATAACTGCTCCTGAAGTTCCACACAGTGTATGCGTGTTCTGAGCTGATGATGCTGTTGGGGATCAGGATGGCAGACTGACACAATCTTTAAAGTAATTTTGTTTCCTCCATCATAGCTTAGGCCCAAGCTAATTAAGCTATAGTTTAGATCTACCGTGACTAGTGTGTCCTGTAGGGCCAAGCTACACATGACGAATGACACTTGAACAGCAAGTGTATTTCTCCCTGTTCACTTGCCCTCCACTCAATCCACTTGCCGTTCAAGTGTCATTCGTCGTGTGTAGCTTGGCCCGTAGTCTCTATCACAATGGCAATCCCTAGTTTGGCATGATGATACTGGGTAGCAAGTCTGCTGGGGGTGGGTGGGGATAAAGATAAAAAATTCTGCCCCCACCCCTCCCGTGTTGCCATGGGAGCAGACAACCAAAGGACCACTAGAGCACAGTACCTATTCTGCAATCTGCTCAAGCACCTTGCTCTTTGGAATGGAGCTGGGGGGCGGGGGTGGGAATCAAACATGCTGTGAGCAAGAACATGGTGAATCTTTGTCTAGGTACACATGGTGGCTCTTGGCAGGTCTGTCAAGTAGTATGGTTAACAAAAATATCTTTCCTTAGCAAACAGTGGTAAAATACATTGGGGTAGGTGGGTGTGGTCAAATATTTGGTTTGACCTTGGGGTGCCTGAGTAGGAAATTTTATACCAACTCCTGGGAAAAGGGAAATCCTCCCACCAGGTAGGTAATTGGGAACCTCTTCAAAACACCTTACTTGCCAAGGGCTGTCTCCTTTTTTCCCAGCTTTTCCTGCAATTAGTTTAATGTTCAGCCCACTGGTTGAAGAATGGGGATCCACAACTCTCCCACAAGGGAACTCCACTGTAAAGAAGTCATTAAAAGATTGTGTAGAAAGATCAAAAGATCTATACTGTTCCTATAAGCTTGTACTTACAAAAAGAAATCCACCCTACTTTTCAATCAAAACTTTCAAAATAATCTTATACTTCCCTTATTTCTGGGAGCTGTGTGAATCTAATTAAATTTTCAGTCCTAACTTCCCATTGGATCAACCTGAAGAAAATTCCAAGCCTTTTTTAGCATAATAAGGATTTTTTTAGCAAGAGCTGATTTTCACACAAGGCATCACTTGTTTGTTCATATCCTGTGTCTGTGTGATATCTCACAGTACTATGGTTTAATAAAATATTAATATTTTCAGGCTCTTAGAAATATTATGTCATCCTTTTGTAATGCATGTAGGGAAGATATGCCCCTTCCCAATGTAGGGAGGATATGCCCCTTTTCACATGTGCCCCGGGAGATCGTGCAAACTCACAGCATGAAGCGAAATCAAAGAGTCCAGTAGCACCTTTAAGACTAACCAATTTTATTGTAGCATAAGCTTTCGAGAATCACAGTTCTCTCCGTCAGATGCATGGAGGGCCAACAGAAACTGGTCAAATATAGAGGATTTGAAATATAGACCAGTTTCTGTTGGCCCTCCATGCATCTGACGAAGAGAACTGTGATTCTCGAAAGCTTATGCTACAATAAAATTGGTTAGTCTTAAAGGCGCTACTGGACACTTTTTGATTTTGCTACTACAGACTAACACGGCTAACTCCTCTGGATCTACAGCATGAAGTGTCTTCCTAGCACAATCTCCCAGCACGATCCCCTTTAATGGCCCGATGACGTCAGAAAAAGTGCCATTAAATGGGATTGTGCCAAGAAATTGCGCTAGGAAGATGCTTTTATGCTGTGAGTTTCGCGCAATCTTCCAGGTGTGTGGCCGTGAGAAAACAGCCAAGACCTCAGTTTCTGTATTTCTATGTGATAAAGATGGCAATTAATATTTTTTTTTATTTCAAAGACTTATGTACCAATTTATCAATAAATTCTCAAATTGGTAACATGTTCATTTAGAGAGACAATATAGAGGATAGGCATAGCTAAGAGCCATTCTACACGGTCTAATTTAAACAACAGGCAATAGGTTGGAGAAAATGGCTGCTTTGGAAAGTGAACACTATAGCATTATACCCCACTGCAGTTCCTCCCTTCCCCAACCCCCTCAGGCTCCACCCCCAAATTTCCAGAATTTTCTAACCCTTAGTTGGCAACCATAAGTGAACTATAAATATATTACTTTACATATTTACTCAGAATTAAGTCCTACTGGTTTCAGTAAAACGTATAGTATTGCTTCTTAAGCCCCACTATATCCAGGGAGCTATATGGGTTGGATCCAGTCAGCATTTTCATTTAGTCTCACTAATTTCCCTCCTTACTACTCTTCTTCATCCCCCAATGGCTTTTGTCTAAGCAGGTCTCCTGATCCTTCCTGAGCATTTCCTTTTTGGTGATCAAAGGAAACCAAGACCTCCCATTTTCACCTGTGGAAAAGCTAGTTAGATCCATCCAAGGTGGCGGAACTCTCAAGAGGAAAATGAGGAAGAAACACATGAGATTCTTTGAAATCATATCATTTTCAAGCACTATTGCTGAGTATTTTCAAGAGGTGCCGGAACAACGTTCCCCTGCGTTCCCCCTGAAAAAAAGCCCTGGATCCATCATATACCTAACTACCTTTCTCTGACTTGAACCCAGGCCTGCATATAGCAACACAATGATTCATGCTTACTAGACTTTATGAATGTTAATAATTCTAATCACACAAATAAAAACTGTTCCTTTTGTTATTCTTCATAGTAATTAATAATCGATACTTTCTTGTCAAGGCAGATAACGAAGCACCTCAGGGAAGCATGGGATTAATCATATATTTCATGTAGCGATTTGGACTGAGTTGATATACTGATAACACAACTTCATATAATCTTACCAGGGAAGTGGTGAATATGTTCAGCCAGAATCTGGAGGCAATGAGAGATTATCTAGACAAAATGGAAGTGTTGTGGCTTTGTAGTAAAACTGGTCTGGGAATAAGGGCTTTAAATTTTTTCAATTTTTATTACACGTTATGGGGTGCATCTTAATTAGCATTCATATGTTAACAAGAGACCTGTTTTTAAAATTATATCTTCAGCAATAAGAATGTCTGTTATTAGAAAAGCCTTGGACTGAAGCCAAGCATGCTTGTGCACACCCTTCTTCCTTACCTACAGGTTGGCAAGAAGTGTGATCATCCTTCAGCTGGTACCCTGAAGCACAACTGCAGTGACGCTGGCCCTTCTCCTGATCCTCATGGCAGAAATGTTCACAGCCACCATAGTCAGTGGAGCAGTTGGTGTAGTTGCTCTCTGGGCAGCGAAAAAAGAAAAAAGGTGATGAAAAAGGCAGTGTCATAAAGGTCACTCTAACTTCCTCTTTATAAAGCTGTACAGAAATGAAACCATTTAAGGTCCAATTCAGATGGCCCACATCTGCTCTGTCTACAGTGTAAGATCATGAGGAACACGGGTTAGATCCATACTAATGTTTTTGTGTGTGCAA
The DNA here is from genome assembly GCF_028583425.1 of Eublepharis macularius. Lineage (NCBI taxonomy): Eukaryota > Metazoa > Chordata > Lepidosauria > Squamata > Eublepharidae > Eublepharis > Eublepharis macularius. Next base: position 61,067,037 of record NC_072795.1, on the reverse strand, counting down.
GGAGTTCTGCCCACTGAGTGCGATTTCCCCACCTCCCCCCTTATCTGGCAACAATGCCTCCCATAATCCTGATCCCCACGGAGATGGGACCCCTAGGAAGAGGAATGGGGGACATTTGAAGCTGCTGCAGGAAAGAGAGGTGGAAAAATTGCAATCAGTGGGTGGAAATATTTGCACCTGTGGAAATGCCAGTCTGCATCCAAGCCCAAAATGAAGGCTAAGTCCAGCCACTGATGCAACCAGTTCAGTATTGTCCGCTCTCCAAGGTATCGTGCACAGGAAGCTGTTTCTCAATATGTGGTACCAGAGATCTTTCTAGACTGTTTTGCAGCATTGTTTGTTGTAAGGGGCACAGAATTTGCATATGGCCAGTTAGACACATTTTGTCTGGTGTAAATCAACTCTGGGGCAGTTGCTATTTGAGATAGAGTTAGGATTATCCTTAAGCTTTAGAGAAGAGTTTGGCTGCTAGCGAGGGGGAAATTGCAACTTTCCCAGCATTCAAACTGCATTATTTTGCTGCTGGAGGACTGCAATTTAGCCTCCAGCTACTGCATCAATGCTCCTGTAACTCCCTCATGGAACATAATCATGAGAGCATCATATGCTATTATTGAAAAATATGTGTTTTTATTGACAGCATTTATTTACAGCCTAAGGAAGTTTACAACATAGAAACTATATAAAACAAATGCAATAAAACAACCAGGGCTTTTTTTCAGATGGAACGCAGTGGAACGGAGTTCTGGAACCTCTTGAAAATGGTCACATGGCTGGTGTCCCCGCCCCCTGATCTCCAGAGGGGAGTCGCAGAGGGCAATGTAAACTCCCCTCTGTCTGGAGATCAGGGGGCGGGGCCACCGGCCATGTGACCATTTTCTCCAAGGGCAACCCACTGAGTTCCACCACCTCTTTTCCCAGAAAAAAGCCCCCAAAACAACCATACTAATATTCATTATAATTGGTAAAACAGATGCACTAAAAATAATAATATGGGTAGATAAAAATAGTAGCAATTTCATTATAAATCTTCAGCACCCAACACAGCCTTCACACTTTAAAACTCACAAAAATGTTTTCACACTGGGAGTGAATTCCACAGTGGCATCAAATCACAGAAGGCCTTGTTTTTGTGATGTTATACCCAGTTGTATTGAGACTTTATTTTACTTTTCAAATAATCTTGAGAAGATTATATTCCTCAGCTGTACCACCGATGCACAAGAAAATGAATCCCTTAAAAACGTTTAGCAAATACCAATAATGCTCTTTCTTTTCAGTAGCAATGCCCTGCTCTTTTACTCCAGTTATTGATATGAGAGCCAGTGTGGTGTAGTGGATAGAGTGTTCGACTGGGATCGAGGAAACCGAGATTCAGATCCTCACTCTACCATGGGAGCTAGCTGAGTGAATTTGTGTCAGTCATATACTCTTAGCCTCATCTACTTCACAAAGTTGTGAAGATAAAACTTAGGAGAGCAGAATGATTTAAGCTGCTTTGGTGTCGTTGGGAAGGCAGACAGAATATAAAAGAAAGAAATAATAAAGAAAAATGTGGCAGGTATATGTCTGTAAGATATGCCCACTTTGTACACACAAGGGTGCTAAAGTATAGTTTGCCAGCCTCTTCCAACACAGATGAGGGAAAACCCTCCTGCAAGGGCCCTTTTTCCTTTGCTGCTAAGAAGCAAAAAGTGTGTTCTTTCTTGGTAGAACCTCCCGGGCTATAAGGTCATCAGAAAGGGCCTTTAGAACAGCATGTATTTTCTGTAATGGTTTTAAGTATTCACCTGAGCTTTAAACAGTACAAAGGCAACCACAGCAACAATGTTTATATTTCATAGTAAAATAGAGAACTGAAGCCTGTAATTACCATATTGGCACAGGTGTCCCTCCCATCCTGCATTACAAATGCAGTTATATCGCATAAAGCTGTCCACACAGGTTCCATTGATACACGTGACGTTTTCGCACTGGTCTCCATCTAAAAACACATTTTCAGAGAAACTCAGGCCATGTGCCATGTCGTTCGCTGCAAGTTAATAGCCAAAGACATCTCCCCTAGGTATACCCAACCAACACATGCAGTTTGCTTCTTTCGTTGTGTGCTTCATTCCCCTTATGAGTGTCGGATTTCCAAAGGTACTAGCAACCACAAAAGCATGGGTTTGGGGGAAGCAACGGAAAGCTGAGTCATGGAACACTCGTGGCGTCTACAGGAGAGGCCTTGGAGAGTATAACAGGGTTTCACTTACCTGTAACTGTTCATTAAGTGGTCTTCTATGCAGACACACATGGAACTGCACATATGCAGGCCAGCCATGGACATTGAAAGCTCCTAGAGGTGCAAGACTTTCACCTAGACTTTTTGTGCGCTTTTCTCCCAGGAGCAGCTATAAAAGGAGGAGTGAGTGTCTCCCTCCTTCAGTTCTCTAAGTCGCTGGTTTAGAAGGAAGGTAAGAAAAAAGAGCACACTGCAGGTAAGGAGGAAGGGATGTGGTGGGCCTACACAGAAGACCACTCAATAAACAACAGGTAAGTGCAACCCTGTTTTCATCGTTCTGTGCAGTTACACATGGGAGATTAGCAAGCTAACTTACCCAGGAGCTCTTTAATGGAACAGACTCTTGAGGACTGCCTTGCCACAGTTTGCCCATCTGACGTGAGTCTACGTCAATGGCATAATGCTTGATGAATGTGGACAGTGTAGACCAGGTGGACGCCTTACACAATCCTATTAGAGGGATGCCCATACTGAAAGCTGATGAGGTGGATTGGGCCCTTGTAGAGCGCAATGAGCATGATTGTTTAGATCAATTATAACAATCTGTAATGAGCCAAAATATCCCATTTGAAATGGTCTGTGCAGTGACCTTCAGACCCTTTTGGGGCCTTTTAAATGAGACAATGAGAGAAGGTCCTTTTGGAAAGAAGGCGTCCTGTGCAAGTAGAAGCACAAAGCAAGATTTACATCGAGGGTGTACAACAATCTCTCTGAGTCAGTCATAGAAGTAGGGAAAAATACTGGTAAGACAATGTCCTGATTTAAGTGGTCTGTGCAGAAGACATGGGGCCTCATGGAAGTGGAAAAAAACGGAAGGTGGTAGTCGTTGGGGACTCCTTGCTCAGGGGTATGGAACGCCATGTCTCTGGGCCAGATCCCCTATTCCAAGAGATGTCTTGCTTGCCGGGAGCCAGAATTCAGGATATTACCGACCGGCTGCCAAAACTCATCAAGCCTGCTGATAAGTACCCGTTTGTGCTGATTCATGTGGGAACGAACGACACAGCTTCGAATACTGTTGCAAGAATTAAAGAGGATTACGAAACCCTTGGAAGGCAGTTGAAGACATTGGGGGCTCAGGTGGTATTCTCTTCTATCCTTCCAGTCACAGGAAGAGGAGCACGCCAGGAGCGGACCATACTTGAGGTGAATCGCTGGCTGAGATGGTGGTGCCGGCAGGAGTGCTTTGGGTTCTGGGACCATGGGATAGGTTTTCTTAGAGAAGGCCTTCTAGCACATGATGGGCTTCACCTCTCAAGGGCAGGGAAGAAAACGTTTGGAACGAACCTGGAGAACTTCATCAGGAGAGCTTTAAACTGATGCTGCAAGGGGCAGGGGACGATCAACATGGCGACTACAATGATGAAGTGAACACAGTGGGGACCCACCTGGGTAGGACAGGTCAAACAAAGATACAAGGCTACAAGTGTTTATATACCAATGCCCAAAGTATGGGCAATAAGAAAGAAGAGCTTGAGCTTCTATTGCAAACAGAGGGCTATGATATAGTAGGAATTACTGAGACTTGGTGGGATGATTCCCATGACTGGAATGTGCTAGTGGATGGGTATGAGTTGTTCAAGAAAAACCGGAAGAGTAGAAGAGGAGGTGGAGTGGCGTTGTATGTGAGGAGAGGGCTTGATTGTCAAGAAGTTATGGAGAATGGGGCGGACAGCCCGGTGGAAAGTATATGGGTAGAAATAAGGGGAGGAAGGACAAAGGGTATTGTTGTTGGAGTCTGCTACAGACCACCCGACCAGCGAGAAGAAATGGATGCTGCCCTCTTTGAACAAATTGGCAGAGTATCCAGACATCAGAACCTTGTAATTATGGGTGACTTCAATTTCCCCGATGTGTGCTAGGAGACAGGCTCAGCAAAGCGTCATGAATCATGCAATTTCCTGACCTGCCTGGCCGATAACTTCCTTTTTCAAAAGGTGGAGGAAGCTACAAGGGGTTCGGCCATACTAGACTTGATATTAACCAACAGGGAAGAATTAGTAGATGAGATGAAGGTGGTGGGGACCTTAGGGGGAAGTGACCATGTCCTTCTTGAATTCCAGTTGCTGTGGGGAGCCAAGGAAGTTCGTAGCCAGACTCATAGGTTAGATTTTCGTAGGGCCAACTTCGATGAATTGAGGCTTGATGAGAGTCATTCCGTGGGGGAGTGTGCTGGAAGGAAAAGGAGCGAAAGAAGGGTGGGCCATTCTCAAACACGAGCTTTTGCAAGTTCAAGCCTTCACCATCCCAGCAAGACGGAAACATGGTAAGGGCTCCAAGAAACCGATGTGGATGCACAGAGAGCTCCAGAATAAGCTAAGGGAGAAAAAGGAAATGTTCAGGAAATGGAGAGAAGGACAGACCTCTAAAGAGGAGTATATGAGGGTTACTAGGTACTGCAGATCAGCCATCAGAGAGGCCAAAGCTCAGTACGAGCTGGGTCTGGCCAGGAGGGCTCGCTACAACAAGAAAAACTTCTACAGATATGTGAGAAGCAAACACAAGGTAAAAGAGGCAATTGGACCACTGTTGGGAGTAGATGGAGAAACTCTGATGCAGGACAGAGAAAAAGCAGACAGGCTTAATGACTTTTTCCCTCTGTTTTCTCCCTGAAGAACTCAGGCACATCTAGAGATAGTAGAAAATGTGGCAGGACACCTGAGTGGCTAATTGACATTGACAGAGAGGTAGTGGAGAGGCATCTGGCTGCACTGGATGAATACAAATCCCCTGGGCCGGATGGGGTGCACCCAAGAGTGCTGAAAGAACTTTCCAGAGAACTTGCAGAACCCCTGTCCATCATCTTCAAGGCCTCCTGGAGGACTGGGGATGTGCCACAAGATTGGAGAAGAGCGAATGTTATCCCAGTCTTTAAGAAAGGGAGGAAGGATGACCCGGGAAACTACAGGCCGGTCAGTCTGACTTCTGTTGCTGGGAAGATATTAGAACAGATTTTAAAGGGATCAATCTGTAAGCATCTGAAGGACAACTCAGTGATCCGGGGAAGTCAGCATGGTTTTGTTCCTAACAGATCCTGCCAGACCAACCTGGTTTCCTTCTTTGATCGAGTGACCAGCTTACTGGATCGGGGGAACTCTGTTGACGTGATTTATCTGGATTTCAGTAAAGCTTTTGATAAGGTCCCCCATGACATTCTGATGGGCAAACTGGAAGACTGTGGAGTAGACTATAGGACAGTTCGGTGGATAGGGAACTGGTTGGAGGACCGTACTCAAAGAGTGGTGGTCAACGGCGTTTCATCAGATTGGAGGGAGGTGTCCAGTGGGGTGCCGCAGGGCTCGGTTTTGGGCCCGGTACTTTTCAATATTTTTATCAATGATCTGGATGAAGGAGTGGAAGGGATGCTCATTAAATTTGCTGATGATACCAAATTGGGAGGGGTAGCAAACACCCAAGAAGATAGAATTAAAATTCAACAAGACCTGAATACTCTGGAGAAGTGGGCAGCTGTGAATAGGATGCAATTCAACAAAGACAAGTGCACAGTATTACATCTGGGCCACAAAAATGAGAAGCACAAATACTGGATGGGGGATACACTTCTGGGCAGTAGTATATGTGAAAGGGATCTTGGGGTAAGAGTGAACTGTAAACTGAATATGAGCAGTCAGTGTGATGTGGTGGCAAAAAAGGCTAATTCAATCCTGGGTTGTATCAAAGGGGCCATAGCATCGAAACCGCAGGAGGTCATAGCCCCTCTCTATACTGCCTTGGTCAGGCCACACCTGGAGTATTGTGTGCAGTTCTGGAGGCCTCACTTCAAAAAGGATGTGGACAAAATTGAGAGGGTGCAGAGGAGAGCGACGAGGATGATCAGGGGTCTGGAGACTGAGCCCTACGAGGAAAGGCTGAGGGCCTTGGGAATGTTTAGTTTGGAGAAGAGGAGGTTGAGGGGGGACATGATTGCTCTCTTTAAATATTTGAAAGGCTGTCATTTGGAGGAGGGCAAAGAGCTGTTCCAGTTGGCAGCAGAGGGTAGGACGCGAAGCAATGGGCTAAAACTACATGCACAAAGGTACCGACTGGATATTAGGAAAAACTTTTTCACCGTCAGAGTAGTTCGAAAGTGGAATCAGCTGCCTAGGGAGGTGGTGAGCTCCCCCTCACTGGCAGTTTTCAAGATGAGGCTGGATGAATACTTGTCAGAGATGCTTTAGGCTGATCCTGCACTGGGCAGGGGGTTGGACTAGATGGTCTGTATGGCCCCTTCCAACTCTATGATTCTATGATTCTAAGTAGAAAGTAGAGATGACCTTCAGCAGAAAGAGGAGCCTGGGATGGAGGACCTCCTTATCTGTGAACATCTTAATGAAAGGAAGGGCATGTCTCAGGGCTTGAAATTCATTCACTCTCCAAGCCAAGATTATAGTCACCAGAAAGGCTGTTTTAGCTGTCAGAACAGCAGATAGCTAGGGGCTCAAAAGGTTTATGCATAAGTTAAGTGAGAACCAAGGAGTGACCAAGGAGGAATCGGCCTGGATGCTGACAGGTATAGGTTTGCTAAACCTCTGAGGACAGACTTGCATTGTGGCTAAGGAAAGAGAGATTTCCTGTCTATATTGTCATGGTAGGTCAAAATGACTGCTAGGTGGACTTTAATGGACGAATTAGCCAAACCTCAATCCTTTAGCTGGAACAAATAGTGTAAAATAGATGGCAATGAGCCCAAGATTGGTTTCAAGTTGTTGCCTGTGGCCCAAAGAGAAAATCTTTTCCATTTGGATAGATATGATTTCCAGGTGGATGGTTTCCTCACTTCCAACAGGATCTTCTGGACTTGGGAGGAGAAATTCAGTCTAGAGAAGATAGGAACCAGGCTGTCAGTTTCAGAGTGCCCAGGTCGTGGTGGAGAACCACATCGTCCTGCAACAGGTGTGGTGTTAGGGGAAAATGATAGATTCTGCCCTGTGCCATTTGGACAGAGTGGCCAACCAGCCTCGCCTTGGCCAGTAAGGGGCTATTATGATCGCCAAGGAGCTTTCCCTCATCATCTTGCTGAGAGTCAATGCCATAAGAGGAAGAGGGAAGAATGCATACAGAAGGGTGCCCGACCAAGGGATCTAAAAAGCATCCCTAAGAGAGACCTTCCCCTTTCCTGCCCATGAACAATACTGAGCACATTTCCTGTTGAAGTCTGTGGCAAACAGATCTATGGTAGAATACCCTCACATTGCAAGAACAGGAGGGAGGGAGTCCATATGGATGGACCATTTGTAGTTCTGGGATTTGGACCAACTTAGTGCATCTGCCAGAACATTGTCCTTGCTCGCTATATGTATAGCAAAGAGAGTGACTTGATTGCTGGATAGCCCATACCATATCAGTGAGGATTCCCGGGAGAGAGCCAGGGAAGCTGTGCCCCTCTGTTCAAGTAATGCATGGCAGTCGTATTGTCCATGCATATCTGAAGGTTCCTGCCTTCCACTAGGCAAAAGAAAGCCTTCAGAGAATACCTTATTGTCCTGAGCTCAAGGAGGTTGGTTTACCTGGGTGGTTCCAGAACAAGACCCCCCCCCCCTCCTGGTACAGAGGCATCTGTGGAAGTTGATACGTGAACTGGGGAGGAGCCAGAGGAAGTCCTCACCAACAGGTTCTGTATGTTGTTCCACCACTTCAGGGATCTGTGAATGAACCTCGGGATAGAAAACCGCTTGTATAGGTTTGGTCAGTATGGGTGGAACACTCAGACGAAATGGTTCTGCAGGGGACGAAACTTCAACCTGGCAAACAGAACTATCAGAAACAGAGGGGCCATAAAACCTAACAGTCTTTGAATTTATTTTGCACTTTGGTCCCTGTAGGAATTTGGATCTTATTTAGAGTGAGGAGAAATTTTTCTATCCTTTCTGGAGTAGGGAAGGGAAAGGCTAGGGAGGAATCTAACACTGTCCCCACAAATATCATCTTTTGCTGGGGAACCAGGGATGACTTCTCCACATTGACCCTCAGGCCGAGTTGGTGGAGGATGGTAAGTGCCAGAGATGTATTCTGAGACAGGGTTTCAATGGAGTGGCCCACCAGAAACCAATTGTCGAGATAGGGAAAAATGATACACCCTTTCTCCCTGAGGTGGTTTACCAGTACCACTACTGCCATGTCTTTCGTAAAAATACGAGGAGCAGAGAGGCCAAAAGGAAGAACCCTGTACTGGTAGTTCTTGGAGCCACAGTGAAAGTGAAAGAACTTTCTGTAGTGAACATTTATTGGAACATGAAAATATGCATCCTTTAAATTATGTTTTTAACTGGAGTAAAATGTCTCTTAAAAGATCAGACAACATTCTGATCATTTTGACCACTATAAACTTGTTTAAGGAATGGAGCTCTAAAATTGGACGACAATAAAATATTGGAAAAACACCCTGTTGGTGCAACCAGAAGGAACCAGTTCTACGACCTGTTTTTCCAGCAAAGACTGCACTTCCTCTAAGTGTAAGGGGGGACAAGGTGGAGAGATGTACAGAGGGTGAATGTCAGTCGGAGTTGTCTAGAATTCCAGACAGTAGCCTTAGCTAACTATAGACAACACCCAAGCCTCCTGAGTGATCAATTCCCAAGCCTGTACAGGAAGAGAGTGGTTGAGTGACATAGCCCCAGAAGACGTGGCATCAAAAATCTTGTTTATTGGATCCAGATTGATCAGTCGAGGAATGGGGACTGTCCTTTGATTTGGTTTGAAAATATTTCCTCTGAAGTTGAACAGAGGTAGAGGAAGAAGGCCACTGAGAGCCTCTGGGTAATGTGTGCATTGGTTGAAAATGGAACCGATTGTTTTTACTATTGTAAGTTGGATATGACTTTGGGGGAACTCTCTGCCTGAAAGGATTTGGGTAGAGAGGTGTGATACCCAAGGACCTCACTGTCACCTTATCATCCTTAATTTTTTTGAGTACCTCATCTGTTGTGGACGAAAATAGGTCTATCCCTTCAAAGGGAAGGTCTTCTACCCTCAGCCCATGGTGAGGGGCTAGGGCTGTGGTTCTGACTGTGAGCCACTCATGCATATGTATGACAATTGCAGAGGCAGTATCTCTCAAAGAGCAATCTCCAATGTGTCTGGTGATATTAATTTGTTGTTTGGAGAGCCTTAACACTTCTCCTTGCAAAATTTTAGCAAGCCTTTGCTTCTCATCTGGCTTAGGTATGGGCCTACCTTTTTCCATAAGAAAAGCTGGTAGCAGGCCATAATTACCCGTTCTAAAAGTTAAGGCTGCAGAAGCATAAACTTTTCTGCTCATTATGTTTAGTTTCCTGTCTTGTTTACTGATGAGAGCTGAATGGCTCATGCTTTTGTTGGAGGCCCTTGTCTTGGAAGGTCTCAGTGACAGTTAAATTGGCAGAAGGGTGAGTAAACAAGAAACCTGATCCTTCTTGTTCATTTTTATTCATATTGTCCAGATTTTTTGACTTTGTTGGACTCAAGGCTGGTTTGGACCACACATCTTTGGTCATGTCAAGCATGCCTTGCATTATTAGGAATGCCACCAGTCCAGCTGCTTATGAATGTAGGACCTTGAAGACTGGATCTGAAGAGGTCGGAGCAGAGCAGGTCCAATGATCTCGCCATCTGGATAAATTGCTTGGTGTATAATTAGACATCTTCACTCGGGGATACAGTAAAATTTTCAGTAAGAAATTCCGGTGGAGAAGGTTCTGATGCAAGATCTGATATGACGTCAGAACTGTCATCAGATTGCACTGTATGGTTCAACTTTGGTTCCAGGGCAATGTTATTTTATGGAACCATGGCTAGAATTGATGTAGGTTTCAATTTATTTCTTAGTTCTGAGCAAACCAAAACATAAGCATCCTTATCATGGAGGAAGTAATGAGGGAGTGGATACATGCCCGGTGAAGCTTCAAACCCATTAGTGAAGTAATGATATAGGGAGCCAGAAGGAGAGTAATGGATCTGATGGTGTCTATGGTGAAGAGCCTGTTCCAAGCAATTGTCATTTTCAGATGGGTCTGAGGGCCCTTCTATCTTTCCACAGGCTGTATTGGTGATGGTGACAATGGGAAAAGGGCTGCAGATGGTTCCACAATCTCAGGAATCTCACACTCAGAAAGGGATGGAACCGAAGTGAAGTACCATCTAGGGATTGGAGATGGAGTTCTCAGAATCCTGGGCGGTCTTGATGCAACCAAAGTAGTTGGAGTTGAAGATGAGGATGTTTTCCTCTTCTGTGACTTAGAAGTCGATGCATTATTAGCATGCTTCAACTTGAGCTTAGCCTTTGCCGCCTATGCTGAGAGTGAGGAGGGCGGCGCGCAGAATGACCAAGACCACACCAGAGTTGGGGTAAAACAGGCCACAACTTTATTAACATAACAATAGGAGCATTGGCGCAGCATGAAGGGCAGATCCCAAAGCACATCGGCTGGCCCGCCTGCCAGCCGGAACCCACCCCCCTCAGCCATGCTGAGGGGGGGACCCAAGGAGTGGCATATGGGGGGAGTCACTTGGGTGTGCACCCCTGAGTGGCCTCCCCTGCCACCTGGGAGTGAGCTCTCCTGGCCGCCCCCGAGCTGGGCAGGCCCTTCCCTAGCTCACCCCCAAGATCCCTTATGGGAATCCCCTTAGGGGGCCTGGCCCTGGCCCCCCCGAACGAGATCTGCCCCAATGCCCACCGCCTACATCGTTGTGACGAAAGAATAAATGAACTAAACATAATGGGAGAGGTGGGTGGGTGATCGGACTCCGCCGGCGACTGGAGAGGAGCCGATGCGGCCGCGGGGCTAAATAGGGAGGGGCCGGACCAGAGGGAAGACTGCGAGCCTGCCGTCTGTTGCCCGGCCCCTTCCTTCGGGCCAACCCCCCGGCCGCCCTGATTGGGCGGCCGAGGTTTGAATCGATTGGCCAGGGCTCGCCGGGGCAGCCCGACGAGCCCCGCAGCCTGGCAGCCACCGCGCACCGCCCTCCCGAGCGCCGGCAGCAACCCCGGGCCCAGGTAAGTCTGAGCCCACCGATTTTCGTAGGTGGCTCTGATTGGCACTAAGGTGAAACCATTAACGGCGCACTGGAACCGACTGGTTGTGAGCGGTAATAGATGCTGAGGAGGCCCTTTCTGGGCACTATGGTCCAATATCTGTGATGTTTTGATCGGAGTTGGTAGAGCCCTTCAAAGCTGACTCTCATAGAGCCACTTTAAGTCGCAACACACTTTCATGGTGTGCTTTGAACATAAACTATTTGCAGACCGCATACCACAAGGTGCCACGGCCCTCACTCAGACAAAGTCATGCCCATCCAATTGGGCCATTTTGGTTCCACAACGTGAGCACTTCTTGAAGAGAGCTTTTGATGCCATGGAGTCAAAGGCCTGAACTCACATTTGTCTTTGGAATGAAGGAGCAGAGCAAAGGCGCCCCTTCACTGGCAGTTTTCAAGAAGAGGCTAGATGAATATTTGTCAAGGATGTGTTAGGCTCATCCAGCACTGGGCAGGGGGTTGGACTAGAAGGTATGTATGGCGCCTTCCAACTCTGTGATTCTGTGAAGAGGGAGCTGCTTTTATAGCCACACCGGGAGGAAAAGCAAGAGTTGAAAGTCTCGTGTCTCTAGGAGCTTTAGATTGTCTGCAACTGACCTGCACATGTGCAGTTCCCACGTGTCCCTGCACAGAAGACACGACAATGAACTGCTTACTTCCCTTTGTAACACTAACCAGAGCAAGTACCAATAATTAACTTAATGTATCTGAAGCAAGCAGTCCTTTGGGGTACAGAAGTCAGTGGCCAGGGGAGAAAAAAAATGTAAGTACCCTCTATAAACATAAAAAATGAACACTTTTTTACTTACCAATGTACTTTGTCCAAAAACTCAGCTGCAAAGACACAAAATCTAGGTTAAAGCTGGAAACAGACTGTTTTCCATTAATGGACTATGTCACACAACATTTGAATGAAAAATAGGAGAATCGTCATCCTTGATGGAGTCATTATGAGAATGAGCTAGTTCTGAGGAACCTCCCCCTCCTCAATCACCAAAAGAATTTATATACAGGATTCTTGCATACAAGAAGCACAAATGTTAGCCAAGCTGGACATTGTCAGAAGAAACACCCCTTCCACATTGCTTTGCATCCCAAAACACATATGGCAATAATGGGACCAAATAATGGTAACAATGAATGGTAATTCTTCCGTTGGAAATAACAGGCTGCAACTCTAGGTGGCATCAGCCATCACAGTTCCATTGAGACAATGGACCACATCCTTCTCAACCTAGTTACAACTATTGATTTTGGTGACTTTTGATAGATTTATTCCAGCTGAAACTGGCACTATACTGGCACTATAATTCAGTGCAGTTTACACAGCCAAATTGATGTGTTAAAAATGGGAGCTGAATAGATCCAGCATTAGGTGAAACAGTTATATTCTTGCTTACTACATGCCCATCTTATAACGCAACAAGTATGTGCAAAGACACAGAAATGGGTTGGGAATGTTGAGCAGATGGTAAATCATTGCACCATGTATAACAGCAAGATTCAAGTCCAGCAGCTTCAAGTCCAGTATAGGCTTTTGAGAGTCAATGCTCCTTCAGTTACCATGTATGTAATTCCACTAACAACCACACAACCCCAGAGACACCCAACAAAACAAGCAACTCAGGAGATTACTTAGGATGACAATGCTTTTAAGCAGGGCTTTTTTTCTGGGAAAAGAGGCGGTGGAACTCAGTGGGTTGCCCTCGGAGAAAATGGTCACATGGCTGGTGGCCCCGCCCCCTGATCTCCAGACAGAGGGGAGTTGAGATTGCCCTCCGCACTGCTCCGCGGCGCGGAGGGCAATCTCAACTCCCCTCTGTCTGGAGATCAGGGGGTGGGGCCACCAGCCATGTGACCATTTTCAAGAGGTTCCGGAATTCCGTTCCCCCGCGTTCCCCCTGAAAAAAAGCCCTGCTTTTAAGGATGTCAATGAAGTAGCATCCAGTTCAAGAGTGCTCCCAAAATCACTTGCAACACCACTGATGGTTCGAATAGCTACTTGGGACAACAGCCTCCCTCAAATAACAGTACATGTCAACACGATAAAGTGATTTGATCCTCACCATCATATTACAAGAACTTACAGTTGCTTCCTTGGTTTTAAATATCTCAGTGGCTTCCTCAAAGTCACATTGTTCTTCAAAACATTCTCGCTCCAACGAGCCTGCTTTGAGCTCCTCCAAGAAAACATTTGCCCTCTTCTGTATTTTCAGCACTTGATTTGCTTCCCTGCTACTGTAAAACACTTTGAACAAAAATGAAAAACCATATGGACCATTAAAGATATTATCTTGCTAATAGTAAGCACTACTTCAGATGTGTTTTCCAATTTACTGCAATTAATGCAGGGTTTTCAAAAGTTCTGAACAGAAAATGCTAAATGCTATGAAGTGACTAAAAGCTGAGTTGGACAAAATCAACACAGATTAAAGGTGCAATCCTAAAATCCATATGTAAGTACTTCAAATAGCAACTAAGCTCCACTCTGGAGTAACTTGGAGATATGTCACTGTATTGGAGGTATGCTAACATAGTAGCTCTGGGTGTAAACATGGGGCTAATACAGCCATGTTTGTGTAGGATCCTGAAATGGGATAGTGCAATCACAGCTCTTCTAAGCACTATGTAAATCCTAGCTAGGATGCACATGGCTCAGGCAATAGAGCACATGGGCATGGCTTAGGGTTTACATGTCTCTGCCTTCATATAGTGTGCACTTTGAAAGCATGTACTCAAAGGGTCTTGTGAATTCTGTACCAAAGGGATCACTATACATAGGCCAGGCAGAGAACAGACAGTTTTATAGCATAATATTTCTGTGACAGACAAGAGGCTGAGAGGTAAAATAACCACTCATCTCTCGGCTCATGGAAGCACTGCCCCAGCATCCAATCACCTTTCAGAGGAGGGATGGAAAGCTGGAGGGAAACGCAGCCTCAGGGAGAGAGCAGTCAGTTGGGGTATAGCTCTGTCTGGTGTTGGGACAGAGGGGTTTAATTCTACCTCTGGGAGAAGACAGAGTTGTCAGGACTCAGATCCATCAGTCTGACTCTTGGGAAAGGGCTGGCTGGTGTGAGCAGAATCCTGTGCATGTGTGAAAAGTTCTAACCTGGTGGCTAGGCAGTGGAAGCCTGTTTGTACTTGAAAATATTAAAGGGAATTAAAACCACAATCTGAAAGCATAACTTGCTTAAATGTTGTTCCTCAGCCTGGTTTCTCCTTTGAATGCTGGGAGACTTGGGCTGCTGATCTGTTCTTTAAAAACAACCTGTACATAAATAAATCTTTGTTATTTTTATAAACCTCCTGCTTTAGTGATCTGAGTTCTTACTCACCATAAAATTTACCTCAAAGCAGAAAATCCAAAGCCTTTACACTCACTACCATGAAAACATTTAGCAAATGAGGGGAAGGTGTACATCCCAAAACAAATCTAGTTCCCGAAGTTATAGGAGGCTGTGTGCGTTTCCTCTGTTGGAAAAAAAGGCCTGTCGCTGTTGCTAAAACTGGAGCACAGCTCTAAGCCTTGGAGAGACAGTTGTTGGTGCTCCATGGGCACATTGCATTCCTTTCTGACAGAGCTGGATAAGAAGCCCCAGTCCTGCTGGGGAGTCTTCATTGAGATACCCATTGTCATCACTTCCATGCCCCAAGTATGAGCCCAGTGATTCCTGCCACTGCTAGCACAGTTTCCTCTGCCAAGTGAGGGGTGGAGATGTCTGGGTGATATAGTTGAGCTATCCCATTCTTCCCTCCCTATATGTAGGCCTATCAAAAGAGTAGGGTAGGGATTTGATCCCTTCTTTGTGGAACTCATAAGTGGCAGTTACAGTGCTCCTACTAGGAATGCCACGTCAGAAGGTGCTATGCTCCCTTGCTTCCTTCCCTTGTGTTCTGTGGGTGGAGGCATGCTGGCATAACTGCTAGGTGGGCTGAGCTAGCTTGTGGATGAGCAGACCTGTTTTACAGGGTAATAGAACTGGGCTCCATATATGGCTGCTGTGTCATCAGAATGCTGCTAACAGCAAAACGTTGCTATGGACTCCAGTTGCTATGCTGTCAACAGCGTTTGTGAAAATATCTTTTCTCTGTTGACAGGATATTGACTAGCTATGCCAGAGCAATGCCAGAGATGTATCAGCACCCAGGTCTCAGGGTGGTGCTGCCTGCTACAGTTTTTAGAATCCATGCTTATTGGCTAAAGAATATCAGTACAAGTGTTCTCCATAAGCAGCAAGTCTCGTAAGGAAGTGACATAATATTAAATTTGGAATAGAGCAGTTAATTTTTTGTTAAGAGCAGTTAATTTTTTGTTAAGGTTAAAGGGACAGGAAACATATTTTTGGCAAAGTAGTATAGGCTGCCTCCACCTTCAGGGAATCTTTGATATTAGCTAAGAACTTTGCAAAGTTAATTGTACTCCTTGAAGAAGGAATATATTTTCTCAGCTGAGACAAAAATCTGTCCTAAGGATGGAGTGCCAGCTCTTATGTCTTTGTTTTATTTGCTAACTATGGCTTCTCTGTGTTAGGACACTCAAAACAATTGTTGCTGCTATTCCACACAACTGTCAAAATGGTACTGATAAATACAGCATCCTCCCAAACTATACTTTACAATGAAATGTAAATAATCAAGCATCTCTTTTCCCACTTTACTTCCACATCAAGATGACAATAGCTACACTTGTACTGTGCTATCTAGACCTATTCTGAAGAGAGTTCTATATACAGAATGATTCTGGTTCTTCAAATCATGTCTTTAAAAATGCAGTGGGGAATAGATCACAGGATACGGAATTTCTCCAGCATGACCAATGCAAGAAAGAAGGATATACCTGAGTCTTCGTGTCCACTAAGCAGTACAAAGGCAGCTGAAAACACCCAAAGGGTAATGATTCTCCACATTGCGCCACAATTAAGACCTAAGAGAATAACCACAAAATGGAGAACAGATTTTAAGGTAATGTTGTATGCTCCTTCGTCTTTTTCAACAGTTATATTTTCATTTATTGAAGCACATTCCAACATGTGTGAGTTGACAATACAAATTATGGCACATAGTTCAGTAGTTAGTTTTTATATTTAGCCTAGTTTTTATATTTAGCCTTGTACCATCTTATAGAAATTGGAAGTCATTTTATCTTGCTATGGTTCCTCACTGCATAACATAACTAATTAATTGGCATGGTTGTGTCTGTTCATGACAGCATATTACACATTCTCTTCTATAAGCTTTTATGTTCCTATCTGAAAGTTACTCAACTGACTTTCAAGAGGAGTTGTGCTTCCCAAGCCGAAGGGGATATCAGAGAACCGAAGATTATGCTAAACATATCTGATTCTCTTTTTTGCCTTACTAGCTTCCCATAGTTATTTTCAACACATAACCCTTTAATTCATTTTTAGCTAGGTTTTTTTTTTAGGTAAAGGAATTTAATAAGAAAAATCAGATGGGGAAAAGCTTCCGAAAAAACTTACTGATTTCACCAGCTGAATCACTGTTGCCTACAGTTCTGCCACCAGATCCAAAGGACACTAGTTAATCCATAACCTCAAATATTTACTCATCACAGACACACTCACAGGAGCTTTCTTCAGTCAAACAAAAACCACTTCTATGGGATTTAACAGAGAACAAGGAAATACCAGGGATCACTTGCTTTGGGACATCATCTTTGATTTTCTTCTTTGTTATTGGCAAAGACACAATTGTGCTGAATATCCTCCAGGATAACAGAAAGACAGGATTTATTGAATTTATGATTTTCCTTTGTTCTGAATCCCATCTACATCCAATGAGCAACAGGAAGATAAGTTTATTATAAGGAACTTGCAAATGTCATTTCCCATCCTCTTCCTAATGATTACAACACTGTTTACCCCCACCAAAACACAATGTAACTTTTATCTTTCTTGGCCCTTCCTCCTTTCAGTGCAGTTGACCATCTATCCCTGCTTTACTCCCCCTAAGCCTTAAGCATCCACAGTTTTGTCCTCAGCCAGTTCTCCTCACTGTAGATGGCTTAGTCAGTATTTATTGGAGGAAAACTTCTCAGTCTTTCACCTCAGTGTTGGGATGGCTCAGAGCTTTGCTTTTGGTTCCATGATATTTCTCTTTTCATATTTTCTCATAAGATTCATTACATCCCATGGCATACATGATACTGAGCTGTGCCACGCAACTAAAGATGGGTGAATGCTCCTCTGTGCAAATTTGCAATTTGACCACAAAATCTGAGCAGCTTCCTTGAATCCTCACAAAGATCTTCATTAAAAATAATTCTAACTTAATTGCATTTTTTGGCATGTTCATGGTCTTGCATGGTTTTCCTGTCCTACTCTCTCCATCCACTGTCCCACCCCAAAGGAAAAAAATGAACTTGCAAAAGAGATGCTTGCCTTGGTTATCTCAAGCCTGCTGATTGATAGCAGGGAGCTGAGTGGTTTTTCTAGTATTCCAGCCTTGTTGATTTGCCTGCTCGGCTCCCAAAGCCAAGTGTATTCACATAACGTGAGCTTAATTAGATGCAAACATTGAGCGTATTCTTGCAATGCCACCTGTGAGCTGAAGTTCCATACAGCAAATTCTGATCATGTGCCAGCAACATGATGAATGTTCACCCAGTGCACGGGTGCAAAAGCAGCACATAGATTTGAAACATAGTGGATTTTAAATAATTCACAACCAGTCCATGATGATCCTGATGAGTATGTAAGGCCAACTAGATAGTAAATTGTGAGCAGTCACCAATAGACATGGGCACGAACAGCAATACGAACAGAAAAAACCCACAAACAGCCCATTCGTCTGTTCGCGAACAAGCAGTTCATGAGGCACCATTGTAAATGAACAAGTGGTCGTTGCAAGCCTGGTTCGTTGCGTTTGTCCGCTGTTCATGAAGCCAGACAGTCAGGCACCTTCAATCAATTCTCTTGGCAACGCAGGCAGGAACTGCCTGAACTCTGTCTGCACTCCTTCTGTTGCCCTGGAAACCCCAATCAAAGCCCAACTTAGCTTGATAGGCTTCCTTCCAAGTGTGGAGCTCCAAATTGGTTACAATTGGTTACATTGGACCAGAGACCGGGGTGGTGGTGGTGTTCTGGTTATAAAAGGGCACTGTGCTCCCAGTTCTGGCTTTCAGTTTCAGCAGGCAGTGGAGTGGGAGAGAGCAGTTGCTAGCCTTTTGGGAGAGAGACAGGGAGAGTGCATTGGAGCTGGGATTTCATCTGTGTGTGGTGGGTGGGATAGGGATCTATCCCCTCTGGTTCCAGGGCTGCTGCCAGGCCCTGGGGCCAAGCTCAGTGGGCACCTCGGCTGAGGGATCACAGTGTTTTCTCCTTTTCTTTCCTCCGTAATTCTTGTTTGCTGGCACAATGAGGCTTCGGGCGGGGGCCAAGGGTGGTCATGGGGGGAAGTGCAAAGATTGTCCCAGTTGCCCCGTGGCAAGCAGTACTGGGCAGGGTTCTGGGGCGGCAGAGACTCCCGCTCCCCAAAAATTACCTGTGGGGGCTGTGGAGGAGGCCAAAGAGCTCTTGCCACCAGGGGAAGAGGAACTCTTTAAACTGTTTGAGGAGGAGGGTGAGAGATCCATGGAGGAATGGTTGGGGTTCGATGAAACATCCATCCCGTCCCCATCCCAAACTCCCAGTGCTGTCTCTGCCTGCAGTCCACCCCTCAGTCCATCTTCTGGTGCCAGCTCCGCAGTGCGGCCAGTGCGGCCGCAGTTCATCCTCCTTCCCCTGGAACAGTTAGTGGGCCACGTTTCAAACTCTCCGTATGGAGGCACTTTTGGGCACTTCCAAATGACCCCCGTGTGGTGCGGTGTGGTGCCGTGTCTGTGATGCCTTGGTGCACAGGGGCAATGACCCGAAGCACCTGTCTTCAACGGTCCTGACCAGGCACATGAAGACATGCCACCTGAGCATGTGGTCTTCGTCCTTGGCCAACGAAACATCCGGCGGGGGGAGAAAGAAGGCTAAGAGCTCCTCTGAGCCAGGATCAGTGGGAGGGTCACCGGAATCCAACCCAAGCAAGAAGCCTTGCCCCGAGGGTGCTGGTGGTGGTAGTGGAACGGTCAGGCAGGCCGCCCTTGGGGAGGCTGTTCCATCGGGGTCGAGTGTAGTGCCACTGAAAAGGACTCAGGAGGTGGGCATTCGTGTGGTGGCAGAGACAATTGCCCTGCAAGGATTCCCCATATCCGTCATGGAGGGCATGGGCTTCCAAAGGCTGCTTCAGCACTTTGCCCCATGGTTTTCCATGCCATCACAGCACACCATTGGGCGTCGAGTCCTGCCTGCCCTCTACCAGTCTGTGCGAGACATGGTGCTCAGGGCGCTGTCGGATGCCGAAGGCTGTACTGTACAATTCACGGCCGACCTCTGGAGCAGCTGCTGTCACGGCCACCTAGCCATTACTGCCCACTGGTGGCAACCAGAGGACCTCTGTCGCCCCAGGCCAAGAACTGGCACCTGGGAAAAGGTGCCATGCTTGACACTGGGCTACAGGGTAGTTCTTCTCCAGGCCTATGGGATGGACGAGGTCCATACTGGGAAGAACATCACCACCACCGTAAAGGCGGCACTGAGGGAGTGGACAGCCAGGGGGGAAGGATTTGTCCGTGGCTTCATGGTGACGGATGTGGGAAGCAACATGTTGGCAGCCCTGAAAGAGGCATCCCTCCTGGGCCTGGTGTGCATGGCGCACAAGCAGCACCTGGTAACGAGGGACGTGCTCAGGCTGAGGAGCAAGCCAAGGGACAGCTAGGGCAAGGGAACCTTGTGGACGCGCAATCTGCTGGACAGCCACCACATTGCTTCCCACTTCTGCAGCATCAACTCTTCCCGCGAGCTGTTCCAGAGGCAGGAGGAGGGGGGGACCCCAAGCACCAACTCTTTCAAGACCTGCCCACCCGCTGGAACTCCACCTACGATATGATGTGTCATCTGGTGGAGCAGAAGGGCCCGCTGCAAGACATCCTGTCAACAATGGACGTTCTGAGGAGGGGAGAGGAGCTGAGCCACAGCTCCATGGAATGGAGAGTCCTTGCCCAGATGTCCCAGATGCTGAAACCCTTTAAGGAGGCCACCGAGCTCTTGTGCTTGTACGAGGCCAGCTTGGGTCAGGTCATCCCCATGATCCACGGACTCAGCCAGTTCCTGCCCAAGGAGCTCGAGCACGAGAAAGAGCTACTCCCCAGGGTTCAGGACTAATGGCATATGCTAATGAGTTATGCTAATGAATTCCTCCAGCTCTTTTTCTATGAAATGACCCCTGCTCCAATCAGTGTTGAAACTAAAGGAGTCCAGAACATGAAGAAGGCAGCTATGTCGTCATTAGAGTGGTAAAGTCAGGCAAACCTCCTAACTCTCTGCTGCATGAAGGTTTAGGTATGTCTCTCTTAGGAAACCGAGTCAGTTCCATTTCCTCTTGTTCTTCCCCTCAGTAGAGGAAAAATAGGGCTCTGCTTGAACAACTACCATCACAGAACTAGCAGTGCTCCTAGATGGAGTGAATGAAGGAAATTAAAAGTTTAAGGAGGAACAATCTTGCAACTAAAATTTCTTAACTTATATATTATACATATTTTATTTTTAATTCATTTATTTATCTCATACTGGCCTCAATCTCTTAACAAATGAAGGGGGTAAACTAGTTGTCATTTTGCGTGTGCATGTGCATACTACTGCTAATATCCTTATTCTCTGCAAGGACAAATCTTGGAAATAACTCTCTACTATTGCTTGAGATCTCTGTATGCCTCAACGTCCCTGTTACAAAGCATTAGAGTAGTGAGAAAACATGAGAAAACATAGAGTGTGTGCCTTATCCATGGACTCTAAAGATGGCCAATTCATTCACCGTCCTGCAATAATGTTTCCCCCCCTCTCTTAAGTTTCATCCACCTTTGAAGCTGTGGCATTTGTAAAAACAGATAGTAAAAGGATACCTTTCTTCCTACCAGGCAGGGAGACAATGAAGACTGCTGTTTAGAAGGATATGGGAGAAAAGCTGCAAATACAATCGCTAAGTGGCACTGATGACATGGAAGATCCAGAGGTACCTGAACTGCAAGCTAAACTGAATTCTTGTAACATACCAAGGCTCATGCCTTCAAGTTTTCCACCTGCTTTCCCAATGACATTATACATAAATGTCACTATCAAAAATAGTTTTAAAGCTTCTTTCCACATAGGACTACAATAAAGGTTTAAATATATATTACTACCCTGCCAGTGAGCAGAACCAGCTGGAGGAACCACTACTGTACCACCAAACACAGACAATGGCTTGGATACTGTCTAGAATTCCCATGGGTTTTTTGGGGGGGTATGTTTGCCAATTCTGCCCTCCTGCGGCAGCCCAGAATGCCCCCCATACACACCTCCAGGAGGACTGAGGTCCCCTGGAATGGGTGTGTGTGTCAGAGGTCTCCAAAAGGGGGAGATTGATTCCCTTCTTGCAACCACACAAATTCTAGGCGAGATCCAAGCCAGTATCTCTTTCACTATTTAGGAAGATCAGCACTGGTCTCACTCTGACTGATACACATTCGTTCCAGGGGGGCAGACCTCTTGGTCTGCAGTAGAACCGCAGGATTGGTGTCCAGTAGCATCTTAGAGATCAACAAGATTTTCAGAGTATAAGCTTCTGAGAGTCAAAGCTCCCTTCTTCAGATATGCTGACATGTATTACTACTTTCTCCTCGATAAATGCAGCAACAGATCAATTCTTTACAGAAACTCAGAAACAGTTTTTCTTTATATACAAGAAAAATGTATTTACACCAGTTGCAAAATATGTACATATAAGGTGTTTCCACAGTTATCATTGTATAAATTAAAATAATAAATAGCAGGCCCCATTCTTAAGGCACAAAACCTTCTTCCCTAGACTGTACAGGATTGAAATTCTTCCCTATGCTTTTGACAGATCACCAGAATGGTTACAACACCCCTGAGGAACAGTCATTGACGGGCAACTATACAGACATCAAATTACTTATAAAAACAAATTCTGACTTTTTTTTTCTACATCACACATCCGTTAAAATACAAGGAGCTTTGTGTAAACAGTCTTTCAATTACCACTCATACTATATTAATTTTTAAATAATACTCAAACAATTTTAGTATGATATACATGGTCAGAGCTTTTCAAGATACAGGTACAATGCCTCTTTACAGTTCCTATTAGAGATGCAAGAGCTAGTGGCATTTTTATGTCTTGAGCATCCACGGACTAACAAGGTGAATATATATACTAGAATGAAATGTAATAAATAACTTTGGCTGCAATTCGAGCATTCTTACTTGGGATTAAGACTCAATGAATTCAGTGGAACTTACTTCCAAGTAAACATGCATAAAATTGCATGGCACGTTCATGTATGTGTTTTATTAGCTGCATTGAACTGAAGGTGGATATTGGTGGGAACTAAAGGCAACTTAAGAAACACATGCTACACGTTATTCCATCTTTCTAAAGTTGTTTAGGATTAGCACTTTCTTGGGTAAATTTCTTCTTTTACTACACCCCCAAGGAATGCAATGGACCCAATATAGCAGGTATTAGCAGGTAATATTCCAGTGTACTGCCAAATAGAAAGGGCACAAGACATCCAAAATTGTTTTACTTTCTCCCCAAAAGAACACGGTTCTCTTCCAATTCAAAATATATTTCGAAGCTATAAAACGATTGGTGTCCAGGAGATAGAATTATACCATACATTAAGTCCCATCATAAAAGATATGCTTGAAATTCTGAAGTCCCCAAGGTGCAATGTATAGCTTGCCAGGGCAGAGTTAATTGTGTGCCTTTCCCCACATCATTTTAATGACCTTTACTTAGCAGCAGGCATGTTCCAATGACATTACTACATTCCAGACACACAACTCTATGGCAGTTAGTTAGATGTTCACTTTGCCACACTGTAGTACTTGCATCTTTTTTACAGTATACATGTTCCACAAAATAGACTATCTTGCTCCCAGTAGCACATAATATGCTTAGGATATGCCTTAGGACTAAATTAGCACTTGTTATAAATCCAAAGTTGTTCAACTCACTTTCTAGGTCAACAAAGAGAAGGAACACTTTCTAATGGGAGGCCCAAGATGTCAAGTGATCTTTAAAAAGCAGTATGTTGGAATGTGTTCCAGGGAGGATACAGGTTTAGGGAGTTCCTTATATGAGGACTTCTCATTGCGCAATTTAGAACTCATAGTAAACAGCAGATATTATCAGATGATGATGGCCCCTCATTGCAAGACAGAGAAAAAAAGAGTAAAGCTAAGCTTGGGGCAAAACCCATCAAGGAGAAAAATGATCAATTCCACATGAGATTTTTGGGAGATGCACAAGAGCATGCCCTGAAATACTTCCACAATTAAAGGTCTAGAAATACTCCCCCCACCCCGCATCTTTCTCCAAAGTTATTACACAGTGATTTTTTTCCCTGAGGTGTTCACCAGGAAATGGGAGAGGTTGTTTTATGGTTATCACTAATAATAAAGTGCAGGAATAATCTTTACTACCTTCTCATTATGATGGTCTATTGTCAAGTGTTGCACAGACTTTTGTTAGTATCCTAATAATGAACACATGGAGGGCAAGCAACCTAGTTTAACAGCATGTGCTTTGAAATTCACAATTCTCCACTATGTATGGGGAATTCAAAATAATGTAAGTAATCTGTACCATTAAGGCTAAATATATCTACACACAGTGATAACTGAACAGAGCCAGGGCTCAGGTTTAAAGAAGGGTGTTGTTGTTTTTTTAGTCTACAAATAGCAATTTATATTACAGATTCAACTACTGTTTTTCTTAACAAGACTGTGTCATCCTTTGTTGTAAAAGAAGCGTCAGCAGGAAACGAGACTAGATTCAAAGCCAAAGGGTAATTTATAATTAGGACACATTTTGAAGAATTCAGGCAAGTTAATACTAATAGAGAATTTGGCAGAGGTCCTCCTAAAACAGAGAAAAAAGTGTGTAGATCTCAAACAATGATGTGCTGGCTTGATAAAATTTGAGAAACTATCATGAAAAGAAAATAAATATTATACTCTGCCTGAACCTACACACAGAAGGACCCAAGCTTCAACAGTAGGTCCTCCTACAGAAGTATTTCCATAAATACCAATGCTATTCATTTTTTTTAATTTGTTAGAATCAGAGGCTATCACTGAATCACTGAACAACCTAATGTCAACAGGAATAAGCTCATTCTTCCGCCCTGGATGCACTTCTGGGATGTTTCAATACTTTTAGGCACTTGATGTTCTAAGCATTTGGTGCAAGGCTCCAGAACAAAGTGCAGTCCCATTCCTTTGGGATCTACAAGATAGAAGACGATACAGCTTTAGATTTAGTGATAAAGTCATATCCTTGGAGTGGGGGGGGGAGGAGAAGACTCTGGACTTATCTCTCTGTCCCATGGAAAGGACACTAACTGAGAAGAATCAGTTCCTAATATCTAATCAATTTGGTGGTTTGAACAAAAACTGTATATATACACCATTTATTGAATTTACTTTTTTATACTGCCCCCTACTCCTTTTCACCTCAATAGCCCATTTCTATAGTCTTGTATGCGTGTGTTATGAACAGGTGTTTCATCTCTCAATATTTGGTGCAATACTCAGAAAATAGGATAAGTTAAAATATTGGCTTCTGTGGCTGGCTGGGACGTTCACTTGTGCACAACATATGCTGATCTACAGGCTGTTTTATTGGAACTGGCTGGAAGGAGCCTAGCATGCATGTAGAGTCCCCATTCCAATGTAAAGGTGGGGAAGAGGTGGCTCATGATGGCAAAAGTAACACTGGTTTTGGAATGCAAGGTGCCACTTGATCGGATAGTGCTGTACCTCACAACAGAAAGGAAGCACCATGATAAGTTAGATATGAGCTCTGAACACTGGTGAGTGTTTAGCAGGTCCACAGAGACAATGATGAGAAAATCTGCTTCTTGAGGTGTCAGTTTTGTAGACATCAGCGGGAATGGTAGATACAGGCCCTGAAGACAGAAGTTAAGCCTCGCTGACAGGAATATTCCTGCTCAGTTCCTTGATCCCATGTAATATCCTCTTCATATGGCCCACTTTGGTCACTCCGAGATCCTGAAAAATAAACAAAAAATAATCTGAGGTCAGCCTACTAACCGCAGACTACTTAGCTCACTTATCAGAAAACAAAAAATGGAAGTTGAAAAAAAATAAAAATGGAACAAATGGAACATTTCAATAGCCAAACACTAGGGCCACAGCACTTGAAAAGGTAATAAATCATTAGATTCTAATCAATAAGCAAGTTGTCAATACAAACTAACAGAAATTCAATCCAACTATAAGCCAGGAAGATTTGTTTAGAGCCGAAGAACCAAGATAGCACTACCAAACAAGAGAACCAGAAATGATAAATATTACACACAAACACACACTAAAAAAGCCTACTCTGTTTCTCATATACCACATACACAAGCTGAGGAAACATGCAATTTGAAGACACCTGCAAAAATCAGAAAATTTCTCTCTAGTTACTAACACAGTTCTCATTTAATACCAGAACAGACTTCACATAAAGCTTCAACAACACATCAATGGTAATGCCAAATAAAAACTTAACAGAACACTGGAACATACAAATCAAACACTCAGTCCATCTAGCTCAGTATTCTGACAGGCAGCAGAAAGGCCTTTCCCAGCCTCCACCTTCCTCCAAGATATTTTTAACGGAAGAAACCTGTTAAGCCTGGGACCATTTTCATATTTTATCAGATCCAGTTTTGTATTCCTCAAAGCTGCATCTGTACTTTCTGCTGCCGAAGCTTGTTCAGACTAGGATACAGACTCCTAAAGTCATACAAAACAATGATCACACTGGGAATTGCACTGAATTGTTGCCTGAATCGTCCGATATTGCTTGGTTGAGCAACTGCATACAGCCAGCAATAAATTGCCTTATAGTTTGTACAGGCAAAATGAAGTTAGAATATGTGCTATTTGCAGTGTCCTGTTTCCTCAATTATCTACTTTACCAACAGCAGCTACTCTCTCAATTCAATTTAACAGAAATTTATACTTTATAAAAAGTGATTGGAAAATAATAGGCTCGTGCAGTCTTTCAAGAAACAGCATTCAGAAGTTAAAAACATTCTAGAAGACAGTGGTGAATCACAGACTTGATCTAAAACTTGAGTGGTAAATTTTAAAAGATTTGGGTGCTCGGCCAAGAACCTTGTCTCTAAGCTAACCCATGCCTGTAAAATACTACTCTGTCTAAAGCCACCTAGAACGGAGAGTATGCAGACCAGCTCCAAGCATAGTCAGCACAAATGGCCATGCAAATGCAAATGGCTACTCTTGATGAGTTGCTCATGAAAGTACCTTGAGGTCTCTCCGTTCGAGATGCAGGAGCTCAGAGCCCCGGACGTCATGCCGGATGAAGATATCCTTATACTCACAAAGACTGAGATGCTCAAGCCAGGCCGCAACCTCCTCCGTTCCCCAGAGATGAACTGTCAGAGATGGAAAAGCAGGAGTGTGTTGAGTACCCAAAGCCCAGAGGAAAGACAGTGAGAAAAGGCAATCACCAGCAAAAGCAAGCCAGAGCAGTACGTGAAGAGAATGGAAAACAGTACCACAGTCTCATAGTAGACAAAGTGTTATGTGCAGCAAAAAAATTCCAAAGCAAGAAAAGGGAAGAGATATGCTCTTAAATAGAGGCCAAGTGTACTGGAAGTTGGGGGTT
Organism: Eublepharis macularius; assembly: GCF_028583425.1. NCBI lineage: Eukaryota > Metazoa > Chordata > Lepidosauria > Squamata > Eublepharidae > Eublepharis > Eublepharis macularius. The sequence continues at coordinate 61,039,982 of NC_072795.1, read as the reverse complement.
TTTTTACTCATGACCAAATACAACACTGCTGAGTTAGTTTGGACCACTGGATGTTCACTACAGCATTCAAGAAGCAATTTTAAAAATTTGATTTAATGTATGCAAGAAAAAAATAGATACTAGCAAGAGAATCCAGCCAAAGTGGATGTCTATTACGCTTCATTGTACTCTGTCACAAAACAACGTATACTAGCACAATGCAATTTCATACTTTTTAAAAAATGTGTACTCTGTATTTATGGTCCAGTTAAGGTAAATATATGCACACCTTGGAATCTCTACATGTAGTGAGACTGGGAATAAACCTCAGGCTTGTGTGACTTCTTTCTTACCCCTCCCCCTCCCTAACACATAGAAAATAATACCTGAAAATACCACAGAATTACAAGGTCAGGAAAACTCCACGTTCCAATAAACGTGGTCATCCACGTATAATCTGTTACATGCAATGAAAGAGGCCTGGGGGGAAGTACACAAATCCCCAAATGTTCCAGTCTTACTGTGTGAAAAAAGTTCTAAGGAAAAAGGGGAGGATCACTGGTGGAAAATGCCTTTACCCCAATCATCCTGAGGCATTGTGTGTTTCTATGGCCCTCCCCATAAGTGGAGAAAAGTTTATACTCTCTTCACTTCCTTGTATTGTGAACAATGTCTTAATGTAAATGTTCTGTGTCAACAAACTTATTAGCATTCATTCAAGAAATAAGTATTTTCTAGGCACACAAGGGAAGGGTTGACCACAAAAACACACATCCATAAAGCCTCTCCGCTGGTCTCTAAATAAGAGAAAGTATAATACACCTCTACAGAGCAGAGAAAAAAGATGTGACAAAAAAAATCAGGGGTGCAGAGGATGATACCATTAGCACCAAAGAACAAAAAGGTCTTTCAGAGACAGAAAGTCTTCATAAGAAGAAATATAAGCCAGTTACAAAGAAAATGTCCTGATATCATTTGAACTGATGATTTCAAGGGCTAATTTTATCATATTAACCAACAGAATTAAAGCTCAGAATGCACCAGGAATGATACAGAATCCCCATATAATTATGCATGAGACTTGATTAAAGCTTGGAAATGAATCAATGAGAGAAAATCATTAATCAAATTGGGGAGCATTAGCAGTGGGAGAACTGGAGTTATGAGGATGGGCCCTACAGTTCCTTTGATTTCTAAACTTTTTTCAGTCTCTAAATGAGATTTTGGGTGAACCTTAACATGTCCCTAAAAATTCGCTGAAGGCCTCCTTGGAAGGTGCAATCGGTTTTTAGGTTTGGAAGTAGCCACTCAGTATGGTGCTATTATATAGCTTCAGGAGACATCCCAGAAAATGTTATTCTGCTACGGGAATGTCAGGTACCTGTCAACATAAATGAAAAAGAGCAAACTCAGAAGAGAGTGAGGGAAGAAGCGGATGACAGTCATGGAAGTGGAGAGATGTTTTTGTGCAAAAGGTAGCACACATGTGCACATGTGCGTATGCATAGGAAAGGAGGGCAAAGGGGAAATACGCAGAGAGGTGGTACCCGGCAATCCCAGACTGCCACGAGTCTCTTTGTTCTTATTGTTCTTTTCCTTTTTAAACTTTGTTACCAGACGAAACTTGCCACTTCGGCTGCGTTTTGAATAGTCTAACATCTGGTTCTGCAGGGGGGGAAAAAATCAGGTGTCACAATTCAGGTAATTTGTAGATCTCCAGCCAGCACAACAATATTTTCATTACAAGTAGGGGTGTGCACCTGAAAAAAATTGTTATTTTTTCAGATTTAGAAAGGGCATAAATATCAGTAGTCCAGGTTATTCAGGTTCACCAATACACCATTTTTTTGTGTTTGTAAAACTATACCCAGGCTTGCTCAATTGAATTTTTTTTAAAAAAAATCTGGTTCTAACTTTCTAGCCTAAAAGCTGGCTAAGATTTTTGTAACTAACCCAAGATGGAAGTATGAAACTCTTAAATACCATGATTTATTGTATTTTATTTTTCCTAGCCTACAAGCAAAATCTAATTCTTTTTCCAAAATTAAGCTAATCCCTAAATCTTTCTGAAAACCTGACTACAATTTTTGGAAGATGAAAAGATCAGCATAAACCACCTGGCTTCAACTATTTAGAAGCTGAGAGGTCAGCTAAACAATCTTTTAAAAAGTAAACTAATGGACCAACTTTTTAAAAAAACGCTTCCTAGATTCTTTTAATTTAGAAGCCCAATAAAAGCCTATTTTTTGTTTGGAGAACACTTACTGAACCCTAAGATGAAATTTGTGTTTTCTAAATACCTAAACCCTCACCTACAGCTAACTGTTATTAAAACCTAACAAGAAATTTCCCTTACAACAATTCGTTTTTTCAAAACCAGCAGGGTCACCTCAAAACTCCACTAACATCCCCCTCAAACAACACAGAGAACACCAAAGAGAATATATTAATAAATTATATTGCTCTGGATTCAGAGGTAAGTCCAGTAGCAGGTAAGTGGTGATGTCCTTACTTCCCTTATATTTAGGCTTGTCTTTACAGATTCCTGACTGGTATTCTTGTCAATGGCCGGACTGACCTACTGATCTGCAAGGAGCGTATCTCTACAACCAGCGTTCCCAACCGTTGCATGAGTAAGTCCAGAATTAGGTGTCCATGACTGTCCAACAGACTGCTAGCTCCAATCTAGTTTCAGTGTCCTTTCTCCCTTCTCAAGGATGTCATGGATACACAAGCATTATCAACACTGTAGTCTGTATTTTTTCTTACAGTGTCTCACATAGTGAATGTCATACATTCAGTCATACATTCAGACACTGACCTGGTTGTAGAGATACACTCTTTGCAGATCAGTTGGTCAGTGCAACCGTTGATAAGAATATTAGTGAGGAATCTGCAAAGACAAGCCTAAATATAAGGGAAGTAAGGACATCACCACTCACCTGTTACTGGGCTTACCTCTGAATCTGAAGCAATATAATATATTAATAATATTGGAACAGGTTTCTTGCTGTTTTTTCACAGCACTTTGAAGCACTTTGATGTTGAGAGATAAAGAGCTTGAATGGTCCATAGAAATAGTGAATTCGGACTTGAATAATCAGAGGATGTGAGCATTTTTATTGATATTTATTACAAATATTTATTGGATGTATTGTGATATTATATATGTATATAATGTGCACTTTCATTATTAAATTAAGGAATAGCACACAATTGTTTTCCATGGAAGATCTTGTATCTTATGGTAGGTGTTTAGGTGCCCTTTAATAGCTTATTTCTATCTTGCATCTATGCAGGGGATGATTCAATAGAGAGAACTGGTAGCATGACCATTGCCATTCCTGCCACTGTACTCAGTCATTGGTTCCAACCTGGCTTCCAGAGCAGAAGCTCCTAGCTTCCTGACAAGCAAGTCTGCCTCATACAGATGCATGCCATGCCAGGAATGGCTCAGTCTGTATTCACCTGGCCCCTGGGCGCAAAGGTACAGGTGCTATACTGGTTAGAGGGAGGAAGCAACCCTAACCATCGGACCTCTTCATGATTAGTTGTTCAATAAAGTCTGGGGTATTCTACAAGTCTTTCCCTGTCTGTTTCTGAGTAGATAAGACTGCTCCACACTGCTTCTTGCCCCACCTCCTCCCTCATCTGTGACTTCTCCTTAGGGCTGCCCCTTCACATGTCTGAGAGAGTAGGCTCTCAATAAGGGATGGCTATGTTAGGATCCCTGTGTTTGGTCCTTCTGGTGCCACGATCTCTGTTCTGATCAGCTGGAAACCATAGTTGGGGTCCAATGGCCAAAGCGGGAATCCTTTAAAAATTAAAATGCAAAGCAGTTATAATAATTTAAAATACTAAAATAAATCAGGAGAGAGAGAGACCACTTCAGTCCTGGCACAAAACAAGAAGAGGTAGGGGGTCTTCCCTGGCAAGCAGGCAGCAGAAGTAATCCAAGGTGCCACACCAGAGCAGTCAGAGGCACACCACCAGCACTCCAAAAAAATCTTGCCCTGAAATGGAGTCAAGCTGCAGCCAAGCCTGCTTTTTACCCTCTTTGTCCATGGTCAGAAAGCTATGGGCTATGAGAGAATTATTGTGAATGGGCAGACAATTAGATCTCCTCCTAATGTTTGATCGTATCCCAATTGCCTGGAACAACTGCCTCCCTCCCCCTTCCTCTTGTTGCCCCCGGAAACCTGTAAAATGGAGCAGGGGGGAGTTGAGATCTTTAAAATGTTGGGTAAAGACTCTAGAGGACTGATGAGAAATTCCTATCTTACTAAACAATTCGTGGCAGTTCAATGTAGTTAAATTCATTCAAATTAGCTTAGGGACTTTTGTCAGAGAAAAGTACCAAAATTGATCCATTCCACATTACTGAATTATCCCAGTAATACAATGTGATGAAAGGCTTTCCCTCCAGAGAATCTGTTCTTCTTCTTGCAAGTTACCTCTTCATCACTGGGCTCCATGAGCTGCCATAGCCAAGGAATATCTGCTAACTTTCTCATATGAAAATCCATTTCTGTCAGTGCTGCTAGAAGCTGTTCTTTTTGCGGAGGATCCAGCTGCTGAATTAGAGATGGAAACATACAGGCACAGTTAAGAAATGCACTGCTGAAAACAGATTTGCCTAATCCCTGTTCAGTTCATCTCTGGATAAATAATGAAGTGCAAATTGTTCTCCTTTTAAAATCAAATGCAAATGTTAAAAGTAAAAATAAGCAGGGATCTTGTGACACCTTACAAACTTTTATTCCAGTATGAGCACTCATGGACTGAAGCCCGGGTCTCCAACCTTTTTAAGCCTGTGGTCATCTTTGATTTCTGACACAGGATGGTGGGTGCAAGGACAAAATGGCTGCCACAGAAGGAGTGAGATCATCATGCATAACTCTAATAGAAACTCTTCAACATTTCAGGTTGAAGCTGTTTAGCAGGATGCCTTATAAAATCTATTAGTTATTTATAGTTGTATAAAATTTATCTTATTTATAGTTCATTATTTTCTTGCATACACATATGTAACTTATGTTCAGACACACTGTGAATATCCTTGCACTGAGGTGGCAGCTGCTGCTGAAGAAACTTTTTAAAAATCTGCCAATCAGATCTTCAATGGCCAATCAGAAGCCCTTGTTAGGCAAAAGCTCCTTGGCCCCACCACTTTCTAAAACGCTTGGCAAATATCAGGAAAGATGTCAGCGGGCACTAAGCAGTGTGATGATCCTCAGTATGCTCTCATTTTTCATGAAAGCAAACATCAGAGTCAAGGGGCCACAAAATACAGGAAGTACAGGGTGAAATGACATTTGAATTTTACACAATCACATCAGGAAAAGTACAGAGGCTATTCTTTAGTTATGTGGTTAATTAGTTTTAGAAGGAACGTTACTGCAAAACACTGCACCTGAAACTATGAAACACGGTTTTCTAATGGCACCAACAATGATCCCCAGAAATTCCCTCAAAGTTGACAGCATAGTTCAACTACTAGCTATATCAGCTTCAAGAAACCACAATACTGAAAGACTGGATGAGATAATTAATAATACTGTCAAACCTGAGTTATGGACTTAAACAGGAAAACTATTTTCTCAATAAGGAGTGAGATTGAGAAAAGGAGAAGAAATAACGAGACACTTTTAAAAAAACTATATATCCCTTACCAGGGCCATTTTGCCAGCCAGGAGCAGTTCTGTCTCATTATGCAAGGCTTTAACATTATTCATCATTTCCACAACAAGGTTGCAATTCAGGCCCTATGGAAAAACATATGCATAAGGGCTGGACATTCTAAGCTGACCTTTACCAAATATGTAAGTCAGAGAGTATAACCAATAGTAACAAGATGAGCAAACTAAGAAAAGCCAGGTAATACCTCTGCAGACTTGGATTTGGCATACACTTGGTCCATAGATTTGGAGCTAGCATTGACTGCGTGAGCAAGTTCTTGTTCCATATCCTGGTATGACTGAGCTATTTCCCGAATGCTGTAGAGAAGAGGGGAGGGGGGAATGGATGAATTTCCTGGATTGTTATCTTATTGTGGTGCCCTTTGCTCCACTTGAATCCAGAAAACAAAGAAAATGATCTTCCACCTGTGAATCAGAGCTCCTGCTGCTTGGCAAAACTGATTGATCTGAGTGGACTCTTCTTCAGATATAGTCTCTGGGTGCAGCGAGAAAGAGGGAGGTCTGGGCAGTTCACATTTTTGTTTATCCTCCCAGGACTTTAGGGTGTTCTCAAATGCCTGAAAAAACAAATCCCACTGTTCAATGCCTTCTGTAACCATTTAAGAAGCTGTATAACATATCTTTGATGCATGAACATAATCATGCCTGTCTATGTCTGCAATGACTATCATGTTATTGAACCACACTGTTAGGGTTATCTTTTGCTGGCGAGGTTCATTATGTAAGAAAGTTGCTCTTACCCTATCGCGGGTTAATGTCTGTGCTCTGTTTTTATGCACAATCCAAATATATCCTGGTGGTTGGATCCAGGCCTCCCCATCAACTTGCACAGGAACCCCCTCATCTCCCAGGATTGCTATCTTCACTGTCCGGCACTGTGAGAAATTAATCTGTTAAATGTATCCTAAATCATAAGACAAACATGTTTTGTACATGCCAAACATTTTCCTATGACCCACAGTAATTACTAGTTTCCCCAGCATGTTTCCTCCTGTAAAAGCAGAAATTTGACTGTTGTTGTTAGTCAGAGTGTGAAACCACATTTTCTGCATATATCTGAGCAAAATTTAGAAAACAGCCCATGCCTAATACTGCAATTCACTGCTCCTATCAGGCTTGGATCTTACATACAGCATATATGTAATGTAACATTCAATACTTCTTGAAAAGGACCAGATAACAGCACATGGGAAACGGGTAGAAGAATGAAATACCTGAGCAATCCGATGATGCTGAAGGTTAATTACACGCGAGACAGCCATTTGCATACTACCAAACACTGCTACCACTTCCAGAATCTTGTCATCAAAAGATGGAGCTGTAAATGTCTAGAGAAATAAGGGTGGGGGGAAAGAATCCTACTTCAAGGATGTTGATTTTCTTCATATCACAATAATGATGGTAAAGTGTACAGGATGTCTGTATCTTAGAGGAAAAAAATTGGGGGAGACAAGAATTGGTGGAGAAGGAATGTGCCCATGTGCATGGGTTTCGCCTCTTCCCCGCTCACGGCTTCTCCATTCCAAATCACACTCCTTGACCTACTTTTCTCCATCATGGGTTTTCAAAATGGCTGTGGACTGTGTGAGTGGGATGGACCATGAAGGCTTCCAATACACTGCAAACTTTTGAGTGGCAAGCAGCATGGACTTGGTTCTCTAGTGTTGGCACATGTGCCAACACAACAGTGCCTTTCATGCAAGGGGATCATGGGAAAACTATTATCAATGTAATATTAAGATGTGCAGGTGGTGGAGGAATTGCCAGTGACACTATAGAAATGTTTTTTGGTCTACATTATTGCTTGTTTATTGGTACTGTTTTGCTTCCTACTATTATGCTGGAAGTATACAAGATGGCAACTATGTAAACCTGGCACAGAAGCTACCACTATGGCAGGACTACAGGATTAGCTTGCCTGCATCTTGCTTCCCCAACCCTCTCACTTCCTTGCCATTTCCTCAGGCCCTTCCAGCTCTTTATCACATCTTTTCAACTTGAAAATCACTCAAACAGCTACCTCTGCAACTGCATCTATGAAGTGTAAAAACATTAGTACTAAAATGAGTAGACATTTCAATATACCAGCCCACTTGTATTTTTGTTTTTTTTAGTGAACAACCCCACTTCATTTTTCATCTTGCTAATGGCAGCTGCTTCTTGCAGCCCTTCTGTTCTGAAAGTTATTCTTTGCTCAAGTAAGTTATATAAGCATGAGTAAACTGAGTTGTGAGGACACGTGGAACAAGATCAATCCCAGTATATTCTTACGGGCTCAAAAAACTGTCTTGCTCTCAAGGCACATGAGAATTTGCTTCAGACATTTTCATACAAAGTAGAGCATATGAAACAAAGTCTACCATATTCATGCACAAACTTTCAGAAATACTCACATCATCTTCCTTGGTGCCTCCCCAGAAGTTGGTCCCTCCTGCATAGCTGGGGATATTGAGAACAGCAATTCCTTGAAGGCTAGGCAAAGGGATCGGACGCCCATCACACTATGTGATACAAATACAATTTTTATACCATAAGCAATCCTAGATTTAAAAGATCAGTAGATTAACAGCTGCCTGTCAAGTGCTAGAGAGACCAAGCAATTGCCCGGAGTAGGCTGAATACTGCATCCTCTTGCAGGAAACTCCTTTTCCTCAAACACGGTACAGGCCAGAATGGAGCAGATACGTTAATGATATAGCAAAGTGAGGAATGTGGAGACTACAAGGAAAGGGAAAAGGTCTTAATTTATGTGTAAGAGAATATCTTCAAAAAGACTTTAGTGCTTTCAGGGCCACCAAATGTGCGCTGGTCCTTTTCCACTTTCCTACCAATCTCTCAGATAAGGAAGGCAGGTTCACTTGCAATCCATATTAAACTTTCAGTGAGTTTTTAACCACAAGCATTTCCAAACCTTAAGAAAACCTGCACCAAAATTGTCCTCCAAAAGACAGGATAACACTATGAAAAAGGAGATTGCCTGGCTGATGTTTGTCATTTAAAAAGGCTATATGGCGAACACGTCCACCTTCAAGTAGTATAGCAGGAGAGTACTCAAATTTCACAATAATAAAAATAAACTTTTTCAAAGACCAAAGGAGGCAAGGAGAACCATTACATATGTCAGACACGCTATTTAGTCAATGCCTTTGATACTTGTGCAGCTGGTACTGTAGCATTCAAAACTGCAATGGACAGGCTAGGATGAGTGGAATTACACTTTGATAAAATACTGTGGTCTCAGTGCTGAGAAAACACAGCATTCCTAATATAGTAGCACTGAGGAAAGGAAACAATTTCTCACGCATTTTTTCTGAAGAAAAACATCTGGAAAGGGGCTAGTAATTTAAAAATAAGACAGGAAAGCAGATGATGAAGTAATGCTGAAGAGTTTCCCAAATAAATCCAGTTACAGGACACATATCCTTTTTTTTTCCAGCTAAGCCCCCTCTTTGTATTGTCAACATATGTATTCTCAGCATTCAATTTATATACCACCTTCAGGACAACTTAATGCCCACTCAGAGCAGATTACAAAGTGTGTTATTATTATCCTCACAACAATCACCCTGTGAGGTGGGTGGGGCTGAGAGAGCTCTGAGACAGCCGTGATTGACCGACCCAAGGTCACCCAGCTGGCTTCAAGTGGAGGAGTGGGGAATCAAACCTGGGCCATTTCCACACATCTTACCTGCCTGCGGAACATTGCGCAAGACCCCGAAGACAGCATCTTCTTGCACGAAATAACACCAGGAGGACGCTGTTATCCGGGAGTTTTGTGCAAAATCGCATCTTCCTGGCGCGATTTTGCGCGAGAAGACGCTATCTTCTGGGTCTTTCATGCGATGTTCTGCAGGCAGGTAAGACATTTGGAAATGGCCCTGGTTCTCCAGATTAGAGTCCTGCAGTATCTTCCCCAACAGATGGCAGAGATGAGCAGGGCAAGCTGGTTCACTGGAACTAATGACTTGGCCAATTTGTAGACTCTGTATTAAAATTCAATAAGCCCCAATAAACTAGAACTGGGTTTTTTATATGAGAAGAAACCTTGTGATTCACTATTCTGTACTTTGTTGGTAAATATGGCATTTCAGAAGGAATCCATATGTACATCTGAAGAAGAATGTTTGAAACAGAATTGCTAGGGTACTATTAGGGAATTTTGCCCTCTGATCTTTGGATGAATTGTATTTGAGTTACTTTTTCATTTTTATCTATTGATTTATGCATGTTCCTTTTATACATTTAATACAATTTATGTACTGTGAAAGTAGTGAAAACTAACATTATCTATTGTATATATTATTTGAATATATTCATAATTTTCAATCAATGTGCTCAAGGTAGTTTACAGCACTTTTTCCTCACTTATATATTACACCCATACTTCTGTTTTGTCCACTGAGATCTCACAACATTGCCTCATGGGATCTCAGTGGCATTATTTTTTTTAAAGGTACATCACTTATATTTGGGGTTAACCTCACCAACACTTTTTTAAAAATTCCGACATTTCTGCAAATCTGGGACTGTAGAAAAAACCCCTTCCATTTATCCCTGATCTCGTCGCGTAGATTTTTTTGCTCTACATAAGAGCCAGGTTCAGAATTGGTTATATAAATTGGCTCTCTGCTATCATTAATGTCAGCTATCTCAAGTATCCAGGAGCAGAAAGGAACTCTTGAACACTCAAACTAAGAACAAGGTTTAAGCAACCAGACATAGAACCATGACTACACATAGTCCATAATCAGCAAGGTTCATTGGAAGACAGCAAAGGAAAATAGATTAATGGGTTCATGTTTTCTCCAGAGGAAACGGACAAAACACACACTGGTTAAGTAAAAGAGAAAAAAAAGGTTGGGGAGGGAAGAGATCAAACAGACATTTTTTGCCTTACTATGGAGAATCAGACTAGCTGGGGCCAACTCTAGAATGCATTACCTCTAGCAAAACTTTCTGTTCCAAATTCTTATAAGTTCTGTGTAGCAGCTCTTTAGTCCCAAGGACTCCGTACCACATCATGTTCTTTGTACGACTTCTGATGAGAAAAAGCAAAGAAACAAGCAATACAATAGACTACAACACATGCTCTCATGCTAAAAGGAAGGAGTAGTCAATGAAAACTCTAATCCAATTTCCTAGAGCAAGAACTTTTAAAGGAACAAAAAAGTATTATGAGCTACAACTTTTTTCTACAGGAGAAAAATAGCCCTGAAAAAACAGAATTATTGTACAATCCAACAACACAAATCATCACACATTTATCTGCTTATAACTCCTAAACAAGAGGTATAGAATGGGCGTCACAGTTGATGACCCAGGTCTCCAGAATAATTCTGATGGCTTCAGGAATATGTTTACATTAGGACAGGTAGCATTAAGTAAGGCTTACCACTAAATAAGAGCTCAGAACAGGTGTTCAAATCAGTTAAGAACACAGTTCACTGACAGGTGCCTTATCCACTTTGACCAGCATGGCCTCCAGTTCTCTAGAAGTGAAAGCAGCCCTATAAGCACATCCACCAGAGCAGTTGTAAAACAAACAGAAACTGCTGAATCCCGTTCTTACTGCTGTTTGCAAACAAGCTGAAGAAACATCTCACCTAGTATAATTCCTTCCTAATTAACCACGATCACTGACCACCAGCATGACTATAATTGATCTATACAAGTAACCTGATGACGCTCTAAGTAGACTTATAGCTACAATCAACACAATAGGCTACACAGTTTCTAAAGAGAATCAAAGCTCTAAATTGGATAACCCACCTGCACTTTTCAGGGTGCTCATCACGCTTGTTGTTGAAGTCCAAAGAGATTTTTGCATCCAATCCAATTCCAAAGTAGTTATTCATTACACATTTCTCTATGTAACAGTCACTGTGAAAAGCAATGAGACACTTTTGACTCAACACAGTAAAATGTTCAACATCCTTCACATGCTCCTATCAGCAAGCCCATTTGCAACATAAGCTTACCACACCCATTAAAGCGCCCTGTACAAAAGAACTGAAGCCTGAACAGAAATGAAATCCAATATTTTACATGTAAGTTGCCTTAAGCAGGTTTCTTGGAGAAGTGAAATAAAAATATTCTAAATAAATAAATCCAAGGAATTCCCAGGATTATATCTCTAAGAGATCAACAGCAAAGAAAAATGTAGGAGAAACAAAACAGTAAAGCAAAAACTAGGTGTGTGGATGATTAACTGAAATCAGAAGGAAATTATATATATTGTAAAGTAAGAGGTCTGCTAGGAATTACAGGTAATAAGTCAGTAGGAAATTTCTCCCTGACCCAAATATTCTGCTTCAGGATTCTACATAAACTTGAGACTCTTCTGTGTTTTCTTAGCATTCCATCCCTCCTTTAACGTACTCAGTCATCATCAGAACTTTGCACATGGTCCTCCTTTTCAACGTAAGTATTCCTGCATCTATGTAGGAACCTCACTTGTGTCAAGGGTGATTAATCAGATAAAACCTCTTAAGTTTCCAACTGCCCTTATTCATGCTGAATCGGAGGGAAAGGATATGAAATTATATTTCATCCTAGAACTTTTCTAAATTTGTCTCCTCCTTTTCTTAGGTACCGAAGGTTTTTTAAGTCTCCTTGGCAGAAGATAACCTCAATTTCCCCTCTAATCTTAACTGGGCAGCTGTCATCAATGAAAAAAACACGTGGATGAGAACAGCCATCATGAAGAGAGGGGCACTATTCTTACTGGCATGTTCATTTGAATTCTAGGACAGACATCTCTATTAAATCTGTGGAAAGCTGTTTTCACTTTTTAAATTTTCAATATAATCCAAATACTGTCAAGTATAAGTTTGTTAGATAAGATGTATAGTTTTGTTGCAAAAAAACCCCTCTCTTTTATTTGCTCTTAAAATTATTCCCTTCATCTCTATTTGAATACTCACAGATTTTCAGGCTCAGAGTTAAATGGGTCTGCATTGATCAATAACCGGCTGATAACAGACCCTCCAGGTAGAGAGCCAGATATCCCAGCACGAATATCTACCAAACAGAAAAGTTACATAAGATAAAACTGAGTCTGAGGTGTAGCATGGTAGAATTTATTTGCAACTGGCAACAACTAATTACTTTACATTTTTGCTGCTGTTGCCAAATGGAGGAAAAACCAAGACTCTAGACATTAAAAAGTTCAGACACAGCAGCAATTTAAAATTGCTTATGCTCCTGTGAAATACTGAGAAAATTCTGCACAACTGGGAAAACAGAATTTTCCATATAGTCTCTTTTTTATAATTTAGAAAGCTGAAAGAAGGAAATTCAAGGTAATGATCTGCAATAGGACCAATTCAATCTCCCAAGTCCTATAAAGATGTGAAGTATGGAAGAACCTTAGAGCTGGTTTGCATATATCTACAAACAAGGGTGCTCCAAAACAGAAATGCAAGAAGATCAAGTTTCAGTAAAACATAAGTTGTTTTATGGAACTGGACAGTGAAATTCAAGAAGATCAATCCTCAATAAAACAGAAGTTGTTTCATGGTACTGGACAATGAGTACACTAGAACTGGAATGGAAGTGGATTTCAGAGTTGCACTGTACAACCTTTGGAAAACCTGGAAGTTTTAACACTTGCTTTTCACACACTGGGCTAATCACCATAACCAGCCTAAGAAACTGGTTTTGAGCAGGAGCAAAATCATATGAACAAGCAAAGAGGCACCTTCTGAGCAAAAAACTACAAGCGAAGCAGACCTGAACTGTGTGAGGAAACCAATGGAGAAGGTCAAAGTAGTTCAGTCTTGACTCAAAAGATCATTTTTAATTCCTGAGACTTTTTTGAATTCAATCTATAGTATTCCACGGAATCTTCAACAGCAGTACTATTTCACTCCCAAATGTGTTTTTGTGCAGGATGAACAATATCTACATGATGTCTCTATTCTACATCCACACAGTTGTTCCAAATCCTCAATCTCAGAGAAAAACTGTGGGTTGGGTTCTTGCAACAGAAGATGCTGGTGGTCTTGGATCTTTGCTGTTTTCCCTTTCCTCAAGAGGTCTATTTCAGCCCAAGAAAGTTGATTTTAAGGAAGGAACCTGTGTGGACTAATAGTTATGTGGGTCAGGGAGGCTACAGTGAATGCCTCTTGCATTCGTAGAGCACCATTTTATGAAGAGGGAGGAGAGGGTGGTTTTGCCTTCTTCCTCAGTCTCAGTGCAGGCCATTGACCTGCATGGCTATTAGTCTATGTGGATCTCAGCAACTCCAGGAATCAATTTTCCCAAGGTCAGAAGGGACTGCCTTGTGGGAGGAGAACACAGCAAAATCTGTGATTTGTTCATTAACAGATCACTGGATCCAGCCGCATGAGTAACCATCATTGCTTTCATGTACTCAGTTTCTATGGCTTCTCCTCTTCAAACCCAATCAGGTGTTGTCTTCTAGTGGATTAATTTCTATTTGGTAGGATATTCATTTATATTAATAAAAGAAAAAAGTTATGTAGCAGGATGTCACCAACAGTTCAGCTAAATTGGATAGGGGTGTTGCACTTACTGGGATAAAGGATCTTTGCATTCAGCATTGGCAGATTGTCCCGGATTCCTGCCTGGGGAGGAAGAGAGGCAGAGCTTCCCACTGACAAACCTCCTTTACTTATCAATCTTTCACAAGGAGGCTTGATCACTATAAATTATAAACACAAACCATAAATACCTTTAGTTTGTTACTGGAACTGTAATAAAAAGTTTAAACTAGAGGATAAGAAAAGAAAGGAGAACAATAGAAGCAGTTTTGGTCCCTTCTGACAAGAAAGGCAGGGTATAAATGAAGTAAATAAATGAATAAATAAAAAACAGAGTGGGATACACTATTAGTTACAAATTGTGCTGTGTCAACATTTTCTAGCTGGGTGCTTATCAGAACAAAAATCTTTATGGGCTTTCTTATTCTAGCAAAAGGAGTACCTCTAACAGATCACTAACTAGCATGATATGGTGGTTAATTTTAAACTAGGATCTGGGGGAACCAGTTTTGAATCTTCACTCTGCCATGGAAGTTCACTAAGTGACTTTGGCCTAGTCTTTCTCCCTTAGAATAACCTACCTCACAGAGTAGTTGTTGTGAGAATAACATGGAAAAGAAGAGAATAGCTAAATAGTTAAATATACTAACTGATCAGCCAACATTCCCTAACAAATAACTGATAGCTTGGCTTATTCAGTGATTTCCTGTTGTTGTTGGAATAGACCTTCTGAGTTTTCTAATATTTTTTTCAGCCACCAAAAAAATGTCCCAAGAAACAAATTTCCCAGTCAAGAAGGGACTAAATTTTATACCTGAAAATATTGTAAGTTATTAGCTTGCAATGGCTGGGGGCCCTCGACTATAAGTAACTGTATCGTGTGTGTGTGTGTGTATATATATGGTTTTGCTGCTTTTGGGATTGGCACAAGCCACTCATTTGACTATTTGTTATGTTGATAATTAAAATTCATGTGTTTCCAAGGAGACAAAAAACTAGCATAAAAAAAGTTGTTAGTTATGTGTAAAATCCGGATAAGCCTCTATCAAGACTAAATATTTTTATTTATGTATTTATTTATTGCAAAATGAAGAGACTGGGGAGAAAGGGTGATCTAAATATCTGGGACTTCAGATTATAAAATGTTACAATTCTAGAGCCATCATGAAGCTTGTGGCTCCTGAAAAGTTGATATATTTCCAGCATCTTCTTCCACATGCCCACCCCACTCCCCATAGATGTCTTCCTTTGCTCTATTCAGTTGTTTGTCTGGTTTGTGTCCGAAACATTTTGATTTTACAACTGGAGGTTAAGCAAAATAAAGTGTATCAATAAGTTAAAGGAGGAAATAAAGTTAATCTTATGATGACTAAATTACGTATTCTGAATTACAGAATCAAACAATGGTTTCCAACATGCTTCTAGTCCCACTGTTGAGATCTCAATTACAACTTCAAGATGTCTCAAAATTTCTTAGCTAATCTACAAATGGAGTGGCTTGAAACTGCTCAATTGACTGACAAATAATGGTGCAACTTGTGAGAGAAATCTATGACTTCTGGTTAATGTAAAAATAAAATGTAAACGTTAGGAAGGAATTTACAGTGAACATTGGTGCTGGTAGTTTTAGATCTTATGAATTCAATCACCTGGGCCACCTAAAGATTTTACCTTTCCGATGGCTTCTCCCTTTTGGAAATCCATAATTGCCTGTGTGTGAAGACTGCAAGGAGATTTTATTCTCATTCCTCAGCTCCTTCCCCTCTTCGGAGGTGGAGAGGCCCAGGATAAAGCTCTCTTGTTCTTGAGTTTGAGCATTCTGTTCATCTACAGCTGAACAATAAAACAGGGACAGAGTCAAGGTACACTGTTTTATAACTATCACTGCACTGAGAGAATTATGCCATTTAAGGTCAACATTTTTTTTTCTTGCAAAAGGGAAGATACTTCTATGGCTTTCCCAGAATGCAGGGCTCACTTTTTTTTTTAACGATCAAAATAACTTGAGATTCCTAAAATCATGTAAACACCAGGCTCCAGTAGAAAACAATCTGACCATACACTAAGTGTCAACAGGGGTAACAATACAATATGGCTGTACAACACCACTGATAACCTGCATAGGCTATAATAGATGCAGACATACATGCAGAAAATGGTTATTCATATGTGGATTTTTCAAGAAAGATCTGTGAATTAAGGTTTTTCCTATTTGTGGATCATTCCTCTAAATTCCAAGTGGAT
The DNA here is from genome assembly GCF_028583425.1 of Eublepharis macularius. Lineage (NCBI taxonomy): Eukaryota > Metazoa > Chordata > Lepidosauria > Squamata > Eublepharidae > Eublepharis > Eublepharis macularius. The sequence goes on along the minus strand of NC_072795.1, from coordinate 61,023,556 downwards.
GACCAATACTGATGAAATGTTTACCACTTGTATGCTACTACAAGCCTTATCCCCAAAGCACTCAAATGCTGAGTCAGAGGAGGCTACCCATAGGTGTGGATGTGATGAAACTGTTTACTGATCTGCCCAACTTCAATGTCCAATGTAACCAAGGGCTTGTTTATGAGAAAAGTCTCAGGGTTACAGTAACTACCAACATAATACAGCTGACTACAGTAGTTCAGGTGACACTTACTACTTCCACTTTAGTTTGTGCGTACACAATTTGTACCCATGTTAGAGAATGAAAATAGGAAGCACTACCTGTACAAAAGAAAGCACTGCTAACCAAAACCATTCTGTCAGGAGGCAAAATTCAATATAGCAACCTCACCATTAAGCTTCCCATAGATAAATTTATCACAGAAGCTAAGCCACTTATAAAATACATCCTTTTATTTGCAAGAAGTATTACCAGTAATCAGTAACCAAACAAAGGATACCAAGTAAAGCAAAGGTGATGGATTATTTTGTTTATTTAACCCTCCCTGTGAAAACAGAAAGAAATCACGTGAACTATTCCCCAAGACTAAGGAACACCTAAATTTAGGTACGCTTAAATAACACAAAAAGAACACATTGTACTTATTTGGAAATCAAGCATTAAAAATTAAATCCAGATAGGAAACACTAAAAATTTTAAAAGACCTCAGTTGTGAAAGAGTTGATATTTGGTCAGATAACTGGGTTGGGGGGAAAAGCTCAGAGGAATGGAGCTAGCCACATCACCAACTGATAAACAGGTATCCACAGTTGGTGATGTGGCCAGTAGGAAGTTATAAGCCAATTAGCCTAATGACTACTCCAGGGAAACAGGAAGAATGGAAGAAAGAATTATTAAGCAAACAGAAGAGTAAGCTCTGTTCATGATAAAAGTCAGCAGGGCTTCTGAAGAGGGAAGTCCTATCTCACCAATTCTTTGAGACTGACAACAAGCAAGTTGACAGGGATGATTCAGCAGACATTCCTGGACACTCAAATGACTTTTTACAACTATTTTCCCTAACAAATTTTTTTTGGGTTGTATCAATGGCCCCAATGATCCTCAGAAACTTGAATAAAAATCTTAATTAAAAAAATTACAGCAATTAAATTTGATTCCTGTATGTGTCTGAAATTAAGAAAACGTATTTGCTTCCAAGTTCCACTTGAATTCATGAATTCCCACTGTTTACCTTTTTCTGCATGCTCTATAATCTGACGAATGGCTTTTTTTAGACTGTTTGCTCTCAGCATTAACTGCTCACGTGGTCGAAATATCTGAGGACGGTTGGTACATGATGACCCCATGGAACGTTCGCTAGAAGAATCACAAACACTACCAGAACTTTCACCATCTTCTGTCTCCTCAGCAATGGTAGGAGGTGGGTTTGGCAGAGATGTTGAAGCCTGAGATTCTTCATTCAATGTCTTCAAAAGAGAGTCCAGCTTTTCTTTCAAAACAGAACACTAAAAGTACAAAGCACAAGGGTTTGATGATAATCTTAGAACTAACCCTTTTACACATTAGGGTTCCCAGGTGTCCGCGATCTGTAGGAGATTGCAAGCCACCCAATGATCGCCTGCCACTGGCAGGCAACCCGGGCAAGCATGCAGCAGGTGTGCTCCTGATGGGGTGCAACAACATCACTTCCAGAAGTGACATCATCGTGCATTGCAAAACATGGCACTTGGAGCGTGCATGAGCTTTGCACAAGCAAGAAGAGCTCTGTGCTGTTGAGTACTAGGTCCCTCCCCTCCTACCGGGAGGGTATGGGGACCTGACAACCCTATTATACATGTGTCATTTGAATATTTCTTTCCTCCAGATACCTTTATGGCCATAACTTCTGACTCCTCAGAACTTTCTGTTGCTTTCTCATAGGCCTTTCCAACTCGAGCCACAAAATCTTTCACAGTCTCACAGAGCACCCTAGAGAAAAGAGACAGAAAATAGTGAAAGCTATATGCCTACCATTCAGAATTTAATTAGCTTTTGCATTTAATCACGTCCCCCTGGGTACTCACTTGGCTGATGAGATGACCACTGAGTGTTGGTCAGATGTCAAGATTTTAGATAAATGAGCAGCCACGGAGTCTTCATAGAAGAGAATCTGCTGCACCTTGAGATATTCAGAAATTGTTGACATCATGACTTTCAGGATTGCACACTACAGGGCCAATATTAATCAGTATATACTACTGTACTGTAGGATTTATTTATTTTATATTTTAGGCTATCCACATCCCACTCATTAAGCACATAGTCTTGATTTCACAATCACTGGCGCTAACAATACCAGTTACACCATCTCAGGTTCATTCACTTGTTTATCTTCCAATGTTACATATACTATCAAATGTCAGCAATGTCCTTCCATTCTTGATGCTGGACAAAAATGTAAGAGAATAAATGGACATAAATCTGACATTAAAAATCACAACACTCAAAAAACAGTGGGAGAACATTTTAATCTCTCAAGACATTCCACTGCTGACCTAAAAGCAGTTTTCCTCAAATAGAAAACGTCAAAGTGAGATTACAGTGTGAGATTGCTAAAATTGAGTTCATTCACAAATTCAGAAAAACACACACACACACACACACACACACCAGGGTTGAATAGAGCCATAGGATTTCTATCTCACTACAGATGCTAATTTCTGCTCTATGCAAACTGCATTGTTCCTTTACATTCTGAAATCCAATTTTGCTACACCCCCTCCCATGTAATCAAGCTGCATTGTACCTTTGGATCCTGATGCCCTTCCTTGTAACACACCTCCCACCTTCTGGCTGGGATATAAAGGCTCTGGGATCTCCATTCTTATTTGTATCTGAAGAAAGAGCTTTGACTCTTGACAGCTTATACCCTGAAAATTTTTTTAGTCTCTAAGGTGCCACTGGACTCAGTCTTGCTAGTCATGATTTCACTTTATTCTATATTGAACCCTTAATACATGCCATGGCAGGCTTCGTTTTCATCAAACTGGTATCAGGCAAAGGAAATAATTGCTATGATCGTCAAGTTTCTTCTGTGATATGAAGAATAGTATTTCTTGATTCTCTGGAAAAAGGTTTACTTTTAGCAGCTTTTAGTCCTTTCTATGGATTTTTCTAAGCATACTGGCCATCCCTCCCTATATAGCTCCCCATCCTGCATAGCATGAGCTCCCTTCCACACACTCTTTCCCCTTTTATCATCTAACTTCCCTAGCTGCAAGATGTCCAGCCTTTGTAACATTCTCTACCTCGGAGTCTTCACTGAAATCTTCAGCAACTGTAGAAGTGGATGCTTGACGAGGGAGTTTTGTTTCGTACACCATGATGCTCCACCTATTGAGGAAGAATCATCAGAGAATTTTTTTAAAAAAAATCTGACTCTCATAGAGGGCTGGCCATACCATATGGTGACATGAAAGGCAACACATTCCAGACTGAGTGCTGTTTTTGCACCTCCAACTTCTGCTTTGGTGCTTCAGCAAACATAGGTGGGGAAGTGGGTCATTTTGACTTTTTGGTTCAGGTGCAGAATGCCCAAGGGCGCTTGTCCAGCATACATGTGCATGTGCTCAGCCTTATCCCTTCAAACATAGCCCAAATGGAATGGGTCTGAAATGAATGAAAAGGAAAGCAAAATACTGCCTAAAAAAGTCTCCCCGTTTATGATTGGGACATCCTGGATACATAATAGGAACATATACAGCATGAGTTTTCAAAAGAATTTTTAATTCAATTGTCCTATTTTTTAAAAGAACAGAGGCAATAAAATGCTACTCCCAAAGAACAAAAAAGAAAAATATATTTCACATTCATAGCACAGAACTGAAGCACAGCAGAAAAAAATGTATAACCATGTTTTGTTCCAGTTCAAGTTATTTGCTATGAAGGTATAATTTTACAAATATAAACCAATTGTTATCAGGAATTCCCTTATGCTGCTCAGTAAAAGGAATATAACTATTTGCTAAAAATTGTGAACCTATTTAGGCTGCTTAAATCTTATAGGCTCTAACTGGATTCCAGCAGGTTGTGTGAGAGACTGCAGTTTTGTTCTGCTAATACACCTGTAGAACTCAGGTACATTCTGAGGAATGCACAGATTACACTACTGTAGCTCAGACACTTGCGGGCTTACTTATGGAGATAAGTTGACACAATGACACCAAGTTCAGGTTTTGAGTGAAAATCAGGAGTTTGGCTGTGGTATATCTGAATGGCACTCACCTGTCAAGCATTTTGGTACTGGCCCTTTCAAGCTTTTCCAGTATCTGTGGCAGTTGGGTGTCATCATCACATGCAGATCCCCAGCCCAGCACACGAGCGAGGTCATTGCCTGTGCCCAGAGGCAACACTCCCAACTGACACTATACAAAGAAGAGATTAAAAACAAGGATACATAAGCCCCCAACCCTCCAAAACTGAGTCTCTACTTTATTTCCTGAAGACAAGAGACTGGGAGAAAATTATATGATTTATTTTATGATATACCATCAACAATTCAGTCATAATATTTCAACAATTTAATATTTCATTCTCTCATTTTGTAAAACAGAACCTTTCCAAAATACCTACTCTATGCCTTCATTCTCTTCTCCTTTTTAAAAAAGATCCTTCCTTATTCAAAACACACCCTCAAAACCTGCTTCTTCCTCAAACCCTTCCTTCCAGCCACCACAATTAAACAAATGTAACATGACTGCATTTGCCCACAATCTCATCCATCTCCTCACTCTGCTCTCATTTTTGTCCCTTGCATAAGAGCCAATTAGAAAAATAATCAGTCTCTTGTGCTCTTGTTTTAACTTTAGGGAACCATCATGTATATTAATGAAACTATCAACCACTATCACAAGGACACAATGCCTAAATCATAGCTGGCAAGAAAGCTTACCTATTACTAAAAACAATAATATAGTGAAGAAATCAATTCCAATTACATTTGCAATTTAGCCATGATAGCACAAAGCATCAAAATCACTAGTCAAAACAAAAGTCACTGTTTTATTTTCACCACCTGGTGGTGCTATTACCCTTTTGAAGAAAACCTTGTAAAAAGGACATCAGAACAAATCGCATTCAATAAATGCAAAGCTTTCATTTCAACAAAATCATTCTTTCAAGACCTACTCATTATCTATATGACCGAACAGCAGTCTCCGGGTTACTTCAAATCTACCTGTGGAAGCTGCACATACAGCTGCTCAGGACTGAGCCCCCCCCACCCCTTTTTTTACCCTGAAACAGCAAATTACAGTAAAAGAGGTACAGCCGTGTCCAAAATTGGCAGTTTCTGCATGGTGAACACCTACAGATGAATGGCTCAATACTTTGAACAGTCTCCACACAATTAGATGTCAAGTGGCCTTTTTGCCTTAAAACTGGGCCTTAGGAAAAATGGTCATACAAGTTCAATTTCTTCCCAAGGCCAGAAAGAAGCCTAACCAAGGGAAGTAATTACCAGGAAAAGCAATGGGTTAGGCTTATCTACCTCCTCTACTGCTTTCCCTTCATAGATTTCCCCCCTCCTCCTTCACATTAGGTGGTAAATACAAAATACAAAAGCACCTGTTTTCCATGTAGGTTTGGCCTTAGTTATTATATTATTTCAGGCAAAACTGTACATGAAATGATATGCCCTACTATTTATCTATACTACACGCAGAAACACTCTTTGGTAAAGTACCTGTTTGTGGAGGTTGAGGCTGTCAATTTCGGAGAGAACCCACCCAACACTTCCATCTCCACCACACACTAGAATTCGGAATGTGTCGAATTTCTGGAATAAACGTAAACTGCACAACGGGGGAAAGATTAGCTATTTATAACATGTTTAACAATCTATAAACAGAACCTTTCATCCAGAAATCTGGATTAGATTTAGATGAAAGTGGAGTGAAAAGTGGTAGAAGGAATATTAATAATTTAAGATATGCAGATGACGCCACGTTACAGGCAGAAAATAGTGAAGACTTGAAATGACTACTGATGAAGGTTAGAGAAGAAAGTACCAAAGCAGGACTACAGCTGAACATCAAGAATACAAAAGTAACGACTACTGAGGAATTACACAATGTTAAGATTGACAATGAAGAAACTGAAATTGTTAAAAGATTTTCTATTCCTTGGCTCAATCATCAACCAAAAAGGAGACTGCAATCAATAGATTAGGAGACTGAGACTTGGAAAGGACTAGAAAGGATCTTTAGGGATAAGGAACTGCTGTTGGGAACCAAGATCAAGAAACTTCATATTCTCCATTATCATGTATGAATGTGAAAATTGGATAATGAAGAAAGTTGACAAGAAGAAAATTGATTAATTTGAAATGTGGTGCTGGAGGAGAGTTCTGTGGATACCAAGCACCACCTAAAAGAGAAAATAAAGTGAGTTCTAGATCAAATCAGGTCTGAATTCTCCCAAGAAGCTAAAATGACAAAACTGAGGCTATCGTACTATGATCATATCATCAGAAGACAAGATTCAATGGAAAAGACAACAATGCTAGGAAAATTTGAAGGCAGTAGGAAAAGAAGAAGACTCAACATGATGATTGACTCAAAGGAAGCCTCACCCATCAGTTTGCAAGATCTGAGCAAGAACATTTGGAGGTTATTAATTCATAGGGTCACAATATGGTGGAAGCAACTTGCCTGAACATAACACACACACTTTTAACATATTATTACAGAACATTATTTAGGAACTGAAATATCTTCTATGGGTTAAGTGGGCAGAAATAATGGTACTCCATTGGACTCCAAATTAATCTGAATATGTCAGTGCATGACAAAGTGCATAAATAAATAATTCTCTATGTGAGCAACAGAAAGGCAAGAATTTGCAATCTTTACAAACCCATATCAAAATCATCAAGCTATGTAAATGTATTTATTTATTTATAACCACCTTGCTGTAAAATGTTAATAGAAAACAAATCTTAAAAGTCATTCAAAGAGATATCAAAACATTAATTACACTCCAGCAACAAAATTTTGACTGCAAGGATGCAACCATCTCAAGTGAGGAAAGCAATCCTTAAACCTAATAGCCTCCAAACCTATTTATAAAAAGAGAAATCTTTATGTTTCCTAATCTTAGTGAGCGTGGTAGCATAATTTTTTTTTATGAAAGAAGTAAGGAAACATGAATACCTAAAAGTAATCAATATAGATACAAAACGGATACCTTACAACTACTTCAAGTATGTTTAGAGAACATCAGGAGAAGATTAGAGGCATATGTTAGGGGTTGCATACTGAACCAATCGCACACCACAAGCAGTCTGAATGAAACAGCAATATCATGGCAAATGAAATTTAACACTAGTGTCAAAGGATGCATGGTGGGGGAAAGTCCCCTAATTTGACATATATGATAATGAAACCTAAACCAACAGTGAATGACTAGGAATGATATCTTGGGATTATAAAGGACAGTTCAATATAACTGTGGGGACCAGAGTGAAAAATGCAAATTCTGTCTGAGATTATGAGAAAAAATTGAAAATAAAAGTCATGCTGCACATAACACTGGGGTTCAAGACTTGCGATCATCTATCCTTTGACCCTAAAAAGAAGCAGTGTATGTGAGGTGTAGCTTTGTGCGTGATGTGGAACTAGGCTATAGAGCTCAGGGAGGGCATATTTAATCACTTCCACCTTCTGCCATTCCTCTGACATTGGACTGACGTTCATGAGATCAAAGACCTTTTGTGTCTGTACTAGCATCCAGTGTCACTGGGGTTTTCTTCATGCTTTTCTTCTCCACTGAAGTACCTCACACATTCTCTTTCTCGCCTACAAACACCCACACTTACAATCACCTCTGTCCTTCAAGCACCAACATATTCTGTTCAGTCTGGCTGCTGAGGCTATTACCCAAGTATATACTGTATTGGAGAGTCAGATAAACAAAATAAACCTATCATAAAAATGTTGGCACATTGCCTTTGCAGCAGTCAAGGAACTGAACTGTTTTAAGATTAACAAAAGCTTTATTTTTAGAACTATAAAAACTGGATAGGAAAGTGGAGAGATAAGTTGCCTAGCTAGCTTGAGAGAGAGTAAAGCGTGGAGAATTCTAGAAAGACAACCTAAGTTTAGCATTCTGCAGACAGACAAGAAGAAAAGGTCATTAAGAAGTACTCCCTCTACATTCCTGCCTGTCTAGAGCTTGGGGTTTCCTGAAGGATCTCTCCTCTTTTTCTTTGTATATTAGACACTGCTATATTTCAACATGAAAATATGGTTATTATGTCTGACTTGTTACAGAGTTGCAATTGGTACCTTTAGGAAAAAAAATGAGCTGAAGAATTTATATACAGTTTCCAGATAACTTCAAATCAAGAGACCAGCTCTTACCCGAGGTGAGGTCCTCCATTCATGAGATCAAAGACCTGTGCAGGATTCAGCAGTTGTTTGAATCTTCGTAAGAATTTTACACCCTGGTTGTCTCCGCTTTTTGAGTTGACAAAGACCAGCAAAGGACTTGTGCAAGATGGAGGACAAGTGGCTTTCCAGAAACCTGTGTGGAAAACCAAGAACAGAGGATGATTAAACTGGTCTGGCACAGGATGACTAGCAAACTACAATACCACAGTTACTGTTCAGCAGGAAAACAGTATGTCCATATGCTGCCACCTTGTCCCATTTATTCCCAGGACATTTTAGCATTGACTTTCAAGATCTTTTAAAGATATATTTAAGATGAAATACATCAAGATTACAAAATATTTATATAGGGTTGGATCTAAAGATACCACTGCATGAGCAGAAGGGTTTTTGCTCACATAGGAGGGTGTGTGTCTGTGATTTCTGCAGATTTCCCACTCAAGCTACAGCCCCGTGGGCTGCATCTCATGCTGTTTACAAGAGTTCCCCAACCCTCAGGAACAGCTTTTCAGGTGGAGCAGGAGGCTGAAGAAGACAGAGAGAAGAGTGAAACATCTATTCTGCAAGAAGGACTCTGCTCATGGTCCTCTGAATCCAATGGATAGCTTTGAGAATGGATCTGCATATGCTCAGCTTTAGCAACTGTACCTGAATTTTATTAGAAGTTTACTGAAATGTCTACTATTTTATAAACTACAAAAAGAGAAATGTAAGTAAAAATTCTTGAGATTCATTACAATAAATGCATTATCTCTGAAAGAGAATTAGATTATGCCCTTAGATTATGCTCATAATTAGATTATGCCCTTGTCAGTCTTTCGATCTATGTTAATTAATTAATTAACTTCATTTATACCCTGCTTTTCTTCACAATGGGGAACCAAAGTGACTTGCATCATTCTTCTCTTCTCCATTTATCCGCACAACAACCCTGTGAGGTAAGTTGAGTGTGTGCAACTGGCCCAAGCAAGCTTCCATGACAGAATGGTGATTCTAAATTGGGTCTCCCAGATCCTAGTCCAACACTCTAACCACTACTCCACACAATCCATATGAATAAGAAAATAAAATATCCACATAAATGAGAATAAATGGAGCAAGAGGGCGGGGGGAAAGAGAGCAAGAAGAAAGTAGGAGGAGAAGGTAGTTGTTCTCCAGTATTCTTGCCTTATAAGAATAGCGGCTTTTTGTATTATACCAACACTATCAATGAAATAAGAGAACAAACAGTGCAGAAATCCAGACTGTGAAGCTAACACCAAGAAGCATTATCTGATACTCACCATCTGAATCAATGCTGTTGAGAGCAGTAGGGGGGATAACGGATACCTTACAAAGGCCAAGTGGGCACTTGGTTGGTAACAAGTCTCTACATGAGGTGTGTACCTGGAAGTTGGAACAATACAATTAACCCAGTTAAAGCTTTCTAAACCTTGTTTCAACTGGCAGAAAAGTTTTTTTCCATTTCCATTTGAAAGACCAAGAAACTAAAAGGCATAGGAAATAAATATGACCACAAAGTTATTCTAAGTATTTATTCCTAAAGAATTAAGGTCTAGAAAACCTAGAATATAATCTGTTCTACAAAATCTTATCATTACTATTTATTTTCTTGTAATGTTTGTTAGCAAGTGTTTAATAAGCCTGAGTCCCAAACACAGGATAAAAATGGTGGTTCTGTTTAACTCAATGGAGGTTTTATGGAATCAGTTCACTTGCATATATGGAAGATTGAAACTATGTAGCAAGGAAGATGGTAAGGGATAATCTTGTTAATTTGGGAACACAGATGAAAATAAAGGAATCAACAGGAGAGTATAGAATGAGTGAAATTAAATATTAAGAACTGCAGTTAAAACAATCTGCTTAGAAACACAGGGCATAGGGGGAAAAACAGGCCTTGTAGAACTTTCCTACAAGATTTTTTAAATTTCAGGAGAGGTCATCTAGGGGTATGGCATTTGGTAGTCATCAAAAGCTGATTAAAACAAGCTCTGTTTCTGCTTTTCATTAAATCCAGGTGATACAGAAGCATCTGAGAATAGCGATAGCCTGGATGAATACATTTAAATTCAACACAGCTAAGAACTGATCATGTTGGAGGTCTAAGCAAACTGCTTAGATTGGAAAATAATTACGCTGGAGGGAGTCAAGCTGTTCTGAAAAAGTTCGTACCCCAGGTATTAGCTTCAACTGATTCATCAGTTGTCTCTGCTACCAAAAGGCATCATTATCGGTTTGGTGAACTTCAGATTAGTTTACTTTAATATAAGCTACATGAGGCTTCCCTTGAAGATGGTCCAGAAACAGCTTCAGCAGACAAAGAATGCTGCCACCGTAGTGTTAACAGGATTAGCATACTTACATGTCACCTGTTTTGATACCTGCACTGGTTGCTGATTTTGACCTATAAAGCTTGGACTCTGATGGTTTCAGTTAGCATTTCCTACCATATGAATTCCACCCCACACTCCGATTTACCATCTTTCATCATATGTAGAGGTTGGGTTGAGCGCCATAAGATGCAGGGCCTTTGCTGCTCTTGTGACTCTGGAATTATTTTGCATGGGAACTCATATGTTCCTCCTCCCCTATGATCTTTCTGAAGGCAAGTTAAAACTTTTTTGTTTTGCAGCTCTTTGAGTTAATTATTTCTTCTGCTCAGCTGTTTCTAGTTTGTGGTTGGCTTTAGCTCTTATTTGTATTGCTGATTTTAACATTTTTGGATATATTATGATTTAAATGTTTTTATTAAATTGTTTTGTATGGTAATTCAAAATTAAATTGAAAGCAGTATAAACATAATTAATTTAATTAATTATAACCAGTTATTATAGTTCATGTCACATTCTTTCCTTTAAATAATGCTGTGGACAACTCAAAAACATTAATTTTAGAAAGAGAATTGTTTATCTTGATAGCTGCAGCTTATTTGCTTTTTTGCTTGCTTCTGTCTCCTGCAAGACACACACGTATGCAAACCAGCAGAGGAATTCATTATCTTTAGTATTTTCTATTAAAAACCAGTGAGGCATTCAATGTAATTCAATTTTATTGTACCAGACTATCAAGCCAGGTTTTTAAATAACTGATTTCCAGGTGAAAGAGGAACTTCCACTTAGGTCTCAAATTCTACATCTGAAAAGACCCAGTTCACATTTATTATTTATTATTTACTGTTGCCTTTCTTTTGATGCAAGAGATCAGTAAGTTATCATTTAGTTTCCTGGTAATCTGATTCCATTTATTCAACACAGTGAAATTTTCTTGGCAGGATGCCACATGGGACATTTCCTCCCACTGCAGGATCAGTGGATAGTACTCTGCAATCCTGAGAGGATACTATAGCTGGTTACACACTGTATCTGCCCTCTTTTCCATATCACTTAGTTTAGAAATTGATCAAAGCAGCCTAAAAACATTTAAAATATTTTATAAAGACGCCATTGGTTAGACGAAAACCAAGACAAGAATTGTTTTGCACGAATGGATCTACAACTTTCCCTCCCTTTAAATGGGTGGCATTAGCGGAAGGTATAAGTGCAACACAACGAAGGAGAGTAAAAGTGTACAGAAGCCTAACAGAAGTGCTTAACTCACCATAGCTTTGCACCAGAGGCAACGCCAGTCTTGCAAGCGTAGAACACTGCCACAAGTTTTATCACACACTGTGCACTTGGCACTTACAGGAAGGTTTCCTTCAAGCCACTGGTGTGGCATTGAAATCTGCAACAAAAATCAACCAAAGGACAAATCTCTTTCTTTATAGTATTATTCTGAGAAACAATAAAACATGAACAAATGTAATTAGCAAAAGCATCATCTAAGAGAAACTTACAACACAACCAGCTTCTTTTATATCACCATCATGGGCAGAAAAGGGAAAGTGTGCTGTCAAATCACAACTAACTCATGGGATTTTCAAGGCAACAGATGAGCAGAGGTGGTTTGCTATTGTCGTCTTCTATGTAACAATCCCAGTGCCAAACCTACTTATCTTTTCCAAGCTCTGTAGAGATTAGGCAAGTCTGAACTATTAAGGCTGCTATTCATGGGGAATGTATTGTTCATAGCTGAATAACTATCTGCTCTTGAGAACGCAAAAATCCTGTTGGACGAGACTGAGAGTCCTTTTAATCCAGCACCTTAACAACAGCTAACCATATTTTTCCTTGCATTTTAAAGAAATTTGTCTCTCCTGGTTTTCCCTTTCAACTTCCTTTTAACAAATCCCCTCATTTTTTAGTAATTTTATTGTTAGCTATGAAATGTGACCACGTTGGATTTTCTAAACAAGTTTCCATTTACATATAGACATTGTTTACTATAGACATTACTCCTGCACCAGATCCTGGGGAATACTGAGCAGTAAGTCAAGAGTCACTGTCCCTCAGGTTAGCTCAATGACTATTCTAGGGGGAAATCATTTAACATGTCTAGCACTGTTTTTTGGTCACAGCCCAAACATACATTTCTCTAGACAATAGAGAACTCTCATTATTACATTATCCTTTGGGTGCCTCTTTGATTTTTCTCCATCTCAAGACTGCCACTTCAATATAACAATATGATCCTTGTGCTAAATCACTCTTGGGCCTCGTATTTCTACTTTCTGCAATTCTGTGAAGGAGTTCTTCCTCTTAACCTTTCCAGCTTACTGATCTCAATTACCTCTGATTTACAAAACAGACATATATATTCAATATAACCTTCCTTGTTGTATATGATTGTTGCCAAGGTCTTTCCTATCTCCACTCCAAGGACTTGAAACACTTGCACCAACCTCCCTGAGGGATAAGCTATTCTGAACTAAATGCTGCCCAGCAATTCTTGGCTCTCCTCCAGACATCAGAATATTTGCCAGTCCCAGAGGATACAGTCCCATTTACCATCTTCTAAGCTGTGCAAAAAAATTCCAAGTAAGCATAGATGTTGCTCTCTAAAATCACAGAGCTAAAGGCATATATATAACACTTCATACAGTTCCTGATATCCTTTCCAACATGAGAAATGGTCTGACACGTACCCCATCTTCATCCTCAATTATATCCTTTCCAATAGATGCTAGAGTTGTCCATTTGCAGTTATTGGTTGCCCGTACAGCACATCGCTTGTGGGCTTTAAATTTGCACACTAGTGAAGAGGGGAGGGGGGAAAAGAAAGAGCATTGATGAGGATGAGACATGAGGAGTTTCTGCAAAATAGCTTCTTATTTAAGCCTAAATGAAACTTCAGAACTAAAAAAATATTACAGGTTTGCTCCAGATTTAGCATTATGAAACAATCTAATTTAAAGACATTGTTTGTTAAAGGACATCTTAATCCTATTATTAATACGAAATAATGATGGTTCTTCAGATTTTTAAAATATCGCTGTCATTCACAGTAAACATTATATACATGTAAGCTTAAACTATTGTTTTTTGAACCAGGCAAATTTTACCCCCTCCCCAAACATTCTAAAGGCAATAACAATGGTGATGAATTACATGGTGGGGGCTCAAAGTCCTTCCACACATATCAAGTCCTATTTCTAAAACTGTCCAACTATTTTTTTTAATTAAGTATATGCTCTTCTTTTTCTCCCACCCACTAAGGACCTTCATGCATATTTATATGATCCCCAACTCTCACAAGTTAACAGTTTAGAAGCAAAATAAATATAGACTGAAACACTTAAGAATTCATTTTACAACTACTAATATACCATTTTTCTCAACTTGGCTTTGGTAAACATGATGATTTTATGCAACAGGAAAAAGTCAATAAAGTTACTGCACTCACCAGATTCTAGGATATGACAGATCACATTTTAGGTTTATACCAATCTTAAATGACTGTTGACTGAAGATTAAGGGGGGAGGTATGACTCAGTGGAAGCATGTTTTGCATGCAGAAGATTTCAGCCTCGATCCCAACATCTCTAGTTAAAGAGATCACACCATAGGTGATGTGAAAGACCTCTGCCTGAGAGCTGCTGCCAATCAGAGTGGCCAATACTGACCTGAGAGACCAATGTTCTGACTCTGTATGATGTGTTTTTTGAGCATGGGTTTGACTGATAGCTTCTAGAAAATCTAACCGCTACTATGTTCCAAGCAGAAAACAAAGGGTTTTAAAAAACATCTTCTTGTGTGTAATTTTTTTTTTTACCTTCACAGGAGAGTCCATGAGATGTAACCCCAGATAATGCCTCCCGACACACATTGCAGTATGTTGGCCGAGCATGTGAACAGGCGTACCAGTTATGCATCCCTGAGAAATGGTCCATACTGTACTGGGTAGACTGAAAATGAATTCATGACAGAAAAACTAAGAAGAAATTCTTGTGGGACACTAGAATAATGAACACCACAAATACAAAATAAAGAAGAAACATTTATCTTGATGAGAATGTATACCTATATGTTCTCTAGAACACAGAAGAGCAGGGCAAATAGGGCAAAAATAGATCACAAATTAAAACGTACAGCAAGAAGTGAAATGATAGCCTCAGTCCTACAATGCCATTTTTGCATAGAGCTTGAGTACAACCTAGGGTTGCCAGTCCCCCAGAGCCCAAATCGGGCGACTGGGGCTTTGAGGAAGGGCGTCATTCTTAACGTGACAAGGAAGTGCTCCACAGCACACTGGAGTGTGCTATGGGGCTCTTGGGCTTGTTTTCTGTGCCTTTCCCCCACTGGCCAGGTAAATGGTGGCGGCGGGCAGAGGCTATGAGAGGGTGATCACATGATTGTACCAGGGAAATGGGATCCCTAGTATAACCTGTGTGCATTAAGTGATCTGGTGATTAGCAGGTTTGCCAGTTGCAAACAAAAGGAATGATGAGACATCTCAAGCACCAAGGTTTTTATTTAATCAGATTGGGAACAGATCAAAAGGCCATTACCTGCCTGACCCCTACTTAAGACAGAACCATCTGTTTTCCTGCACAGATCCTTAGCAATGTCTGTAGTGTACAGTTAAGTCCTTGTAATATACGCTCTTCAAAGCTACAGGAAAGTAAAAGTTTCAGGAAGGAAGCCATGTTGTTCTGCACGAGAACAGCAGCATCTGAATACAGAGGCACCTTGGAGACCAACAAGATTTTCAGGGTATGAGCTTTCTAGAGTCAAAGAGCTTTCTTCAGATACAAGGAGGACTGGAGATCCCTAAGCCTTTATATCCAAGTCAAGAGATGGGACGGGTGAAGCAAAGAAAGGAGTCAGGATGTAATGGCAGAATGTTACAATGTAGCTTGATCAGAGCAGAAGTTAGCATCAGTAGCGCAATAAGAATCCTATGAGATACAGTTTTGTGTAGTGGTTAAGAGCGCAAGACTCTAATCTGGAGAACCGAGTTTGATTCCCCACTCCTCCACCTGAAGCCAGCTGGGTGACCTTGGGTCAGTCACAGCTTTTAGGACAAGCTATCTCAGCCCCACCCACCTCACAGGATGATTGTTGTTATGGAGATAATGATAACATACTTTGTAAACCGCTCTGAGTGGGTGTTAAGTCATCCTGAAGGGCAGTATATAAATCGGATGTTGTTGTTCTTGTTATTATTATTATTATGTCTCTATTCAGCAGGGGGGGGGAGAAGCAGGGAGTTCCATTGCTTTGAACTTGTGACTGAACTCAGGTTCAGCAATCTCATGTTGCAATCTGCCCTTGAAGTTTCTTTGTTTGAGGACACACATTTTTAAGTCAGCAAGAGAAATAATAATTGCTTATCGTAACAACAAACAAGCATATTTCTAGTCATCTGCTGCTTGCTCATGATTTCTATAAGGCAACCCAATAGTTAACAATTGTAGGTAAATCAAGATGTCAAAACAGAGAATCTCCCGTGTGGTAATGATGTCTCCACAATTATTTTGAATAAGGGATATATTAATTAGGTATTGCTTCACAAATTTATTTATATAGAATAAGGGATGTAATGAACAATTTATATATTCTTTTGTTTCTCTTAACACAACCAAGTACTACACCATATATTGCAACCTCCCTCGACCTCAATTATACAGGCATCCTATGCGTTCTGAAAACAATTCATTAAAGTGTCCCGTGCTCAAAGTGCTTTATTTGTCGTTATTAAAGTGCAATTGCTTTATGGCATCCTATGACACTATTTCTCATATAGAACTCAATTCGCCTTGCATACAGGTACAATACAGGTACAGTACAATGGTAATTCCAGACACTGTGAATGTCACAGATCTCGAGAAGACCTATAAACATAGGTGCACGTAGTTGGTTCTGTGACTGCGTTCTCTAACGGACGGTCCAGATCCTCGTAAGGTCCATTTCCAAGCTTCTTTTTCAAAGAGCACAGATGTCAAAGATTCATCATAGTTATCCTTCCATATCCCTCTCCGATTTGTCAATTACTTCCACAAATGGAGAGAACTACGTGCACCTATGTTTATAGGTCTTCTCGAGATCTGTGACATTCACAGTGTCTGGAATTACCATTGTACTGTACCTGTATTGTACCTGTATGCAAGGCGAATTGAGTTCTATATGACAAATAGTGTCATAGGATGCCATAAAGCAATTGCACTTTAATAACGACAATTATAGCACTTTGAGCACGGGACACTTTAATGAATTGTTTTCAGAACGCATAGGATGCCTGTATAATTGAGGTTGAGGGAGGTTGCAATATATGGTGTAGTACTTGGTTGTGTTAAGAGAAACAAAAGAATATATAAATTGTTCATTACATCCCTTATTCTATATAAATAAATTTGTGAAGCAATACCTAATTAATATATCCCTTATTCAAAATAATTGTGGAGACATCATTACCACACGGGAGATTCTCTGTTTTGACATTTATATTACCGTGTTGCTCTAATTTCGTTGGATATGGTAAATCAAGATGGGCAGCCTTATTAGTCTGCCTGTAGCAGCAGAAAAGAGCAAGAGTCCAGTAATACCTATAAGACTAACAAAATTTGTGGTAGAGTACAAGGTTTTATGAGTCACAGCTCACTTCTTCAGATACTTCAGAAGAAGTGAGCTGTGAGACTCACTCCTTACCCTTACAACCACTTGATCAGTGGTTTCTGTAATATTGTTTACAAATATTTCTATGCTGTCTCATAGCACACAGCTCTCGAAGCATTCTACAATAGTTGCAAGCAGTAAAACCAGCGTAGCAGAAAAGCAGGACTAAACGCATAAAAATACTGTAATGATTAAACATCTAGCAACGGGGTTTAATAGGAATAAAAACAGAAAAAAAGTTTGTTCATTTGGCATGCTATCTCCTTATCATAACTATACTAATCACAGCCCTGCTTGAATATTTGTACTCTTGCAAAATCAAAGATAAATACTTTGTGTAATTCGATTACAGGAAACTACAAATTTCATTCCCACTATTAGGTGACTCATGGCGACAAGGTCGTAAGACCTCTGCTCTTCAAAAAAATTACTTTACATGGAAACAACAGACTGTTGTATTTTAAAGGAAGAAATATAAATACATAAACACACGAGGAGACAACCTGTGAGGACTTGTGGAGGGCATCTCTTTTCCCTCTGTATCCCCTTCCCCACAATTTCCTCTTTCCTTTTCCTGGCAGTCCCCATATCCTCACCCCTTTTCCTGCTTCCTTGTCTTCTTCCAGCCCACCAGCCAACCTATCTTTATCTACCTTCCTGTCTTCAGCTTACCCTCCTTTCATCCCACTGGCAGCATCTCCCTGGGAAAATATTGGCCAAGTTGCATGGTGGCCACTGCGCCCAGCCAACTGATGTGGGTAGTGTGTATCCAGGGGTTGGTACCAGGCCTGTCTTCAGTAAGTCCTCCTCCATCGGACTCAGTAATATTGTTGTGCTTGCCTAGCAGCCTCCAAAATGTTGACTGATAATTCAGTGGGCATTAAAGTTACAGAAGTTGTTTCTATTATTTGTGGGGGAGGGGTTAATCTCCAATTAAAAAAAAAATCAGTTTTTTCTGCAAACATGAGACTGCCTTGAGGTTTGTAGAGAAATCCTCCCATCTGTCTCTGTCTCTATTTTGCTGATCTATTAATCCACACTCTGGCCTCAATCAGAATTGTATATACACATGTGTGCAAGAAGTGATCTGTGAAGCTCATGGAGGCGAATTTCACTTGCATGCCTCCTCACCACTGCCAGGGGGCAATTTGCCAGCTTCTAGTGGGCAAATCTCTGCCAAAACACCCCCATTCCCCATATCGTGCCCCCCCCATTCTCCAAAGGGTTCCAGACATGCACCAAGAAACCCTACCCACTGCTCTGCCTGCCTGCTGATTGTCCTCCTCTCTGCCACTATGTCTACCCAGCCACATGGCCCCTTCCACCATTCTACCTATGTGCTCAGCTGTCTGGGACAAACTACAGTTGGGACAACAGTTGCTGCAGCATCAATTCTTAACAGGTGGAGGAGGACAGAAGCCCCACTCTTCTTTGCTTACCCACATGCCTCCAGCGCCACCTGCTACCTCAGCTGGGGGATGAGGCGAAAGTAGTGGGTTGCTCTCTATCTGCATCTAGCTCCTCCCCTCTGCCTGCCCACAGCAGTGGTCAGGAGACCGCTGTCTGTGCAAGTACAAGCAACTGCTCTCTGTTTTTGGGTTTTTTTACCCCCTCCTCTTTAAAGTTTGGGATTTTTCTGCAAACCTGGAGGGTGCACCCAAGTTTGGACAGTAATCTCTCTTCTTTCAATATGCCCCTATGGATTTCAGAATCTGCAGTTGGGGCCATGTTGACTATCAGAAAATACATAAGTATATAAAATATGCTTCTAGATTACTTCAAAATGTTCCCGGTTCTGTACAGTTTTCAGTGCTGCAATCCAGTCTTCCATTTCTTTTCGGTTGTCAGCACATAGGATAAGCTTCCGACATGGAGTAATAACCTGTAAGGTAAGAAAATCATATAATAAGTCCTGGAGATAAAAGTAGAATTTAACCCCAAATGTTTTAACATCATACAGCCACCTCTGTCATATTGTGACTTAAGCTTGTGTAGGCATCAGACTACTTCATCAGAAGCAAGACAAGAACCAAAGTTTGCTTTGAGTAATAGTATTTACCACATGAAAAGTAAGGAAACGATGAGCCTTTCCAGATGATTAAACAATAAAAACGTTTCTCGTAGCACTTTAGAAGCACTAACCCAAATCCACCACCAGAGGTATGACATCCCCCTCACTCGACCCCTGCCTTGCAGCAATGGATATATAATTTTCCTGCTGCTTATTTCTCCTTTGAAAAATGAAGAGATGTCTGTTCCTAGAGAATGGGAATCTACGTGGGGTACAGTTTGTTGTAGCAGCACTCATGTGCCAGACATGTGACCCATAACACTGTTATCTGAGAGCCAAACTACAAATTATTTGAATATTAGACGCTCTGACACTCAATTATATTTTTATATTAGGTGTAATTGCCCCACTACAGCACGGGATATCCAAGTGTGAACAAAAGTTTCCACAGTTGATGTAGGTGCCATCACGCATCTTCAAGTCCACTGCAATGATCATCTAGCTTGCAATGAACTTTTTACTTGTTCTAAATATACCCAGCAGTAATGCCACTAAATGACCTTTTGTTCTCACATAATGGGACAGGATTAAAAACAAGGGTCTGATTAGATAAGTGTCAAAGTCTCTTAATAGCCAAACAAAATGACACAAAAATACCTCAATAAACCCATTAAATAAATCTTGTGTACTTTCTCAGGGCTTTAGAGTTGGCAGCTCTCCTACCTCAGATTTATTTCATCTTTTTAAAGAAAAGTTTCTTTCTTAATAATAGGGAAATGTCAAATGCTATACAGAAGGTTTACACATTTTCTCAGAAGTCTTGTAGATTTTGAACCTCAAATATGATTACTATGCTGGAAACGTTAAACTTTTGATGTATAGCTTTAAGCTTATGTTAGTTTAGAACACAGACTATACAGTCACTGCAGATTTGTGAAATAAACTGTCCAGTATGGTTTAAGAATTCACTGGTTCAGAATTTACTGAAAAACATTACTTTTCTTGCCCACCCCCCGCCTTCTTGAGATGATGGGAAAGGCTTGAAATCAGCTGAAATACTAAGATACCTTTCACACTTTTAGCCAAAACAATATCTTATAAACAAAGAAAAACTCACCATTATTTTCTGTAGACCAACTAAGATAGTGTTATACCATCATGAAATTAACAGATGAACCAGATTTGCAAAACCAAAAATGAACAGCTTTAATTAAGACCAAATAATATCCACAACACAATGCAAGACATAAAGAACTCTCTT
Organism: Eublepharis macularius; assembly: GCF_028583425.1. Lineage (NCBI taxonomy): Eukaryota > Metazoa > Chordata > Lepidosauria > Squamata > Eublepharidae > Eublepharis > Eublepharis macularius. The sequence continues at coordinate 61,002,876 of NC_072795.1, read as the reverse complement.
TAAAGGCTGATTCCACACACGTTGGATAATGCACTTTATCAATCGTTTGAGGTGGATTTTTTGTTCCGCACACACAAAAAATCCATTCCAAATGATCTATAAAGAGGATTAGAAGTGCATTATCCAACATGTGCAGAATCACTCTTTGAGTTCTTTTTTAAGAGAGATGTTCTGATTGAGGGTGCTAAATCCTCATTTTGCAGATTATTCCAAACTTATAGTGGTATTTAGATCTCAAATTTTATGGTCATACTAGGAGAAACAATACCAACCTAGGGGAACAAACCAAAACAAGCCTATCAGAAGAACTCCCATGTTATTCAATGGGGCTTACTCCTAAGAAAAAGGACTGCAACCTAGAATACTGATCAAGACTCTCTAGACTCTCATAGGGGGCAGAATAAAAGAATAAAAGAAAAAGTCCCACTCCCTAAATTAACCACTACAGAATTTTGGAAAAGAGCAAGTCCCGGTAGCACCTATAAGACTAACAAAATCAATGGTAAGGTATGAGCTTTCGTGAGCCACAGCTCACTTCTTCAGAATACTACAGTATATTTTATAGTAAGCAGTACTTAGGCTGTTGATGAGATATGTGGTCCCGAGGTCAGCCACTAAAACTGTAGCAATATTTTTCTTTACAGTTTTAAAACAACAGTTCATGTCTTCATTTTTATAACTTTATAGCTTTCCTAAATAAAATAAATAACTGTTGGTTTATCTGAAATTTACGATAATTTTAGGCTGCTAAATGTTTTCTGATGTAAATAGGTTTTTAAAGGTTTGTTAATGCTAATTATTTTGTTTTTATGATCATATTGTATTTTACTTCGTGAGCTGCCTCAAGCCAGTCTCTGGAGAGGTGGCATATACATTAACGAAAAAGGAGAAAGTTTCTCTTCAATTTTAAACATATAGAATTAATCTGACAATCAAGAAGACAGAAGTTACTAAAAACTGGAGAGAATAAAGACATTGGGAAATGGAAACTAGAGCCTACTAGAAGAAGCCAGTGGTTTGGGGCAGTGGTTTAGGGGTGCCACTAAACAATAACATACATATTTGATTAGGCCTCCACCAATTAGGAAAAAAAGAGTTGTGCCACACTCAGAAAAGAAGAATGAATAGGGTGCATGCTGTGCATATGCTCAGAGGCAGAAATAAATACCAAGTGCAGCCTTTGAATTAGGGTTACCAGGTCTCCTTAGACTCCTGGAGCGAGGCAGGGAACCTAGCACTTACCATTTTGCTGGGCCCCTGATTCGCCTTGTGTGCACCGGTGCAATGATGTCACTTCTGGGAAGTAGCAAAGAGTCCAGTAGCACCTTTAAGACTAACCAACTTTATTGTTAGTCAGATGCATGATTTTCATCACTGCTATTGGACTCTTTGTTATTTTGCTACTGCAGACTAATACAGCTAAGTCCTCCGGATCCATGACTTCTGGGAAGTGATGTCATCGTGAGTGGGCACTTTTCAGTGGGCCAATTTTGGCCTCAAACAGCCCAAACAGGTCTGCTTGGGGCCCAAATCGGTCTGCTGCAAAGCACAGGAGTCCTCTCGAGGCAGCACGATGATGTCACTCCCAGGAGTACCACTGTCGCGCCATCCCGGGAGCATGCCCAGGAGGACTATTCTCATACCTTCCTCTCCTACTGGCCAGGTAAATGGCCGCAGAGGGTGAAACCAGGGGATCCCCTGCCCCCAACAGGGGAATGGGATCCCCTACTTTGAATCCATGGTAGAAAACTGAGACCAAGCTCACTTTATCATTATATATCATCACTCCCAGATACAAGTAATATACACACACACAAAACTTTCTCACATCTATACAACATGACAGAAGAAAACAGAAGAGAGGCAAACTTGCAGTCTCATTTACACACACAAACGTGTGACAGCCAAGCAGAGCATGAGGAAAAAGAAGACAGACTCTTTTGGTTGCCTATTGTTTCCTAATATTGAAGAGTTGTTAACACTTCTCGACAGAATTCTCCTTGTATTAACATAAATTTCAGAGTTAGGTTAGCTGTAGAAAAACAAAGATAGTTTATTTTACTTCAGACTAGATATCCTGCTCCTGTGAACAGGCACAGGCATACTAGATAATGACACTAACAGCTTTCTTTAGTTCAAAATGTTAAGTGAAGCCCTTTGTTTCAGTCTTTGTATTTTGAACCAATTACTTACATTAAATTTCCTCTACAAGAAATTTAACATATATCTCTGCTTCTTCTTAGTGTATAAGGCATTCTTACCCACTGCTGTTTCCAGGTCTTTCCCAACATCTCGCAGTTTCCCTGAAAACTCTCAGAAACAAAACAATGGTTTTGGCCAAACACAAAGTGAAATGTCCTTTGTCAGAGTGGATGTTGCACTGACCATGACAGACAGTAAAATAACTTCTAGAAACATTGGGATTTAGATTATCTTAAAATTTAAAAAAACATACCAAGAAATAGAGGTGGTCTAGATGAATCTGCTAAATATAGCTGTCCTGGGGCAGCATACTTCTGAAAGAAGCCAACTTTGGAGTGTGATAGGGACTGATAACTATAGCTGTTTCCTCTTTACTCACATCCTGCCTGAATACAACCCTATGTACAATTTGTCAACCCTGAGGTCCCCAAGAGACTGTCAACTATTTAAAAACAGCCAGAAATGTAGGAAAGGTATTTATTTTATTAAAACAAAGCCAAAAAGTTCTGCACATAAACCCCATTGATCTTAATGGGGCTTAAGAGCCTGTTACAAAGAAATTGTATATACATTTTCATGTGCTTTATTTTTTAAATTTATATTTTATTCAATAATTTTCAATTTTACAGTAAACAAATAAACAAACATTAAATAGGTTTAAAATGTTTGAATATGTAACTCTTGTCTCATTAACATTAATATAGCAATGTCGATGAAGTAGTATACAATATTTATAAACTATTTACAGATGTACAACTATACAGTATTAAAAAAAATTCAAACATATGGCAGCATTTGATAGTATTCCATTCTTGGGAATGTTTGGTTTGTGGGTTCATTATTAGTTAGGCATTTCAAGACGCCCACCAGGTCAACTTAAATACTGTTTTAATTTTGCTTTAAGGTGCGTTTCTTATAGCACCAATGTATCAGGGTGTTGCTTTACAATCATTGTTGAAATTCTTTTGTTCTTAATTTACTTGTTCAGTCCCCTACAATTGAGTGACAAAACTTTAAGAGACATACCAAAAAAAGTAAAAAGTTGCTAACTTCTATATCCATATTATTGCTGCTGCTGTAATTGTATATTGAGGTGACTTTATCTTAAAAGGATTATTTTTTGTTAAGTATTCAGCTGCCCTAGTCAAATAACATGGCTTTCTTCCCATAAGTGGACTAGCCTTACTTTCCATCCAGTCTGTCGACAGTTTGCCAGGTAAATATTAGCTGTAAGGAAATTTAGTTAAAGAGAACAAGAAGTTGAGCTAGAAATAGAAGTAAAAATAGAAGTAACAACATAAACCAAGCATTATATTCAGGTTATCTTTCAAACTCTCCCTCAAACAGGGGACCCACCAGAGTATAAACTCCTTAAAATAAAATAAGATTGAGTGAAATAAAATTTAACAGGCTATAGAGCCAAGCATAACAGGATTGCCCTTACTTGTAACCATTGTTCATCGAGTTTTTCTGTGCAGGCACACATGGGACTGTGCACATGCAGGCTTGCCGACTGGAGTTTTTATCGCTTCCATAAAGCTCCACTTGGAGGCCACTTCTCCCAGTCACGTCTCAGCCCATTTTCCCGCTTAAACAGTCATGTGGGAGGAGCAATCCCTTCCCCATAGTTCTCCTGAGCCATCATGATCTCATACTGGACCATGCCAGAGAGTTCACAGCGAAGCAGGAGGGAGGGATGTGTGCCTGCACAAAAGAACTCGATGAACAATGGTTACAAGTAAGTGCAACCCTGTTTTCATCTTCGTACTTCTGTGCAGTCCCACATAGGATATTACCAAGCTACACACAAACAAGGAGGTGGGGTGAATTTCTCCAAATCATGATTTACTAACATTACACTTAATCATAATATATAATAAACTTTGTATTAAAAATAGTTTACAAATGTACAGGCAAACGGGAGATATGCCGTTAAAGATATAAGGACTTGCAATGACTTAAAATTACGTAGTGTTTACTCTCCTTTTTTCTTTCTTTTCTTTTTAAATTAAAAACAAGGACTACAATACTGCTCTAATTATCACCACATACTATGTGATGTGAACATCTATAGTATCATGTCAGAGAAAGGTATCAGAATATGACCAGATAGCTGTCTTGCAGATTCCTTTTTTTTTAAAGAGTGCAAAACTGCCACATGCTGTGTGAAACTGATGCCTAAAGTGCAGTGCCCACCGAAGACACTTGATGAACTGCCTTACAAACATGAAATAGAAGTACCTCTTGCAGAAAACAATGAGGAGGTAGCCAAAGATCTGGAAAAGTGAACCCCCAGATGAAGGGAGGGGGCCTCGAGCAGTATGTTGGTATGCCTGTAATCCCTTCCTGAGCATGAGAGCGCTGAGGAACTGGCGGTGGAGGAACCTAAGCAGACGGAGTCTGTTCCTGGAGAAAGGAAATGGAGGAGAAGAGCAGAGAGACCATGAGTACAGAAAGAAACACAGTGCCGCACTCTGGGAAGAGCTGCAGCTGCTGAGGTGTGACCTTTTTGCCCTCACAGGACTGGCCCATGGACTGGCAGGGGCAGCAAGCCAACCAGACGAGTTATTGCGGCCGTTCCCTGAGGAGGGTCGCCATCAGGAGGGGCTCCAGGGCGACCAGAGGAAGGAGTGCTGCCTCTGTAGCCTTTGGAGCTTTGCAGACTGGAGGATTGCTTTGAAGGGAGTTCTAATGAATTGGGACATTTCCTCGTACATGTGGTGGAATTCTTGAGGGAATAGGGACACACCTTCCCAAATGAAGCCAGCCAAGTGAGTTACATAGGCTCATCGCTGGGGGGGTCCCGCAGCTAAATGGTATGTGATTCTGTATGCAACCCAAGCCCCGGAACTGAGGAGTGTGGAGGCGTTCATCCAGGCTTTCAAGGAGCAGTACAAGGACCCTCTTGAGGAGAGAGTGAGAACCTGCCTGAGGAGGATAAGACAGGGCAACCATCCAGTCCAGGAATACGCTGTGGAGTTCCGGGAATATGCAGCCAAGCTGAGGGACCGGATGGAGGGGGTGAAGATTGAGTTTTTCAGAACAGGTCTGAACTCCAACCTTGTGGCTAAAGTGATGGTGCAGGATGACCGCCGAACTCTCCTCAGCTGGGTTCAACAGACTTGTGAAATCAAGAACTGAGAGCAAATAGTGGAGTTGCTGAAGTTGCAGCATCACGCCAGCCAGCAGAGAAGCCCGATGGATGCACAGATCTGGGAGTAAGGGAGGTCGTGACCCGGCATAACCCCAGCCGAGAAGGACTGGAGGAGGAAGTGGGGGCTGTGTTCGAGATGCAGGGAATTGGGCCAGTTTGCTAGAGTATCCAGGTGAAGGTAAGAGCTGCCTGGAGTTGGAGCCAAAGCCAAGGCGCTTGACCAGGCGCTCGATGGGCTGACCCCTGACCTACTTCCAGGAAGGAAACCACCGCAGCGACTGCAGTGCCAGAGGAAGGAAGGAATACTGCGAGTGAAGAGCTCTTGTCAAACAATGAAGAGGAGCTGAAATCGCCGAAGGGAAACGGGAGAGACCTGCTATGAAGGGCACCAGCCAGCAGGTAGTGGAAGTCCTGGTGCCGTAAAGGGTGAGACCTAAGGGAGCGTTGTTTTTCATAGTAGTCACCCTGTTAAACCAACGGAGGGGATGAACATCAGCGTAAGGGCCTTAATTGACTCGGGAGTGCAGTAGAGACTTAATTGCCCCTGCACTCGTGATGGGGTTGGGGCTGGAGGTGTCGAAGCTACCTGAGCCCCTAGTTTTCGAACAGATGGGCAGTACGGTGATGAAGGGGACCCCTTAGTTATGAAACAGAGACCACCCCAGTGGGGGTGGGGGGACATTGGGAGGAAAGGACTTTTGTGGTCAGCCCCGCCACCAAGTTTCCCCTAGTGTTGGGAGTAAGGTGGCTATGGGACCACAACCCCTACGTGAAGTGGAAGGCCAGGGTGCTGTGTTTTCCTTCTGAAGCTTGCCAAAAACATGTATGGAATGTCAAGTGGGGCCAAAATCCTCCCCCCACTTCGGAGACTGTGTGTTTAATTATGGAGGAGAGGGAGAGCATTCTTCCAGAATACCAGAACTTAAGACAAGTGTTTGAAGAGGAGGAAGCAGATGAATTACCTCCTCACAGAGCCACAGACTATGCAATTGAGCTGATCCCAGGGACTAAATTATCGAAGGGGAAAATTTACTTGATTAACCTGGGAGAAAGAGTGGAGTTGCCTAAGTTCATTGATAAAAACCTGGCGCAAAGTTTCATCCGACAAGCTAGCTCCCCCCATGCTGCCCTTGTGCTGTTCAGAAAGAAAAAGGATAAGGGCTTGCGATTGTGCACAAACTATAGAGGAATCAATGCAGTCTCGATGTGGAACACCTACCCCTACGTTGATCAGAGACTTATTAGGGGTAGTGGCTCAAGGGAAAATATTCACAAAGCTGGACCTCTGAGATGCCTATTTCCGCGTAAGAATAAAGGAGGGGGATGAGTGGAAGACTGCTTTTAATACCCTCTTGGGACAATTTGAATATCGAGTCACGCCTTTCGGGTTGCAAGGGGCCCCTGGGGTGTTTATGAATTAATTAATGAAGTTCTCCACAAATACTTTTATAAAAGAGTGACCGTTTACCTTGACGACATGATGGTGTATTCAGAGGATTATGAATCCCATGTGAAATTGGTGCAGGAGGTGATCCTGACATTCCCAATATTTTCCTTATAATTTTTATCTACTTTTTGAATATCCTTTGGAGTAATATAACATCGGAAAAACATTTAATACCAATTTTCTTTTAATGCCTAGCTGGCTGTGAACTTAATTTCTTTTCCCCATAGCCATTCCAACTGGTGTATAAGTATTTGCTCTCTAAAGTTCTGCATCCAATTAATCATACGTTTTTTCACTTGTTCTTCTGTTTCTAATTGAATAACTTACACATTTATTGTACTAAATGATCTTTTTTGTTTTATAATCAGTTGTTCGAACTCAGTCATTTCTCTTAGAGCTCTGCTTTCCAAGTTAATAATCTTCTTTAGTCTTGAAACTGATAATATAGTAACCACTGCATGTTGATTCCTTCATCTTGTATATCTTGCCAGAACTTGAATTTCCCTTAAGAGTTTTTATCATATTGCCATATGCAGGGGTCATTTCATAGAAAAAGAGTTGGAGGAACTCATTAGCATAACTCATTAGCATATGCCATGCCCCTTGACATCACCAGAAGTGTGTCATTAACATAACTGATTTGCATATGCCACACCCCTGACATCACCTATCCTGGCTGTTTTGGACCCAATCTTGGCCATTCAGGGCCGAAATTGGGCCCAAAATGGCAAAAAGGATTAGGGTTAGGCCGGAAAAGGGTCTACAATGGTCAGGATCAGGCCGCTGCTGAGTGGGAGTCTGGGCTGTTTCGGCCCCAATCCAGGCCGAAACAGAACCAAAATTGCCAAGAGTCATGTGGGCGGGGCCACCTGACCTCTTTGAGGAACTGCCAGAACTGCATTCCTGTGTATTCCCCCTCGAAATGAGCCCTGGCCATATGTCAAGAAACCACTTTTATTTCTCATATACTTATCATGGTGAGCTTCCATCAGAGACATGAGCAGAGAATTTGGAAGCGTCTGTAAATTCCAATGTTTAAACCATATTCTTAAGAGTTCATCTCTAATTATATGATTTGTTTCTTGTGTTATGATAGTTTTGGTTGACTTCTTTATCCATGAATAATTACGTAAGACATCTAGGTCTGCTGATTCAAGTTTTACTATTCTTTGTCTTGGATTTTTAATCCAATTCACTATCCAGTCCAGACCTGCCACTTGATAATATAATTTTATATTTGGAACTGCTAACCCTCTTCTCTTTTTCTCATCTTGGAGTATTGTATTCTTGGTTTCTTGCTATTCCAAATAAATTTATTTATCTGTCTTTGTCAGTCTGTTAGTATCCTTTCTTCTATATATAGCAGTAGCATTTGGAATAAAAACTATATTCATTTTGATTGCCAAGAGTCTCCTCAGCCACGAAATTTTTAACTTTTTCCCATCTCAATAGATCTGCTTGCATCAGATTCCAGGTCTTCTGATAGTTGTTTTTAAAAAGATTACAATTTTGTCCAGTCACATTTAACCCCAGATATTTAATAGAATTGGTAACTGCTATGAATTCTATACTCTTTATAATGTCTTTTTGTTCTTGCATTAAAAATTTCGTTATCATTTTTGTCTTCTTCCTGTTGAGCCAGTTTGGAGTAGGGGTTAAGAGCGTGGGACTCTAATCTGGAGAGCCAGGTTTGATTCCCCACTCCTCCACTTGAAGCCAGCTGGGTGACCTTGGACTACTCATAGTTCTCTGGAGCTCTCTCAGACCCACCCACCTCACAGGATGTTTTGTTGTGGGGATAATGATAACACACTTTGTAAACTGCTCTGAGTGGGCATTGAGTTGTCCTGAAGGGCGGTATATAAATCGAATGTTGTTGTTGTTGTTATATCCTGAAAAAGATCCAAATTCTTCAATATGTCCAGTACATACTGTAAACAATTTTTGTGGATCCAAAACTGTTAAAACCATGTCGTCTGCATAACTTTTCATTTTAAATTCTGTCATCCACTTTTATTCTTTTGATCTTTGTGGCTTGTCTAATCTTTATAGCTAAAGTCTCTATTGCTAATGTAAATAATAAAGGGGACAGGGGCAGCCCTAGCATGTTCCTTTGACATTGCTTCTGTTAGTTTTCCATTTATTAAAATCTTTACTTGTAGGTTCAAATATACACTTTGCATCTCATACCAGAATTTCGAGCCACAGCTCATATTCTGAAGTTTATTCAATAGAAAAGGCCAAGTTATACTATCAAACGCTTTTTCTGCATCCAAAAATAAAAATGCTGCTTTATTTTAACAAATTCAGTTGCATCTATTATAAATCATATATTACTTTTCATGTACCTCTTTGGTAAAAAAAACCTGTTTGATCAGTATATATTCAATTTGGTATGCATTTTCTTAATCTTTCTGCCATTATTGTAGAGAAGATTTTGTAATCTACTTTCAGTAAAGAAACAGGTCTATATGACTGCAGTAATGTTGCATCACTGCCTTCTTTATATATTAATGTTATATATGCCTCTTGCCACATTGAAAGTATTGTCTTTTCTTCTTTTATCTCATTCATAACTTTAAAAAATTGTATTATTAAAACTTCTTCAAAATGTGTGTAATACATTGTTGTCAATCTATTCGGGCCTGGTGCTTTGTACTTTTTCATTTTTTATTGCCCTGGAAATTTCTTGAATTGTTATTGTTTGATTTAAAAATTTTCTGTGTTCTGATGTAAACTTTGTAATCGAGATATCTTTTAAATATTTTTATTCCACTTTCTGAAACTGACTTCTTTTTATATAATCCTGAGCGTTGATAAATTGTTCTTGTATTTCTTTTTCTGCATATGTGTTTTGATCTCCTTTCTGTATACATGTTATGACACATTTTTCTTTCTCCTTCCTAAGATAGAGCAGATATCTTGAAGGACATTATGCTTCCAACCTTTGATGGGTTCAGCTGACCCTGCCTGATTCAGTTAAGAGCCTAGGGGCTATACTAGACCCAGAACTGGTGCAAGAGAATCAAGTAAATACAGCTGCAAAAAAGGCTTTCTCGAAACTCAGACTAGCCTGGAAGATGGCCCTCAACCTTGACATGGCTGATCTGGCCAGCTGGATTCATGGCACAGTAACATCAAGGCTAGACTCTCCACATAGGCGTCCCATCAGCTACCAGGCTCAATTCAAGGTCATGACTATCACATTCAAAGCCCTTCATGGTCTTGGCCCCTCACATCTGTGCAACCACCTCTTGCTCTATTGTTCTGCCACAGTAACTTTGCCCATCTGGACAGTGTAATCTGTAGATTCCATCCTGCAGTTGGGCAAAATCAACAGCTGCCCGCATATGTACTTTCTCTGTGTAGCCCCTCCCCTTATGGAATGGTCTGCCTGTGGGGGTCAGGAAAGCACCTGCAAAACTGAATTATTCAGGATGGCTTTGTACCAGATTATAGGGCTGTGTCATAAGAAGTAGTTCAGAGGGATGCTTTGGTAGAGACATGGAATATACCGTACTCTATTGGTTACTGTCTGCTGATGTAGTTGTGTACCTTCTAGGGAGTTTCCATATTGCTAAATATGCCATGAAAATTAGTTATGCTTTGTTCCAGAAAGAGTTCATCTCTCTGCTCCCGGCTTTATGCTTGTTTTTCAAATTTCTGCTACCATACCCTGTTGTATCTTTTTCACTGAATGTCCTAATTGTTGTTCATTATTGTACTTTGCTCAGTGAGTGTCCTAGTTGTTTTCTGCTGCTTTCCTGTGATCTTTTCCAAACCTGGGCTGATATAATCTTTTTGGAAAGAACACGATCCAAGCATCTCTACACACTATGTGGATGAAGAAGGTGCACATTTCACTCCTTTTTAAAAACAATGGCACTTTCTAGATTTGCTATAATGATGTAAAATTATAATGACCTATTGTCATGGTTTACTAGGTCACCTGAATTCCCACGGTTGTTTTAATTTAAGTCTCTAGTCTTTTTTTTGCAGTGACATGTGGGGTGCACCTTTCGCCTATATATCTCCACAACAAAAAGAGCTAGAATAAAATGAAAACTGGGAATGTAGGTAAACTAGTGGTCCATAGCAACAGATCATTATAATGTACCACTATAGCAATCTAGGAACTGCCAATTTTTAAAAAGCCCCCCAAAGCTCTCTAGTGGTAGTAGAGAAATGGCAGCCATGGGAGGCTAAGGCAACAAAAATGCAGGGAAAACTGTAATGTTGATGCAACATTGCCACTGTGAATGCCTCTGCATCTGCAGCAGCTTGAGAGCTATATGGGGATTTGCTGTTATATGGAAGCACTCTAACTAATTACAGAACCCCCAGCTGGATATACAGTTGTATATACAAAATGGGGATATACAGCCCCATTTTGGTATAACAGAGAGAATAACAAAACCATTTCTTGAGGGATATTAGATTAACACTCAGGGAATTCTGTAAGGAGAAAGAAAATAAAGTGCCTTTTCATATGCTATGCTTGTTGGTTTGAACTCATTTTTTCCAGTGTATGTCATTATCAGTGTTTTTATCTACTTTGTTATTTATTTAGAAAATACACATGTTGTCGCTTCAAACCAGCTCAAGGCAGTTCACAACAAAAACAATAAAACCAACCAAGACAATAAAAACAAGTCAATAAACAACAACCCAGGACATAAAAGCAAATAAAACAGAACAGTCTAAAATAATATTGGTAAAAGTCAGTCCTGAGGCTAGGATAGGGTTACCAGCCCCCCATGCTCTTGGTCTCCACCCCCCCACCTCTCTCTTGTCCAGCTGCAATGTGGGGAGAGGTGGGGAAACTCCAGAATGTGATTTGGGGCTGATTTTTACTGATTTGGCCACTGGCAGGACAACGTCATTCCCAATGCATTCCAGAGCACATGCTCACAGACTCCACTAGCACAGACCATCCAGCAACACCCATCCCCTGATTTCAGCCCCAGGGCACCTGGCAGCCCTAGATTAGCAGGAGACCATAAAACAACTATAAAAAGATGGAAGCCCTTAGTTAAAAGCCTGGGAAAGAGAAATATTTTTGACCTGGTGACTAAAGGAAAGAAAAGTACATGCCAGACAAGCCTCAAAGGGAAAGGCATTCCAAAGGTGAGATACCAATACTGAAAAAGTCCCATCTCCACCATCCACCTCACCTCTGCAGGTGAGGGCACATAAAACAGGGCTTGAGAATAGGATCTTAACTTACAGTGTACATACTAGAGTTTGTCTGATATAAACAGTCAGCTATAGTGGGCCATGTGTGCAATAGCACTATATTATTTTCACTGGCAAGCATGAAGTCATGTTTACCAAAGGCCTGTCTCTAAGTTACACCTTTAACTAATCTATCAAATCTACTATGCAAATAATAAAACAATATTAAGAAATTACATCAATTTACTTAGGAATAAACCTGTTTGCACTGAAAGCAGTTTAAGAATAAGATCTAATATACAAATTAAAGCAGACTATATAAAGCCATATTAAGTCTACGGAGAAAATTTTATGTTAATATGTTACCAGTTATGTTAGTAATGCTTATCTATAATAGGCATGTAAACTGGAGTATCATGGGCTGAATCTAGAATCTGAACCAAATTTATATGGGCTCCTAGTAATCACTGGACCTACCCAGCTGACTCAAGACACATTAAATAGTTTTTCAATTTGTAAGAAATATATTCCTTACTTTAATGTTACACTTCTCTTTCGGATTCCGACTGGTAGATGTTCATGAATATATTTGCTGTGTCTGATCCCATGAGTGGCATAAATCAAACTTATCATGGATGGCAGCTGCTTTATAATGACCCATAGATTACTGTCAAGGGAAGATTGCACCTGACCCCCCAAGAATACAGATCTACTATATTGTCAAAATGATTGAAATAAATCTTTCATATTCTCACTCTCTCACACACACAAAACACATTTCAAGACTTTCTGGAGGCAAAATACTTTCATGTTGTTCCCAAATATATTTTTCATTTCCAGAAAATGCTTCCACACACCAGTAGCATGGACCATCACTATTCTTCACCTTCCCAGGCCCAGTGGCCAGCCATGTGGGCACAACCCTGTCACCCACGCTCCTTTAAAATACACTACTGGCAGTCAGCTTCAAACTACCCCATGTAAAACATCTTTTCTGGGGCCAAGAGGCCTTCCTCCAAGATTTGTCAATTAACAAAGAAGAATTGCTTAAAATCATTAAAATGTGCCAAGAACAGGCAGCTAGCTGAACAAGAACGCTGGTTTTATTGATTAAATAGGTATACATCTACATAATTTCTGAAGAAGCTCCTGGTAGCAGCTAACAGACACACAAGAGCTACCTCTGAGCCAAAACAGAGTTCCAAATCCATATTTATGCATTTCTGAGTGGCAATCTAGTAGTATCATTTAGGAGACAATTCTGAGCTTTGAGCATAAGGACACAATGACCAAAATCAACCCCAAATATATCTCTGCTAAAACTCTTAAGCATCCATCACCCTAACCATTCTCCTGCACGACAACCAGTGCCATGAAGCTACTACAGTTCACTTGGTGGTCATGCACAGGTTCCTAACTTACCTTGCAGACAGCCTTGTAAAGCAGCCTCAGCATTGGCTACAGGGTCATTATGAGGATGAAAGGCAACTGAGGGTCTTGGAAGAAAGGTGAGATACAAATGTAACAAAAGAAATTAATAAAAATCAGGGAAACTAAGCTTAAGTAAAGTCTACAAACTGGCTACACTTACATGTTTGTAAGCAAAGTCCTCAGATCAGCTGTCAAACTGAGTACTAGTCACCACAACTATTCAACACAGAGAAAAAAACCTTCAGTATTGGATGTCTCTTCAAACAAAACAAAAAATGCAATTACTTCATTAAACACTGCTAAAAGACCAAGATCTAATCCAGGAATTATATGGCTGCCTGATCATTACCTGAGTTAAGTACATTTTACATAAGAAGTGAAAAAAGAAAGGTTCCAACAACTGAATCAAGAATCAAAGGAAAACAATATTCATTTAGAAGAAGCAAAAAGCAAGCAACAAATTAGATTGTTACAGTACTTCATGTGGAACTATTTCCACTATTAAGGAATGATAAAATGTGAAAAAGGCAGACCAGAACCAAATAGAGCCTGAATAAACACAAACAGGAGTTTCAAAGGAAGAATCATATTCCACATCATGAACAATGAACGGTAAGTATTCAGACCTCAGTACCTCCTGGTGATATACTATTATTCCCCATGTCAGATATTTTAGAAACTTATCTTGTCCATATATTGCAATTAAAGTTCTAAAAGTCTGAGTCAAACCTCCCCACCTCTTCTCCAAAGTGTGGTTCTCTTACACTTCTCCTTCTCCCTATTGTCCAGGGACCTACACATGGTTCTAATTCTACAGCTATAACCCAGGACTCTACAGTAAGCTGGCCACTTTTCATATCCTACAGAGGGGGAAAGAAGCAGGAAACTCAAGCCTGAAAAGAGTTTACGGTATTGTTTCTTCCTATAGAACATGGAAATCAACCAGATGTTTTTGAGATGGCTTTTCTGGGAGAAGGCAAGCTAATCCCACTTTGGCAAACAAGGAATATGCATTATTCTTTGGACAGGTGTTAAATGTACTCGTGCAGGTGGGATTTATACTAGCTTTGTTATTGTTGGTGGGCTTCAACTGGAGTGAGGTCAGAATAAGGGGTTTAGTATTTTCATAGCAAGAGAGGAAGGGCAGCCAGGGATTTGAGGATAAAGTAAAAGGATTAATGTTCTAGAATTTATTTATTTATTTATTTAAGATTTTTATTCTGCCCTCCCCGCACACGCAGGCTCAGAGCGGATTACACTCTTGTAGCTTCTGTATCCTTTCTTCCACTTGATGCATTTTGCTGGAATAAATTTTTTAATGTTAGGGTAGGGGTATGTTGTATAAGCAGTAAATAATTCTACTGACAGCAGCCTAAAGCATTTCTGGATCCTGGCCTGATGTCACAAACTCTCCAAAATAAGAGCTAAAAGTTGCTAGGCAGAACTACTTAACATGGAAAGCAGATATCCATGGTGTGGGTAAGTCAAAGCCATTCATACTTTGGGCTGGGAATGGTAAATATTTATACACTAGCAACAAAGCCCGATGTGGGGGAAAATACAACAGGCTCTAGAAAGGGAGAGCAGGCAGGCGGGCATTACCTCCTCCTCCCTGCCTGATCCCTGGGTGGGTGAAGGGGGGGCATTGCCTCATGCTCCACTTCTGATCCTGGCTGGGTGAAGCTGGGCGGGGGAGGGGTGGGCATTGCCTCCTGCTCTGCTCCTGATCCTGGCCAGGTGAAGGGGGCGGGCATTGCCGCCTGCTCTGTGCCTGATCCTGGCCAGGTAAAGGGGGAGTGGGCATTGTCTCTTGCTCTGCTCCTGTTCCCTGCTGGGTGAAGGCGGGGGACGGGCATAGCCACTTGCTCCGCTCCTAATCCTAGCTGGGTGAAGGGGGGGGCAGGCATTGCCTCCTGCTCCATGCCTGATCTTGGCCAGGTGAAAGCAAGGGGCGGGCACTGCCACCTCCTCTGCTCCTGGTCCCTGCTGGGTGAAGGCAGGGGGCAAGCATTGCCACCTGCTCTGTGCCTGATCCCAGCTGGGTGAAGGGAGTTGGCATTACCTCCTCCTCTGCACCTGATCCTGGCTGGGTAAAGCTGAGGGGGATGGGCATTGCCACCTGCTCTGCTCCTGATCCCAGCCAGTGAAGGAGTGGCGGACATTTCCTCCTACTCCACGCCTGATCTTGGTTGCATGAAGCTGAGGGGGGTGGGCATTGCCACCTGCTCTGCTCTTGATCCTGGCCGAGTTAAGAGGGGTAGGCATTGCCTCCTGCTCCAGTCCTGCTCCCAGCCTGGGTTTCCCACCAAAGCGTGGTCTCTGGAGGTACAGGCTGCCTTGCCTGGGCTTCCCTCCACTGCAGCGCCCTCTGGAGGTGCACCAGGGTAGGAGGTGAGTTGTCAGGAACACGGTTTGCCTCTTAAGTAACAGGATAACTGTGTCTTGCTCTTGTTGCTGACAGGACAATCTACAATGGTAGTGAAGTGTCATACAGAGAATGGCTTATCTGTGCTAATTTTCTGAGAGCTGTTTTCTAAAAGTAAACAAGTATTTGGTGAGTTCATTGCCACTGAAGACGATCCTTTTGGATTCAAATATGTTAGGCAGCAATAAGCTTTTCTTTTAAAGCATCTATTTGTTTTTGTTTCTTTATTATATCTTCCTTACCCTAGGCTCAAACGTAACCATATTTCTATCTTCATGTGCCTTGT
Source organism: Eublepharis macularius (assembly GCF_028583425.1). Classification (NCBI taxonomy): domain Eukaryota; kingdom Metazoa; phylum Chordata; class Lepidosauria; order Squamata; family Eublepharidae; genus Eublepharis; species Eublepharis macularius. The sequence continues at coordinate 60,986,756 of NC_072795.1, read as the reverse complement.
TCCCATGTATATTCTGCCCTTGTCCCCAAAGGGAACAGTAGTGAATTAAATTGGGAGTGAATAATTTGAAGAGATTAGTATGGAGCCCCCTTGGGAATAGTTCATGGCATGGAACATTCTCCATTCATTCTACTGACAGAGCTGACTCTGTCTGAAAACAACATTCTCTATTCAAAGACAGTTTTGAAGAGAACCATTTATAAAGTATGTGGATAGTTCCAATGTTAGTTAGTACTTTTATCATCTTGCCCTGTCTTCATGTACATTTATCTATCCTCCTCCATTTTATTATCACTATAATCATCCTGTGCGGTAGGTTAGGCTAAGAGACAGTGACAGGCCCAAGGTCACTCAGTAAGCTGCATGGCAGAGTGGGCATTTGAACCTGGGTCTTCCAGATCCTCTCCCAACAATAACCACTACACCATGCTATCTCATTTCCAAGACTTCCACATTGCTTGGTTCTGTCTTGAAAGGAAAGTAGCAGCTCCTTCAGTTGACTCTCAAAAACATGACAGCATGCTTAGAATTCTGAAGGCAGAAATATCTGAGGGATTTGGAGATTACTTTAGCCACCCTGGTCTCCAGAGTTACCCAGTTTACAAATAATACAATGTACAACTTCATTCTGCTTTCTGAGAAGCTGAAGAAGAAACACACTAAACTTTCTTTCTAAATAGCAGTGTAAAGGCCCTGAATAGAATGTCCGTAAGTTAGTTTGCATATATGATCTTACAGTTTGTGGAATCTCAGCAAGAGCAGCAAAGCACATGGCATACTGTATACTTCCTACTATTACATTTCTAAAGCTGAACCTAGCTTCCTGCAAACAATTTACAACAAATGTACCTGCACTTTTTCTGATTGGTGGCGGGGGGACTTAACATTTCAGACAAGATAAGCAATCTTTGATCCTGATTTTCTGTGTACTAGCAGTGCATTATGAACACATTGCTATCAATTCAGGGTACTGTCAGAAGACTTTGAACAGCCTGAATTATTGAGTACTTAGTAGCCTCTTGGGGAAAAGAGTTGGTGTGTGTGGCGGGGGGTGGTGGTGGAATATAGCATGCTTTCTGGTCAAAGTACAGCTTCAGTATCAGATAACAAAGCAGGTATTTATTCTTAAGGGAGATACACCCTTTTCTTACATTATAATTCTGCAGAAGACATTTTGTTTCCTAGATTGAAAGTACTGGGAAGTCTGCAAGAAGAAAGTAAATGAGAGTAATTCTAGAGCAGGAGATATTCTGAAGTACTTCAAGTGACAAAGATAAATAACAAATTTCAAAACTTTCCATTTATTCTTCCTTCCACAGAGAAGGACACTGTTCCAGCCCTGAGCAACCCCAATTACATACATACTATAAAACATCTCTGAAACCAGAAAAACAATCTTGATCCCAATTGTACAAGGGATGGAATAGATCACATGATAGACCCCCCCCAAACCTCCGTTCCCTGCCTTTCATCTCTTCCTGTGCTGGAAAATATGACAGCATGTCTATTTCAGGCTACAGAGAGCTTTCCTGTGTACTTTCAGCCCTACAAAATATGTACTTACGCATCAGCACAGAACAGCAAAATAAGTCACTATTACTAATTTCACCATAAGCAAAAAAGCAACAACAAAAAAGCCAAATCTACTTACTCCAAAGTATCTGAATTCCTAATAGATTCTTGTAAAACAGAAGATGTTGTCTTTGGAATCGTCTGGTACAGCCCACTCAGCCCACTTTTCTTGTTTTAATATTTGGTATTCCTCTAATTCATACTCGTGGCCCCCTCCGTCTCCTCCCTTCTACAGGACCAACGAGTTACTAAGAATTTGATATAGCGTTACTAAGATTAGTCCTTCACTCAGCCAGTTTCTGTGAATTCTGTTTGACTTCCCACAAGCCGATTAGCTGTCCGCTTAAGGAGAAGCAGGGACAGATTTTCTCCTGCTGGCAGTGAACTCAGGAGACAGGCACTAACTGTAAAAACATGCAGCTTCCGGTCTGTGGTTCAAGTAAGAGGTACTTCCCAATTCAAGAGGGTATATGAACGTTCCAAGTTTAATCTCCGCTTCTTTAAATATCAATGTTAATCTTAGACGGTAGCTTTACAAAAAGGAGCATGATTATTGACAGCACTGCTGCATGTCATTAATACACCAGCCCCAAAGAACTTTTACAGTAGCACCAGTACAGGAGGATCAAGTAAGCAGTTCTACCCACCCACTGCCTGTCTCAGTTTACATCTGGTAGCTTTTGCCTACACAATCGCTAATGTCTGAGAAAGCAAATGGGGAGTTGATGTTGAAATCTTCAAAAGGTCACTCAAAATGGTGAGCAAGCTGGATTCCAGACAATTTTTGTTGGATTTTTTTAAAGGAATCATACTCCAGAGTCACTGCCTGGAAATTACAGAAAGGGTTTTGTTAGATAGATCAAAATAAGTAAATGCCTGTTTGATACAACTTCAACATATAGAAGGTAAAATTTTCAGCCTCTGAAAAGACACTTAGTCACTCCAGAGTTTTCCTGTCCTATTAAACAACTCTGCACCATTTTTTCACCGTCCATCCCTGGAATTTCCTTCCAGAACACTTATGTGGTCTCACTTCCCTTTCTTTATTTCAAATCCTAGCTCAAAACCCACCTTTCCATGAATATTTGGTTGAGTTCCTGTGGTTTCATCCTTGGCTGCATTTTATTTATAACCCACTTTTCAAACAACAATGATCTTCCAAACCAGCCTACATTAATCAAGATGCATCAATCCTGCTCTCAGGCTTATAAACTCAAACAAAAAGAAACACAAAAGAAAGGGAGTGGAGATACAGACTAAGACACTGTCTGATAGAGTCAGAGCAAAGCCAATATTAATATTCAGTTAGAGCAAGCTGATCTTTTATCACTAGTGTTCTTCCTTGGAGGGAAGGAGGGTTACCTCTTTGTGGCCTGGACCCATGGCCAGTGGCAAAGGCCAGTATCCTTCTCCTTGCTTGAGCAGTTCTTAGAAGATAAGAGTCTGGCTCTCCTAACAGAAAACGGGAGAAGGAAGCAAGCTCCCTGTGACTGCTCATTCTATCCAACCACTGGGAACCACACAAAAATTAAGAGTTGCATAGTAATTCATTCATGCTCATTCATACCTTGTTACTAGTTCTCATTCCTCCTCAACTCTATTTCACTTAAATTAAAAATTTAACTGTCCAAGGATCTAGCTTTTGTGTCTTGTACTTCATAAAGTACTATGTGCACTGATGATACAATAGTAGTAATAATATGGACACCATTGAACTTTGTCTTTTCTTTTAAAATTGTTCTTATCATATGGCTTCAAAATTCAAAATAATCTAGAAATACTCTTTCTTGTTATTTTGTATCATGCAAGTTAGAAGAAAAGAAGTGAAGTATTTCCTTTTATAGTACTGTATGTGTAGGGGAACTTCATAAAGCCCAATACCTCTAGGATGCCCTATTTATAACTTCTATTCAGAAATTTCATTAAGCCCGCCCCTTTATCCAAATAGCCCTAAAGGCTCCAGAAAAACCCTAAGAGGAGACCATATCACACTCAGAAATCAAACAGATCCACAGTGACAAATTACAACATCCCAAGTCATAGTGAAAGTGAAAACCTTCGACAGAGAATTCCGGAGGAGGGTAGAGCATCTATATACCTTATCTTCAAAGCATAGCTTTGGAGATACGTCCTTTCCCAGTGGACATGCTTGATCCCTTCATGTGATGAAGTACCCTGTTTGGGTGAGCCTGTGGAAGTAATATCACTCTGGTCAGCTCTGCTAATACTAACCTTATATTAACTGAACTTTGAGTACAGGGATCTTGGTCTCCTTTGCTATCATGAACTATTACCTTCTGTAACAGCTGGAGTTACCATGTTATTTGTGATCTTTCCTGTTTATGCAATTCAGTTTCTGCGCACTAGGTCAGGATATATTTGGGAGGATTGTCTAAGCTGCTGCTGTGGATTCAGTACATTTCATCTCTCACACTGTAGAGAGGGACTCTTATCAGCCTATCACCTTTACAATGGTATCCAGGAACCCTACAATCTGTATGCAGTGTGCATACACATACTGTCTTTCAGAACCATTGTCAGCAAACGGCTATATGCAAAATACAAATGCAATGCAGCAACCCAATAAAATAACCAACAACCAGGATCTAGTATATAATAACCATAATAAAATCAGAGAGAGCTCACTGTTAGCAACTGAGCCCAACTGGTTTCTACAAGCCTCCTGAAACTCTTAACAGCTAGGGCCAAACATACAGCCTGGAGGAGGAAATTACAGGGTTTCATTGTTGCCATTGAGAAGGCCCTGCCACATACGCCCGAACATCTGATGAGAGTGGAACGCAGAGCAACGCCTCTCCAGTTGACTTAAGGTAGGGTTGTATTAGAGAAGATGGTATACTGCCCCAAACTATTAAATGTTAAAACCAGTACTTTGAACCGAGCCTGGAAATAACTTGAAAGTCACTGAAGTTGAATTCAGCAAATCCACTCATGCTTTTAGCAGAGGCAAGAGGGCAGGATTGTTCCCTTTTCCCTGCAGCCCACCAGTCCATTAGGCTATTACTCTATGTGGGTCCTGTGACCCTGGGAATCAAATTTCCTGGGGTCAAAAATGGCTGGGGAGGGGGAGAATCATAACCATAAACATCTTCCACCAGCAGACCACAGGATCCAACTGATCAGTTGTATTTGTATCCAACTAAACTTTTCCAGTACAGCATCACATATGGTGCACTTAACAGTGCAGTCTGGAAGTCATTAGGGCATGTGCAATTGTGGCCAGGTGGTCAGGTCATTTAACATATGCTGAATAAAGTATTTCGTCTCCTAGCTTCCCATTTTGTTCTAGTAATGCACACAGCATCCTCTTAAGCTCTTAAACTTTGTTGCTGCTCATTACATGAGAAGATTATATGGTGGCTCTCACATACCTGGTCCACTCTTCAGAGACTTCAACTGTAACATAATTCCAAATGGAACAAAGTCTTCTATTTTAATCATTAGAGTTGTTTGAGATCCAAACAAGCAACATTCCCCTCTGTTAAAGACTACAATCCCAATTGGGACAGCAAGCTCAGCAACAAGCCCAAATGGTTTAACAACAGAGTTTAGAGCTGAGCGATTTCCAAACTGGTGACAAATTAATACGCTGATCAAAATCAAAGATGCATGCCACTAGTAACACTGACAGAAATTCAAAGCCATAAACTCCACATTAAAAAGAACTCAAACATCATATCTAATAAGTCAATCCCTACACTGAAGCAGGATCACCTGCACCAAGACATTATCAAGATTAGCCCACGGCATCCAAATTATAGTTTGCCATGGACAAAAAAGGAAAGATGGATTTAAGTACAACCTGCTAGCAAAGAATCTTTATGACAAAAAATGTTTTGAAACCTATCAAAAATGCTTTATCAAAAGAAAGTGAAAAAAATTAGGTACCACACCTAAACCTTAACATCAAATTCATTATTATGGATGAGACATCTTTAAAGTGTATTAACATCTCTTACTGCTGCATTCTTAGAATGACACAAATTCTCTGCTCAGCAAGTGTTTAGAAGTATGAGGCTCCTATAGCTGTGAAGAAACAGAGGAAATCAGCATTCACTAAGAGATAACTATAGGTTATGTAGAAACCAGGGAAAGGACTCCAGTGATGTGGCCAATGAAAGAGCAACAAAAAAAGCCCAGCCGTTGGGGGGGGGGGGGTTGTTTGGCATTTTTCATACCAATATGCTCTTTAAACAGGGAGGAGACTAGAAAATTCCCATTTTTTATGCTAGTTACAATTCTCTTATACAATTCAATTAAGAATAGTTGTTACTTTTAAAACTTGGAATAAATGAGCAGCAATATTGCCTTAAATGCTATGCATTTTGATTTGCTGGATCCAAGAAGCATGTTCCCTAAATATAAGAATGTCTATACCTCAGTACTGATGCCCAATCTTCTTCGGACTCCCTTTGGTAGTAGTAGTCACAAAAGCTGCTCCCCACCCATTATGAGAAAACTGTAGCAGTGCAAATATGTACTCTCATGATCCTCCATGACAGAGATGTGGAGAATTGTTGAATAATTAATCCCTAAGCATTCTTACAACACACTTTGGTATGTCTCCATCATTCATTTGAACTTCTGGAATTCTTTGTATCATAAAACCAGTTCCATTCCTCAGGTCAAGTTTTTAATAGTACATGCTACCATATCCCAAAGGCTTAGGGCAGGTAATATATTTCATACTAAATGGAAAAATTAAACACAGAAATATAAACCAGAATTTGCTAAAAAAAAACCAGTGCAGAATTAAAATAACCCAATCAAGCATGAACTAGTAACTAACTTGTATTACCATACTGAACTGGTCTGTTGAATTAACATTCCTTTCTTTAATGTTTTTGCTGCTTACATTTGGTTATAGTTGGACACCAAGTAAGGCCAAATGGGATGCCTATGTCTATTTTTGTCTCTTTCATAACACACTGAAGCATTTCACCCAATAACTACAATAGGGATTATGTTCTATATAAGAGAAAACTAACAGTTTCAGTCATTTATGCCTACATCTTTAGCTTCACAAATCATAATCACATAGGTCACTATCATACATGCTTGAAGTATTCACCCTTTTTTGGAAGCTATGACTATGAATTATATCTAGCCAAGTCTTTCACTCAAATTCACTGAATTCCCCTTATTAAATCCCCTGCCCAATATGGCTTTTGTCCATGCCATACCCATGATGCCCAGAATAGCCTTTATGGTGGTCAAATGAGAACCCCTCTCCTATCTTTTTCACCAAGTGATAAGCTAGTTGGATCTGACCCTACCTGTTCTTTTTGGAGACGTAGAGTTGCACCAGTAATATTACTGCATCAGGTTACACATAATTAAACTAGACATCTGGTAACAAAATTGCAATCCTGAGTTTGCTTCTAATGTTCAAAGCAGATGCAGAGATGGAGGGTGGGGGTTGCAAGAGGAAAGCGTGGGGGAGGGATTAACTTATCCTGTTTACTATTTTTTCTTTGCAATTTCTCGTCAGTTACTCTCTGCACCACCACCTCTACATAAGATCGTCTCCAATAATTTATTCCCTAGTCAAGTAAAGAAAACAAAGATGATTGCAGAAGAAGGGAACATCCACTCACCCACCATGTCTCCCTATAACCCCTTCCACATTTCACAATGGCAGAAAACAGTTTCAGATCTTAAAGTGCCTGAAATTCACTGCTATATTTTCATCAAGGAAACTAAGAATGGACTTTTCACTTGATCATATGCATAAGGAAAGTCTGAGCCTACAAACATATTGGGAATGTGGTGTGAGAAATCCTACCGTGAAGCTGTTGTTGACATTTTTTGTGCTGGATTCTGCCACGCTGGCATCTGTCAGATCCACTTCATCAAAAATGATTGACTGGAGAAAAAAATTTAAAAATTGAAAACATTAAATAAAAAATAGACCATGTCTATAAGATTTGGGATTAAAAATACTATCACTGTGTTGACTAGGACTAAGGCTAATGGTATGAAACAGTGATATACCACATGCAGGAATTTAGACAAATCACATGGGAGAGTTGCAAGAGTTCCACAGGAGCTAATTCGTGCCTTATTCCCTGTGAACACAGGCTGCAGGAATGCATGACTGCTGGTAAGACTTCTGCTGAGAAAAAGCATTAGTATTTGGGTTTGGGATCAGCTGCCTGCCACAGGAAAGAAAGCCACTGTTTCCCAAGCCAGACTGCAAGATAAGGGCTCACCCTTGTTAAGATGCAGAGTCTGTTACCACTCTAACATCACAATCCTAAAAACACTTTCCTGGGTGTAAGCCCCACTGAGTAGACTTGATTAGGAATCTGCACAGACCTACTTAGGATGGCACTGTTGATATTCTCAGCCAAACCCACAATACAAACCCATCATGCTTCTACTATCCAGCCCCTGAAGACACCTATCCTTTGAATCATGTGTATCCCAGTTAGAGTCAACCATTGTTACACAGAATAAGTCTGTATCCATAGCAATTGAAGACTGCCATGCACATATGTAGAATTCCTAATGTAAATAAAAACTGATGCAGTTTCTATGATTGAATCATGTCTTTTTATTTTAAATTATTTTTAAAAGTCTAAAATAATAAGAACCTAAATCAGTTATGAGAATTTTAGCATTCATGTTTATAAAATGCATCTAAGTCCTCATAGATGAAGAGGAGAAAACAGCACTACTATATTATACATGAAATAACAAATAATAGAATCCTACAAATGGGTACCCATAAGATAGAAGGGGAGGAAATCCCATCCTTTTATCTTGCCTCTACTGCCCCATTGCTGGCCCTTTCTCACCCCCTGCCCCACTGTTGGGCCCTTCTCTCCTTTTTTGCACCTTCTATTTTCTCTTGCTTTCCCCCTTTGTCTATTGTAGGGGTGTGCTCTTCGGGTTTCCAATTTGGAAAAAATTCCTGAATCGGACCCGATTTGTAAAGATTCAGGTCGCTTCGGGAGGCTTCAGGGCCCTTTAAACTTCAGCTGGCCCATGGGGCCTTCTGGGCCTGCTGGAGGGGGGGAGTTTAAAGGGAAAAACACTCCCCCGTGCCGTTTGCAAACTGGAGTTAGAGAGGGGGAGAATTTAAAAGGCTCCCCGTGCTGTTTGCAAAGAGCGCAGGGAGCCTTTTACCCTTTAAACTCTCCCCTCCCCTCCCGCCAGCTTGCCGCTTCAGGGTTCTGGTAATTCCGAATCTTTTGGAGGTGCACACCCCTAGTCTATTGTACTCATCTGGTGTTGGCACATCGTCTGCCCTTCCCACCACCTCCTCCCTTCCTTCCTGCTGCTTCGCTGCTTGCTGGTCACTACCATGCCTGCCTGCTTACTCATTCATAGTCCCACTAACTCTGCCTGCTTGACTCACCCAGCAGTGTCTCTGTCACCCTCCATGCCACTTCTCACATTTCCTGTTATCTTTACCATCTTATGTGCCCAGTAACACCTTTCAGCCATTCCTTCTGGCTTTGACTGTGTACAAGGTTGTTAAGCAACCCTCAAAATGGCAGCTGAGATGTTACAACATAGTATTGTGGCATCACTTTTTCCTCTCCTGCAAGTGTTAAGAATTCCTGTCTACTTTATATTTTTGGATTTTTGCGCAAACCTAGGAGCTGTGAGAGATTTAACAAATACTATCACCTCAGTCTGTATCTGTCCCCACTATATGGGGTTTTTGATCCACACTCTGTGGACCCAGTTAACAGAATTAGATACAACAAGCAGAGGAACCTCAAGATCTTGAGGTGGCATCTCATTTTCTCCTTCCCCACTATTTCCTCTTTTCCTTTCCTAAAAGCAACCATAGCCTCTAAAAGCTCCCATAGCCCTTTCCCTGCTACCTTCACTCCTTCCCACCCAACAAACTCCTTTGATCTGCCCACTACCTTCAGCTATATTTATTATTTCATTTATACCCTGCCTTTCTCCATATTGTGGACACATAGCAGCTTACATAATTTTCCTCTCATCCATCTTATCCTCACAACAAGCCTATGAGAATGTTTAAGTGGCCCCAAGTCTCCCAGTGAACTTCCATGGCAAAGTAGGGATCGGAACCTTGGTCTCTAGGGTGCTAGTCTGAAACTCCAACCACTACACTGCACTAGCTTTCATCAGGTGACTGCTGTTGAACAGGTCTGAGTGACTCATGCAGGCTGCATAGTGGCAAGCCATCAGTGGTGGCTGCTGGTCCTGGCCCCAATGAGTTCTCCCTCAAAGGCCAAAACAATCCCAGAAAGGGCCCTCTCCCTCCCCCTGCCTTTTATTAACAGAAACCAAGGTTTTAAGGCTGGCAACACCTTTGTGGTTGTTTAGAAACTGCCACTGAGAGCATCTATTTCTTAAAGCCACAGGTGTTCCTTTAATCATTTGGGGGAAGTTAACCCCTCAATGTATTTTTTTTTAGGATTTCAGATTTTTCTGCAAACCTTGGGCTTTTCTCATGTTTGTCCATGGCCCCAATCTCCAAATTTAAGAAACCACAACTGGAGCCATGTTAAGAATTAGATATATTGATTATTATGATTAAAGTGTTCATGAAGTAAAATAGTCATTACGATCTCCTATCCAGCATCTTAATTTTATGAGACTGAGCCTTTCAAGTAAGCTACCAACCTGCTGTACTGAGGTCATATAACCCACTTGACACATATTCTAGAGTTTCAGCCACAAAATTCACAGACTTGGGGTTTATAGCATGTTGGAGTTAAGTATTCTTGCATACAAAGAAAAGATCCTGCAGGGGGTAGCACGCTGTAGTTAGATAGGACTGTAGGAGGCGCACCTTCTTTCTAAAGAGTTTTTTTCTTGTCTGCCAGCAGAATGCTACACACTTTTTTGGCTGTCAAGGCAGCTAAATTTATTTCCTCTCTTTCTATCCAGCTTCTTAGTTCCATAAATAAAGCTTTTGTTAACTCTTTAATCAGTTCAGTGTCCTGACTGCTGCATCAACATTCTGCCAACATAACATACCTTTGCAGTTTTTGCGTAGTACAGAGTTCGTCCTCGCAACTTGAAGTATCGTCTCTTCCAGCGCTGGAATGAGCTGGTCTGTTTCATGAGCATGCCCTCTTTTATGACTGTCTAGAAGCCAAAAAGATACAACAATTATTTTTGTAAAGCCCATTTGGTCACCGTTTCTCTCCAGCAGAGGATTCTAATGGGGGAAGAACATTTTGGCCTTAATCAGAACTAAGGCTCACAGGGGAGGTTACACTCTCATTCTCATAGGAGGAAGCTTGAACTATCAGAGACAGCTTTCTTCCCATTCACCCCCATTCCTGCCAGAAAGAACTCTGCTCTAATTGCTAGGTACCCAGAAACTGCAGAGGTGAAGAGAAGGGCGCTTAGGCCTCTGTCACCTGTCAGAGGACTAAGAGCCGTGAGACAGCTGCACACCTCCATCCCAGCAAGAACACCCAGCAAGAGAAGATCAGCCTGGTCTCAGTTGGATATACATTCTGATGGTCTGATGCATTCAAACTGATCTCTTTCAGCTACCCTTTCTCTCCTCCCTCTTTCCCTCGTGTGTCCTCCCTATTTTACTTGTAAGCTTGAGGGCAGGGGCTCTGTCTCTTGATTAATGTGAGCAGCTTTGGGAGACAGCTGTCTGAAAAGCATGATGTAAATATAATAAATAAAAGATGCAGAGTATTGCACTGGATAGGAATATTCCTTATTGTTAGATTGCCCTCTGCTGGAAGCAGCCAAGCACATTTGTAAAACTGAGCTGGTGATCTTATCTATATCCAAGTGCAATAAACAATGGTAAGACATACAGTGCAGATATATTCCTTTCCTGTGTTTGAGAAATGTTATCATGGTGTAAGACAGATATAATTCTTCAAGCTTATTAAGGTGAACTTAACCAACACTGATTATACAAAAAGTACCAAAGTCTCCAGAAAGCACAGAAGTCTCACAGGCTGAGGTCAAAGCTCTGTCCTGCCAAATCAGGACTGAGATCTCATCTGTTTGACTAAACTTAGCACACAGCAGTAAAGTGATCAGCATCCGACTACCACAGGAAATGATCTGCATATTTAAGGGACAGAGGAGGAGTAATAAAAAAGCAAGAATAATCTTTCCAGCTTTTATATTTGGTATTAGTTTCAGATATTCTTGGCTCTGACTCATTGCAGGCTGGCTGGCTGCCATTTCCCAAGGCTGAAGTGCCAAGTTTGTCTACACACCGAATTCTCCACTTTTTTCACTGCTCCACAGCTAGACACACAGACACACCCACCTTCCCTCCATATACTCATTCACATAATATGCATATTCAGGCTACACAGCTATATTTAGCCCACATTCATTTAGCCTCTCTGTACAAGACATATTTGTTACTGCAACTAAGGAAAGATAATAAATACCATGTAATACATTTAAAATAATTCCAAGGTGGAACCTTTAAAAATAGGTCAAAGGAACAAATCAAAAGCAAAGGCTTCAACATGAATGCAGAACTTTTGCCAGTTGTGTCATAATATGGAGGTTTAAGTATTGCACTTAACACCACCTCTCTCCCATCATCAATGTTTAGAGACATGGCTTTAGCAGTTCAATCTAGTAAAACCCTGTTGGGAGAAAATACTACCATACTTTCATAAAGCTGACTATAAGGTTATTCTAGGGAGGGGATCTCAGATGTTCTGCTAATCAGTTCAGAACCACAGACCTCACCACTATGTTGTACTGGATTCCTGCTAATGCTATGTCTTTGTGAACTTGTATCTATGTACGCTATGGCATTGTTTATGGAAATGTTCTTGATATTGATTGCACAGATTTCACACTGTGTAATCCACCTTGAGTCTCAGTGAGAAAGGTGGACTATAAATGAAATAAAAAATAAATTCTTTAACCAGAGGCTCTCAATGTAATGCAGAGTCATCAACTGACACTTGGCAGCAAATACAACAATGAAGATAAACAACAGTACTATTCATGTTACATGGTGCTGCTAATATTCCACATCAATGTCAGAAAACAAATGCCATAAACAGCCTCCAAAATAATTCTGGCATCGTAATCAAGGAAGCTGCCAAAGGCGGTGCAGTTGTTATCATGGACAAACATAACTACATACAAGAAGCAGAGAGACAACTCTCCAACACAACATTCTATAAAACACTACCTTCTGACCCTACGGAGCAATACAAAAGAGAACTCAATAAAATATTAAAGACACTCCCCATGGACATACAAGAATGTATCCATATGGACACACCCCAGGAACCACAACGAGGAACATTCTACCTACTACCCAAAATCCACAAACCAGGTAACCCGGGACGCCCCATTGTTTCAGGAATTGGCACCATCACAGTAGGAGTCTCAGGATATATGGACTCTATCCTCAGGCCCTATGCCACCAGCACACCCAGCTATTTATGGGACACCACTGACTTCCTCAGGAAAATACAGTCCATTGACAACCTACCAGATGACACCATCCTAGCAACCATGGATGTGGAGGCTCTGTACACTAACATCCCACATGCAGATGGACTGCAAGCCATCAGGAATATTATCCCAGACAAAACCACAGCAAACGTCGCCACTGTACTTTGCCACTTCGTACTCACTCACAATTACTTCAAATTTGGTGACAGCTTATATCTACAGGTTAATGGCACAGCCATGGGCACACGCATGGCACCACAATATGCTAACATATTCATGGCAGACTTGGAGCAATGCTTCCTCAGCTCCCATCCACTGAAACCACTCCTATAATTAAGATTCTTGGATGACATCTTCATCATTTGGACCCGTGGGAAGGAAGCCCTTGAGAGATTTCATCAGAACTTCAACAACTTTCACCCTACTATCAACCTGAGCCTGGACCACTCTACACAACAGGTACACTTCCTGGACACCACTGCACAACTACATAATGGACAGATAAATACCACCTTATACCAGAAACCCACCAACCAATACTCATATCTACATGTCTCCAGCTACCACCCTGAACATACCACTCGGTCAATTGTTTACAGCCAAGCCTTACGTTACAATCGTATCTGCTCCAATGCTCTTGATCAGGACTCCCACTTAAGAGATTTACAACAAGCATTTTGGGGGCTACAGTACCCACCAAATGAAGTGAGGAAACAAATTGACAGAGCCAGACTAGTACCCAGAAATAGCCTGCTCCACGACAAACCTAAAGGAACTAACAACAGAACACCACTTGTTGTCACCTACGGTTCCCAGCTCAAACCCATCCAACGTATCATCAGTGATCTACAACCCATCCTGGAAAATGATGTGTCTCTCTCACAAGCCCTGGGTGGAAGACCTCTCCTTGCCTACAAGACAGCCCCCCAACCTTAAACAACTTCTCACTTACAACCATGAATCGGCTAGCAGAGTCACCAGCACAGGTACCAGACCCTGCAACAGATCCAGATGCCAGCTCTGCCCTCATATCTACCCAGGAAATACAATTACAGGACCCAATTGTGTCAACTACACAATCTCTGGCTCTTACAGCTGCTCTTCCTCCAACGTGATATATGCCCTCATGTGCAAACAATGTTCATCTGCTCTGTACATTGGACAAACCAGCCAACCTCTGCACAAAAGAATAAATGGGCACAAATCTGACATTAAAAATGGCAACATCCAGAAACCAGTGGGAGAGCACTTCAATCTACCAGGACATTCCATCAAGGACTTAAAGGTCACTGTAGTTCAACAGAACCCTTTCAAAAACAGAATCCAACGGGAAGCTGCTGAATTGGAATTCATATGTAAATTTGATTCAGTCAGGCTTGGACTGAATAGAGACTATGAATGGTTATCTCATTATCAGAAGCCAACTGATGCCATTATCAGAAGCTACTGATTGCATCTACTCCCCCCTCCCCTTTCCATCTACATATCTGACCAGTTTCTTCTTACTCTCCATGTATCTGACTAAGAGAACTGTGATTCTCGAAAGCTTATGCTACAGTAAAGTTGGTTAGTCTTAAAGGTGCTACTGGACTCTTTTCGATTTTGCTACTACAGACTAACATGGCTAACATGGCTAACTCCGATGTATTGTCGAAGGCTTTCACGGCCGGAGAACGATGGTTGTTGTGGGTTTTCCGGGCTGTATTGCCGTGGTCTTGGCATTGTAGTTCCTGACATTTTGCCAGCAGCTATGGCTGGCATCTTCAGAGGTGTAGCACCAAAAGACAGAGATCTCTCAGTGTCACAGAGGATTCGGAGATCTCTGTCTTTTGGTGCTACACCTCTGAAGATGCCAGCCACAGCTGCTGGCGAAACGTCAGGAACTACAATGCCAAGACCACGGCAATACAGCCCGGAAAACCCACAACAACCACCATGGCTAACTCCTCTGGATCAGAAAACAAATGCATAATCCTAGATATATCATTCCTGATTATCCTAGATTTGGTAATTCTTCTAAGACAATTAGAAGCTGCTTTTTGAAGTGGGTAAATCAACTGTGCAAAGAAGTCTACAAAATGATTAGGGGAAAAGCTTTTTTTTCCATTTTCTAACTGGACTATCCATAAATGCCTGTATTTGTAACTTGTTCCACATCAACCTACAGCAAGAAAGAATAAAAAAATCCCACTTTCAAAACTTACTTTCTTGGTCAGCTGGACTTATTTGCTATAAAGAGATGAGGCAAGTGCCTACTGACAAGCCTGGGCTAAGGCACGTAAAGTTAAACTAGGGATGCCTGTACTTGAAAACAGCTGTGGATTTCCAGTTTTGGCACAGTTCCCTTTGCCAAACTCGGTTTCATCAGCTAATGGGAAAAGTTATATCCAAGAAGCATCAATGCCATCCAGTATAACCTCCTATTCCCTTTCACAGATAACGTGTAATGAGAATGTTAGTTCAGTAACATCAAAACCAGAAATTCCAGTACTTCTAAGCAAAAGATTCTCCACAAAAATGGCAAATTGATGCAATTCTGCACCCAATAGAAACAAATCAGACAGTTAGAGGAAGCAAAATAACAGCTATCTAATAATTTTTATACCACCCTTCAAGGAGCTCAATGTAGCATACATTATTCTCGCTTTCCCATTTTATAATCAGGCTGAGAGTATGTGATCATCCAGCAAATTTCCTAGCAGACTGGGACTTGAATCTGAGTCTCTGAAATCCCACTCTGACAAATAACCACTATAGCACTAATTATACCACTTTCTACATGTCAGTTCATTCCATGCCACAACCAAAGAACACGTGTTCTGCAAAAACAGAGCCAGTAGAGTACTCAAGTAAGTATGCAAATGACATGGGGTGGTGGGGGTGGTATCGAAAACCAAGATCAGATTAAGACTCTTACACATGCCTTTTTTGCTTTACCAGTAATAGCAAAAGACAGAATCCTCTTGAGTACTATAAACCCATTTAAAACATAAATAAAATTAGGAAAAAATCCTAACTGAGTAAGAGAACTTTTGCTCTCAAACTGCTAAAAGGCAAATGGAAAGAAAATGTTAGAACGAAAAGGTTGCAGTGGGGATATGAATGAATGGGAATGTAAATGACTGAAGTCACAAGGGCTACTAAAAACTTACTGTCATTTTATGAGTTCCATCGTGCATCAGATAAAGCTGAAAAGAGGTCCAAGGAATATGATGCTAAGGCTTGTGTAGACATGAAAGGGATACAAGAAACTTTATTTCACTTTCTTCACTAAGAAGAGACGGACATCCTTCAGAGGAAGCAAATTAGTCTGCAGTCTTTAGAATATTTATTGGTCATGCCTGTGAATATGTTGCTTCAGAAACAGTATCTGAAAAACCTTAGAGACAGCCCCTACTGGCCTCAATTTTGACTTGCATAATAAAGATCTGTTATGTTCTGGAAGAAAAAAATACACGTCTTCACTTATAATTGAAAAATTATAGGGAGTCTAAATACTAAGGCTTGAGTTGTAAAAATGAAAGACAACAGTTTGATGAACTGGCAGTGTAAGCCAAATTGTTCAGAATTTCAACAGCAATGGAAGAAACCAGGAGTTATTCTTAAAGGGATGACCACAGATCCTAAATCATACTGTAAGCCTTCTTTTCTTCAGCCTCCTTACCTATACAGCCCACTCCAAGAAACATTTCAGGCTCCACCTGTAATATGTCAGTTAGATAGTACATTTTGCTAGACTGCAGTTAAAATGCATGTTTGTAAGATCGATTATTACTATAATATTCTGTCTTCAGTCTCCATTCTGTTCTACTTACTCCTCAGAGCTTTGTGGTGCCCTTTTTTCAAGTCAAGTCAGGGTGCTCACTCACATCCACAGAATAAACTCACCTGTGCAAACGACGAGCACTCCTCCATCTCTTTTAAATAATGTTATCTCAAAGAAATCAAAACAACCCCGAAAAAGGTTGCCACCATGCCCTCCCACAAGCAAAAATATTTCAAGGCATTTCCCTGCATTAGATTCTCCATAGAACCCCACAGGTACATGACTCATACATGAAAGACGAGCAAAAAACCTTACATAGCTGCTATGCTGCCTTTCATACAATACAGATGCTGCCTGGGGGAGAATAAGCCTGAAGTTTACAGCTGCCCATCTCTGCAAGAGAGCCGCTGTTCTATTTATAGACAGACAGCTTAGTACAGACTTTGGTGGGTTTGGGCGGAAAAGGCTGGAGATAAGATCAAGATGACTTTACAGCATTTTTTTCAGACATTACTGCTTTTCTTTGGCTTGATGCTCATTTCCCAGCCCATGTACTGCTAAGCCTTTTCAATGTTGGAAAGTGCTTCTGCGCAATGATTTCTGTAGAAAGAGAAATAGTTGAAAGCAATGTAATATTTTTTCTGTCTCCCTGGCTTCCATAACATTTCAAAGTACTAAGGAATTTGTCTTCAATATATGGTCAGGTTTCATGGGAGGAGGAATCACAGCAATTGCTTAAAGGGGAAATCACTTATTCTGCCTCATCTCACAAAAATAAAGGCATTTACTGCAGGGATTGCTTAACAATCAACTATTCATACAAAGCAACATGTTATTTTAGCTGTCAGTATCACACCAGGAATAAATGCAAATATCAAAGAACCAACTAGTTTATCAGAGTTAATTTGCAACTGAACAACCCTACTTGATTCTCAAAGGATGCAGTGATTCCTCTAAGCAGAAATAAAGTAGGTGCTAGGAGCTCCTTTCCCTTTCAGGCAGGAAGGGCACTCCAAGTACACCAAAAGATGGACATCACATTGGCATTGTGTCTCCAGCTCCATATTTTGACTGTTAACATACAGGATCAATTAATATTCTGCTTCCTTCGATTTAATGCTGCAGGTTCTTGTGATCCACTTTGTTTCCATCACATCCTGCCATTATGGAAGTTACTGACATCAAGATGAACATAATAGAATCATCAGATGATTCTGTGATTTATTTGGTATTAATAACAGGAAGGCCACAACCCCATTGGTACAATAACAACAATAACAACAACAACAACAATAACAACAACAACTGCAATTATATACCAGTCTTCTAGACACATTAGTGTCCCACTCAGAGCAGTGAACAAAGTCAGTGAACAATACAAGCTGGGGAGCTGGGGCTGAAAGGAGTGGCTTATCCAAGGTCATGACTAAGCTAATGGCAATAGTGGGATTTGAACCAGCAGCATGCTGATTTGGAGCCAAACAACTTAACCACTGTGCTATACATCTTATCAACCAACCAGCCTTGCTCTTCTAGCAATATTACTGTACTAAGAAGAATGTAAAAAGAGGCAGACTGTAGAAACTAGTTAATAGCTAAATCAAAAAGAGTCCAGTAGCACCTTTAAGACTAACCAATTTTATTTTAGCATAAGCTTTCGAGAATCAAGTTCTCTTCGTCAGATGCCTGATACAGTCTCTGTATCAGGCATCTGACGAAGAGAACTTGATTCTCGAAAGCTTATGCTAAAATAAAATTGGTTAGTCTTAAAGGTGCTACTGGACTCTTTTTGATTTTGCTACCACAGACTAACACGGCTAACTTCTCTGCATCTAGTTAACAGCTGACATATATTAATTCTCTAGCTATCACATACTAACCTTTCAGGCAACAAAATGACTATGGTTGTAACACAGTGCCTTTAGAGACAACACTGTTCATTTAAGTATTTGATAGAAGTGCGCACAACTGGCACAGGTATAATGAAAGAATTTGAGAATCATAATTAGGAATGCAAACAGGTTGTAAATACATTAAATAAACAAAGCTGCTTGAAATTCGGGTGCATGTTTTTAAACTAATTTAGGCTGAGAGGTAACTCACCCAAGGGGATTGAGTAAATTAAAATCTAAACAGGGGTTTCCCATATCCAAGCCAAATATTTTCACTATACCGCCTCACCAGAGCTCAATTATGTAGAAAAAAGGCTAGAAACTGATTTATAGCCAACACAGTTGTTCTCTAGCTATCACCAACGATGTTCCTAGCCAACAAAATATACTTCAGAGAAGACTCATAGGTAAAAACCATAGATAGCTGTAATCGGTTCATTAAAAATTCCAGACACAATAGCTATGTAATGAGTATGTGTTAAGACCAATCACAAAATAGCAAGGTTTTAAGTTCCCAGAACAGGCTGTTTGGTAAGGAAAAAAAAGAGGAAAGTGGTTTAAGGTCGTAGTAGAAAAGCCCCTAGCTTGCTGTTTGAAGAGTCTTAAAATGGAATGCATAGGATGAGTTGCAGAATTATTTGGTGCAATACAAGTTTCAAGATGCACCAAAGACTATTGGAACAGATAAGCAAAAGAAAAAAGAAAAAAGACTCCCAAGCAGGGAAGGCATCTGATTAACTGCTGTTTTTTATATTCTCAAAGTGAGGTGGGACATTTTAATTCACATGTCTTAGAACTACCAAAGCCCTTTGAGATAACCTTTAGCTAGCCACTCAAAGAACAGATTCTTGTTATAAAGCTAAACAGAAAAGCAACATGAACATTAGTAAAATAAAAGTGATGCTGCAAGTAACAGTAGCTAAAAAGACAAACACATCAATTGTTAAGTCCATAGAATCTGAGGAGACTGTTGGCAATATTTGTTGCTTTATGCCAATGGCCTTGGTAGGAAAACCTGTTGAGCCAGTCAGTGCTAGCCTGCCCACAATGCTGGTTAGAGGCTGAGTATACAGCAATGCAATCCTAAACACAATTACACCCTTCTAAAATCAAAGGCATAGAAGGGTGTAACGTCTTAGTATTCCTCAGTAAATCAGCTACCATAGAGTCTACCTGTTCCCACACCCTACTCTATACTCAACAATTCAGAAAGGTTTTCACTGCTGAAGCACCACTTGCTGCCTATCAACACACATCACTCTCTTTTCCATCCTTTCCCCACTATACTGATATGACATTAAATGTTCTTCTCCATGTATGATCACAGTTGTCAGATATTTCAGCACACATTACTGGAATTACAGGACCAATGGGAAGAAACAGCAAGATTCAAGTTCAATGGCACTTTAAAGACCAATAAGACCAAAAGGTGGGGGCTGGTTGGTGAATGGGAAGCAGAGAAGCGAACAGGGAAAGGTAAGGACATGGGAGCTGCCAGTAGAGAAACTGAAAACAGTGTGGGGAAGGAGATACGGGAAAGCAAGGTGCCCCTCCAGCAAGTCCTTGTAGGTTCCGCACAGTACAACTGGGTCGACCTAGAGTTGCCAACCTCCAGGTGGGTTCTGGAGTTCCCTTGGAATTACTGATCTCCAGGCAGCAGGGGTCAGTTTCCTGAAGGAAATTGCAGCTTTGAAAGGGGGGGGGGTGCTATGGCATCACATCCCCACTGAGCTCCATCCTCTCCCAAACACCCCTAGGCACAAAGCTCCAAATCTCCAAGAATTTTCCAAGATGGAGTTGGCAACCCTAGCCCAGCCTGGTTAGCACCACACAACTCAATCCAGCCTGGAAGCAAGCACTATGCAACTGGGCACAGGAAAATTTCCTGAGAAAATGCTGCCAGGAGGGTAAGTTTTGGCTAGTAGATAGGAAGGAGAAAAGAAAGCTGGAAAAAGGGAGTGGCTATGGCGGTTTTCAGGAAAGGGAATGAGGAAATAGTGGGGGATAGGAAAATGAGATTTCCTCTGCAAGTCCTTGCAGGTCCCCTGCTTGTGTATATATGATAATGTTACTAAAGAGATATATCAGTATATCTATATAGATATAAAATGTCCACCTGAAAGAAATTTGGAGGTATAAAGACTACTCCTTGAACATGCAAGTATCCATCAGGATTAACAAGTAGGATAATAAGGAACAGAGGCAATAAGAACAACAGAGACCACTAGAAGCAACATCTATCCAATACCCTGATTGCAGACACCAAAATTTACTTAATGATAGTAAAGCTAGCACTATGGGTGGTGCTTCACTGGAGAGGAAACAGCAATATACCTTAGTCCTATAGTGCGGTGGGCTGGATGATCTTTTGTGAACTTGTGGAAGAAACTTGAAGGAATCCCAGGATCTTGTAAACTTGGGAGCTCTAGAGGAGGGAGGGGACCTATACTTAGGAAAGGGGGAAATACAAGGGCTAAGCAACTGGAAAGGAAAAGGATACCGTAACAGGAGTGAAAGATAGAGAAAGGGAGAACTTGACAGAATCTACTACATGGGACAGTAAAATCGACCACTAACAACAAAGACTCTGGGGTAAGGTTCGGTCTTCTGCCTGGACTTTTGCATGCAGTGCTGCACTCCAAATGCTGTGTGGCTTAAAGTCAATATATTCTTTTTACTTCCTGATGTTGAATGCAGGTGCTTTTGTATAGAAGAGGAAAAAACTTGAGATAATCTAGAGCAAGTATATGACGGCACGTGTCACTTCTGCAGCCCAGTTCAACAGCCCACATGTGGCTTTTCAGATAATAGATACCAACTGAGTTCTCTCATGTATCACATTTCTATTTCCAGCTAAGTGTCTAGTATTTTTAAAACTCTTGTGTTGCTGTTGTTTCTCACCACATCCTGTGGCAATACAACACACAGGTAAACTATGCTGTTAAAAATAAAATGAAGTAGATTATCCTGTTTCGGACTGGACTTCTTAACTCATGAAGTTAACAATGAAGTTAACAATAAACAGCAAAATATTACAGATGATAGAACATTACTCAATATGTTACATTTATTGTCTTAAATAAAATAATTTTATATTCACATATCACTAAACATTCAAAGTATTTTATCATCTTTATCTTCCAAATTCTCTAACAATACTGCAAGAAAGGGCACTGTTACTCCCACTTCCTAGACAGGGCTCCATACAATCCAACACTGTCTTCAACAACAGTCTTGGCTCAATGACAGCGTGCACAGTAGAAGATCCCAGCTTCAATCCTCAGCACATCCAGTAATAACATCACAGGTATCAGAGTTGGCAAACATCTCTACTTTGAGACCCTGGATGTCTGCTGGTTGAGAGAGAAGATTATATACTGGGCTTTTATTCTTCTATGCTACACTGTAATGTGTCTCAAGTAAATTAATCCTTTGATCTCCTGCTTATAAGAAAAAACAAACAACACCTCAGACCAAATCATACAGTCACAGAGCTTGTAAGTGCTCAAGTTGAACTTGTTAATGGATGGAGAACTCCTGGAAAAAATGTTGCACCTATTCTCAGAATGATTTTCATGGAAAATTTCTGCTGATTGTTTTAATCTTTGACTCAAATCAAGTCAATCTTTATTACCACCCACAAGCCATACAGAAGTAGCAGAAACAGTGTTAATGAATTAATTACCTAAAATCATACTGCTACATATATCGTTCATCCTAGTATATCAGATAATGAAAAGGATTAGAGTTTATTAAAAAGAAAACAGGGTTGCACTTACCTGTAACTGTTGTTCATTGAGGTCTTCTGTGCAGATACATATGGAACTGCGCTTGCACAGGCCTACCAGCCGGAGGATTTTTTTAGCTTAAGATTTCCACTAGAGGGTGCTCGATGCCTTCCAGAGCGCAGATGCGGCTGTTTTCCCGCTCAAACAGCCTATACCTGAGAGGCGCGGCACCCTTTGCCCTCAGCTCCTCTTGCCGCCGCCCTCACACCAGAGTGAAGAGCATCAGCAGGGAAGGAATGAGTGCCTGCACAGAAGACCTCAATGAACAACAGTTACAGGTAAGTGCAACCCTGCTTTCATTGTTGGTCTTCTGTGCATTCCCACATGGGAGATTAGCGAGCTTCTTACCTGGGCGGTGGAACTTGCTCTTCATCGAAATAAAGACAGCAAAACAGCTGTGCCCATTGCTGTCTCCCATCTATCGAGGATGTCCAGGGCATAATGTCTCATGAAGGTGTCTGCCAATGACCACGTTGCTGCTCAGCATATGTCCAGCAAAGGGACTCCTTTCAGGAAGGCTGTCGACGTCGCCTGCAACCTCGTGGAATGCGCATGGACTCCCCAAAGGACAAGGTAAGTTGGCATGTTTATAACATACCTTAATGGTCTGTACCACACACCATGCGATGGTCTGAGAACTAGCTCCTCTCCCTTTCTTAGGGCCTGCGTAACAAACAAACAAACAAACAAACAAACAAACAAACAAACAAACAAACAACTGTCTGTCTACTCTAAACGCTCTACTACGATCCAAATAAAAAGTATATAAAAAACACTTCCTGCGTTACATGAAAGCAGAACACTACCTTTGGCAGGAAATATAGTCTAGGTCTCAGGACCACCTTCTTATTATGTATGTTCAGGAAGGGTTGGTCCATAGAAAGGGCCACTATGTCACTAACCCTTCTGGCTGATGTCACCGCAAGTAATGTTGCCACCTTCACAGACAATTCCCTGAGCCCACACATTACCAAGAGTTCGATATTAGACTAGACAGGACTAACTATAAAGACCACCGTGGAACTATCTTCCCTGTTGGCGGGAATGAGTTTAACAATCCCTTCACAAATAACTTTGAGGTTGTGAAAAAACTGTCTTTTTGTCCACTATCTTATGAAAGGCTGATATAGCCGCAAGGGAAACCTTAACTGACGAAACAGAGAGTCCCTCATCCTTCAAGTCCAATAAGAAGTTCAATATCGCAGCCAGAGGACAGGTTCAAGGGTCTACACCTCTCTCACCTGCCCAAGCCACAAATTTCCCCCACTTGTAGTGGTAGGATTGCCTGGTAGATAGTCTTTTGGCGTTCAATATAACGTCAGCCACCTTATCGGACAACTGTCCTGCGGTTTCAGCAGCCAAGCAGTCAGTCTGAGTTTGTTTACAGCATGATGACTCACCCCGTGGCACAGAATCAAGTCTGCCTCCTCGGGGAGGTGTCGGAAGATCCGGTTCAACATCTGGTATAACCGATGAAACCAGGGCTGTCTGGGCCAAAAGGGCATTTTGCTCACCATCCTTAAGATCAATGGTATGGGAGGGAACGCATAGAAGAGACTCCCTGACCAAGTAATCTGAAAAGCATCTCCCAGGGAGTCTGCTTCCAAGCCCCTTCTGGAGCAAAACAGAGGGGCCTTCTTGTTTGTTCTGGTCACAAAAAGATCTACCTCCGATGTGCCCCAATCTGCGAACACCGCTCCAATATAGCGATCTCGGATAGACCATTCATGTGTGTCTGATCCTACCCTGCTTAATCTGTCCGCAACAGCGTTCTCCACACCTGGAATGTGAACTGCTTGCATGTGCACATTTTGTTCTACAGCCCATTACCACAAACTTATTGCTTCTAAGCACAAGCAGCGAGAGGTCCTCCCTCCCTGCTTGTTCACATAAAACATAGCTGTGTTGTCTGTTAAAATCTGCACATTTTTGTTTTCGACTATATCTGAGAAAGGCATTAAGGCTAAACATTATCGCCCTCAATTCAAGGACATTAATATGCAAAGACATCTCAGAGTCCTCCCACTTGCCATGAGCCATAAGCCCTTCACAGTGTGCGCCCCAGCCAGCCGTGGATGCATAAGTGGTAACTATCACGTCCATACTCTCCAAGCCAAAAGGCACCCCATTGAGCAAATTATCATCCCTCAACCACCATTCCAGTCTTCTGAGTACTGGTCCAGGAATACTGAATTTCTTCTCCTGACTGTGTGCTGAGGCATGATTGGCCATAGCTGGACCATCCTCATGTGCAACCTGGCTAATGGCATCACCGCCGTGGTAGACGCCATAAGACCCAGAAGAATTTGGATTCTCCTAGCAGACTGGAACCTGTTTTTGAAAAACAGTCGAATTATTCCTTTGATTC
This sequence comes from Eublepharis macularius, assembly GCF_028583425.1. Lineage (NCBI taxonomy): Eukaryota > Metazoa > Chordata > Lepidosauria > Squamata > Eublepharidae > Eublepharis > Eublepharis macularius. The sequence continues at coordinate 60,961,946 of NC_072795.1, read as the reverse complement.
TCACTGCTCTCTCCATGGGGAGAAAAGCCCTATTCAGTGAGGCTGCACCTATAAACTGCACCTATAGACTGCACCTATAAAACTGAACCCACTTGGCAGGGTGTACTCCAGATTTCTTATTGTTAACAATCAGGCCTAAGTTGGAGCAGGTGTCCAGTGTCAGCCCCACCTGTCTTTCCAAGTCTCCTTCTGATGTGGCAGAAATCAGCCACTCGTCTAGATACGGGTAAACTGAACACCCCAAGGTCCTCAGATGGGCCACAACTACTGCCACACATTTGGTGAAAACTCGTAGGGCTGTAGAGAGCCCAAAGGGGAGCACCTGGTACTGATAGATTCCGTCCCCAGAGGTAAATCTAAGATACCTCTTATGGGAGGGGTGAATAGCTATGTGGAAGTACGCGTCTTTTAAATCAATCACTGCAAACCAGGAACCCGGAGGCAGGAGTGTCTACCACATTAAGGGTGGTCATCCTGAACTTCTGTGTTTCCACTGACTTATTCAGTTCTCTAAGATCTAAAATGGGCCTAGAACCCCCATCTTTCTTCTCCACCAGGAAGAAGTTTGAATAGAAACCAAGATGATCCTGTCCAGGAGGCACCAATTGTGCTGCTCCCTTGTCCAGGACAGCCTGTAGCTCAGACAGTAACTCCGGCTGTGGATCGCGATCAGATTTACCAAGAAAATGCAAACACGGTAAGTAAGAGAACTCAATTTTATAACCGTATTTAACAATGTCAAGAACCCAAACATCAGTGGTGATAAGATACCATGCTGAATAGTAATTACTGAGCCTATCACCAAAATTGGCTAAGCATCCCAGCCTAGTCAGAAGGGCTTCTGGGTACTCTGCTGCTAATCCTTAGCAGGTTGTGATTACGCCCCCGGTCTAGACCGGGAGTTGTTTTCTCTTAGGAGGGCCCCCATGACCCGACTGATACGGGTCATGGATATGCGTAAGATTGGTAGGGCTAGTATCTGTACTGTCTGCCCCTATAATATAGTTGTTGTCTGTAAAGAGGCTTCACAGCTCCCAATTGTGTCAAGGGGAGAACACCATAGGACTTGGCTGTGAGTCTGTCCTTTCTCTTTTGAGAAAGGTACTCATCTGTTTTCTCCGAGAAAAGAGATTTCCCCTCGAATGACAGGTCCTCCACCTTATTCCTGGTGTCAATGGGCAAGGCTGTCGAACACAGCCAGACCTCCAAAGGACGACTGATAAGGTCAGGGCTCTAGCTGCAGCATTGACCGTGCTCCTCGCCGCATTTATCTGGTGTCTCACCAGACAAAGCACCTCTTCTATGATAACCTTTGCCAGAGGCTTCTGTTCATCAGGGAGCTTCTCATGGAAGGCGGCTGCCTTTCCCCAAAGGAAAATAGGCTGACATTATTGCCAAGTAATTCGTGACTTTTATACACAGGGCTGCAGAAGCATAAATCTTTCTTCCAATGGCATCCAACTTCCTTCCCTCCTTATCAGAAACCGTGGAGTGTGACTCTTGGCACTGACGTGACTGCATCTCCTCAGTCACCAGGGAGGAGGGGGGGAAGGATGCATTGACAGGAAAGGGCAGGAATCATCCCTGATCCTGTAGAGTGACTCAGTCTTTTTTGTCGTTGATGGGTTAGAAGCTGGCTTCTCGCAGAGAAAGTTCATGAGGTCCACAAATCCTTCGATAACAGGGAAGATAACATTAGATGTAGACCCCGAGTATAGGTATTTAAGGATCTTGTCCTTAGGTTTGGTTTCTAACGACGTGATGTCTATTTCCAGAGCTTTAGCCATCTTCCTGAGCAACTCAGAATAGGATTGAAAATCATCTGTTGGAGAGGCTTCACCCATCTCTCCCAGTGCCTCGTCTGGGGAAGGATCCGAGGGGACGCTCGGGCTATGTTCCCTCTCATAAGGATCAGGCTCAGGATCTTGAAGCTGAAAAGATGTAGCTCATTCCGGGATTGAATAGGGTCTCCTCCCAAATTCCGAGTAAGATGTTTGTGAGAATACAGACTTGGTATGGAATGGTTCCCCAATGTCTACATCGGAGAAGCATCTTAGAGTGCCCACAAGCGTAAGACCATTCATAGTGTGGGTGGTGTCTGCTCCTTCTGGACAATTGCTCCCTCAAGATCTCACCTTCCTCCATAGAGCATGTAACCGAGGAGGATCTGGGCCATGGTGAAGGGGTCTTCAGGAGATACCCTGTTTCCAGTTCCAAGGCACCTCCATTTCTCGGTTTGGCTCCGCTCGGCTCCTTGCTAGTTAGGTGCTTGGTCTTTGCCCGCTTCTTTTTCGGTGCCTCCGAAGAGGTTGGAACCGATCTCGGTTCTGAGGATTGGGCCTGTGTCGGCATGAGCGTCGATTCCGCAGGTTGAGACGACTCTCTCGACTTTGAGTGTTGGACCCAATCAGGCGACTCAAGTGGGTGCACAAGCGACGTAGGTTCTGAGCACTGCTTTTGGCTCCAACCTGAGTCAGAATGGGTAGACGGTTCCCTGGACGGCTCTCGGGGCTGAGGGGAGGTTGGTTCCGATTGGGATGTCTGGAGCGCCAGGATCGAGGTCAGGTCCGGTTGGCCCTCGGCACCCTCGGGTTGGTTGGCATCGGCTGATTTCGGTTGTGGACTCAGTACAGCCATCGCCTTCTTCCATAGCGCCACTTTCAAGTGGGAGGACCAATCTGCTTGAGCTTTTGGGGTAAAGGCTCTGCAGATCTTGCAAGCTTACAATCACTCACATTTTAATCTCACAATATACATGAGAAGTAGGTTACTTGCCTAAAGCCATTAGTGAGATTCATGCAAGAATTTAAACCTGGCTTTCCAACAAACAAACCCAACATTCTAATTACAAGGCCAAACTGGTTCTCTGCTGGGGGGTGGGGGGTGTCTTAAAATTCCATGGTCCTCGGGACAAGTCTGATAGCCCCTCCCCACACCAATTCCCTTATTGAAAATACCTCCCTAAGCTCATTCAGCCCAGATCTCCCTGGAGCACTATATAGTAATTAAAAACCAGTAAATTCTGCTAACAAAATTCTGAGATAATAGTATGTAACCCAGTATTCATACAAGAGGACAGGAGCAATATTATTCATCTTCTTCTATGTCTGTAAGTAAGTGCTGAATCTCTGTCTAGTTTTAAGATATGGACTCACTCATTGTAGAAATGTTTTAATTGTTTTCTATTAAATTACCTGTCTTTTTTTGGAAGTTTCTTGCTTATACTTTCCAAGACCTCATATGTTCTGATCTTTCCATTTATAATGCATCCATTTTTAAAATTTATTATATGTACTATGTCTCTGGGATTTTTCCATGCTCTTCCTAACTGCCGTATGTCCAAGCTATTGTACTGCCATAAGTTTCAGTTACTAGGGAAGCTATTTCTAGTATCGGAAATTTCTAATAAGGTATGTTGGCCAACTCAGAAGATGGCTAGTGGCAGTACTACTAGTGTTTATAGGTTTTGGAGTGCAAATTAGTGTGGGAGACATCATGCATTTTCCAAGCTTCAGTTCTCAACGCTCCTATGTTTCCAGCTATGACTGAAGAGAGGCCTAAGAGGTTCCAGATGGCTGAGTGCCAGAGACAGTGATAAATTTTATTAGGCCTCCACACTAGTCAGCATCCCGTTCCTAGAGATAACCCTCCTCCCCCACTTCCATTTTGGTGATTCAGTCACTGATATTTTTTAAAATTTATATCCCGCTTTTCTTCCAAATGGGGAACCTAAGTAGCTTATCACATCTCTTACTCCACTCTGTCATCGGAGCAACAAAACCAAGAGGAAGATTAGGTCAAGAGTACAGGACAAACCCAAAGTCTGCCACTGCGTTTCCATGGCAGAGCAAAAATTCAAAACCAGTTCTCCCAGGTCCTAGTCTGACACACTGTGCCATGCCAGCTCTTTGTCACCTGCTCATAACCTAAGAATCAAAACCAGAAATATAAAAGATACCACCTGTTCTTCAAGACACAAAGATAAAATCTACAGAATAAAATAATCAAAGAATAGGAAACAGCTGATGTGAAAACTGATGCATCTAAATAGCATCTTTCTGATCAGATGCATTAGGAATATTCTGGAGGAATTATCTTGCCAATGGCTAAGATGCAAGGAAAACACTCTTGAGATTTATTGCAACATTTTCATTCTTTTAAAATTTATCCTATTTATAATCCACCTTTCTTCCTGGGACTCAAGGCAGATTACACAGAACAAATCAATACAATCAATGGGGTGGGGTATACCAGGGAGGATAAAAAGCAATGATTTTTTAAAAAATAAATAAAAAATAAAAAATAAAAAATAAAAAATAAAAAATAAATAAAAAAATAAAAAATAAAATTAAAAAATCGGATTTTTAAAATTTAAATTGGATTTTTTTATTTAAATTGGATTTTTTTAAATAAAATGCTTTTTGAGGAAAATATATTATCATCCAAAGGTTATTCCATCATGAAATAAGGATTAGTTTTTAATTATGTAGCATAAGGCTGTATATGTTTAAATTTTTTGGTAAATACATTCCATTAATCCATTCACAATGTCATGCTCTTCCAGAGGTTTCTGTAAGATTACCGGGCAGTTTCTCTGGCTACAAGATGTTATCACAGATGCTTGGTTTTGCAGTTCTCAAAACTCTGAATTTGTGTCTGCAGAGATCACATGCCTCTTCTTCACAGCAAAAATGTTATAAAATGAACAGAGTTGAGAAAAACCTTAATCCCATTGTTCTACAAACCTATGTACACAGAGGGTAGATAAAAAAAAATGATTTTTAAAAATTTTTTTTTAAAAAAATCAAAAAAATCGGATTTTTTTTATTTAAATCGGATTTTTAAAAATAAAATGCTTTTTAAGGAAAATATATTATCATCCAAAGATTATTCCATCATGAAATAAAGATTAGTTTTTAATTATGTAGAATAAGGCTGTATATGTTTAATTTTTTTGGTAAATAAATTCCATTAATCCATTCACAATGTCATGCTCTTCCAGAGGTTTTTGTAAGATTATTGGGCAGTTTCTCTGCCTACAAGATATGATCACAGATGCTTGGTTTTGCAGTTCTCAAAACTGAATTTGTGTCAGCTCAGCAGAGATCACATGCCTCTTCTTCACAGCAAAAATGTTATAACATGAACAGAGTTGAGAAAAAGACCTTAATCCTATTGTTCTACAAACCTATGAAGACAGAATCAACCCCCTCAGTGCTAAGTTTCAAGAAGTTCAGTGAATAGAAACAATCTTTTTCTGATTGTTTGGAGTGGAATAGATCTGCACAAGAAGAAACTAAGTGTGAGGAGGGAAGGGCAAGCAGTACAAAATGAAAGTGAAACTTTTTGAGCACACTACTGCACAAGTCTTTGGATCTTTTGTGTGTATGACCTGAGGTTTATCACATTCTTTCCTTGGAGGAAAAAACCTATAATGGCAGCAGGCTGTAAAAGAGACCCAGTTTGGGAATACTTTAATGAAGTTCCTTTACCTATCGGTAAGGCAGGCATCTACTTGCATATTAAAGTTATACCAGCAAGAATTAGTCTTTATGTAGAAAACTATGATTTAAATCAAGCCTTAATGACTAGTGATTTAAATCGTGATTTAAATCGTGATTTAAATCAGTTTGATTTAAATCAAATCCACCCTGGAATCAACCCCTTAAGTGATAAGTTTCAAAAAGTTCAATGAATAGAAAAAGATTGTTTGGAGTGGAATAGATCTGCACAAGAAGAAACTAAGTGTGAGGAAGCAGGGGCAAGCAGTAAAAATGAGTGAAACTGGAGATAATTCACCTCACAATAATTTCATAATTATCTATAATGTGCTTCTAATAGTATTAAAAATCAGTATTTTTATATAACTGTAAAACTAATATGAACAGTTGTTATTCTAAAAATGAAATCTTCATCTAGTTGTATATTAAGGTTATAGCAGCAAGAATGAGTCTTTATGTAGAAAACTATGATTTAAATCTAGTCTTACTGACTAGTGATTTAAATGGTGATTTAAATCAATTTGATTTAAATCAAATCCACCCTGCAATAAACAATACAATAGGAGTTTGGATTGCAGAAACCTGGAACCAATCAGAAATCTGAAATAGAACTGAAGCAAAACATATATTAACATGATGTATTAAAACGATGCAAAAATTATGTAGTAAGCTCCAATTTACAGCGACAGTATGAACTATACACAGTGGTACAGACCACAATTCCTAACTCATTACCCAAGTTTGCTTCAGAACCATTTTGTTATAGTACAGCCCTATTATCTTTGTAGAAAAGCCCTCTTGGACAATTCAAGTCTGCAAAGTTTGTAGAAAACCAGGAGAATTATGAGGCAGTCCATTCAATAAGCTAGGGACCACAACACAGAATGCTCATGTACAGGCAGTTGCTTCAGCTTCAGGTTGGCTCCCTGAGCTTCTCCTGCATTTTTGTCCAAGAGGGGAGGGAGAGGGAGAGGCAGGAGGGTGGCAGGGAAGGGGAGGGAATGGCCAATCTGTGCAGGAACTCTCCTGTCTGTTTGCCTTCTGTGGGAGACACTGGTTCAGTTGGGCTAAGATTCAACCAGGCCCCTTGCTTCAGTTTGGTTTCGGTGGAACTCTGTTTTGACATGATTCTCTGGTTTGATGTTGGTCTTGCTTTGTTTTGGTTCAAGGGGGATTCCATTCCCTTGCTTCAGTTTCTCTGGCTTGAAGTTGCATTTGGGACTATGCCTCTGGCCAGTGGCTGCCTTGCCCCTGTGTTTCTCTGCCTGGGAGCCAGCTTAGAGATTTTTCCACCATAGAAAACAATGGAGAGTGGCTAGGTGCACCTTATTCAGGGCCCCATAGAATTGGAGCCCCTGGGCAGCTTGCTTTGGGGGAGAACTTGGGTAGTGTGGGGAGGCTTCGTAGTTTGGTTCTGTTGGCTTTCTATGTGTTGTGCTTGCATTTGGGAGCGTGCCTTGCCGTGGCAGCCATGCCCAAGTGTGTTTCTGCCTTGGAAGTCAGCTTTGATTTTTTCCCCACAGGAAACAAGGGAGAGTGGTTGGGGTACCTTGTTCAAGGGCCCATAGAATTGGAGCCCAAGGTCCTGAAACTTGTGGGGGTCTTTATATAATGGTTCTCTGCAAATTTGGTACAGTTTGCTTGAAAAATAACTCTCCCCAGTCCAATGGATAGCCCCCTGATAGATTTCCCCATATAAAATAATGGTCAAATAAATCTGGGATTCTCTACTTTTGCCAAAACGTATTAAAGCATCTAACCCAGATTTCAGATAATCTGTTCCCCTCCTCCCCAAAACCCCAATCTGGATTTCTTTGATTTTGGGTAGGGATGCACACCAATATATGGCATTTCTTCTGATAGACCTATGCTACAACCAGTATCAAGATCAGAGTGATTTTCAATATTTTATCAGCAAATTTTTTTGCAAATGTATCACAACTACTATTCTTAAGACATTAAAAGCTCAGATTTTGGAGTCAGCAGAAGCCAAGCTACCTTGAACAACTGGGGTGGTCATAAACTCACTGAGGCAACAGTAACAGAAATAATTTTTTTGTCGCTGTCACCACCACCACTTCAAAAGTCTTCCAGTGTGCTCTATAGCATGAGATTCAACAACAGTTCTTTGCCAGTGTTGTTACAGACATCTCCCAGCCCTCTTCAGGTCACCCAAGATAAACCAGGCGGCAAGGATCCACCTTAACGGCAGGAGAGGTTGACAGACAGTGACCTTGTTGATAGCTTCAAGAAGTTTCACATTCCACTGCAACCTCAACAGAGCATGTATTTGGAATCTGAAAATCCCCCAGGGCGTTCTAGAATCCTGTAGGATCCATGAGCCTCTGTGGGTGGACCATTTTAACTGGGCCTCCTTTCCAGTGGGGTGTCAGGACCACTTTCACATTTTTTCTTGAGTAGATAGTAGATTAAGTCTAAGGTGTGATGTCTTTCATGTGTTGGGCCAGTCATAATTTGAAACAGTCCCAAGTCAAAGAAGCTGTGAAATCCAGGCGAGGTAGCCCCAGCATGAATGTTGAAGTCCCCTAGAATGATCTGTCTTGGTGTCTCCAACACCACATCTCTGGGAGCACATCTGCCAACTTAAAAGGGTGCCCACTGAGGAACAAGGTGGACAGTAAGCAAGCAGAAAGTCTAACCTATCTGTTAATTCCTAAAGTAAGGAGCATACAGTCAATGCTAGTGATAGCTTGCACTAGAAACCTGTGGAAGTTGAGCCTGTGGACTCACAGAGAATAACAGCCATACCTCCTCCCTGGTCACCTATGTGGGGTTGGTGGCATTAATTATGACAGACACACCACATCATTTCCTTCCAACCATGTCTCTGTTATCAAGACAGGTCATTTTCCTCTTCTTGTAATATCCCAAAGATGTGTCATTTTGTGCCTCATGGTATTAGCATAGAGGTGGGGGAAAATAGGGGTCCTTGTAAAGTAATTCTTTAAATAATTCAGAGAGTAAATTCATGGTTGTGAACCCATACTATAATAGTAACATGCATATATCTAACTATATAGCACATTTTTATCCTTCAGTCCAAAGCACTTCAAAGAGAGCCAGTTTGTTGCAGTTTGGTTAAGAGTGGCAGGACTCTAATATGGAGAATCGGGTTTGATTTCCCAAACATCTACTTGAAGCCAGTTGGGTGACCTTGGGTCTGTCACAGCTCTCTCAGAGTTCTCTCAGTCCCACCCATCTCACAGGGTGATTGTCATGAGAATAAGAACAACACAATTTGTAAACCACTCTGAGTATAGCATTAAGTTGTCCTGAAGGGAGGTATATAAATTGAATGCTGTTGTTGTTGTTACTATATTATTTATTAATACCCATTCTTTCTTTCCAATGGGGACCAAAGCAACTTACATTGTTGTCCTCTCCTCCATTTTATCCTCACAGCTACCCTGTGAAGTAGGCATGTGAGTGGTACAAGATCGCCCAGCAAGCTTCCATGGAAGAGTGGTGAAGTAAAACCTGGGGCTCCTACACCACACCGGCTCTCCAGATATTATCTTGCAAGTCTTAAAACAGGCCCCGTAAGAAGGGATTATTATCCTCATACAGCAGAGGTGAGGATGGTCTTGCTTTAGACCATCTAATGGGCTTGTGGAGAGGTAAAAATTGAATGGGGGGAAGCTCTCAGATCACAGTTCAGTCTCTTTGCCATTACACTACAATCATTTTATACCACAGAAAACTCTTTTAACTGTTCAAATAAAAGGTATAGAAAAAGTAATGAAGCTACTTTGGGGAGAAATAAGTTGAGAAAAAAATGCATCTTCAGGATTAATTGGAAATTAACTGAAAATATTTTATTTGCTTAAAGGATTGAAATGTAACAATAAGCCAGTCTTCTAAAAAACAGCCTTTTTAAATACAGTCCTCAATCTCAAAACAACACATACACCAATGCAATCAGAGTGCCAATAATGTGTTTGTTCTTCCCTTTTCACTTCTGTCTCTAACTGGGGGAAAAAAGATGACCAAAAGCTAAAAGGGAAGTAGATGAAGAAACATATACATGATGAAGGCAGCAATTGCTCAATCTGAAATATCCCAACTTGTGTTCAGAATCTGACACTGCTTAGCTAAAGATTTTCAGCAGATTAAAGCAATGAACGTTTAATGGCTATACACAATTTCTGTTTATAATCCTTATACTTAAAATGTTTATATTCACATAGCACAAGCAGAGTGTTTAGGCTTTTCCCAGCCACAATGACGTAGGAAATGATGCAAAACATGGTAAGTGATTAAGAGGGACTTCAGAGTACAGTTCAGCCTTTTTGAACTACAGCAAAATACAAGGAACCCTTCAATGTCCTATCTCAAAAACCTGTCAGTTACGCAGGAGAGACTTCCACTCTTAGGAAAGGACTATGCCTCGCTGTTTCTATTTGCAGCAATGCTTAGATTCTACAGTTACATATATGAGCAAGATTGTGGCATCCTTCCTGCCTATTCCTAAGGGACTTACTGCAATATGACAGTGTAGTATTTGAACATAATTCAAGTGTAAGAGGCATAATTTCAAGCATTCATCCTCAGACAGAATGAAATTCACACGCTTTCTCCAGATGCAAAATGACAATCACCTGCTTCAAAACATGGATTACTTACTGTTCAGCACATTCAAAGGATTTGGCTGATTGAGTAAACAGAAGGGAACCAAGCAATAACGACCATTTTACAAAGAGGAAAGCACTGCCAGTGACTCTAAACTGGGGCTACTTCCACTGCAGAATGATTTTTCATGGTAGTCTGGTTGCTGCTGCAATTCTGGGAAATCACCTTAGCATGGAGATTATAGACAGCCCAGGGTAATTCATTTTCTCTCAAATTTTAGGAGTGGTTTCCCTTTCACATCTGATGTGCACTGAAGTCCCTTCCCCCAAGCTGTGTTCTCACATGAGCCTCAGGATTCTCTTTATTTTCAGGAAAATGAGAAATGAAGCATTGCATAAAAATAATGCGATACCTTTAAAAAAACTTTCAAAATCACACATTTGCAGACACCTCCAATGATCTCCTCTCTAAAAGACTGGCTGATCTCTGATTGATTCCTTTATGTTTTTAAAGAAAAACCATGAGTAATGCTGGATAGGAATAACACAATACCTTTAACAATCTTTTTAAAAACCTTATATTTGCAGAGCCTCTGATGATCCCCTCCCTTCTAAAAGGCAGGCAATTCCTTTCTGTTATACTAACTGTTGCTAGGGATAGCCCCTTTGGGGTCATCAACAAATGAAAAGAGTAACTGACAAATAATTGACTACCTCGGCTGTGCGGAAACATGAAAAAAAGATGCCACTGAGGTGGCAGAAACATGGGCAATTCTTGGTATGGAAGCAGCCCGATATACAAGGAGGCAGAAAAACAACTCAGTGCTACTACTCCAGAGTCAATAATGGTTTTGACTATAATGATTTCTATGAGGTTTTCCCTCCCACAGTAATTGAATTACGCATACTAATTTGCACAAGTTTGATGGACGGCTTCTTCACGTTAATTTTAGAGCAGTTTTTAGACTTAATTTAATACAGAAAATGACTGTATTTAGAAAAATAGGGTAATACAAGGACTTGTGGGGGGGGGCATCTCATTTTCTCCTCCCATATCATGTCCTCTTTCCTTTCCCTTTTCCTACTTACCTTTCCCCCATCCCCCTTTGGATCCTTTTCCTTATGGCCCAGTTGTGTGGTGCTAGCTGAGCCAGGCCCAGTTGTATGGCGGAGAACTTGCAAGGACTTCTGGGAAGTACTTCATTTTTTGAGGTATCCCTCCCCCTGGCAGCCACCATATGCTCATATTTCCCTACTCTCCTTCACACCCACTAAACAACTTACCTTTTATCTGTCCCACATCTTCACGTATATTCATTAATTTACTTCATTTATATATTGCTTTCTTCACAATGGAGACACAAAACAGCTTACATCATTCTCCTTGTCTCCGTGTTCACAAGGATCTTGAGGGGTAGGTTAGGCTGAAAGTGTGTGACTGGATCAAAGTTACCTAGTGAGCTTACACAGCAGAGTGATGATCTGAACCTGGGTCTCCCACATCCTACTCCAAAATTCTAATCACTACACTGGCTTTGATAGCGAGAGGGGGAGGCTACTGTTGAACCAGGCCCTGCAGTTGCTTCTGGGCCTAACCCTAGTGAGTCCTCCCGCAAAGGCCAAAACAGCCCTGAGAAGTGCCCTGCCCCTCCCCCTGCCTTTTACTGACAGAAACCAAACCTGGAATATTGACTAAACTGTTGTGGTTACCTAACAACAGCCATTGAGGGCATCTGGTTAAAGCTACATGAGCTCCTTTTACCATTTTTTTAAAAAAATCTCCCAATGTATTTGGTTCTTAGATTTCAGATTTTTCTGCAAACCTAGGGCATTTTTCAGGTGTGTGGGAAGACCCGTCTTGTCTATTCATGGCTTCAGTCTCCAGATTTAAGTATCCACTGATCAAGGCTACTTGGCTATTAATATATAAGATGCGCAAAGAGCTCTAGTTTTTCCCACCTTTTTCAAATATATGTTGAGAATCCTAAAACAGGTACCAATCTTCTTATACTTCAGGCTGAAAATTATGGCATGTGTGCATGTACAATGGGAGCTGAATATAAATTCAGTGCACATGCACTACGCTAAATTCCATCTACATGGACTACACGTCCCTGCATTCAGTCTTATACTGGACTCCTGCCCATCTGCACTGCAGATAGGAGATAATCATGCAGCCCACACACAAAAATGCACTCTGCATGCCTGAAGGAACCATGTTAACATAGGATTCTCACACTGCTACACTGTCCCTATATTTGGGGACACTGATTCCTACACTCCTGCTTGAAGGTTAATATACTGGAACACTGGATGTTGCCTCTGCAATATCTCAGAATTGTGATCCATTAGAAGCTTCCCAGGAATCTTTATTCTGACTTTTAGTACAAAACTGAGAAAGTAGTAGTAAAACCTGAAGGAAGAAAATATAATATACTGCGGTTTTAAAAACTTCAATATTATTCTACCCACTCACTCTCACATCTACTGTAGACCAGTGTACAGTCTGCAATTCTCTGCCTCTGCTATTTGGACAATCACAGATAGCCTGCTTACAGAGACTGGATACATCCAAAGAGGAAGGTATGATGAGACAGTTTCTCTGCCTTTAAATGAGAAGGGTACTGCTGACCTACAAAGCACTATACCATCAGCATTCCAATACATGTTATGCTGACTCTTTAGAAGACAGCAAATCTCTTCACCTATGCACCTTTCCCTTTTTTAATTGCTCCCTAATATGATTTCCAGTTCAAAGTCCTATTATATTATGCCAGAGACACAAGAATTTTAAGTGAAGCTAGCTAATCCTTCCAAGATACACAGCAAGGCTTGGTTTACAGCCTGCAGCACAAGCTCCCCAGAGAAGTGTCTCTGACAAGACCATCATCTTTTTTTCCCCCAGCCTGGCTCCTACACTTTTAACCATCTTATGGCATTCAGAAATTCAACAGCAGTAGTTTTTCCTGGCAGAGAGATGCGTTAAGGAAGGTTTCCTCAGTTGAATTTCTGCCTATCATGCAACTGGTCAAAAGAATCTCCAGAACACTGCTTTTTTAAAAAGTGGCAAAACTTATTCATGCTTGCGAGATACACACCAGGGACCTTGGATGCAGGCTCCACAACACAGGATATCACTCTATTACTGGTTCGAAGCTTGTTAGAGGACACCCATACAATAATGAAGAATAATAAAAACGGTGCGGAGGAAGACTGGAAGGAGGCCTAGGAGGCACCATCGGAGCAACTGAAGCGTCCTGGGAGAAGAGGGGCGGGGGTTAAGCCCGCCAAAGACAGCGGCGGTGATGGGGAGGGGAAAGAGAGGGAGAGACCAAGCCACAAAATAAATTAGAGAAAGATAAAAATGGGCTCTCGCAGTACTAGCTCTAGTAGGGGATTCAGGGTGGGAAGAGGATTGTAGCGAGGGGAAGGGAATAATGGTGGGAGCAAAGATAGATGGACGTGTTACAAAGCTATCGAGTACCCAGGCCACGCAGGGGAGAGCAGGTTACGTGAGCAAAGAAAACATGGGATGAAATGGAGGAAAGGAAGACGAGAGGGGGCAGTGAAGGAGGCAACCTCACACTCCCCTCCAGGCCCGACCCCCACAGCCCCTCCCCGTCCTCACCTTCTGGCGGATCTGCCCAGACGTGGAGACCTTACGAATGAGTTTCTGCGGAGAGCCGGGCTCTTGCTCCGGCTCGCTATCCGACGACTCCTCCGCCGCCACCGCAGGGGCAGCGGCTGCAGCGGCGGCGGCCCCGGCCTGAGGCTGCGAGGGACCCGCCGCCGCCATGCTGCACCGTAAGGAGCTGGGCGGGCAGCGCCACCTAACGCTCCGAGCTGCGGTTTGCAAGCCGGCTGAGAGAACTAGGCCGCTGAACGGGAGGCGGGGGGGGGGGGAATGGGCTGGCGGTCGTGGCAGAGGTTGCCCCCTGGCGGTTACACTCTGCATTGCCGCGACGTCCCTCGGTGTAGGTTACTAGCGTGTTACCTCAGGAGCAGATCTTGAAATAATTATATGATACGGATGCTTTGTACAAATGATGTGGAGCATCATTTGTATCATTCCCCTGCCAATGGGGAATGATACTGTGTTGGGTCTGTCCCTGCCCTACAAGCGTTTAATAGTCCTCGTGAACAGACTGGCAATCTTGTTATACATTATGATGTGCACCAATCATACACACTGTGTACATGCAGCAAGAAAAACCTGTTAAACAGTCATTCCGTATGGAGAAGCGTCTTCTATATAGGAATATTGTAATACACAAATACAACATCAAAGGGACAGATGGTACTATAGTATAACATCTGAATGGTGTCTGAAGAAGGGAGCTCGGACTCCCAAAAGCTTACACTCTGAAAATCTTGTTGGTCTCTAAGATGCCACTGGACTCAAAGCCACCTGAATAGAAGTCATTGGTATGTAAACAGTTGTTTCTTTACAATGTTCATCTCCTCTTCATGCATAGAAAAAGAAATATAGTCTCATCTGTTAAAAGAGACTTCTTGGCATCTATAGGATAAGCTTCCCATATAACACTTTAAAAAGGCTTTTGTTTTTACTTAAAATATTTTTATCCCACACTTCCTCTAGAAAACTCTTCCTTCCCCCATTTCATCTACCTGTGAGGTAAGTTAAACTGAGAGAGGTTGACTGGCCTAAGGTCACTTACTAAGCTTTATCGCCTGAGTAGGGATTTAAAACCGGGTCTCCCCAGTAATAGTCCAACACAATCACATCACCCTGGCTCTATGTTGTCCAAGTGAACCCCACAGTCTCTGTAACCTTTGCCTAGAAAGGTGGCATAAAAATGTTTTAAATAAGATAAAATATAAACTGCACCAATCACATACTGTGACCAACCATATACATATGATTGGAAGCTTCCACTTCTGTCAACTGCTCTGAAAGGCACTGTTTGGATGTAACCTCAAGCAGGGGTTGTCTTAGTGATTCTGGCACCCTGGATACAGTGCAGGATGGGCCCTCAGAATCACTGCTGCCACCACCCTTCTGAGGCCAAGCAAGTGATGGTCCTCACATCATGCAAGATGGACAGGAGCCACCATTGCCACTGGAAGCCAGCTGAGCCCCTCCTTCCTTTGAGGGGGTGGGGCTGTGGGCTGTTCCCCCTCCCAGCACAGGGCTTGGGGCCACTGTTGCTCATTGGCTAAGATCCCCTCCGGCCACAAGTAGTATATGCTTTAACTTCTGCTGGATCATGTGCTCAGCCAAAAGCTATTTGAACTCTGAAACTTTGATCCATGAAGCATTTCATAAAGTGGACTTTGCACTACTGCAGCTTAATAGCAGCCATCCTGCTCTACAGCCATATTTGAGTGGGGGCAGACATAGTCCCAATGAAAGGATTAGGTCCTCTAAACTTCACTTTCCATTTAAGCACAATGAAGAGTGGAAGTGGTAGACCTTTGCATTGTAGAATGTAGAATTAAACTTTAATTCGCAACACTCACTGCTTCTGAAATGATATCCAGTTGTTCCCATCCTCATCCAGTTGGGTTTTGTTGTTCTTCGGGGGTCTTATCTTTTCAGTTAATTTAAATTTTTCTGCATACTTAGAGGTCCAAAAGTATGTGGAAACCCCTTGTCTTTCTATGGGAAGTCTGGTTTTGATGCTTTTGAGGCTGGCAAAGTGCTTTTCCCCAAAGGTATTCATCACCAAAGTGTTCTAAACTGCTATTGCATAAGGCCAGAGAGACGGGGCAGACCACGTAATCTGAGTTATGGGCATGTGGCCAGGGTTTTATGTACTGCTGATGGTGTGCTCTGAATTGCTGCACAGTTAGGATCCTATGTTCCACAAAGCTTGCATGGGCGTAGCAGGAGGAGTGGTGGGAAGTCTGTGTCTCTTACTTGACTTCAAATAAATATGTAATTATATCAGAGCCTTTTTTGCTCCTCTGGTGGTTGCTGAGAAGGAAAGGTTAGAGAGACAAAATTCTTGGTGCTTAGGTATCTGGGCAAGCTATGCAATGCTTGGGGTTGGATCTGGATGGAGTAAGAGGATGCCAGAAGGTATCTTTGTTTTGGGATCCACCTAGGGTTGGCAGCCTCCAAGTAGTGGCTGGAGATCTCCCGGAATTACAACTGGTCTCCAGGCCACAGAGATCAGTTCACCTGGAGAAAATGGCTAATTTTGGAGGTGGACTGTATGAAATTATGCCATGTCAAGGTCCTTTCCCTCCCCAAACCCCACTTTCCCCAGATTTCTCCAGGTTTCACCCCCTAGATCACCAGGAATTTCTCAACTTGGAGCTGGAAACCATGGATCCACCCTAGCTTGCAACAATCCTATCTGTTGGCAGAGTTGGGACATTGACCGAGAGGCAGGGCCGGATCTAGGGTTGCCGGCACCTGGGGCAACCCTAGTCTGGCCTTGTGCACGTGCGCATGCAGTACGCGTGCTCCTGGTGCAGCATGATGATGTCATTTTGGTGACGTCATCACGCGGGGGCCGGAGGCAGCATGCGGGGCTGGGAAGCCGCCCGCGCCATTTGCTTCTCCGCAGGCAAATGGCGCAGGCGGCCTCACAGCCCCCCGTGCTGCCTTTCGCCAGCCCTGCGGGACAGGGGGCGGCCGGCTTGCTGCGTGCCCCCTGTCCTGCAGGGCAGGCAAAAGGCAGTGTGGGGGGCTGCGAGGCCACCCGCGCCATGCGCCTGCCCTGCAGGACAGGGGGCGGCTGGCTGCCCCCTCTCCTGCGGGGCAGGCGAATGGCGTGGGCAGCCGCGCTGCCCTTTGCCTGCCCTGCAGGACAGGGGGTGTGCAGCAAGCCGGCCACCCCGTCCTGCGGGGCAGGCAAAAGGCAGCACAGGGGGCTGCGAGGCTGCCCATGCTGCCGCCTGCGCGCTCCGGCAGCTGGCAGCTGTTCCCAGCACCCCCTCCCTGGCGGTGCCAGGGGCAGACTACCCCCTCTGCCCCCCCTCGATCTGGCCCTGCCCAGAGGAGCAAGACTTTGTTGGCCATTTCTCTGCTTCTTTCTTGATCTGCCCTCATCCTCTTCCAATTTCTGGCCAATTGTATCAGTGTAGTTTTAAATTATTATTCAGATTTACAGCATTTTAAATAAAAGTTACCTCCATAACTTTATGATGTTGTAAAGTATTTAGACGTTTCCCTGTCTTCAGCTGGGTGGTGTAACCTGCAGATAGGTTTGCACTGTTAGTTCAAAAAGGGCGGAAAGCAGCTTATTAACCTACTAGCAGCTGCCAGAGTAGTAATACCTAAGCATTAGAATGAAAATGTACATCCCTCAGTAGGTTAATGGCTAAGAAAAACTTAGTAAATTTTCTCAAAACCGACAAAGTTTTTTTTGTACAAAACTCGTCCTCCTTTTATTACATACCAGAATTCCACATACAATACAAATAATGATTGGCAGTGCAATCCTGAGGCCCGCTGTACTGTCAGCACCCACGTGCCCTCGAACCTATGGTGCCACTTGTCCACTTCCTAAAGACTTTTACAGGAGAGCCACACCAGCAGCTGAGCCTGGCAAGGTATGGCCAGAAGAGAATGCTCCCTAGTTGTTCTGGCAACACCAGCAGAATCCACCAATTGCAGGTTGGCTGCAGCTGACAGTGCCTTGAGAGGCAGGGAAAGGTGCAGCCAATCTGCAGGCCACGCCACCTTTGTTATCACCAGCTGCAAATGCTGCTCCTCTGCTCTGCAGAGAGCAGATGCACAGTGTACAAAAACCCTCACAATCAGGCATGCCACACTCCAACAGAGGTGCCTGTCTCGAAAGGAGCTCTGCCCCATGAGGGGAAGTTACACTAAAGGTGCCGACAGGGTGCCTGGCTACTTGCTCACCCGACCCCCATTTCTGACAGGGGCCAGGCTGGCAGCTGAAGCACCACTTACTTGTAAATTCCACCCTTCTGCCGCTCTAAGAAACATGCACCCTCTCCTTGAAAAGTAAGACCAGAAAGGCAGTGGAACTCAGTGAGGGTCGCACCCACAGCCCCTGGCACTCAGAATCAGCCACCCAAGTCTTGGGGCTGATGGAAGTACCCCCCGAAACAGCTGTCTCGAGAGCAGCTCCCTGGGCAATTGCCTGTGTGGCAGGCATGGGCCATGCCCCTCCACATTGAGCTTCCACCACAGAGGCTGGAGTTTGACAGGGTGTGGGGGAGGGGAGGCCAGTGTGAACAGGCAAGCCAGGGCAGCCGCCTCCCCAGATCCTTCTTACCTGTTGGGGCGCCATCACCCCTCCCCAAGGCAGGAGTCACAAGATGGGTAATCTGGAAGGGAACTTGGGTGGCTCTCCCTGCAGATGTGAGTACAAGGCACTCACAAAGTCTCCTCTGTGCACTCTTGTCCCACCACCACGAACCCCCTCTCTCACCTCGTGCTCTAAGTCTCCATGGCAGGGGGCTCTTGGGCAGAACCTCCAGTCACCTCCCTACTTACATGAGGTCATGGGTGCTGTGGTCAGAAGTTACGTAGAGTGCCTTGGGAGCTGACTGGGTGCGAGTGAGGGGGCTTTGCTGCTAAAAGGGTGTGAGCAGATTGATCCCCGTTGTAGTCAGCATCCTATGCTCCTCCGGGCCACTTGAGCAGGGCTGGGTGTGGGAGAGAGAGTTGACTTTATGTGCATAATGGCGCCTATTGGCTACGCTGTCATTTTTTGTGTTGTAACTTGCTGCTGCTGCTGCTGTTGCAGGGGGAGTTCCTGAGCCCAAAATGGCTTAGGAAGTTGACTAAGTCACGGCCCATTCCCTGACATGCCAGCACAGGGACTTGAGCCATGGTTACATCTGTGTTCAGCTGCTCCAGTTGGGCTCCAGCAGAGGGCCCAGACAGAGTGTTGCCGGACTACTGCACTGGTGTAAGTCTGGAATACACCAGTGAAACTCTTGGTCAGCTCCCAGAGCACTTTTGGCTCCCCTCTCAGGATTGCGCTGGTAGCTTCTTAGTTATTTGCTTAATATACATTGTGTATTGTGTTGAATTCTTTTTACAAAAAGAAACAATGTTTCTTCTGTCAAATCCCTGTCTGCCACCTAACTACACTTTACTAAAAAACCATAAGTGATAGACCCTTCACAGCCTCTCACAGCAAAACTCAATGGTATTTTCACACAGTCTTTAACAGCTACAATAAAGTAGATCAGATGTTCCTTTCTCTATGGACTCTTTCTCGAAAAGAGCGTTGTATATATTCTTTTCCTTCTACTTTATTTCACAGACCTCTAGTTATAACTTTCCATTTGGATTAATCCTGCTAATCAGATACCATGTAGCAGCAGAAAATAGTGTTCTTTGCCTCTCTCCCACCTACTAACAACATTAAGAGCCCTGCTGGGTCAAAGCAGTGGTCCATCTAGCTCAGTGTCCCTTTTTACACAGTGGAAAACTTCTAAGACAAAGGCTCCATTTTTCAGTTTAAAAAGAAGTCCCTGCCTCACTCATATTCTCCTGAACCACCAGCACAGAATTGTTTTGGGCAATGTAAAATATTTCATACCTTTGGTTGGGCACTAGGCCCAGAACTGCTGCATCAGAATTTATGGGGCTACAAGCATGTGTGCGCCACTTTGAATATACACAGCAGGAAGCTGTGGACAGTCTTGACTCCCTGGCATGTGCATCTCTGAAGTATATGATCACAAACAGATTTTCTGCTTTTCTGGGACCTCAGACCAATTCTAAGAAGGTCTACTTAGGTCTTTTCAACAAGGCTTACTCCCAAGAAAATATTCTTTGCATTGTACTGTTAATTTCTAAATAAAGGAATAAGATCCATTCTTTTAGTGAGGCAACACATTTAATAAAAGGCAACACTACATCATCTAAACTTAACCATTCTGCTTCTTTATTCTAAAATACCATTGCTTATTTGACATTGAAACATCATACTTTCTACTTGGTTTGCCTTGATAAATAACTCTTGTGACTTCTCTAGCTGATCCACCCTCCTTGTCTGTCACTCATTATTTGTAGAGCCAGCTTCATTGTCCTCTTCAGAGTTCTGATCTTTCCGCTGCTGACCAGCAAACTCCTCAAAAACCAGGTCATCTTGGTCACTAAGGGGGGGGAAAAGGCTGCATTGAAACATCACAATAAACCACAGTTGTGCAACAAACTCTAGTCAATCTACAGGACAGAAGTAACTAATCCCGGTTTGTACATAAACCCCAGTTTGTCTGCTTGTCTTTCCTCTCTGCTTTCCAGCAAGGAGGCATTTACCCTATACTGCCATTACCATGGCCAAGTGGTTGAAGGGGGAAGTGCTGCTCAACAATTTGTGAATTCAAATATTACAACACACCACAATCAATACAAAGTTAACAGCTGGCTACAAATTCTAGTTTGAAATCCAGGTTTGATGCCAGCCACCCACCCACCTACTGTAATTTGTTGAATTGCCTACACTCAGAGGTCACAACTAACCAAGGTTTAATCAAACTGGCTTATTGTAGAATCTAAATGTAATTTGCATTTTAACAGATTTTGCACTCCCCCCCCCCACTGCCATGTGTGAATCAGGATTTCCCATACCCCAGCAATAGGAAGCCTGCTTACTCATACCAATTTATCCTTCTCTGTGCTGCCTGTGCATGAGCCAGGACAATTTCTCTGACCTACCTAAAATTTATGAGGATTGTGTTGATTGATTTCTCTTTAGATATGATTAGTGAACTTGGAAAATTGGAGGCTCTTCCCATAATAAAAATATATTAAAGAGATTGATTATGCTAGCACAGTGATTTGAACTCGTTGTGCTTGCTCTTCTTAATTTTTTGGTATTCCTCCCTGAAGAGATTTGCCATCATATAATTATTTTTTAACAGTTCTATGCTTTTTAAAAGCTTTTTTCTTGCCAGATTAAACGCCAACCCTTCTATGGTTATAAAGGCAGTTACACTGTTACCTTATTCAAAAAGGACCTGTTCCTTTGGTTTAGAGATGGGCATGAACCGAAATACAAACCAAAGTTCAGCATGAACTAGGCTGGTTCATGGTTCGCAAACTGGCGGTTCATTAGAGCCCATTTCTGACGAACTGCCACGAATTTTAGGGCAGTTCATTTGATTCATTTGTTACTGCAAACAGCTTGGCACCGATCAATCAGTTTCCTAGGCAATGGGGGATGGGCTTTCTGCAGACCTTCTGCTGACCCAGAAGTGACCTTCTGCTGGCCCGGAAGTGGTGATTTGCTGCCCCAAAAGTGCCGTTTTCATGAACCAAACAAACCGTTTCGCGAACCGGGGCAGGTTTGTGAAAGTTAATGGTTCGTGAAACATGACAAACCATGAACCACATGGTTCGGGTTTTTTTCTGGTTCATGCCCATCTCTACTCTGGTTCGATTTATTCTCTAACACATATGCTTTGGGCTATCCCTTTGTGTTATATTACTCCTTATTTAAATGATTGGCCTCAATTATCTGTGTCTGCGGTAATACTCTTTTTATTAAGTGATAGGGATTAGTTACATTGGCAGTTGCAAGATTTATTTTATACCTTACATCCCTAAAGCAAAAAATTCTGCTGCTCAAGATCTATGTATCAAGGAGCTTCTAAGAGATAAAGGAAAATTTAGGAGGAAGGAGAGGTGCAGTACCTCAGAATTTCCTCTCAATTGGATGGGCTGGAAAATTACACCTGGAAATGTTTTCTATTGAAAACAGTTGGTTTGATCCATTGCAGCATTTTTGTGGGTGAAAGGACTTCTGCCCGTGGAGCAAGACTTCTTGCCTCCCATCCAGCAACTTCAAATGCCTATTGAAGCACTATTTCTGGGAGTCCCTTCTTCCTCACAAGTGGATTTCAGGGGAGCATTACGAACTGCCCATCATCTTGCTCCATGGGCAGAAGTCCTTGCACCCTCAAAAATGCTGCACTGGATCCAACCCAATGGAAACAACTACAGTAAATTTCTTACTATCTTTAATTCAAATATTAATAAATGTAACTCAAGTTTTCATAATGATAAGTAATCTGAATGCCCTTTTTTTGCATCTACTCAGTGGGACTTACAAGTACATGCATAGGATCAGGCTGCGTAATATATTTCACCATCTCCTACCTATTGTAATATCACCCTGCTATAGCAGAGAGAGAGTTTTTCAACTGTGGATGCTTTTCAGTTTGTAAAGGGTCTTTACAGAGTCTGAAATGAACCTGTGAAAGATAATCCATCTTGCTATCATCATTTTTCAACTTTTAACAAAAGGCAATTGATGAAAAGTACTTATTACTTCATGAAAAAAGTAAAGACAGAGGATAGCTTGCAAGAAAAGTTCTTACCTTTCCTTTCCTATAATAATTGATATGCATTGAAAAGAAATGATATGCTTTGTTGAAACTTGGGTAGCAATTATCTGTGAAGTTAAAAGACCCACTTCTTAACAAGGGTGATGGTTAAGTCTGTTACATCCTGAAAGAATTAATAAAGTGCAGCAGAATATAAAACATGAACTGGCACCTGATGGTGTGTTTCAACAGTCCAACAGACCGAGGAGCAGAATTCGCCTCTCTCTCCCAGGCATGAACATCTGCCTGGAAAGGTGCCTGTATGATTTCCTGTCAGTGCTACTGGAACACAGAGTTCCTCTTAATTGGTCAATTATTAATTCAAACAGGAACTGATCACAACCAATATTCCTTTGGGGTACCAAAGACCATCAAATCCAGTGTCAGATGCTGAAAAGGAAGCAAGGAATGCTGTATTTCAACTTGCCTGTTTTTGATATAGCAATTTGCATCAATAGATCAGCATTTGAAATTTTGGACACTCTTTAAAATGTGACCATCTGGCACAGCCCAAATAAGTACATGTCATGGAGGGTGCTATTAATGGTTTCCTTTAGCAATGCCCTTTTCATCACCCTTGCTTTTGACTCATGATGATCTGATGAAGTGAGCTCTGACACACGGAAGTTTATGCTGAAATAAATTCTGATTATCTTTAAGGCGTCACTGGATTTCTGCGCAGGATGGTGCTGCTGATAAAGCAATTAAGAAGGAAGGTCCTGTGGTTAGGGTGATAAGTGAACAGAGTATTTTGGCTCCATTTTTCAACCATTTCAACACAACTGGCAATAGCCATTTTGTTTGTCTACTTAAAAAACAGACTTATTGCAAAAAAATAGCAGTCCTGCTACACTGATCCCTGTTCTGTGCCTATAATACACAGAAATTAAGCATGTGTAGGCTTCTCCCCCTCCCCAATAGGCCAGGAAGTGATTGACCAGAAATTTCTGCTTGTTGTACTGCTGTTAAAGTCACAAAAGCAAGACTAGTAAACAAAAGGTTGACCATCCTATCTTATGATAACACTCAAGCCATGTTGCACTCCAATATATATCCCCTGCTGCTACACAAGAAAGTAGTCTGAAATGTAGAAACACTACCATCTTTCCTAATACACACTGCAATCATATGTAGAATTACGTGTTTAAAACCACTGATTTCCGTGGATTTAGACTGGAGTAACACTGCACAGATTGCCCACTAAATACCCCCCAGTGCCACCCTAGACATACTCAGCTTTATTGAAAATCACAGAGCATCCACAGAATGGGACCCAGTATATTTTGTAAAAACTAATTTGAAATGTAGACTTTTACCCACCCTTCAGGCTGGAAAGCAAACCAGAGCAGGGGTTTATGTCTGCAACCCTGGTTACCAACTGCTGAGAGCACCCACCAAACAACTGTCTCATCCTCATCTATTTTATGAAAATTCTTCTCGTCTTCAGGATTTGGGTGGGCAGAGAGAAATTACAAACCACGTTCGGAGTTTCTGGCAATAGTACCTATGATAACATCAAGAGTTGACTACTGTCATGCACTGTACATAGGTCTCCTTGCTAAATTTAATCAGAGACTCCAGTTGGTGCAGAGGGCTGCAGCTTGGTTATTATCAGCACCTAGGAGGAGCATGAATACATTCCCATTCTGCAGTCACTCCACTGGCTCTCTATCAGCTACCAAGCTCAATTCGAGGTATTGGCTATCACATTCAAAGCTCTTTACGGACTTGGTCCATCTTATCCACAGGACTACCTCTCTCCCTGTGTTCTACCACAACTGCTTCAATCATCTGAACAGGGCCTTCTGCAGGTGCCACCTTGCATATGGGCAAAATCAACAGCTGCCCGTACATGTCCATTCTCTGTGATGGTCCCCACCTTATGGAAAGTAGTCAGGAAAGCTCCCGCTCTCCTGGTTTTCCACAAACTATGCAAAATTGAATTATTCAAAAGGGCGTTTTACTCAAATAGGAAAACTGTGATGTAAGGAAGCGGTCTCAAAGAGATTCCAAAAGATCTGTTACTAGATCTTTCCCAGCATCCTTAAAAGCTAAATTTAAGCTATAACATTCTTATTTGGATCTAGGACCAGTGAGAACAGTTTTAATCTTTCTACCCCTGCTTGGCAACACATATCAAAGCCACTACCACCTATTAACCTTGGAAGATGTGGGGTAGTTTATAGGACGCCAGTAATAGGAGAACGGGAAGAGTACTCAACGGGTGAAACGGTGCAGGGATGAAAAAATTAAACCCCTCTCCTTTCCCCTGAAGCCCCAGCCTGAATCAAGGGTTCCATATGCCTGAAGTTTAGCTTTTGAAGTCACTGGGGTATTCATGATTTCAGTCCTACATAGTTTGATCCATAGTTGCACACATAAGAGCCACAGTAATATCTAATACATTCAATATAATATAGTAACCCAAGGAAATAAATGTTATTTTTCATTAAGCCTATTATGTAAAGAAGACTTTGCCATATGTATTTATCTAGGTTGAGAAAAGGCAATGGGACAGAAACTGCTGCTTTCCACAAAAATCTTATTTCAGGCCATAACTTGAATTTGTCCAATGTCCTTGTACATTTATTTAATTGCATTTATATATGGCTTTTAAGGCACTCAAAGTGGTTTACAATTTTAAATTTAAGAAAAAGAAGACACCAAACAAAACAGAGAACAGAATTATCTCAGACTATTGGTCTCCTAAAGAGCTGACGGCTTGAGTTATTATGTGGCCTGGGTCCCTCAGGGCACACATAGCTTTATGAAGATAGATGTGGGAGTAGCTATTGCAGCTGCACTGGTGATCTCTTCAGTAGCTGAGAGCATGAGCTTCCTGGTTAAGGCTTCTCTTAGTTTTATTGTGTTAGTTAACACACAACATTGCTTTAAGCAGTTCTCTTTGATTCAGATTTTGCCCGGTTTGATGACTCCCGTTTATCTCAAGTTCCATCTCATGCTTCTTAATCTTCAATGCACTAAAATAAATGGGTGTGAGAGAAATGCAATCTGCACAAGCTCAGAGGTATATTTCATAACTACTTTACATTTTACACTGCTTGACACTGAAAAGATGTCTTTGGGGTGAGCCTTGATAATTAAAGCAGGTTCATGGGAGCTCTAGGAAGGAAACTGTTTTCTTCCAGGTCAAAGCCAAGGGAGGTATCAACATAGAAAAGCTTTCTATAATCATTACATAGCCTCCATACCGGGAACAGAATTATGGCCACTGCCATTCTCTCAGTTTAGAAAAGGGAATAATTTAAGTCATATCTGGGAAATATTTTGAAGTCTATAGTGGATTAAATTACAGAAAGAGTCTGTGCAACGTAAATGCACACAACATCAAAAAATGCAGCTAATATTATCCAACCCATGCAACTTAACATTAGGTGACCATGGTCCTCAGGCCACACATAAATCTTGAAAAGGAGAGATAGTAATCTGCACTTATCTGTGCCCAGAGGTAAAACGATAGGAAAGTAGTGGAACAGTCATAATTAAGAAAAAAGACTTAACAATTTTCAGTGGAATGCAGTGCGCCTCAAAATTCGCTGGCAAACATGTAGGGGTCTCAAACTTTGTATTAGCAGCAAAAATTGGGGAGTGGTTGGTAAGCTGGGTAATTTTGATAAAGATAATTCTTCCTGCAGTTCTTTTATAATGGTGACACACAGAGAGTCTTTTGGTCTCATTCATAAATGTCCAGTTTCATAATGTACCACCAATGTTGCTAAAGAGAGAGTATGTGGGTAGGGTAACTGAGTTCCCACAGCAAAGCTGAGATGGAAAGGAATTGCATCATTCACCCAATTTAAACATCTTCACTTTAGAGGAGGATGCAGACTATATCACACAGAAATGTACTATGGTATTGGGAGGCTGTGGGTTTGGCTCTAAAGAAATTCAAATCAGAGACTATGATGAAATAATGTTAAAGGTTGCAATATATATACTTACCTGGGATTAAACTCCACTGAATAAAGCAGGTGTAACTTCTGAGTACACATGCAGAGGATTGCACTGAAAGTTCTGTAATGACTATAGATGTACCATCAATGGGAGCTTATTGTTTAGGGACTGCACCCAAAGGGTTTATATACTCAGAGACACTTTTTGCACTCTTGCCTTGCTCCTGATCTTGTTAGAAGTGCAAGCTCATTTATTTGGCCTGTTGGGGGGGGGGCATTATGCACTTCTGCCTCAGTGTCAGATTCTTCTCGGATGGCAATTGTTTGCACAGTTCACTCCCCCACCGCCACACATACTTACTAGGAAAAAAGTTCTGATTGGAAAAAAGATCCTCTGAAAATGCTTACTTCCTTGCACATATTATTTGTTTTTCATAATTGTTAAAAGGGACCAGTTGCCAACATCCTGCCTGGAAATCTCTCCTCTTCTCTCTCCTCCCACACGCTGGTGTTGCTCACTTAGCCTCTGCTTGGCAGTGGCAAAGGAGCTCTGCTGCCACTCTGGCTGCTCACACGAGTCCAGGCTGGCTGACTCTGGCTCACGTCTGTCCAGGACTCAGCTTTGGGGAGCTGGAGCAGCAACAGTGCTCCTTTGCTGCTACTGCATGCTGGCCCCGATTTGGATATCCAGAATGTTTCCGAATCGGCTCCGCTTTGGGTATTTTTACCCAAAGCGAATACTGAAGTGCACAGCCCTACTTAGGAGTTTAGGATCTCTATCAGGAATCTGATGTGGCATACTTAATTTGCTGCCCTACAGGAGTGCCTGTTTGCCTACACCTACATGCTGTACTTCGTAAATAAAGCAAACATTACAAAAGCATCATAAGTCTCCAGTATTTTCTCTTTCAATGGGAATCAATCCAGATAGTGCTGTCCCTGTAACTTCTCAGAGAATTACAGAGTATGAAACAGGCAGAAGCAGATCTCTGGTAGGAAAAAATTTGTGATGAATTTTTTACATTCTACATTCTCATAACTATGGGAGACAACAATGTTATTACTTCCAAATAGTTATGAATTCAAGATATGAAATATTTCTTTCAAATATTTTTGTACTGCCCTCATCAGAGCAGCTTACAAAAGAATCAAACACAGTAAAACAAGACAATAAAACACACAATCTAAAGCAACATTCAATGAAAGCCAAACACATTTGCACCATGAGTAATCAAACCAGTACAAAACAATTTAAATCTAGCAGATGTTTATAAAAGGATATAAAACATCAAGGCTATAAAAATGATGGGTGAGCAACAAAATCAAATTGGTAACAAAAATTAAAAGGAGAGAACAAAAAGTCAAAGGCCAGAGCAAACTTCCATTTGATACTGAAAATTCAAGAGCACTGCTGGCCATCTGGAAGTACAGAAGTGAGACCCTCACAACATCATTGGTATCATAGGTATTCCACACAGATGAGTTGCCATGGGTACTTCCTGAAGCAACCCTTTGTTCGCCTCACATACTTTTTACTCGTTCTGTGGCTTTCCTGTGCCATTCAAGCATTTTCAATTTCTCTGTCAATTATATTTTCAGTTAGTCATTGTCTCAACAGCAATAAAGCCAAGTGTTTAACTTTTCTTTGCATAGCTTTTATCAGAGAACAAAATAAAGCTGTTAAACAAATCGTGTAGAATAAAAATACACATCAGAAACAACTCTAAGACAAAGGGTTTGATTAAGTCAAGCACAGATTCAGCACCCACAAAGGAGTCTTACAAGGCTCAATAGAGCCCTGTTTTCTCTTCCCTGTCCCCACTAGGGTTGCCAGGCCCCCTCAACCTCCTGGCAGGGGGATAGGGGCCTGCCACTTACCTTGGGGGAGAGGGGGTTGCATGCGCACGAAGCGTGTGCGCCCCCCCCACAAGTGCAATTACATCACTTCGGGAGTGACGTCATTGCTCGGCCCCTGGAAGCGCAGCCAGGCTCCGCAGGGGCTCAAAACGGGCCCTATCTGTGCCAAAACGGGCTCGTTTTGAGGTGCTGTGGAGCACAGGAGTGCTCTGCAGTGCCGGAAAATGGGCCCGTTTTGCTGCATATCGGGCCCATTTTGAGGCGCTGCAGAGCACAGGAGCGCTCCCACGCTCTGCAGCAGTCCCGATCGGGCCAAAACAGCCTGATCCCGGTGGCTGCTGCGCAGGGGAGCAAGCAGCACCAGGAGGGAGCGCACATGATGGCGCCCCCCTGCTGGTTAGGTAAGTGAGGGTGGGGTGTGGGGAGCGGGGGTGGGGGATTCAGGCCTGCCCGGGGGGGGAGGGATTCAGCCCTTTGGGGAGCATGTACGTGCTCCCATGCCGCCCTTTGACCCGCGTGATGATATCACTTCCCAGAAACTCAGAAGCCAGAGCAAGGTAAGTGCCAGCATCCCAGTCTCCTGCTGGGAGACTTATGGGACCTGGCAACCCTACCTAAAACACACTTTTCTTCAGCTTCCCAAAGCTCTATATTTCAGGGCTCTATAAACAACCTCTTTTTGTATTAGCTGCTTCCCACTTCAAGAGAAGAACCTTCTTTTGATTTCTTCAAAACCAGGAGGCTATCATTCAAAATGTTACATTCAATGATAGGAAAGCAGGCATGAGTAGAAAAAGAACAATTAATATCCTACTGACCTGTTGCAGTTACTTCCTCTGGCTTAGGGTGCATAAGACGGAAGGGCAGTTCCATGCCTACCTCACTTTTCAGACATGAAAAAAGAAGGAAATCCATCATATTTGCACACCAAGCAATTTCAGTCATCTACTGTGTCCTACTCTAGCCATTACACTAAACACTGAATCTATATCACTGTATAACACTAAACACTGAATCTATATCATGTCACTATTATTTGAAAATTTAGCAAGAAATCAAAACTCTTTTTCTCACACAGGGATGACCCAAGACCTAACTGAGACAACACAGTCTGAGAAGGTCAATGCAGAAGACACCTTGAAGTGCCGAGAGGTGCATTCTTTTGGAATGCATACAATGTTATATGACTAAAGAGATGTGGGGGCCCCCCAAACCCCAATATGCTGCAAAGTTGTTGTTGTTGTTTTTAATTGACAGCCATTGCTAGAAAAAACTAACTCGGGGGAAAGGGAGATGGCTAGGAAATGGAGCACAGAAGTGTTTGGATGTGAGGAGGACCTTTTAAAAGTACAGTAAATTCTCAGACTCCATAAAAAAAGTTTCTGGTGCATTCCTTCCAGAAACAGTGCAAAGGTGGTCTAAAAAAAACGGGATGGGGAGAAGCTGGGAGGAAATTGGCAGAACAAAGACTCTGGGTAAGGTTGTCAAAAAACAAGCTGGAACAAAAATTCCATATGGAAATAACCCTAGTTAGCTAGCAAGGAAGGATGCCTGCTTTCAGAAATGTACAAAAAATATCTTGTAGCTGCTTGCTGAGAATTTTTTTTGTTAAGTTAATGATAGGGATGCCAGATAGGGATCCCTTGCCCCCACACCCCGCCCCTGCTTACCTGGCCAGCGGGGGGGAGCACGCCTTCCATGCGCGCTCCCCTGCGGTGCTGCATGCTCCCGTGCGCTGCTGCCACCTGGATTGGGCCCGTTTTGGCCCAGATTGGAGCTGCTGCAGAGTGTGGGAGCACTCCTGCCCTCCGCAGGGGCCCAAAATGCGTCTGTTTTGGCCCAGATTGGGCTTGTTTTGGGCCTGTTTTGGTGCAGATCAGGCCCATTTTGAGCTGCTGCAGAGTGCGAGAGTGCTCCTGCGGTCTGAAGCAGCCCGAAACATGCCCATTTTTGCCTGGATCAGGCCTGTTTTGGGCCGCTGTGGAGTGCAGGAGCGCTTCCGCACTCCGCAGCAGCTCAAAATGGGCCCAATCCACGCCAAAATAGGCCCCAAATGAGCCCGATCTGGGCCGAAACAGGGGCATTTGGGGCCCCTGCGGAGTGTGGGCACGTGCCCACGGGCTGCGTGATGCTTGCAGGGGTGCATGCACCCCCCCCAAACAGGTAAGTGCCAGGCCCCAATCCCCCACCGGGGTGGTCGAGGGGGCCTGGCAACCCTAGTTAATGAACAGAATGGCTGGCTTATATTTTTCTCAATAGACAATAATTATTAGGACATTGTATCATGTCTCTCTTCAAATACTCATGAAAGGGATAGCAGATATGTGCATGCCAGAGAGAAAGAGAGTTAAGTGCACAAAAACAGCTTGAGTTAGCTGAAGCACCTTGGGATGCTGGATATCTCTCTGGAGGTCTTGGCCTCCAGAGAGATATCCACGGGCTTTACTTGCACATTCATAAATAAAGCAAATGTTATATAAAACACCAGAAGTCTCCAAGTACTCCCTCATCTAAAGAGAACCAGCCCATTCATTGCTGTCCCTTGAACTTGTCAATACTTGGTAGGGGAATGGAGAAACAAACCAGTGAAAAAGAGAAAAACTCATAGATTTACCTGGAAGTGAAATCTCCTAGCAAGCTGGAAAATAAGCAAATACAAAATACAATACTTACAATATTTCACAATTGACCATACTTCATACCCCCTTCCTAAAAAATGCAGCTCAGAGAAGATAATGTTTAATTCCTACTGTATCATTTGCACACCACTTTATTTCAATAACCTCTTTGATTCTGCTTGGCAGCAATTCTACTTTCTTTAAGAACACTCAAATATCAAAAAGGAACATTCTTATCTGATAAATAGTTCTGAGGACTTTTTATTTTATTTTTTATTTTTAAGAATGATTATGTACTTTTAAATTATTTGCCTGTCTCTTGAAACCTAAATGATGGACAATGGAAATGGACCCTCTGTGCCCTTACAGCTGCTAAAAGATTTATTCTACAACATTGGAAAGACTAAAATGAACAAAAATGCAGAAAAAACAAATATTTAAAACAAAGGCAATTTGAAGCTGGAAATAAATTTGGAAGATATCTGGCATATTATTTAAGAAAAAAGATAGAAAAAAGAATACTTGGAATTAGGAAGGGAAATCAAGCGGTTTACGCAAAACAAGAAAGGAAGGCAAGAGACAAACATAACCTTAATATATAAAGAAAGGAATGTTCCATTATTACCGCAACGATATAGGCCAATTTCCCTATTGAATGTGGATTACAAAATGTTTACAATGATAATGGCAGAGAGACTAAGAAAATGTATTCCAGATTCAATACATGAAGATCAAACAGACTTTGTCCCAATGAGATATATAAGAGATAATATCAGATATCTACTAGATGCAATTGAATATTTCAAGGAGGAAAGGAGAGAAAATGCATTTATGTTTTTGGACGTAGAGAAAGCCTTTGATACTTTATGATGAAAGTATGAACTGTGGGACTGAATTTTTAAATTGGATGCATTGATCAGCAAGCTAAAATTCTAGTAAATGGCTCCCTAATGGAGACAAGAGAAATAGCAAAAGGAACTTAACAGGGGCGTCCAATATCTCCATTACTGTTTATTATCATATTGGAAGTACTGGCTGTGATAATAAGGCAGTACACCAGAATTGTTGGAATAAAAGAAGGCAAAGAAAAATATAAAATAAAAAGTTATACAGATGATGTTGTCATATCAATAACAAAAACAAATATTTCCCTGAAACATGGAATGGAATAAATATTAAGATTTGGACTATATTCTGGATATAATTGAATAAAAATAAGATTATAATGTTATTATTGACAACCGGAGAGGAACAGCAAGAGATAGCAAAAAATAACAGTGTCCTTAGAAAATCAGTTAAATATCTGGGAATAAATGTAATGGGACAAAATAATAACCTATACAAAGATACCAAAAAGTTTGGACAAGCATTATTGCAGACCTGTGAAGATGGGAAAAATTGAATTATCTCATCGCTAGGGAGGATCTCTGCTGTTAAAATGAATATATTGCCAAAATTTAATTTTTTTATTTAAATGCTCCCAATCCATATAGATGAAAAGATTCTTACAGCGCAATCCTATGGCCGGCCCCCACGCCGACGCGGCTGCACTGGTGGTGTGGCGGCACCGCCGGGCCGGATCCTGTGCCAGCAAAGTGTGGCCGCAGCGGCGCCCGCAGCGGCGCAGAGATGCAATTTTGGAGAACCAGAAAGTGTTGTGGGCGGGTCTGATGCACGGCCGCCGCCAGGCGCAGCCAAAGGGCGCTGTTCCTGACAAGCGTCAGGGGGAGGGGCCAGGAAAGGCGCAGCCTATGGGCAGCACGCGATCCCGGCCAGGCCCCAGAGCAGCAGGCAAACCGCGCCCATGCCGGCAGACTGCCTCGGCTCGTGTGTCGGGCGGGGCTCGCAGTCGGGAAGGAGAGGGGTGGGCGTAGTCTGAGAAGCCTTTCCCCCGTTTGCCCAATGTAGCACCAAGTCCGTGGCGGCCGCGTCCAGAGAGGTTGGCATGGGACTGGCAGGTGCCCTGCCATGAGGAATCCAGGGCAGCAGCCAGTCTCTGGCAGCAGGGGACAGCCCCCAAGTGGCGCCAAAGGGGAGGGCTGGCCTGAGGCCGCCACCAAGAGGCAGACACAGCGGGCCTGCCCCCTCGTCCCCATCCCAAGGCAAAGAACACACCCATTGCACAGAAATCAGCCTTTATTATTATATCATCCCACCTCCCCCAGCAGACGTGAGGAAGGGGAGGCGTGTAGGAGAGCCGCCTGTGCAGCAAAACACCCCACCCCACCCCCAAGGCGGCAGCGGCGGTCACCGGCGAGGCTGGCGGCCGGACCCCCTTGGCCGTCCACGGGCCCGGCCTCTCGCACGCAACTGGGCCCGAGGGAGGGGTGCCTCTGGGGCGGGTGGAGCTGCTGCAGCGGGTGGGGCCGGAGGGTCGAGGATGGCGACGAGCTGCCCGAGCAGGGCTTCGGCACGGACTTGAGAGGCACACCCCACCCCTCCCAACAACCATGGCCTGTTGGCGTGGGAGGCTGGCAACTGCTCCACGGGATTGGATGCGAGGCAGGACGCCCTGGGGTGGAAGGTGTTGGAATGACCAATGGGGCTGCTGCAGACGCCCGAGGGGCTGGACCCACTCTGGGAGGCGGCCGCTCATGGGACTGTGTTGCTGGGGCTGCGGCTGCGATGGGGGCGACCCTCCCCAGGTGCGCGAGACCTCCTGCCCGGGATATGGCATCCGCCTGCCACCACCCTGGATTCTCCATTGGTGGGAGCTAGGGTTCCCGCGAGCGGACCGTTTCCCCTGCCATCTCCCGCCCCCTTGCAGCGGCAGCTCGCACCACCCTCTCCTTGGCTTATTGGGTGCCAGCTACTCTCCCCACCGGGGATTGATCCCCCTCCCCGCTCACATGCCCCGCCCCAACCCTCTACCTGGCCATAGATACAGGGGGGTTAGCCGTGTTAGCCTGTGGTAGCGAATTCAAAAAGGGTCCCGTAGCACCTTTAAAACTATCCAATTTTATTGTGGCATAGGCTTCTGAGAATCAAGTTCTCTTCGGCAGATGGGTGGTACAGACACTGGTCAAATACAGAGGAGGAGGGGGGGAGGAGGAGGGAGGGAGGGGGTGTTACTGTGAGGGGAGGGAGGGGGCGGGGAGGCAAGACGGGGTGTGTCGGATACATTTGTGGCAATGTGCAGGTGGGGAGATGTGACGGGAGTGTTGGGGGAGGGGCGGAGGACGAAGTCAGACTCGCAGACACAGAAGACAGTTGTTGTACATCTCGTTTTATTGCACTGGAAAGAGCGGGCTTGCGTTTAGGCTGGCGAGGGAGCCGGAGCATTCCACACAGCCCTCCTTCCCGCTCGGAGGGGCGGGGCTGGGATGCAGGCCGCGGCGCGACGGTGCTTCCTGGGCTGCAGCCAACCGTCTGTCAGAGATGTTTGGGGAGGGCGGGGCGCGGGGGAGCAGCCATGCCCTGGACGTGCCTGTGGGGGAAAAAGACACGTGTGGGCTTTGCCTCGTTCCACTGGCAAGGCAAGCCCCACACTCCGCCATCCGGGGGGGGGTTGCACATGGTCGAGGGCAGCAGCTGATGCCTGACGGTCTGGCGAGGATGCACTCAGCCTTGGGAAGCCTTTACCTTTATGGGAGGGAATGAGCTGGTCACAACAAACACCTGGCCACATGTGGTTTTCGAGGCGCCTGCCTCTGAGGCAGCCAGGGGCGGCCATGGTTGCCCCCCACCCCTGCTGGGCCTCACCCAAAGCGGCAAGTGAGCGGGTGGGTTCAGGTGAATGGGCGGTTTGCACTAATCTGCGGAATGCCCCCCCCCCACCTCCTCCTCACCTGTCAGCGCTCCGTCGGTCATCACCAGGTGGGAGCGCCAGAGTCAGGGCACCTGCAAGGAAACGGGAGAGCATGCGGTTAATTTGCAAAGTGTCATTCCCTTCTGCCACGGAAGGGTTAGTTTGTTTGTGCTTAGTTAGAAGCAACTAGCATGCATGAGTCCAGTTAGCTGTTGAGTCATTCTTTCTATCACGGTAGAAAGAGAGTTAGGCAGACATTTGCACCTCTTCCCCTTTATGCGAAGTTCCCCCAGTTTTTCGCAAAGTCCCCCGAGTGCATTCTGCGCCTGCCAACGTGAATGCCCTCAGCCCGTTTCGGTTTTCAAAGGGGCAATGCCACTCAGCAGACGGGCAGAGCCTCCGGCCGAGTGCTCACTTACCTGGGGGTTTGGGCGGCGCTGGCCGGATGTTTTGTAGGGCGCGGTCGCAGGTGATTGGGTGCAGAGAGGGGGGCTCGTCCACGCCGGGCGCGCACGCTGATTGGTCCCCGGGATAGTTCTCATCCTATGCTCCTTCGGGCCATAGGGGCGGGGCGGGGCGCTCAGAGAGGGGGCTGATTTTTCGCCGTTCCATGGACGCCTATGGGCTACGCCTTCTTTTTCCGTGGCGTAGCTTTTTTGCGCCGCTGTGGGCGTTCCCGCTTCTGGAGGAGCTTAGGGAGCGGACTAACTCCGACCCCGCCTTGCTCCCCGCCCCCCCTGCGTCGGCGTAGGGCTCTACGCCACTCCTGCGCCGCCGCTCGGGCGCCTGTGGCTTGCACCGGTGCTGGCCCGCCGGCGGGCCAGCGCCGCATCCCAGCGCGGGCGGAGGGCCACTTACGCGGGCGTACGGGCTAGATGCGCCCTCGCAAGCCTTAGTTCGGTTCCTGTTCACTTTCCGTGCCCTTCTTAGGATTGGGCTGCCAGAAAAGGATAAATTACTTTGCATGGAATGGAAGATTTAAACTATTACAAGATGAAAAAAGCTGACGTAAATTGGCAGTACTATGTATTAAACTGTACCACCGCCAAGCGGCTGCAATAGTTTGGAACTTTGGATATCAGATTGGATTATAAATCCAAACAGAAGACATATAAAATTGGAGATATACTAAGGAAGGAATCATAAGTATTTATGGATTGAAAAATCATTAAAAACTATTCAAAGACAAGACGGTCCTCATATTTTGAGGGATGGACTATTAAGGATATGATTTCAGTGCAGAAACAGATTAAGTCCGCCAATTTTATCACTGACATCACCAATAATGCCTATTATGATATTGTTACAAGAAATAAAATCAATCATGTAAATTATGAATAAAGTAAAGATAAAGGTAGTCCCCTGTGCAAGCACCAAGTCATTACTGATCCATGGGGGGACGTTGCATCACAACATTTTCTTGGCAGACTTTTTATGGGGTGGTTTGCCATTGCCTTCCCCAGTCATCTACAAGAAACTGGGTACTCATTTTACTGACCTCAGAAGGATGGAAGGCTGAGTTAACCTTGAGCCAGCTACCTGAACCCAGCTTCTGCTGGGATCGAACTCAGGTTGTGAGTAGAGCTTGGGCTGCAGTACTGCCGCTTACCACTCTGCGCCATGGGGCTTTTAAATTATGAATATATGATGGGAAAGCATGGAAAAATAAAAACATGGCAAGAAATTCAAGCTCAAGAGAAAAATATTCCATGGTAGATATGCCAACAAGTGATGTCCAAACTTAAAGAACAACTATCCAAAGAAGGTGGTTGATTAAAAGAAAAAAACAGTGTTCAAACAACTAATCAGTAGAGATCTAAAGCACCTGTTAGGAAAAATATATAAAATTCTATTGCAATATGAAACAGAATCAGAACAAGTTAAAAACTTTATGATGAAATGGATGCAAAACTCTGGAGAAAATATTTTTATGAAAATATTTTTATATGTTAAAAAAATTGGAAAAACAAATAATATAATTTATTGGATTGAGAACCTTATAAATTTATCAACATATCACATATAGACAGCAATTATATATAGACTTATTTTTAGATATTTGGAAACCTTTTATAGAAGATTTGCCAGTATTGTTTTTCTTTTTTTGTTTATTTTCTTTGTTTTGCACAAATAAAATAAAAAATAAAATAAAATAAACATTTTTGAGGACTTAATAAGGACACTGCCCTGAACTGGATAGCCCAGGCAAGCCCAATCTTGTCAGATCTCAGAAGCTAAGCAGGGTCAGTCTTGGTTTATAATTGGATGGGAGACCTCCATGAAGACCAGGGTTGCAGAGGCAGGCAATGGCTAATCACCTCTGTTAGTCTCTCATCTTGAAAACCCCAGCAGGGTTTGTCATATCTCTGCTATGACTTGAGGGCACTTTCTACCACCTATAAGGATGCAGCATATCCTCTTTTGCCATTATTCATCCTGAACTGACAAACAAAAGAAAGACCAAGCTACTTGTTATACCCCCAAGCTTACCCAGAGACAGAGAGTTTCACCTTGATCTTGTAAGCTACCAGGATCCCCAGAACCGTCTTGTCCGTCCCATCTTTAATACTATTGGATATAAAAATAGTAGGGCTGTGATTTCTTACTACAGAGCTTATAGTTAAATACTGCTTTTTATGGGGAAAGACAGGTGCAATACAGATATCTATCTTTTTTTTTCTACTGGAGCTTAAAGCAGCCTATGAAGGCTATTTTCAGTTGGGGAAACAGCACAGGGAGGTGGAGTGAACTCTAATCTTTCCCAAGGACTGATTCAAATTTGAACACACACACACAGCTGTCTTACAGGGCCAAACAATCACATGTAATTTGGCCCTCAAGGAAGATCTTAGGGCCAAGCTACATGATACATTTTTAAAAAAAACAAGTCACTTGTTTTCTTCACATTCTGTGAGGTATATTGTATTTTAAGCTTGTGGGGGCCCAATCTGGCTCAGAACTGTGGCCTTAGGGGAGGAGCTCCTGC
Organism: Eublepharis macularius; assembly: GCF_028583425.1. Classification (NCBI taxonomy): domain Eukaryota; kingdom Metazoa; phylum Chordata; class Lepidosauria; order Squamata; family Eublepharidae; genus Eublepharis; species Eublepharis macularius. Next base: position 60,924,448 of record NC_072795.1, on the reverse strand, counting down.
CTCCCCCCCTCAAAATTTTCCTGAACTGAAATGGTCCCAGCTAACCCCTCCTGTTAAGCCAGTCCAGTTGCACAGGACACTCCAGATGCAGCTGTAAACTTATGCGAATATCTCCTACTCCAAGGCCCAAATGAGTTCAGTTGAATGTAAACAGGAATCTTTTGTTTGATATGAAAAATGGTTTCTTGCTATGCTATGCTTTCTCTTTGGTCATGGATGACTTTCTGATTTCACTCACATGGTACTGGAAACTTTCTGATTTCACTCACATGGTACTGGAAGCCAAGTTAGTGTCTTCATCCTTTAGCTTCCCATCCAGCGCTATACCTCGTTTCTCTCGGTTGTTTGCCAGCAAAGGCAGAATTGTCATTGTCTTAGTGAAGGTGCAATTTGGCTGTACCTTAACCCTGGAATGCCCATGACATGGAGAAACAGAATGCAATTTTAGTTCAACTTAATAGGATGAAGTGTAGCTATCTACCTTCCTACCAACAGCATCCATATGAAGAGGATTATACTGATCTTTGCTCAGTAATGTAAAAATTTTGGACAGTATTATATGTTTATATAATATACTAACAGCCAGTTCACCTTGATCTGAGGATACTTAAATCCAGAGACTGGAACCATGAACGGACAAGACAGAACTTACTACACACCTGAAAAATGTTCCAGGTTTGCAGGGAAAAAAATCTGAAATCTTAAAAAAAAAATTGGAAATGATAAAAATGATAAAAGGAGGGGAGGGGAGGAATTGGTAGTTCATCTCTCCAGTGAGACTGCAAGAAAACAATTGCAAAGTTACTCTCCCCCAGCAATCCTGCAGAGCTCAGTCTTTGAAAACTGTCTTTGAAAACTACAGTTCCCAGGCTGGTAGTTCATTTCTCCACTGAGATTGCAAGAAAACGATTGCAAAGTTCCTTTCCCCAGTGATCTTGTGTGGAGCTACAGTTCTCAGGTAAAACTGTGTCCCTGACATGTTAAAAAACACATCTTATGTCACTTGTAACTTAGCCCCGAAAGAAGCCTTGTGTTCTCTTTTGTGGATGGTATTAGCCTAAGTATCACCAAAGGGGAATAAGTCTTTGTGACTAGGTCTGTTGAGAAAATACAAAGAAAACCTGTATCATGTTGCAACCAGGACACTAATAATCTTAAGGAAACCGTTATGCTTTTGAATCACCCTGAAGCCATTTTGCATATATACTTCTAAATAAAGTCTGTCTGAAAACATCTATATTATCTAGTATAAAGAATCATTTTTACCTCACAGCCACCCTATGTGCTGACTTTTCTGTCATGTATTACTAAGCATTCCAATACTTCAGGTTAAACTGAGAGATGGCAGCAAAAAATTTTTAGGCATACTTAGGAAGTCAGGGAGGCAGCGTAATAGAGGTCACATAAAGGGAGTAAAATAAAAAAGAGTCCAGTAGCACCTTTAAGACTAACCAACTTTATTGTAGCATAAGCTTTCGAGAATCACAGTTCTCTTCGTCAGATGCATGGAGGGCAAGAAGAAACTGGTCAGATATATAGGTGGAGAGGGGAGGGAGGAGTAGATGCAAACAGTAGCTTCTGATATGGAGATCAGTTTGCTTCTGTTAAGGAAGTCAGTTACTTCTGATAATGAGATGAGGCTGGGATTGAATAGAGACGATGAATGGTTTTCTACTGTTTGCATCTACTCCTCCCTCCCCTCTCCACCTATATATCTGACCAGTTTCTTCTTGCCCTCCATGCATCTGACGAAGAGAACTGTGATTCTCGAAAGCTTATGCTACAATAAAGTTGGTTAGTCTTAAAGGTGCTACTGAACTCTTTTTTGATTTTGCTACTACAGACTAACACGGCTAACTCCTCTGCATCTATAAAGGGAGTAAAACACCATACTTAGCTTACCCAAATTGGAACCAGAAAACAACACAATATATAATTGTGAAGAGACATAACAGGATAAAATAGATAGGGCAAGGGAGGACCACACATGGCATACTCACTCAGTTTCTTCCAGAGCTACTGTTTTGGTGTAAAAGTCACTGGAGTACAATATCACATTAGCAACTTGCACCACTGAAGAGGAAATGGGGAAAGAATTTCAATTCAAAACAAATAAAAGTGCAGGCAAGTGCAGGCAAACGACAAGAAGAACCTATTGAGCAGGGGCTTTTAAAGTATGAAATAAATGTTCTATTTCCCAAGGCAAAGCTAAGAAAACCCCTAGTTTAAAAACAAAAATCACACTGTACCTGACACACTGATCTTCTTAACAACTTTATCTGTGTTGTTGATCACAGTCACTGTGACAGGAATTGGCTCACCATGATAAAACACCTAGAACAATTGGATTGGCTTAGCAGGAGGGCTTAGCTATGCTACATCACAAAACTTTATTCCTACTAATTTGTCTGTACCATGACCTGGATGGCCCAGGCTACCTCAACCTTGTCAGATCTCTGAAGCTAAACAGGGTGGGCCCTGGTTAGTTCTTGGATGGGAAACCATCAAGGAAGTCTAGGGTCACTCTGCAGAGGCAGGCAATAGAAAACCACCTCTATTCATCTCTTGCCTTAAAAACCCTATGGGCCCTTCTCTCCAAAGCTGTTTATATTTGATATCTGGAATGATATCCAAATTCCTAAAAGACAAGAAACCATATTTTCAAATTATTAGCAGCAGGTCATTTGACAATTGCTGCCTTTTGGTCTGATCCAACTGGACCTTCCTTGGATAGATGGCATGAGAAACTTTGGGAGATTTGTCTTTTGGAGAAAATTTTGCACAATCCCTTTTTCTGTAGCTCACATCATAGTGCGCAACAGAGCAGTTATGGAGAAATCTGGATTCCTGTATTTGATTATTTGGAACTCAGAGGGATCCTAGCACGGAGAAAAAAAACTATAGACTTTGGTTTTCTCTTTGACTGTCCTTATATCTGATTTTAAAAAATATTTTATTAATTGAAAAAACACCCTATGGGGTCACCCTAAATTGGCTGTAACTTGACAGCACTTTACACACAAGCAATTCATCTAGACAAATTTGGCAGATGGGGGCCTTGGGCTTCATCCACGCCCTGAGGAAACCACTGGAAGAATTTACTAGTGTGTTCATATGTCTCCTCACATGAACTACTGTTGCAAACAGACTCAGACAGAGCATAACCACACATAACATTTCAAGGGGGGCATAATATGTGCTGTTCAGTTTAGTTTCAAGGGCAGAAGCACCTCACCTCTTTGCTGAGACATACTTTCAAGTGCAATGGTTTCTTGGATGGGAAAAACTGCCGGCTGGTCTCTGCTTGAGGTGGAGGGCCTGGCACTTCAGGGGCATGCTGTACTTTGCGGACCAGCAGGCGCACAGAGTTCCTGAGGACCAGAAAACACAATGTACCTGAGTGCAATAAGATTGGTGGCAGCCATGAGTGGGGCTGTTAAACATGTATGAAAAGTACAGGAGGCAGTGATGTGACAACATAGTAGTCACCAGTGTACAGGGAGTGCTATATAAAACAAACACCAATTTCTTTCACAGACAAACTTTGATTAAGACTAGATGTCTACAGTTCTACCAGAAGAAGAAAGTGTCCTCCTTCAAAGTTTGACCTACAATCCAATTAAGCAAAAACATTCAGGGAATTCAGGTGATATACAGTATGATCCAAGCACCATCACAGCTTTTCAAAGCCCATTTACTACAATGGATTCAGAAGGGTGTAACTCTGTTTAGGATTGTACTGCTGGAGGCTTTTCTTGAACTATCATGGATATAGATAGAATTAGAGGGGAACAGTTGCTGGATATGACTAAGAAAGTCATAGAAGATTCCTTTACACACAGAAACAGGGCTAGCCCGCCCCCATAACTCAACAGGCCACAAAGAGAGCCCAGAGGCCTAGAATCTAACAATTTTGGAGAGGGGCACAAAACAATAGAATTACACAATTGTATTGCCATAAGTAGATTAGAAGAGCCATGTAACTCATATCAATATATACAATGTACCAAGGCCCAGAAACAAAAAGTATCCAAGAAGGCAGGAATGTCTAACTTCATAGAAGCTGGCAAGATTGGTAGAGGACCGAAGATTGGTAGAGGACCTCTACCAAAGATGTATTGGTAGAGGACCAAAGATATTTAGATTTATGAGAAACTTGTAATCACTAATTTTACATAGCCTTTGTACAGGGGTCATTTCGTAGAAAAAGAACTGCAGGAACTCATTAACATAACTCATTAGCATAACTCATTAGCATATGCCATGCCCCTTGACATCACGGCAGGGGTGCTTTTTCTCCCTCCAGAGGAATACAGATATGTATTCCTAGGGCCCTTCTGGAAGATGACAATCAACAGATAACAATCAAAAGGTATCAATAACAATCAAAAGATGACAATAAAAAAATAACCTCAGAGAAAAAAAGTCACTACACAGTGTAGTACACACTAAAGAACAACCCTGTCCTGGCAGTGGCAAAGATCAAACTGAGGGAGAGGTCCCTTCAATGGGCTTAGACTGAAGTAACACTGCTTAAAATTGCACTGTAAGTCACTTAATTATACAATCCTCTCTAAGTGGCCACCTTGTGCACTTGCTAGGCCAGCACAGAGCTTTCTAACACAGTTAGACCTCAACTGCATCTTCTGGGCAACTCAAGGAGGAAAATGGCACGCTAGGCAGATAACCAAAGCAGTAGAGCTGAGCCTCAGATGAAATGAATTCGAGATCTGTGGATATTTGTATTCATGATCTGTGGATTGATTTCTCTCTCTTTCTCCCTCCAGTCCACACACACACACACACACACACACACACACACACAAACACTCACTCACTCTCACTCTCTCTCTCCCTCCCTCCAGTCCACACACACACTCTTTCTCTCTCTACGACCCCCTTGCCAGGGCCAGCGTCGTGCAGCCTTCCAAGGCCGCGGCTGCCAGCCCTGAGCTGCAACAAGCACAGGCGTTGCTAGCCAGGGCCAGCACCCTGCAGCCTTCCAAGGCCGTGGCCTTGTTAATTGTTAAAAGGGACCAGTTGCCAACACCCTGCCTGAAAATCTCTCCTCTTCTTTCTCCTCCCACACGCTGGTGTTGCCCACTTAGCCTCTGCTTGGCAGTGGCAAAGGAGCTCTGCTGCCACTCTGGCTGCTCACATGAGTCCAGGCTGGCTGACTCTGTCTCATGTCTGTCCAGGGCCGTTTCCAGACGGCTTACCTTCTGCCGCTCCATGCCGCAACGTCGCGGCTCATGCTGGAGAAAACGCGAAATAGCGCATTTTCTCGCGCGAGTTTTGTGCAACATCGCGCAAAACTCGGGCGAGAAAACGTGATATTTTGCGTTCGCCACAGCATGAGCCTCGGCGTTGCGGCATGGAGCGGCAGAAGGTAAGCCGTCTGGAAATGGCCCAGGACTCAGCTTTTGGGAGCTGGAGCAGCCACCAGCCCTGAGCTGCGACAAGCGGCAGGCGCGAGGAAAAGGCTGTGCTGCCACCTCGGCCAGCCTACAGGCCGGGAGGACCGACCACCCTACCAGGGAATCCAGGAGGTGGTGCTGGTGGTGGCGGCAGCGGCAGTGCTGCCTCCGCCACCACCTGCTGCTAAAGACACAGGCAGCGGGGAAGAAAAGGAATCACATGGGTAGGGCCAAAACCCACGTGATCTCTTTTTAGATCTACCCAAACGCTGTTCCGGCGCATTCCTGCCAAAATGAGCCCTGACTTTGTAAGATAAAATAGTAAGAATGACCTATTATATGTTTCAAGAAGATGTTTCAAATATGGCTAACCTTGTTTGGTGTATAAAGTCATATAAGATACTAAGAATTTGAGTCTTTGAAACGGGATTGACAGCTATCGTTAAGAGAAGTTCCGAAACCTTATCAATATGACAGGCTAAACTGGTTGAGAGCTTCTTCTTAGAAGGAGCTTCTCACCTGTGAGCTTCTTATCTTTAGGTAAGATACTTTTTTGGACTCATGTAATTGCTCTCCTTTAATGATCTATGTAGTTATAATGGATGGTATAATTTTCTGTTGATTAAGCTGATATTAAGAATAATGAATAATTATTTTGAAATAATAAAGGTATAAAACAGAAGCAGAGTATAGCTTATGTACAATACCCAGTAATGAACCTAGGATGTTATCTGTGGTGTACCTCTAGCCAGGAGTTAAATGATTTGATATAGGAAAGCTAACTAGACTCTCAAGGCTTCTTAAATGCATGCCTACATCTGAATCAGGCTTGACCAGTCATACAGAACAGAACGCTCATAGTTTGCTCTCTCATCTACTTTCCTGATTTGCTTTGTAAAAATTTGTGAGACACTCAAGCTTGTGGGCTGGATCCAGACTACACATTTCTGTGGGTACAAGGGCTTCTACCTGCAGAGCTCAATTTTCTTGCCTCTCCTGGGAGCCTGAAATGGTCCCCGAGATCCTGTTCCTGGGGAGCCCCTCTCCCCCAGGAACAGTATTTTACGGGCATTTTGGACTGCCATAGGAGGTGGGAAAACCAAGCTCTGCAAATATTTAAGCCTATGGAACCATTTTAGTCTGGATCTGAGCTTCTATGTGCAAGCAGAGGTTAATCCAATAAAAGGCAGAGCTTTGATGAAAGCCGTAGATGCTTACACACTGAGCTCTATCCTAAAACATTTCTAATAATAAAAAGGCAACTTGTTAACATATTTTATATAATTCTAAAAAATGTTATACCACTGTTCTGATCACACACTCAAGATAAACACAAACCATTATTTTGGACATCCAAGGGTAGGAAGGCATGGAAATGTAAAATAAAATGTTAAGTAAACATCTTTTTTTATTGAATAGTTTCTCATTCCCCCCTGTACTTCAACTAGTGTCCATCAAACAAAAGATTACCTCTTGAGAATTCTCTCTTCCACATTGTTGGTAGAGAAAGCTTTGATCTCAAAATCCACACCACAACACTGTGAAAAAGGATTGGAGTGGACAATAAATACTGAGCAGCTTAAACACCTGAGTGTAAAAAGAACCCTGTCACTCACTATTTGCTTTGCATTCTGAACCTGCCATCTGCCACCTATATACACGTATCTTCATTTCATTTGAGATAATTTCTAAAACTCCCTGTCCCTCCCTGCTCCATGATTTTGGGCTCCCAAAGCAGGGCTCCTATAAGTTGGCCTTCTAACTTAAATAAAAATGGGGCACTGTGTTGGGGGGGGGGCACTGAGCTCATGATATTAGTGGGAGTCGAACCAGCAGAGTGCTGATTTGCATCCCAACCACTTAACCATTAAGCTCGTCCCCTGCCCCTTTCATAGCTAATAAAAGTACAGAGATTAATTTCATTTAGCAAAGAAAGTTGGGAAGATCACCCAATAATCATATCTTAGGCCCTAAAATTTATCTGCTTTGAAAACTGGTCTCTGACAACCAAAGTCTGGAAGAGGGATTCATGTCACACCTTAAGCAGAAAATATTTGTTTTCAGCATTGGCTCATGCCAACACATTCTTCTCAGACTAGCAGATCCTTGTATCTGTATTTCAGATTTTATTGCGTTCCCAATATTATTTAAATAAAATGGGGTTTGATATACCTTCCCAACATCATGGGGAGCTGGTTGCAGGTAGACTGAACAAGGCAGATAGTCTGGAAACTGTATAGGAAAGAAAAGAAGAAGCTTGACAAAGAGAATTATAGTTGCAATCAGCAGTTGATACAGAAGTTCAGCACTCAAGTAATATGCTACATAACCAACAGGCCTAGAAAATGCAAGCCTGCCTCTCATCACATCCCAGAGTGCCTCACACAAAGGACTTTTCCAGGTGCCTGTAAAATCTCCAGTTTTTTTCTTACCTGTCCTCACACTTGTCCCAGTCCAATGCTCTCATAATGGATGGATTGCAGCTTTAATGTGTGTGTTTGGGGGAGGGAAACATTCTTGCATCAGGGGGTGGTAGGGAAAAATGGCTACATTTGAATTTGCCCCTTAAAGAAATCAAGGTAGTTGCTCACAGTGAATCTACAATTTTTGTATTGAAAATAAAACAGCCTGTATTGTAACACACTTTTATAACTATAGTGCAGTCATGTCTGGAATGTTATGTGGAGATCTGCTTGCCTCATCTCAAAAAGATATCATAGAACAGAAAAAGGTGAAGAAAAAAGCAATCCCGCTAACCATGGTGTTGGAACCCCTTCCGTACAAGGAAAATCTAAAGAATTTGGGGCTTTTCAGTGCAGGGAAGTAAAGATGACTAAAGGGGGACATTATAAAGGTTTATATAATGATGCATGGGATGGAAAAAGTGGACAGAGGTGTTTTTCCTCCTCACATAATCCTAGCACCCAATAAAGTTGATGGTGAGTAGATCCAGGAATAATAAAAGTAAGTGCTACTTCATACAACACATAATTAATTTGTAGAACTCACTGCCACAGGATGCAATGATTAATACTAGCTTAAGTGGCTTTAAAAGGATATTAGACAAATTCATGGAATAACCAAGAGTTATTTATCATGAGGGTGAAATGGAACCTTCTGGCTAGATCCAGACTTTCTACTAATGGAAGACCTGTCAGTGGAACACAACTTCCCTGCCTCTCCCCCTCCTACAGGTGCCCATTGATACCCCTGAAATGCTGCTTCTGAGGGGTAGGGAACCTTTCGGAATGGCATGAGAGGGAATCCAGAGAGTGCAGCAAGAAGACGGAATTGACAGAAATTATACCCCCCACTTCCATTACTGGAGAATTCAGTTTGGAACCAGCCCTCCGTTATCAGAGACAATGTATCTCTGGTGTGGGAAAGGGAATAAAAGCATGGGGTGAGTCTGTGCCCTCTTTGTAGTCTTTCCAAATCATTTGGTAGTGTGTTGTGGGAAACATGAAACCATTGGTTTAATCCCGCAGGGCTTCTTTTATGTTTCCTCAAGTGTATGTATTTTAAAAAGCTGGGCTCTGGAATTAACTGCCACTAGATACGAAGTAGCTTCAAGTGCTGCTACTTGAAAAGCATTAGATGTAAGAGATACCTAGACAGGAAAGTAAAGATTAATACATTGTCACTCCATTTTTTAAATCAAACTTTCAAGCCCAATAGAGAATGTAGAAAATGAAGAACAATTCAGAGTACTTACAGTTAAGACAAAGGGATATGCATTTTCCCCAAGCTTACTCAGCAGACATGACTGCAAATTGGAAAGTGGCCTGTGTTTTTCTAGTGATGGGTACACCTGTGTCCTAGAGAAATACAGGTCCTTCCGGAAAGTGAGGCCCATAATATCAATATCTTCTTGCCCATATCGAAAAGCACAAGTGAATGTCACATACACTGGGGAGAACACATACAGAATGTTACAGATCTTGTACACGATGTACAATAAATATTGCCCACTCGTCTGGAAGGTGTGTTTAGAGGCCTAAGAGTGGCCATTTGCAAGTTATGGCTGTACTAAGAGTTAATTAAAAAAAAAAACTTCTCACATTTGTTAGCTTGGACTTATTATTTTAGTAACACTCTTAATTTCAATTATATATCTCTATTTAACTGTGTTGTATTCTGAACCTCTTGCAGGGCCGTAAGTCTAATTAATGCATATATATGAACATATGAAGCTGCCTTATAACAGACCATCAGTCCATCAAAGACAATATTTTCTACTCAGCCTGGCAGCAGCTCTCCAGGGTCTCAAGTAGAGGTCTTCCACACCACTATCTGGTGCTTTCAACTGGAGATGCCAGGGACTTTGTACATGCCAAGCAGATATTCTGCAGCTGAGCCACATCCCCTCCTCAGGCCTTCTCCAGACAGTTCCGTGGCTTCCTCCAGTTATTCACTCTCCTGAGTACTCTTCATCCAATACCTTTCAAAGACCAACTGAACTGTAGTAACTGCATTTAAAATTATCATGTGGTACTTTTTGGTAGCAATACCACATAATTCAATAGAAAAAAAAAGCAGGAAACCATGGCACTGAAATGTTGCAACTACTAGTGATCTTTCTTGCTGTAGTTCATCAAAATTGTTGAGCCCTAGGGTAGTGCCACCATAGATATAAATACAGGTCATTTCCCTTAGTATAGTACCAGCAATTACCAGTATTAATATTGTCTAACTTTCCAATTTAAAGTAGTAGAAGTGCAACTGGACTACCATCTTATGGGTGTTCTCTTTGGTGTAGTGGTTAAGAGCAGCGGGACTCTAATCTGGAGAACCGGGTTTGATTCCCCACTCCTCCAGTTGAAGCCAGCTGGGTGACCTTGGGCTAGTCACAGCTCTCTGGAGCTCTCTCAGCCCCACCCACCTCACAGGGTGTTCGTTGTGGGGATAATAATAACTTACTTTGTAAACCGTTCTGAGTGGGCATTAAGTTGTCCTGAAGGGCATTATATAAATCAAATGTTGTTGTTATTATTATTAATGCATATCCTTTAGTAAATGTTTTCACATATCATCATGTACATTATAACCAAGAGTTCTATACCAAGCATTAACAAAGCTTTTAGAATTCTTACACTCATTTCAGTAACTGATTATATATGTCTCATCTTGTCCAACAAAAAAGACAGTGTGAGGTAATCCAAAATTCTGAAAGTTAATGCTATTGGCATGTAAACAACGTTGATCGAAGTCTCTCTTTGATAATGATCTGTGATCTCTGCACTTACAAGTTTCTAACAAAAAATGGGTACTGAATATAGGTAAGCTAAGTGGAGCTGAATCCTGCCCCTATTTGTTGTCAGGAATTGTTGAGGAGGACTTTAGTAATTGGTAAGGTTTAGCCTTTCTGATCATGCAGGTTAATTGCCTCAGGATCTATCACTGGATCCATTCTTACACCTGTGAGGCTTCTCCCTCACCAGTGCCTCCATCCGATCATCTGACATCCTGCCTGCTTCCCCAGGCAGGTATCCTCAGATGGGCAGGAAAGGGGGTTGCATCACCCTTTTCCTTGACCTACCCTGGAAGTTACAGCAAGCTCCAGCTGTCTCTCCTTGTGATTCCTCCTCAGGCCTCACAGGATTCCACTTTTCCCACCTCCCAGTCCTCACCCAGCCTCCCTGAGTGGCCCTTCTCCCAGCCTAGCTAAGGCTGGGTAGACTCTGCAAGCCTCCCATCCTCACCGTCTCTGTCTCAGCCCAAGGCAGGGTGTTTGCTCTGCCTAGTGTGTCCCTGCTGTTTCTGAAGCTTCTCCAGTGGCTTCCTTTGGCAACCTGGTGCCTGTGCCCTGCTCATGATGCCAACAACTTCCTCTGAGCAGAGCTAAAATTGAGCTGTCTGCTGCAGGAGAAAGGTAAGTCAGTTGGATGGCTGGGGGTTGTTGCCCAGGGTTATGCATGGGTGTCAGCAGTTGTTGACCCAATGAGGGAGGTAGCCTGGGGCCCTGTACAGGCACCTGTAGCTGAGGTACTGACAGACCTGGGGATGGTGCCTGCAGTTGCAGGGCTGCTGGAGGCTGGGCAGGAAGACAGCATCACCAGACACCTTACCTTCAGGTTGTAACTAGTCGAGGACAAAAATTCATTTTACTAGGCATTTGTTCACATATGAGTAAACTAGGAATGACAAGCCAGGCAAATTACTGCTTTGCCATAAAGCCCAAGCAAAGCAAAGATTTTATCAGTCTATATCAGTGGACTGATTGGATTGTTCAAACTGGGCATTCTGAAGCATTTAGCGCTATTCACGGATTGAAATGACAATAGAGACTAGAGGGATGGACTGGCACTTCAGAACCCAATTTTTGGTTGGGGGCAGGATGAAAATGCTTAACATATAAAATGCTTGATCTGATCTAATAGCTGAGTTTTTAAAAAGTATGTCTCATGTACTTGAGCGGCATTAATTTGTACAAACTGAGATAAATCTCTAATTGTAAAGTAGGATATTAATACTTTGAGCAGTAATCTCTAATTCATTAAGTTAAGATGACTGACCTTTCTTCTCCTTGACAATTTCTGGATCCACCAACACCACACCATCTGCAGAGAGATTGAGAATAAAAGAACCATTCTAAGATACAGAACATTCAGTCTTTATAAACTGAAAAGAATAAACCTGCAACCAAGCTAGGCTCACCTATAGGTTCCACATTATCAACATGGTCAATGAAATCTCGCTTTCCCAGGTAGATAGTAACCTGTAAGATTGAGGAAATCATGACTGGATAAGGCCACCCCAAAAACCCATTGACCTCCACTCAAGGATGTAATATGATTATAGCTAATACCAAAATTGAAGGAGCATCTCTGAACCCCTCTAGCCTGCTGAAGCCTTTGACTCAAGACTCAAAAGTATATTAGACCTAGGGTGATCACAGTCAAAGAACTGCTCCTAGTCTGCTAATATTCACATAGAAGGGAGTTTTAGCAGGTACAGCTGAGAAAAGCTGAAGCTTCTAAAAGCCCCTCTACTACACAATTAGAACAGTTCAAAAGCCTCATCTTCTTTTGTATCTGGTCACCCTAATTTTTTTTTATTCTATAGCAATACTACAGAAAAGAGCTTGTTTACACATCTGGCAAATCTAGCAGCAGCAACACTAGCTGAATGGCTGGGGAAATGTTTGCCACTTTTTAGGCAATTATCGATCAGGACCAACTCCTATGCTACTTACTCCTTTGTCCCGTGAGATCTTCTTGTAGATAATGTGAGTTTGAACAGGCATAGCATTCTTCACTGAGATTTGTGAAACTGAGATCATCTTCGAAGGCTCAGGACAGCTCATCACTATAATTATGTGACTTAGTAAGAATGAAGCTTTCCTATATCAAGATAAGATCAGTGTGAGAAAAAGATAAGCAAAGGAGATATGAAAATAATTATATTTAAAATGGATTCAGAATTTAGTAACCTCGATAACATATCAGACCCATTAAAATCCCAGATTAAGGGTTACCATTCAAAATTCAAGTCAGAGACTTGATTAATATTGGTGAGCAGCTACCTTTGGTTTAAGCTTCTTCCAGACTTCCATGTCCTCTTCCTCTTTCTTGGTCTTTGTACAGGCAACATAGCTTTACTCTACTGTTTTATTAGTGCTAGAAATTTAAATAATAGCTGTTGGGAGCCAGGTAATTTCCCCCCCCATTTGTTGGAAGCTGTCTACTGCAGAGGGTGAGTATACAGCCTCCAAATCCTTCCTCTATGAACAAAATTAAAGACAACCCTATCTTTCCCCAGCAAAAAAACATGTTTTGGGAAATTCAAAATAGATTTATATGGACTTGCAACATCTTGCATTGATGTTAAGGCACCATCTAAGAAGTGCCTCATCATGGCACTTTAGAGGGCACTATCTTCAATAATCTCAGGAATCACTGTTTCCTAGGAAATGGAGTAGTCAAATGATTCTCATTAATGATTAACACTAATTGAGTAACAGCAATTTTATTACGTTTTACAGCTGCTTCATCTGTGTTTCTGCAGTCTTCCTACTGTAATTCCAGCATCTCAGCCAGACCTTATAGCATCTATTCATTAAAGCCCAACTGAACAGATATGACATGACAATCCGATTTACCAGATAGCAGTTGGAGTTAGGCAATTCATTCTTACAGCCCACTTTGATTGGTCTGTGATAACAATAAAGCCCCAGGAAGAAGAGAGAGACAACACACCGTGTAATGCTTTTAGAATGTAGCCAGTGGGAATAAGATTTGATAATGAACATGCTGGTTCTAATCAAATCATGCATTTTAAACATACTGTAATACTGGCCCTAAGCAATATGTTCAGAAAGTGGCCTCCATCTACATCAGATTAAATAAACAGTTAATTGAGCTACTAATGGTATTCTTCTGCTCACAATTCCCCACCACCCAAAAGAGTTCATTTTAAGATACTTAACATTAATGGAAGACAGAAATTGTGGCAAATAATGGGTGAAGTTAATATATTCTGGAAAACATTAAGTGTTGTTCTTGTAACAATAGGATTTGTTTATATTTTACTGGAATAAGATTAAACCATTTGAAAATATAAAACAGGAAAAATGGCTAATAGAGAAAATGTTAAATATGAGGACTGGTTTAATTATTTTTTCTGTAAGTTTGCCTATAATTCCAATATCCATTCAAAACATGATATGTTTAAAATTTTGATCAAGTTGAGGTATGGAATTTTAATTTATAAACTTATAAATTAAGCAAAAAATTACTGGCATAACAAAGGTTAAAAATCTTATTGTCATGTATGTACATCTTGGGCTCATGTTTTTTGAAACTAATAACCTTATTTCTTATATTTAAAAGCTGATTAAAATGTAAATATTATGTAATCAGAACGTCACAACAATTTACAGCATATTAACTATAAGAATAATCTCCTATCCCTTTCTGCAACTCATTACACGCAGTTCCAGAACACAGTTTCAGTTTTGGTGAGTTTCTTTGTATATTTACAAGGATACAAAAACAAGTTCTCCCTCTCCCAATGCAGAAGCACGATGGTTAAGCTCATCAGTCGTCATAAGATTGTTGTTGATTTTAAGCATTGCTGCGCTAGAGCAATTGAGAATGAAAAATTTATGGAACAATCAAATGCATGTTTATTTAGAAATTAAGCCTCACTGAATTCAGTGACCTTTCTCTGTAGTAAGCAATCCATGCTTAGAAATATTGCCTTAAATGGCCAAATCTGCGATAAAAAGAAATACCTGTCAGGGTTCCAATACCCCCAGCAGCAAAGGAGAGAAAGTTCCAGGAGCAGTAAAACACAGACACCATCTAATTCAATGTACAGTGCTGATCAATCCAGGCAGATGTGTTTGGCTTGGCTTTCTTTTCTACACAAAGGTGAAGCATTAGCTACTAGGGCAGCAATTTGCAGTAGATCTGAAGATGAGATTCTGGCTTTTAATGGCCAAGTTTCCAACTATGAATTCAAACACAATAATTATATCTAGAGGATTGGAAACTGTTGAGATCAGCAGTGCTAGATATTACCTGAGGGACCTCAATTCTACAATGCCAGGCTTCCAGATTTCATAAAGCACAGAGATAATATACAGAAGATTTAGCAAGAAGGTTACTGAAAGCAGCTTTGTTTTAAATCTCTCCATCTCCTCCTTTACTAGGGATGAAAACCATCCAGCCTGCTAATGAGCTAAAGATAAAACACTGTTTGTACACCACTGATTTTGTAATAGTTCTAAACACATAATTTCTCACACATAAGCATCATACAGAACTATACATGCATCAGCGCTGGCTACTATCTTCTAACCAAAAAATCATCCCATTTAGAAGATGACTTATCAATACTTAGTAGCCTGCTCTTTTCATTCTAGCTAAGTGCCCACCAGTATGACAGACAGGTACAATGATCTCTAAATCACCTGGACATAAAGGAGAGGCAGAAGGGGCAAATTGTGCCCAGGATAGCAGGGAAATTTCAAACGGTGGCTTTATCCAACCTTAAAAGAAAACACAAATCAATA
This sequence comes from Eublepharis macularius, assembly GCF_028583425.1. Taxonomy (NCBI): domain Eukaryota; kingdom Metazoa; phylum Chordata; class Lepidosauria; order Squamata; family Eublepharidae; genus Eublepharis; species Eublepharis macularius. Next base: position 60,909,013 of record NC_072795.1, on the reverse strand, counting down.
TGACTAACTAGAGTCTTTTAAACAGAAGGTAGCCAGGGAAACAAATGCATAAAAAATCCACACAATTTGCTATTGTTAAAAAATTCCACACTACTGTATATACAGCTGCAGCCAAATTAATTTAGACCAATGTATCTGCCATTGGAAATTTGTCTCCCTCTGCTAGTCTCTCAGCCGCCATTCTGACAGGCAGGTGTAATAATATCTAAACCCAAAGATGCTGTCACAGTCTCTGGAAAAAAAAACACTCCAAACATCTTGTAGTAACTATGAGTGATCTTGCTATTCTACAGAGATAATGCCCAGATTCTCAGCTCCTTGCATGCCCCCTTCTTTTTTAGATTTACCTGTTTCTCTTCTCTTCTCAACCTTCAGTTCTACCAGCTACCATTTACGGCTCTCTATTTCCCCCCTCCTGGTTTCTCCAACATTCCATGCCACTCCTTTCATGTTCTTTGGCACACCCCTCTCAACACTTTAAGGATATATAAGGATCCAACTCAGTAACTAATGAGAAAGTTATGGACTGTGGAAATATTTGAAAATAAAGTGCCTGGCATCAGTGCAGTATTCTGAATACTTATGCTATTTAACATGGTTAATGTGATAATGAATAAAAATGAATTTCCATTCAGATAAAAGACGACACAGGCTTTCTATAATACAAAGCATGCTGCTATACAGGTAATTGGGCTGTACCATAACAAAATGTTTCAGAGATGCTTTTGTAAAGGAACAGGTCCTGTAGTCTATTGTGTATAATACGTACTGAATATTGGTGTAAGTATGATCCTACTATGTAATTTATGCATAGTTTAACAAGCCACGTCAATGCTTTGTTTTAGCTGTTTCAGATTTCTGCTTGGGTTCAGGCTGATTTCTGCAATCTAAATCCTATTGCGTTGGTTATTGGATGTCTTGCCCTGTTGATTTCATTGACTTACATTTTGTAATCTGCCTCAAGTCTCAGTGAGAAAGGCCAATTATAAATTATGTAAATAAAAAATAAAACTAAAAAGTGAACAAGAGCAGGTTGAATCATATATGATAAGGGTAGGTACCTGATCTAAAAATCTGCATTTTTTTTAAACCAGGAAATATCCTTGAAAGGAAGATAACTACTTTCCTTTATGCACAACTAGAAAAAATGTTTTAAACAAAATGATACCATGATTTAATAAATGAAGTAAAATGGGTAGTTTGAGCCCTGCATATTGGAAGCAATCTATCATATATTGGTACTTTGAAGCACAATGGTGATCCTGCCTCAAAGCCTTTAAAAAACCCTTAAAACTAAGTAATACTAGAAATATGTCAGATCAAATGTGTAGGATATTTATCTTTTATTTTAAAATGCCTTAGACACAGAAACAGTTGTTTATATTATTGTAGTGGCTGGATTATCATGTGCCACATGTTGGAAATAGAACAAGGTGTTGACATAAAATGTCAGGATGGCAAAAATAACAATTTGTGTCCTGATGACCTAAAGACACTTTTATAATTTTGATCATATTTGGCATTCATTTAGAGTTTTGTAATAGAATTACATTCGCTGTTAGAAGAAAAACGTGTTACCAGACAGCTGCACACAAATACTTGATCCAATCTACTGGTCTAGGCATTTCACTTGGTGTATGCATAACATGGGACATGTCCCATACATTTGAAAGACCCCAAGTAAGGGGTGTGATTATCTCTTGAAAAGACAAATCACATCTCTTCATGAAGCCATGTGGAAGTTGAATAAGCCAGCCCTCTTCAACTCAAGCTGTAAGTTTTATTTTTCTCACGAGTAGATGGCAGCCATTCCTTTACATGGGAGAATATTGGGATTGGGGGCTAAACTTCTCCCTTACCTAAAATTATCTATGTTTGGGTTGGGGCAACTGTTTCGCCTTAGAACTCATAGGTTTGAGGCAAGAGTGAAACGGCAAGTTTTCCTTTCTTATATACTTCTGATGTCTATGAGGACTTGAAACAGTGAAGCATTATGGGGACAGAAGCTGAGAAGATCTATTCACTGTACTAAAAGCTTGGGGCAGAAGAGATGAGAAAGCATTAGATACAGAATAATCGATATACAATCTAATATTGACTGCTGTAAGGAATGTTAGACCTGAAGAGGGATACATGTTAAACCAGTTTAAGCATTTTAATCAGTATTTCTGCGGCTGACCAAGTATTTGCCATTGTAAACCGGTTGAGTGTGCTTTTGGAGCTGAGGTTACTTGGAAAGAAGTTAACTTCTAACACTTTCACCTTTCCCTAGAAAGTAAACTTGTCTTTCTGTGCCTATGATATAACTTAACGCATTTGATGCAAACTACCCTGCTAAATAATTCTAGCAACAGGATTTACAAGAGGAAATACTTAGAATAGGAATAGCCAGAAGTGCATGAGACTATTTCCCCTGAACTCTATCCCAAGTATTGGCAATACTTATTAGCTGAACTGGAATATATTCAGTATCCTCTACCAGTTTATATTCTCTGCTATAAGACCCACAGTACTTTTAGTTAGTAAAGTGTACCCCAAACCTTATATGGAATTTTGAATTGGTCTGCCCCTCTATGTATAGTTTTAGTATAATTCTCGGTGCAAGGTGAACCCTGCATCTCTATTACACATGTTGCCTTTGGATGTAATCCATTAGTACTCCTTCATCCCACTGATTCAGCACATTGGAACACTCACATATGTAACATTTGTTATATATCCCTGAGGCTAGCAACACACACAGCAGGTACCTTCTTAACTAGGATCACACAAATGACTGGAATCCCTAGGTGGAATCGGCTGCCTAGGGATGTGGTGGGTTCCCCCTCGTTGGCAGTCTTCAAGGAGCAACTGGATGAATACTTGTTGAGGATGCTTTAGGCTGCTCTTGCATTGAGTAAGGCCCCTTCCAGTTCTATGATTCGATGAAACACTACATTTTTATACATGAGAGGCAAAAACACAAATGCTCTCAAAGGGTATAGTACCAGTTTTTTGATGGATCCTCCCCATACTCCCAACAGCATCATATGATAAAATGCATGGTTCTCAGGGATTATTTGTACAGTGGTTTTTGATGTGAGAATTATTGCATTTTCATATTTAAGGCATAGCCCAGACCAGTAGAATTTTCATGGGTACCATTCATTCAATGTTGTCCACATTTTCTCTCCATGGCAGTTGATATCTCTTATTTTCCAGTTCCCACACAGCAGTATAGATTTGGAGAAAGCAGCTACAGTTGTCAAACAGCACAATGGAGAAGGCAAGCTCAAGCTTCTTTCACGCTCTAGGCAGACTGCAGCTAGCTCCCCACTTCAGATTCTCACGGAGCGAGTAGTAGCAGAATATATTGGAGAACAGCAGAGGACCTTATATGCTGGTGATCCACAAATAGTCACAATACGTGAGACCACTCAGACTGGAGAGAGCTCATTTCTGCTAGACTTAAGGTTCACTTCACCCTTAGCAACTCTTATGCATGATGCTGCTGCAGTAGAAAGCGATAGTAAAATACCCATCTGGCTTATAATTCAGTTCCTCTATGCCATCTTTGTTGCAAACAGCTAAAAAGCTGGGTGCCACTATGCTGCTGTATCATGAAGATGTAAAACAACCACTTGGCTACCTCCTGTCCTCCAACCCAACTACTAGAACTGCTCTTATATAACCAAAGGACAAGATGGTATGTTGGCCACAGAAGTCAACTTGGAATGAAGTTCATGATTGTCCCTTTTTCTGTTTGGGATGAGAATATACAAGATGGATGGAAAAAGCAGGTACATAATAGCGATTTGGGAAAGAGATAACTGGGAAAGCGATAGTAACTTGGGAGCCATGACTAAAGCGACAGTGTTCCTGTATATATGGAATTGTCTGTTCAGCAGCCAGTTAGTCCTCTGCTGAATTTGCTTCAATTGCCTAAATATCACTTGGAGGGATGCAGGGTTAGAAAGCAATAGAATAAACCAAATGATAAAATATTGCAAGCCATTCTAAGCCCACAGGAATGACCATGTTTGTGTGTGTATGTATGCATACAATACACTCAAAAGAAGTAAAACAGGATTTGAGTTCAATGGCTGTAGAGTAGAGATGGGCACAAAACGAACCACGGAACAAAATTCCGTATGGAATGGCTGGTTCGTTTGCACCGAAACACGCGTTCCATGGGAATGCGTGTTTACGGAGCAAAAAAATTTTTCCAGCCGTTCTGTGTCCGGGTTCAGAGTTTCACAGACCTTGAGCCAGTTTTAGCCCATTGGTTGAACCCAGTGCGGGGTCTGTGAAATGGACAGCCCCTGCGCAGGAGAAAGGGGCTGTCAGTTTCACAGACCCTGTGAGGGGTTCAGCTGATGGGCTGAAACTGGTGTGGGGTCTGTGAAACTGAGCCCGTTTCTCCTGCTGCCCGTTTTACAGACTCACAGTGCGGGGTCTGTGAAATTGACAGCCTCGGCAGCAGGAGAAACGGGCTGTCTGTGAAATGACAGCTTCTTTCTCCCACAGCTCTGGCAGCAGAAGAAAGAAGCTGTCATTTCACAGACCCCGCGCTGGAACTGGGGTGGGGGTCTGTGAAATGACAGCTTTTCTCCCCTGTTGCCGGGGCTGTCAGTTTTACAGACCCCACACTGTTCCAGCGCAGAGACTGTGAAACTGACAGCCCATTTCTCCTGCTGCCCATGCTGTCCGGAACAACGAACCACAAACTGGGAAAAGGTCAGAAGTTCGTGGTTTGATGTTCTGTGGAATGCTACGAACCATGAATCACATGGTTCTCTTTTTTTGTTCCATGCCCATCTCTGTAGAGACCAACAAGATTTTCTGGGTATAAGCTTTCAAGAGTCAAAACTTCCTTCTTCATAAACCAACTGCAGACCAACATGGTTACCTACCTGGAACCATCAAAAGTAGTAAAGTCTTCCTGACTGTAAACTGTATCTCCCAGTATGTGAAGAATTTGTTCACCTTCTTTTGAGCAGTTTATTATGTTCAGCTATAAAAAAAATGGAAGCACAATGTTGCCTGCCTTCACCATCTTATGGCTTCCAGAGAATGACAAGTTGGTGAGTATAACAGCAGCTGGCGCAGCCTGATGACCATTGTAAAGATCTTTTGATCTACTTTTTCCAAGCAGTATACCATCACAAAGCTTGCAAACCACAGTTTGCTTTGGGGAATTTTTTTTAAAAACTCTTTTGTCATTTCACCTGCCCACACACACCCTAAGTAGATAAAAGAACAAAGGAAGGGAAAGTACTGTGGATTTAGAAGCAGGACACAGGTTTATTTATAATCAGTCAAGTACTAGTGGGCGGATTAATACAATAAATAAGGGTTGACCTGTTTTCCTTAGCAGAAATTGTCAAAAATGAAGAGGTCCAGACACAAAGAGAATTTCTGCTCACCTCTGCCCTTCAATACAAACGCACTTCCATACAAAACAAGTTTAGGAAGGAAGCAAAATTAAAGTGCAAATTAAAAGGCAATTAAATGCTGGTGGCTTGTCTTGAGGCCCACTGAACATGGAAAAATGTTTGGCTGGATGAATGCTCAATGGCACATCTTAGTTCTCCCCAAACCATACTGTGCATTTGATTGCCAGGAGATAGTGGTACAAGTCTGCTCATTGGCAAAGGGAGAGCTCCAGCACAGGAAGAATATTGCACATGTAGGTGAGCTATCTGGATTTGCCACCACCAGAACATTTACATTCAGAGCTCTATTTCTCCTCACTCTTCTGTGCTTGAGGCTCTGGTACAGAAGGACAATGGAAATAATTGAGTATTTGGTGCTGAAATCATGTTTTTAATACATTCTTCTTCACCACAGCAGTAGTCACTGCCCACAAGTAGAACCCAAGACATAACTGGGTCAAATTAAAAAGCTTCTGTTCCGCTGCTACCTGGAAAGGCTTTGGAAGATGCATCATCACTGCAGAATTGGCAGGTCCCCCTATTACAGGCCAAGCCAATGCAGGGAGCTGTGATTCACTGAGTGCTGGAGGCACTGTGAACACAACTGCCCAAACCAAGTAACATCACAGCTGAGACCCACCCCTTATTATGTTTCAGGACTCTTTACCTCATATCTTTAGTTAATCCACAGAAGAGAACACAGGTGACAGTACATGCATAACATCAGGATACACAGGAACGTTGCTAAAGCACCCCAAGGCATGAAGTGCGGTACATAATTGTTTAAGGAACTGTTTGGCACTGCTGCCTGGTAACAAACACTCTTTCCAGTGCACAAACGGTGTATCTTAAAGCCTAGTTGGTTCTGCACCCAGTCCTTCATGAAGGTTGAATCCCAGAAGCATACTTTAGAGTGGAAGGGCTTGCCTTCCTTGGTTGCTGCATCAGAGTTCTTTCCTAGAGTCAAACCTACACACTTAGCAAAAGATCACTGACTGGAACATCAGTCCTGTCCAGACACAGACTGCTGCTTTCCCATGCAGGTTTTTGGCATACTGGCATCTGCACCTTTGAGTCAAAAGTCAGACCACAGGACAGCCTTGTTTCCTTTATCCACACTGACCACATGGGCTCCAGATGGTGACCATGCCACAGCATTAATAGAGTTGCTAAAACAAAGCACAAAAGTCAGTCTATACACACGAGATTCAAGATATTCTCAGAGATACTACCTCTGGGTTAAAACAGGGAATGCTAATGAGCTCAAGGGTCCCAATAAAGCTGTTTTTGTCATTAACTTCTCAATGTGCACCAGCGATGCTCTGATTAAATCAATCAGCCAGTGATTTGAGAGAACCTTTGATTTTACAGGTGACTCCTCAGCACCATAAGATCGCCTGCATTTTGATAACACCCAGAAAAAAATTCTCATTTGTGCATCCCTCAAATGCCCCATTAAATGACGAGCTGACTTCAGTCACCACCTTGACTCACCTGTGATGCTTGGAGAGCACTTTCTCCACTTTCCCAGTGAGCACATTCCAAATATACAGGGAACCATCTGCTGAGCCAGCCACCACATAATTGCCATCTGGGCTGAAAAAATCAGATTGTGTGTGGAAGAAAAAAATGGAAGTTTTACTTTGATGCTTGTTATCTTAAGGAACATACTAAACTCAATTACTAAACATATTCTTTGCTCATAATGCACAAATGCTACAGAAGCCCACCCAAAGACACCCAGAAAATCCAGACAAGATACAGGGGTTAGTAGCTGGCCATTTCCAAGCACAAGTCATGAGCTTTTAAAGTCAGTGAAGAGAGATTCAGATCCACATGCAGAAAAATCATATTAGTTTCATCACAAATTACAAGAATTTTCCAGATTAGGTGATAACAAAGTAACAACTATTTGACAACAAACTGGTGCTATTCTGTCAACATCTACTTGCATTAGAGGAGAAAAAAATCATCAAGGAATGTTTACTTTTTTGGAGAGGCAACAAGAACCATTCTAGGAAGGAACACATCTGGCCACAATGCAGTGCAGAAGTGGGGCTGAGCTTAATAGATGAAGCTGTTTTATACTGAGTCAGACCATTAATATACAGTGAGTACTTTCTATTAGGGTTCTGCACCCAAAAAAGATTTGGAATAAAAAGATTTGGCACAAAAAGGGTTTCAAATGCCCCGCCGCTTTCTTCACCTGATGGGAGGGAGAGCCTCCTCACCCTCCCATCAGGTGAAGAAAGTGGTGAGGCATTTGAAAGCCACCCGTTTCTTGCAAGTGGCACAAAAAGGGTGGCTTTTAAACTTCCCACCTCACCGCTCCCCCCCCCCCCCGATGGAAGCAAACAGCTAGAAAAGTGCTGCGGGTGTGGCTGCTGCCGCTTTGCCCAAAGCTTCCTGAGGCGATATGATTCCCTTTGGACAGCTTTGCTTTGGGATCCCCAAATCAGCTCAGCAATGCTGGGGCCGATTTGGGAATCCTGAATCTTTCCAAATCAGGCCCGATTCAGGTTAAAAACCCAAATCGGAAACCCAAAGTGCACATCCCTACTCTCTACTATTTGGAATGGCAGTTGCTCTCCAGGGTCTCAGGTTAAAGTCTTCTACACCGTTGCCCTAACCCCTTTAAAACTGGAGATGCTGGGGACAGAATTAGGGAACTTAGCATGCAAAGATGCTCTAACACTGAACCATATATTACTCTCCGCTTGTTTGGAGGGCTGTAGATAAGGCAAATACCTCCTAGCCTTGCAAGTTAGCTAAGGCCTCTCAGAATCAAATTTTTTCCAGCAAAATGTTAAGGGTGATCGTAGCCAGTTCACTTTTATGAAGCATAAACCTTATAGCTGAATTGCTGGGGTAGAAACATACTTCACCAACATCTTCATACAAACACAAACATCCCTTATCTACCTCATTATGGGACGACCAACATTTACTTTTATTAACAAGCATGCCTCCCACTATGTGACCCTTGCCAACTAAATAGACCCATCCAGTCATCATGTGTCAAGAAAAAAAAGACACCCCTTCACTCAACCAAGCCAGAATTCTACTACAAGTAGATAACCGCATTCTTGGAATCAAGAGTTCTCTTGGAATTACTATGCAAAACTGAACTATTCAGGAGGGCTTTTTACACAGGTGTGTGTGTGGGGGGGGGAGGGGGGTGCCGTGAGGAAATGGCTCACAGTAGTCTTGGAATAAAGGAATGTGGGCTATACCAACTGGATATGTCTGCTGAGGTAGATATATTACTACTGGGTAGCCTCAATATGTTTGGTCAAATTGTTTATTTTCTTAAGCATTGTTTCAACTCTGTACTGGATTTATGCATGTTTTTGAAATTTCTGCAATTCCATATTCTATTGTCTTGCTTTATGGAATGTCAAAATTGTTGATCACATTTTTTTCATACTGTACAATCTGTCTTGAGTCTCAGTGAGAAAGGCAGAATATAAAATAAATAAGTAATTAACTTCTAGTAAGAATTTATCAGGAGCCCTGGAGCCCAACCTGTTTAGTTTCTTACCTGAATACAACTCTGGTCCAGTCAGACCCACATTTAAACCCTTGGGCACTGGCAAAGAGAAAGGAAAACCATGGAACATTCAATACAATTATTTTTCAAATATTAATTTTTCAGTAGCTTGTGCCTAACAGCTGCAAAACAGGTATTTCATCTCTGTTAATCCATAGAAGAATAATTTAACCACAACAGCGCATCCCTTCATCTTGGGTACACACTTGGGTACCCCTTCTGGCCACACACTAGTAGATGTATATGTACACACACACTTATAATTTTATAACCAGCGTCCTTACCTTAGAATCACACTCACCTGAAAGTCTGTTTAACAGCATTGACTCTAAGATCAATAATCTTCAACAAATCATCTCGAGAACAAGAGAGAAGCTCTGTTCTCTCTGGGTTCAGATCTAGAGCTGTAATCCTACCAAGGAGTTCCATTTCTAGCACAGTGCTCTCAGTTCTAAAAAACAAAAGAGGAAGAGAAAGATTCCTTAAGAGCACCAAGATCAATATTTTATAAAACAGAACCACCATAGCACCTCATAAACATCCTGCTGAAGAACTACAATTATGGAATGAGCATCATGGTATATTTTGTGTTTGCTACACTCCTTGCAGTCTAATATGGAATTTGCTTATTTCAGAATGTTCTGACTAACATTAAAACAAGTTTACAATTCTAACATTTGTGTAGAAATGTTTAAATTATATGTATGAATCACTGCAATGGGCAGTTTTCTCATCTGAGAGCGAGAGCGGGACTTCATGTTCTTTCCTTTCCTTGGTAGTGGCACCTTTCTATCACCTATATTCTTTAATCCCACTGTATTTGTCGAAGTACTCCAAATTTCACTATTGTCTGAGCAATTTAAATATATTTTCCATTACATCTTTGGGGAAGGGATGATCCAATTCAATACACATTCACTTTAAATGTATTCATTAATATTTGCTTCTCCCAAGCCTTTGGCCTAATTTGTTGGAAAGACAAGACACGTTTCAGTTTATTAATTTTTAACTCATTTACATAGGAAAACTCTCCTCCCCAAACCTGATTCTTATTAAAGACACAATGTGTTCCTAACATAATACCATGGTCACAGATACCTTCTGGTTCTTTTTGTGAGGCTTTCAGAGCACAACTGCTAGTAGAATAGTTTACCTAATATCCCAAAAGCGAATTTTCTTGTCAAAGTGTCCACTCATCACACATTGTTCTGTGCAGACCAGATCATTGCAGCTGGAGCCGGCAAATATAGTCTTTATACCTTAAAAAGAGATGAACAAGTAACAGAAAGAGACATTACTAACAGCCTTAGTAGATCTATTCTGTGAGTTCAACAGATTTCAGTTGAACATAGCACCCAAACATACAAAATACAACACTGGAATCCTACAGCTTTAGAGAAGTTATTGCATTATAACTGCAGTTACAGACCAGTAAAGGATGCCAGCCATATTTTTATGCCACCTATTTTTACTAATGTGGGAAGGCACAGAGATGAACTCTTTAACCTCATCATACAAGCACCTCCCATTCCCAGAAGTCTGCTAGAGCAAATTAGTTTCACAGAAGTGGTAAGGAATCTTAGATGGCGAAAAGAATGACAGCACAGTGCTTGTCCCTCCATGCTGGACATTACAGTAAGAGAAGATATTCAATGAGAGGACTGGTGTGAAAAACACTATTTTGAAAGGTGTATAAAATTAAAATGCGTTAATCTATGAAGACACAAGACAGCCCTCTTACTCTACTTATTTAGTAATTCTAGGAATCTTACAGCATGAAACAAAAACTAACAGTACAATGCAATCTAAATAGATTTATACCCTTCTAATGGGCTTAGAAGGAAACACTGGACTTACCGTGAGGGTTTATTTATTCTTATCAGTAGACTGGAAGGTTTCTTGCATGGGTTACACACCTTCTACTCACTCCACAAGGCACAGCATATGCAAATTATTTTGCAAGGCTTCCACAGCTACCTGGAGGCAGATCCACCTCCACCCATCCCCAGTTTATGGCTTGCCAAACTACTGGATAGGAAACTGCTTGATCAGAAACTCCTACCCAAGGAAATCAACCTGGAAAACTTGGAAAAAAACTCAAAGCAACAGAGATAAGGAGGACAACCAGAAAGCCTTGTGAAATGCATTAAGGGCTGGTTTGCTTAAAATTTCTCAGTCCCCATGATGAGGATGGGGAAGAATATTTTCCAATCTACCAATGAGAAGAAACCCTCACAACTAATCCAATGTTTCATTCTCCATCAGTGGAAGAAAGTATCTTTGTATGGGATCTTGAAAAGCTGTATCATCTCAGGTAGGAGATTAGGAATTTTTGAGGAACCACTTGCTGGAGGAATTATCTGCCTAAGATTGTCTTAGTCATACTGATTAGAACAAGGCTCGAGTATCTCCTAAACAGAGAAAAATGTGCTCCAGTAGCTGCCCTACAAATCATTCCCATGCAGGTGGAAAAGGCAGGTGAAAGGGTCAACCTTATTGCAGATGGCTGTGATAACTAAGAGGGCCAGAAGATGCTGGACTTTGCAGATCAGGAACAATGTGCACAGGCTCCTCTGATGATGAAGTAGTTGCAAACCTGCCTTCCATATTCCCAGGACTGTGTGGAATGAGGGCAAAGGAGGAAAACAGGAGGTCCTAGTTTCTGAGCAAGACCGCATTCACCCTAGGGATGAATGAAGACTCTGAGAGTACCAAGGATCTTATGGAGATCTGGGGAAGGTACACTATCTGGAGCAGGAAGGATAAAAATTGACTGTGCACAAAGCAGCAGGTCTTCTATCGGAGGGAGGTCCAAAAGAAGAGTCACTAGCTGGCATTTGAGGGAGTCGATCCAAAGCCTTCTGGTTGTGGTGGAACGAAAATACACTTCTACAATCCCTATGAATTAGAAATTACAGACCCTTTTTGGAGATTCCAGAGGGGTAGCTATACGGAAGCTGATAGTTTGTGACTAGATTTTCAGAGGGACAATGGCTGAACTTTGGCTCAAGCTGGAAGTGTGGTAAAGATTTGTGGCCTAGCACAGGAATGTGATTACCAGAGCTGATTAAGAACATCTGCAGAACAATTCCTAGACTTCCTAACTACTCGACCTTGAGGGACTGTTCCTTGGGAGAGCTCTGTACTTTATTCCCTAGATTTCTCACAGCTGTAATGCCAATTGACAGACTGACCCTGATTGGTTCCTGTGTTGCCAGACACGCTGGCAAGGCTCAGTGAGGCCTAGAAAGATGGCTTCTCCGTTCATTCAATTCTGTGATAACAAAAGTAGTAGTGGCAGACAGTACTACTTTATTCTATCACCCTTAACATGTCGTTATGCTAGATCAACTGAGTGCAAGAGAGATGTGATGTGATGGATGGGTGAGATATGCACCTATGGAAATCACTTAGAGATGCTTAGTTAGGTAGCTTTTAAGTTTAGACAGACAAGTTTTAGTATTTAGCATCAGTCAAGAATTTCCTGTTTTATTGTGTGTTGCCTGAAGAAAGTGCTTCTTGTTTTGTGGAGACGCTGTTTGATTAATACACTTATCTTTTAGAAAGCTGAAGCTCGGAATTCATGTCTTGTGCATGTAGGGTTGCCAGCTCCAAGTTGGGAAATTCCTGGAGATCTTGAGGGTGAAACCTGGAGAAACCTGGAGAAAGTGGGGTTTGGGGAGGGAAAGGATCTTGGCATGGCATAATTCCATAGAATCCATCCCCCAAAGTAGCCATTTTCTCCAGGTGAACTGATCTCTGTGGCCTGGAGACCAGTTGTAATTCCGGGAGATCTCCAGCCACTACCTGGAGTTTGGCAACCCTATGTGCATGGGTACACCTCAGCAACGAACTACAGATTGGAAAGTATGGCCTTTGAGAAAGGGATAACTTTCTGTCTCATAAATAATAAGGCAGGCTGAGGTAGAGTGACTGGCCCGAGGTTACCCCACAAGCTACATGGCATTGCATGGAGTTGAACCCAGGACCTGAAATCTTATATAGCCATAACTGCCCTGGTTCTCCCTATGCTGAATCTCCAGGGAGTGGAGGTAGTCTTTCCCAAGAGGTGGGAGAAGGCCAGAGCTGGGAGGGACTGGTGAAGGCAGCACTCAAAGAGGACAGTAGTTCTTCCATTCATTCTCCCTCCTGTTCTTATGAAGTCACGGAGCCTTTGCATGTTGATGATTCTTAAGGCCTAGGGAATTGAAGCCTGAGCCTCCACAAGAATAAGAAGTATCAGTGCCTGACCCCTGAATTGTGCCATATGGAGGGTGAGGAGGAAAGGAGGGATAGGGGAATGTGACCCCATCTATTCTCCTTTTATGCCATTTTCTTTTTTTGTTTGGCCTCCTCTTGCTGACACCAAGGTCTTCGATCAGAAGAGGGCCTTCTGCATTCTCCCGTTTGCTGCTGAGGCTTCAGCCCAGGGGGTGGGTATACTGGCATTAAGAAGGGTCATTAATACTGGCAGCTGACTGCTGCTCCCTCAGCCTCGGGTGCTGGCATGGGCAGGCTTGAAGATGCTGAAGGGGAGCCGTGGTTGGAGCTGTTATTTCAAAGTTCTCTCATTGAGCATGACCACCACTGAGGTTTCAGGGTTGGGGAGAGCTGGCCACACACTCCCTGTCCCCTACTAGGAGTTTGGCAGGGGAGAGGCAAGGTTACTTCTGTCGTTTTGAAGTTCTCTTGTTGGACTTAACCACCACCAAGGCCTTAGGGCAGGGAGGGCCAGAGAGGTATTATTTTCCTTCCTGCTTGCATCTGGTTGAAGATTGGGCATGAAGCAGGAGATGGGCTGCTGAACCTTTTTATTATTATTATTATTTATTAAATTTATAGTCTGCCCTCCCTGCGAACGGGCTCAGGGCGGATTACAACATACCGATAAAAACACATTAATAAAACAGTACATCGAATACTAGTAAAAGCCAGATTTAGCAGCATAAAAACAAACTCTGCACCATGTTCCTAATATCCCAGGACAGGATTCACTCCACCCTTCCCTGCCAATCATAAGGGGAAGAGAGGGGTGAAGACGTGAGTTGGGGCAGATGACTCATATAGCTCCCGACTAATAGGAGACAGGCAGGGAGGCAAATCGGTGGATCTGAATACTGGCCTCAACCAAATACCTGGTGGAACATCTCTGTCTTACAGGCCTGCCAAAAGGACACATTTTTTTTTGTATTCTTTTGAAAATTTTGAAATGTTGCCATTCTTTTGAAATGTTTGGGCCTAAAGATGCTTAATAGAAAGGAGCAGCTGTGGAAGCTCATCTTACTGCAGAACAGGCAGGGCTGGACTGGGGGTCTGCCTCCCGCCAGATGTGGATGACTTGCAAATTAATTAGCATATTCCCTGCCTTGTGGAGTGAATAGGAAGCATAACCCATACAAGGATACCTTCTCTCCACTGACAGAGAAGGGTGTAACTTCACGTAAGATTGCATAATTGGTCTACTTTCTGCTCTATAGATCCTCCTTCAGGACAAAACCACAAAGGAAGCAGCAGTGCTTGTACTAGTCTTCTTGCTCTTCCCTACAAAGATTTCCTGAGGAAATAGCTAATGCCAGTCCACTACTGAATTTTGGTATTTCCTAGGTATTATATACTTCATGCTTCTGAAGCTTCACACTACAAAAGCTGTCTGCAACTACATCCATCTGTGGGTCCAGCAAGCACTGACTGCAATAATATATGCACCTAATTTCAGATCTATTTTTATTAGCCACCCTTTGCACTGTTGGGTCTCCCCAGGTCCAACACAATATCTCCTACACAACATTCGCAACACTACCTAGCAGCCCAGAAAGGTGACCAAAGTGATGAGAATTTTCAGTGATGCTGATCTAAACAGGGCCTTCTGCAGATACCACCCTGCAGTTAGGCTAAATCAACAACTGTCCATACACATGGTTTCTCTGTGGTAGCCCCACCTTGTGGAATGGCCAGCTGGAGGAGATCAGGAAAGCCCCCGCTCTCCTGGCTTTCCACAAACTATGCAAGGCTGAATTATTCAGGAGGGCTTTCTACTCAGATTATGGGGCTGTATCATAAGGAATAGCTCACAGATACCTTGGTAAGGGATAGGGACTATACACTAGACTCTTGGGTACTATCTGCTGATGTAAATATAGTCCCCTGCTGGGTAGTTTGATGTTGCTAAAGATGTCATGTTAATCACTTATGCTTCAATGCAGAAAGGTTTAGGTATTATGCTACTTTTCAAATTTTCAGCTACCATGCTGTATTGTATTCTGGTTTTCATTGAATGCCCCAACTGTTAATCATATTGTATTTTTGCTGTGAATGTCCTAATTATTGAATATTTCTGTTATTGATTATATCGTATTCACTTGCAGTATGTAATCCATCTTGGAGCATAATGAGAAAAGCGGACAATAAATAACAATAGTAAAGACAAAAAGCAATCAGCTGAGTAATGCTGATAAAAATATATGACAATATGAGACTTCTCCTAAAAGACACCAGTATCTGGCCATTTTCTTCTTGCCACTGTACAAAAGAGCAGCAAGAGCCCCAAGGGCAAGCAATGTTGGAAGCCCGGCGTTATTTCAGAACTGGGCTGCAGCAACTGCATTGCTTAGAGCTCTACCCATTATCAATTTTACTTACAACAGCATGCAAGGGACAAGCTTGCTTTGGTCCCATGTGAACATTAGTTATTTAGCAGAAGAGTGATCGGTGGCAGGTCTGAATGCTCTGAGACTGCTGTGGACTGCCAGGCTATTCTACTTTTGCTTTCTTCAATACAAACAGGAAGCACACTAAGATGAAAACCACGCCTGTAAGTGAAATAGTTGCCTTACAGACTTTGCTGCGCAGATCCCATAGCTTGAGCGTTCTGTCGTGACTCCCAGATACAATGCGTGCATTGTCCAACAGGAATTTCGCTGACAAGACTTTTCCACTGTGCCCTGTGAGCGTGTGCTAGAAAAAGATTGACAACAGTAAACAAGATTTGTGACACTCTAGCTACACCCTTCAATGCTCTAGTAGGAACAGAATGACTCTACCTACACTTCAGTCCATCTATAATAATTAAGTATAAAGAAGCCAGTTTGGATGCTTAATCTGTTAGTTTTTACCATAAGCACCCTTAACACTTCATGAAATGCCATTTACCACTTGCATGGGCAAGGTATCCTCCATATTCATGGAGAATAGATCTATAAACAAAGACTGATTATAGAGATTCTATTTAGCTGAGGCAAGCAACTTTTTATTACTAATAGCAAAGATTAACAGAAAATGATTAACACCACCATACTCCACTTCTCAGCATATCTGACCAAGCAACTTCCCAGCGCATCTGGCCAAGCACTGTTGGAGATGAAATGCTAAGCCAGATGAATTTTGTCTAAATCTGCCAAGTTACCATCTTAGAATTTCCTTCACAAGTTCATTTTAATATTAACAATTGTATGAACATACAAAGCTGCCTTAGACTGAACCAGACTACTGGCCTTTTGGTCATTCCAACTAGTAACTCTCTGAAGTCTCAGGCTGAGGCCTTTCCAAGTGCTATTAAGATCCTCTTAGGTAACCGAGGGTTGAACTCAAAAATTTCTGCACAGAAAATGTGTTATAGCACTGAGCTATGGCAGAAGAATGAGAGCTTAGAGAATGAAAGACGGATATGAAATGTGTCTTTATGCAACTTTCTATCATCTTCTGATATTTATAAATCTCAGGAGAAGCAGCCACTGAAGCTATACTTCCGACAAGATACTCACCCGTAACCGGTTATCATCTACAGTCCAAATCCTACTGGCAAAGTCATTTGAAGCTGCTAATAGGTAAGAGCCCTGAGAAAATAAATAGGATTAAGAAAAAAAAGAAATTGTTTTCTAGAACAACAATCTGCCCAGTCCTCTATACCTAACAAATTTTTATCTTTGTTACCCTATCCCATTCAAATTTCCCCCCCCCCCCTCATGCAATTCAAGGAATATTCTCAGTCTTTACCTTTGGCATGATCATCCCGGGCTATGACTCTGTAATCTTCTCCAGCTCCTGCCTTCTCTTTCCCTTATCATTAAAGTTTTTAATTACTTTTTGCTACTTTCTGCATGAATTCTTATTCTTAGATTTAAGTTTCCCCATCTCTCTACTCCAATTCTTTTCTCTCCTATTTCTTTATTTTTCAGAGGTGACACTCATGGTAACTGGAGACCGGGCATTTTTTGTGATGGCATCTTACCGCTGGAATGCCCTCCCCCTTGAGGCTCACCTGATACTTACTTTACTTTCTTTTAGGCACAAGGCTAAAACATCTCTTTTTAAATCATGCTTTTAAGTAAGAGGTTGTCTCTTGCCAGCTTTTTAAATGGCCTGCCTCTGATTTATGGATAATTTTAATGCTATTTATGTCCAATGTAATATTATTTTAATTGTAAGCTTCCTCAAGTAGGACTCTGAAGGATGGTATAAAAATTTCTAAAATAAATTGTCTCCTACTGTTCATTCTTATCTATTGTTAAGCCCTCCTTGCTTCAGGGTCCCTGCTTTTATCCCTACCTTTACATCTGCTTCCTGCCACTAACCATCACTTCATAGAATGAGCGGGATGCTTTACTCCAAATGAGGTCTCAGCTAAACATTTGAGATCAGATACCCAAGCACAGAACCAATACCTCAAACTCCTGTATCTATTTATGTTGGATAGCAATTTCAGCAGTGTCTACCCAACACTGTAGGGTAACACAAGCTGAATATATCACTATTTATCAGCAAATGGTGACCCAATAATAGCACTTCTAGAGCATGATTGAGGAGAAATTGCTGGGAGTTATGAAGATAAAGGAGGCAACATTGCTGGGCAATCAGACCTTTTACTGTTCATCATTGACCTCAGAAAAACATCAGGCTTTTAAAAGCAGAGTTACTGCATAGTGACATTTCATACCCTAGATAAAACTTACTGTGCTGCACTAAGATACACAGAGAAAGTCTAACCACTTCAGGGATCCCCTGTAAAGTAAAATATAGAGCAGTGCTTCACTCACTGGTACAACATTATTTCTAAGTAATGCTTCTGTTCTCCAGAAACATTTTGTAATGCCCTTAGCAAAGTGGTTAGGGATGGAAAATAGATGTCAAAATGGCCACACATACTTACAGCACTGTCAAACTCTATGCTTGTTATACCCGCATTACTGCCAGACAGAGAACCTTTAAACTCACAGTTGTCTGTAAGAAGAAACAATTGTCAGTAAGGAACAGTTCAAATTCCCGTGTCTCTTTTCATTCATCCTAGCTAAATGAAAATACACAAGACAGAATTGATGAAAACCATAATCAGTAGCATGCAACAACTGTAGCTTCTGTTCTGTAGTTAGCAATTTAGGAGCAGTAGACTTTATAACTTTCACCATTTCTTATTTCTGTGCTACAGCTGCAGAAGAGGTCAACTACTAAGTCAACTTTAGACAACATGCCACTGCCATACAATTAGCCAGTCAACAGATCCACTGAACAGTGTTCAAGTTATAAGAGTTACATTCAAAGCTTTAAGAACAAAAAAAGAATTTTAATCCTCAGGTCTCATACAAATACAAATTAGAACAACAAATTAAATTATTGTGGAACAATGAAATAAACTTTTGAAAATTATAATGAACTATTAAAATTTTTAACAAGGTTGAGTAAGTGCTCTATAGATGTGAACAATGTACTAAATAATTTTTTTCTTTGAAACATCAAGGTCAGCCTATAAGCTCAGTGTTTTCAAGTAGTTAAGCAGAAATCAAGGAAAGTAAAAGCAACTATTAAGTGCAGTTGTACCAAGTAGGCAGCAGACCAATTCTTTCTGTTTAGACATGCCTATAGTTATAGCAGATGGCCAGGGGGAGAAACTTTGCTACACTGCTTCAGGGCCAGGGGGAAAGCAGTTTTCACTCTCTCTCTTGAAATGGATGACACTGTAATGTGAATTAATAAAGTAAACAGCCACCTATGCAGGGACATTCTTAGCTCCATGGAATATTTGACTGGTCAACTGACCAACGTAATTTCAGTGGAATAACCATGTTAGTCTAGTGTAGCCAAATGAAACTGAAGTCCAGTGGCACCTTAAAGATTAACAACATCTATTCCAGTATGAGCTTGCATGAATGAGACCTCTCTTCCACAGATCCAATGAGAAGAAAATCGTCAATGGCCAACCACAATGACTTCTCATGGCATGTGTTGCCTCACTGTAGCTTACCTCCGTAGACTTCCCAGAGTTTCACTCTCCGGTCCAAGCCACCTGTTGCCAGTAACCGAGAGCCAGGGCTGAATTGAACTGCATTCACCTCTCCATCATGAGCATCCTAGGGTTGCAGAGGAGAGAGACTTATACAACAATTGCAGATGGTATCAGGGATAACAAAGCTGATTTGTTAGTTGACCAGCAGCATACACAAATTCAAATCTGAGTTTTCTACTATTCTTTCCCTTTCTAATTGCAAGTAAAAAGACATGTACAGATTTATTTAATATCCTACCTAATATCCTACATATTACACCAATTCTGCAGCAGCTCCACTGGCTCCCCGTGGAATCCCGGATTCAGTTCAAGGTGTTAGTTTTGACCTATAAAGCCCTAAACAGACTGGGACCAGCATACCTAAGGGACTGCCTCTACCCATATGTGCCCCAGAGAATGCTCCAATCAGCTGGAAAACATCTGCTGGTGGTCCCTGGCCCCAGGGAGGCTCGGTTGGCCTCAACAAGGGCCAGGGCCTTTTCGGTCCTGGCCCCAACCTGGTGGAATTCTTTGTCTGAGGACACCCAGGCCCGTCAGGACCTTCTATCATTTTGGCAGGCCTGTAAGACGGAGATGTTCCACCAGGCGTATGGTTGAGGCCAGCATGAGATCCTCACTGAGCCTCCCACCCGTCTCCCACTAAGTGTGGGGTTATACAGTGTCCACCAGCCAGCTGCCCAACATATGGGTACAGCATGGGGCTATGCAGTGCCCATTTGTTTGCTGACCCATGTATGGGTTGCAGTATATTATCTATCCACTTCCCTCCCCCTGTATGCTGATAGACAGGAATCTGGAATTGACCCCACCTTGGGACAGTTATTATCTGTTTGTTGATTTTATGATGAACTCTTGTTTTATGAATTGTTTTTAATATTTATATTATATTTTTATAGCTGCTATACCTTACCCTGAGCCCGCTTGTGGGAAAGGCGGGTTAGAAATGTAATAAATAATAAAATAATACCTTTCCTTATGGCTCAAGGAGGCTTACAAATTGAATCTTAAAACACTACAATTTAAAAGCAACAAAATACACCCCCAATAATTTGTACCTCAAGGGTCTTATTGTATTGTTTCTCTAACTCAAAGAGCAACCAAATGCTTTAGCCTGAGAGTCCTATACTGGCTTGGTATATAGCCAGGGTACCAATCTGAAGACAGGCCAAGGCATTGCATGGGGCTGTCTGATGCAGCTCTGAGCACAGCTCATATAGCCTCCCCTCCTTCCAGGGCCATAGGTGATGCTCAGTCCTACCCTCTGAAATAATCAAAGGTCTGGTCATTACAATGAAGCCTCAAGAGCAACGTACCCATTTCCTTCCTATTAACTCTGGAGTAGAAGGCTCTAAAACCTATAGATCTGTGTAGGTCAATAGGAAAAAAATTAGTAGTTCTAGCATGTCCATACTCTGAGGTGTATAAGAATGACAACTGCTAGGCCCTTCCTCCTATGGCAGAGGATGTCAGGCTTCCTAATTTTATAAGCCATGCCTAATACAGCCAACAGGAGAAGTAACTCATCGTTCAGGGCACTGTCTTGCACCACTGGAGAACTTAGTTTTCTGCTATTCTTTTCTTGTTTGATTCCAAATACCAGAACACAAACACAGAGAATAACCTGACCAGGAGAATAAAGATATGACTTTAATAACCTGGGAATCAGTGATTAGGTAGAGACAAATTGATGATTCTGAACACCTCCAGCTGTTTTAGAAGTAGTAGTAGTAATTATTTATAATAATAACAACATTCGATTTATATACCGCCCCTCAGGACAACTTAATACCCATTCAGAGTGGTTTACAAAGTATGTCATTATTATCCCCACAACAAAACACCCTGTGAGGTGGGTGGGGCTGAGAGAGCTCCAGAGAACTGTGACTAGCCCAAGGTCACCCCAGCTGGCTTCAAGTGGAGGAGTGGGGAATCAAACCCGGCTCTCCAGATTAGAGTCCCATGCTCTTAACCACTACACCAAACTGGCTCTCTTTTAAAAAAAATTATGAGAAGTTAGAACTACGAAACTGTATGTCCTGGATGCAATGTGAAAGGGGGAGAAATTAATGTACGAAATATATTCGCATTCTGGCATAAAGGTTACCAGAGAGATGAAAATACTTCATAGTCAGTGTATTCCTTTGGAATACAGTATCAAAATCCACAATTGCATGTTGAATAAAGTTATATAAGATAACATTACAAACATAATGCACTAGTGTTATGCTAAATTACTACTGCTTTAATGTTCACTCTAAAATATTAGATGACTGATAAAGATCTATACAGTGGCTAAGAAAAACAGGTCATTACCTAACATGGTTAACCTAACTCATGTGCAAAACTGAAGGTAGATACTATTCACCACCACCCAGGGCTAATTTATTGACTATAGAACAAAAAAAGCATCAAAAGCAGAACATTTTTCTGTCTACTTTTAATAAAAAATTCTGTTTTATTATTGGAGGTCAACCATGGACCCACTTCAAATTTGAAGTGTTTTGAAGTGGAGGAAATCCTTGGGCTTCAGTGCCGGCCTCAGGCTTCTATTCTATGCTACTTTCTCAGTTAGTGTATTATTTAGAAAAACATTTGTAAAATGCTGTATCAGTGGCATTTAAATCCTTTGAGATTAGCATGAATTTACAGAAATTGTTCCAGCTGTTGCTGGTTCTGCGGGAAAGACAAAACTATGTTAAAATAACAGCGTTAAAATTAAAAAAACAAGCAGAACTTTAAAAAAAGTTTTAAAGAGTTTAAAAAGCTGGTTCTATCATTTAACTTTACACAGTCATTCCAAACTCTTTTATGTGACCTCTAATAAAAGTCATTAAATATATAAAGTTAAAAAGCAATTAATGTAGAAAACTGATGTTGAGACAAATTGGAATTCCTTCCATTACTATTCATAATGAAATTACAACCCAAGAGGTCTCAGCTTGAAAACTTAAGATCATGCACGTTAAGCCAACCCGAAACTGACAGCTCCTTGACTAGCTTTGTTGGATTATAGCTGGTGCAAACCCCCTGGCACTGTAGGCAGCATGTACCAACTTTATCCGTACAGTATCAGCAGTTTCATAATATCTCATGGCATTACTAGAACATGATAGGGCAGGGAAAAAAACGCTGCTGGGAGCTGGGAAAGCAACGGGTGAGCAATTCAATAGTACAATCAGTATTTTTTCTTGTCATCACTGACCTCAAGATATCTAACAGTTAACTTGAGTCTTCAACTTGTTTTAGGAGATAAAACCTGTATTGGTTAAACTGCTTACAGTTGTTACACAGCTTTAGTAAGAATATATGCCACTTAGTGCCTGGTATTATTTCTAAAGACAACATCTTCTAAATATACTTACAAAGACACACACTGCAGTAGTAGGAACTCGCACTTCTTTTCTTGTACCCGGGTGCATATCAACATTATCTTGTGGGATGGAAATTGAGGACTGAGAGCGCCTCCTGGGAAAGGGCACACACAATAAATATAGAAACACAAGGGTGGAACAAACTTTGTTTCCAAATTACTGGGATGGGGGAGAGCAGGGATAATCCCGACTACACAATAGGGTAAGAATGGGAGGAAAGGGATGGTTTCGGTTACATCCGAAAAACATTTCTGCATAACTGGGACTCCATGCAGGCGCTGCCAGATTATAGCAACTTCTTCACCCCCCCCCCCAATCAATGATGTTGGAGTAGGGGACTTTACAATATAATAGCAACCATGTGGAGCCCTGAACTGAACTGAGCTGAATCTGGGGTCACCAACATGCCAAGTCTCAGTAGATATTTGGAACAGTTCTTATTTTTGTCCAGATACAAAGTAATCCCAGCAAGATACAAAGATACAAACTATCAGGATTACCTATTCAAAAGCTCACACTGCAATACTACTCATAGACATGGATCTTCCTCTTAATGCATGAGGAAACTACAATGACTGGCCACAGCACAATCATTGTGATGACAGTCAGCTCAGCAAGTCAGCTACGGTACTTGCTATAATCTAGCCCTCTTTCAATTGGTTTAAAGCATTTTTTTTAACAGAAAAGGCTTTTCATTGCTACTGATATGTCAAACAAGGCAGTTATTTCAACATCCCTTGCTCACATGCTGGAGTAAATGTGAATAATTTCAAGTGAATTTTCACCTGGCAGTATCAGAAGAGTGATGTCCCAAAAGGGGAGACTCAGACAGACTGGAGGGAAAAGTCAGAGGTCAGCAAACAGCAGAAGGAACAGGAAGTTCAAAACAAAAACAAAAAAAGAAGAAGAGGCAAAAGCTGGAAAAAAGGCTGACATAAGGACAACTATTGGCATTCCTTGCATCATTGAAATGGTAGTGTATATTGAACCAATTATGTAACAAAAGAGGCGAATGTGTTCTAACCTACCCAAAGATATTAGTGATAGAGTCCAGAAGGCCTCCAGCTGGCTGGGAAAGTCGCTTACTAAAGAGGAGGGGAGGACAGATTTAAACCTTAATTGTTTAAGCAGAGGTCAAAACCACACATAGCCCACCACATGCATAAGAGAGGACATTCCTCCTCATCAAGACCCACATTCAGCATGGAAAGTCAATCACCTTGAGACAGCCCAGAAGCCCAACAATCATGTTGAGATTGCAGAAATAAAAATGCTCATTTAGGCCCATGTGAACTGAATCCAGTAAACAGCTGGATATGAGTAAGAAAAAAACCTGAAGGACCTTCATCTTCTAGACTTTGATAATAAAATCAAGGGCTTAGCGAGCTATTAGGATGAACTGAAGTGTTAGGCATACAGAATGGTTACCTCAGCAAGGAGGCTGGGTGCTTACTGGTGCTTTGTACTTAAGTGCTCTCATGGCTCAAGCTGGGAATGAAAACCAGACTAATTTTTTAACAGTACATGAAGAAAAGAATCACATTTTCATTGTGATTATGAAGGTTCACACACACATTCAAATCACCTACTCTTGCAAATACCAAGGAAGCTTGCCTCATTCTCCCTCATGCACGGCTATTGCCGCCACCACAAGACTCTTGATGCATCCAGAATCAGTGGGACAGGACTATCCCAGCTCTCTGATGCAGTGATAGGAAGCTGGACAGCTGTGTGGTGGGGGTGTTTTTTGGCCTAAGGGAAAACTGAGAGAACTCCAAGTTCTACCTTTTCTGGACTGGAAGAGGCCCATGGAACTAGAGGGGATTTATTCAGGAAAAAAGTGCAATGAAAATGGTGCAGCATCTGTCATACCAAATACCTGAGAAACAGTCTTTGCTAACATTTTGCACACCATAGGCATAATTCAAAGGGCCTTCCTCCTGCTCACTGAATGCATGTAGGCGATAGCCATACCATATCTATTTCATTTTAACACAGCACATTGAGGAAATATTTTTAAACTTTTGGGATATCCCTTAGTAATGACTTCTTTAGCAACAAGATCTAATGTTCATGAATTTTCCATTTTTAGACACAGCAGTGGGAACCTACTTTGTTTTGCCATAAAGGATAGCCAAAGTTCCACCTGCCCAAAGTCTTTTGCAACCCTCTCTGAAAAAGACCTTTTTTGTTGTTTTCTTTGCCCTTCTTACCTGGCTGTCCGGCTGACAGCACGGACTGGAGACGTATCCTCAGCTGCATCTGAGGTTTCATCTGGAAGCACTTCAATATCATCATCCCTGAAGAACAACAGGATTGTGCCTTCTTTTGAATCATTTGAGACTTAAAGGAAATCAGGTGTTTGGTTTTATCCACATCTTACAACCCTGTCATAAAATTGATTTCCTATATATAGAAATTCACCATTCTCCTTGTAATCCAAGGGGCACGAAAGGATGATATTCAAAAAGGAAGATTACCATGCTCCTTTTTTAAAAAACATTTTATGGTTTTGAGTGTATTTGCAGAATGTAGAATTGAAAGGAGAGACCTTTAACTTTGGGAAAAGGTGGGATATATTCAAATATAAAATGTGCTAATTTAAGCAAATAACTGCTTTTAATTGATTGCTTCCATCTTTCATGATAATTTCAAAGGGGTAGCCAAGTTACTGTATTGCAGTAAAATAAGAGTTCAGTGGTACCTTAAAGACTATTTCAATAATAACATTTATTCCCATTTCATGAGAGACAGCTCACTTGGCATTTGAAGACGAGGACCCCAACTCTTGAAGTCTTTAAGGTGCCACTGGACTTCCTGTTTTATTCTGTTTCCCGCCATTTTTCATGCTAGGAACTTCAGCCAAGTCTGCAATTCATCTTTTGTATTTTTTAATCGTGATTACTATGTGCTTCCCAAACAAGATAGTAGTATCTGCAATATGATAACCTTAAGAGCTGCCATGCAAACTTTTATTAGTCCACATAGACTAGTGTTAGTTATATGTAGCCTTAAAAAAAATTAAAAGCAACTTTTCTAAACAAGCTGCACAGGGCACAGCTAGAGCCAGCAGTGGTCTGTTAACCCACCCTAGACATAAGAAACTGTTTAACAAATCCCCATGCACAACAGACTAGAGGCACTGGCTGAGTGTCAGGTGTGTCTGAGGGAGGTGGTGATTTCAAGGGGAGGAAAATTAAATGGATGAAACCTTTTCCCTCTAAACAGAAACTCTTATTTCCCCAAAGACTACCTGCTAAAGCTCATAAACCAGTGACTCCAATTCCTTACTGAGTTAATACAACCCCTCTCTTATCTCCCTATTTCCTTTTCTGAGATGAAGTAATGCAACACTGATAACACAGATGAACTTAATTACTTGCCTGTCTTTTTTTTTTACTGGCATAATTAAGTACTTTTTAGCTGCAAATTTTAAAGAACAGAATGCCACAATATTTTAGGGAATACTTACTGTTCAACTGGCAGTGGCTCCTTGGCAGCTTCCGCTAGTTCTTTCTGAAGCTTGGCCTGTCGCCTTCTACAAGGACAGAAACAAAAATGCTGGGAAATTCCACATCAACTCAGCCACAGTCTGCTGACAAGTTCTTGGAAGATGAATTTCAAGTGTGCTGTAATATGGTAACCAGAGAAACACACTCAAAAGACCATATTGAGTTAAGAACAATCACTTAGAAGTGCTAACTGGCAGATTTTTTGCTTCAAGAAATTTTTACATTTCCACACAGATCAAGATTAAAAACTGAACATACTAATTTGTTTTGGGGAGCTTGATACAGAAGGTATTTCAAAGGATGATTCGCACAATACATTTTTTGTCACACAGGAACTCCTGATCTACCCAAGGTCATAGATGCAGAGGAGTTAGCCGTGTTAGTCTGTGGTAGCAAAATCAAAGAGTCCAGTAGCACCTTTAAGACTAACCAATTTTATTGTAGCATAAGCTTTCGAGAATCAAGTTCTCTTCGTCAGATGCCTGATACAGAGACTGGTCAAATATAGAAGAGGAGGGAGGAGAAGGGGAGGAGAGAGAAGAGGCAATTAGGGGGGGGAGAGGGAGGATGCAACCAAAACATTCCTTTGCTAGTAAATGTAAACATCTCCTTTTGGTGTGGGGATCAGTTGGCTTGTGTGAGGCTTCAAAGGAGTTTGCCGTGTTAGTTTGTAGCAGCAAAACAGCTGGACCATCCAGTTCCAATGCAGTATAAGCCTTCGATAACCACAGCTCTCCCCGTCAGATGCATCTGACAAAGAGAACTGTGGTCCCCGAAAGCCCACGCCAGGCGTGGTTATCGAAGGCTTATACTGCATTGGAATTGGATGGTCCAGCTGTTTTGCTGCTACAAACTAACACGGCAAACTCCTTTGAAGCCTCACACAAGCCAACTGATCCCCACACCAAAAGGAGATGTTCACATTTACTAGCAAAGGAATGTTTTGGTTGCATCCTCCCTCTCCCCCCCCTAATTGCCTCTTCTCTCTCCTCCCCTTCTCCTCCCTCCTCTTCTATATTTGACCAGTTTCTGTACCATGCATCTGACAAAGAGAACTTGATTCTCGAAAGCTTATGCTACAACAAAATTGGTTAGTCTTAAAGGTGCTACTGGACTCTTTCTGATCTACCCAAGAAAACTTTTATACAGACAGAAACTGGTGAACTGCTAACGTACTCAGCAGCAATCAGTCCAATCCTGGCAGCCATTTTAATCTGAGCACCGAGATGTGGCAAAGTGGGACCATATGACAGAAGCAAAATGCATTATGAGAACCAGCCTTCACCAAGTACATTCAGATCACCAAGTGATTAGAAATCCAGGATACTAGAAGATATACTGTGATCAATATACTGTGATATACTGAGAAAATAAAACTTAGAAAACTTATTGAAGTGTATATGGTCATCCCTCACACAGAACCAAAGAGAATAAAAAATATTTTGGAAAGGAGCTTAGCCCTGAGATGGTCACACGTTCATATTTATAACCAAATTATTTACTCAGAGCACAATGACACTATCACACCTTGAATCTTTCTCATTTTCTGCATTGAGACGATTAGCTTCCTGAGCCTTCTCTGCCATCCAACGAGTCACCAATTCTTGATTATCTTCAGTTGTTTTTCTTAATTTCTCTTCTAGCGCTGTGAAGGTAATCTGAAGAGCATCGTATTCATCCTTAAGAGTCTGATTGGCTCGTTCAAGATCTTGCAGCATGTTACGCAGTTCCTGACACTCTGTTTCTAGCTCAGATATTCTTTGCAAATATTCCGCAATCCTTCAAGAGAAGCAACCGATACATGAAATTCCAACCAAAAGGCAACAGTTGATTTATAGTACTTTGAACAAGTTATGTCATAAAAATGGATTCTACTCACTTTGCTTCATTAATTTGCATTTCTCTGTCCTTTTGTTGAATTTGGTTGTTTAGATCTATCACCGATTGGGCCAACTATAAAGAAAGAAGAAACTACATTTGTGAAGGAAATAAATCCTGGCTTGAAAAGATACTTGACAAGCAAGAAGTCACTGTCACATTCTTAGCATATACAGATCAAGCAGCTGTGTTAGTCTGCCTGTAGAAGTAGAAAAGAGCAAGTGTCCAGTAGCACCTATAAGACTAACAAAATTTTATGGTAGGGTATGAGCTTTCGTGAGTCACAGCTCACTTCTTTAGATTCTTCAGTCTCTGAAAAAGTGAGCTGTGACTCACGAAAGTTCATACAGTACCACAAATTTTGTTAGTCTTATAGGTGCTACTGGACTCTTGCTCTTAGCATATACAAGTTTTATATGATATGTGCACATATACAGAAAATCCTACCTCCTCAACTAAATCAAACAATTAAAGAACGCAAAGACCAACATGACATTTGTAACAGACTATATATTTCTAGAATAAAGGATTTCTTATCTCATGATAACCATGTTAGCATACTATCCCACTCTCACTTTAGATATTTCAGTAACAAAACCAGCTATATTTATATTTGATAATTATGCCCCTATGGCATTTTAATCAGTCCCAGCTAAGACTATGGTATATTTCAGCAGCAACCAGGGAACAAATTTGAAAATTTGGCAAAAATCACTGCCTCCCTTCTAGCCATGTGAAAACAAGATTTTAAAAATGGATGATATGAATCCTAATCAAAAACACATTTACATATTTCTCTGGACCTAACAGAACGCATTTTGAATTGTCACATAAGGATAAAATTTTTATTAAGGATGTAAATACCCAATGAAATGCACATAAAAAATTCAATTTGAGATAGTTACAATACTGAAAGCCCATGGGAATAACAGACACTACTGTAAAAACACATGCTTGAAACAGAGTGTGTTGGTGGGTAAAGTTATCCTAACCTCGCCACGTTTCTTGTGTAGCTCTGTCAGTTCCTCTTGATGTTTAATTCTTAGCTGGGCTATTTCTTGCAAGTGAGCATCATTCCTTGACCCATCGTGTCCTGGACTGGAAATTTTAAAAGGAAAAAAGGGGAAATGCTGACTAATTCATAAAGTATTTCCAACCACACATCAAGTGACAATACAATATCCAGACAATTTTTCACTGAAATTTCATTTATCATTTTTATAATCATTAGCATTCCTATTTTTAGGATAACCATTTATCATGTAGTCCTCCTATCATGTAACTGAAACACTATTCACATGTCAAGGAAAATCTGATCTTTACACTCTCTGTACATGTACACTCTCTGTACATCTGTAGGTTCATAGATGTTGGGTAATTGTACATCTGTACATCTGTGGTTTCATAGATGCTGGATAATTGTTCAAGTCATGGGTGAACTGATATCTAAGATCAAGGCTTGCAGTTCCTGTGGATATAAGGACGAATATTGAACCACTTTTTTAAATAGTATCACCAACTTAACTCCTGTTAAAAGCAGGGCTTCAATCTTTTTTTTTTTTTAAAGGCTTCAATCTGATGTATACTTACTCGGGGATAAGCCCAAGTGAACTGAAAGCATACACAGGATGAGGTTATAAACATTAAAACAGTTGTTAACAGTTTTAGTTACTCTGGTACACAGAAAAGAGTGTTTCAGTGGTCAGAACTGCACATACAATGCTACAGGTGCTGCTAACTTCTCTCCCCCCCACTCCCAACTTACTGACTCCACTATATCTTTACTGATATTCACAGCAAATACCTGATCTCATGGCGGCTTGGTAAGTCATATTTTTCTGCTTGTAGCTTGTCAGCCAGCACTGCATGGAGATCTGACTTCTCCAGCAATTTGTTATCTAATGGACAAACATTTTCCATTAAAATACAGCCCCCAAAACCCCCCAAAGAAATTTCACAACCCAGTAATAAGAACACAAGTTATTAATGATTGTAACCTTTGTATCAAAAGCCAACTGCACTGAAGTAAGAGTACAATACTCTTTATACATTCTGCAATGCTTATTTATTTGCATTATTCATAATCCACCTCTCTCACTGAGACTCAAGGAAAATTACATACTATAAAACAATACGATAAACACTGGGACTGCAATAAACAATGCAACAGGGTCTGGATTGCAGAAATCTGAATCAGTACTGAAACAAAGCACAAAAGTTAACCATGCCAAATGATGCAAAACCTTAACACAATAGGAACATACTTAGAGCAAGAGACAGTACACAGCTCAAAGTTCCTGTCCCTTTACCAAAGCACCTTTCTGAACCATTTTGTTACTGTACTACCCTATTACCTGTGTTAAAAAGGCCTCCTGCCCCCCCCCCACCTTTAAAAAAAAATTAAACTACTGTTTTAGAAAACTGG
Organism: Eublepharis macularius; assembly: GCF_028583425.1. NCBI lineage: Eukaryota > Metazoa > Chordata > Lepidosauria > Squamata > Eublepharidae > Eublepharis > Eublepharis macularius. The sequence goes on along the minus strand of NC_072795.1, from coordinate 60,878,587 downwards.
CAAATACTTTGGACAGCTTCGCACAAAATGGCCACGGGGAGGGACCTCGCCTAAACACCATTTTAAGAAGGTATCTCAGTTAACCTAGAATTTGAGTCTCTGAAGCAGCTATTGTTAGAAAAGGTTCTGAAACCCTGTAAGTATGACAAGTTAAACTGATAGCGAGTTTCTTCTTTAAAGAGGCTCCTTGCTTGTGACCTTATTTTGGGGTAAGATACTTTTTGGACTCATGTAATTGCTCTCCTTAACAGTCTTTGTATTTGTTTTAATGGATGGCATGATCTTCTGTTGATTGTTATTAAGTATTTCAGGCAGAAGTGGAATATTTTCTTGGCTGCACATAGCTTACTATCAAAGTTATGCATAGCTCACTCCCCGTGGTTGGCACTGCCTCCTGCAGCAGCCATTTTAGTCAGCATGGTACAGTAGTTAGAGTGTCAGACCAATCTGAGAGATCTTAGTCGAATCCCCACTCTGCCATGGACGCTTTCTGGGTGACTTTGGGCCAGTCACATGCTCTCAGTGTAACCTACCTTACAAGGTTATTGTAAGGATAAAATAGAGAAGAATGATATAAGCCATGATATAAAGATGGTATAAGAATGATATAAGCCATCTTAGGTCCCCACTGGGGAGAAAGGCAGGACATAAATAAAGTTAATTAAAAAATTGTGGTTGCTCTCACCACCCTGTGTCAGAACTCCAAAGGTGCCCATAGGCTCAAAAAAGGTTGGGGACCCCTGAAATAAGCCCTTCTGATTTTCTTAGGGACAACACAATCTTGCAACCACTGCAGACTAGCCACAAATCCCTTGTGTTGTGTGTACAGGATGCTTATAGAGTAAATCGCCACACTAAGGAAAAACAAGTTTTTATCTTTCTTCCCTGTAGCCCATGCTAACCAGCCCTCTAACAAAGCAATACTGAAGAAAAAGCTACAACAGTTCATACAGAGACCTTAATTCACGTTTTATTTTTGAGCAGACCAAAAGGCCAAGAAACCAAGTCCGGACCCAAATGTGGATCCTATCAGGTACTGGAAATGACCATTAAGGAAAGCAAAGCAAAGTTAAGAGAGTAGGTTTTTTAATCAGAAATCCCTACTTTTCGCTTCTAACCTTACAAGGGCCACCAACTCATCAGATGGCAACAAGGCCAGTAGTTCAGAACGCCCCAGAAGGGAAACTTAAATGACAGCCACCTAGTGAATAGGTTCCAAGAAGTAAGAGAACTAGCAGCAGCTCAAACGTATTCTAATCTCTCAGACTGCTCACAGCATGAGTTACACCACCCAAAATCAGGGCTTCAAAACGCTGCCAAAACACGTGGCTTACACTGCAAAATTATCTCTTCAAAAGCCTGCCTCTGGAGCCGATCCCGTCGTCTGAGCTCATCCAAGATGTGGCGCTTCCAGGCTGGGAAACTCGCTGTCCTGAGCCCAGAAGACATCTTCAGACAGGCCGTTCTTCCAGCTCTTGGCCTTCTCGCTCTGCCCAAGAAAAAGCTAAACCGGCCTGGGAAACGGGCTCTGAGAGAGAGAGGCAGGAGACAAAAGATACTACCAATCAAACAGGCCAGCGGCCGGTGCTGGGCAGAGCGAGCACCGAGAAGCCAACGGGGCTGTTTGGGGGAGACGGCTGGCCACCCAGCCGCCCGGGCTCGTACGCGGGGATAATCAAGGGGCGCGTAGGGTGCTTACCGCTGCTATCAGCCAGCGGAGAACGGGGGGGGGGGGGCTTAGTTGGCCGGGCCTTTTCTCCGCTCCTCATCCGGGCCGCAGCCCCCATCCACTCAGCGCCCGCTTCCCGCAAGCACCGTGTAGGGCCGGGTCTCACGGCGTCACTAGGGGGCTTTCCATCTCAGACTCGCAGATTAAGCTCGTCAGGGACGTGAATGGTAGCGCCTGACTAGAAATCAAGGTGCAAGGCCAACTCCTCTACTACGGTGCACATCTCATCCAAATTTTATTCCTACTCTGAGTTATTTCATTGTTGTGGACCTCCCCCCCTCCCGCCTTTTTCAAAAAATTAAACTACAGTTTTAGAAAACTGGCAAATACTTCGGACAGCTTCGCATAAAATGGCTGCGGGGAGGGACCTCGTCTAAACACCATTTTAAGAAGGTATCCTGAGGAACGGCGGGTCTGAGTTTGCCGTCGTAGGAAGCGGTGGTGGCAAAACCGATTCCGAGGAAAGAACCACTAGTCTTTGGGATGAACGCGTAGGGGCGCTCTGGCGGATTCTCTGTGATTGCAGATGGAGAAGACCCCTGATCTGATTGGCATCTGAGAATTAAGCTCTGCCCACATTAACTAGTTAAATCCCACTGTCGTTAAAGTAGCAATGTCAGTCCTTGTTCCCGATTTTTTTTTGAACGAAAATTTCTTAAATGCCAACGGGGGGTAGCTGTGGTCATTCAGTGCAGCGGGGTAAAAAGGAGTCTTGGGGCACCTGAAAAGTGAACAGAAGGGGCGGGGGGTTGATGAAATGTCCCACGATTGCTAATCCTTCAATTGCTAATCCGCTTTGGCGGAGGGGAGAGAGGCGAGCAGCCCCGAATTGCGGGAGCGTTCGGGGGATGAGCGGCTGCGGTGGAGAAGTAAGGGATAGGGAGGCGAGCAGCCCAGAATCAGGGAAGCACTCGCGGTGGGTAGCCGCGCCCTGCGCGACGCCGTGATGTTACCACGCGGGGGCCATCTGCCGAGAGTTGTCCCAGGCGCTCACAACCTTCGCTACGCTGCTGTTCGTCGGTTCTGGCCCCATAACAGCTTCGGTTTATCCACTGATTTCCCCACGTTTTTGGATGATTGTTTTAAAAATTGCAAAAGCCTTGAGGGCTTAGGGTAGGAGGGGTTTGGCCACTTCAAGTTCCAGAAAAAGCAGCATGTGGTGGTAGTGCTGCTGGCTCCTTCCCAACAGAGGTGCATTTGCCCCACTGTGCCGCCCTCTGCTTCTTGGCTCTGGGTCTACCCCTGCGACCTCTCAAATTTGGACTGGGAGAGGGACTTGGGTATCGGTGGCGGAGTTGCTCCCTTTTAAGACTTCCCCAAAGAATGGCAGTGTGTTAATTTTCTATCTTAAAAAAAATATTCAGCCCTAAAAATCAGTATAATGATACACTTTTGTGCAATCAATCAATCAGTCAATGAAAGGAGTGTGCTATGATATCACTGAGGATGCCACTGATGACAACAGCACCTTGCTTGAAAATCCAGATTAAGGCATGTGAGGAAAATAAACTGATTCCACAACTGTAAAAATGCAGTGGGGGTGGGGGAGGATATGTGTGGAAGAACCTTAACAAAAGTGATTTCAATGCTTGTGGATCAACTGCGAAGAAAATCATGAATAAGTCAAGCTTGTGAAAAAGCCCCACATTGGCTCTGGAACAGGGCCTTGCCTTCTCTCTGGATGAAGATAAATGTCATTGGGATGGCAACAGCCTACACCTGAGGGGAATCTCCTGGCAAATGGACAGTGGGACTGTGGAATCTGCCAGGACACAGCAGGAATAGCTGTGGCTGGTACAGCATCTGTGCTGCTGGTTATTACTGCACACATTTCTGGAGGTAGTAATTGAACCGAGAAACTTGGGAGTGACCATTGCAGTCCCTGCCACTCTGCTCAGTCAACAATTGCAACCCAGCTCCTGGAGCATCCTGCTTTTGGCAACTTTTTGACCTGGGAGTCCACCTCATCAGATGCATGCTGTGATAAAGATGGCTCAGCCAGTCTCACCGGGGCCCCTGGAAGCAGCTCAGAAAGGCACAGGTGTCATACTCAACAGTGGGAGTTGGCAATCTATTTTATCAGATCTTTTCATGATTTGCAGTTCAATAAAATCTGGGGTGTTCTATAAATCTGTCCCTGTCTGCTTCTGGGTGGAAGAGACTAGCTCCGTGACACTCCCAGTTCCCCTCTCCCAATCTGTTACTTCCTCTTGGGCTGTCCCTTGGTTGGGGGATCCTCACTCTCAGTCTCTTCCCCCTGCCATCACTCACCTAGCCAGCGGGGGGCGGGGGGAGGCAAAAGAATAGGCCTCCCTGGGTGAGTTCCTGGCCTAGCACAATAACATAACTTCTAGGAGTGATGTCATCGCACAGGCCCTGGGGGTTTGGGGTCCCAAATTGGTCTGCTGTGAAGCCCAGGAACACTCGGGCCTGTGTGATTGTGTCAGTCCCAGAAATGACATCATTGCACCAGGAGAGGAGAGAAAGCAGGAGAAAAAGAAGATGAGTGTCAGGTCCCACCCCCACTGAGAGGGTAAGGAGACCTGGCAACCCTATGCCTATGTCTGCTGTCAGGCCTCCTGTGAACCTCTCAGCCCAGTGATTAGGATGTTGATGGGGAGGGCCTGTAGGTTCATGGCTGGCCTCTATTTTATTTTGTCTTCCTATTCTTAGTCTTTTGAGGAAAGGGTGTGTGGGCAGCACTTTTGCTGCCAGTCAGTCTTGCTGGAGAGGGGGTGGGCATCCTGTCCACTGCAGGGGTGCCCTTCTACTATAGGCTGGGGAGAGGGGCTTGGGCCTGTGCCTCTGGGTTGTGCTATTGCAGGGTCTTTTCTGCTCGTCTGCTGGCTCTCCATTGGGAAAATAGGAGTAGCATCAGGAGACAGTGGCTGGATCAATAGCCGGTAATTCGCTGTGCCTGTATGTGGTACCCATAGGCTGCCACTGACTGATTAGTGGATGCTGCAAAGGTTGGTTAAAACATGTCTGGTGGCGCTGGCCTTTTGTCCACCCCCACCACCAGCCCTGCAGCAGCAGACGCCCCCTTTAGGCCCTGCAGCACAGCCTCTGGCAGTACCTCAGTTGCAGGAGCCCCTACAGGCCTCCAGGCCTCTCTCACCCTTAGGCGAGTTGCAGCCGATGCCCAGGCACAGCTCTGGGGAACAGCCTGCAGCCACTCAGCAGACTCACCTGTCTCCTGCAGTTGCCCAGATGGCTCCACTTCATCCAGGCTCACAGGAGATTGCCATCAGCACAAGTCAGGCAGGCACAGGCCCCAAGATGCCAAGGGAGCCACTGGGGAGGGTTCAGAAGCAGCAGGGGCGAGCCAGGCAGAGAGCAGACCAAATGCCCCACCCTCGGTGGGGATGGAGTAGGTGGGGCCAGGAGACTACAGAGTCTACCCAGCCCTCCTATCAGATAGGCTGGGACCAGGGCCGGTCAGGGAGACTGGGTGGCGATTGGGGGCAGAGCCAGGGAGGTGGGGCAAGGGGAGGCCTTTAAATTCAGGTTCCTGTGAAGGCCGAGGAGGATTTTGCAGGGAGAGACAGCTGGAGCGTGCTGCTACTCCCAGGGCAGGAGAAGGAACAAGGTGGTGCAACCCATCTGAGGCTGGAGGACACCTGCCTGGAGAGCTGGTAGGATGGCAGGCCGTCAGGAGAGGGCGCCAGTGAGGGAGGAGCCTCATAAAACACCTGCACACTTGCTATGCCATCTGTGCCTTTTGGAGGGTAGCATTGTTTTCTCCTGCAGAACACCAATAGGGAAGGGACCAGCACAGCCACTTTTGTGCCAGTGGCCACCCACCTCCACAGTGCTGGCCCTCAGGATTGTGCTGTAAAAATATCTATTTATTTTGGAATTTCCCTAGAGACTTTGAGTAACGACAATTGATACAATTAATCTGTTTCCTTTTCCCAAGAAGCAGAACAGTAAGAGTGCTCAGAATCTTTTGTAGGAATTAATGATGTGCCTAATTTTTAATAGGTGGCAAAAGAGCACCATTTCAAGAAGCATGACTCAGAATGTATAAATAGCTGCTCTAAAAGCACAACAAAAGCTTTGTCACTGTCTTGCACAGCAGAGCAAAATGTACATGACAGATTAATGGGTGTTTTTAGTGCAATAAATAGCTGATGTATATATACCATAGAGCATGTAGTACTGCAGGAGTTTTTTCAATCACTTTTATTTTTTTGTCTGCTACCTTTAGCTTACATATGAAGCTAAAATAATTGTTGATAACCTACAAGGATGGTTCTAAGGCAGCGGTTTCAGGGGGGGTGGGATTACAGCTGCTATCTAATGACATAGGTAAGGGGTGGGGGGAACATTCACCTCCTGAATTTTCTTGTTTGCAAAAGAAATTGCTGGAGATGAATGATGATGATATCATAGTATCCAGTGATGTGGATCCCATTTTGCTCTTTGCTTTCAAAATGCAATCCAAAGACTTCTTTCTTAGGTTGATGTTTAATAACTCTGTATAGAAATCGTCAGATTTTATCATTTTACTGGATTTTAACAGTTTAAGATTATTTTATGCCTGTGTTTAAATACAAGGGCCGTTTTCACACTGTCTATAAATTGTGGGAGACTCACGGAAGGCTGGCGGCTTCCTCGCATGATTTTTAACACCATCCGATTACAAAACGCCGTAAATCACTGTTTGTGGCGTTTTGTAAACAGATGGTGTCAAAAATCGTGCGAGAAAGCCGGCAGCCTTCCGTGAGTCTCCCGAGATTCATAGACAGTGTGAAAACGGCCAAGGTTTAATACTCTGGCCTCGTATCTTTCAGCCATATTTAGTTCCCGCCCAAGAAATGCAAGTCCATGCTCTTAGGTAAACTAAATGAGATGCTAGAGGGCCTGTGATTTACAGTGCCATCCCAAGCAGACCTACTCCCTTCTAAGCCACTATAACTCTGCTGCAGATGGCACTGTTAGACAGCAATCCTAAGCAGGTCTGCTCAGAAGCTTGCTCAGTCCAGTTCAATAGGGCTTACTCCCAGGAAAGTGTTCCTAGAATTAGTTTCCTGGGAGTAAGCCCCATTGAATAGACCTGAGTAGGATTCTAAGCAGACCTACTTGCTCTCTGGATCTCCCAGGCCTTCAGAGAATAAGTGTGCTCCTCAGAGGCTGATCTACAGGAACAGGAAAAAGGCAAAGGGAGACCCCAATAAGGCATTCAGGGACAAAAGTATTGAGTTCTACTTTAATCAGGGAAGCCACAGCTGTGGATGCCTTCTGCCTAATTATGTTTCCTACAGTTGTTGGTGGAGTGGTTTTATTGTGTTTTCCACTTTCATTGAAACCAACTGACATTGACAAGTGCACAAAAACCCGATGGAAACAACAGAACGATTTGCAGCGTCAAAAGGGAATATTAACATACAAACAGACATATAAAGACAAACTAAGAATCTAGGACAGTAGCTCTCAAACTTGAGGTCCTACATTTTTATCTTTTGAGGTCCTGCATTTTTTAAAAATTCTGGACTCCCAGGCCTTCCCCTCTTCCTTTACATGCACCCCACCACGTGCTGGACAGCCCCTCTGCATCAGAACTGTGGGGGAAAGGGTGTAACTCCTGTTCCTTTATTTTCTATTCCTTCCTCTTCTCTATCTCCACTTCCTTCACATCTGAGCTGGAGGCAGAACATGGCCGTGGCTACCTCCCTGTGAGGATCCGCCAGGTAACTCAAAAAGACTTCACTGCATGAATTAAAGAACTTTATTGATAAGCTACCAAGTTTCAGCTCAGCTATTGATAAGCTACCAGTTTCACTTCTTAACATTACGCAGGGTCTTGTTGAGTATGACAGGTGAACACCTGACACTCCGAGACCTTTTCAAAACATCCATGATGGTCTCTTTAGCTATTGTCCCAGGCAATTCCCTATGTCAAACCACCACCTGTTCCAGTGAGATAGAGGTTATTTTCTGAGATGGTCAGCCCCCACTGTGAGATGGTTAGACATGATCCACATGTCAAACCATTCAAAGATGTCAGTTTTAGAAACACTGATGCAGGCCTGAATGAATGCTGATGGTAAGAGAATGTAGATATTATTGGATATATCAGAAACAGACTTGAAACTGAAAATCAAGGGAAGATTTGCCCAAAGAAATAAAATAAAAAATACCACAACTTTTGGCAAAGCAAGAGCCCATTCCATTGACCTGCTCACAGCTGCACCGGGATCCCTGTTTCCTGGGTCCTCTTTTTCATTGGCCCACAGCCAGGTATGTGCAATCCATAGTACATAGGCTACTGTATGCCATGGAATGCTTGTACACTCATATATATGATAGCCAGTGTGGTGTAGTAGTTAGTGTCAGAATAGGATATGGGAGACAGAGGTTCAAATCTGCCATAGAAGCTCACTGGGTGATCCTGGGCCAATCACACACTCTCAGTCTAACCTGTGAGGATAAAATGGAGGAGATAAGAGTTATGCAAGTCACCTTGGATCCCTCTGGAGCAGAAAGGTGGGCTATAAATTAAGTAAAATAACTCTAGAGAAGACATGGGTCAGTCTTTCAGCCTGAGGGCCACATCTTGGTCTCTGCTGGATTTTGAGACCTCCAAGTTGAAGCCCAGATAGGCTTGCCAGCTCAGGGTTTGGAGATTCCTGGAGATTTTGGGGGGTGGAGCCTGGAGAGGGCAGAGTTTGGGAAGGGGAGCGACCTCAGTAGTATATAATGCCATTAAGTCCATCTTCCAGAACAGCCATTTTATCCAGGGGAACGAAATTCTAAGGTCTGGAGGTTGGCAACTATAAGCCTAAATGTGGTCCTTTCCTCCTCTCTTCTGTTCTTTATGAGTGTTAATGGCACTTGACTCTCAAGCCATTTAACAGTTTTCCAGAAACATAGGCTTGCTAGCTCATGTTGCAGCCCAGGGTGTTAATGCTTCTGCAAATCATTAGGCAAACTGAGGGCTGAATGAAAAGCTATCATAGGTTGGATGTGGTCCCAAGGCTACAATTTACTCACATCTGATTGAGAGGCACCATGCTTCTCATGCTTGGAATGTAAGCATGAGGATTTTTTTTCTATATAAGATCCATAAATTTTGTACTTACTGGCCTGACTTCAGCCATGAACTCTTGATATAGTGAGGAAATAACCTAAACAACTTTTTAAAAATGTACAAATTGACCTGGAGAGCCTGATCTCGTCAGATCTTGGAAGCTAAGCAGGGTCAGCCTTGGTTAGTAATTGGATGGGAGACTTCCAACTAAGACCAGGGTTGCAGAGCCAGGCAATGGCAAACCACCTCTGGGAGTCTCTTGCCATGAAAACCCCAGTAGGTGTTGCCATAAGTCACCTAGTACTTGAGGGCACTCTCCAGCACCACCAGAAGTGCTTACTTATTATTACCAGGACACTTCCTGTCAACTAAAATCAAGTAGTTAAAGACAGTCTTACAAATAAGAAGCTGCATCTCCAGTAGAACTAAGGATCTCAGACCTTTGTCTTATTAAGTTATCCATATCTCACTTGTGCCATGATGATTACATGCCCACAAATTTGGCTGTAAATAGATTGCAAATTCTTTGCCTGCCTTTCTATGTATATTGCCCAGCACAATAGAGCTCCAATTTCACAGCTGAGTCCTAAGAGACAAAGTTATTTATCAATCACAATAAGAATGCTTAGTTTAAAAGTGACTCTGCTTAAGCAAATTGGTTGTATTTTAAAATCCATGACTGGCAGAAAACATTTCAACAGTCCCGTTGTTATGCCAATACAGATTAAAATCATATGCCAATAATCAATACTGAACAATACCAGGCCTAGCTTCTGTACTCTCTAGATGAACTTTTAAACTTTGCATGAACTTTCAGTGTATTTTTTCTATGTGTAAGGTAATTCAGCAGGTGTGCTCTAATCCTTTGATAATTAATTAAAATAGTGGACTCTACTGAGATTGATGTTCTTCTATCAGAGATTCAACCAATGGTGATCGCCCAACTTAACTTTTCTTGACACTTGTCAGAGATTTATAGTATTCTCTTGCAGATCAGACAATGACATAATTTTTTAACTAATTGGAAGGCTGTACTATGAAATTATGAATATTCAGTGAAGTGTCAAACCAATCAATATTTGTTTGTGCTATCATGTGAATAGACCCTAAATATTTGCATATGATTAGGTATATAATTGCAAACACAGAAAAAATAAGCAGGGTACTGATGGAAGAGATCTCTTGGGAGAATCTAGGTGAGAACCTATTTCTACCTATGTATTTCATAGAAACTTTGAGCAATGTTAAACTTAGGATTTATTGAGAAATGTTAGTGAACTTATTTCTTATTGCCTTTCTATGTTCTGTTGTTATAGGATTCATATTAATAGCCATTTATATTTTGATTACTTGCTTCATTAAAAAACTAGGGTATATTTTCAATAAAGTGAAATAAACTCTAGATTGGTGTCTGTGTGTTTGATAAGGAGTTGCAAAGCAATATTGAACCCTATATAAATAAATGTACTGATAAACAGCTGGTTCAAAGAACTTATCTGTTTGACAGGTCTAAAGACTAACTGCTTTCGGCTTCCCCGGAGAGAGATCCATCTTTCTCCTGGCAAGTTGAAGCTTGGTTTTAGACACGGGCAACCGTCTCATTACACCGTTAGTGTTCTCTATACGCTTGTTTACTTTGACTGAACATAGTTCAGTCAAAAATTAAGTGATCTTTAAAAACATCTTTAAAGTACCTCTTTGAATTATGTATATTGTTGCCTAATTGGATGTTGCTGAAGCACCTGAGTATGATCTGCTTTGAGTTACATTGGGCAAAACTCCTCTTGTGTGCAGAAAAAAAACAAAATTAGACATAACTGGGAAAGAAAAGCACATTTATCATTAAGAGCAAATTTATGCATATTTCATCATAAGCCGGCAGATAAGTCTGTGTGGGTGAATGAATTCTTGTATTGTCTATCTCACAGCTTTTGTTGTACTGTCTATTGAATCTGGTGCCGACATGGATTGTAAATAAAATTTGCAAGAAAGAGATGCAAAGCAAAAATAGCAAAGTCCAAATGTTCTCAACCAATTTTAATTGTGGATTTTGGGGGTTTGTTGTTGTTTTTCTGTTCCTGCTATCATATTGTACTATATTTATCATTTGTTCCTGCAATACTTAGCCTATTACAGGAATGTATGACCAGTTAGAACAACCATAATACCTACATACTGGTAGTTTTGATCAAGCATGTCAATGCTCTTTCTTAAGTCACACCAAGTTCCTCCGTACTATTAATGCGGACCTTATATGCTTTAGAAGCAAGCAAGAACAAGTCGGCAAATAATTTTTATACTGAATTATTATTATGAATAATTGCTGTGGTCTTAGCAGTTCTTGACTCCAACTGAAGTCACAGTGCAAACATGGCTGTAAAATCACATGCATTACGAAGAAAATGGGTTGCCCAGTTCTCATGTGGCCTGAACCATGTCAGTGTTACAGAAGAACTAGCAAAATAAATCAACAGGCCTGCATTCTGGGGACTGACCTGGAAATTATAGGTAAAACTGTAAAAGAGATTTCTATTGGGAAGGAACAAAAATCCCTCCTCAATTGCATTTTCCATGTTACAAAGGAGCTGAAACCTTCAAGCATTCCTGACAGCTGTATCTCCATGGAAATTAGCACACTGAAAGAACATAGCTATTTTAAGAACTGGGTTAAACTTGGGAAATGTATCTGTGGGAAACAAGCTGCTTAGAAGCACTCTCAGTAATTTAGCAGGGAAATAAATGGGCTGTGTGGCACAAGCAGCATGTTTGAGCCTTGGAGGAAGGAATGCCTCCTCTCACTCAAATATAACCTTTTGGTATGAAAGAAGCAGATTTGATGTGCTTTATATTGGGGACCTTTTGTTTTATTCAAGGGGATCCAATCCCAGTCAGGAAAAAAAGAAACAAAATGAATCATTATGATACATAATCCTTATTTCATATGGAAAAATAGGATTTCTAACCAATTTTTCCTTGTCAGAGCATTTAAAAATCCCTTGATATTGCTAATGCCGTCATTTAATGGATATCACATCTCTGATACTAGAACATATTTCTCAGGAGATCTGTGACTGATCTCCTGGGTGTTTTTTAAAAATGAAGTACAGCTTCAGAATCTCCAGGTTGTTTGGAGTGCACTGCTGTGTGTGTATAAAACCCACCCATGTGTTATTTTCCTACTTACCTCCTCCCACCTGTTGTTGCCCCGCGGGGGAACACCAATTCCTAGCTTTTTTTTTTCATAGGGGAGCTATAAATTGGAAGCAACTTGACAGCACATCTCTCTCTCTCTCTCTCTCTCTCTCTCTCTCTCACACACACACACACACACACACACACACACAGGAGGAAGGGGGGGGATTTTTCTCCCCCACTGGGCAAACGACATATTGATTTATATGGGCCATTTTGAGCAGGGAAATGGTACGGATGGAAAGGTTAGGTCCTACTTGCTGTTTTAAAAAAAATTAATAGCCCCCTAAACACACAGACTCACACAGCATCTGCATTTCAGATGTTTAACAAGATGAGCCAAAAGGAAAGGCAGAGAATAGATATTTTAATTAATAAATAAGTAGAGAGCTCATTGCTGGATCTCTTGCACAGCATGTAGTTTAGACTTCCATTACTTTCTAACCTGTGTCATCTAAACAGACATTTTATTTCGATATTTACTTGGATATTTGGATATTTCTCCTGGCCTGACTCTTTTAGTAGTCCCTCCTGGAGCGTATCATTTGCAACTGTGCCACCGAGGGAGCACTATCCTTCACAATTCTTGTAGCAAAATAAGTGTTTATGCTTTGTATTCTGTAATGAACGGCTCGGATTCTGACTGTACACAGCAGGCTTTGTGTGTTGTATGGCATAATTCCTATGATTATCTCTGGGTAAAGCAGTTCTTTTTGTTTTCCTTCTGAATTTAGAGATGACTTGAAAGTTGTGGGGTCTATAAAGTTCCCCTACACATCAGGAATTCCCTTGCTCCCAAGCTTACAGAATTAATTTGTTTGCTTCTTTCTTTTTGCAAGTTGTACAAGTTGTCAGAGTATGAAAAGTAAAGAATGTATTCATTGTCTTAAAGTAAGTATTGAGCCACTGTGAAGGGGGAGGGGTAATGAGTAGAGGTGGGCACGGTCCGGAAAACGGACCTCAATTAGACACGGTCCGGCCCGGTTCGTGGTTCACAAACACACAGTTTGTGGGACTCACCTTTTTCACGAATTTTGGTCCGTTTGGGCTGGTCCATTGGTCTATGGTCCATGACCATCCTGGCGCGGATCTATCAATTCCCTATGTAATGGAGGGAACGTCCGCAGACCTTAAAAACTTAATAGGCAGCTCTGCCTGCCGAGCAGAGAGCTTCTGTTCTGCTCTATGGAGCAAGGAGCAAGAATGAATTCCCTAGGCAACGGAGGGGTGGACGTTCTGCAGCCAATCTTAGCCCTCAAAACCTTGATAGGCAGCTCTGCCTACCAAGCAGAGAGCTCCCATTCTGCAACGGAAGGATGGATGTTCTGCAGCCAATCTTAGCCCTCAGAACTTTGATAGACAGCTCTGTCTGCCAAGCAGAGAGCTCCCTTTCTGCAAGGAAGGAGTGGACGTTCTGCAGCCAATATTAGCCCTCCAAACCTTCGTAGGTATCATATATGCCTGTCTGCATATCTGCCATGAATGAATTCTGTGTTATGTACTGGTCCTCTGAGGGCATGAGAAGTTTCTTATTGATGTTAAGGCAGTAGGTTATCTCACAAGTATTTACTTTCGCTTTCCTCAGTGCCTCCAGCAAGTGTCCTTGAAGGCTGGCTGCGGCCAGCTCGAAATGTATCTTTCTTGGGAACTGAGATGATTTCATTCTTTGTTCTGTCTAGCCTAAACCTAGCTTCTCCCTTTCACCCCCCACCCCGGCGTTTTCATGCCCAAAACTTTAATGGTCCTTATCCTGATGGCGGGAACATTCCCTATAACTAACATCACCAACCCCATTTATGTCACTTCTGCCAATTCAGTTGTCTGAGCACCTTGAACTTGATGGATCTCTAATAATGTTACTTCAACCAATGCACCTGCGTGTTTGCTGTGGAGAACTTGAGGATTCTACCTGCCAAGGACTGACAGTAGGCAGCTCTGCCTGCCAATCAGAGAGCTCCCATTCTTCACTATGCAAGCAAAAAGCAAGAATTAATTCCCCAGGCAATGGCTGGGAAGGTGTCTGTGTGGTGAGTGAACAGGCTTTCCCCCCACCCTTTTCTGTTTGATTTTGTTTCATTGCAACTTTTTGGTGCTGCTAGCCAATGCAAGTCCATTGGCATTTGTGACTCCAGTATTTACTGCAAGTTTCCTGGGGCAGCCAATTTGGGAGTCTGTAACTTAGATGTCTGAAATGCAATCCTCATCAAACTTGGAGAGTGACTGGAGGAGAGACTGCTGATGATTCTGTGTGAATTTGGGCTCTCTCAGTGTGAAGGGGGCAGAGCTAGTGCTGCCAGAAGTGACAGACCACAGACTGATGAACCGGTCCATGAAAAGTTCATGGTCCATGAAAATCAATGGACCATGGGCTGGCAGTCCGTGGGGTTTTCCCGGTCTGTGCCCACCTCTAGTAATGAGTACAGGTGTCATGAGTCAGTCTCAGCCTTGACTGGCCACCTTACCTCTTTCCCCAGAGTCCTCCTCAGGGGACGAGCAGGAAGAGCCAGCAGGGACTACTCTGGAGCCAGAGCCAGCCGTGAAAGCTGCTGCTCCGGAAGAAACTCAGCAGCAGCAGCCAGAAACCTCTGCAGAGGCTGTTGGAGACAAGGAGCAGCCAGAAACCTCTGTAGAAGCTGTTGGGGACAAAGACTCCCCCAGAGCAAAAGAGAAACCTGAGTTCCCTGGGCCAGCTGAAAAGAGGAAAAATAAAGCAAAGGCAGCTCTGTTGGAGAGGAGAAAAAGTGCTCATTTGCAGGCACAGCACCGGCTGGGGCTATCAGGCAAAGAGACAACACCTGCTCCTCGTTAGGACAGTATAAGAGAGAGAAGCCGAAGAAGCCAAGTGTGGAATCAACTCAGCTTGCCACTCCCTGTGACCAGAGCGCTGCGCCTGGAAGCTCCTGACTTGCCCTTGCCCTTGCCCTGCTTCTTGATTGATCGGACTCTGACCTCAGCCTGCCTTCTGACTTCCCTTCTGCCTGCTCCTCTCTCTGACTGATGTATTGGCTCTGACACTTGGCATGACTTCTGGACTCTCGTTTGCCAGCTCCTTGGCTACTGACTTCCTGGCAACTAACCTTGGGACCATCTGCAGTACCAGTGAGCCACCTGCCTGTCATGGCCAGCCCTGAGCGCGACAGCAGAAGAGATTCTAAACAGCCTAACTTGAGGCCAAGCTGGGTGTGCAGGTTTTTAAGGTGTTGGGTCAGGATGAAGTATTCTGTGCATATGAAGTGGAAAAAACAGGGGCGGGGGGGGGGACCTCCATCCCATGCTATTTTGACATGGGGAAACAGCTTGAGGGGGAAGGGAGGAAGGCATTCTGAGACTGTTTGGTCTCTCCTTTATTTTTTAACAGCCATTCCTCAAAACTGCTTGTGGTTGCAGGGAACAAAAGTTTTAAAAGCCTGCACATCTAGTTTGACCCTTGGGCACAACTAGAAAGAACTGCTCTCTCCCCTCCTCCCCTAACAAAGATGTCATCTGAGCTTACCTCATACCGCTTAGATTCCACCCCCAAATCACATGAAAATAAATCACATGACTTGCGCAGCTCCAAGGGCATCAAATGTACCTCTAGTCCCAACCATTTGGGAGGTCTTGCACTAGGAAGTGGACACAACCAAGAGGCATGAGGAGATATAGAATAATCAACACTTGCAGTAAGTGGATGTCTTTGGTATGGGGGGAGCCAGTGCTGGGGAATGGAAATGGGCTGGGGCTGCCTTCCAGAGCTGGGCTTGGACCTGGCTGAAGTTTCCCTTCTGGCATTTCACAGACCCTTCAAACAGCTCCAGTGTATAGCAAAGCCTTTGCTCTGCTGCCAGCTCTGTCTTTTTAAACTACCCTTCCCAGCTACCATTGCATCTCCCAACACGCGTTCTTCATGTGTCAGAGGTCTTGTGTAGAGAGACTCTATATCAGAAGAATTTAAATAACAACTTCATTCCTATAGTAGGTGAGACAGACAAAATCCAAAGTTAACCAACATACTTCACATCCTTATCTCTTACACACAAAATACTTCTAGTGAATTTCAGAGATAATCAAAGAAAAATGTCATTGTGATCAAGGCAAATGGGATACCAGACAGTGGAGGAAAACAAAGCTAGAAGCAACTTGACAGCACATAACCCACACACAGAGGGATACCATATATTTTCCTGGCATAGCCTATAGGGTTAGGGTCTTCAACAGACAGCAGCTCACTGGCTGCTACAGAGTAGCTCTTCCATCCCGTTTTGTAGGATTCTTCTCTGTGCTATTTAGCAAGCTTCATTTCTAGTGCTTTTCTGAGTTCATGTTTTGTTTCTAGAACAGAAAAAAAACTTACAACATGCTGGCGAGAGGGAGAAGTAGCTCAGTATAGTTTTCATTACTCTGAAGCTGCTTTCACTAAAGAAAAGGTTGGCAACCCCTAATGTAGATAGTACTTCTTCACTACCCTCTGGTGCGATTCCACACAGTTTTAGACTAGAGAGATGAAATTGACAGAGCCTTTGGGGAGATGAAATTAACAAACCCTCTGAGAAGCGATCTCTGCCAGCTCTGTCTTTTTAAACTAAGCTTCTGAGCTAACATTGCATCTCCCAACACTTGAAGAACATGCGCTGAGGTGTCTTGTGTAGACAGATTCATGGGCTGAGAACTCTGGAGGTGGGGTTTTCATTCCCCAAGAAGTAAAGGTGAGGATGGTAGAAGTCTACAGGAATTAGGGTGTCTTCAAACATAACATTAAACAGGAGCCACAGTGGATGGTTTTCCTCTCCCCTTCATAATGACTGATGTAATGCCCAGCAAACTGAATGCTGATTCAGTCATCAGACTTCCCATTCTCTTTGTACTTTAGGTGAGTTGTCCACTGAAGTTTTTTTGTGTTTGTTTCAAAAGTGCCACAGGCACATTTATTCATATAAATATTTATTTCTTAAAAGACATGATCAATTTAATTAGAAAGAGTCGGAAAATTATTCTGCAGAAAGTCAGTAAAGCTTTTGCTGCATTGCACATTTTTAAAGCATAACCTGTGCCCAGATAAGGGCAAGAGGAAGCTTTTTTACGTTGTTCTGGGAACAGCAGGGATCACCCTTATTTGGGGTGTCAGGAGTATTGTACTCAAAGTTTGGGCTGAACTAACCACTGAAATAGTGGACATTTATTTATTTATTCATTTATTTATTTATTTTAAACATTTCTATCTTGTTCTTGGACTCACAGCAGGGAATCATTTCTTTTATCTGCTACTTCCACATAAGAGATTCTGCTCCCTCTCCAATGGACTGCAGGAAGTATCCAGGCAAACTAGAGTGTGAGGGGAAACACCCACACTTATGTCATGCTTTAAACATGGCCCAGTCATCCATTCTTCATCCTTGCAATGCTCTTTCCCAAACCTGCTTTTCTCCAATCTTTTTGGAAAGAGTGCAGTCCAAGCACATTTTATCTCACCACCTGGATGGGAAGGGGCACATTTGTAAAGGTTCTACCCATACTGACTCAGTTCTTCTCTCAGTTGGTTGCAGCTGCTATTCTCCCCCACCACTGTGCCACTGAAGGTGTCTTTCTACTTTTAAAAGTAACTTGGTAATTGCTATAAACATTATAATGCTTTTGCTGTATAGCAGTAACTGATTTTTTAAAAAATATCCCTCAGATGGTGTGGTGGGGAAAAGATGCTGGGAAATGGCAGTTGATGCAAGAAAATATGCAGAAAACTCCCATGTGGAAGCTCCATCGCCAGTGTACGTATGTCTGCATTTGCTTCATCAACTAATGCCAAATGGAGAATTCTCACTAGATAGATACAGCAAACATCATGCCCAATCTGCGCTTGACTTGTCTGGTTCCCATTTTCCCACTTTATGTTGGAGAATTTTCCTCCAAAGAAAAGGGGAAACTGTGGGACTGATTGCAGGTGGAGCATCCATTTGGACACTCCCCCATACACACCATGGAGAGGGGGTGGAGCTAATCTCTGCTTTCAAAATACTGCAGGGTAGCTCACTATCATGTGTCATTTGCATCTCTGCTAGCCATTTTAAATACTTTTTCTCTTTTCCTACTGAGCTATGTTGTTTAGCCAGGGTTGGGTAGTGGTAGTGGTGATTGGCTTGGAAATAGGAGAGTATGGATACCATTTGTGCCCATTCCCATGCTGTTTGCTGTTGTCATGGAGGAATATGTTGTCACACCCTCAAGTGGAAGCAGCCATAGATTTGATAAGGAGTTATTACCGCTTTAATTTTTGCAATGAACATGGAAAAGCAGCAAAGATGATGTAAACTACACAGTTTTATGCCAAAGCTGTATCTAAAAGTCAGAGATGGATATAACAATAAAGACAAATGTAACATTATTGCTGATGTGAAAGAAGCTAGCACAAATCTTGATACTAACCAACCTGAAAGACTTTCTAATTAACAGAAGGGTTGCCTTTGGAAAAGGCTGGAATGGTTGTTTCTATTTATTTCTCATTTGTGCTTGAAGATGATAAACAAACCTCCACATTTCCCTCAATAATACAGGAGTATAGATCAGGTCACTGAGCATATTGGCCTTATCCTCTAGGAATTTCTATACTTCAGTGGGAGCTCTTTCATCCTGATTTACATTACAGATCAAGGAAATATAGAACTAGCTGGGGAATAGTAGGATTTGAGTCCAGTGGCATTTTAAAGACCAACAAGAACTTCCAAGTGTAAGCTTTCTAGAGTCAGAGCTCTCTTCTTCTCCCTTCCCCTAGCTGGGGAGTGGGACAATAGCAATGATAATCAAAAGAGCTGTAGCCCAAAGGACATGTTTTTACACTTGCAGAAAATCCATATTCTTTCTGCTCTATTCCTGTTGCAGTTATAAGACTGCGCACGTTCAAAACACCTGTGTTTTTTGCTCTTCCTCTCTCTCTTCATCAGTAAGGAAAAATGCAATGGAGTAGGCTTTGCCATTGTCTAGATAGTTGTTGGTAAGCAGTCTGCTTTCTTGCTCAGACCTGAAAATATGGTAACCTACAAAGACAAATAGTGTGTCCAGAGCAGTCTTTGGATGTACCTGACCTATGATCTTTCCCATTCCCACATCTGTACCTTTCATAAGACAACCTCTTTGATCTCAGAAGAATTGCCAAAGTTGCAAAGTCTAATGGTAACCTGATGACTGTTGGTCTAACTACCCTTGATTCTCAAAAGATGTGTGCAGATATATTGAGTGTCTCTCTTTTACACATTAAAAATCTGGTTCCAGGCCAGGAAATAACACAGACTCTGGGAAAGGTCTGATTCTTTTCAGGACTCATCCAAGGATCTCATCTTCGATGTTCGTATCGGCTGCAGAAACAAAAACGAAAATTCATTAAATTAAATAAAAATCACACCCACTCTTCAGTTTTTTGCAAGAGAACTGTTATAAGAGTTATATTGTTCAAGGGCAAGCACTGTACATCAGAAAGAGAGCAAGTGTAGCATAGTGGTTAGAGTATAGGACTAGGACCCGAGAGATCCAGGTTCAAATCTCTGTTCTCCCATGGAAGCTTGCTGGATGATTTTGGGCCAGTCACATGTACTCAGCCTAACTTACCTCACTGGATTGTTGTGAGGATAAAATAGAGGAGAGGAGAATGATGTAAGCAGCCTTGGGTCCCCATTGTGGAGAAAGGCAGGGTATAATGAAGTCAATATAGTATTAAATTAATCAATTAAAACTTAGACGTTTCAGCCAGCCTTTCTATCCAGATACAGCTTGCCTCAAAAAATCTATTACTGCTTTGTAGATGAAAGAGGGGAACTTGTCTAGTAGAAGCAGCTTGCCTCAAGCCACAATAGAATGACTGCTTGCTTTGCAGAAGCACTGAACATGTGCCTTGCTCTCATCTGTTTAAGATGCTCTTCTGTAATGCCTTAGCAGGTGGGTTTTTGTGTAAGGACACTTTCAGGGGAAAAATAGTATTTAAAACACTCAACAAATCTGAGCCAGTTGTCTGCAGATTCATACTGCTAAGTACTTGCTGCTGCTTCATAGAGTAGTTTAGCCCACAATTGTGGGCCTTCTGGAATTCTGACTAACTTATGAATCTATCACAAACATTAGCTAGTGACCAACTATTAAACAACACGTAACCTAAATTCACATAGTTCCTGAGTGACAAATGAGACAATTAGCAATGGGTCTATCCTGTTCACATCTAAAGCAGATGGTCTAGAGCAGTGATGGTGAACTTATGGCACGCGTGCCACTGCTGGCATGCGAGCCAAGTCGCCGATCGCTAGGTCCAGGGCTCATTTGGAGGGGGAACGCCTGGAACGGCATTCCAGTAGCTCTGAGCAGAGATCACATGGGTTTTGGCCCTGCCCACGTGATTCCTTTTCCTCAAGGCTGCCTCCCTGCTGCCCGTCTCTTTAGCAGCAGGAAGCGGAGGCAGCAACCGGGCTGCTGGGGCTGGCTTTCTAAAGAAGAGTAAGCTGCTTTGATTTAACTTGCTTTACTTTCAGTCGTGGCTCTTGAGTGAGCGAGAGAGAGAGAGAGAGAGATGTTAATTAGTTTGGACAACTGTATGAGTTGTTTTTTCTTAACTAAAACCTCAGTATTCAGGTTTAATTGCAGTGTTGGCACTTTGAAATAAATGAGTTGGTTTTGTGTTGCAGTTTGGGCACTCGGGCTGAAAAAGGTTCGCCATCACTGGTCTAGAGTAAAAGGAGCATGAAGGACAGAAAGCTAAATCTCCAGGCTCTTTTATCCAATCCTGGCTTTAATTCTTTTTTTGCATGCTCTATTTACTATTAAAATCAGAGCCATTATGTAGACCTGTGAAAGAAAATGTCGCGCACAGGGCTGGGCATAGCAGGCAGGAGGCTCACTGGTACTGCAGGGCTGAGCACAACAGGCAGGAGGTCAGTAGTCCAGAAGGCAGCAAACCAGGGTCCAGAAGTCAGGCCAAATGTCAGGACTAATATGCCAGTCAGAGAGAGGAGCAGGCAGAAGGGTAGTCAGAAGGCAGGCCGGGGTCAAAGTCCAATCAAGCAGCAGAGCAGGGCGCAAGGCAAGAGCATCCAGGCGTAGAGCTCTGGTAGCAGGGAGTGGCGAGCTGAGTTGCTTCCACGCTTGGTTTCCTCGGTGTCTTCCTTTTATGCTGTCCTAATGAGAAACAGCTGTTGCCTCTCTCTCTAACAGCTCAGCTCAGTGCTGTGCCTGTAAACGGGCACTCCTTCACCTCTCCAACAGAGCTGACTTATCTCTATGTTTCCTCCTTTCAGCTGGCCCAGGTGCTCTGGTTTCGCTTTTGCCCTGGGGGAGTCTTTGTCTCTTACAGCCTCTGTGGAGGTTTCTGGCTGTTCCTCATCCCTGACAGTCTCTGCAGAAGCTCCAGGCTGTTCTTGCTGAATTCCCTCTGGAGCAGCAGCAGTGGTTTCTGACTGCTCTTCCTCTCCAATAGCTTCTGCAGGGGCTTCCGACTCTAGAGAAGATCCTGCTGGCCCTTCCTGCTCATCTTCTGAGGAGGACTCTGAGGCAATAGGTAACGTGGCCAGTCGAGGCTGGGGCTGACTCATGACAGAAAACATATGTCTGCTGCCATCATATCTATTTTGGCCCTTGGCTCAACTACAGGTTATTATGAAGATAACCAGAGACTAGAATGGCATGGGCATTTTTTTTGGCCTGAGGGCAACATCTGGGTCTCCATCCAGTTTTAAGGACTTCAAGTTGTGCATCAGCTTTTTCTCTTTCTGGCACTGATGGTCCTGCATCACTTTTGGCTAGTCTCCCTTTACTTTCAGCAGCTACTATCTATTGTGGGCAGAGATCCGGATATACTCCTCTCACCCATTTTTTGAAATACCTCTTGGCTTTCAAGCTGCTTAACACCAGCCCTTTAGTCAAATTCTGTAGGGTGTCAGGGTGATGCTCCTAACAAAGTAGCTCAGTGGTCAGATGAAAAGCTCCTCCAGGCCTGATATGCTGCCCCACCCCCGCCTGTAATTTGCCCATCTTTGGATCAGACTATAAGTATGCTAAGTAACCACTACTGTAAGATGCTGGATACGCAGCTGCCCATGAAGATGGTCTGGACATTTCAACTGTTCCGAAATGCCTCAGCCTGATTTGCTGCAAAGAACAAACAAAATTTGTGTTTTCCCAACTGTTTTATTCTGTTTTCTGGCTAAATTATGCAGGCATAAGTTGGGTTCATTGCATTAATACTGTGAATTCAATTTGCCCCAGCCCTCAAATGCAAATGGGACAGAAGACATTACTGGTGGAGTTAAGGGGTCTCAACCAGTTAGGGAATGGCAGTAGGAAGCTACTTGCTTACCTACACCCTCTCCCCAGTAGGCATTTTGCCACAGCCATGGGCCCAATAATTTTGACCTTTCTAAGGCCTGAGATCAAAGGATGGGGCCTCTTGAGCAGAAGAGAGTCTTTTCAGCTGCTGCATCCAGACCATGGAGCTCCTTCTTCTACAAGATGAGACCAGCACCATTTCTTCAGAACTTCCACAGCAGATTAGAAACATTTTTATTCTGGAAGACCTTTTGATTGGTTCTTCGATGATCGTATGTGCCCATCTGATTCCAATGATCGTGGCTTTATTGTACTATGGTGTGTTTTAATTGTTTTAAGATTGGATTATTTTAGGCACTATACTGCGGTATATGGTTGGTTTCATGATCTTTGATTGTGCCCATGTAGGTATAAAGGCAGACACATACAATGAACAATCTAAATATAACAGACAACATATCATTCTGCCTTATACTGAAATGCAACTGAGCAACTTACTGGCACCGTTGTTCCAGGAGCAGTCCCCTCTTCATTTTGGTGCTTTCTGAGGTGTGGGAATTCCAAACTCTCACGATAATCTCGCCCTTTGGGGTTCAGCATGTCAAGCACCATTTGGCTCTTGGACGGAAGAGGTGGTTTGCTTTGCCCTGCTTCAGACCTTGAAAGCTTGACAGGTTTCTTTGCTGGCACCAGAGCATCTGCACTGGCACAGGGCTTGTGCTTGCTCTGAGTCTTTTCATTTGGGACAGTCTTTTCCTCTGATTGGGCAGAACAAGTGTAAGAACGAAATCGGGGTGTGGGAACTAGGAAAGGAGGAGGGGATTGTTGCTTGTTACAAATTTTGCTGCTCTCATCCTCCTGCAGTTTGGTAAAAGGGAAGCTCTGATCAGGGGTAGATGGTAGTTCTTTTCGTGGAGCCTTGATCAGTTCTTGCTCTCTCTTAGACACCAGTTTGTCTTTGGATTTTGTGTAATCATAGAGTGGGTTGTCAATCATCTCTAGTTGGGGATGCATTTCTTCCAATAGTGAGGATTCTACCATGCTTTTCCTCACCTCAGCATATCTGCAATGTTTAAAGGGATAGCAATTAAAGATAGAGCAAGACCAGGTTAAAGAAAATTTTTAAAGGGTGGAGAGGATATCAAAATGACTGTGATGAAAGCAGATGAGAGTACTGATTAAAAAGAAGAAATAGGAACACGTGGCTATGTACACAACCACAACAGCAGCAATGTTAAAACCAGTTTCCTATAACTGCAATGCTAGAAAGAAAAAATCCCTTAAACTAAGATATTGGGAATAGTTTAGTGAAATTAGATACACCACTTTTTCACTTCAAAATAACAGAAGTATTGTATCTGCGAGCTCTATAGCCAAAACAAGAGTATGGTTGTCACGAGTCCCATCCTGGTACACACAATTTTCCTGTTTGTATCTAAGCTCCAAGACCAGGCTAAGCAGGCATCATCAATAGTCAGAATGGGAATAGGACAGTGAATCATAGAGCCACAGAGAGAGGGACAGAGTTTCTCTTTCAAAAGTTATTAGCTGATTGGCTTAGCATCAGCCAGAGCAGGAAAAGTGTATCTGTCCAAGGAGGTGTGACTATAACAAAACTGATAAAACTTGTAGGGGAGAGTTACTATGTTCTTTTCCAGGAGCAAGCAAGGGAAGAAGAATCCTTTGTGGAATAGTTTGATGTCAGGCCAACTTAGCTTGAAGTCTATTAAAGCCATTAAGCTACAAAACTAGTTTAGTCAGGTTGCATTAGCTCACTGTTTTATTTTTAACTCTTATTTTACATCCTCCACTCCCCTTTTCTCACACAGTTATATGCAACCTACCTCCTTTGTTTCCCAAACAAAGTTAATCTTTTTAAAGAGACCCAATGTTATTCCCAAATTGCTCAGGTGTAATAGGACTGGGATATGGATATGCCAGATCTCCACACAACCAGGCTACATGGGGGTGGGACAGAGAAAGGCAGAAATGGGTCTGTCAGATTCTGCATACGTTCTGACAGACCTGGAAACAACTACCTGTTGAGAGTGTGAGACTATTCAGTCAGTGGAAGCAAAGTCCTCCCTGTCTCTGGTTTTCCCTTGCCCTTCAGCCGTGAACCACTGTGAAAGTGGTTGTTGGGGGCATCTCATTTTGTAACATCAGGCTATGCAGCTGAAAGGCATGTACTCCCAGCACCTATAACTCAGCAATCATTCCAATTCCAGAGTTTGTACTGATGAGCAGGTGAAATGGGAAGAGAGTAGAACATCTCCAGGAGACAGGAGAAAACTCACACTTGGTGGTCCTGATTCCTGGGACCGGAAATTCGATGAGTTACAACCTGAGCGGGTGGTCTTGGCGACTGGGGTGATAGGTTGGAAGGCACAGTGGGAGACTCCAGTCCCATGAGAGAAGTGGTGTCTTTGGGTTGTAGGTCATAATTCCAGAGGGCAGCTGACTGGTCAGGTGATGGGATCTGTTTAAGCTGACTTGCTGAGCAGAACTGTTGAGAAGCAGCAGCCATTCGTAAGTAGTTTGGATTGTTGATATCTGTGGCTGTTGTACTGCAGAAGTGAAAATGATAATGTGGAGAGAAATAAATCTGAATCCTACACAGCAAGAGAAGCCAGGCAGCCTGCCACTTTTGCTAGCGGCAGATTCACTATCCTTTCCCACAAGGTTGGCAGATGCCTCAGCCGTAATTTGGGTGTCATTGCATTAGATGGCTACCATCAACCATTAGAAAGGGAGGGGTATGAGAAGCCGTAAAAAGTAAAAATGTTATCATTTCTATAGCACCTACAAAGTTCAAGGTCCTGCACATATGTTATAATAATCTTTACAATAGCCCTGTAAAGTAGACATGATTTTTAAAATGCTAATCACACTAACAGCACAATCCTGGTGGTGGGGAGGTGGGGAGCTTAGGGAGGTAACTAGCCCTAATGCCAATGCATCTTCCACTTACATTAGCATAAGCCAGAGTTACACTGGTGCAGCGCCCTGGTGGTGCCCTGCCAATCCCATGCACTGGCATTGCCCATTGTTGGCTGGCTGCCTTGCAGGCTATCGGTGGAAACTTCTGCACCAGCATGGGAGTGGGCAGGCTGGGGGGCATGCCAGGAGCTCGTCAGCTCCCTATGCTGCTGCAGCCTGGGAATGCCCCCAGCAGCAGAAAGACACACCATGAAAAAAGACAGCATAGCCCATAGGTGCTCATGGAAAGGGCAAATTCTCTGTAGGAGCACCACCAACTAAAGTTGGAAGCAGGTGTAGATGATATTGATGATGTTAATGTGCTTTGCTTAAAACCTAAAGAGTTATTTCTAATTTTGCTGTGGAAGTAACAGATAATGTTGGAACATTATATTCTCTTGCTTTCCCTGGATCTCTATGGAATGGGTAGTCTTCCTTTAGCCTTACAGCGCTTATCTAGTCAATTATCTTAGTATGCAATGTTCTTCACCCATCTCCAATAATTAACAACAACGACAACATTTGATTTACATACCACCCTTCAGGACAACTTAACACCCACTGAGAGAGGTTTACAAGGTATGTTATTATTATTCCCACAACAAATACCCTGTGAGGAGGGTGGGGCTGAGAGAGCTCCTAGAAGCTGTGACTGACCCAAGGTCACCCAGCTGGCTTCAAGTGGAGGAGTGGGGAATCAAACCCGGATCTCCAGAGAAAAGTTCTGCTGCTCTTAACCACTACACCAAACTGGCTCCTTTCAGGGAAGAGAGGGACATTAAACCTAATTAATTGCCACCCTTAGTCAAGCAGGGGCCTCAGACTGGGGTCCTTGGCTGCTTTGTTGACCCTCTGGGACTTCCCCTGGGTAATTTTTCTTTGGTCCCACACTTTCATTAACCTTGTTTTGCTGTTGCAGGTGTTCCATGCTCCCCAAGATCCTTTACTACACTGCTCTACACTGGCACGTCTTCCCTCTTCACGTCCCTGTGCTTCCAGGTAAGTGAGGCCAAGCAGTGTAGGCAAGCCTTCCTGGGTGTCCCCATTTCCTTCCTCTTAGCTGGCTTAGCCACCCCGGCCTCTAGCCAGTTTCCCTTGTCCTTTTCTCCTTCTTCTGTCCTCTCTTCTGCTATCTCTGCTTCCCCTTCTGAGCTGAATCCCACCCACACCCTGCCACATCACTTCTAGCCCTGCCATGTTTACACCTGCCAGGCAAGATGGAGTGCCTTGTCACTGCATGAGCTTCACAAAGCCAGCCCACAGGCCAGACTAATATATTAGGGACAGAGGAAAAAGAAAGACAAAATTATCCTTCATGAGTATATCCTAACATGTTACACCAAAAAGCTTTCCTTCCTGGCACCAGCAATATTCTTTAATGAACGAGATCTTACTCTTGGGAAAGCGCAATGGCAATTGGTGTGTCAGGAAACGTGGTTTAAAGACAAGTGGCCACGGTAATTTAGCCAACTTCTTCCTGCCTGGAGATTTGCTGTTATTGTTTCCAGAAAGGAAACTTAACAGATCATTGAGGAAACTTCCTCTGACCTGGATGGCCCAGGCTAGCCTGATCTTGGAAGCTAAGCAAGGTTGGCCCTAATTAGTACTTGGATGGGAGACTACCAAGGAACTCCAGGGTTGCTATACAGAGGCAGGCAAAGAACCTATGAACATCTCTTGTCTTGAGAACCCTAAAGGGGTTACCATAACTCAGCTGCAATTTGATGGCACTTTCCACCACCACCACCACCAAGGAAATTTATCCTGCTAAACAAATAAATAAACAAGACCAGTGGCCATAGATGGGGGGAATCTAAAAGGCAGTGTCACCAAATATAATAATAAAAACAATATGCTCCTCTTTGATGGATATAGATTTGAAGAAAAGGATTTTATATACTACTTTTATATATCACGTATATGGCTTGCACTTTTTTTCTACGCACAGGAGCCAATGTAGTATTTGTAATGCAACCTGTAAGAATATGACACTTGAAACAAGATCAAGAGAAGTATGCTGAAACTCTGCAAGAACTGAGGACTAATAATATACTGCTTGTAGAGCTGCACTTATAAAATATTACGCATATGTTATATTATTCTATAAGATTCCAATAGGAATCAGTACCAGAGAGCCTTTTGTAGAAAACTGATTTGATGCAGCAAGCTGGTTTTGGCCACTTGTGGCCTTATCTTCCTTAAGGCTGAGAAGAAACTGGGGGAAAGGGCACAGATGGGGAAAAACATCCCTTCCTCCCCACAGACTTCAGTTATCAGAGGGTACTAAGGCTGCCAGATTGAGACTCATTGGCGCCATTGAAAGTATTATGCCCAGAAGAAGGTAGGTGAGAGGTTAGAAGGTGTCCTTCCAAACTGAGGGCAAGATAAGGGGGTTGCAAGATTTGGAATTCCCCCAAGTACAGGGGCCAACCCAGAATTGCATCTTCAAATCAGAACTGACCCTAGATACCTTACGAGCCAATAAGATAACAAATATTAGAATATTGTAATATTGTTATGATTATCTGAAAGTATTAATTGCTCTGCGCTTCTATTGTAATTTTGATGAGCTTTTGCACACAAGGAGACCGTCTACTTCTGTGTAAGAAAAAGGGCTCATCCAGCGGTTTAATTAAATCATCTGTTTTGCTTCAATTCAAGAAGGACTCTGCCAAAACTATTATATTTATTTCAAGTAATTGCGCTTCCGATAAGAACAAATTGGTTTAAAACCTGGAATAAGGTGCTTAAGAACTGGGTTTTTGGAAGCAAAAGGGCTAGAACTCCAGATATAGTAAATTATGCATCACAGGAGGAGATGGGATGGGGGATACCAAATTTGGAGTTGTATTGTGAGGCGTTTCAATTGAAATATTTAATAGAGATTGGGTATAAGGATAGAGTTAAATGGGTTAGGATGGAGAATGAGATAAATAATAGAATAGGAAGAGAGGGGATCTTTAATAGGGATGTTCAGATGGCTTATAAGAAGGCGATTGGTCCAAGGAAAACAGCATTAAGTATTTGGAAAAGATAGTATAGGAAATGGATGCCGGGTCTTTCAAAGTGGACTCCATTAAAATATATAAATAAGGATTATATAGACACCGGTGGATGGAAGAAATTAGAAGAATTTGGATTTAATAGATTAAAAGATATGTTTGTTGAAGGTGGGACTTTAGTGGCAAAAAATAACGTGCTGGTGAAAATAGGAAAACAATACTGGTTGGAGGTGCATGGATTATACGAGTTAATTAAATCTGAAAAAGTGAAGGAGATAATTGGGGTAAAAACAGAAATGGATGATATACTAAGTAAAAGACAAATAAAAGAGAAAGGGCTAGCAGGGGCGTTACATAAGTTAATGATAAGAGAAAAGGAAAGGATGATAAGAATAATACAGAATAAATGGGATAAGAAGGCTTATCTCATCAGGAAACGATTCAAGAAATAATGAAAGGGATAAATAAAATTAAAAGGGATAAAGAATTGTCTAGGAAATTTATATGGAAATGGTATAGAACACCGGCTCAGATATCGTATATAGTTAAAGGAATGAGCCCTAAATGCTGGCAATGTGGCCAAGAAGTAGGCATATATGCTCATATGTGGTGGGACTGTAATGTTGTCAAGGAATACTGGCAAAAGATTATAAGGGTAATTTCTGATTTATTTCAAGTGAATATAGAGGTTAATAGGGATTTGCTTGTTTCCGGAATATTGGGAAATAAAAGAGTAGATAGAAATAAGCAAGATCTATATAAAATCATGATTTTAGCCGGAATGGCTGTAATAGCATTGGGATGGAAGGATAAGAACAAATGGACAATGGAAAAATGGAACAATTATGTCTTTGAAGGTGTTCAAGCAGATATATTTGTACAGATAACTGCTGATGAGACATGGGAGGATAAACGTCAAAAGATTATAAGTAAATGGACTTGTTATAGGTACTGGGTGGAAAGGGGGGAAGCCAACCCAAGCATTCAAACCCGAATGAAGAATTTGTGCACATGGTTAAAGATATGAAGACATAATGGGGGGTGGGGGTGGGAAGGGGTAAAAATAGCTGTATACAGTTCAATGTATGACTATGTATATATGTTATAACAATTTTAAAAAAACAATTAAAAAAATTCAAGAAGGACTCCAGGATCTTATTTTAATTTTTATTGTGGTTGGTCGGAGAAGGGAGAACGAACAACAGAGGCGCAAAGTTTTGCGCATAACATCTTTAACACCACTTAGAACCAAGTTTTGTTTTCTGGGAAAAGAGGTGGCGGAACTCTCAGGAGGGAAATGAGGAAGAAATACACGGGATTCTTTGAAATAATATTATTTTCAAGAGTTGCCGGAACTCCGTTCCACCATATTCCCGCTGAAAAAAAGCCCTGCTTAGACCCAATCAGCTCACTCTTCCTCATTTGAGTAGTTATTTCTCCTTATTGTTAGAAGAAGAGGACTAATGCTGTCACTTACTCATGTTTCAGAGGGGGACAAACCATAAAGTTTACTTTTTACTGTCTTGAACTACCCTTTGATGTGTAGATTGCTAATCTCAAGACTTACTCCACGAGACACCTTCTTCTTCCTCTCTTTGTCGCAGTCTCTATCTCCTCACCATCTTGCATCATGGATGCAGGATTCATGGATGCAGATTAGACAGACAGAGGAATCTATCTTTCCTTCTTCCTATCAAGGTATGGAGTTTTTTACAATAAAGAACTCACATTTCTAAACCTAAGCCAAGCCTATGAGAGTAAGTTTGTTATTTTCTCTTACACACATACTAGCCAGCAAAGCTCCTGCACCCCCATGTTTCCCTACAAACAATACAACTCTGTTAATATTTATCATATGTCTGCTTTAAATCTGTTGACTATTATTTACCCTCTTTCTGAAGACTACATGAATGTATCCTCAAATCCTATTCAATTTACTGATACGTGAATTGTTTTTATGAATATTTTCTCAGTGTATTTTTTGTTGATACCAACTGTGGCTCATTTCAAATGGCACATGAAACCATGTTAAATTAAGTTAAATTAACTATGATCAGTGTGAATGAGCAAATGCAGACTGCTCCACTAACATCAAACTATGATCAGAAACTGTAGTTTCACTCTACAGATTTGGACACGTTCGCTTAATTCTGGCTTGCTACATGACACTGCCCTTGCAACAATTCAGGCCAGGATTTCAGCCAAGTCTTTGCAGGAGATAAAGATAATGAAATCAGTATTTATCAAGATAAATCAAGATTTGAACGACAACCAGGCAAGCCTAGTTTCACATACTTAAAAATCATAGTTTCACATATTATCTTTGCAATGCAAAAAAAAAAATTCCCCCCTAAATCCCATTCCTTAATCAGTTATCATGAAAAGGCTGCTTCTACAAAGGATTTCTTATTCCAGATTGCATCCTGTTTAGCTTTAAAAGCCCATATGTATCCATTCATACCCTTGGGTAGTTTAGTGAGAGTTTATCCTAGGTTGCCAATTTTTGAATGATTTGGCTGCTACTGTGCCTTTAATAGCAGCTTGATGCACAGAAGTGTAGTAGAATCATCTTTTTCTTGCATAAAAAGAAGTGGTAAGAAAAACTTTACCTACTTCCTTTTTATGTATCAGGATACTTTTACAGCCATTAAGAAATTAGGCAGCCTTTTTCATTTATTTTTTCAACAATCTCATGAGATCCGCTTGACAAATCATATCTTGCCCACTCTCTGAGCTTCATGGCTGAGCAAGGATTCTGATCTGGTCTGCTTTGTTGACTGTACTGCATTGTTGAAGTGACCTGCGGGGAGGGCTTCCAAAAGCACCTCCACAAATTCATATAACTGTGGAAAAGAGGATGTTCCTTGAGCTGCAATAAAGGCTGACAGGCATTTTTGCACATATAATTTCACAATAGTAAATAGGCAATACATGGAGGGTTTTAATCCAACTCTGTGATCTGTTGGTTACCTTAGTGGGCATTAGAGGAGGGGATGTGACTAAGGATGCTTGCGTACTTTTTGGTTCCATTCATGTCCTGTTTGCTAGTCATGAATAGGTTGCTGGGTTTTTTGATAGACTGTTTGTGACTGTTCAGCAGGTTGATTTACCTTACCTTACTTTACCTTCCTCCCTAACAGTGTACTAGAGCACAACTGGCTTTCTGTACATGAGTATTCTTACATAGCCTGATTGAATTCTACTCTGAACAGACCTTAATAATGTTAATGGCTCCTGATCTGTTTAGATCGGCAGTGTTTTGCAAAAACTGTATGCAAACCTGTTTGGAAGGGATTAGAGTCATTCAGTGTCAAACCTAACAAACCTAGTGATTGGCTCACATCTGACTGTCACAGTTGAACAAGGTCAGTTTGAACATGTTCAATGTGAAATTCTCTGCATCCTTAGTTGTGGTTATGTGGTAAAGCTTGTGCTTTTCTTGTAGAAGGTTCTAGGTACAATTCCTGGCATCTCTAGTTAAAGGATTTCTGGTCGCAGATGTTGGGAAAGACTTTTTCTGTATGATAACAGAATCCTTGCTGATGTGGGGATACGAGGGACTGCCTTACAGTGGCTTGTCTCTTTTCTCCACGGTCGGGGACAGAGGGTGGCGCTTGGGGAGAAATTGTCATCCCACCACCCTTTGGTGTACGGGGTCCCACAGGAAGCAATACTCTCCCCTTTATTGTTTAACATCTATATGCGCCCCCTTGCCCAGTTGGTGCAAAGTTTTGGACTTGGGTGTCGTTAATATGCAGATGACACCCAGTTGTATCTGATGATGGACGGCTGGCCCGGCTCAGCCCCAGATGTCCTGGAACATGCTTTTGCAGCCGTGACTGGTTGGTTGAAGCACAGTTGGCTGAAACTGAACCGGACAAAGATGAAGGTCCTGTACTTGAGCCACAGGGGATGAGGTTCGGGACTCTGGCTCCTGGCCCCCGATGGGGCACCGTTAGTGCCAGTTCCGAGGGTTAAGAGCCTGGGGGTGATCTTGGATGCCTCCCTGAAAATGGAGGCACAGGTCACAGTGGTTGTCAGGTCCTCTTTCTTCCATCTGCGGCAGACCAGGTAACTTGTCCCTTACCTGTCAACCCGTGACTTAACTACAGTGATCCAAGCAACGGTCATCTCTAGGCTAGATTACTGTAACTTGCTCTACGTGGGGCTGCCGTTGAGCCTGACCCGGAGATTACAGCTGGTACAAAATGCAGCAGCGCGTGTTATTACAAGAGTGCCAAATAAGGCACATATAACACTGTTCTTACGCAAGTTGCATTGGTTGCCAGTGGAGTACTGGATTAGATTCAAGGTTCTGGTATTGACCTATATGTCCCTGTGTGGACTGGGACCAGTGTATCTACAGGACCATCTCTCCCCATATATTCCCTGGAGGACACTCTGATCAGGGGACAAACAGCTGTTGGTGATCCCTGGCCCCAAGGAGGCCCGCCTAGCCTCGACTAGAGCTAGGGCCTTTTCAGTCCTGGCTCCCACCTGGTGGAACGCTCTGTCTGCTGAAATCAGGGCCCGGCAGGACCTACTATCCTTCCGCCAGGCCTGCAAGACAGACTTGTTCCACCAGGCATATGGCTGAGGCTGGGCCTCTGCCAGCCCCCCCCCCCCAAAAGGGGTGTATAAAATCTTAACCCTCCCTGTGAAGGCTGTCCACCGTCCTGTTTTAAATATGTATGGATTTTTATTGTATTTTAATATGTTGTTATCCACCCTGAGCCCGCTTGCGGGGAGGGCAGAATAGAAATTTGAAATAAATAAATAACCTGAGGGAACCACAGAAATCAGCTGTGAATCTCAGAGCAAAGGTTTCCAGTCCATGCCCTTCATCTGGTAGTTGAACACCAAATCCTAAAACTAATTGTTAAGCAGGATATGAACTGCTTTACAAGGTGAGGAGTAGTCTGAGATGGCCAGTGAGGTTTAGAGGTCAGAGTTGGACTGGAGCTGGGGAGAACTTGCTTCAGTTCCCTGCTCAACCACGATACTCACTGCATGACCTGGGCAGGTCAATCTCTCTTAACTTAACCTCCTGTTGTGAGGGTAAAATGGAGGAGGATGGAAATGTAACCTGCCCTGAGCTCCTTGGGTGGGATAATAGACTGCACATGGGCAGAAAGGATGGTGTGGGTGCATCCAGATAGACCTACTGTACTTTGAGATTCTTTGTTCAGGCAGAAAGAAATGTTCAGTGCCTACATAAAGCTTATGAAGATGAAATCATGAGTACCGCAAGTGATCTTCTTTGCCCTCGTCCAGAGATGCTGTTATGGTTCCACGACAGCGAGCAAGAGCGGCTGCTTCTTTGGCTACCAGCTGGCTAGATCTCCTGTTCGAAGAAGAGCCCCTGGAAATGAAGAAAAGGTTAGTTAGTTTTCTTTCTTTTAGATGTTTAACCCGAGTGGGGAACCCAGATGTTTCTTTCCAGTGGGGAACCCAAAGTGGCTTACAACCTCGTTTCTCCCTCCTTTAATTTATCCTCCTAAGAACAACCCTGTGAGGTAGATGAGGTTGAGAGTGACTGGCCCAAGATCAACAAGTGAGCTTCCATGCCAGAGTGAGGCTTTGCAAGACAGTCTCCTAGATTCTGGTCTGACACTTTAACCACTACACAACACTAGATCTGAGATCTGGCTATATTAATCTGGAACTCTTTTCTCCATGCCAGTCTTGCATCAATCATTTTAACTCAGAGAAAACTTCCTGTCTGCTCCTGTTTATTAATGTACATGGAAGCAGCTTTCCTAGATCTTTATTCTCCAGTTTCTTCTACCTCTGACAGATGCAGATCCACCTAAAGGCATGTTAGCAGTCAACTGCTAACTTATTTTGGCATATATAAAACCAGCTGCTTGCTGACCTACCTATTTGTGGACTCCCATTCTTTGCCATGGTCTATGTTGCACATTCCTCTCGCTGGTTTCTGTCCAGCAGACTCATCCCGCTCAATCTTCACAAAGTCTGAAGCACGAAAAAAAATCACAAGAGAGAGACAGAGAGAGCACATGTTCACTAGCTTAGTGTTTTGGATTACAATTCAGGTTTATCAGCTTAAAGCTAAACATTTCTTAGAAGCTCTGTTGCATCTCCCCATTTCAACACTATTTATGAACATTAGCCAGTTAAACAATTGTACGTAATATTCAAGACCTAGCACTGTGACACTGCAGTCAGTACACATGGATCTCCCCAGTGGGGCAAACAGGGCCTCCCCCATGGCCTTTTTGGCTTGGGAAGGCTGAAGCCCCTCCTCCCCCTGCACCATGCTCGCAAGCCAAATGCATCCCTGAGTGCTTCAATCATTAGCTCCTCAATGTTACATCAAAATTCAAGCCTAGTCGCATCTTAAATACCAACAAGATTTTCGGAGTATGAGTTTTCAGGAGTCAAACCTCCTTTTATCAGATAATGGGAGCTTTTGTTCTCAAAAGTTTATACCCTGAAAATCTTTTTGGCTTTCAAGGTGCTACTGGACTTGAATCTTGTTGTTCTACTGCAGACCAACATACATACCCACATGAAACTATCCACGTTACATGTGGTATGGATCAGGCTGAGGGTGCCCAAAGTAAGATACAGTGAGGCCTAGACTAAGGTAAGGCTCTTCCTCACCTTTCCGTGGTGGCACTTGCACCACTCTAAGGGCAAAGCTTCCACCTTAGCTAGCAAGGGAGGGAAACAAAGTGAAGTCCAGAGTTGCTGCCCACCATGGTGATCTCTCATTGGCCACAGGAGGAGTCTGGTTGGAGCAGCCCGGCCTGGCCTGGCCTGGCCCAAGGTACAGCTAGTCAGTGAGTCAGAAATTGCTCTCCTTAACTCAAGGTGATAAGCAAATAGAAATGTTGATTACACAAAGTGACAATTATATATATATAGTGTAATGTAAATTGGACGCTCCAATGATAATGATTATAATCTTCTATATGTTATAAAAAATTGTATTTTATTGTATACTGTTTGAATTCAAATAAAAGTTTTGGAAGGGGGAAAAAAAGAAATTGCTCTCCTCAACCTCTGGCAGAATATTTCTATCCATGTAGCTGTGAGAGAGACTGAATATTCAAAACATATAATACCAGCAGGTCCTTGAGGATACCCCGGCTACAACCTTTCTGCTATAATAGAAAGTCATGGAGGAATGTCCTTGTTCAGAATAAAGAGAATAATATTACTCCAACAGGCATGTTTAATAAATGACATTAACACTTTTCTTTTTGATCCTATTTGGGATGTTTTCAGTATGCAGATAAACAGTGACAACAGCATTTATTATCTTTGTATTTTGGAGCCTGTTGTTTGCTTGTGTGCTTCATTGCCCATTTTCAAGAGATCTGACTGTGAAGAAAGAGATCGCCACTTCTTAGCTTTATAATGGTAAAAGTGGAAATATATTCTGCTGACAATCAGGTAGAGGGCTCTCTCTCTCTCTGTTCTTGGGCTTCAAAGCAAGAAGGGAAAATTATAACTGGATTCTGTGCATCTCTTGTAAGTTTCAGACAGTCACAGAGTAAAAATACTTTTTGAGTACAGAAACTACACTAGATGTTCTTATGGTCTTTATTTTTAAAAAATACTGATCTCTTCTATTATCAGAGTCATAAATCCAGAGGAGTTAGCCATGTTACTGTAGTAGCAAAATAGTAAGGAGTCCAGTAGCACCTTAAAGACTAACCAACTTTATTGTAGCATTAGCTTTCGAGAGCCACAGCTCTCTTCGTCAGATGCAACCAGTCCTTTGTGATCTTCACAATAGTTTGGTCTTGTTCACATAATAAATGTTTCCTGCAAAAAGATCATCTACATGCATTCCCACCCCTTCTTGTTCCTCTCTCAGGAGAGGTGAGGCTAGGCTACATGGCTGCTTCTTGAAGTGCATGTTTCCTCTTTCCCTTGAGTCTGAGGTATATTCTGGAAAAGACTAAATATACAGGCCACCTTCTTTGGTTTCTAGGCAAACACAGAACACTTCCAGGGACTACCAGGTGGCTACTGTGTCTGTTCCTCCAACTTCTCTGAGAGCCAAACAACACAATATTTATTTCAATGCGTTCCCTGGACCAGACTCACTTTCATCTCAATCACACTTCAACTGCAGGGAATCAAAAAGAGTCCAGTAGCACCTTTAAGACTAACCAATTTTATTGTAGCGTAAGCTTTCGAGAATCAAGTTCTCGAAATCAAAGTTCTCGAATCAAGACTGCAGGGAATGCCACTTTTAAAGTCTGCAGGAGCCAATTTGACAGTGGCACAGTGGGGGAGGGGGGGTCTGCCTCCCCTCCACACCTTTTTCCTGAGCTGAAAGAGCTCCAGGGGAATTATCTGTATAACTCTGAAGATGCATGTGCTCAGAATACTCCCCCATCCAACTCCCAAGTTATGCAAATAATGCTTCACTGAGGCTGTTTCTACTCAGGAAAAAGCCATGGAGGGAGGTCAGGAGACTCCACCCCCCCCCCCCCGCCATTCTACTTTCCTGAGTGAAATTGGCTCCTGCCAGCTTTAAAAGTGACATTCTCTCAGGCCCAAATTGTGACAAAAAGTACCATGTAATTTGACCCTGAGAAAAATGGGCTTTTCCGCACTAGGTTTTTGATGCAGCTCAGCTTCTTAAATTGACAAAAAACTAGGACAGACTATCAAAAGAAATGGTCTGTAAATGAAGAGAAAAATCCAATGAGGCTAAGGGGTATTAACATGGGGAAAGGATCATACAAGGACCGTATGATGGAATGAAGCCAATTTTTCCAATTACCACTCAGAGCACTGTCCCGCATCATCAGTTTGGGCTGGTTGTAGCCCAGAATGCTGCTAGAAAAAGAAAACAAGCTTTTTCTCAGGCACCATATTAGACCTTTCCTGGCCAAGAAGTAACCTGTGTTTGAGCCATTGTCTTACCATAGAGTTTCTCTCTCTGTTTGCCTTGGGAAGTCTGTAGCTTGAATTCTCCTTGGAATTCTCCTGTCATCTCCCCATGGTGTGTTAGCATAGTTCGGATAGGGACTTGGGATTCTGTAGCTCCACTCTGAAGGGCAATGCAACCTTCTCCTAGGAAACAAGGAAGGAATGAGTTCAGATAATGAGGAAGCTGACAACATATTCCTCTCATTTTTCTGAGCAAACAGGACTAACGTACCCAGAAAAAAGGACTGGAAATAATTGTCGATTTTACCTCTTGTGTATATCTGAATAATTTCCTGTTTGTCAGCCTCCTGGAAGCATCTGCCTGGCCACTGCTAGAAACAGGATGTAGGTGGAGATGGACATTTGTTCTGATCCAGTAGGATCAATGCACAACAGAACTTCCTAGGGGGCTATGCCTATTGGGACTTCACTGTAGTAGACCAACCCTGGTGTAAACATGGAAATGGATTGATCTGTGGCCTGTAGGTGAGAAAGTCTGAAAAAGCCGTAGAGAAGGATACCAATGCCAGCAAAATGCATGTCCACTAAGTAGCTTGGATTTGGGGTAGCAGGAGGGGGTAGATAAACCTACAGGGAAAAGCACCTAAGAGTCAAAGCCCCTCATGAGTACATAAAGTCACCTCTTACAACATGTGCTAAAATGCATTTTTATAGCAGAAAATAAAGCACCAAAGCTGTCATTCAAGCTTTCTGCTGTCATTCTCCCCCCACGCTCTCAGTGATCTAACTGAAAAGTAGAGGTTGACTCACGTACAAGCCTTTGGGATAAGGGCTTACCATACGATTCATCGCTGTCTGATGACTTGATGCTGATCAGAATGTGTTGGTCCAGTAGATACTCTGGGTCTGAAATAATTGGAGTCAGCTGCAAGAAAAAGCCCAAAGAGTTCAGTCAAATGAGAGAAGCAAATGTATTATTCACATTCCTCTCCATGAGCAGTACCTTTTCCTTGTGAATATTTTTTATGTTAAAGTAGGAAAGTCGGTATTTACATAGGAGAAAGGCCTATTGTATTCCAGTAATTTACTTCAGATAAAGTATGCATGATTTTAGCCTAAGGCCCTTTTAAAGATGAATTCTGATGCTGTATTTTTTGTTCAGGGACTTGTACTCAAAAGTATTTCACAAGGATTGAAACCTGGGTTTGCCATTGACAGGCAACTGCAGCCAGATCTATGATGAATAGATGTGTTGGATATATATGTTCACATTATATTTTAGGTGTGCAGTTAGATCTTGAGCCCATGCCTAAAAAACATAATATGTAAAGTAGCCCTCAGTTAAAGGTATGATGAAAATCCAGGAATTGAGCGGGCTTATTTCTGTCTGCTTTACAATATGGCAAACGTACAATTCTCTCTGACATCAATGATTTGGAATGAATTGCAGTTGCACTTCTGAGAGCAAAAAGAATGAACATCAGAAGCAACACACAGGTGATTTGTGGCGGCAGAGGCAGCAACCACAACAGGTAACTAGTATTGCCACTGAAGCACCACATTATCTTTTTCATTCTACTGCTTCATAAACACAAGCAGCAAACAGAGTCATGGCTTTTTCTAGAGTAGTGCACTTTAGCCCATGTAACAGATAGATTAATCAACGGGAGGTTTAGCTGAATAATCCATAGTGGCAATTTTTAGTTGGAGTGTATTATAATGTGACTTTAGGGAGATACTCCTGGTTCCATAAAGAACTGATCCCAGCCGCTTGTTAAAGAACTCAACTTATTTTATTTACATATACAGCACCAGCAGCCATCTTAACAACCATAACACTGCCTCTTTTCTCCAGACACCACCAGTAGGCAGCTAGCCTCCCATTAAAACATTTAATAATTAGTAATAACTTTTACTACATGCTAGGCAACAACTTTTTTCTACTACATTTTTATTCCACCCTTCTTCCAATAAACTCAAGATAGGGTTCCCTTCCACTAGTTCCTTATAACAACCTTGTGGGGTAGGTTTGGCTGAAAGACAGGAAGCTTCAAGGTAGAATAGAGATTTTGAACCTGGGTGAGTTTGGTCAAACCTGTATGTTTTCACAGTTCGTTCAGCATCCTCCAAACAATAATACTAGTATTTAAAATGCTTCATAAGCTTTTAAAAGAATATTATAAGCTAAATCAGTTTCTTATGTGGGAGTTTCCTGCTTTCTGTCTCACCTTCTTAGCTGCTATACAATACTAGCTGTCAGGCATATATGTTGAGGATATTGTAAAAAGCACAACTTATTGATTAACTGATTCATTATATTAAAAATCTCCACCTGATACAAAGTAGAGATTTTTCAGGTTCATTATCCACTCTATTTTTCATTCCATACACTAACGTTTTCAGTGGCAAATGTCCATTACAGCATTATTGGATACCAGAGACCCAAAACCAAAGATCTGGATGATGATTTCAGATGTGTTTGTGAATGTTAGTCATTCTCATCTCTGCAGATCCTGGCTATGCAGACTTATCCTCTCCTTTTCCCCTTTTCTAGTGTTCCTTCCTCTTGTCCTTATGGTCCTTTCCTGTTCACTTCTTTCTTCTGGACTACTCTTCCTTTCAATATTAGTTTCCAAATCCCTGATTTTCCAGTCCTACTCCAGAGTCCAGAGACACTTAAGAGCAGAGCAACACAGCCAATGGCAATCTCTAACCCTTAGCATCTGAGCACATGAGTTAGTGGGAAATAAAAATTGTGTAGTGTTATCCTAAGCAGATATACACCCTTCTGAGCCCATTGATTTCAACAGACATAGGGCTGGATCCTAGTCTCCCTTCTATCAAGTCTTCCTCCTGTTGGGATTGAGGCCACCTGCTAGTTCCAGCATGGTTGCTGTTCCCATTTTTATTGCTAAAGCATTCCCTCTGGAGGTGACCTGGTTTATTTCACTTGAAGTAGTGGGGAAATTCTTTTCTTTCTCTGAAGAGCCAAGCTACAAGTGATGCCTGACACAGGTTGGACACTTGTCAGCTTCCCTCAAGTTTTGATGGGAAATGTAGGCACCCTGGTCTTACAGCTTGGCTCTCCATTGAATTGAAGTTTACAGAAACCTACACACACACACACAGTGAAGGGGAAGGGGGGCACCCAGCAAGAACCCGATGCCTGCAATCCCCTCCCGACCACATGTTCTCGCTTCCATAGACTGCTGCTCTGTAAACTTCAATTAAATGGAGAGCCAAGCTGCAAGACCAGGATGCCTACATTTACCATCAAAACTTGAGGGAAGCTGACAAGTGTCCAACCTGTGTCAGGCGTCACTTGTAGCTTGGCTCTGAGACTGGCTTTTTCTTTGTGGTCAATTTGCCTAGTCCCTGTCCTCTGGGCTTGGCCTCTCTCACCAT
This sequence comes from Eublepharis macularius, assembly GCF_028583425.1. NCBI lineage: Eukaryota > Metazoa > Chordata > Lepidosauria > Squamata > Eublepharidae > Eublepharis > Eublepharis macularius. The sequence continues at coordinate 60,838,098 of NC_072795.1, read as the reverse complement.
GTAATTTGAGGCATTTTTGCCTTTGCTCTGGTCACGGTTGTCAGGTTCTGATTGTGTTTAAGCCAAAGAGACTCCATTTTAATCCTGTCAGTATATTAAGTGTTTCTTTTGCAGGTGGCAAGCCTTCCCATGAAAGCTTACAGAGAGAAGAGGAATGTTATGTCTATATATGTCTGCCTTTCTGACACCCTTGAGAAACTTTCACTTTCTCACCCTCGGGCCGATTGTTTTGAGAACTGTGGGGGAGGATGGGGCCTGCAGGGAACTGCTATTCTGTACCTCAGCTTTTGCCTAGCATTCGTAACAATTTTCAAGTGCAGCTAAGATCCGTGTATCTTGGAATGTGTACTCTAATGGTTGTTTATCTCCAGTAAAGCCTTTTGAAATCAAAGGACTTTTGTCTTATTGCAAGAGGCAGGCTGAGTTGCAACTTTTAGCAAGCCACAGTCTTACATTTTGTTACGAATCACCTCTGTTCCAATGCCTTGGCCGGAGGAGACGGATACCAAGGCCGAGCCCGACAGGGACCCTTTGTTTGATCCATATGTCTCCAGCATGGGAGGAGTGGAACCTACTACAACAAATCAACCCGTTCCAGGGGGAATGGAGTCTGGTCCTGCTACAGTGTATCCCCTTGTACCCGACAGAGCTGGCACCCAGGACGTCTGGAGGGACTTGGGAGCTCGACCATGGGCGACGGCAGAACCCCTGATATCTTTGCCTACACCGAGGCAGTGGGGCTCCAGGCCTAGAGAAACGAGGGAGAGGAGAGCAAGCACGATGTTCTCCAGGTCGCTCATTGACGTGAGACGGATGGTCGGTTCGTCAATGGAGGAAGGACCTAGCATTATTTGGGAGCTTCCCAAACAGTCCCGAACGCCAATCAAGGCGTGGGCCAGCAACCAGCCATGGTATATGTGGAATAAAGAGCCTGATCAACTGGAAGAATGGGACCCCAGGGGTACAGAGAATACCCAGGATTGGGAGACCACCCGCCGCGACTTGATGAGCTGGGATTATGCCGAAGTTGCTACGTGGATGGGGCAGTACGAATCAAGTAATCAAACTTGGCAGCAACTACAGAGCCGAACTCTAGCTGTTGATGCGGGGATTTCAGCGGTGACGGGACTAGCGAAAGGAATCCTCGCTGGAATATCAGAGGAAAGTGAAACTACTGGGGCCACCGGAATGGGAGAGATTCGACCTTGGTCCCGTGCTACCACCTCCTCTGAGGACTATGTGGATTCAGTACAATTCCCAACGGAGATGCCCCAGGAATTGCCATATGAGGATGTAGATACCTCGGTGCCAATTCACGTACAGAGACTGGAAGATAGAATTGGCACTATGGAGGAGAACTTGGCCCACGCAGTGCACTTGCTATCAGTACTCGTCATGGAGGGAAGAGGTGAGGGGCCGCGACAAGAAGCTGGAGAGTGTCCTAGGGTCTCGATAGGTCGAGGCGTAGTAGCCCCCCAACAGCTAGCGCCTATCCCGAGAGGCCCACCGGTATTAACGCCGGCACAAGGTCAGGTCCCCCCGTTGAACCGGGAACCGTTGGTCTTACTGGAGGATGATCAACAAGGACTGGTGACGCCACCACCGGACCCTCCCCAAGGTCCACCGGACGTGTTACCAGAGGATCTCCCACAGGGGCCTCCTCAAGATGATAATCATCACCCTCCAGGACCCCCGAGAGACGGGAACCAGGACAGACCTCAAAAGCAGCCCCCTCTTAAACCTCAAGAGCAACCTCTTCAACCACGAGAGCCACCGCTTCAGCCCCAAGAACAGCCTCCGAGACTCCCGCCACTGTGGGAACAACCGCCTCATTTTCCTCCTCCAAGAGGTCCAGCACCGCAACCTTTTCACCCGCAGCAAGTACCTCAGGGTCCCCCACAGCCGAGACTGCAGGGTCCCCCACAGCCGAGACCGCAGGGTCCCCCGCAGCCGATACCTCAACAACCGCCAGTACAACCTATTCCGCGGCAACCCGACACACAGCCCAGACCGAGGCCAGTGCCTGTACAGTACTACCCGTTACCAGCTCCAGCCCCAGTTGCTAGACCTCAGGAGTTACCAATGGGGTGGGTAAAGTTGGAAGCTACGTTTGACGGAGATCCTTCAAAACTAGGATTTTTCTTAGTACAAGCACTGCAGTTTTTTAATCGTTGGGGACATTTGTTCGAAGACGAAGCTAGTCAAATCGAATACCTAGGATCCCAGCTGCAAGGGAAAGTGGCAGAATGGTATGTAACTTTGTATGAATTGGGGCCCCCGGAATTAGATACCTTGCAAGGCTTGGAAGCAGCTCTCTGAGCTCAATATGAGGACCCGTTGGAAGAAGATAGAGCCCGAACAGAATTGCAAACCATTAGGCAAGGCAATGTGTCGGCCAGGGACTATGTTACTAAATTCCGACAGCTAGCAGCCAAATGCCCAAGATGTGAGGAGTCCACAAAAATAATTTTGTTTAAACAAGGCATGAATCCTAAATTGCTGGACTGGGCTCTTATGCAAGACAATCCCCCAACATTATTGGGTTGGATCCAATTGGCATGTGAAGTGGAAAACCGTATGCAGGAAGTACGGCTTGTAGAACAACAGCAGGCTACGGGGCACCGAAGAACTTCGATAATTGTTAGAGGGGGAAGAGGAGCAGGATACGCAGCAAGAGGAGCGAGAGAAGCTAGATGGCGACAAGGACTGTGCTTACATTGTGGCCAAAGCGGCCATTACGCAGCGCAATGTCCACTCAGGCCTGTGCAACGAGCTCCGCTCCAGCCAGAACATACAACCTCTACCACCCTTCCCCCACCGTACCGCCCAACGCCGGCTCCCTGAACTGCCAGAGGTCGCAGTGCAACCCACCAGAATCTTCCTGAGAAAGGATTAGAATTGGAAGAAGTCATGGACTTAGATCCAACCACTTTAATTGGGGAGGAAGGACCCGACAGCCCGAGTTCGGGAAACGAGATGGATCTGTCGTAAGCGGACCCAAACAACAGATCAAACCACCGTCCATTCCCATAGTGGAAAGACCACGAGGGTCCATTCTGTTCATGCCAGTTACTTTAGTCAACCCAGAGCGGAAAACTCATTTTCGTGTACAAGCACTTATTGATTCAGGATGTTCCAGAGATATCATTGCACCCACTCTGGTCAATGGACTAGTACTTCCCATGAAGGAACTAGAAACACCAGTCATCTTCGAACAAATGGATGGCTCCAACATGAACCCAGTGACCACCGAAACCATACCTGTAATCACGGGAATGGGGCAACACTGGGAGACGAGGTCCTTTGTGATTAGCCCTACCGCCAAATACCCTCTAATCTTAGGTAGCCGATGGTTATGAGATCATAACCCAGACATTGACTGGCCGGGCGGGAGCATTACATTTTGGCAAGATGGCTGTAAAAATCACCAATGGAACCAAAACCGGGGTACCAATCCTACCCGGATGGAGGAAGCTCTACTAACCCAGGAAGAAATCAACCAAATACCAAAAGAATACAGAGCATATTTACAAGCCTTCACTGAAGAAGAAGCAAACGCCTTACCTCCTCATAGGAGGACCAATTGTGCAGTAGAAATCCTCCCGGGAGCCACCCTGCCCAAGGGCAGACTATACCCAATGAGTCCTATAGAACGGGAGGAACTACGCAAATTTATTGATACCAATTTGGAAAGAGGATTTATCCGACCTGCTAATAGTCCTCATACAGCCCCAGTACTGTTTGTCAAGAAAAAGGATGGGGGGCTAAGACTATGTACTGATTTCAGAGGACTCAATGCTGTCTCCTCCACGAACGCATATCGAATTCCCCTCATCAGAGATCTGCTCAACGTCGTGGCCCAAGGTAAGATCTTTACGAAATTGGACTTAAAAAGATGCTTACTTCCACGTTCGTATAAGAGAGGGGGATGAATGGAAAACCGCGTTCAATGCGCCCTTAGGGCAGTATGAATATTTGGTCATGCCTTTTGGCTTGTCGGGAGCACCTTCAGTTTTCATGTCCATGATCAATGAAGTCTTACATGAATTCCTATATAAAGGAGTGGTCGTTTATCTAGATGATGTCTTAATCTATTCAGAAACTGAGGAGGAACATGTGAAATTAGTTCGACAAATATTAACCACCCTTATGCACAACAAACTACCCATCAAATTGTCCAAATGTGAATTTCACAAATCTGAACTCAGTTATTTGGGATACTGCATCTCCAAAGATGGGCTAAAAATGGATCCAGGCAAGATTAAAGCAGTGCAAGAGTGGCAACCCCCTACTACCCATAAAGAACTGCAATCCTTTCTGGGGTTCGCCAGTTTCTATCGAGAATTTATAGAGAATTTTGCCCAAATAACTCTCCCCCTTACAGAATTACTAAAGACAAAGAACAAAGGGGAGCACGCCAAGAAACCCACCTCCAAATTAATTTGGACTCCAGAGTGCCAGTTAGCTTTTAACCTGTTAAAACAGCAATTCGTATCAGAACCAGTCTTGCAGCACCCCGATGAAAATCGCCCATTTGTTGCGCAGGTAGACACCAGCAATACGGCGTTAGGGGGAGTTCTATTGCAAAAAGGGGAAGACAATAACCTGAAACCTTGTGCTTATCTCTCACGCAAGTTCTCAGAATCGGAGAGAAATTGGAATGTCTGGGAAAAGGAAGCGTTTGCAGTCAAAGCAGCGCTCTCCTCTTGGAGACATTGGTTGGAAGGGGCCCATCATCCTTTTGAAGTGTGGACAGATCACAAAAATTTAGAAGCATTACGTAGCCCCAGGAGATTGAATGCCAAACAATTAAGATGGGCAACTACAGAGCAAGTGGGAGGAAACGATAGACACAGTATTTTCGCCAACACAACTCGGAGGCGTGGTCACAACGTGCAGTCGCGCAGCACAGCATACTCGAGCGGATCAAGGGTGGAGACAAAAACTGAAAAGCGAAGTGGAGAAGGAGGGGGAGAATATACCTAAAGATAAACTAACTCAATCTGCACAAGGGGAATGGCTTTGGGGCGATTGTTTTTATGTACCCGCTAGCTTAAGAAAGGAAGTGTTAAAGCGTTGTCATGATGCCCCAACTGCTGGCCATTATGGGTATCTGAAAACGCTTCACTTAATGCAGAGACAATTTTGGTGGCCAAGCTTACACAAAGATGTCTCCCAGTATGTGGCATCCTGCCCAATCTGTCTCAGCGCCAAAACTAGAAAAGGAAAACCTCCAGGACTATTACAACCCCTTGAAACCCCAAGCAGACCTTGGGAAATCATTTCTATGGACTTTATCACTGATCTCCCTCCTTCCAAGAACCACACCTGTATATTAGTCGTAGTGGATTTATTTTCAAAACAAGCCCACTTCATTCCTTGTACCACCATACCGTCGGCAAAGAAACTAGCGGACATTTTTATGAAACATATTGTAAAACTACATTCTTTTCCATCCAAGGTGATATTTGACCGCGGCGGACAGTTCGTTGCCAACTTCTGGCGGGAGCTTCTTCAACTTATGGGCATGGAGCAAGGCCTTGGCTCCGCCCATCATCCGCAAACCGACGGACAATTGGAAAAAACTAATAAAATATTAGAACAATTCCTCCGCTGTTATATTAATTTTCAAAAAGATAACTGGGCTGATTTGTTGCCTTTGGCAGAATTTTCCTATAACAACAGCGTGCATGCCTCTACTGGGGAAACGCCCTTCAAAGTAGTTTATGGCTATGACTTTAAACCTTTTCCTTTCGAAGCTCTCCCCCCTCCAACAGCTCCCAAAGATGTAGCGGAATGGTGGGGAGAGGCTGCGCAGCAATGGACTCTCATTCAAGCCAATCTTGAAAAAGCCAAACAGGATTATAAAAAATACGCCGATCGCCATCGTGTGGCCGAATGGGAATTGCATCCAGAAGATCTTGTTTATCTTTCAACAAAGCACTTAAGAGTGGCTCAAACAAGCCGTAAACTGGCTCTCAAATTTTTGGGACCTTTTCCTGTTCGCAAAGTGATCAACAAAGTCACTGTAGCACTTGACTTACCAAAAAATTTACGTCAAGTCCATCCTACATTCCACATCAGCTTGTTAAAAAAGGTTCCCCCTGCAAATCAATGGCACACCACCACTCCACCAATACCTACTTTAATTGATGACCAGATCCACTATGAAGTGCAAGAAGTTCTGGACTCTAAAATTCGACACAATAAGTTGTTTTATCTCATCAGGTGGAAGGATTTTGACTCTGGACATGATGAATGGGTGGAATCTATTCATATTCGTGCCCCTAAATTGTTAAAAGCTTTTCATACTCAATATCCTCTTAAACCTGGGGGAAGAACATTTTAGACGGGGCAGAATGTCAGGTTCTGATTGTGTTTAAGCCAAAGAGACTCCATTTTAATCCTGTCAGTATATTAAGTGTTTCTTTTGCAGGTGGCAAGCCTTCCCATGAAAGCTTACAGAGAGAAGAGGAATGTTATGTCTATATATGTCTGCCTTTCCGACACCCTTGAGAAACTTTCACTTTCTCACCCTCGGGCCGATTGTTTTGAGAACTGTGGGGGAGGATGGGGCCTGCAGGGAACTGCTATTCTGTACCTCAGCTTTTGCCTAGCATTCGTAACAATTTTCAAGTGCAGCTAAGATCCGTGTATCTTGGAATGTGTACTCTAATGGTTGTTTATCTCCAGTAAAGCCTTTTGAAATCAAAGGACTTTTGTCTTATTGCAAGAGGCAGGCTGAGTTGCAACTTTTAGCAAGCCACAGTCTGACAACGGTAAGACCTTTGTCTATAATATTCAGCTCTTATCTGACCCAACATATCTTCTAATGTAATATCGTTCCTAGTAATACTGGAGATAAAAGCAGAGTAACTTTCTGGTAAAGAACTTAAAAAACAGTTCAATTTTTAATTATTCATCCAGCACTTTACCAGCAATGGCTAGTTCATCAATGAGATTTAACAATGTTCAATATGAGCATTAGCATTTTCATTTTCTTGCAGCCTAGTTGAAAAAAGTTCTCTAAATAAAGCAATTTGAATGCATTAATTCTATTTTCCATAAATCTTTCTAAGTGTTTTACAGTGAAATCCTAAATCCATGGACTTAGACTGGACTAACTCTGTTTAGGATTTCACTGTAAGTCACACCTTTTGCTGTTTCCTGGTCTTTTATGTGTACCAGTTGGGAATTTCCTAAGGTGCTTGTAACTGTGACTTTGGCATCTGCATCATTCCATATTTCTATTGCATCATCTGAATTGGAATCATCTCCATGATCTGCTTTTGGATCAAAAATGACAAAATATGCCTTTTCTTCCTGGAGCTGAATCTATAGTCTGCATAACCATGCATCCAGAGGTCATTTCCTAGAAAAATAACTGCAGGAACTCATTAGCATAACTCATTAGCATAGGCCACACCCCCTGACATCACCGGAAGTGTGTCAGAAGGCAACATCCACCCCTCAGGCCCCTTTCCGCAAAAATCTCCAGGTATTTCCTTAAAGCAGAATGAACTCAAAGCAGCTCCTCTGGAGAGCCAGCCCTGCTTGCACCCACACACTCACTCTCTCTCATAAGTCACAAATGAAAATAAAGCAGCATTAATTCCAAGCAGCTTATGTTCCTTTGGAGCCCAGCACCACTCAGCTTGCACTCATTCACTCATTTTCTCTCTCTCCCCCCACTGCTCACGAGTCACAAATGAAAGTAAAGCAGCAGAGCAGAATGAATCCAAGCAGCTTAAGTTCCTTTGGAGCCCAGCACCACTCGGCTTGCACTCATTCACTCATTTTCTCTTCCTCTCCCCCCCTCCCTCTCATGAGTCACAAATGAAAGTAAAGCAGCAGAGCAGAATGAATCCAAGCAGCTTAAGTTCCTTTGGAGCCCAGCACCACTCGGCTTGCACTCATTCACTCATTTTCTCTTCCTCTCCCCCCCTCCCTCTCATGAGTCACAAATGAAAGTAAAGCAGCAGAGCAGAATGAATCCAAGCAGCTTAAGTTCCTTTGGAGCCCAGCACCACTCGGCTTGCACTCATTCACTCATTTTCTCTTCCTCTCCCCCCTCCCCGCCATCACAAGTCACAAATGAAAGAAAAGCAGCAGAGCAGAATGAATCCAAGCAGTTTATGTTCCTTTGGAGCCCAGCACCACCCGGCTTGCACTCATTCACTCATTTTCTCTCTCTCTCCCTCACCCCCGTCACGAGTCACAAATGAAAGTAAAGCAGCAGAGCAGAATGAATCCAAGCAGCTTACGTTCCTTTGGAGCCCAGCACCACTCGGCTTGCACTTGGAGGAAAAGGAATCACATGGGCGGGGCCAAAACCCAAGTGACCTCTTTTCAGATCTACCAGAACGCTGTTCCTGTGCGTTCCACCTCCAAATGAGCCCTGCATGCATCATAATTTTCTCCGTTCAGCTTCTCCAGGAAGTCTTGTCAGCAAGACATTGTTTTTCAATGCAAAAGGGACTCTTCTTACTTTGCAGGCAGGGAGATGGGATGGTCACTAGCAGTATAATTCTAAACAGATTTCAATGAGCTTAAAGAAAGGTAAAGGTAGTCCCCTGTGCAAGCACCAAGTCATTACTGACCCATGGGGGATGTCACATCACATTTTCTTGGCAGACTTTTTACGGGGTGGCTTGCCATTGCCTTCCCCAATTATCTACACTTTACCCCCAAGAAACTGGGTACTCATTTAACTGACATCGGAAGGATGGAAGGCTGAGTCAACCTTGAGCCGGCTACCTGAACCTAGCTTCCACCAGAATTGAATTCACATCGTGGGCAGAGCTTGGGCTGCAGTACTGCAGCTTACACCTCTGTGCTATGGGGCTCTTTCAATGACCTTAAACTGGATTAAATTTTTTTAGGATGGCACTGTAAGTCATGCAGCCAGGTGTTTTTTTCCCCTCTTGGTCCATTGCCTGCAAGGCTATTAAGGCTCTTTTGTTTTCAGGCAGAAAGCAATCAAACGGGTAAGTTTCCTTTTGCAGGTTAAACTCTTAGCTTTACTTTGGGTCCTGATAATCCTATTGAGATGAGCTATTAATTGAATATAGTTTAGCAGAGTTACCCAGTCAGGAAAGTGTGAACTCAGCATGCAGAAAAATTATTCTTCAGGCAATTAAATTGTAGAAAAAAATAGAACTTAAGTTATTGAGGTAGTTTCAATTCACAGCATTTCCTGGAGAAGAAAGAATCCTAGTTTAAAATTAACTTTCCCTATCAGTATGGCTGGCTTGTCCAACATCTTGCGTGCATGGGTGTATGGCAGGAGAGAGAGAGAGAGAGAGAGGTGCATCCTGCAGGTTTGGAAGCCATGAGGAGAATGAAAGGGGGGAGGGGAATAGAGAAACCTCTCACAATGGACACAGAAAGATGCGAGGAGTCAAGAGAGGCATTCCCACTTTAGACAATGGGAAGCAACTTGCTCATCAAGAGAATAATGCATACCCGCAGAGTGGCACGCATTGCCCCCCGCCCCCAATGTCCAGGCATGTTGGGTCACTTATTCCAACACCTTCAAAAATAATAGAGTTCCTTCAACAAAGAAATACTTTTCTCTGTCAGAGGAAGCCTTTCTCCATCAGAAAAAGTCATTCTCCAGTGAAGGAAGATGTTCTACCCTGAAGGAAGACTTTGCATAATAGAGTTATAGGATCCAACTTAGCAGAAGGGATCCAACCCTTAGAAGATCTTGGAATAGCAATATATCCAAAAGTATAGCTCTGAATTGATGTGTAGCATGGATCCTAGGTGAAATGAGAATGGAAACTGGAAGCATCTGAGATGGGATGCTGTAGCACAACATGTAAAGTGAGTTGACATAAAAGAAAATGAATGGGAACATATCAGAGATGATTAGATGTGAAATGAGGCAAAATGTGATAAAAGGCAATTAAGTTTGATAAAACACATGCTAGGAAAATGTAGACTACTCTAAGAAAAAAATGAAAGGAAATTGGAAGCAAAAGAAAGATCTACATGCAATTACATAAAGCAATTTAAACAGGGAAAAAGTGGATATATGCAGACAAAACAGAAAAGAGTAGAAAGCTATTGAAGATAGCTTTTGAAGACAGCTTCAGTCTACAGACTGAAATACTTAAAAGAATTGCACTGAAAGGGGGTGGGGGTTATTTATTTTAAATGAGTTTTATGTAACATTTGAAAGCAACATTCTATCCTAAATTGAAAGCTATTATATGCACCTAAGCTGCAGATATCCAGATTTATCAGCACTCTTTTTAGGCAGAAAGTCTGTCAATTTAATTTCTTTGGTCACATAATACTTTAATAAATCCATAGGTATACCAAAGATTGCCACAAGAGCCAGTTATAAAGAATGGTTCTAGTTGTAACCCAGCACTAGTTTCTGAGCTGAAGTACAGAGGGGACATGAGACAGGTGTATTCATCACAGGCTGCCAACATAACCTTGTTAAGTAGAAGGATCGACAGCCAGTAAGTCTTGCTCCTTCCCATGCTTGTTGTCTGGAATGTTGCTCACCATACAAAGGCAACTGTGGGGCTTCTACAGCCCTCTCTGCAATGCTTAGTTGGAAATCTTTCTATGGACACCAGCTGAAGAGTCATTTCAACATGTTCTTCCAAGCTTTTTAATTACCCATATGTTCATGTACTATAAGGATCATATGGAGATTTTTCAGCAGAGACCTGACAGGACATTTTATAGGCTCTCTGTAAGGACAAGTATCTCCCTAAAGTATGATTTTTGATCTACATTGTAGATTGTTTTCCGTCAAAATAACGCTCCTGTTGTGGGGAAACTGCTTACTCACAGCAATCAAACTACCAAATGTTGTTGCTGAAGAATGTGGTTTTTTTCCACTCTCATCTCACCAAGCTCTCCCCTGCTATTGCAATTGCTATAGGGATATATGGATATGTTAATGTCACAAGAACCTTTTGAGAGTGTAACTAGTGACATGATTCCTCTTCCATATGCTTGTGTGATTATTGTGCATCTTTATAAAGCTTTTATTTCAATACCCTCCCCCATCCTATGCTTTAGGGACAAAGCACTTTCCTGCACTCAAACAGGGGGAGTATGCTTGTTCAGCGGCTTCAACTTTAAAAAGTTGCAAACACCCGGCAAAGCTACATTTTATGGACCTTTCTATTTCTATTAATAAATGTTTAAGGCTTTATGTACCCACTTCTCTATTGTGGTGAGTGGAGGGAGCTCCAATGTAAAAGAAAATTCTTGTCAAGTTCACTTCTCTGCTCCTCAGTAGCAGAGAAAAGAAACTGACATTGGCAAAGCTGTGCAGGAAGTGATTTCCCCCATCTATATCCTGCCCTGGGGACAAGGTATCACATTAATAGAGACATGAATTATGCAAATAAAATTAATTTTGTTTAGGAGTATATTTACCCCAATCTTATGGATGAGCTCTAAATTAGCTTTTGTATACAGTTTTGAACAGGGCTTTTTTTCAGGGGGAACGTGGGGGAACGGAGTTCCAGAACCTCTTGAAAATGGTCACATGGCTGGTGGCCCCGCCCCCTGATCTCCAGACAGAGGGGAGTTTAGAGTGCTCTCCGTGCCGCTGGAGTGGCGCGGAGGGCAAACTAAACTCCCCTCTGTCTGGAGATCAGGGGGCGGGGCCACCAGCCATGTGACCATTTTCTCTGAGGGCAACCCACTGAGTTCCACCACCTCTTTTCCCAGAAAAAAAGCCCTGGTTTTGAAAATCTACACTCAGTTTACAGATTGAGGTTTGTGATTGCTTTTTTTAAAGATTTGTAATTCCAGATGTATAAACTAGTGTTCTATTTCACACTAATTTTAAAATAAGTTTTTAAAATATAGCACAGTACAGATTTGCTGTAATCAAGTTACAGATAAAGTTTTGTTAAAATAAGTACAAAAACATATTCCAAGATACCTTAGGAAGGCCTTCTACAAACTTTACCACCAGTTCCCCTTCATTTCCTTCCTCATTCTCTCCCTCCTGGCTCTTCACAAAGCCTGCAAGTGTTAGAAAAGAAAATAATTTCAGCTGAGAAATACACAACATGCATACACACATTGTAAAAATATTTTTTTTTAAACCTTGGCAGCCTAGGAAGGTTGCTAATTGTTTCTTGTTCTGGACACAGGAATGGCAAGCACCTGAGCATATGTGATTTGACTCTGAATGAACATATAACCTTTGTAAATGGCCTTTCTGGGCTGTATTTTTTATTATTTCATTCTAAATTAGAAAGGCATTAGGAAGCTCTGTGAATGCATGGACAAGGGGATAAGGAGAACATGACAGCTCTTCCTACGCCACTCAAGATAGCACATTTTCGAAAATTCTAATTTAAGATTCTAACACATGGTTTCCATAGAAATGTATGCAAATCTCTATATAGTAAAAAAAAATTGTGGCGCTGGGTTAATAGACCTCTGTGGCACGAATATAATGGGAACAGTACATTAGAAGCATGCTACCTCTCTTTCAGCTCTGTCCCTATGACAGGGGACAGCATAATCAGCACACTTTGGGAATGTCATCTCTCATAACATAAATGCATCTCAAACTCAGAAATTCAGGAATTTAATTTAAAGCACCCATATACTGTCTTGTTTCTGGAACTGTCATAAGACAATGACTGGATCCTTCCAATGGTATTAATTCTTAGCCGTCCAAGAACTCAATTAGTCTAATTCACAATTCAATCAACCTGCAGCACCCAAGATTTAAGCTGTTCATCCCAAAGAAATAAAAGAAAAATATGGGCTGACCATATGCGTACATTGCTGTGCTTCCCCACCCTCAGCTGATTTACGAGGTGGCCATGGCAAAAGCAAAATCTGAATTGTTTGTCATAAGGGCAATTAACTGATTTTCTAGGCCACTGCAAGCCTTCTTGATCAAGATGGAAGTCTGTTATAAAGTCACTGGTTAAACACACACACACACACACAAATATGGAAGTCTGTTGTGGAAAACCATTATTTGTGCATTCTGGAGACAAAGAAAAGGGATGTGGCTATCTATAAGAAATTTGTGAGAATTGGACATGAGCTGCTATAACACCAAATGCATTCTGTGCCAACACAATGGTACAAGGTGTGATGTTATGCTGGTGTCATAGGCTGACCTAGGATGTCACAAAAACACGACACAACAGATTAATAGTGCAATTTTAAACAGAATTACATTATTCTAAATCCATTGAAGTCAATGGGCTTAGAAAGGTATTAACACTGTTCAGGATTGTATTGTAACACTGCTAGCAGCATATAGCATATCTAACCATGTACTGTATATTAGGTAAAGGTAAAGGTGCAAGCACCGAGTCCTTACTGACCCATGGGGGGATGTCGCACCACACTGTTTTCTTGGCAGACTTTTTGTTACAGGGTGGTTTGCCATTGCCTTCCCCAATGCCTTCCTGGGGAAGGCAGATACTGTATATTGCCATTATACAATTCAAAAGGGGGCAGGGCTGGAGGTGACTCATCTATGGGATTCATTATCTTTAAGACTTTAAATAATCAGGGAGCCTGGTTTGTACATACTGATGCACAAATATCTAACTACAAAGTTTTAAAATGTAGTTATCACATCTGTTTTTTACTCTCACAATAATTCTGTGTAGTAGACAGATAGAGAACTGTCCAAAGCTTCCCAGAGTGGCAAGGTCTGCAGCTAGTCCTAGCTTCCTGCCTGGCATGCTTGCCTATATAAATCCACAGATACATTCTTGTTATTTCAAAATATATTATTGTAGGTGTACACATCAAGCATTTCTAAAAGATAACGATAACTGAAGAAACCTTTATTTTAATGCACCATTTATTCAAATAGCACCTGAGCCTTGGATCTGACATTGAAAAATCTTTCAATAAAATCCTTATAAAAATAGAAGGACTTTCTGCCAAATGTCAAGCGAACACAACAAACAAGAGATGCCTATATAAATATAAAGGTTGCTTTTTTCCTGCGCTTGGAGTCGGAATACTGTATAAGCTAAAAGAACCTCCCATAACACATTCCTCCACTAAATAACCTAAACTAGATTATGACTTTCTAGACAATAAAGAAAAAAAGAGGGGAGGAACAGTACTTTCTAGGCAGCTGGAGTAGAACTCAATGTAGAATTTTGTTTGTGACTTTGTTTTAAGAGTGGCGCTGCAGCGCATGAATTCAATCTGTCCCAGGGAATCTGTGTACTTGGCTTCTAGGAGGAGAGAGAACACTCATTTAGGTAAAAGTCATTTACAGAAAGATTTGTTAATGAACTAGATTCTTCCTTCAACATACATCCCACAACATATCCCTTTATTAACGCAAAGTAAAAGCCCACAATGCTACAGCATTTACTCACCGTTCTTTGAGACAAATTGAGAAGTGACTGCAACTTCAAATGTGGCAAAGACAGGACTGTGATCACTTGTCATGATGTCACTGGTACATCCTGCCAACCAGCAGAAGGAAAAGCAGTCAGTTCTAAGGGGCTCTGTCCTTGACTCCACAAACAGGGAGAAAGCAATGTCTTTGTCCGTCCTGTTATCAAAACAGGCCCAAGGGAGAATTTTTCAATGGAGACTGAGGACTGAATGGATTCATTGCACACAGAGAGAACGAGAGACAAGAACTTTGGACTTGCATGTTTTATTAAATAACAATCCTTCCATGCTACATGGCTTTTGATTCAGGGAGATGGGATATCCACACAAGCAACTGTCATGGATACTTCAGCTGTTCTTCCTTAGAAGTAGATGTTCTAATAGAGTAGCTTGAATTGATCGAAGTGAGGGCTTTTTGAATGTTAGGTCCAGCCTTATACTAAATCAGACCATCAGTTTACTTTGCCCAGTATTTTCTACTCTGACAGCTCTCAGCTCTCCAGGGTGTCAAGTGGATGTCCTTTGCAAAACAGTTGAGCAACTTTTACTTGGAAAGTATTGAGATTGAACTCAAATCTTCTGTCTGCAAAGCACGCTCTGCCACCGAGCTACAGCCCTTATTAACAAATGAAGACTGTTGCAGAATATTCTGTTTTGAGCTCCACCGCCTCTCTTTTTACCAGTTAGGCACTGCTAAGAATCATAATATTGCCCAGACCTTTCAGACCATCCTGCTCCAAATATAATGGTTTATGTATCCGTTATTGAGAACTTGGCAGTGAAAGGAGGTTCTACAGATTCTGCTTTGAATCATTTCCGTACAAACCAGCTTTACTGCTATTTTCAATCTCTTATCTACCCACCATAAGACTGACACACCACATGCACCAGGGGATATGATTTCCAAAGCACTCGATCACACCAGGATGGCAAATTGTATTTCATCTGCAAACAAAAAGAGAATCAACATCAAGAATGCATTTCTTCATTAGACGGAAGATCTCTGTTGTCAAGGAAGTCCTCAGCTTGCTCCCAGTTATATTTCCTCTGCTGTATTATCCCCCCGCCCCTGAAAAATGGTCTGGCAAGAGAATCTATTTGAAACATTGCAATAGGTCAGAACATATGTTATACTCCTGTCGTTTTCTGCTTGGTGTAGACATAATTTTCCCTGGTGTTCCTTTCAAAGCGATAGGTTGGAGCAAAAGTTATTTCTTCCTCATCTGAAACAGAAAGGTGGCTTGTTATTATTTTTTTATCACTGATACCTTAAAATCTAGAGCTGATAGTATACATAGAACAGTCATCACATTCTTAGCTGCTCCACATTGCAAACACTATTTCGTTAGCTGCCAGTGTGCACTCTTACCAGAGGGCTGAACAATTTCTGTTATGCCACTGCAGCCACATAGAATAATTTCCGTTATGCCACACACAAAAATGGTTTACCACTCAGAGACAGCTGCTTTACAGAGCAATTTAAAGCAACCATAAATTATGCATCAGCTCTCAGCTATCACTCCATTTCAAGAGTGTTTTTCAATGGCCACACAAAGGAGGAAAGGGGAAGGGAGTAGAAAGAGCTGACTGCAGAGTTATATCTTACCAAACTGTAGGAACACTTTTTGATCCCTCTTCTCCATGAGGAGCTGGTCACAACACAGCAACTCCGCGTACTGCTGCTGTTTGATCTTTTGGACGATATTCTCTGCTTCCTAAGAACAGGGGAATGTCATAATGGTAGATGTCCCACTCTCTTTTCTCCTCCCCCATTACTAAACAGCAATCTAGCATTTGTGGCTATGAAAATCTGTTCTTAGCTCCAAACACTTCTCACCTTTGTTGCAAACGTGTTAGACTTAGTTATTACACCAGAATATGACGATAGCAATATCACAACAAAATACAGAACCCATCATGATCAGGTGTTAAGTCTTTTGCAGTGCAATCCTATGCAGAGTCATGCCAGTCTAAGCCAATTGTAATAAATGAGTTTAGACTAGAGTAGGTCTGCAATGGATCAACCCATTAGAAAGTTTCCCCCTTTCTCTTCTCCTAAAGAACAACCCCCCTACAAATGTATTTGCACTAATTCCACTGTTCTTTTGTTGTCTTTTTTGCATCCTGCACCAGTTTCCACTGCTCTCCAACCATTTGCTTTTGAGTTTCCAGTTCCATATATCCTTAATCATCCTAAACTTCTTTTTGCAACCACTCCCAAGAACAATACTTTCCTTTACACTCAACTAGCTTGATGCCTGTGCTTCACTACAGTATTTAACTACTTTAAATCCAGTTATAATATTTATGGGTATGTAACATTTTTTGGTTTGGGGTGTGTGTGTTTGAGTTGGTTTTGTAGTATAATAGCATAGTATCTGAGCTTCACAAAAGTGCTTGAATAAAGCGAAGCATGTTGATGCCTAAAACTGATGAAGTGAATTTCAAAATGTAACATTTATTGAAGAGATTTTTAAAAGGAAAAGATTGTAGTGCAAGAAATAAAGTGAAAAATACATACAACCTTTTTTTTTCTACTGAAGGACCTCCTTGTAGACCACGTCGGTGGTTTTCCCCTCAGGTGCTAGGATTACCAGTTTGCTGGGTGAGCTCACTCTGGAGCAGGCCACATAGAACTGCCCATCTGAGAAGCAGTCCTCCCTCAAGTCAATTCCTGCCACCTTCAGTGTCTGGCCCTGGGACTTGTTGATCAGCATAGCAAAGCAGGTCTTGAGGGGGAACGGCACTCTCTTGAATTTGAAGGGGTTCTCTGATAGTATGAGTGGTATGCATGGTATGAATACTGACTCCCTCCACCCCCAAGCACTGCCGGGGAACAATGTGGCCTCGACGTTCCTGTGGAGGGCTTTCACTCACAGTCTAGTGCCATTTGCAGAATTTGGGTAGATTGAGGTTCCGGAGCAGCATCACTGGAGTCCCCACTTTGAGGAGAAGCTTGTGGGCTGGGAAGCCAGGAGGGTTCAGCGTGTTGAGGAACTCCATGGGGTAGTGGACCGCGTCATCCATTTGCACCACTGAGTCCACAGGTCTGTACTCCATTTCTGCCCATTCGAGGCAGTTAATTTGTGTTTCATTAATGATGGCAGCCTTGTCGTTCTTGGGGGACAGAACGGCATGCTTGCACAGCCAGTCCATGGACGTTTCTGTGATAGTGGCAATATCAGGGCATATCTTGGCTGTCAGGTCTGCTAGGGTCATCACTACTGTGCCCAGGCCTGCAGGGATGGTCACCTTTCCCTCGGACTCAGGACTTGCTGGTACTTGGCCACTGCTTCTCAGTGCACTGCAAGAGTACGATGTGCATATTTCTTTGCCGCATCTCTATGTCGCTTCCTCCGTTTAGCATCGGTATATCTTGCACAACATTTGCTAGGAGGCTTCTTGGGGGAGGTAAGAGGTGATGGCCTTAAGCTAAAATCATGCATACTTTATCACCATACCAATGATATGGTATGATGCCATAGAGTTCACACTACAGAGCAGCCATTTCTCCAGGGGAACTGGTCTCGGTTGCTGGAGATCAGTTGTAATTCTGGGAGATCTCAAGCTACCACCTGGAGGCTGGCAACCCTATGTGGTGGGCACTTTGGCAAGTTCATGTGAGAGACTCACATCAAAATGGTCCCTAGAAAGGTTATGCAGCATCTCCCCATGAACATTTAAAAATTCAGTTGCCATACTGCTTTTTATATAAAATCCCTGTTCAGGAGTCTTGTACCGTCTTTCTTCAACTGTCTGCAGTTTCCTTGACCTGGGCCGATTCCAGACGGCCCTCCGCATCGCGAAACGTCGTGCGTCGTCACACAGAAAACGCGAAATAATGCGTTTTCTCACGCGAGTTTTGCACAACGTCGCGCAAAACGCACGCGAAAAAATGCGATATTTTGCGTTTTCTGCGCGACGACGTGCGACATTTCGCGATGCGAAGGGCCGTCTGGAATCGGCCCTGATTTTTACCTCAGAACACAGAGTTCCACAGCTGACCAGTCAGAGAGAGGGAGTGCAAGCAGGCAGGCTCCACAGTAGGGTTGCCAGGTCCAGGTTGGGAAATTCCTGGAGATTTTGGGGTTGGAGCCTGGAGTTGAGTTTGGGGAGGGGAGGGGACTCAGAATGGTATAATACCATAGAGTCCACTCTCCAAAGCAGCCATTTTCTTCAGGGGAACTGATCTCTGTCACCTGGAGATCAGTTGTAATGCTGGGAGATCTTCAGCCACCTCCTGGAGGCTGGCAACCCTATACCATAGGGAGATTGGCAACCTTAGTGAACTTTTAGGGGAAGTCTGGGAGGTGCATTTTACCTCAGGACACATTAGCAACTGTTTAGAATGTTGGGCTGAGCCCCAATCAGGCTGCATATGCAAATGACCTTGAAAGGCTGGTCCAGTCAGGGAAGAGCGGCTGAGCTGGCAGTTGGGAGTGGGGTGGGGGAGCAGGCTGCAGCCTGCCAGCCACACAGGGAAGCTGTATCCCTATGGGAAAACATTTTACCCCTTTTTACCACCTTAGGGGGCAAATTTCTTAAAATCCCTTCTTAGTGAGCCTCTACATCACAAAAGGAACGTTCTCCCCAAATTTCACATTTCTAGGTCCAGTGGTTTGGGCTGTGCATTGATGAGTCAGTCAGGATACTTATCTTTATATAGATAGACTAGCTTGATGCCCATGCTTCGCTACAGTATTTAACTACTTTAAATCCAATTATAATATTTATGGGTATGTAACATTTTTTGGTTGGGGGACGGGTTTGAGTTGGTTTTGTAGTATAATAGCATAGTACCTGAGCTTCACAAAAGCATTTGAATAAAGCAAAGTGTGTTGATGCCTAAAACTGATGAAGTGAATTTCGAAATGTAACATTTATTGAAGAGATTTTTAAAAGAAAAAGATTGTAGTGCAAGAAATAAAGTGAAAAATATGTACAACCTTTTTTTTCTACTGAAGGACCTCTTTGTAGACCTCATTGGTGGTTTTCCCCCACTTCGAATCCCCCACTTTGAGGAGAAGCTTGTGGGCTTAGAAGCCAGGAGGGTTGAGCATCTTGAGGAACTCCACAGGGTAGTGGACCGCATCATCCATTTGCACCACCGAGTCCACAGATCTGTACTCCATTTCTGCCCTTTCAAGGGAGTTGTGTTTCATTAATGATGGCAGCCTTGTCTTTTTTGGAGGTCAGAGTGTCACGCTTGCACATCCTGTCCATGGACTTCTTTGTGATAGTGATGATATCAGGGTATATCGTGGCTGTTAGGTCTGCTAGGGTCGTCACTACTGTGCCCAGGCCTGAAGGGATGATCACCTGCCATACTGACTTTTATATAAAATCTCTTTTCAGAGTCTTGTACTGTTTTTCTTCAACTGTCTCCAAAGCAGCCATTTTCTCCAGGGGAACTGATCTCTGTCACCTGGAGATCAGTTGTAATTCTGGGATATCTCCAGCCACCACCTGGAGGCTGGCAACCCTACACCACAGGGAGATTGGCAACCCTAGTGAACTTTTAGGATTGGAAGGTGCATTTTACCTCAGGACACATTCACTGACTCCCTTAACAACTGTTTAGAATGTTGGCCCTATATGCAAATGACCTTGAAAGCTAGCCCAATCAGGGCAGAGTGGCTGAGTTGGCAGTTGGTAGGGGAGGAGAAGCCTGCCAGCCACACAGGGAAGCTGTATCCCTATGGGAAAACACATTTGACCCCTTTTTATCTCCTTAGAGGGTGAATTTCTTAAAATCCCTTCTTAGTGAGCCCCTACACCACAAAAGGAACAGCCTGCCCAAATTTCACATTTCTAGGTCCAGTGGTTTGGGCTGGGTGTTGGTGAGGACACTTGTCTTTATATAGATAGATAGATTGCTCCAAGTTCTTCAGCAGTAGCAGCCACTGCCGCCGCCATAGCCTTATCTTCACCAGAAAGGCAGAGAAAATGCAAGTATATCTGTGTCTCCACGGATATGCCCTTCTGTTCTGCAAACACTTCTTTATTCTAATTATTGTTAGAGAATGAGAGGCTGTATGTACCTTTGCTCCTTTGAATGATGGCAAACTCCCCTCTTTAAAAAAAAACTTTAAGGAAGGCTGTTTTTCCTGGAGCAAGGCTGCACCTCAAACTCCCACCTTAGAGGTACTGAGGGCAAATTCATGTGCTATTGCTGGATTAGGGCTAGTACAGCCTATGGCTAGGTAAAAACAGTATGCCATTTATTTAGTAATACTGTGCTTTTCTCCCAATGGAGACCCAAAGGTGTTTACAACTCTGTTCTTCCCTCCTCAATTTTATCCTCACAACAACCACCCTATGAGCTTTGTTAGGCTGACAGGGAATGACAGGCCTAAGGTCATCCAATGAGTTTGATGGTAGAGTTGGGATTTGAACCTAGGTCTCTCTGATATTTGTTGGATGCTTTAGCCATTATATCATACTGATATACTGGGAGGATCCATTATGGTCCGAGGGTCTGCGGTTTCATCAGCGGGTCCATGGATGGGCACCCTGCAAAGTTGTGCTTGCAGCCCGTGGGCTGGCTAGGGCTTCCAGCTCCTCTTTTCTCAGGCCTCAGATGTGACAGAATGGTCACATGCCCTCTCTTTCCCTTGATGGGTGGCCGCCCTTACTTCAGGGACAGCCCTCCCGTCCTCTCTCCTCCCTGGCCAGGAGCTACTAAGGCCTTTTTATATCTTCCCCCTAATGGACGCTCCTCCCCACTCCCCAATTGCCAGCACCCCAGGTGAGGCCAATCACCTGCGCAAGCGCAGGTCCCAGCACTTGGCCCCACCTCCGTCCAGGTGTGTTCTCCTGAGTGGGTCCCTTGGCCAGGCCTTCCTTTGGGCCCTCCCCCCATTCTGGCCCCAGCCCTCTACTGGGTGCCTGCTTAGTGGGCAGGCCCTTGAACCTATCCCCTGCCAGGCAGGGGTGTGGGCTCTGCCCTCGCTGCCCAGGCCCCAGCATCTGCCGGGGGGACCCCGCCCCTTTGCACTGGCCGGGTAGGCCTCACTGCCCACGGCCGCCCTGCGCCAGCTTTTCGGGTGTTTCTCCCTTCACTGGCTTTCTCGGCGCCTTTCCGATGGGGCCCGGCAGAGGCCTGTTCCCAGGCAGCCGTCGTGTCTCTCGGGTGCCCTCGTCTGCCCTCTTTGCCGCCATGCCGTGGGCCTGGGTTCCGCTGTTCCACCGCCAAGGCCCTTCATAGGCAACCATCTCTGGGCTGGTCAGCTGCTCACTCTCCCTGGCTGCCGGCGTCTCCCGTGGTTCCCTTCCACCGGGCTGCTGCAGGGCTCCCTGCTGGTGAGTGGGGCTGTTGTCATGGGGTTCCTGGGCAGGTCGTAGGGGTGCTGTGGGTGCTGTGGGGGAGTCCAGGCTGCCCCCAAGAGTTGGGGAGCTGTCCCCGGACACCCCCCCTTGAGACGGTTGTTATGTGATTGTTGGCCTCGTGCATCCATGACATAAAGTCAGCATTCACGTTGTGCTTGCCCGGCCAATGTCTCACCACAAAACTGAAAGGTAAGAGAGACAAATACCATCTAAGCACCCTTGCATTGTGGTCTTTCATGTGGGACATCCATAGCAGCATGGCATGATCCGTTACCAACGTAAACAGGTTCTTGGTGAGATAATATTGAAGAGCCCCAATGGCCCATTTAACGGCTAGGGCTTCCTTCTCTACTGTGGCATATTTGCGCTCAGCCTCCTGAAGCTTGTGGCTTATGAAGAGGATGGGTTGTTCCTGCCCATCAACGAGTTGAGAAAGTACGGCCCCTAGGCCAGTGTCAGATTCATCTGTTTGGACGATGAAGGGCTTATCGAAGTCTGGGTTTCTCAACACTGGCGCCCGTGACAGTGCATTGCATAGGGTGCGGAAAGCCCCCTCGCTGGCCAGGGACCAGGTGATCTTGTTGGGCCAATCTTTCTTGAGGAGGTCTGTCAGCGGGCTGGCCAGGGTTGTGAAATCCTTTACAAATTTGTCGAAGTACCCTACCAGCCTGAGAAAGCGTCTCAGCTGTTTTTTGTTGCTGGGGTGTGGGCACTACTCCAAGGTCACTACCATCTCGGGTAGCGGCCGTTATTGCTCCCGGCCAACAAGGAACCCCAGGTATTTTATTTCTCGAAAACCCAGGCGGCTTTTCCTGGGGTTGGCTCAGAGACCAGCTGCCTCCAAGGCCTGCAGGACCTTCCGCAGATGTTGTAGATGCATGAGCCAATCAGCGCTGAAGTTAAGGATATCGTCTATGTAAGCAGCTGTGAAGCTTTGGCACTGAGCCAGAGCCGTGTGGTTGTGGTAGCTCCATGTAGGCCAAAGAGCATTGTCTTGAATTGGAACAAGCCTTGAGGTGTGGCAAAGGCCATTTTCTCCTTGTCCTCCGGCACCATCAGCACTTGCCAGTAGTCCTTGGTAAGGTCCAATGCTGACAGATATTTCGCCGTTCCTAGTTGGTCGATGAAAATCTCAGCACAAGGCATGGGATAGGCGTTAAATTGTGCAATATGATTGACCTCCCAAAAATCCACACAGAACCTGACAGAGCCATCGTGCTTTGGGACTAGGACTATCGGGCTCCGCCAGGTGCTATGGGAAGGCTCAACGACCCCCATGGCGAGCATATCTGTCACTTCTTTGGCAACTGCCTCACATTGTTTCCATGGCAGGGGCCACCAGGGGGTCCGTACAACTTGGCTGGCGGGGGTCAGGATGGCGTGAGCCACCAGGGACGTCTGGCCAGGGACCCGAGAGAAGCTGGCTGCCGGCATCTCCTGTGCTTCCCTTCCACCGGGCTGCCAAGGGGCTCCCTGCTGGTGAGTGGGGCTGTTGCCACGGGGTTCCGGGGCCGGTTGTGGGGGTGCTGTGGGGGAGTCCGGGCTGCCCCCCAAGAGTCAGGGGAGCCGTCCCTGGACCAACAGCTCAGTAATCAACATTCTTCAGAGAATGTTCATTCTGAAAGTATAAGCAATCTGTTCTTAGTCTGCATTCACAACTTGTATGGATGGATATTTTGCTTCATCCCTGAGGAATTGTGATAAAGGCTTGTTGCTGAACCTTGATCTCTCAAATCACCCAGCTTTCTTTGTCACTTTGGGCAGCCCTATCTCATTGCTATACTTGCTTTATGAGGTATGGCAAAGGCAGCTCTGTATCAGAATGATCCTGGTTCAAATCTTGCCTCAGCCATGAACTCAACAAGATATCAGTAGCCTCTCAGCCTCCGCCCCTCCATTTGCAAAACAAAAGATGATACTGGCATGATTCCAAAGGTTGTTGTAAGGATTACCAAAACAATGTATGTGATGCACTCCAAACCTTTAAAGAAGTTCTGTATAAATACTATTATTGATTATTAAGGATGCAAAAAGGTCCTCTAACCATTGGAGGCAATTCTAAGCGGTAGTTGAGGTCTCCCAGCCAGAAGAGATGAGTAAAGCGGTGCGTGATGTTAAATGGACTCAACTTCTTATCTCCCAGTTGCAGAAAGCGTAGAATACTTGTATAGTTCTGGTTTCGCCTAAAAATAAAAAGGATGTTCAATATGCTGTTTTATTGTAATTTTTCACCAGTGGCTGCAAAGACCTAGAGCCAGTGTATGTGTGAGGTGGGATGGATGGAATTAGGTCAGGTAAGAAATGATCCTTCCCTGTCTCTGATCTAGCTGCAGCCCTAGCCTCACAAAGGTGATATATAAACCTATGATGGTTTCTGCAGTGACTTAGCTCTATTTAACCCAACATTGGTAGCTTGGGAACTGTAAATAAATGACAAAAAATAAAAGACTGGCTGAGGGACAAAACGGCCTACTCTTTTTTTCCTAATCCATAAGGACAACTACTTCCTTGATCTAACCATATACAAATCAACAGCCCGATGAAATTATGACTAGACCAGATGGCAGGCAGCTTCTGGTATAGTCACTTACACCCTGAAGGAAAATAAAAGAAAATAACTGGCAAGAAGTACACATTGCTAAACAAAATCTATACAGAAAAAAAAGCATTTTTGAAATGCCAAGGAGTAAAGGGAGTTTTGTGCTGTTTTAAATTTTTTTTACATGATTACTTGAATATTTCTACAACTAGATAAATGAATGTGTGTGTGTGTTTATATAAAGGTAAACTTTAAAACTGCTATTGACGTGTCTGTGTCAAATTCAGTACGAGTACTCTATAACAGCTGCCCTCAAGATCTGTATATAATCAATCAATCGCAGTAGTGCTAATTGTGGAACTAGAATGAATCCACATGGTGAAGATGCAGAGGCATGTACCTTGGAATCAGAGAGTGGCTATGGACGACAGGTTTCTTCTGCATGGGCATGTACTGGTTTTTAACATGCCCCCTGCAGTCACATGGCAACTGAGGGGAAACTGCTTCTTATAAAAAAGGGGAGTTAAAAGAGGCTCAGAACAGCATCACAGGGGGAGGAAAGGCTCTCACCCTCCCCCAATGCCATTTTCTTGCATGAAAACCACATGTGAGGGAAGTTATTTTGCTGATTTTGCAACACAACATAGAAAACCTGTGCACAGATTTTTCCTTGTGGAGCAGCAAAGTTGGCAAAATAACCCATCCAAGTGCACAGGAAAACGGCTTGGGGGAAAGGTAGTACTCCTCATCACAGTGCCAGTCTGAGCTTGTTTGAGCTCTCCTTTTTTTTTTAAAGCAAGTTCCCCTGAGCTGCCATGTACCTGTGCAGAGTGCCTTAAAATGAGCGCACGGCCATACAAAAACGTATCACCTAGAGCCACCCAGAGCTTCCACAGAGAACTGGGGGGGGGGGGCTTTAAAAATGGTAACTGCAATAGTACTATAGCAGCTGAAAAATACCTCCAGCAGTGCAGTGGGGAAAAAGGCTACACGAAGGGTTGAATACAGGATAAAAGATGCCGATACAGGAAGGACCTTTTTGTCCAGGCAGTGTGGTAACATGTTTGGACTGTGTTTTTCCCAAAATGATTAAAGAAAAGCAGGTTTGGGAAAGCAGACGAATGGAGCACTATTAGAGCATGATGTTGTATGCATGCCCCCTCTCCCACAGCACTCCAGTTTGGAAGCCAAAGCAGAGAAGAACCTCAGTCTGGAAGCAACACTAGTTTTGTAACCCATATGCACTCCTAATACAGCTAACATTTGTAAACACGCACACGCACGCGCACACACTGAATGTTTGCCCCTTGAGCTATGACAAATCTGTAATATTGTTTCAAAGTATCCGAAAAGTTACCAGCGCTACACAACCCAACTGTCTTGGAACAGCAAGACAGCCCTGGATCATTGCCTGACTGGGTGAAAAGTGGCAACCACAAATATACTACGCAAATGTGTATCTGCACATTTGTGTTTGCTTGTATATTCTGCTTGGAATACATGGTGCTGTACCACATGATGGCAAAAGAGAAATAATCAGGAATTTTATCTGTATTTAGAGATGCTACATTAAATTTTGGCCATGGGGAAAATGGTTGTCACACATGCAATACGAAAGAACAACGCAGTGCCCAGGAGAGACCATCTTGATCATGCATGGGGGACAGAAGCAAGACCCTGCAGTATGTGTTGCCATGGGAATTCTTAGCTGCTGTAGAAAACTAACTTGGGGGGAAAGAAAAGAACAGTAATTTTACACAGCTCTTGTTTCCTCTGTTTTACACTGGCATCTGCATGTGATTTCTGTTTCTGAAGTCCTCAGGAAAGAGAAGATTATAAATATAACAAATAAGCAAACAAATCATACAATAAACAGATAAAGCTCCTCCACTATCGTTCTCCTGGAATGTTAGTTACTGAACAATGGCAACAAAAAAATCTCAGCTATTCTGTTTTTAAAATTCAGAGATTTTATAATGGTAGCAGCCAATGCCTCAAGCTGCCAAAGTAAGGGGTGCAGAAAGATGCAGTGTGCCAGAAAGTAGAAAGATGCTGTGTACCAGTTCTAGTATTCCATCTCTCTTGACCAGGGCTTTTTTTCTGGGAAAAGAGGTGGTGGAACTCAGTGGGTTGCCCTCGGAGAAAATGGTCACATGGCTGGTGGCCCCGCCCCCTGATCTCCAGACAGACGGGAGTTTAGATCGCCCTCCACGTCACTTGGCGGTGCAGAGGGCAATCTAAACTTCCCTCTGTCTGGAGATCAGGGGGCGGGGCCACCAGCCATGTGACCATTTTCAAAAGGTTCTGGAACTCCGTTCCCCCACGTTCCCCCTGAAAAAAGCCCTGCTCTTGACCAATAGCCTAAGGCAACTGTAAGGTCCTTGTACCCCCAGGCCAGTCTTTGACATCTTTGCTTACATCATAGAGTGGACTGCAACCTTGCAACAACACCAGTTGGGCCACATGAATGGTTTTTTGAATATGTTCTATGTGCTCCATTATCCACAGAGGCTTCCTAAGAATGCAGCTCAGCTTAGCTTCCATTTTCAGATGACCAGATGGCCCTTATGTGCATCCCACAGTGCTTCCAAAGTCTCCTGTGTGCAGCGCTCCCATTCTTGCTGACATAAACCCCACCAGAAAGAGCAAAGAAAGAAAAATCCTTGGAAGCTGCCATGGACAGGCAGGAATAGCTGTAACGATGCTTCTTTGAGTAAGATGCCTACACTCTGAGTACACCTTCCTGTCCATGTTACCATTTACTGATGTCATAAGCCTTCCCCTCTAGAAAGGCCAAGATCAGTCATCATCAGACATGGAGGTATGCTGAGAAAGAGGTTCCTATCAGCAACAAGACAACTCTGTATCAAGGTCCTCAGAAAGGTAATGATTACCCTTACCTGTGTTTCTTTTCACTTCCTGAAGTCAAATGACTGTTTACAAAACCAAAGGAGGTTCCATTAAACATGAACGACACTCCCACAGCTCCTTTGTTGCCTGATTGGTGGGGAGTGGGGAGGTGGGGGGAACAAAACAAAAAGATAGCAAGAAATCAATCTACCCCCAGGTAAAGATAATAAAGAACAAAACATTTCTCAAGTGGCATGGAAGATGCCGAGGAGAGAGATTCAGAATAGGGGCAATTAACATATGTAATGCAGAATACTATGGAAGATTTTCTTCAAGAAGCTTAGAAAGAAAAAGTGAAAGCTAAATTTCCCTTTGCTATCCTTCCTAGTTCTGCAATCTACTTCCCTGAATAAAACTGTAATGTTAGAAGGATTTTATATTTGTCTTTTTGCAAGGATCTTGTCCATTCCTGGATTCCCATCAATCTGATATGACCAGAACTGCAAAAATATAATGACAGTATTATTGACTGGAATGATTTATATGAGCAAAAACTGTAGCACTGAGAGCAGATATATCAACTTGAAAACACGCTCTCTGACAAATGCTAACTGTTACATCAGCTCTTATAGATCATAGCTCAAGGATACAGACCCCATCACATTAGTAATTCTGTTGACAGAGGTGAAGAGCAGTTATTTTCAGTAGCAGTCATGAAAAGAGAGAATCCTTGAGAGAATCTCTCAGATTCCACTTCAGTGAATGTATTCTACACAATAAAATCCCTGAACATTTCATTAAGATTCAGTTAAATAGTTAAAACCACAACAGATAACAAACCTCCAGTTTTCTACTAACCTTTCTGTTTCATCTTTAGCTGCAAAGAAGTTAGGTCTGGGGTCCTCACCCTTTGTAACATGCAGACAAGAGCTACGTGTTTGTCTCAGTTCCAGCATGTGCAGTGCCTGATTTGGATGGGAACCATGTCCTGCATGGAATAAGGGCATCACCCCCCCACCACCACCACATGCCACTTGTGTGACCTGAGGTGGTGCTATTGCCCCCTGGGGAACCTTACATATAACCCAGGGGACACATGGGTTTTGGCATGGGCCAAATAGTGCCCCTCTGACCTTTTAAAGTCAGGAAAATGGGGGGGGGGAGGCTTTCTCTATGTGCACTCTTTCTCTATGTGCACCATGGTCCCAATCCAAATCAGGCACCACATATCATGCAGGAATTGCGGATAACCTGCAACTTACATTTGACTGTTACACAGGGTGGGGACTTGGTGTCCAAACACAACCTGTGCATTCTCTGTAATGTGAATTGGCCCTTAAATTAACTTCAAGGGATGTTGAAGGGTGTAATTCTACTTAGCACTGCACTAAGAGCTTGCTAAATAAGTCCAAACAGAACATTGTTCAAAAGATGTTCGGGCTCCTGTGAATCTCCACAGAGAGGGAGGTCTGTAGTTGTGGTCTCTGAGGATGCTTCTCTGCTTCTGTCATCCCAGGAGACCATGATGGGACCATTTGTTAGGTATGTTTGGTCCAAACCTTACCCAATCTGTTTGCAATTCCTGTCTTCACATTGTCTATGCAGAGGTGGCTTATGCGATTCTCATGTTCAGGCTTGGCGAGGACAACAATCCTGATGTTCCAGAGGGTATGGATTGCTATCTGATCAGGAAACAGGAAATCAGCTGTCATGTAGATCCATATGGCTGAGTTATATAGCCTAGATAATGATATATGTATTGTAACAAGTATTGAATTGATCCTATATGTAATCCACAATATGCCTCTAGTTTTAAATGTTCTTATCCGTAGAACTTTACTGATATTTGTGTACATAAACAAGCTACTGAATGGAAACTATGTGTGCACAGGATTTTTCCTGTCCTTCTATGAGCCATACACACTAATAAGTGGAACCAAGTTGATCCATGTGAAGAACTGTGTGTCTCCATGATACTAAAACAGCATTTTACATATTTAAAAAGACTGAGGGTTTCATCAACCTATTCATTGTAAATTACTACTGGTATAAGAAGTTGTCTACACCAACTGTACATAATACCATACCATAATACCATACCATAATGGTATGGAACATATCTTGCCAAAACAACATCCACATCTTCTTTCTTAAGAAATGTCTGTATTTGCTTTGAGCTTTAAGCATCAGGAGAAAAAAAATCCTTACCACTTTAAAGCTGATGCTGGTAATCTCTTGCAAGGATTGTCTTAGGATATCTTGCCATTCTCTGTCTCCCAGGCAGTCCTCCTGTGTGCCAATTACATAGATGTCATGTGGAATATAGTCAGCTGTGTCATCACGGGTCTTCCCCTCCCCTTTGGAGAGAAACCAGGAGCTGATCTTCTTTGGTGGAGGAGCATCACCTGGATTGGCAAATCCAAAACCAAAACTAACTCATCAACTTTTACACCAACCTTGAAGATGCTGGCTTCAAATGGGCCGGCATGTTCAGAATCCTAGATGCGAGTGGTCAAGAGTTACTGATAATCTGCCCACATTTAACTTATTGAAAAACAGAAATCCAACAGGCAGGTTTCCTGACAGACGCTCCTATGCCTTTAACAGATGCAAGTGGGGCAACTTTTACATAATGGAGAAACATGAAGCTGAATTTTCAATCACACAGCTTTTAAAACACAAAACATTTCCAGGAAAGGAATCAAAATCCTAGATGAATCTGCCTATCTGATGATTCCCTTGGGAGTGAGCCAAAGGGCAAGAGCCAAAGAGCTTGCAGCCTGGCATCTCTGTTAGCCAGCCCAGTGAATCAGGACTCACTCCAGATGTAGTTCTTTCTTTCTTACATTTATTTGAATTATATTGTATAAATTGGTTGTGTTGTATTTTAGAAATTTCCATAAGCCACTTCAGATCCCTTTGGAGGTACATACAGCAAAGAAATGACCTAATAATAAATAAAATCTCTTCATAATGATGGAGGCATTATGCACACATTAATAACAACAACAAAAACAACATTCAACTTACATACTGCCCTTCAGGACAACTTAACATCCACTCAGAGCAGTTTACAAAGTATGTTATTATTATCCCCACAACAATCACCCTGTGGGGTGAGAGAGCTCTAGAGAGCTGTTACTGACCCAAGGTCACCCAGCTGGCTTCAAGTGGAGGAGGGGGGAATCAAACCCAGTTCTCCAGATTAGAGTCCTGTCGCTCTTAACCACTACACCAAACTGGCTCACATGAATCTTCAACTTCATGTAAAGCTGTATAGCAATGATACGGTTAGAGGGCAGCAGTGCAAATGGGCTATAATGCCTTTGAAATTTTGAACCAGAGGTATGTTCCTCTTTCTCTTTTGCTGTAAAAAACCCCCATTGCGTTGGATCTAGAATAAATTTTCCACTAATGTAAGGGGTGTGGTGATTTCCACTGTTCCACTGATGGAAATGACTTGTATGAGCAGAAATTTTAGTCTGGATCCAATCCATTGTGACCAAAGTTGCAGAAATTGGAACAGTAAGCCTTGGACACACTATGGAAATTGATACCCATGTTCCAGGTCCCAATGAAGATGGTGATCATGTCAGGCTCTGGTTGTTCAGAATGTTTATTCTTCATTTGCTGCAGAAGCTGGCAGAACCCTTCTCTTTTCTGAAAACAGAGGAGCAAACAAAAGGAAATGAAGGAGCTAATAAGCAAATGTCTTTGGTCCGGGGTCCCTTGCCTTGTTAGGTAGAGGCTGGTGGGAAATAGTTTCCTCATGGCAGCATGCTATGCAACAAGGATGGGAAATACTGCTGTGGAACCTCTCCATATAAGCCAGTCAAACCATGGTGGAGGCTTTCAAATGCTAGAGAAGCATTTCTGGCAGTTTCCTTTCTTCATTTGTTTAACATTTGAATTTTCTGTTTATCCTGAAGCTAGTGAATAGGCTAAATATGGGAACATTTAGGTACAGATCAGCTGTAGTCCTTCCCCTGCAGATAGTTACTTTAGATGCCAAGAATGAAGGTTGTTGAAAAATTCTTT
Source organism: Eublepharis macularius (assembly GCF_028583425.1). Classification (NCBI taxonomy): domain Eukaryota; kingdom Metazoa; phylum Chordata; class Lepidosauria; order Squamata; family Eublepharidae; genus Eublepharis; species Eublepharis macularius. The sequence continues at coordinate 60,806,963 of NC_072795.1, read as the reverse complement.
GCTAGATGGCTCCAGAGCTGAAGCTTGCCCTTTGCCTTCTTTAATCCATTACAATGAATAACCTGATCTGCCACTTTCCTTGTCCCCGTCATTGCAGACCAACAGAACAAGTACTGTAATTGTGCTATTGTTGTGGTTTTTGTCAAGACTCTCTTGAATTTACAAGATGTTCCCTGAATATATTCCTACTTCATTTTCATAGAGCAGTTGAAAAATCTTTTTAAAAATTATTTAAGTTTGTACAAAAGCACAAACATAGGCCTGATTTAAATGTGACACTGGCAGGTCAGAAGAATTTATCTGTGTGACTTTGCACCATAGCTAGTATCTCATTAAAACTGGGCCCACTATGCATGTAGGCAGCTGTCATACAAACAGCTGTCCACAAAATATTAGCATGCCAGCGTAACACCCATCTCTAGCATGTTAGCATTGCAGATCCAGCTGCTTTGCTGTGTAGCAACTCAGCTTAAATTATATGCAAGGCATAAACCTACACAGGTAATCTTCTGTTCTGCTAGCATCACATTGTAAAACAGCCTCACAAAGACGCTCTAATTTCCCTTTAGGAACTTATGTCTTGGAATATTTTGTCAAGTTGGGCAATGAACTTGGGGAACTGGATGCTCTGTTTATCTTGTGATACAAGAAGACAGTCAACGATAACCTCAAACTTGGAATTATTGTGGTTTATATTGTGGGGAATTTACCTTAGAGTCAGCAAAGACATATTCTTTTCTCTGTGTTTTTTCTTTTTCTGTCTCCAGGACAATCACCAACTTGTTAGGGAACTTCTGGGACTTGATGAGCTGTAGAACTAAGCAGAGGTGAGAGGACCCCAGTTAAAGAGGAACAGATTTTTAATTTTATGAGAACCGGTGTTTACCTGCATATATAAAATGTAACATTTGTGAACCCCATTCCCATATATAAACCTCTTGCTCTATGATAAAGCTGGAGTGACAAACAAACTTGACAGCAACTTAAGACTAAGCCTGGAGGTGTAAATGTGTTTTGGCTGAAGCCTATCTGTTGCTAGAATAGTTTCTGCTCATTAAACTTGGGAGAAGCCCAGTCATAAGAAATTCTGATTTTCTGCTGCTCAAATGTCTATGTGTCACTTTGCCTTTTTCTCATTGTGATATGAGAGTGTGAAAGATTCCCTAATTTATAAAAGTCAACTTGGTTATTAGGAAAAGTACTGATGCGTATATTCCAAAATTAGCAGAAGAGAATCAAATGGATGAACTCCCATGTTCAGCTCAGGAATCAATTCATATCCTACCTTCTCTCTCCCAGGCTCCCAGCAATTAGAAACAAAACAACACAGACATTTTCTAGTAAAGTAGCCTCTAGATGACCACATTTCTAGCCAATGTTTTCCTTCTAAATAGCTTATAATTTCTTAGGAACTATGCACTGGAAGACAGATTTCTGTACCTATTCAATACTTCACAAACTTGGAAGACATTTTTAGCACTTACTGTTCCTAATATTGTAAGCGAAGGAGGTGGAATAAAAAATTTACGAATTAAATAGAATAAAATAAACTAACTGCCATACGACTAATTTTTTGTCATTGCCGGTATTGCCTCAAGTTTTTAACATGTATACTCATCCACCATATTGTTCATGTCTTCAGCTGTAAAGTATTGTGTGATTTAAGGCCTGCTGAGATGACATATACTTTTTGGTGCAGTCGGGAGAAAATTTGTCTGCAGGTTTGTATGTGGCTTCCTCCACCATGGGGAGAAAGTTTTAAATGAACCGGAAAAGCATTCAATTATTTGAACAGGAAGCTTTCTGATGATGTGAGTTAGAATCAACTATCGTTCATTCTTTCAGTTAGATTTACATCTTGTCCCATTATTGAACTCCCGAGACAACAAAGCTGTCAATATTTATAACCCAGGTTCTGAGGAAAGGGAAAGGTTGTCAATTTGGTTGGGATTAAACCCTTATAAAACAGGACTTTTTAAAACTTGTTGTAGCTTCTACTATTGCTGCAGCATTACTACATGGCAGCCCTATGTATTTCTGTAATCACGTGCTTAAAACAACAAGGCTGAAAAGCAGATCAGTTGGCTTTTCATAGGGACCAAGCAACATGTTTGTCTAGCTCAGCCTTTACTTTTTGCCATTTTTTAAAGCTTAAATCAATTTGTATTTCCAAGGCATGGCAACAAGATGATGCTTCTCTAATCATGGTATCCAGCCTGACACAAAAACCTGTAAATGGGATGCCTATCCAGAGGATGTTCTTATTTTTTTAAAAATGGACCACTTCGGAGAAGGCTCTTCCATCCACTCTCCTTGTATGAGTAGACTTTTAGAAATTCCTCCATTTCCATTTTTCAGAAGTGGTTCTGAGTAGAGATGGGCATGAACCGGAAAAAACCCTGAACCATGTGGTTTGTGGTTCATCAAATTTCATGAACCACGAACCACGAACCACAAACTTTCACGAACCTGCCCCTGGTTCGTGAACCGGTTCGTTTGGTTTATGAAATCGTCACATCCGGGGGTCAGAAAATTGTCACTTCTGGGCCAGCAGAAGGTCTGCAGGAAGTCCATCCCCTGTTGCCTAGGAAACTGATTGATTGGCACCAAGCTGTCTGCTGTCACGAACCAAAAAACGAACCAGCCTAAAGTTTGTGGTGGTTCATCAGAAAAGGGATCTGATGAACCGCAGTTCACGAACCGTGAACCAGCCTGGTTCGTGCTTAATTTTGGTTCATATTTTGGTTTGTGCCCATCTCTAGTTCTGAGTCAAGAGACAGAGATGTTCCCATTTCACTTTAAATTAGCTCCTCCTTACAAGAAGAAAGTGAAATTGTGGCTAGTCCTTGCATGGATTTCAGCTCCTTTTTCACTCCCTCAACACATCTTATGCAACAGCTATTGACAAATGGCCTCTGTGGGGTGTGCATTTTAGAGTATTTCTTAGTAGGGGAATGCTTATTTAAGATTAGTTTTCTTCAGAAAAGATGTCGTTGGCTAGAACAAAAGAGGTTCAGGAGAAGCTAGGCTACTAAAGCAGGAAATCATAATGTTGTAAGAGGTTTTCTTTGCAGTTCTGCCTTCTCCTCATGTTATATGACCTGTTTATGAAACTGTCTTGAAGAGAGGTATTGTGAAATGGAGGTATACATTTAGCAGAAATAAATGGCAGATATAGTCAGGATGGGAGCTTCCACCCCGGGTGATATTTATAGCTTGAAAGCAGGGTTAATGTAAGCAAGATAGAATAAGAAAAACTCTTGCTACTATGCCTGGGATTCATCCAGTCCCTATGGATTTCCAAAGTGCCCTTTTCCCTAAGGCAACTACAATTTAATATCCTGTTCCTGTGTGAGAGAAATGAAAGATAAACCAGAGCTGAAAATATATTTTTTTCCATCTGCACTGGTAACAGTGTTTGAAGAGGGTGAGATTTCACAATTAGCAATGATTACTAAATGCCTCAGCTAAGCTTGGGTGAATATAGATGACCAGCTTATCATGTGGGAATTATGAGGAAGTTTGCTTGTTTCTTAAATATATGCTGAAGTGCTGCAATATATACAACTGTGTTCAGCTCTATACTATTCTGTGATTGTTCTTACTCCACCCCTAATCACTGTCTCGTTCTGTTGCTATGGTGTGAAGCCTTCACTCTACCTATCCATCAATGCACTGCTGCAGTAGTTTATCACTATTTCCTAGTTCTTTGTTTGCAGAAGTGGATGGATGGCAGTTTAAAACAAGGCCCTGCTGTATATGATTTAAATCATCCATGTATATTCTCTTTACACAAGTGCATTTTGCTTTTTCAAAAAATGGCATCTCATTTTGGTGCACACGTATATTACTACACTGAAATGAAAGTGGTTAGAAAAAAAGTTCATTTTAAAGTTGTTTTTTAAAAAACCCTCTAAAAATTAATTTAAAGCCTCACAGAAATTGCACATGTTTAAGTCTTTCAACACATACAAGCAATGGTGTTTTCCACATGGTCACTTTATAGCATTTCATTTCAGAATCTATTATGCTTCCCATGTTCTCCCAAGTTCTGCACCTGCAAGGGAGTCATGGGAAGCAGAAATGGTTTTTGTCCATCTTTCCCTCATTTTTCCCCCTGTACACATTCTGCAATGTTTTTTGACACAGCTGCTCAGTTGCTGCTGGCACTCATTCTGTCCATGAAGAATCAAAAACTCCTGTTCTGCTTCTCTCCGCCCTTCCTTTCACCAGGAGCTGATTGGTCTGTCTGCTGGTAATCACTCCCACTCTCCTCAGCTCTCAAAACTCCTTTTCTGCCAGCATCCCACTCCTGCTGCAGCCCAAAAATGCCCCCAGAAATGCTGCTCCTGGAGGACAAGGGTCCCATAGGAACAGCATGAGGGGGGAGACAGAGGACTGCCACAAGAAGGGGAAATGCCTACGTGAAAATTATTGGCAGACCCAAACTGTTCCTTAAAGGAAAACTTGAATCTCTACAGTTCAGGGAATAACTTCAGAGCTGATGTCACTATAACCTGAGATGTGACAGTTAACCCAGGTTTTCTGGTGGGCCCACTTGTCCCTATCCCCCTGCTTGAGCACCTCACAGGTGCCTTTCTCTGCCCATGCTCTTGAGTGTTCTGCCACCTGTGTTCTCATCTGCATGTGCTGCCCAGCATAACTGGGGAATAGGTGAACACATGACTGTGAGCCCAGGTAATGAAAAGGCTGGCAAGCAGGTGAGGAAATGATGCACTGGAAATGATGCACTGGAAAAAGGAGCCAGGGGGAGAAACCAGCCAGGTGCGTGCCGGCCAACCCTGCCCCAAAGAGCCAGAGACGCCAACACCGGGATGAAGGTACTGGAAGCCCCTGCGCAAGCCCTAGGAGGAACCAGCAGCAACAGCCACCTGGTAGAGCTGGCTGGACCCCAGGAGACCAGCACGGCACCTCATGAGCAGAGACAGAGGAGGATGTGCTGCATTGCCTGGATGGGCCCTGCCAGCCCTGTCTTGCAGGAATGAATGAGAGAGAAAGGAAGAGAGAAAGGTGGCACACCTGAGGAAAGCCCCAGCTGGGATACATCCAGCCCTGCCCTGCAAGAGAAGAGAGGAACGCAAGGAGAAATGAGGATGAGGGAAGAAACATGCACCATTGCAGGTGCATACACAGCTGGACAGCGTCAGGAGTGGGAAGGAGCCTGGGAGGAAGGGCGGAGGAAGTTGGAGGAAACCCTGTAAAGGCTGGCTTAGAAGAGAGATCAGGGTGGGTTGTGTAGGAGTGGTGGTTGTTGGAGGTTGGATGGCAAGGAGGAGTATAGCAAGGAAGGAAAGAAAGGTCGGTGAAGGAGTGGAAGGAGGAAGGTGGAAGCAGGAGCGGGAGCAGGAGCGGGGTCAGGTTGAGTGGGCCTGTGAGTGGATTGAGAGGGAGTGTGAGGTATATCTCCCCTCCTTCCATAAAGCGGGACCCTGCAGTATCCCTGACAACACCCCAGAGTCAGAATCAGGCACCCCGGCATCTGGCACAGCAACACCCAGGACAAATCCTAACAATTGGTTGCCTTTGTTGGTTTCATGTACTGTCTGACTTAAGAGTTTGCAGCAGTCACCAGGGACAGTAGCACTCTTGCCCAACAAAGAGAATTGAGATAGAGTGACAAATATTACATAGCCATTCCAAAAACAAATACTGTCTTATCCCAGACGATGGAATGAAGCTATTAGATTGAACATGTAGAAAGAATCTGTCGTAAATATATTGGAAATTGAGTGCGAAGAACCTGGGTGAATGAGAGGAAAGTAAGACAAAAGGAAAAGATAAGAAAGAGTGAAGTGATAAAGAAGAGAATGGAAATATATGCTCTGGCAAAGAAAAAAAGGAAGATTTCAGATAAAGAAAGAAAAATGAAATAGTCTGAGCTGCTGAGGATAGGCTGCTGGGTGACAAACATTGTACCACAACAAACAGTCATTGACAATGCACAAATGCTGACAAGAAAATACAAAGGGCATTTCCACAATTGCCACTTCTAGAACACCTTTAATCTGGAAACTATCATTTGCAAACATTGTTAATGCTGAATAGAAAGTTGAAGGCAGCAATTTCAGACAAAGTTGGTTTTACTTGTAGAGTATAGACGCATAAAATAAAATGAATTGCATTGAGCATCAGATATGAAAATGCTAAAAAGAATGCTCTCGGGCTGGTAGTTGTATGCTAAGGTGGAAATGTGGGATATGAGATGAGTGGGTCTCTTCAATGAGCATGCTTTACAATGTAGACTGCAAGCACTAGTCCCACCACCCTTACTAATTTGCAGTATGAATAAATGGGAACAGAACTTGATTCAGAACCAGTTGTGAAAAATATGACTGGGCAGGATGAAACCATAGATATAGATGAACATTCACTGGCTGGATGTGCCCTAGATGCACATTGGTCTCATTTCAAAGCTGCCTTGTAGATAAGACTGCTTTCACTTGGTGCAGTTATAAAGTAGAGGAACCAGTCAGCAGCCTAAAAATATTTCTAATGAGTGATACAGTGGCTGTCTGCAAGGTGGGAGGGGAAACATTACTCTGAACCACAGAAGAAGTTGGTTCCCAGTTCCTTATTTGCAGTTCCTAGTTCTCTTTTTATTAAAAAGTGCAGTTGGAGAATCAGTGAGAACCTAGGTTTTACATCACTGTAAGATCATTCATTACAGAATCCTATAAAATATTATTCATTCACAAAATCGGTTTGTGCACTACATACTCTTAAACAAGTTTCTGTCTGTTCTCATATGAGAAGCACAATGGAAATAAGAAAATAGGATAGTGCTGCATCTCAGACTAGATTTTGGACCACCCAAAATTATGTGTCCACATCACCTGGAGACAGTCCCCTATGAGCTCCAGTCGAGTTTTCCCGGTTCCAAATCCCAAGGGTTCAAAGACTAATTTGTGACTTGAATCTAAGAGATAGGAACTATCTTGTATTGCTTGCAACTGGGACATTTTTCCCATTGAGGTTGCGTCTGCACAGCTGCTTTGCTCTGCTTTGGTTCTCAGACTAGAGCAGGTTGGTTTGGAGCATCCACAAGATGCCTTCCTCTCACCATCCAATGTGCAAGGCCCTGATCTTTTTGAAACATGCTTTGCTGTGATCTTTCCTGAAAGATCCACAGCTCAAGTAGGTTTGTCCACTATAAGAATGGGAAGGTGCACATTTTCACACTTCTTGTCCACATCAGCACAATTTTATTGCTGTAATCCTCTTGCAGCTGTCATTTCCTCTCCTGCACAATTGGAGTGCTTTTTAAAAAAAGGCTGGCAAAAGCCCTCTGGTGGCTCAAGATGCAAAGGCCATTCTGTTGCCTTTGCATCTATAGCAGCAATGAACCCCCAACAGAGAACTGTCACCACGAAGGTGAAACCTGAATACTTCCTGCCCCTTTCTCCCCTTGCCCTCTGTGATGAAGCAGCCATCAGAAGCAGAAAATTTCTTCTCCAAACTAATTCTTGGGTAACGCAGGAAGGTGTTTATTTCTGTATTAGTAGGGCTAGTTCATATCTGGTGGGGAAACTTTACATCAAGACTTGCTTCTCTCCTTGCAGGCTCACTGTCAAAGCAACCATCTATAACAGAGCAATGATGTTGGACCTGGAGCCTGATTCTGAGGCTGCATCACATATTACATTTTATTTTCAGGGGTAAATATGTATGTGCAAAGACAATACATGTACCTATTTTAATATGTGTGATAAAGTAGACATGTACATACTGGAAAGCTACAATTGGCAGTGGATTCAATATGTGTACCCAAAGCAAAATAATCATGAGAGTGGTTCTCATATATGACATGGAATACATCCCCCCATCTTATAACTGTGTAAGCAAAATGATGAGTCTGAAACAGTGCTGAGAAAACATCATTCTCTCATAGTACTGCTGGCCACCAAACCTTTGGTTCACCTAGCTCAGCATTTCCTACTCTGACTGGCAACAACTATCCATGATCTCAAGCAGAGAAAGCTGCTACCTGACTCTTTGACTGAAGATGCTAAGACTTGAACCTGGGACTTTATGCCTGCAAACCATAAGCTTTATCACTAACCCATAGTCCTTCCCCAATAGATTACAGTGAGGTCAGCCCATTACTGGTGAGTCCAGCATCTTACTTTTCTTGTGGGTATAGAACTTGTCTTCAGGCCCATCCTTAGCTTTCTTGATAATGAGTTTTCCCATCTCAACATCAACTTTAAGATGTATCTTGGAAGAAATTCCAAGAGAGTCAGCTTTCACCTGTTATATAGGGACACATTATTTATAAGTGATTTTTTCATATTAGGGAAAGTACTTAAAACATCATATTATTATAAGCAGATATGTATATTTCCAGGTTCTTTGGTGGTAGTCTATTCAGAAGGTATGGCTGTTGGCACACAGATCTTTTATCACAGCTCTTTAATCTTTTACATTAAAGTTGTAATCTGCTTTTCAGCCAACATTGGCTTCAATAGTTCCTTACAATATTTAAAATCCTCTACAAAGATATAATATAAGAAGTAAAAAAGTACATGTACATCAGTTTCTTCTCAGGAGCTGGCAGACGACAAAGGTTTGTTAGAATTACGGGCTGGATCCAAAGTTATATCAACATAACAATTTAATAGAAGTAATTTTTCTTCAGCTTCCCCTCTCCCAACAGCCTCTGGTATCCACCAAAATGCCACTGTTGAGGGTCAGGAAACACAAGGCACAAAGAGGCGCGAGTGCAGCAGTGAAGAGGCGAATCTGTCAAGAATCACCTTTCCTTCATTTTTGATGTACAGAGTAATGTGCAGAGGTTTTGTTCACAAAAGAGGGAGAGAGGGTGATACTTGCCAAGTTGCCCTCCTCACTGAATCCCCCACCCCTACCCGATTCTGCAGAACCCTCTGACATTCAGCACTGGCTAAAGCTGCCTTCAGAAGATTCGGGAGACAGCTAGGGATGAAGAAAGTAACAAAAATCACTTCCATCAAGTTGCTACATTGACTGAACTTCAGATCCAACCCCGGATTTATTATTTCAGTTTTTATCTAAAGAGAGCATGGTATCTACAGATCAGAAATATATAAAACTGACACGTATGGTGTTTTGAATACAAATTAAACTATCGATATGAATGCAGATATATATATTAATACATATTAAACAAATGAAAAGGTCACATTCACCTCAAAGGTTACTGGAGGAATAAGGGATCGTCGATGGGTTGCTTCAGGCCCTTCAATTAATAGTGTCTTTACCTGTAAAAATGCAAATATATAAATTACTGTTTGGTAATCCTAATCTTCAATTGAAGGAGATAATGCAAGATTTAGACAATCTCTGTGATAAACATACATGAACCATACCTGACAAATTAACACTAATTTAGCCATTGATTCTTATTGCTCCTTATGGCAGAGGATTTTTGGAAACTGGTGATGGATGAAGAAAACTGAAAGAGGGATTATAGAAACATCACTTGTCTGTGGCAAAAAAAACCATGCTTCTTTTCTGGTCACATTGGTTGTTTAGGTTTTTGAAGCAATACAAAACCCTGCCACCAGAGGTGAAAGTAAGAAGAATATTCCACACCATGGATAACAATGCCTCTTTCATGCTGTCTCCAGTACATCAGAGGACATTGTCTGCAGTATAATACTTGAGCTGTTCACATGAACCTTAAGTGGATCCACTGTACGTAATGGTCAGGGTGGGGGAACTAGTACCATCACCTGACTCTTCTTGTGCTGCTAGAAGCAACAGCAGGAATGTATATATCAGCCAGCCAGCTACAAACAAGAATGTTTTGACATATGTATTAGCTCTCCCATGGTGTGCCAATTTTTTAGAAAATGGATAGGGAAGGGGCAGTCTTCCCAAGACTCCATCATAATCCTATCCTCTGGTAGTCCATTCATCCCCATAGACAGGGAATAGCTATAAATGTCGGTCGGTCAGGCATGGTCTCTGCTTGACAACAGTGAACTTCCAGGCCTTGCCATCTTGCACCTCTTGTTCCTCAATTCCTACTTCAGCCTCAATCTTCTCCTGTTGTCACAATATTGGCAATCCAATTGTGTGTAAGGAGAGATCACAGAATGCATAATACCCTTGATATGTGTGGACACCATTTCAGGTAAATAGGGCAAAGTACATGCTTTCCAGCTTGGATACCCAGAAACCTAGATGTTTGAGAGTACACATTTACATGTACTGAAACTGGAGAATATGCATGTTGTCCTATTCACACAAAATGGTGACTGCCCGTATCAGGAGAATCACAGGTAGCATGCTCACTCTTCATGCAAGATTGGAGTGCCAAAATCGTAATGACTGGACAGAGCTCTCCTTTTGAACCATTCCTGAGTGTTTGGCCTGTGGCTCTCCTTTTGGCTGTACTTATTTCCTTTCTGAAAAATACAAACTTTACAAACTTGCAAAACTTCAATGTGGCCTGCTCCCGATATGATTTTGCCCAGTTTATTTTCTATCCCATTTGGTTTCTTCTAGCCTTTCCAGTCACAAGAGCTAGAGATTTGGTTTTTGAAAAAGCTGAAGTGAATAATTTAGAATGGGTGGCTACTGGCTATCTTATAGGTACTGGTAAAAGCAGCTTGGGGCTGGCAATTTTCACCAGGAAATGAGGAGACAGGAAAATATTTTTTAAAATATCCTTTCCCTTCATGCCAGTCTTTTCCTTTAAATCATAGCCCCAATGGCTGCATTCTGTAACAAAAAAAGTTGGTACCAATTAGTGCCCAAAGATACATGTGGATGTGAACATGAGTTTGCCATGTATTTGCATTACAGGCTTATGAGTACGCATAAAATGCCTCTAAAACAGAAAAGGCTGATATATAACTCGATAGTTGTAAAGAGAGATGCTTGAGAATTTGGCCTGCAAGTTGTTAGAAAGGAAGAAGTTTAGATGTGGGGGTGGATTGTGAGAGTTGTTGAATTCTGACAGACCCATGAAAGAAGAAGTGACACTTTTTAGTAAATTTCACAGCAGGTGTTTCTGAGACTCCTCCCCCCCCCATTTCCTTCACTAAGAACTAGCCTTAAACAATGAAAAATGTGCAAGTAAACTCATTAGAAGATAAAGATAGACTTTAAAAAACCCTCATATTAATGTTATTATACCGTATCTTCAATGGAAGAGAGCAAGCAGGTCAACTGGCCAAGTTTTGAGCGGTTGGCTTCAGAACAGGGCTAGCAAAAATGGCATAGAAAAACAAAAGTGTAAGTACCAATGAAGTTGACACCTTCCCCCCACCCCAAAGAAGCTTGGAATTATGCTGCACGCATGAATGCCAGAAAAGGCAGTCAACATGAGCGCACCTTCTATTATCTCAGCCAGTGATCTGTAATCAGAAACACTGAAATCCAGATTTTAACGGAACATGCTGAAGAGATACATTGGAAAATAACACATTTCAAACTTGATGCACTGGTCAGAGGAATCTAGCAAGTGATGGAAAGGCAGTTTTGTAATTATGGGCCCAGAGCTGATCCATGCAGAGAAACTGAAATAGTGGCATTTATAGTGTCACAGGCAGGTTTTTCAAGGCTTTGGTCAGAAGTGCATTGGATGCCTGAATTATGTGAGTTGATGGAGGGGAAGGCAGGCCAGTAGAAGACAAGGGGGATGGGAAACTATACATTCAAAGATGTTAAACCATATGGCAAAACAAACTTTTAATCTTGGGGCACTGACAAAATCTCTGAGGAACCTTGCTGCATTTTCCCTAAGCAGCCCGAACAACTTACCATCCCCCTCAAAGGAGGAGGGAGGAGAAGAACAGGCTCTTGCTGCCAATTACATTTGCCCTGCCTGGTTCTCAGGCAGCAGGCTTGCAGTGGGGGCTACTTGCACCCTCCCCATCTGGGACTTAGGCAGCTGGCTTCCAGCAGCTGTGGCAGCTCCCACTCACCTCATATGGAGCAAGGGACCCCCTTGCTTGGCCCCGGTGGGGGCAGTAGTAGGGTGGCAGTGCTTCTGAGGCCCCATTTTGGACTTTTGCTGAGGGCCAGGAATCACTATGACCTCCCCTGCATCCACAGACAGTTTGATTCTTTCTGTGAGATCTGATTCCATATTGCTACTTCCCAATCATACCTGAGAATGTCGAAGGATACCAGGAGGCAGCTGCTGGTCAAATACCCGCTGGATGGACTCCAGAGAAGGAAGAGTTCGAGACACCTCACTGGAAAATGGAAGGAAAAACACATACGAACGAGACTTGCAGTCATAAGAATCTCTAAATATATAGCTAGATGGATGAGCTGTTCCTGAGCAGTGCAGATAACTCAATATGATATAAATGCAGACTGTTTTTATAAGCCACTAGCTGTTTTTATAAACTACTAGCAGAGGAAGAGAAACATCTTCAGATGCTGAACCAAAGAGAGCTTTATCCTCTATGTTTTAAAAAAAGGCAGTATCTGGCTGAAAGCAGTAAGGTTGGCAGGTCTATTTAGGAAAACTGGTAATAGAGAAAAGGACATACATCATGCATAAATAGTTCCATTATGTTCACATCAAATCACGCTTCCCAGTGAACTTGTGTCTACCTGAAGAGTCCTTTGCACAGCACTGAGAGCAGTTTCTTCAGCTGAGGGAGACCTCCTGAGCCTAGCTGCACTGCCTCAAGATCGTTGCTGATATGGACACGCAGATAATCCTGAATGAGTTTCAGATGTTCTTCTGGAACACTGTGGAAGAAATATCAGAGCTTGGAAGACAATCGGGCTTTCAATCTAAACTCTGACTGATGGCTCAAACTGTCTTGTTGAAGGTGGACAAGGGCAAGTTGTATATACTGTATCTAACATGCATTTTCAGCTCTGAAACAGGGGTGGGGAGCTTGAGAACACAGTTGTGGCGGGAATGAGTCCTCTTTTCCAGTATCTTGGATCATTTATTTAAAGGAGGAGGATATCAGGGGAGAAATGCATCCCTATCTATATCAATGACAAATACAACACCATTTATATAGCACGAGTGTTTAAAAGCACTTATGTAACCTCTTTATAATCCTTAAAACAATCCTGTAAAGTATGTCAGCATTGCCATTCCCATATTGCAGATACAGGTATTGAGGCTGACATACAGTGTGTGTACATGAGCTGGCCCGATTGCTGCGGCGGGCGGCTGGGACAGCACACGGGTGGCCTCCCGGCCCTCCCGCTCAGTTGCCCTGTGCTGCCCCAGATGCCTGCCCGTGGCTGCTGCGACCGGCCGGGGACGTGTGCTGGCAACAGCGGCAGTGCGGGGCAGGAGGGCTGGGAGGCTGCAGCTCCATGGTGCATGCTCCCGCCCCCAGCGCTTCCTCTGGCGCCCCCTCCGGCACCCCGCACCCTGAGGCAACCGCCTACCTGACCTCAATGGGCGCGCCAGCCCTGATGCCACCACATAAGTTCATGGCAGAAGCAAGATTTAAACCAGGGACTTCCTGGTTCGTAGCTCAAGCACTTAGCCATTACATGCTGCACCAGATCTCTTTTATGGTTTTTGTTTTCATCATTACTGCATTATGTGTGACTAACTCTTTCTACGGAGGGGGAGGAGGGCTTCTTCCTGTCTGCAGCCCACACAAAACCAAACCTCCTAACCCTTTCCTGAGAGAACTCCTAGTGAGATGATTTAACTGCCATCTACCAGATAACCCTACACCCCTGTTATTACGCACAGCAGATGTTTTGATTTTGTATATGTCATACAGTCATGAGTGTGGCTGGCCTCCTCTACCTTTAAAGATGCACAGAAAGATAATTTCATCAGGTTCTCCTCCTCCTCTCATAGAAATGATATAAGAGGGAAAGCAGCATTTGGCAAAGGTCTTGCCTTCTAAGCTACAGATAAGGTGACAGGATGTCTCTTTAAGCCCCTATGGAAGATGGTTGTGATGTGCAACATTGAACCATGGATCTACATTCTAGTGCTGATCCAGGTATCCATCCTAATCCTAATCTAAGCATGCATGTGACATTTTTAATTTATGTTCTTCTAATTTCCCCAGTTATAGAAGGCCATGGATTTACAAATTCTAGAAAAATAAAAAATAAAATATTGCAATGTAAAAGTTGTAAGCGAAACAGGTTAAGTAAAGCAGGGCAATTTAGTAAGCACAGCTAAGTGTGTGCGTGTGTGCTGATGAAGCAATAAACTCATACAAAGTCTACTTACGTTAGTAAAGAATATAAGAGTCCTTTTATTTAGGAATTCCACTCAGGATAGGAAAGGGGACAGATAGAATCTAGTCTAATCTATCTAAGTTAGGATACAGGGAACAAACCCTGCTTCCTCCATGGTGGGAAGATGGAGAGAGAGTGTGTGTGTGCGCAAGCAAGGGAGAAGAAGGTGAAAGGAAGTTCCCTGAGAGTAGCAATCTACACATCAAAGGGATAGCATTAGTGTGACTACCTCTGTTTCTATTAAACCCCCTCTATAACCTGAGACCAGGAACAAGGGACAACATACAATTCCTTCACCTCTCTCAAAAGTAATCAGAGGTTGCAGTGGGGTTACCAGTTCCCCACTGGGGGTGGGGGACCTCTTGCCCTCAGCTACCAGTCGCCGCCCATGCCACTGCTCACCTGACCAGTGGGAGGAGGTTCAAGTAGCATTAGTTTGAAGCAAAATCCCTTCCCCCAAATGTAATACTTTTTATTAAGAGCAACAATGTGCAGACAATGTGCGTATGAATCTTAGAAACATCCCCAAGTTTTCAGGCAGAATATTCATCCAGAACAGGTTAAACACCTGTAATAATTACCCAGCACCCAGTATTAAAACTGTTCAAAACTATATTGGAATATACAAAAGCAAGTCCTGGACTGGGCCCTGGTAAGCCATAACCAGCCCCGGCCAGCATCCAACATAACTAACTGAAAAGTGAAACTAAAGTAAATGCTTCTTCCTTTAAAGGATCATGTTAAAGTAACTATACAATACAATAAGGGAATATTACCAAATTCACAGCTTCTCACAATATAACACCACCTGTTCCCAGATTGGGAGGGACGGCAGCATGGTATAGCCCAATCTCATCAGATCTCAGAAGCTAAGCAGGGCCGGTACTTGGATAGGCAACCACTGAGAAAGATTCTGCAGAGGAAGGCACTGGCACCACCTCAGCTTCTCACTTGCCCTTGCTGGGGTTGCCATGAGTAGATTGCCCCTTGATGGCACATGCACACATCCCCAGACCAGTGTTATTCCCCACCCATAACACTGCTATTTTGCTATTTTGAGAGGTGTGTGTCATCATCAGCATTCTGATGACACTGTGCCCCAGGTCTTTGGAGCCTCTCTCCAAGTCGCTTCATGTAGAAGTTAAAAAGCACAGAGAACAGAACTGATTCTTACAGGGCTCCATATGCAGATAAGATCACCATTCAAAATATCTATGTTCCTATGCAGCCTAATATGCCCTCAAATAAATTTCACTGTACTGTTAAAAAAAATCTCCTTGAGAGGGTGTCCTTCAGAAAGAGACCTTGCATATTTCCATTATTTTTATTTTACTCTTTCCTGGATGATTTAATGAGTTGCTGGAGCTCACCTGCTGGTGTCCTGGTGCTGTAACCGCTGGAGTAATGTCTCAGAAAGGGATGGCTTGCTCACTTCCACTTTTCCATTTGGAGAGGAATCTTCTTTTGCCTCATTTGTCAAAGGTGCTACTGAAATACTGCGTGGAGGTAATACAGGTCTTGCAGAAACAAAATCTACCGCAAAATAAAGGGGAGGGGGAAATAGAATCATAGAGTTGGAAGGGATATCCAGGGTCATGAATGTAACAGCCCAGGTAAGTGACTGTGGCTTTTAGAAGGGTTTGAGCATGCTTGTAGGTGAAGAGGGATGTATACTTTTTGACCAAAGTAAAAATATATATAACCACCACAGTACCATCTTCCCTTCTTGATGCTTCTGAAATATAAGCACTATAAAGCTGATATCCTACAGTGAAACTACACATTGATTTGCAATGAGATCATCTGACCTTTTTAATGTTTTAAAGAGTCTTAAAATACAGAGCTTTTATTTATTTATTTATTTATTTATTTATTTAGATTCCTGTGCTACCTTTCCAGACCTCCTTAATGCAGATTATTATGTATATCTTTTTACCCAGCTGTGGCTAATAGCAGTGGAATTTTCATTAACGGGTACAATTTGATGGGGGAAACGGTGTAGAAGAAAGGGTAAGCACCCATTGCCCTGAGGCTCCATTCCCAAGCCAAGGTCGCTTCCACATGTTCTTTTCCCCCCCGGCTTTCTCTGTCCCAAAGTCGAGTCTTCCCAGCCCGTTTTTGGAACTCACCTTCCACACTCAGCGTCCTCATGCATATCTTGTGTGTGTTTGTAGCGGGGGGGGGGGAGGTCCCAAAACAGAAAGCACGTTCTTTCTGCACCTCATCACAAATGATGTTGGTGCATTCCCGCCCAACTTTCCTTTTTTTTTTTTGGAGTGCATGCGGGATTGCGCTATATCGTTGTCCTGTCTTTCAGCTTCTGTAGAAACTGGGCATGCGCAGAACTCCATTCTCTACCGTTAATTTCCCACTCAAAGTTTTAAATGCAAAAGTATTTAATATGCGAACAGTAGAGTAGCACAATTGCATGATTTCATATCCTACTATATAAAAGGCAAACCATGTTCCCTAGCACTCACTCCTTATCCCTGGGGAGGCACATTATGCAGGGATAAGAAGTGAGTGAGGGGCAAAACGGTTTGCCTCTCTGCTGCCTCCTTGGGGCCTCCAGAGGCCTGGAAGAGCTCAGCATGGGCTGCGGGAAGGCTCAGCGTGGTGACAAGAACCTTTTAATGTCCCACAGCAGCTGGGGTGGTGCTCGCACCACCTCTGTGGGGCCTTGAGAGGGCTGCGTACAAGCCAAGCGGTGGCCGAGGGCTCAGAGGAAGAGGGAGCCCTTGCTCTCTTCCCTGATCCCCACCTTGACTGATGCTGTGGGGAGAGGTGTGGGGGTGGAGGGAAGCGCTGCTAGGGGCTGTTGTATTTTCCAAAACAACAGGCTTTAATGCTAGTTTGAAATAAAATCAGACATGGCATTCCATTCCCAATGTTGTTCCTAGACTGATTGCTGAGTGATCCAATGTAGCAAGCACTGCACTGTAACAGCGCAACGATAGTTTAAAAAGGTTAAAAAGGGGGGGGGGTTTATACGATCGCTCATGTGAGCCAGACGCTTGTGTGGGAGGGGTAATGGCAAGAGGAAGGGTTGGAGATTTGTGGGAGGACATTTCAAAAGCGCAAAAAAAAAGCCTCCAGATGCATTGGAACAGTAGATAATCGTGCGAAAAAAGTGGCATCAAAAATGAAAATAGAACAAAACAAGTTTCACAAAAAACGCTTAAAAACTGGGATCATCGCGACCCACTTGCGCATGGAAAATGATGACGTATGTAATGAGTGAGATAACCCGCCAAAGTTCTGCTAGCAGGCTGTCTCATTAAGGACATGTGGAAGCAACCCAAGACTCCCTGCTGCTAAGGTTGCCAAACTCCAGGCAGTGGCTGGAGATCTCCCAGTATTACAACAGATCTCTAAACTACAGAGTTCAGTTCCCCTGGAGAAAATGTTTTTTCTGGAGGACGGATCCTATGGCATTATACCCCACTGAGGTCCCTCCTGTCTTTATACCCTACCGTCCCCAGGCGTAACCCTCAAAATCTCTAGGAATTTCACAACCAGGAGCTGGCAAACCTACTTGTCCCCCATAACTCCCTATAAAAACAAACCAAAATCCACTGTTATGGACGGACTTCCCATATAATGTTTAGATTGACTCTACATTGCTTGAGAAACTGAATGAAAACAAAATGGCAGGATAGAATTGGTGTTACCAGTGTTTTTACTAAAATTAAATTGCCAAATGTGGAAGCTCTGATTATGGAAGTTTAGATGTACTGATTCAGCCATATTGTTCAAAGGTGCAAATGAATGACAGTCTCCCCAGTAAGTTTTTTTTAAAAGGAGAACTAGCAAATGATCAAAGACTTCAAGGTGGCCAGCTTAAAAAACAAGCCCCAAGCATCACTGTTGGAGTACACAGTACACACTTATAACTACACACTTATAACGTGGGTGTTGAGCATCACCACCTTTCTTCACACACATGATCCCATCCCATGCTGCATACAATGGCTGTTTTCACACATCTTTAAAATAGCGTGATACTTATGGAAGGCTGCCGGCTTCCTTGTGTGATTTTTGACACCATCCGTGATGAAGGTTGGTTCAGCTTGTTTGTTTGTGGAGGCACCCCGGTGTATTAGGTCTTACCATCCGTGATGATGGCGCTTTCATGGCTGCCTGCCTCCGATTTGTAAACAGATAGCATCAAAAATTGTGCAAGGAAGCCAGCAGACTTCCGTGAGTATTGAGCTATTTAAAGACATGTGAAAACGGCCAGTCTCATTAGTCATGAAAGAACTATGTCTTATTTATTTCTGAAATTACTTAACTAGTCCATATCATAGTAGTGGATTTACAGACCAAGCAAACCTCCCAGGGACTCCAAGGACCCTTGGGCATTGTAAGGTGTACGCTTTTCACTCCTTGCTCCTTGCCCTCTCAGGCTTTGGGCCTGTTAAATAAGTGATAACCTTAAAGACGAATGAAGCAGTGTTGTATTACCCTTCAAACTCTCCCCACCCAATGTCTACAGCTAAAAAGCATTAAAGAACATTTACATCTGAAGTAAGAAATATCAGTGAGCAAACAAGAAGAAGAAGAAGAGGACATCACTAAATGTTTAGGAGCTTATTCCTGGAATTTAAGACAACCAGTTATTGCATCACATACTCTGCTGCTGAACTCTAGCATTAGTCAGGAAGATGCTTTTTTTTTTTTAATGAGATTCTGGTTTAGATTTTCCGTCCTGCATTTTTGGTATGAATGCAATGCAAGATCAAAAGTGGAATAATATATAAGTCTGCAACTATAAGACAGATGCCAGATAACGCCATTATTGTTTAAGATGTGACTCACATGATAATCAAATCTCCCCTTTTTGTCAAGGCCTCCAACAATGATGGTTTCAGCCATTTCTTCAATGGTATGGCATCTGCTTGCTCTTTAAAGAGCTTGTGATTTTTTTTAAAAAAAGGCTGAACATCTTCTTCTTCGAATGAAATGGTGGCTTTTATCACCCAGATACTGACCATTTTAGCCTGTTCTTTCCAGCAACCTTAGGCCTATTTCATTAATGTTTTTCATTACTTTTATGCTAAGGCTTTTAATCATCAATGTTATTGATATGTTATCACTGATTTCATTCTGCCAGTGCTTACTATTTATTGTTTTATATTGTTTTTTCTTTTGTAAGCCACCTTGTGAACTTTGGTTGAGAGTGCAGGAAACAAATGCTTCAAATAAAATGATGGTTAAGAGTAGAACATGTTTTGGATTCCTTACCTACATACTCATCTGGGTCATCCGTCACCTCGTCCTCTTCCCGTTGGACTGGGTATTTGAGGCTCCGGACCAGACCCATATTATCTTTTTTGTAAAACTCTATCAGCTCATCCAAGTTGTTGAAATACTGCACTGGAACACCCTCAGATGCCTGAAAATACCCCACAAAATACATGCATCAAATATTGCTGGAGACCATTCCCTGGAGACCAACACTGAAACAGGAATAAGTATGAGTGAGGAGTCATAGAGAGAAAAATCTGCTTTCCAGACATCCAGTAGACTACTACCCATGCAAAGCAGCTATGCATTCATAATTACCATGTCAATGCAACAACTCCATGGGCTACAAATCTGTGGTAAGTACTTTGCACTTATGGCTGCTAACGAAGTGCTCTTATGCTTCGTTTGGCAGCCAATTTTGGCCCCAAGTGGGCCAAATTGGCCTTGCATAGAGCATGGGAGTGCTTCTGTGGGTAGCACAACATCATCACTTCTGGAAGAGACATCATCATGCAGGTGCTGGAGCCCACTCAAGAAGGAAAACATGAGACTGGCATAAGGTGAGTTCCAGGCCCCCCTCCCACTGGGAGGGTATAGGGACCTGACAACCCTATTTGTGGGGTGAACTCTATGGTGTTATGCCCTACTGAAATGCCTCCCTTCTCCAAACTCCATCCTCCCCCGCTCCACCCACAAATCTCTAGGAATTTCAAAACTCTGTTAGCAACCTTATTTGCGTTGCTTTGCTGCACTAATGCAAAGTCCCACAGATAAGTGTTTTTCCCTTTTCAGCCATACGTTTAGATCACTGTGTGGAGTACAATTTGTTACTTGTTTTGAGCAAATAAGAATTGTTCCCAGGCAAACTCTAACTAGTAGTAGCAGCCTTCCTCTTAGCCATAGCAATGTTTTTCCCCCTCAGTCTCAAAATTATGGTGGAGTAGCATAACAGAATCTCTTGCCCCAGTTATTTTATAAATGTATCAGATGAGCATCACAGATTTAAAAAGAGCATTTAAGAACCACATTTAGCAATTAATGCCAAAATCAAAACATTGTGAAACTGAAAAATGTAGACTTTCTAGCTCCAGTTAAGGGCAGAACACTGCAGCCTTTCCAGCATTTCCAGTTAAGGGCAGAACACTGCAGGCTTGCAAATTCTGTGTGCGTTGGAAAGAGAGCTACACTTCTGCTTCTGCTTCTTGCCCTTTAAAACAAGAGGAAATAAGCCCTTTTCAGTTTATATGTCCTTGGTGCTCCTACCTTGCATAACAGGAGAGCACGCTATTCACACCGCTCCCAATATGTGCAGTGCTACAGCTTCATTGCACACGAATATGTACTTACATAAAGCCTGAGTTCTCAATCTGAGTATTAAAGCTGGAAAATATGTGCATTGCCCTATTCACACAAAATGGCCAATTCACGGAACAAAGGGACAGAAGGCACAGTCTTCTGGTACATAAGGCTGGAGAGCCAAAAGCATATGAACTGAAACAGGCTATATCTAGGAGAGATCTGAGGTTTCCTTTTCAGCCTGCAGAACAGCATGCTGCTGCTTTCTCCATATATTGAATAGTGCATCTTGAAACTATATCAGTTTACCCCTTTTACTTTAAAAGGATGGGAAAGGTTGCCAGGATTTGTTAGATCGCAGCAAAAATCCATCTGATCCAGCATTCTTGTTGAGATAATGATAATGTATACCAAAATATATTCCTAATTTCATCTGCTTGGCTGAAATTTTTATTGACCCTGATTGACATGCTGATTTTTCTAGCCTCTCATCTTACTATCTGCTCTTTTATCTAGTGAGTTTTATCAGTTTTATTAACTGTTTTTGGCTTTTGCTGACATGTTTTTGTTCCTTACTTTTATTGTTTTGATGCTTTATTTGTTATTATTCTTGTGTTATTTTAATAAAAGAAAGGTGGGATATACATTTTCTTTAATTAATTAATGCAATAGTCCCTTGAGGGATTTAAAATTCAATAATATATTATCAAATTATGTTCACTTTGTATTTTTCTTGTGACTTTATTTGTAAACACCCCCCCAACCCATTTATATATACTAATGTTCTATTATCTTGCATGGACTAACAGATATTGGCATATTGGTCTCTCACCATTCTTGAAGAAGTCCATGATTCTGTTACTAATTAATGGACTTTAAAAAAATCATTAGCAGCTTGCTCTTCCCTTTATACCATAAAACAGCATTTTTAAAAACACACATAATCCTATTCTCTTTGTAGGATACAAATCCTATATTTACCATTCTCTAGCACTTTAGAAGCCATATTTTTAAAATAACTTTGTTTGCCACTCCAGCCAAATCCATTGCTAGAATTCTTCATTGTTCCTGTGAAGTGAGCAATAATAGTACCCAAACTATTGAAACAACTGCAAACTTAACATTCATCACACTGTTACAAAATCTCTACTTTGGTTATCATATCAAAGGTTTTGTGCTATACAGCATGCCTGGAAGGAATCTTGGGTTCTGGTGGTGTAACAATTCTTCCTTCCTTCACATACAGCAACTTAATTAGTTATTTACTGGGTTGGTACAAACCCCAGTTTGCTGTTAAATTCACTGCCCCGCCCAGTCAAGATTTCCACCTGTACTTTATTGCCTGTAGTTTAATCCTGGTCTGCAGGACAAGTCAAAAATCACAGATTAGTGTCACATATTAGTCCATGTTATATTGTCAGATCATTTGTCTATCAAGGTCAGTAATGTGTCTATTTTAACTGGCAGTAGCTTTCCAGGATCTCAGGTAAAGGTTTTCCAAATCACTTACTACTTGATCCTTTTAAATGAAGATGTCTGGGATTGAACCTGGAACCCTTTGCACACAAAGCAGATACTCTACCATTGAACCACAGTCCCTCCCCTATAATTTACAATTCTGTATATTCCTTTTCACTTGCATTGAGAGATGAATCTTGGAAAAATAGGGATCACATTTCAAGTAAACCTTCTATGAGAGAAATGCAACAAGTTTTGAGCAGAAGGAAATATTAACTGCATATACATGGGTTCTCTCTTTAAAAAGAGGAATAGAAATGGAAACAAACAATGTAAGCAGAAGTGCGAAACGCACAACCACAGACAGCAAGCTGGGATTCTGGCCAAGGTCCATGACAGTCCCTATCTTTAGCTAATGAAGATCACAGTTTCACAAAACACTCTCTTCTTTGTCTTTGTCTACTGATGCTAGAAACGTAGGCCCTACCTCATACTTTAGAACATTGTATTTGCTGAATCAGTAGAATAAAGATCAGATGCATCATAATAAAAAGTAATGAAATTACTTCACTTTTGTATTTAGTTTCATGTAGCACTGGAGAATCAAATTAGGCTGGAGAACTAGAATCTCCACCCGCCAGATTCCGAGAAGCATTCCATATTAATAATTTTCATCTAAAAATCAGTAGTTTTGATGGAGGAAGGAAGTCATTAGTAGTAAAAATTTTGAGAGCTTCTCACCATCACCCCAGTCTGTCACCCAATCATATCTTGTCTACCAAAAGCTCATTGCTAGCCTTCCTTGCAGCTTCCAGCTCCTCATAAGCTAAGCTTCTTTCCTACATGCCACTGCTTGCCTTCCAAAATCCTCTCATATGACAAAAAGCTATCTTGTTCCCCAAGCTTGCCAGTTTAAACATTCTTGTCAATGAAGTCTTCTGTGTCCATCAGTCACCTCTTCTCTCTTGGCTCAGAAGAATGGCACACTCCATACATTGTTAATGCTCCTTGACAGTTGCACTGCTAAATCTGAACGAAATGTGGGAGATACATATCTGCCATGAGTATTCTATGTGCTCTGTAATGTGAGCTGATCCTCTGAGAGTATGTGAAGTGGCCTATTGGGGCCTGTTTAACTGGGAGCTGCTTATCTTATAGGTGCCGGCTGTGATGACTACTTTCATTTTCACAGCCACTTGAGAACGTGTCCTTGAGTAAAATCAAAAAGAGTCCAGTAGCACCTTTAAGACTAACCAATTTTATTGTAGCATAAGCTTTCGAGAATCAAGTTCTCTTCTTCAGATGCATGATCCGAACTGGTCAAATACAGAAGAGGAGGGATGAGAGGGGAGAAAGAAAGGGACATATATCACAAGGAGACAGAATGCATGGTTGTTGTGGGTTTTCCGGGCTGTATTGCCGTGGTCTTGGCATTGTAGTTCCTGACGTTTCGCCAGCAGCTGTGGCTGGCATCTTCAGAGGTGTAGCACCAAAAGACAGAGATCTCTCAGTGATCTTTTGGTGCTACACCTCTGAAGATGCCAGCCACAGCTGCTGGCGAAACGTCAGGAACTACAATGCCAAGACCACGGCAATACAGCCCGGAAAACCCACAACAACCATCGTTCTCCGGCCGTGAAAGCCTTCGACAATAGACAGAATGCAATTAGCGTGGAGGCAGTCAAAACATTCCTTTGCTTGGAAATGTAAACATCTCCTTTTGGTGTGCAGTCAGTTTGCCGTATTCATTTGTAGCAGTGAAGGTATCCAATTCCTATGTAGTATAAGCCTTCGATAACCACAGCTCTCCCTGCCAGCTGCATCTGACAAAGAGAACTGTGGTCCCCAAAAGCCCACACCAGGCATCACTGGGCTCCCCCAGACCACGCCTCTGAAAAGGGAATCTGTTACCTGTGATAATGTGATAACCATTCATAGTCTCTATTCAGTCCCAGCTTGACAGAGTCAAATTTGCATATGAATTCTAATTCAGCAGCCTCCCGTTGGATTTTGTTTTTGAAAGGTTTCTGTTGAACCACAGCGACCTTTAAGTCTTTGGTGGAATGTCCTGGTAGATTGAAGTGTTCTCCCACTGGTTTTTGGACGTTTCCATTTCTAATGTCAGATTTGTGTCCATTTATTCTTTTGCGTAGAGGTTGGCTGGTTTGTCCAATGTACAGAGCAGAAGGACATTGTTGGCACATGAGGGCATATATCAGATTGGAGGATGAGCAGCTGTAAGAGCCAGAGACAGTGTAGTTGATGCCATTGGGTCCCGTAATTGTATTCCCTGGGTAGATATAGGGGCAGAGCGGGCATCTGGGTCTGTTGCAGGGCCTGGTACCTGTGCTGGTGACTCTGCTGGCCGATTCATGATTGTAAGTGAGAATCAGAAGAAAACCTACATCATTTCTTCATGACTTCTTCCCTGAATTCTTCAGGGTCGAATCCACATTCACCTATTACCCGCATTTTTAACAGAAATCTTCCGTTTGTCTCCAATCCACAAATTTCTCCTCTCCGTTCACATTCATGCTTCCAATGCGTCTTTCTCGCGCATTCCTCCGGTCACACAGCCACTGGAAAAACCGCTTTTGTGGGCAGGACCTCATTTTCCCGCCCATTTTTTTTTAACGCACTTTTCTGTTATTTCAATTTTACCATATAGGGAAACATCATCAAAGCGATATATCACATGAACACTTGGAAAGCAATTGGTGCTCGTTTTCGGGCGGGGGATTTTAAAAAATTGATAAAAAGGGAAGGGTTTAGGAAAAAACTCTTTGTGGGTGTTAGTGGATGGTCAGTTTGGTTGGTGTCGGTGCTTTGTGTGATGGTCATGGATCCCATAATTGCTATCATTGCTCATGTTATGTGGATCTTAATGGAGTGGCAGACGCAGATGCTGCTGGCCTACCAGCGGTACTCTGTTCAAAGGTGGCGGGCCGCCACCAGGATTTTTTTCCAGAGTTCTGGAACCACCGTTGCCTGGGTGCATTCAAGAAGACGGCGGTGCCAGCAGTTTCTGCAGTGGTTCCTGCTTGCTGAGATGGAGGAGCCGAGGCAGCACTGGGTGTACCCATGCAGCACGGACTGGTGGGAAAACATTGTGATGGTGCACTGGGATGACCGTCGCTGGATGCGCCGCTTCCGAATGTCCAAGAGCACGTTCATCAAGCTGGTGGAGGCTCATTTAAGCTACAATTTTTTTTGATCGAATCTTTGGCATAACGATATTATGCTAAATAGAAACCAATGCCTTACTTCGTTGGGGCATTGACGGAGATCCAATATTCCCAGACGTGTGTTACCCCATTGTTGTTGCAACCACCAATCAACTCAAGCACCGTCAATAATTTAGGATATTTAATTTTGCTATATCGATAGGAAGAAGCTTGCAAGAAATAAATAAAAAAATATTTTTTTTATTCATCAGTACTGCGTAAAAGTGATGCTTTGATAAGAATAAATTAATCTTTTTAAAAAGACGTGCCAAATGTTAGAACATCATCCCAGGCAATATTCGAGCTAATGTGAAGTGTCATAGGGGACTGAGTATACGTGGGGAAAGCCGGGAAGCCTGATAGCTGTGCTGCTATGTGATCTTTATTGCGCAGGAATATACGCTGTAATTTCGCTATTACATTGATCTAGAGAAAAATAAAAAATAGAAAAAAACCAGGAAGTTGCGCGAGGCCGGTATTAGGCTACATTGCCAAAAAAAGTTTTACACTCAACCAGAAATGATTTCAAAGACATCTGAGTTATAATTCCCAGACAATGAAAGAAAAAATGAAAAACAGGCATTAACAGACTACGGAGCACTTGGTAATAGAATCGGCCAATGGGAACGCAGGGAACGGCCAGAAATACTTGAATGGGGGTAGTTTTTAAAAAAAAGGCATGTACATTGCGCTTGTAGGCGTTCACGTCCACCGTGAAATTCCCACAAGAAAACAGTGACTAAAGATCCGAGAGGAATGTGGAAGAGATGCGTGTGATTTATCAGGTAATGTGACTGGCACTCGGGAATGCAGGGAAAAGGTGGGAAAAATGCGTTAAAAAAGGAGTAATGTGGATTCGGTGCTAGACAGTGGATGAATCTTCTAATAAATGATCACAAACAGTCAAACTGACACAGTAGCACTCACTTTGCAGCTCAGAGAGCCACATTCCATCAATCTAAAGAGCCACATGACTCTTTAGACATGACTGTGCGCTCTGCATATCACCCCAGCAAACATACATACAATAATGTAAGATATATTTTATTAAATATAGAACTGTAACCTTTTAAATTACCAGACTACCTCTAAGCATATAGGAAGACTGTCTCTCTCCACCACTACTGAACCTTAGCCAGACCTTGCGTATCTTGTAGTGAGGGGAAGGGATTGCAAATTAAATTTACCACCAAAAAATGTGCAAGCTTTCAAGCTCTTCAGGAATCTTTATTAGGCTAGAGACTAAAACTTAAATGCTTTTATTCAAGCTGAACTCTACTGTTGCAGGAGAAAGGATCGTTACAATCTCTCTCTGTACTAAGGATCGTTACAATCTCAGACAGAGTTTTGTTTTATGAATTAACATTTAACAGTGCTACGCTCCACTCCACCATCTAATTCGGCAGCATATGTTGATCAAAGGCTTTTTAGTATGGCTGATTTTCGCTGCTTTTAGCCTCATCTTAATATATCCATATAGGCTTTAATATAAAATAAACAACAGGTTATCTAAGAATCATGCTGGGAAAAAATCCTAATTATCTTCAAACTACACAGCCAAGTTCTCAGAAATATTGATAAAGTGGTATATGGATGCCTGGAATGTACCATTTTGCAGGTAGCAATTATATGACATTGTTCTGCCATGCAAGAGTTCTTGCACCAACAGACTCAAGTGGTACACTCAAGTGATACACTTTCTCTGTTGTTGACAAGAACTATCCTAAGCCAGTCTTCAAATGATTAGTGGCCAATCTGATTCATTTATCTGATGAAGATTCTACTATTTTAAAAACCTGACCTGAAATGACCAGATTTTTTTGACACCAGCATTCTAAATACTCAGGTAAGTACAACTATTGTCACTTTCATTATGTCCAAGTGCTGAAGAGCAAACATCTAAGAATAAAATACTCTTTTTCTAAAGCATTTGCAAATGTTTCTTACATATAATGTTATGCTAAACAATTCTAGGATCATATCCTAGGAATGTGATCTTCAAGGGCATTCACAGCCAAGAGAAAGAGCTGATTCCCAAAATACAAGCCAACCATAAGTTCAGACTATTTTTGTAGGGTGGAAAGGAAAGTAGAACTGAATGAGCGCAACAGGAGGAATATGAGGCATTTTGGAAGTGGGACAGCAAACTGTGTTCATTATTACTTCTTTTCTGGTTTAGCTGCTCCTGAAAGTTAAACGTGTGGAAATATGATGCTCATATCCAAAGTAACCAGCAGATGAGGAAGTAAACCTGTTTCTGGGCTGAACCACTGTAGGCTGCAAGGGAGCACACATGAATATTCCTCCACACACAAAAAACCCTGCTTGTAGAAAACTAGCATGTCAGACAAATGGTTAAAGGTTAAAAGCTCTTCCCTCTGGACTCTAGTTTTCTATGAGCACAGAACTTTTCATAACTGGAAACATGCCATTATCTGAATCTCTGTCCTGCAGACTTGAAGTGGTGCAGCCCAAAAACTGGTTTAGCAAACTGTTTTTGATAAGGTAAGGGTGGAGGATCAAGTCCTGAATGCAAGCAGACAGAACAAAACAAAAAACAAAACAGAGAGGACCATAAGAAATACCAGTTTGTATTGCCAACGTAAAAACAATACAACATGCATAGGAAATTGCAGTTACTAACAGATAACAAAACCCCAGGCAAATTCTTCTTTTGTGTCTTCTTCAGATATATAAACATTTTAGGAGAAAAACATTCCAGCCTATGACAAAACAGGATGGAAACAACCTGTATCTTCACACAAATTCACCATCTGAATGAATGGGAAGCAGAGGAAAGCAATCCCAATGGCAAATCACCAAAATAGGTTTGTATCTTCCCAGTCATGGCTCGGTGCTGGAATTTTCTCACCCTACCAGAATGAGAAAAAGAATTAAACCGAATGAATTTATTTTCACTGCTATTAAGGTCCAGAAACACCATCTTCCTTTTTATCTGGCTCCTCAGACGGTTCATCTACTGCTATTTGACAGCAACCCTCCAGACAGGAATAATTTCTGTGACTCTTTTCCCTTAAAAGATATGCTCAAGGTTCATCACAAGGAATAAAAAACCCAATAAATATCACATTATTTTTAAATATAATAACATAGGATTGGATCCTGCTCCCCATTCGTCTAAAGGCATAGCCTTCCAGTGAGACCCAGTATGACATGTCAGACTAGGATTCCAGATTAAGGCCTCACTCTGTCACAGAAGCTCCCAGGGTGACCTTCGGCCAGTCATATACCATCAGCCTAATCTACCTCACAGGGTTGTTGTGAAGATAAAATGGAAGAGAGGAAACAGATGTATGCTACTTTAAGGCTCCATTGTGGAGAAAAACAAGATTTCAGTGAAGTAAAATTAAAACTTAAAATTATATGGGTGCTATTATAAACAAATAAGTCATTTTCAGTGCAGTCCTAAGCAAAGTTATATCCTTCAAAATCCATTGAAGTCACTGAGCTTAGAAAAGTGCAACTCGGTTAAGACTGCTCTATTTTTCTTTTTAGACAAAGTAAGGAACAACATAGACTTTAACTTGACTTCACTGTCAGGTCTGGTGGTCATAGCTGCTTTGCCTGGAACTTTAAGTGCATGTTCTCCAACCATGGCTCCTTGCGATCAGGAGTGAACAGTAATCATAATTAGACACAGGCACGAACAGCATTACGAACGAAAAAAACCCACGAACAGGCCGCTCGGCTGCTCGCTATTGGGATGTGCCATTCCAGCTGAACAGGCAGTCAGCGCAAGCCTCGTTCATTGTGCTTGGCCGCCGTTCGGGAAGCTAGACACTCAGGCGCCTTCAATCAATTGCCTCGGCAATGGAGGGGGGAGTGCCTGAACTCTGTCTGCACTCCCTCTGTCACTCCAGACACCCCAATCAAAGCCAACGTATCTTGATGGGCAGGTCTTCCTTCCAAGTGTGGTAACAATTGATAACATGGAAGCAGACATCAGCGGTGAGGGGTTGTTCTGTGGCCATAGGAACTCCAATCTCATCCCTGCAAACACTGTTAGGCAGTTCTGACTGCCAGCCACATGCCTCCTGCATTTCTCCATGAGTTCTCAGCTTATAAAAGGGCACTGCGCTCCCAGTTCTGGTTTCACTTTCAGCAAGCAGTCGAGTGGGACAGAGCTCTTAATAGCATTTGGAAGAAGAGAGTGGGAGAGTGCATTGGAGCTGGGCTTTTTTCTGTGTGGTGGGTGGGATAGGGAGCTATCCCCTCTGGTTCCAGGGCTGCTGCCAGGCCCTGGGGCCAAGCTCAGTGGGCACCTCGGCTGAGGGCTCACTCTGATTACTATCAGTGCCTGATCCGATCAGGCTTCTGGGAGTGCTGGGCTAGGGCTCTACCCCCTCCCTCTGGTTCCAGGGCTGCTCAGTGAGCACCTCGGCTGAGGGGGCTCACAGTGTTGTCCCCTTTTCTTTCCTCCTTCTTGTTTGCTGGCACAATGAGGCTTTGAGTGGGGTCAAAGGGTGGTTGTGGGGGGAAGTGCAAAGATTGTCCCGGTTGCTCCATGGGAAGCAGTTGTGGGCAGGGCTCTGTGGCAGCAGAGACTCCCGCTCCCCAAAAATCACCTGTGGGGGTTGTGGAGGAGGCCAAAGAGCTCTTGCCGCCGGGGGAAGAGGAACTCTTTTAAATTGTTTGAGGAGGAGGAGGCCGAGGGATCCATGGAGGAATGGTTTGGGTTTGATGAAACATCCATCCCGTCCCCATCCCAAACTGCTGGTGCTGTCCCTGCCTGTAGTCTACCCCTCACTCCGCCTTCTGTTGCCTGCTCCGCAGCGCAGCCAACAACCCTTCGTCCTACCTCCCCCAGAAGAGTTAGTGGGCCATGGTTCAAATCAGCTGCATGGAGGCACTTCCGGGCCCTTCCAAATGACCCCCATGTGGTGTGGTGCCGTGTCTGCGATGGGCTGGTGTGCAGGGGCAATGACCCGAAGCACCTGTCAATGACAGTCCTGACCAGGCACCTGAAGACGCACCACCCAAGCCTGTGGTCTCCGTCCTTGGCCAGTGAAGCATCCGGCGGGGGGAGACAGAGGGCTACCAATTCCAATGAGCAGGGATCAGTGGGATGGTCACCGGAATCCATCCCAAGCAAGAAGCCTTGCCTTGAAGGTGCTGTCGGTGGGAGCAGAACGGTCAGGCAGGCCGCCCTTGGGGAGGTTGTTCCATCGGGGTCGGGGATATTACCGTTGGAAAGGGTGAGGTCAAGGGCTCAGGAGGCGGGTGTTTGTGTGGTGGCGGAGAGGATTGCCCTGCAAGGATTGCCCCTATCCGACATGGAGGGTGTGGGCTTCCAAAGGCTGCTTCAGCACTTTGCCCCATGGTTTCCATGCTGTCACGGCACACCGTTGGGCATCAAGTCCTGCCTGCCCTCTACCAGTCTATGCGAGATGTGGTGCTCAGGGAGCTGTCAGCTGCCAAAGGTCGTACCGTCCATCACGGGTACCTTGCGGCTGCCATCATGGGTACCTTGCCATCACTGCCCACGGGTGGCAACCAGAGGACCTCCACCGCCCCAGGCCAAGAACTGTTCCCCGGGAAAAGGTGCCATGTTTGACACCGGGCTACAGGGTGGTTCTTCTCCAGGCCTGGGAGATGGACGAGGTCCATACGGGGAAAAACATCACCACCACTGTGAAGGCGGCTCTGAGGGAGTGGACAGCGGGGGTGGAAGGGTTTGTCCGTGGCTTCATGGTGACGGATGCCGGAAGCAACATGTTGGCAACCCTGAAAGAGGCATCCCTCCCTGGCCTGGTGTGCATGGTGCACAAGCTGCACCTGGTGATGAGGGATGTGCTCGGGCTGGGGAGCAAGCCAAGGGACATCTGGGACGAGGGAACCTTGTGGATGTGCAACCTGCTGGAGAGCTGCTGCCACATCACTTCCCACTTCTCCCGCAGCATCAATTCATCCCGTGAGCTGTTCCAGAGGCAGGGGGAGGGGGGACCCCAACTCTTTCAAGACCTGCCCACCCATTGGAACTCCACCTACAACAAGATATGTCACCTGGTGAAGCAGAGGGGCCCACTGCAGGACATCCTGTCATCCACGGACGTTCTGAGGAGGGGAGAGGAGCTGAGCCTCAGCTCCATGGAATGGAGAGTCCTTGCCCAGATGTCCTGGATGCTGAAACCCTTTAAGGAGGCCACCAAGCTGTGCTCCTATGAGGCCAGCCTGGGTCAGATCATCCCCCTGATCCACGGGCTCGACCAGTTCCTGGCCAAGGAGCTCGAGAGTGAGAAAGAGCTGCTCCCCAGGGTCTGGGACTTTGTGAGGAGGATCCAGGCATGCATGGCCGAGCACTTGCATCCTCTGCACCACAAGGCACCGTGCCAAATGGCCTCCCTCTGTGACCCCTGGATCAAGGGCAGCATCGCCATGCGGGCAGGTCAGATGCTGTGCTGGAAAAAGGAGCTCCGCAAAGTGGTGCTCCATTACCAGAAAGAGAAGGCCGGCTTGAGGGAACCGTGCAGGGGTGAGGGATGGGCGCCGGAGAAGGAGCAGCAGCAGGAGGAGGAGGGGCAGGGGGAGTTGGGAAGAGAGCCATGCCAGGAGAGACCCTCCCAAACAGCCCCATTTGATCTCTGGGCGCATCGTCGGGCCGCAGCACACTGGGCGCATCGCTCGCAGTGGAGGACTCGGTGGGGGCTATGGTGCCAGAGTACTTGGTGGAGCCCACCAAGCCCCCCCACTCTAATCCTTGGAGTATTGGGTGAGCAACCAACATCCTGTCCTGCCCTCCCACCAGCGTGCAGAGCAAGCGGATGTTCTCCCACCTGGGAGACCTCCTCTGTCCCCGCCACGCACGTCTGCACCCAGACCTGGTGGACATGTTGACTTTCGTGGAGGTCAACCTCAACCTCCTAAGGCATCCCTCCTTGGACCTGGACCTATCAGCCCTCTGAGCTTCCCCAAGTCTACTGAGGCTCTCGGCCAAGGTGCTGCACAGTAGGCTCCAGCACTCCTCGGTTCTTGGGGCTGCCTCCAAGGCTGGCACCTCTGGTCCTCTTCTCCCAGACAAATTCCCCGACAGCCCCTCTGTCTACCTCTACCTCTCTTGATGGCAACTCTACGACCCCTCCCCACAACCTGTCCAGCCCATCCTGTCCTCTAGCTGACAAATCCCCAGACGGTCCCTCTTTCACCTTTGCCGTCTGTGGTTGCAACTACTCCAACCCCTCCCAACATCCTCTCCTCTCCTGCCCACCCCATCCTTTCCACGAAAGCCAGATAGTGGGTGATGTCAGCTGCCGTCACTACCCTGCTCTGCTGCTGCTGCTGATTGTGGTAGGACAACACAGCACAGGGGCCCCTATCTATGGGCTCCTGCTGACCCCTCTGGGTGTGGGGGGGGATGGGTCCCTCCCACCCTTTTTGCGAAGGCAGGAAGGTGGGTGCTGCCTGGTGCTGCTGGTTTTGGCCACAAGGTGCAGCTCAGAAGCAGTTGCTGTCCATTCTGAGTAGGGGGGAATGGGTCCCATCCTTTCCATGAAGCTAGGAAGGTAGGTTATGCTGTCAGCAGCCTGCCTGAACTGCCTTGACAGGTAAACTGTCTCTGATTGGAGCAGATTCTGTGGAACTGCAGTCTTCTGTTGGGAAAACCCTTCTCCTTCCCTCTCTCAACCTCTCCCTCTCTGTATGGTGCCAATACCACCCCACCCCACAACTTGC
Organism: Eublepharis macularius; assembly: GCF_028583425.1. Lineage (NCBI taxonomy): Eukaryota > Metazoa > Chordata > Lepidosauria > Squamata > Eublepharidae > Eublepharis > Eublepharis macularius. Next base: position 60,773,853 of record NC_072795.1, on the reverse strand, counting down.
CCTGCCCATCCCATCCTGTCCACGACAGCAGGAGTGTGGGTGATGTCAGCTGTCTCCACCTATGGGCACGGGGGAATACAAAACTTCGGCCGCTATCTCTGGACTTTCATGGTCCAGCTCTGCGATGCGGCTGTGTGACAAGTAACCCGTTGTGCTCCTCTGCCCGGCAAGGTCCTGCACTTTCCCTCTTTCGACCTCTCCCTCTCTGGAACCCTCCGGCCCCTCCCAACATCTCCTTTCCTGCCCACCCCGTTCTTTCCACGAAGGCAGGGAGGTGGGGATGTCAGCTGCCATCACTTTTGGCCACGAGGGACAGCTCTGCTGCTGCTGCTGCTGACCCCCTGCCTTGCCCTATGTATGGGCTCCTGCTGATGACCCCTCTGGGCGTGGGGTGAATGGGTCCCTCCCTCCCTTTCCGCAAAGGCAGAAAGGTGTGTGCTGCCAGCGACAGCCTCCACTGAGACACAGGAGGGGCGGGAGAGCCTATGCCACAGCAGTCTGCGCAATCCGACACACTGGATGTGGGGGTCCTCCTCGTCCTCCTCTCCCTGTCAAGCTCTCCCTCCCTCTATGAAAACGACCCTCTCTGGAACCACTCCAATCCCCCCCAAAGACCTCTCCTGTCCTGCCCATCCCCATCCCATCCTTTCTGTGAAGGCGGGAAGGTGGGTGAGGTTTGCTGCACCCACTTTTGGCCATGAGGGACAGATCACATACTGTTGCACATAAAATTGTACAATGTGGTGGCCCCTGTCAACGGTAGCGGCTGTCTGCTCTGGGGAGGGGGGAACGGGTACTGCCACGACCAGTCATGTCCTTTCCATGAAGGCAGGAAGGTGGGTGCTGTCCGGGGTCTGGGCCTCAGCCCCCGGACTTGCTGGGAGGGAGGCAACTGGGAGACAGCAGCCCTGCTGCCCCAGCCAGCAACCAGGGTCAGAACCCACCTACACCCGGGGAAAGGGGCAAAGGGCCAGGGCCTCAGTGGGCTAGAGGAGGCAGAGAGGCAGACCCACCCTCCAGGGGGGCAATAGGGGGCTCAGCAGAGCAGAGGGAGAGGGCAAAAGCAGGGGGAATAGGGACCCAGCAGCTGCCCAAACAGAGCTCTTACCTGGCAGAGAGGAGAAGCAGCCACAGCAGCCACGCCCTAGCCTCCACCTCAGCCTGAAGACAGCAACCTGGCTCAGGAGATGCTCAGAACCAAGCCCCTCCAGGTGGAGCTGCTGAAGGCATTCTGTGGGATGAGCTGGGCAGCCAGCCAAGGGGCCACAGCTGGGCCTACCTTCAGTAATCAGCTCAGCCAGAGAGGCCTGGCAGCCAGCCTACATGACGCAGCTGTTGCTGATCCAGGCAGAACAGCCAGCTACCCCAACTGCAGCAGCTTGAGACAGCCCAGGCCAACGCTGGAAGGCCAGGGAGGGATGTGGCCTGGCAGGCAGGACCTGCAAGGAGGGCGGGGCAGTGAGAGAAGGCCCTATAAAGGCTGGCTGGGGGAGAGCTCTGGGGTGGTGGTGTGAGTAAGGAGTGATGGCATGGAGTGGGAGCAGAGCAGTGCAAGAGTGGAGGCTTGGAGGAGAGTTCTGGGAGGAGATGATGGAGGATGCAGGGGGTGAGCATGCCAGGTTGAGCAGGCCAGTGAGTGGACTGAGAGGGAGTCTGGGTGATGTATACCGCCCCTCCTTCCACAGAGCAGGGTCCTGCAGCATCCCTGTCACCCCTCTGACGTCAGGGCCGGCCCAGCTGGTGCCCCGCCCAGGGGCAGCAGCGAGAAGCCCTGACAGGTGCCACCGGCGACAGCCTCCACTGCGACACAGGAGGGGCAGGAGAACCTATGCTGAAGCAGTCTGTGAAATCTGACATGTTGGTTGTTGGGGTCCTCCTCGTCCTCATCAAACTCCCCCTCCCTCAATGAAAACAACCATCTCTGGAACCACTCCAACCCTCCCCAATGACCTCTCCTGTCCTGCCCATCCCTATCCCATCTTTTCCGTGAAGGCAGGAAGGTAGGTGATGGCTGCTTCCACCGCTGACAGGATCAGTGGCTTTCAAAGATGAAGGAGCCCAAATCTTTGGGTGTTCTCCAGTCCTGCTCCGCGAGGTGGCCAGGAAGTGGCAACCCTCTGTCCCTGTCTCCCTGACAAGTTCACCATCCCTCTTTGAACCTTGCCCACTCTTGAACCACTCCAACCCTTCCAAAGGACATCTCCTCTCCCTCCCGTCCTCTCAGCGAAAGCAGGAAGGTGGGTGATGTGAGCTGCTGCCGCTGAGCACATCAGTGGGTTGCTCGGTGGAGGCCTCGCGACTGTCGGGATCTCCCAGCTCCCGGTCCCTCTTTCGACCTCTCCCTCTCTGGAACCAGTTCAACCCTTCCCAACGACCTGTCCTGTCCCTCCCATCCTTTCCGCGAAGACAGGATGGTGGGTGATGTCAGCTGCCGCCACTTTTGGCCACGAGGGACAGCTCTATAAAACTTAAACCACTTTCCTACTTATCAACTGTCATCTGCTCTTCAGCAGACCGATAGCTTCCAGTGTGATAAGGATACATAAGAACCCTACAGTTTGAGCTTCATCTGGTGAGCAGTGAGTCACCGTTGCTGGCATGTTTTCGAATTACGCACAGTGTATCATTTTCCTGTTACACAGAGTCTTGACCTTGGACTTGGAGCAGGAAAAAAGTGACCAGATGCTCAAAATGAACACCAATTTTTTCAAACTCAGGAATTCTGATGTCTGCTGAGGTCAATAGGTGCTGAAGGAGAGCAAAATCAAACCTTCTCCTTGCCAAGAATTCAGAGGACATAAAAACAACATTGGATAAATGAAGTGCTTTTGAAAAATATTAAGCATAAAAAATAGCTTCTTAAAGTATATGAACAGCTCAGTCATAGGCCTACTTTAGATCTTGAGGTGCAAGCAGAGGGATGTATAGAAACTGCTAAAGTGACCTCCTGCCCCAGGCAAGTAGGGCAGAGCCCTGCAACTTTGTCCTGCTTGCGATTTAAATTTTTCCCCCTTTTATCTTCTACCACAACATGATACTAGTAGGACAAAACTGTTCTTATGGACCTTAGGATGTGGCATAACGTGTTTAATTCTTCTCTCCCCTGACAAAGCACAGAGCACCAAAAATGAGGGTTTTTCTTCTTCCAAGACTGGCAGTCACAAATTCATCTGGAAATCAGAACCCAAGAGTAAATCAAGGGCGGCTGCTGACATACTGGAGAGGGCAGATCTTTCTCATAAAGGCTGCATCCATATGTCGTTTGATATTGTGCGGTTGTGTATTATAGTAATAATTTGTAACTGGATTTCCTGTATGGACAAGATCATCCAAGAGGAGAATGTGCCATGAGAGCATAATATCCACAGTTGTGTGGATGCAGCCAGAATCAGAGCTAAGTGGGTGAGGCTTCTGGAAATATAGCACATGAACAGTTAAGTGTCAGATCAGGCTGCAAATTATTTTTCTAAAATAGATTAATAAAGTAGACGACTCAAGAAACATCACCATGACAATACTACTAGTTAGAGAGTTGGATCCAACCAGCTTCCTTTGCAGATGAAAAAGGAAACAGAGGCTCCTTTTGTCCACCAAATAAGGGTATGCTGGGGGTCACGGGACCACCACGTTCAAAAACCATGCAAGGGCAAGAGTTTTATCAAGGTCTGTACGGCCCCGTCCAACTCTGTGATTCTGTGATCAAGGAGGGAAATCGGGCGACTGGAAAAGCTGGCTGGCCTCAAGATAGAGGTGCCTGTAGTCTTCTTATTATCTATGGCTGTCATTTTGCGCAAACAGGGAAGCCCTGTGTCTTTTAAAGCTTTGGTATTCCTAAGCACATGCTGGCAACAAACAGAGGTTTCCGATTGCACATACCAAAGCTGGAAAATATATACCTTGCCCTATTCACACAAAATGGTGACTGCATATATCTAGAGGATTGCATGCAGCATGTTCTTCCAGTATGCAAGGTAGGAAGGAACACCAAAATGTAACCTCTGAACAAGACTGTATCCACCTTGGTGTGTACTGCTGTGGAAATCCTCTACATTTTGTTTACTGTCTCATTGTACCTCATTACCCCAAACTGTTGTTAATCAGTCAGCTGCTGTTAATTTTTTTGGAGACTATCTAACCCTTTCTGCTAGTTTGAGGGGTAACAGGGATTGAACTTTTTAATGAATTCATAACATTGTTAAGCAAATGTAGCACCAGACAACTGTTTTACATCCCTAATGGGTCTTCTGCTCATCAGCAGACTTTGGGTAGGCTGGGTAGTCTTTGTACCAGAAGGATACAATGATAAATTGACAGATTACATCAGCCTTTTAAAAAACACCTGAAGGATCTGCTTGACTGTAGCCCACTGTGCTCATCAGCTGAATCCTGAATCAGCCCTGGCTTCTACAATTCGTGGCTTCCACTGGTCAGATGGATTTACTCAGCACTGTAATTTTGTAGCATTTTCTGCACTTTCCTCTAATTGGATTGCTCCAGGTGCGCATCAAATGGCCATGCATATAACTGCATATAAACTGAAGACAAAATTCTGGGCAGATTCTGACCTTGAGGCATCTGTGGCATCATAGCAGCTTAGTAGGTTGTTGTTTTTATCCTTTTTATGGCAAATTGCCAAAGATTTTTACATTTTAGCAAGTCCACATTCCGGACCCCGATTTGACAAATCATTCATATTCCTACTGTCACTGATATCCTGAAATGGTGTCCAGGGTAGGAGGAGGGTAAAGTAGGAAGAAGGACTGAAAACAGGATATAAATATACTTCTTCCTCTTTAAATTACTGGACTATTCCTTGGATTATTACATTGAGATTGTTAAAATCATATTAATAATCCAAAATCATGAGTATTTTGTGTGACATATAACAAACTTTGCAGGGGCATTTCAAATCTAAAAAAGAAAAGGGGGAGGGGGTTGAAAAAAGCATCATGGGATTATAAAATATTTGGAAATATGCAAATCAGGAAAAGATTCCCTTCATGAAGGCTGATGAAGAAGTATGCATATACTATGTCAAAATTCTTTTAAAGGGATGAATTGTTCTGATAAATTTGGAGGGCGAAGAGCAAAACGATGAAAGGAATTGCCTTTGTCAGAGAAAGAACAAGTCACATTAAGAAGCACTAGGACTTGTTTCACGAAATATTAATTTTACTGCTCCCCCTGAGCCACAAACGGCAACACAATGTGGTATTAGTGGGGAACGTTAATGGGAAAGGCTAAGGTTTTAAGTGGTGCAACAAACCACATAAATTAACTGGTGCAGAATACTGTTACTGTGATTGCTAGGATTTATCAGCCTGAACATATACGTAGGCTATGAAGTGTTCAGTCAGTTCCAGATAGTTACCCACTGAAAAATTCATGTTGGGGATCCCTTGACAGGGTCAGCCCATTAAAATAACTTGCCTTGTTTTGCTGTTTTGAAATTAGGTAAAAAGACACACACAACTTACATAAACTATCAGTAGTTATTATGAAGTTGCCTCTTGAGGTAATTCCTTTCCCCCAACAGAAATACTCTTTCAACACACTCCCCTGCTAGCACTTTTCAGTTATTACAATTCTGGTTTTTAACCTCGCGTAACAGGAGAGTGCACAACTTGCGATCCTCCCTGTATGCACAGTCATCATATTGGGCAACACATATATTTTCCACTCCAGATTACCTGAAGGGTTTATGCATCTGACGAAGAGAACTGTGATTCTTGAAAGCTTATGCTACAGTAAAGTTGGTTAGTCTTAAAGGTGCTACTAGACTCTTTACTATTTTGCTATTATGGACTAACATGGCTAACTCCTCTGAAGAGTTTATGCATACTTATGCTGGAAGATAAGCAGGTTGCCCTGTTCCTACAAAATGGCAACCAATGGTAATGGGGGGACCATTGTAACAACTTCTTCCATTATATGAGGTTGGAGTACCAAAATTGTAATGCCTGAAAAGGTCTTTATTTTTATCTTGTACATGGTATTGTAATTCAGCAGGTCAGTCAACAAGCATGCAAGTCAATAGCTATTCAATTATATCCACAAATTCAATAATTTTAAAAATCAAGTCTGAAACAAATTGGCCACATTTCACATTACCCAGATTTGATTAACCAACAGACTTCAGACTGAGCCTGGTTCCCCAGTAAGCTAAATGGTTGCTTTGCTTTACCACAGGCTGTGATCTCCTAGGAAGGACCCCTCCAGGGGGTACCTGGGGAAAAGCAGCTATGGTACAGCACTTTTATAAGCCTGTGGTATTTCAACAAAGGTCTAAAGATACCACCAACCAACCAAATAAGGGAAAACAAACGGGGCCAGGGGTTGGCTAGACTGCAACGTGGCAAGGGAAACAGATGACTATGCCCCTGGCAAGTGCTGCCCTAAATAGGTTTGCAGAGTGATGGCTTGTGATAGCATTGCCAGGAATCCTGCTAGAATCTGGAGCCCTGTTTCTCAAACAGCCTTGTTGTGTAAGACTTATGTAATTTATAGCTATGGTTCCATACTCAACTGAGGCTTACCTGGATAACTAGCTTATTTTCCTTATTAGGTAGAATCCTGTAGGTATACACACAGTTCCGATACCTGAAATAGATTGGAAGAGAGGATGTTAGGATGGCGAGAAATTCCCACTATACCAGAAACTGTATTTCAAAATAATTTGTATTGAGGCTAACATCTTAACTATATGCTTACAAGAGATATGAACCCACTGCTATTCTTTGTCTTTCCACCTCTCATGCTGGTAACATCTAGTTTTATATTAGGTGTTACTGGCCTTTTCTCTAATGAGAGCTACTTCAGAGTAATGAAAACTATCTTGAGCTAACCCCTCCTCCCAGCAAGTTACCATTTTTTTTGTTCTGTCATAGAAATAGAACATGGACTAGAAAGGAGGACACCAGAAATGAAGCTATCAAATAAGCAGCACAGAGAAAAATCCTATGAAAGAAAAGCTTTATTTAAAAGGCTAGAGTAGATTTTTGCAGCATCTTTTCCTGGGTCTTATAGCGGATGTCAGATCTACTCTGTTGCAACCAGCAAGCTATTGGTAGCTCACAAGCTACCTGCTGAAAACACTGTTTAAAGTGGGGCTTATATGTCATTGTGCTGCATTTTTTCCTGCTCCACAGCTGTCAGTGGATAATGGCAGTGTTACACAGATAGAAAGTCTCCTTAATTGGTTGGGGGAATTAGAATTAAGGAGGCAAGCGAGAGGGGGTAACTAGGAATCTCCACCAATGTTTATGGGGATTATTCCCTTAGAGATGATCAATTGGAAAGGGTTTTTTTTATTAAAAGAGAAATAAAAAGGGCAATAACACAAAAACACATAGCAGACATACAAGGCTAATTAAGAGGAAATTAGTGAGGAAAGGGGGAGAAATCTGTTCAGGGAGGGTGATGATTACCAGTCTTGAAGAACAGAGGTCTGTGGAGGCAGCAAAACTACAAGCATTTCACAGAAAAAAGAGGGAACAGAAGGCCCAAACAAATTTGGAGGTGCGTGGATGGGTCCCAAAACACACATAACACATGGCTGGGAAGCCCAATTATAGGGCAAAATGTTCCGTTGGGCAAGATGACATCTTGCTCCAAAAACAATGGCTTAATGGTTTGTCAGAGATAGAACAATAAGTTGGGAGAGGTTTGATGGTTCCTATCTGGGATAGACTATAGAGGAGAATATTGCTCCATGACCTGGTAAGCACCAGATGGGAAGAACTAAAACGTAAGAAAGCTTGGTTTTAGGATCCTGAGGTAAGAAATGATTTCCTGTAGGAGAGGAATCCCACCTCAGAACCTTGAATGATTTGGCCTGCTCATGTTTTTGAAACGTAAGCTGAATAGCTTTCATTAGGGTAAATGGGTGAGGGGAGGTATAAGAAGGCACTGATGAGTTTAGACAGAGGTTTTCTCAGGCAACCTTGTTATCTCTGCATCTCTCTGGGGTGTGGGGAGGCAGTCAGTCAATCGCCTCTGGCTCATGTTCTGGTAGTTTACCAGGTTCCTGTCCAGCTGGCATTCATCCTGCCTTGGGCCAGGCACTGCCTTGAACTTATGGCATAGGAGGAAGGAGTTTATAATATTCCATCAATAAACTGCCCTCTCAGCTTGAAGAAGGGGTCTGACTGCTGACAACTTTGGCGTGTGACTTCGTTCCACTTACAAGGAGAGGCAGGCAGGATTAAGTTCCCAAGAGAGGAGAGGAGGAGCAGAAGGTAGGACTAGTGACCAGAGTTATCAATTAGAAAAATGGGTTCTTGGACAAAAATGTAAAGGATCAGATTAAAAAAACAAGTTTTTTCCTTTTCTGAACCTAGGCTGCTTTTTCCATGGACCAGAGCAAGAGAGGGAAATAGGGTTCCCTATCTACAATATCAAAGTTAAATATCTTAAAGTAACTGAATAATAAAGAAAACAAAACATTGACAAGGACAATGGTATCACTGTAACATAAAATAAGCAAATAATTGAATAATGAAATAGCAAAGCAAGCAAATGGAACTATTCAAAGCAATCAACTAATGGACCAAATAACACAACCCAGGGCTTTTTTTCAGTGGGAACGTGGTGGAATGGAGTTCTGGCACCGCTTGAAAATGGTCACATGGCCGGTGGCCCCGCCCCCTGATCTCCAGACAGAGGGGAGTTTAGATTGCCCTCTGCGCCGCTGGAGTGGCACAGAGGCAATCTAAACTCCCCTCTGTCTGGAGATCAGGGGACGGGGCCACCAGCCATGTGACCATTTTAGCCGAGGGCGATTTAAACTTTAAAAAACTCCCCCCTTGTTCCAGCTGACCCAAAGTGATGTCATTGTGCAGTCCTGAGTTCCACCACTGAGTTCTACCACCTCTTTTCCCAGAAAAAAAGCCCTGACACAACCCAATATCATGGCAATAAAGCAAGGCAAATGAATAAAACCAATCAATACACAAATAACTATATACATAAAAGATAGTGCTGAGAGGAGGATTCAGCTGTCACCGCCCCCCCCCCCCTTGAGTCCAAAAGTAATCAGCAGCACAAGCAGTTTGTGCTGGGGCAAGCATTTTGGAGTTACTTCCCCCCCCCGACTCCAAAATAAACAGCAGCACAAACAGTTTGGGCCGTAATCTTGAAGTCCCCCCCCCAGTGTGCAGTGGCATGCTTGAATCTTGTGGTCCCTCCCCCCACAGAATCCAAGACAGCTTCTGGAGAGCCGAGGAGAGGTGCCAGCATCTGGCTGCAGATGACTGGGTGCTAGCAAGCAGAGGCTCTCAGAAACAGGAACAATGGCTTTTGAACAGAGAATGAGTAGGGTTTGCAGGCTGGCGGATCCAGGCTTGGGTGCTGCAGTTTTAAACAGAGCTGAAAGGGTTAATTATGAGGCATTCACAGCTGGGGGCTCATACCAATGCAAAGCATTCTGGCTATGCAAATCAGGTGATATGCCCAAAAACATGAAGGAAAAGAGCAAAAAGACTGAAAAGGAAAAGTTTTTCAAAAATAACAAACATGGGCTGTGATATGCCATGTGGAAAACTGTCCAAAAAGTGGGTTGCTGACACGGAGCACAATGATTGCTTCGGTAAAAGTAGAAGACCTTTGGAAAAAGTTGTGTTCTTTCACTGGTGAAGGGCCAGACCTTCAGAACCAAGTGTGGCAGTATGGCTAGCCCCCTAGTAAGAACTCTGGATCTGTACAGATATGGAATTCTTCCCTGGAGACTCCTTTGGAGACAAAAGCTGAGGCTGAATCCACACGGCTCAAGTTTGCTGCTATTTTCCTGCCATTTATGCGCTTCTCAGAGGGCTGTTCACATACTCTTACCTCAATCCTGACATTCTATCATATCTGTTGCGCTGCACCTCAGATGAGGTTGTCACGCTTTCAAACGCTTCTCTTGTGCAGTTCTCACTATGGATGTGAACAAAGAGAAGAAGTTCCCAAAGAGACTGCCCCCTCTTAACCATCCCCACTTCCTTGTTTCTTGCCTTTCCGGAAAACCATCCCTCTTTGCCAAGCAATTCTTATGGTCCCAACTCTGTCCAAGGCATGCCCGCACCCCCGTCCTGTTTATTTTTTTAAAAAAGCAGGGCATTCCTAGCACTATTGTGCAATCCCGTTCATGAAGATCACCCACAAGTGATTTGGGAAGTGGTGTTGTAAAAAGTCCGTGGAGGCATCAAGGGATGGGGGGCGGGGTGGCCATTTTTTTTACAGTAAATAATGTTTCAATGCTGAAGGAGAGCCTAAGTAATTTCTGATAAGCAGACTGTGCCTGCAAAGGTTGACTCTTTCCGTATTTTAAAATATATATATATATATATTAAAATTATTGGTATAGCGAAAAATTGCTGTCCTATAATTGCTGTCCTATAATTATACGTGGTAACATTAACCAATTGCAGGCATCAATGGGGGTGTGGCCCCGCCATTGCAATTGAGCAGAAAATCGATATAGTGAAAATCTAGCGTTAATTTTTTTTTAAAAGGCTACGTCATATCGTCATCGGTGATGGCGGATCTAAACCCGCCCCGTATCACGCGATTCTCCCAGGATGTGAACCGAGTATAGCACAACACTGGCACAGTAAAAGAGGGGATGTGAACACAGACATTGCGGGATAGAATCCAGTGAAATTATTGCGTATGAAAAGCGGAAGGTAGGGAAGTGTAGATTCAGCCTGGTGGATCTCAAGCCTAGCCTCCTGTTCCACTTGATTCTGGAGCGCTAGTCTCTACATCGGAGGGGCTCCTCTATGGTGTCCAAGGGGCATTGTCCTCCCCCAAAATAAAGTTAAAGAAAGGGGGGAGGGAAGAAAAACAAAACTGGAAGCAGCAAAGGCAGACAGCCTAGACTGACCCAAACTTGCTGCATCATTCCAGATCACTCAGGGTCTCCAACCTGGTGATCTAGCATCTCACCCAGCAGGTGAGGATAAGCAACAATAAAGTGGAAAAAAACCTGAAAAGTAATCATAGTTAGGATACACAAAACAACAACAGACAACTCCTGATCTTCTGAAACAACCTGCTTCAGAAGGGAGTATTCAGTTTCTTCCTCTGGATCTATTCCTCCCCCCTTGTTTCAGAAGGCAGAAGGGCTGCACAAAGGAATGACCCTTGGCTTAATGGGCCATGAATGTTTCAACACAAACCATAGTGAAAATGATGTAATATAAGAAGGAAAGGGGGGGATTCATTAGAAGGGGAGGTTGCCCACTGTGGGGCAACTTTAAGGTTCCTCATTAGATAACATAAAATAGACAAAAACACACAAACATGTTCGTGAATGATATCATATGGCCTCCATTTGCTGGAAAAAGAAGGAAAAAAGTGTAGCAGAGTGTACCAATCCTTATAAGGCCATGAAAGTCTTGGTCAAGTTGATTGTGGGAAGGATCTTCAATAACCAACTTAAAAATCACCACTATCCCTGTAAGGTGGTAAATGGAGAGAGAAAAAAGGGGGAAAGTAATAACGTTTCTCCATCAGCCCTGTGAGGTATACCATTGGTAAATGGGGAAAAATATAGACGGTATAAATTCTATGTCTCTCCACCCTCTGAAAAACAAAACTGAGCAGAGGGAGAACAAGTGGAGGAGCAATTATGCAAGACAGCAGAGTGCCCTGAAAAGTGGAGGCAGGACTATCCCACATATAATAACAACAACAACAACATTTGATTTATATACCGTCCTTCAGGACAACTTAATGCCCACTCAGAGTGGTTTACAAAGTTACTATTATCCCCACAACAATCAACCTCTGAGGTGAGTGGAGCTGAGAGAGCTCTGAGAGAGCTGTGACTGACCCAAGGTCATCCAGCTGGCTTCGAGCGGAGGAATGGAAGAGAACCCAGTTCTCCAGATTAGAGTCCTGCCACAGTCTTAACCACTACACCAAACTGGCGCTAGACAGAAAAAATAAAACAGACAACAACTTTACAAATACAGGGAAGGAAGTTGGAAGAACTCTAATCCAAGTCACTTCAGGGGGGCTTTTCCACCCCAGGGTTGGGCCCAATGGGAACACTTCTGCCAGGGTTGCCCATGTTTCCTACCACCTTTCCTATTTGGGCTTATCTCAGCCTGGGAGAGAACAAAACAAAGAGGTGGGTGTAGGTCAGAATTCTGGTCTGACCAGTTTTTCCACTTCAATGGGGGGGCGGGTGGAGTAAGTCTGAATGGGAAGAGTCTCTGTTACAAACTGAGAGTTTGTTGGAGATTTGTCAGCCAGCGCTATTTCATTTATAACTGCACCTAGTGCTGGAAGATCTACTTTATCATTTAGTTTCAGGCTAGACAAACTTTCTGTACTTCTCTTGATCAGGACAAGCACTATTAAACCAATCTTTTCCTCAAAGTTGCTGGTATGGGAAGGCTGAGACAGAGCTAGCTGTTGTGTAGTTAAAATCACTGGATTTTTGATCCAGTCCAAGTCCTTTGGGGAAACTACATTTTTACTCTTCTTTGTCAGGCTTGTAATATTGTTGCAAGGGGGTATAGTCACAGTTGTCTGTGTGTAAATTGGCTGGACATGGGTCCTGACGCTTTATTGAAGGGTCTACTGAGGCCAAATAAATTGCTTGCTTCCAGACTGCCCATGCTCGAAGGCTGGGGTTGAATCCGGATTCTGTGATAAGGGAGCTGAGGTAGGAACTGTGGATGGCAAAGCCAAGTCACTCACTGTACTGCCTTTAACACTGTTTGGTTCTGTTTCCTTTGCTGATGGGACTTCTAAAGTTTTTATTCTATCTTCAGTGATTTTCTGGAAGCCTATTACATTTTGCGCTAGTGTTTTTTAAACTAGTGCTTTCAGTTCTGTCTTTCTCCAGCTGGGTCTGTAACAGAGTAAGCTTGCTCTGGCGTTGGTCTCTTATCTTTTCTGTAAGCTTCTGATTTTTCTTGTAGCACCTCATTTTCCTTATGCAGGTGTTTTATTTCTAAATTCTGGTCCCTATTTAGGGTTGTAAGTTCTGCTATCTTACCTTGTCAATCAGCCAGTTTTCCTTAAAGGACATCTAAGTTTTGTTGGGCTTTGGGTGATAATCACACCTTGAGTCTTTTCCTTTTCTCTTTTAGAGGCTGAGCTAATTTTCCCAGAGATCTAAGGCTAGCTACAACCTTTGGTTTTTTCCTGAGGGCAATTTTAATTCTGTGTGAATGCAAGGCCCCTCCTGGAGGTTGGTAACCCTATCTGGTGGGGGACCATTAAAGTAGGCATTACCAGGAAGAGAAGAAGTGTCTCTTTTACTCTCTTCCTAGTGATATCTGATTGTACTTGTTTGGTGGTTTGATGTCTCTTATAACATTCATAGCCGCTTTCCCATGCAGCCACAATCAGTAAGATGGCTGCTGATTTCTTACTAGGATTGCCATATGCCTGCTGCGGGGTGGGGAAAAATGAGAGGAATGAGAGGGCAGACATCAGCATCCTGATGTGCTGATGTCACTTCTGGCACAACTGGAAGTTACATCAGTATGTTGCTGGTGACACTCTAGCAATTAGTCAAACTCTATGGTTAAACCATAGAGTTTTGGCTAATGCCAGCAATGCACTGATGTCATTATGTCACTGGTCAGGTCTTATTTTGGGAGGAAAGTCTCCTGTTCATTATTAATCTTATGCTGGCAACACTACTTCTTACAAGTATAGACTGATTTACACTTGCATTTCTCCATGCAACTGTATATACCATTATGTAGAGGAATTTGACAGTGTGAATTGGAATACCAGAGAATTAAGGAGGCGAGTTTCCAGAACAGATGGTATGGCTTCCTTTGGCTGGCTTGGGCCATGGCACTTGTCTTTTTTTAGAAACTACTAACTGCTGCCAACTTGACTTTATGTTGTTGCTTCAGCTGCTGTGACAAACTCTGGGCAAGGAATAAAAGTAAAATGAGAAATAAAAAATTCTGCACAGCTAGACTCTGTATCCTGGATTTTTGTCTTACGCTATCAAAAAGATATTTCTGGTTCAGATAATGTGAGGATTACTAATGCTTTTATTTTCTAGGGCGCTTATGACTTCTGCGTGTTTTCTGTAATGAATTTTTTCTTGTTTAAAGAGTTGTATGGGTTGGAATTATACAATGAATCATATTGCTTTATGTGCAAAGTGCAATATATGCTAGGGAGTTGCATAATGCATAGGCTTCTGAAGAACAAATAAGCATCTTTGTAACATCTTTGTATTTTATTTGTTGTAATTTATCTGTGATTGTAACCTGCCCTGAGCCTGCTTGCGCGGAGGGTGGGCTAGAAATCCAATCAATCAATCAATCAATCCACTCGTACTGATACACATTGCTAAGTCTCCCTGATTTGGTTTATGGTAATGTTATCATTCTAAAGTTGCAGTTGGCATTGCAATTGCTTTTTTCGTAGTAAGTTTCCCCATATATTCCAGTTTTCTTTAGGGCCTAGTTCTAGGGTTGCCATTTTCTGGTAGGGAACTTCCTGGAGATTTGGAGGCAGATCCTGGGGAAGACAAATTTGGTGGAAGAGAGGGAGCTCAGCATGGATGTTATTCCATAAAGACTGCTTTCCAAGGCTGCCATTTCCTCCAGGAAAACTGATCTCTGCAGTCTGGGGTAAGTGGACCTGGCAACCCTAGAAACTACAAAGGTCAGTTCCCTGGGAGAAAATGGCTGCTTTGGATGATTAACTCCATGGCATTATACACCACTGAGGTCCCTCCACTCTCCCAACCCCACCCTCCCCAAACTCCCAATCCCTACCCTCAAGAAAACCCCAGGATATGCAGGCAGACATGTGGAATCAGCAATGGGACAAGCAGTCCACTCCCCCAGCACCAGTTTTTGCTATTGAAAGTGGTGCAGGACTAGGGTTGCCAGTCCCCAGCTGAGGATGGGGGATTCTCCAGTCCCACCCTTCACCCCTGTCCCCCCCTTACCTGGCTGGTGAGGGAAAAGGTGGGGAAATGCGCCTCCCAGTATGCCACAATGGGCCAAACTGGGCCCATTTGGGGCCTACGTAGGCCTGCTGCTAAGTGCACAAGCATTCCTGGGCTTGTTACAACACCCCAACAGTGCTCCTATGCTCTGCAATGGACCAATTTCTACCAAAACGAGCCCGATTCTGCTCCAAACTGTCAACACTGGCTTGCTGCAAAGCATGAGAGTGCTCCCAGGGGCAGCATGTGGCCTGCACAATGACGTCACTTCCTGGAAGTGGCATCATCACATAGCCCGGGAGTGCACGCACGCAAAGTGCACGCAAGGACATCTCAAAAGTGAGTGCTAGATCTCCTACCTCCTGCCCAGAGGGTAAAGGGATCTGACTACCCTATGCAGGATGTAAGGAAGAGAAGGCTGAATTCCTTCCAGCCTCTGTGCTATACTCTGAAGCCAATTTGCCCCTTCCCTCAATTCTTGGTGAGTCCTAGACAGACATGAAACAAGAGTCGGACCCAACTTGTCTTTCATGGCTCAGTAAGACCCCAAGCCTCAGCAGCTGTATATATGAAAAGTAGGCTGTCCACTTAAGGTGCCTTAAGAGGCCAAATAACATGTTAACAATTTTTAACACACAGAATTTGAGGTCCCCCAACTCAATTTTCTTTTATTCATTTCCTATAAATATATACAACCCATTTTTCTATCCAATGGGGTCTCATTGTGGTTTACAACATCATTCTCCCCCCTCCACTTGTATTCTTACAACAATCTTGTTAGGTAGGTTAGGAGAAGAGATCATTACTGGCCCAAGGTCACCCAGTAAGTTTCCATTGCAGAGTGGGGATTCGAATGTCAGGTGCAGGGGAACATGCTTCCCAAGCGCATGGTCTCCTGAGCTGAATGGGGACCATGGTGCCAGGGGAGAAGAGGCTTCAGCCTTCCACTATGCCTTTTTCCTGAGCTCAGATGTCTCCAGTGGGCACTATTTGCCTCACTGGAGGACCAAACCTTACTGACAGAAAATTGGGCGAATTGTTTCTGGTACAAGACCTGCTGATTGAAAACAGTGCCTGTCCTTCTCTCAAAGTATATTCTCAGCTTGAACTCTCTAAAGCCAACAGCTAGTTTTCAGAATATTAACAAGCATTGTTAGTTTTCCTGTTATAACAACAATAACAACAAATATGCCATGTTTCCATCAATTAATAAGCAAATACACATTCTTACTGTTGGGTTAAATAAAGCACTGTAGATAGATTCCACTGTAACTGCAATGTTCTGTGGTTAGGTTTTGCTTTACTCAATCTATCTATCTACGCAGCTTTTTTTTTTGTATCACTTCTTCCTGCTGACATGCAAAAGTGAACACAATGTTTTCTGCTAACAAGAGCAAATAATTCCAGAGGGGTATCTGTGTTAAGTATTTTAACAAATTTTTACTCCAGAATAAGATTTGATGGAGAGAGACAGAGATGCAGACAGAGACAAACTTGATATTTCTGTTTGAAATGAAGGTTGTTCCCTCAGGCTCCATGTATCTCCACTTCAGCCACCATAGGCCATTTCCATGTAGCTGTCTAGCTAGATCTGTCCTTAATAACAACTGTGCTCCACTTTTCTTTTGAAGATCAAGCTATTCACAGAACCTCCATGATTAATGGAAACAATTCATATGGATCTCTGAAGCAAGAGACCCAAATTGAACTAGCAAGAACTGCTCGGTGGCAAGTGGGGAAAAGGCTTTTTAAAAGAACTGAGGTTCGTGGCTTTAAGGCCTTTATTAACGAATCCCAACAATATTTCTTCAGATACAGGAGTTGTGAACTCAAATACTCAGAAGAAAAAACAAGTTAATATTGCATTATTCTCATAAGAAATACTGCAACTTATTACCAGTAAGCTTTAAGGCCATGGCCATTTTGCCTCAGACTACATTAATTCAAATGTGGCACAAGGCTTGATTGGTGGAGGTAAATAGAGAGTCCACCAGTCAAGAGGGCAGCAGGGGGCTACTTACCTTGTTGCGCCCTCCCCTCAACAGGCAGGAAGATGCCCTGTCTTGTTTTCAGGAGCAGCGGTTTTGGGAGTTGGCGCCAGAGACAGACTCTAATACCCAAGACGAGCCTCTGGTACCTTGCAGGGCAGAAGCCTAGCAACCAGTTTTGGCATCACTAGCTCCAAGCTCTAGGGCAACTTATTTCAGACTTGTGCAGAAGTTTGAGTGGAGGCTTATAAGAGGGAGGGAGGTTTGGGGCAGATTTGGCCTTTGCTATAGGGTTACCAGTCCCCCAGTGGAAGCAGGGGATCTCCCACTCCCAGCCTCTGCCTCACCTCCACCACTCAGCTGGCAGTGCGGGTGGGGAAGCGCAAGGAATGAACCCAGGAGCATTTCCTTGTTGCACTGGGAATGACATCATTCCTGGTGTGACAAGGAAGGGAAGGCCTCTGACAGGGCTGATTTGATGAAAATCAAGTAAGTCCCCCCCGCGATACCCCCGTCCCCTGGATTGGGCTCCAGGGGACCTGGCAACCCTACTTTGCCCGTTGGGCACATCCGGCAGTTTTTGGTTCATTTAAAGCAGCGTGGCTTGGGGGTGAGAACTCTGAAATCTTATCTAGCAGCTTTGGCCTTTAAGGCTAAGGCTGATGGATTAGGGGATTCTACAGGGGATTTCAGGGTGGTTAGGATGCTAGAGGGTTGGGCTAGGGAGACCCTGGTGGCTCAGGACAGGAGACGACTATTTACTCCTGATTTCTTGATGCTGTTACAGCTAGGGTATGGGTCTCACTGTGTTAATTAATATGAGAAACTGCTTTTTAAAGCAACAGCCCTGCTGGCTTTCTGTGCTGCTCTATGAGTGAGTGAGCTGTTGTATTGATCTTGGTGGGACATGTCACAAAGCACACTCCAGGAGTCTGACACTGTGATGAGGCTGGCGAAGGTGGGCTGGTAATCGGAGGTCCACAACTGATCAGAAGGGCAAGGAGACCTGAGTGATCCTAAGAGCTGGGGAGGTATTTGGAGGTGCAGGGCAACACACCTGGATATCTCTTTCAGCACACCAGTGGGGAGGCACTAACATAGTATCAATTCTGAGCCATTGCTTTAAGGATCTTGGTGGAAGAGGGGTTGCCTGCCTGAGAGTTTGGGACTCACTCCTTCTGGATCAGAGCTGTCTCAATAGTGGTAGGCTTGGGCCCAATGTCCTGGCTATCCATTTAGTTGAGAATGATTTGGTGCAGACAAAAAGGGCCTGCACTTGTAATTAGGGCACAGAGGGATCTGGAGAAGATTAGAGCGTTATGCCCTGGACTGCTGCTGGTTTGGATGGAATTCCTTCAGAAGAGAAATTGGAAGGGTGCCTGCAAACCAGCTGGGATCAAGAAGGCCAGAAGGAATGCAGACATGGCCATTAAAAAGGCTGTTCTGGCAAATGGAGGGGCCATTATTCCTCATGCTTCAATCAAACATGATAGGCTGCGCATGTATAGAAGTGATGGAGGAAGGGTGTGACCTCTATTTGGCTGATCTTCATCATGGCCTGCATGACATAATTGTCAGCAGGTGGAGCAAGGGATGCTAAACTAGGCTAAACCCCTTTTTCTGCCCTCAAACAGCCCTGGAGAGTCCCACTCATGCATGACTGGGAATTAAGTTCTGAGCATGTCTGACTGAAGTCCCTACAGTGGCCATGTAGGGGACATATTGACTTAGAAATGTATGAATCAACACTTCAACATAAGGTTGCCAGCTTCCAGGTGGGGCCTGGAGATCTTCCAGAAATACAGCAGATTTCCAGATTACAGGGATAGGTTCCCCTGGAGAAAATGACTGCTTTGGAGAGAGGACTCTGTGGCATTATGCTCCACTGAGGTTCCTCCTCTCCCTCAACCCTGCTCTCCCTAGCCTCCACCTCCAAATCTCCAAGAATTTCACAGTTGGCAACCCTGCTTCAAAGTTGGCCACAGAGACAGAGTACACCCCATACTTAAAGTAACATGTTGAGTGAAATTCTAAAAGAGACTTCTCTTACTTTTCAAAGATGTATTAATGCTTTTTTAAAAGCTAATAAATGTTATGGTACCTTTGTATTTACAAAATAGCTATTTTCCCTGAGGAACTGCTGTGCAATGAAATAGTCTGTTAAACAAAGAAGCAAGATGCCATCTAAAACATGATCTCTTTTCATATTTTAAGTATGAATAATAAAGCGCTTAAGACAGAGAATCGATGCTGAAAATAACACCCAGCAGAAAGAGCTTGCTGTTCAAGCAGAAATAATTTGAATAATTTCCATCCTAATATCCAAACTGCCATTTTCAGATAGAAAGTTCAACAAGCAGAGGGTTCCAGTCTCTAAAAGGACAATTAGACAGTTAAGTTTTATGGCCCAGCCATTGCATGATGTTTGGGCTATTGTATCTGGGGGTTATAATAAACACTGAGATCTCTACTTTTGATTTTTTGCCTTTGACACAGTAGTCTATGGGCATATTTATACAGAATCTTTTTTATGTTTATTGCATTTCTTTTTTGAATATAAAGACTGCATTGCCTCAAACATAACTATCGTTTAAAATGTAGCTCTCTTCTGCATTGACAGTATGGCTAAAATCTGCATTGACAATGTTCACACATATATTTTAACAGCTCATCTGAGGCTCAAGGACCAATTAAGTACCAATTTTGAAAACCTATTATGTTTTATTTAACTGCCAGGGATTACATTAAAGACAAGCAGGTACTTGAGGAGAGGGACCTCTAGCATATGCAATATCTTTCATCTGGTCTTTATTCAAATTTTTATTTCCCTCTGAGATCATGCTAAGAAAATTAATACTTTGTTAAACACAATAAACCTTTCTTCCTGTCTGATAATTTAGCTTACTGCTCCAGCTAGACAAACTAATCTTACCAAAATGTTTATTTAGCTTTGAGTGTCATTTCTATTTGAGATTACTAGTAAGTAATTTTGACTACGTGTTACAAAACCACATTTTGGCTTACATTTGCTTCGGAGTCTGTGCAAGAATGACTATATTCACACATAGCTCACTTCACAAAAGGATGTTAAAAGCTGGATCACTGGACAGGTCAGAATGTACTTGTTTCAGCCACTAACCATACCAGTAAAAGTTGTTACAGTAAAAATAAGTGTAAATTTTTAAAAAATCAATATATAAAATAAGATATAATATATTCAATTTAGAATCATCCAGAGAGGGGTTTTTTTGGTCAACATCTGGCTGTGGCTGTCAAAGTACATTAACACGGACATGAAGCTGCCTTATATGGAGTCAGACCATTGGTCTGTCAAGCTCAGTATTGTCTACTCTGGCAACAGGTCCCCAGAAACTCAGAAAAAGGTCTTTTGCATCACCTGTTGTCTGAGCCTTTTAACTGGAGATGCAAATCAGAGGATCTGCTACTAAGCCACAGCTCCACCCCAAACATAAAA
Source organism: Eublepharis macularius (assembly GCF_028583425.1). NCBI lineage: Eukaryota > Metazoa > Chordata > Lepidosauria > Squamata > Eublepharidae > Eublepharis > Eublepharis macularius. The sequence goes on along the minus strand of NC_072795.1, from coordinate 60,753,470 downwards.
GCAAATGCTCCAAATGTTCCAATGCTTCTTTGTTACTGAAATGCTTAATTTCTACAGATTAGTCAGGTTGGCTTGTTCTTTCATTGTGGATAGCAGGGGTCTCGGGGGGTAATGGAATGGAAGAAGAGAGAACCAGACACATCCCCTGAGCTTTCTGGAAGAATGACAGAATAAAAGCGTAATAACTAATGATCTGGACATTTGGGGTGATAAAGCAACAAATAAAATCATGTGGGACATTCCTCTGCCAATAACACGCTATCTAAAGATTTATTGACTGCTTTGGATTTATTTGGAAATTTTCTATACTGCCTCTCTAAGTAACCTGCCTTAAGGGAGCTTACAAAATAAACCATAATAATAAATAAAACTTCATAAAAGTTATTAAAACCCAACATTCAAAAACACAGACACGGCATAAAACAATAGAAAACATAGTTCAGTTAAAAATAGGTCTTAACTAGAGATGGGCATGATCCGCATTACGATCGAAAAATACCTACGATAATGGCGATCGTATGATCGTGACCCGGCAGATCGTGATCGTCCACGGCCAACGATCCAGCGATCGGGAGAGGCCTGGATCGTTGCATTCGGGCTCAGATCGGGGATCCAGACACTCACACGCCAGCAATCTATTCCCCTGGCAACGGAGCCAGGGGAAAGCCTGAGCTCTGTTTGCCCTCCTTCTGTCGCCCTGGAAACCTGAATGGAAGCCCAGCTTTCCTTGATCAAGTAACTGAAAAAAGCAGCTGGCTGCCCCCGTATATACAAGTGGACAGAGAGGGAACAAGCCCACGGGAAGCACACACAAAACTAATCAAAGAATTTACAAAATTGTGTTCAAAGTGCAAGTGCTATAAATAGTGGTAATTCATACATATATCAATTTCATTCACATTATCTCATTCCATATCCATAACAAACTGTACAGGGAACACCTTCACAATTGTACATCCAACAATCGGGCATAAACACGAACAGAGTCTATTGTAGATTCCTATGCAAAATCTTGTGTCGAACAAGCAAATTCCTGGAACCTCCCAGATGAAAAGGGAGCGTAACCGTTTGAAATGAGGAACAAACTCTCAAACCACGCCCAATCCACACAGCTTTACTTGATCAGCAGGGCTTCCTTCCAACCATGGAGCAGCAAAGCAGAGAAGACACCCAGGGGAGGGAGGGGGAAGGGGGTGTTCTGTAGCCATGGGCACTCCAATCTCATCCCTGCAAACCCTGATAGGCAGCTCTGACGGCCAAACACAGACCTCCTGTGTTGCTGAACGGGACCTGAGGGGAGGCAGCTCATCGCCACCTCCTCGTGCCTGCCAGGCCCAGCGGCTGCCGCCAGCACCCACCATTCATGTATTGCTGGGAATACCAGCGCGCTCCAGTTTGGCCTGGCGGGCAGGCACATGGGGGGTGCCGCCGGTGAGCGGCCAGACCCCCCGCCTCCCCGTGCCCGCCAGGCCCGGCGGCCGCTGGCACCACCCACCTTCCCACATAATACCAGCGTGCCCTGCTTTGGCCTCCACAATCACGATCACAATCCACGATCCACGACTTGGGAACGGGAGATGATCGGCGCAGATCGTTATTTCGGGATCGTCATTGGCGCCGATCCACAATCCGCTGGATCGTTAAATTTTTTGGATCGTGCCCATCTCTAGTCTTAACTAAAATAATGTCGTATGGGGAAAGGCATTCCACAGACAAGGTGCCACCACTGAAAAAGCCCTGTCTTTAGCCACCACCCACCTCACTTCTAAAGGTAGGAGGTACCTGCTCTTTCAGGAGGAATGCAACCAGGACAGGCTGATTCCATAATCCTCAATCAGTTTGTCCACTGACCAACAGCACCTCCAATCTTGTCCAGTCCAGTGAGTTTCCATTGATTTGCCCTTATCCATCCCATTGCCTTCTCCAGTCACCTGGAGGTGTCCTGCATTCTTGTATGTTTACCCTGCATTCACTGGATATGTACATCCATGGTGACGGAACATACTTTTTTGATAGGTATTTTTATAGAATTTAAGGATCTGATGCACAGAAGGTACCCTTCTCACTGGCATTTAACAGGAGGTGTAAAAGCCTACTGTTTTGCAGAACTTTTGCTGTGGAATTTGTAGGTTGTTTTTCATTGGACACTGAGTTATCTTATTCTTATGTTTTTATCCAATTTTTGTAAGCCACCTTGAACTTGCAATAAATTTTAACACTTGGTATAAGAAAGATTTCCTTAGAGTAATTCTACAACAGTCAGTTAAGTAATTTTCCAGGCCATGTAGAAAGTTAATCCTTTTATTCCAGGGAGCATTTTTAGCATTTGTTGTAAAAAGAAAGAGTGTATGAAACAAAGATATCTCTCATTCTCATCAGAAACGCCAATTTCATAGCTGACTCATCAGAACCACAATATGAATCTAGATAAAAGCTAAATGATTGGACCAACTGAGCTCTTGTCTGAGACCATGAGCAGTTTGGGGCAATTAAATTGCAACTATTCAGGAAGGCAAATCCCTGAATGCCTACCTTATTCATGAGCTTTATCCCATAATAAGTGACAAAGGCTGCAATCCTAAAAACACTTTCCTAGGAGTAAGACCCATTAAATGTTGCTCCATTAAGCATACTTTCACCTACAGTAGAAGTACCACTTTTCAATCTATTTGAGAAATCAAAGAGGTACCCCCTTGGGGCCTTAAAATAGCATTTAGAACTGTTTCAAAATTACTCCAAGTCAGAAAAGCCACAAAAGTACCAGACTGCAGATCCATACAGAATGTGTGACACAACATATGTGTGATCCATACAGAATGTGTGACATAATTTAATTTTTAGGATTTTAAAAATTAAAATGACATGTAGTTCCCTTTAAGTTCTCCAAAATCTTCTGATTCTAAGAACGTACTTTCTAGACTGTCACTTCACAGAGATCAAGGTTTTTAAATGTAGATGACAAAAGTTGGGCTTCTATACTCACATTTGATCATTTCTAGATCAAAAATTTTTGAGGTATTAGATAATAAGTAAACCATACATTTGAGAACTTATAAAGGATGCCGATTTTTGTCTTTATTTCCCTGTCTCTTGACTGACAAACTAGTTTCAGTGCTGCAAAACCAGAGCTGAGTAGCCCAACTTTCATTTTTAAAAAGGAACAAATTTAGCTACCGCAATATAAAAAAGGCATGGTATTTTATTTTGATGAGATATGATATATTATTAATTGCTCTGTTCTTCCCCAAAGAGGCAATACAAGGTTTAATTTCTTTTGAGACTGCTGGAGCCTTAGACAGTTTCCATAATTTTAGTCTTACTGACCTATATATAAGAATAATGTAACAGAAGCAAACTGGCTCCTACAGCTGGCGACCACACTGCTGATTCTATTTCAGGTGCCCTAGTCAACTGCTAACCCTGCATTTATATGACTTCCAGTTCACAATGCAGCTCATACATTTCCATTTCTTGCTAGTATGCAGCCTGAATCTATGCATATTTACTTGCAGTATATCTCACTGACTTGAGTAAGTCTTATTCACAAGTAAATGTACACAAGATTACAGTCTCGACACTGAGAGATCTCTGTCTTTTGGTGCTACACCTCTGAAGATGCCAGCTACAGCTACTGGCGAAACGTCAGGAACTACAATGCCAAGACCACGGCAATACAGCCCGGAAAACCCACAACAACCATCGTTCTCCGGCCGTGAAAGCCTTGGACAATACATTACAGTCTCTGTTTCTCAGTTCTAACTTGCCCCAATTCTCTTATTGCCTCTCCTGGTAACTGCAGCCAGGGGTTCACCTTTAGACTACCAAAAGGAGATGCCAAAACATTAAGGAACATTTGTTCTTTTGAACAAGCCCCCTGGCCCGACTATTCCCCAGTTAACTAATGATTGATCCATTAACAGGTATTAAAACTAATAATAATACCAGCTTCGTTCTGTTTATTAAATTCCTTAAGTCTCTCAAAGCCTCCTTGACATTTCCTTATCCCTAATCCAACGGCTTCTCAAACCAAAGCAGAGAGTCAATTTCTCCCATTTGATCCTTCAAATGTATTTTACTTGGAATTAAATAGTTACTGGGCATACTGAGGGAAATGTTTGCCAAGGGGAAGGGCTGCTAAACCCCCCAGCCCAAATCTTCTCTAGAGACTACAGCTGAAATTAATATACAGTAGGAAATTCCATGTGCATTTTCCCACTTAAAATTTGACTGTAAAATTCAAATGTATATTTGCTTAATAAGACTGTTTTGCACTATCACCAACATTTCAGGGTTACCGAATATGGATGCTGGACTTATGAACTATGGAAAAAAACATGCCATAAAAATGAATCAACAAGGCTCAAGATGCAAGGTATTTAAATTTATTGCCCACCCAATACCGAATTTTTAAAAAATTGAAAACACTGAATTGAAACTTTATTGAATTTTGTCAAATTTCAAATGTGTGTGAAATTGGATTTCAGCTATTTTAGACTATGGCAACAAAAACAAAAGAAGCTTCAGAAGACAGTTTTCTCAGGCTTTTATCTCAACAGGTTGAGCACAACTAGGACCTTGGCCTGTGAAAGGCCTGTCATGCTGGTCTAATTTGAAGGGATAGACAGTGTCATCTCTGTGCTTCTGCTAGCCCATGCTAGCTAATACACCTGACAAGGACAGTGGTGATAAAATCTTCCTAGCTGATTCCCCACACCCAGTGTGTGAGTGGGGGTCCTCAGGTGATCTGTTTCCTTGAAACATTTCCTACATTCTCCCAGTTAGGCAAGTACACAAAGAATACCCAAGGAATTATTCAGGAAATTGGCATGTCTGAACTACTCTAGCAGATATACACTTACTAAGAAAACCAGAGGATTCCAAGCTCACCCCATGGGAGGATGGGGTGGTTGAAACAAATATAGGCTATAGCAAGATATTTTATTAATTCTGGAACAATTATTCTTTTGCCACCGTCTCCCTTTAAACCTGCTCGTTTTAGCAACTCTTTCCAGATGGCTTGTATCCAGGTTCTTTTAGTGCCTCCACCACCATCTTGACTGAATATTTGTGTCCTGTACAGACAAAGTGCACTTTTGCAATTCCTCTAGCTTTCTCTGTCTAGCTAAGAAGGCATAGAAGCAGCTTGGTCTAGTGAAAGGCAAAAGCTATACTTACAGCAAGCAGAGGGCGTATGCTGAGGAGATGGACTCACTGGCCCGCACAAGGAAACTTCCATCCTTGCCCACTTTAGACAACAAGTCCTCAGCTCTGGAGCGGGTGATAGTTCCATGGTACCAGCACTGATCCATGCCTTAATGTGCCAAAAAACAAAACCACCGCAAAATAAAATAAAAGTAAATTAAAATAAAAATAACTACCCAGCCAACAATTGCGTGGAGATCCCAGAGCTAGCTGTCTGTATCGCTCAGCAGCTACAGCTCACTCAGCTTCCTGTTTCAATGGTGCAGAGAGGGAAAGGAAACAGAGCTGAGGAGAACTTCCTCATAAAAATCAAGCAAAGAGTGAGAAAGATACGTTGCTCATACCTCTCCATTCACTCTGTTGTCTGTGCCTCTGCACTACAGGCAGGAACCCATTCTAGTCCTTTGCAGCTTTGTAGACAGTATAGATTCAATGCATCAACCACTAAGTTAATCTAGCCCTGAAGACTATTCTTCTTCCTTTCACTTTCTCTTTGCTTTTCACTCAGTCCTCTTGCAACAATGGTGTGTTAATACTTCCATACTCCATTTAACTTAAAGATCAGGGCAAATTTTGCCACAGCGGAACCTTCCTAAGAGGAAAAAAGTTCAAAGTCTACAAGTGTAATTACAGAAAAATCCCATACTGGGGTGTGCCAGTGAGACACAGACGGACAGAGGTTTAGCTTCAAGGACCCATAGCACATTCTTATGTTCTGTTGCACAGAAGAATTTCTGGCAAAGTAATTGGTCTTGGGGGTGTTAGTGTGGTCCCCAAGACTAATTGCTCTCTGTGAGAAGGTAAGGTAAATGGGGAAGACCATGATGACTCAGTGGAGAGCATCTGCTTTGCATGTAGACGGTCCTAAAGTTCATTCCAAAGCATCTTCAGCTAAAAAGATCGGCCAGGAGGTAATGAGAAAGACCTTTTCCTGAGACATTGGAGAGCAGCTGCCAGTCAGAGTAGACAATACTGAGTTTGATAGACCATCGGATAAGTCAGCTTCATGTGTTTATAATCCAGTGTGAGGTGTCAGACTAGGTTCTGGGAGTGCCAGGTTCAAATCCCATTCTCTGGGTCACCTTGGGCCAGTCACGCTCTTTCAGCCTAGTCCGCCTCACAGAGCTGCTGTGAGGAGAGGAGAATGATGTTCATCACTTTGAGTGACCATTTATACCATTGGGTATAAATGAAACAAACAAACAAATAAATGATATATGTGACATAACAAACATCAGATCTGATATTTTTCATAAGACTGAGAATATGTGCTCTGTTGATTCATGATTGTCTATCAATGGCAATTAATCAAAATGGCTAAATGGAATATCTATCCTCACAGATAGTATGGAATACCGGTAGCTTGGGAGCACCAACAGGAAGAGCTAGTGTGGTGTAATGGTTAGAGTAGCCAATGAGAATCTGGGAAACCTAGGTTCAAATCTCTACTTTGCCATCAAGCTTGCTGGGTGACTTCTGTCCAGTTACTCTCTTTCAGCCTCACAAGTCTGCTATCCACTTTGTGGCCAACATAACTCATATTTGGCTTAGCTTTGGGGCTGCTAGCTTAATTACAGAATTAGACTCAGGCTGTGAGTTTTGTCCTGTGTTTAATGCTTGTGGTTGCCTAAATAACCTCTTGAGTATAAAACCCAAAAGCTGAATTTCTCATTAGTTTCAGTTAACAAGGCCTTTCTCTGAGTCGTCAGGGTTCCAAGCAGCTTCAAGGTGGCAGAGTTTAACGTGTTCATTCAATACAGCTTCTCTAGCCAGTTACAATCTTCTTTACAAATGTTTGAAGAGGTTTGGTGAGTATATGGAGGCTCAACTGCGCAGGACACCTTTTAAATGCACTATTGGGTCTCTGCCATTTGTCCTTTGCACAGCATTGACATGGTGCTTGTGGCTTTGGTGGTTGATCTCCACCCAGAGGCTGAAAGGGGAAACTGGACTCACTGATCCTTTTAGGTCTGCTTCAGTCCTTCAGTACAGTGGATCAGGAGGCAGAGGGAAGATTAATAGAGCATAATGTCTGCAGAAACTGTATGAGTTAATTCAAACCCTTATTGACTCAAGTAGTTCCTGTTATTCCTGTAACGGACTGTGATAGGAGGTTACTCATCATCTCCCAGAAACATGAAGAGTCCAAAGTTCTTCTGTTCCTTATCCCTTGTGTTCAGGGTGGCTGTGGGCAAGATCAGACAGGTGCTGGTGGAAATCCTTGATAAATGTGTTCCATAGATGGTTGTCATGCTACAGAAGTTTTGTTTTTCAAGTAAAGGTGCTATTATTTGGTAGGGAGGTAGGCTGGTCAGCAGAATTTGTATAACTGTATGACTTGTGGTTTCCTGTCGACAGTAGATAGAGACTTAATCCCAAGTGTTTCAAACACCATAGGGTATGATTGACAAGAAAGAAAATCTGGGTGCTTTGATGGGAAGTGTACGTTTAAGGAATTCTGGTGAGCTATATCAAAACTCAGTTGAATAGCTGCATAGTAACCAGGATGGGGAGGTGGGGGGGGGACATCTTTCATTCTGCATTTTGAGGCTGGATGTCACTTTTTCAGAACATTTAAAGTTCCTGTTGCTGAAATTTACAGGTATGTCACAAGCAGCAGCAACCTCAGATGCCAAGGCCACAGCATGTCACCACTTAATGCAATAATGTTGTTTCAATTTTTTTAAAAAAAAAAGTTATGTAGAAGTATCCCAATGGAACAGCAGTGATGAACAAATAAGTCTATCATTTTTGTTTGACCTGTTTAAAAGCCCCAGGAGGCTCATAAATCATTCTCAGAATGAGCACAATGTCATGTGAATTCTCCCATTCAAATCAGGGGTTTCCTGTATTCCGTGTGGAGAAAAATAAGCAGCCAAGGTTGTGAAAACAGGCCCACTTTGGAGACAGCATCCTTTAAGTCTTTGAGAACTTGGCATAGAAATTTGTTCCTACTCTTAAAAAAAATCCTACAGAACACTTCTTTAATAGAGAATTAATCACTTGCATTTCAAAAAGTGCCTCTTTATTGATTTTTCCTTTAAATTCTATTTTGTACTGCTCTGCAATGCCAACAAACTAATAGCTGACATGCTCAACTGCTGATGTTGTTTCCCAAAAATGTGTATATCATCAACATGAACTGAAGGATGACTATCAGATTATACAGAAATACACAGTAGGGGAAAGTAAGAGAATTGGGCCTACATTTTTTTTAAATCACTTATGGAAACTACCTTAAATTATCATGGACTTTGATTTATGGAAATTGAATGCCCCAAACATCTCTGAATGACTTTGGCAGAGTGATTCTTGCTAGCATATGGCTAAAGATACAATGAAAGACAATTGAACATTATTTTCTCAGAGATGGTAACATTTATTTTTCTGCAGTCCACCATTCTGATGACACCAGTGTCACATTGGCTGCTAATGCAGCAGTGGCCTTCTACATATATAAAACCTGTTTGTTGTTTTGTTTTGTTTGTGTTCTATGGGGCTAATTTAGGAACCAAACGTGCAACACAAATGTAAATTAAGAAAATTTCTTTACTCCAAACCTTTCAATAATCAGAACAATACAACTATTTTTTTAACCAGACACACAGGTGCAACAAAGAACAGAAACTTGCAGCTTAATAATGTCTTTAAGTTCAGCCAAATAACTGGTTGTCTTTTGAAACCACTTCAGGGTAAGCAGAGTCCAACTTTTTCAGTCCCACCAAGTGCCAGAGTCCTTTGCTACAGTCCTCTTGATTATGGAACAAACTGGAACTCAGGCTTCTGTCTTTAGTTTGGGAATTACAGCCCTGCAACGATAATAGGATTCCAGTAAAAATACCAAACTAAATGTAATACACACACACCACTTTTAATCACTATTGTTCACATACAATGTGTTTCCAATTACCTTATTCAAGAACTGAAAACTTATCAAGCTCCCCCGCAAGCAGCCTTCTCCTTGAGTACTCAGGAGGACCAGTCACTAACTCTATACTTCTGTGTTAAACCAACAAGTTAGGGTTGCCAGGGCCTCTCAACCTCCCAGTGGGGGACTGCCTCCTGGCACTTACCTCTGGTGTGTGTGTGGAGGGGTGCACACGCTCCCCTGCATGCGCAATGATGTCACTTCCTGGAAGTGATGTCATCACGCAGCCCCTGGGAGCACACCCACGCTCCGCAGGGGCTCAGATTGGGGCCGATGCGGAGCGCGGGAGCACTCCTGCCCTCCACAGCGGCCCCAAACATGCCCATTTTGGCCCAAATCAGGCTCATTTTGGGCCCATTTTGGCACAGATCGGGCCCGTTTTGAGGTGCTGTGGAGCATGGGAACGCTCCTGTGCTCCGCAGTGCCTAAAACACGCCCATTTGGGTGCAGATTGGGCCTGTTTTGAGCTGCTGCAGAACGCAGGAGCACTCCCATGCTCCACAGCGGTCCAAAACAGGCCTGATCTGCGCCAAAACGGGCCTGAAACAAGCCCGATTTGGGCAAAAACAGGCACATTTTCGGCTGCTGTAGAGGGCAGGAGCACTCCCGCGTTCTGCAGTGGCCCCAATCCGGGCCCAAACAGGCCCGGTTCAGGTGGCTGCTGCACACAGGAGCGCGCAGCGCCGCAGGGGAGTGCTCACGAAAGGTGCGAGCTCCCCTGCTGGCCAGGTAAGTGGGGGCGGGGTGTGGGGGCGGGGGATCACCTGCCCCCACCGGGGGTCTGGCATCCCTACAACAAGCTCATGGGGGTTACTCATACAAATAAACTGCTTAAGCATTATGAAATGTAAGAAAGTTGTACAGTTGTGGCTAAAGCAATGTTTTCTGTCCTTGATTTCTTTATACAGCACAGTTCTGTAGCCCAGCATCATGCCTAGTACCAATAGTAAACTGGCTTGGGCAACTGCCAGGCTCTGGACGTCTTGGGAATGCCCATCTGCTGGGTCCTATCTGGTACAAAATCCTCCAGCATACAATAGAAGGGAAAGACTATACTGCATGGATGTATATGGAAATGACACTTCCTCTTGCGATATGTGACCACTCATTGCCCTATGTTCACTTCTTGACCCAGGTAAATTCCAACTCAGCCTGGCTGTATCAGGAAACAGGCTTACTCTTTGAGAACTCAGCAATGAGGGAGCTTATCTGAAACAGCAAGGAGATCAATAAGCATCCAGCTCAGGTTTTTTGCTCCTGAAACCCCTGGAGTTATCATGCCCTGTCCAAATAACATTTTTCCGTGTAACTGGGCCAACCTGCAATTACTTATGGCTTCCACACTAGCCATTTTCTCTGGAACGGTCACCATTCTTTCAGCAGTTGTTACAGAGAAACCAAACAATTCCACTGTCAGATCATAGCATTGTTTTCCTCCCATCTTTTAAAGGATCTAGCTTGTGGTAATTTTTCTGACTTTAAGAACAAATACAGCACCAGTCTATCCAATGTGGACTGGTGAAGTGCTACTGAAACACATGGTGGAAGTATGAGCCTGTGTGGCTGGTTGATAGCCATCCTTTCTGCTTGCCCTTAATGTACCTGGTTGGACTATTACCATGTCCAGTTTTGCAGTCCCTTCCAAAATAGCCAAAGTTGTAGCTGGTATTTTTGTCTTTAAATTTCGTTTCATTATTACACAGTGAGTCAGGCAAAATATGAATAAAACATTTTAAATTAACTCTTTCCGACCACTTCAGCATGACTGAAATTGGCCATTTAATCACTCATTTCCTCTACTATAATCAATTCTAGTATTTGCTCATTAGTTTTTTTATTATTATTATTTGAACACAAGGGTTAGCTAAACATTTTTTTGTATTTATTTTTTGTCTAAAATAAAGTGCGCTAATAATTTTTTAAAATGAGCAGGTAATGGGATTGCAGTGGTTGCAAAGAGGAAATGAGACATTAAATGGCCATTTTCAACTATGCAGGTAGCTGAGAGAAGAAAGAACCACTTTAAACCACATTAAATGGATAGATGATGGCAATGGAATCAAAGTTGACTTCTGCTTATGATCTTGCTCATGGGGAAGGGCACTGCAAGACTGTTATGGAAAATATAGCACTGTATTAGCGGCTGTACAAAACCATAGTTTTAACTCCACTTCTAGGTGACTGTGGAAGAGCAATGCCTAGCTCTTCCCATGCCTTCATCATAATCTTACAGCCCATGCCTTCATCATAATCTTCTTTATAGTAATACCTGTAATAATCGGCGGGTTCAGAAACTGACTAGTCCCTTTAATGATCGGAGCACCAGACATAGCATTTCCATGAATAAACAATATAAGCTTCTGACTCCTTCCTCCCTCCTACTTCTATTACTTGCCTCCTCAGGAGTAGAATCTGGAGCAGGAACAGGATGAACTGTTTACCCCCCCCCCCAGCTGCAAACCTTGCACATGCAGGAGCCTCTGTCGACCTAACAATTTTCTCCCTACACCTAGCCGGCGTATCCTCTATTTTAGGGGCTATTAATTTTATTACTACCTGTATTAATATAAAACCCCCATCTTCGTGTGATCCGTACTAATTACCGCAATTCTCTTACTACTCTCTTTACCAGTACTAGCAGCCGGCATCACTATGTTACTCACCGACCGTAATTTAAATACAACCTTTTTTGATCCTGCAGGAGGAGGCGATCCAATTCTATACCAACATCTATTTTGATTCTTCGGACACCCAGAAGTATATATCTTAATTCTGCCTGGTTTTGGAATAATCTCACATATCGTCACATACTATGCAAGTAAAAAAGAACCCTTCGGCTATATAGGAATAGTTTGAGCTATAATATCCATCGGGTTTTTAGGTTTTATCGTTTGAGCACACCACATATTTACAGTAGGAATAGATGTTGATACACGAGCATATTTTACCTCTGCCACCATAATTATTGCCATCCCTAGCAGTATTAAAGGAACATAGGATGGAAAGATCCTAGAATGGAAAGTCACAGATGCCACATTATAGGATTTCTATATGACCACAATGACATGCAGCGCCAGTCATTATGTGATTCTTTTGTTTGGTGTTGATCTAAAGCCCTCTTATTCTTATCAGTGCAGCATACAGGTGCAATGCTTACTTGATTAATCAGTCAGATTAATCAGTTGCAAATCTTTTGATCAATCAAATATGTTGCAATTGAGCAGCAGATTTTTAAAAGAATTATAATTATTTATTATACAAATATCTACAGTAGCCAAAAATGACAGGTGCATTCTAAGAAGGAATGCCTTCTAAGATAATGCATTTTGCAATATGTGTGTGCATAACCTTAAAAAAATATTTGTTCTTTCAAAACTATTGTTTTCTTCATGAAAATTTATGCATATTAAATAATTGGTTTAAACTCATTCAGTTAATTCACTGAGAGGTCTTTAATTGGGTGACAAGAACTTTACTGGTAACTAGGGGTGTGCACCCAAAAAAGATTCACATTTCCCGCTTCAGGTTTACCCAAGGCATTTGAAAGCAGCAACGCTTCTCTTGTATTAGTAAGGTTGCATGAAATATAATAATCAATACACGGATTAATACTGCACATGTCATGCCAAATGTTCCAATTTCAATTCAGTTGACAGTTGAGACTTGGGATTTAGTTGCCTAAAAGATAACATATCTCAGGGTTTGGAGGGGGTTGTGTTTGGTGGTTATTTTGGATATGGCCTCATTCTTTCAAATCAATCAAAATAAAATATGTTCCTAGTGCTATAACTGACTAATATTGGTGTTCATTTTTATGCTTGGTTTGGATCACTGTCAGGGTTTCATTTAATCTATTGTTGTACATTATTGCCCACTACAGAAACAACGGGTAATTCACAGTGGGTGCAGAACCTCATGCATATCCATTCTAAAAGCAGAGGATTGAAGAGCTGTTCTTACAGGAACCCATGATGGCTACTCCTCAGCTTTGAATTCCAAAGAATTCCTAAGAAGTAGATTTGGGGTTTTCCCTGTGATCCTAACTTCTTGATCCATATTGAAAGTAAAACTAATAAAACTAAGAATGAGACCTGAATGTATGAACTGACTGAATACATGAACTCATTCTCAGTTTATTTACTGGTGAAAGGCCATCTCTTCATGTACTCAAATCTTATTTCTAGGTATGTTAACAGCAAAACTTTTTTGAAGTTGCCATATTTTAGTGGTGTGTGTTGTATACCTAATTATTTGGTATTTGTCCAAATTCTACATGGACTTTTCGTAGAACTCCTAAAGTGCCATCCTAAGCAGCTAGCTTCAGTAGTCTCAGAAGCGTGTAATTCTGCTCAGAATGGTACTGTTACTGGTGTTATTTGACCTGCTGAAGAACTGTGACTTTTGATATATTATCAGCTCTGCTTTCTCTTGTTTGCCTTCATACCAGTAACATTTAGCACATCTGATTACAGAGATCACTGAACACCATACTTTTCAAAAGCAGTGAAAAAAGTCAGTCCTAATATTGAGAATACCTTACCACCAATATAACACCTAAGAGATACAGTTGGCCAAGATGCTGGTTAATGTTGTCATCTGCTTCATGAGGATATAAAGCACGTGAAGATTGCAAAAGTAGTAAGTTAATACGAGTAGTGATGTGGTTTCAGTTGGCTGCATAAACACTGTTAGCAGTGGCAGTAATATTAGATCCTGCTGATGCTCTTACCAGTAGGGGTGTGTGCTTTGGGTTTCCAGTTCAGGTTTTTAACCTGAATCGGGCCCAATTTGGAAAGATTCAGGATTCCTGACTCAATCCCAGCATTGCTGATACGATTCGGGAATTCAGAAGCAAAGCTTCCAAAGCGATTCATATCACTTCAGGAAGCTTTGGGTGAAGCGGCAGCAGCCGCAACACTTTTCTAGCAAAAAAAGTTTCAAACTTCCCGTCCTGCCGCTTTTTTCAGCCTGAAAAAAACGGTGGGCATTTGAAAGCAGCAACAATGTTTTTGCGTGGCAAGAAAAGTGTTGCTGCTTTCAAATGCCCTGCCACTTTTGAAAGGAGAAACGCTTTTCTTGTGCAGCAATGCATATTATGGCAAATGTATCTATAAATACAGCTAAACTAAATCTGTATAATCTGCACAAGGTGCAGTGTTTATGGACAACAAACCAACAGACTAAGGGCCAAGCTACAAGTGACGAATGACACTTCAACGGCAAGTGTATTTCTCCCTGTTCACTTGCCCTCCTCTTGATCCACTTGCCATTCAAGTGTCATTCGTCACTTGTAGCTTGGCCCTTAAACCGCATTATCTTTAAGAGCATAACAGACAGTACATCCAGTCAGATTTATTTGTCTCTAGTTCTTGCTATGTGCATCATTAGATTTATAACTGACAAGCATCTAGCTATACCTACAGGAATAATTTACAAAGATACTTTAAATGAAGGATTTAAAAATATTCTTGATACTCTTTTTTAAATAGAGCCATTCTGAAAGTGCTCATTTCTTCAGTCAAGAGACATTTGTAGTCATAGAACAACCCATTGACCACAAGAGGGCGTTCAGGCCTCTGGCCTGTATATGGGAAGTAATAATTCTGGCACAACTTCATTTGGCATGTGTCACATATTTTTTCTTCTTCTCTAGCCCAGATTATTAATGGTTTCCTCTTGGGGGGAAAGAGTACAGCCTTTTATTGAAGGTTGTTTAAAAACTGATACACTTCCCAGTCTGTTTCACTGACTCTGAGTCCTTGCTGGATTTTGCTATGATCTAGGGTTGCCAAATTTTGAATTGTCCCCTGCAGTTTCCCCTTTAACAACTATTTGAACCACAGCAATTAGCAAGTGTTAATGCTATTTTTGTCCAGGAGCAAACTAAGCCATTCTTGTTCTATCCAGTAGGCAACCCTAGATAGAACTGGAGGAAAACAGTGTTGTGTGTCTACTGCCTTTTCAACAATTTGCAACAATGTTGAGTAAGCAGAGAAGGAGTACTTTTAAAATTAACAGGAGTCTTGTGGCATTTTAAAGAGCAACAAAATTTTAAGCATAAGTTTTTGTTGACTACAGCCCACTTCAAGTTTCAGTCAGTCTATAAAATGCTCTGCATTTCTCAAGGGAGTGCTACATCCTAAATCAACATGGTCATTGATGACTGTTTCTTTATATACATCCTAAGTTTTGCCTGGATCTTTTAGGTAGTTTCTTTGGTTAATAAATATTTCATAGTCAAGCACACAATTGTTGTTGCACTGCTGTCATATCACATTAAAAAGATCTCACAACTGTCTTAACACCCCTCACAGCTCATAAAGGGCTGCATTTCAAAATATATAAGCATAATAAAAAACAATCAAGAAGAACCTGTCAAACATCAAGACAACCAACAAGTAATGTCAATAGAGATACAGTCAAAAATTACCCCAGATGGAGCATTGATTCCTCTTATTGACACAGAATAGTCCCCAGTGTGGCTATCAAATTTATTCTAGACGTACTGCAAAATACAGAGCTTCCATTGAATGGCTGAGTTGCCACATCTTAGTGGGTTCTCCTGACTCTCTTCAGGCATTATTATTTTCACTTAGAAAACAAAGAAAATATAATACTGCATGGGTTTGAACAAGAAAAGGTCTATTGGAATCATTTATTCAAACATCCAGTTTCCTACAGTGGCCAACAGACTTTCCTGCTGTTTTCTTCCTCCCCAAATGGTGTTCAGAGAACTGTTGACTTCAGGTATGCAGGGTCCTGCTAGCCATTATGGGTAATAGTAATGGATCTCTTCTACGTATGAATCGAATCCCCTAAGCTCTCTAAATTCATGGCTGTCACTGCATGTTGTGGCAATATATTCTGTAAGTTTTTGGGTTTTTTAAAAAAATTGTATTTACATTATTTATAGTCCACCTTTCTCACTAAGATTCAGAGTGGATTATATAACACAAGTCAGTATGAACATTAGCTGAGACATTCAATAAACAATACAATATGGTAAAGGTAGCAGAACTTTGAAAACAAGCAGAAACCCAATACAGTACCGTCTACAGTTCCTATCCCTGTACCAACACATCTCTCTAAACAGTTTCCTTACAGCACAGCCCTATCACCTGTAGAGCCAGTTTGGTGTAGTGGTTAAGAGTGTGGGACTCTAATCCTGAAAACTGAGTTTGATTCCCACTCCTCTGCTTGAAGTCAGCTGGGTGACCTTGGGTCAGTCACAGCTCTCTGGAGCTCTCTCAGCCCCACCTACTTCACAGGGTGTTTTGTTGTGGGGATAATAACAACATACTTTGTAAACCACTCTGAGTGGGTGTTAAGTTGTCCTGAAGGGTGGTATATAAATTGAATGTTATTGTCATTATTATTATTATTGTATAAAGCCCTCTTGTTATTATTTATTTATTATTAATTAAAGCCGCCTAAAGAGTTAATTATGAGTTATATGAAGAAATCTGCTGATTACTAAACTTTGGCATTATCAATGAAATTAGCAAAGTAGGAAATTCTTTTAGCTTTTTCCACACTATGCATTGTTTTATTAACCCTATCATTTTGATTGCACCATTTCCAGCTCTATGATATCCTTTTTAAAATGGGATGACCAGAATTGCACACTGTATATTAACAGAGGACAGTTTAAGAGGTGACTAAGCCCAAAGATACACAGATGCAAGTGGGAGATACAGGAGTGTAGCTGAAGATTCCAAGGTAATGGGAAGACTTTAGAACACTATAACTTCTAAGCTTAAAGAGCCTTCCTTAGAATAAGACCAGCTGGGGCATGTATGGAGTTGAGGAACTGGAAATTGCATATTTGCACCTTTAATTTGTATCCCTTGCTCAGTCTGTTATTGCGTACAATATGTGTGTGGACTTTTTTCCTTTAAACATTTTTGCTATTTTAAATGCTTGTAGTTGTTCTCTGTACAACGTAGGCCTCCATTGTTCAAACATACTATTCAAAACAAGCACCAGGGGAAGGGAGGTGGTTAGTTGCTTGATTATTAGTTCCCCAGGAGTGCAAGTGCAATAAGCTGTTTCCCGTGGTAATCAGTCGCTGGGTAGCAGGAGACTCCGGTATTAGGCAGGGCCTTAATTGGCAATGGAGAATGGAAGCTGGGAGTTCTGGCCCTTTTGGCAAGTAATTCTGAAATTGACCAGCTGGTGGCAGTGTACCAAAGTAAAAGCATGAGAAAAACCCTCTGAGAGTCAGGAAGGCCAGGAAAGTGGCATGTCACCTACAGAGAGACTTGGGGTGACTGCTGGTGCCTAGATATCTCAGAGAGCCAGAATGGAGCAGGGCCTGAGGGTTATCAGGGCCATTACATCACAAACTCTGTTCCACTAATGGTAGAAATTTCCTTTGGTGATAGAAGATTGCTGATGGCATAAGAGGTTCCTTATGTCAGCAAAATGCTCAGCTGTCCACATAACAGAGTTGTTGCCTACAACTACTGTGGACTACTGTACATTATGTTTTCTTGCATACATCTGCAGAGAGATCCGTGCCTGGAACTCAGTGCTCAGGTGTGTGTGTTGTGGGGGGGGGGTGTCATGAGAGATGGCTTAAGCCTTTCTCCTGAAGCCTTTTTCCTATTCTGATATGGCCCCAAAAGGTGTTGTTTGTCCCATTGGTGAAACCACATGGATTGATAGGCTGCACTAAATTTCACCAATAGGGCCTCCCAGGGTCATTCCAGGAAATCAGCATGGGCAGGAGGGGAGACTTAAGTACCCTTTCCCCACATGCCAATCTTGATTAGAGGTGGGCACAAACCTAAATATGACCCAAAAAAACCCACGAGCCAGGCCAGTTCAGGCTTTGCAAACCATCGTTCGTGGAAGCTCCATTTCATGGAACTTCTATGAACTGTATACTGGTTCGTTGGGTTGTATTACAGGGGCAGTTTAAATGGCCAAATGGACGTTTAAACTGCCCCTTTAAGGGACTTGCAAGGGCAGGTCCCTTTAAACTGCCCAAACACCAGCCCCCCCACCCCCTACCCCCACCTCCTACCCCCCAGCCCCAGCCCCATACTTACCTTCCCCTGTGGCGCGGCATCCTTCCTCTCCTCCCAGGAGGGGTGGGAAGGCAATTTTCGGCCTCTTCCGCCACCCTGGGGGCCCACAGGGCAGTGGAAGAGGCAGAAAATGTCCTCCTCTGTCCCTCAAATGGATCCCCCCCTGCTGCCTGCCAGCTGATAGTTTAAAAGGACCTGCCACTTACAAGGCAGGAAAAGGCCCTTTAAACTGTTACGTGCCCCTTTCCCTGCCTCTGTTAAGGCCAGAAAGGGGCATTTAAACCTCATGAACCACGTACTGGTTCGTAACTGGTCCAGTTCGTGGTTCGTGAAACCCACGGACCATGAACCTCCTGGTTCGTTTTTTGTTTGTTTGTTCCATGCTCATCTCTGGTCCTGATCCAAATTGGCCCCTGCACACCTAGAATTTCAGTTCTATGCATAATAAAAAAGTCCAGTAGCACCTTTAAGACTAACCAATTTTATTGTAGCATAAGCTTTCGAGAATCAAGTTCTCTTCGTCAGATGCATCTGATGAAGAGAACTTGATTCTCGAAAGCTTATGCTACAATAAAATTGGTTAGTCTTAAAGGTGCTACTGGACTCTTTTTGATTTTGCTACCACAGACTAACACGGCTAACTCCTCTGCATCTAGTTCCATGCATGAAACTCACAACACAAACCTGATTGTTAGGACCTAGGGAAGATGAGTGGAAAATATGTAGCTAGGCACTATGTCTGTAAAAATCTGCACACAATCAAAATTTCCTGCAAAAACCCCATTGAAATGAATGGAAACTGTGCAAGAATACCATGGAATTGAAACAACTCCCAGTTCTTGTCCAAAAGCTACAATTGATAGAGTGCCACTTTGAGATGTGCACTCTACTTACTTCATTACTCTTACATTATGGTTGCTGCCATGATTTTTTTCTAGTTATAAAAAATGCAAATAACATGTGTGGGTGTGCTAATAAAGGGGATTCAGAAATAATTCCGAGCATAATATAATGACAGCATATTGAACAATGGAGTATTCATTTGGAATGCTGTGTTCAGTTTGTCGTGTCATCACTTACGTAAGGGGCATTGGCAGCTCGCGAAAGAAAGAAGGGGGCTGGAGTAGGAATGTGAAGTATTGGAAGAGTTTCTGGAAATAAAATAGTAAGGTGACAAAGGCTTAAAACTGTTCACCTTATTCCTCAAGGATGAATTCTTATATCTGGATTCTTGGATCAAAGAGAGAATCCATCCATACTTTTATTCTGTTGCACTACTATAATGGGTATATTTTCTGGATTGATGTAGCATAGACTCACATAAAAAGCCAGTATGACTACCAAAGAATGCTTTCACAACATTCTCCATTGTCCTGTGGAGCATTGTGCTTGTGCTCAATACTGTAGGTGTACTTAGTTCCATTACTCTCCTGTTTACCTGGTCAACAGAAAATGAAAACAGACAAATGTCAACACAGTTTTATTAGGGCCATAGTCACCTGTCCTCACTCAATGGGGCTACTACACATTTCCTGCAGGGATGTTTAGCAGTGCAATCCTAAACAGAGTTACACCCTTCTAAGCAAAGTTACACTGTTGTAAGCACATGCACTTCAATAAACCCAGACGGGAATAAGGCTGCATTGTAGGGGGATTAAAGAAAAAGCCTGGAAATTCAGAAATGTTTATAAACTGGCTGCCAGGTATATAAGTCCATATGTATTTCTGAATTGTAAGCTGAATAACAACATTTTTTCTGTTCTCCAACTATTGCTTACTTATAACAAACACCTCTCTTAAGTAAATAATATCTTTCTTCAGTTACCTCTTACCTCCTTTAAGTACCTTGTCATGCTTACAGACTACAGGAAGGGATTATGTTCCAGGTTAATTTAAGCATGATAAGGATGAAAATACAGATGAAGTGGGGATATAGAATAAGTGCAGCTAAAGAAGCCAGATGTGTAGAGTTTCGACTTGGGGTGCCTATCATTTTGGGAGGGTACTAGGCTGCTTCTGCTCCACCTTCCTTAACCAGAAATTTTCCTGGTCTAAAAATATCTGTCATTCTTTAAATGCAAATTGTCAAGTCACAAATCAAAAAGCCTAGTTTTCAACAGAAATCTTAGGTGGGATGAATCAGGGCTCTGGGTGGGGCATTGCACTCATTGGTCCTGTTAAAGCTTGTATTTAGGCCACTTTCAGTGTCTTAGGGCATGATTTATGAAAGGCAGAGTAGATTCTTATGTTCTGCCTATCTATGCTTATGTCTGAATTAGAAGACATCAGCATTAGAACATTAAAAAGGCAAGAACTAAAAACAGAAAACTTAGTGGAATTGCAGTCACAATGTATTGCATTTAATAGCTTTAGCACACACTTTGCCCCACCAAAAAACACTTCATTGTTTGACAGCCATCACTTGTCAACATAAGGTTTCAAGAACTCACCCAGGCATTTTTTCAGTGGGTGTTTGACTTGCCTATGCCTGATGGATAAACCTTCAAGCAGCACAAATGACACTTGGCATTGTGTTTGTATTAACTTACCTGAATAAAAGAGATCTGTTGCTTTAAATTATGTTTGCTGTGACTCTGGAAACTAAGTAAACAATGTCTTAGTAAAACCTTGCTTTCTAGCATAGAGAGGCTGGTGACAAGAAAGTACTGGGGCTGAAGGTCGTAGCTGTTCCCAGAAAAGGATTTTCCCAATCTAGGCCTCAGAAATTCACTTTAAGCTCTCTAAATCACAGAATGGAGTTGACAGACTTTGTGGTTATATCCAAATACTATCCTGCTGGGAAAATGGCGAGACTGAGAGTATAAACCAATCATTTAACAACAGGTGAGTTTTTTATTAAAAAATCTTTAATTTGTGATTAGGAATCATGGGATGGAGAGAAGAATCTTAGGTAGGGAATGGGATATAAGGGTATAAGTCTGGAAACTCTGACTGAGCGAAGAAAGCATTTAGTGAGGTAAAGGGGGCTTTTGGAATGAAAGCATTCAACTGTTGGAATGTCAGCAAGAGGAAATAAAGAGCACATCTTTGGCATATCATAGCAGGCTGGACTCTATTGCAACTAAGTCCACGTTCCTGGAGATCCAATATGCACAACCTAGTGTGTACGTTGTGCTATAACTCATGTGAAGAAGAGGCAAAAATATCTAAAGAAACGGTCTCTTAGCCCACCAAGTCACCATGATTTGGAGAGATGGGAAGCAAGCAACTGTTTCTGGGAGCTCTTCAACACCAACCTTTTTTAAAAAAATAAATGATTGCCCTTTTTCTCACTGAGATTATCCTTCCTACTTGGAAGTTATTGTTAGCCCAGCAACAAAAATAGTTGTTCTTAAGTTGCCTAGCCTTATATAGAGTACTTTATGGAAATACTGAAAAGAGAAGTTTTATCTTTTAAAAATACCCATAGCCTAATTGGGCTGAGAAAAAAAGAATCAAAGGTATGCTTTTTGTTAGATTGGCCATCCTTTGAGACTTTTTGCTGCTTGAAAGATTAAGGTTGCAATTATTTAAAAAGAGAATTTTGGTTAAATGTCTTTGAATCTGAGAGCTAGATCGCCTGATTGATATATATACTGATGAGCAGAAACTGAAGTTTGTTCAGACTTTAATCAAATTGAATAACACCCAGGGGTGTAGACTTGCCAATTTCCCGGGGGGGGGGCTAGGGCTGGGCTGGTCCTTAAAAGAACCGGGGTCCAGTGACATCATAGGGAGACACCAATGACACCACAGGGAGGGGCTTCCATTGCCACCATCTATGGAGGTGGGGCCATGGAGGATTTAGGGGGACCCAGGCACCCATGATCATTAGCTGCTTGAAAATCGAAAAAGGATTGGAAAATATTTTCATAAACATTTTCTCTTGCATTGTTTGGTGCATATATTGTTGCTAGTGTGTAAATCTTGCCTTCCAGAAGCCTGATTTTCAGAATCATATATCTTCTGTCAGAGTCTCTGAATTCTTCTGTAGCATTTATTTGTAAATTGTTTATATAAACGGCAACTCCTTTTTAAAATTATAAATTCTTAATAAACACAGAAATACATAAGAGCAAAAAACAGGAACAAAGCCCCAAAGAATCACGGAAATTGTAATATAAATAGGAGGAGTGGACAGTCCTGCACTTCATCTGCCATTATAACTGAGTCCCTCATATGAGTTTGTCATTGCTTGCCCCCCTGACTAAATTCAAGGGGGCTTGAGCCCCTCAGCCCCCATGTAGTTAACCGGTTGCCCGGGGGGGGCTCAGCCCCCCTGGCCAAATCCGGGGGGGATCGAGCCCCTCAGCCCCCCCCCCCCCGTAGTTTACACCTATGATAACACCTACTATTATTAACATATGATTTTGTTTGTGTATGATTTTCGTAGAAGACTGTTAAGCCAACTATAAGTTAACTGTCTGAACAGACAGGAATAGGGATACATATGCTGCAAGCATATTGTTCTGACAGCTCGATGAGTAATGGTGGTTTTTCATCCCACACCCATTAATGTCCACAGAGTTAAATAGCTCACAGCCATGCACTGAGAAGTCCACACCTTAAACATTGTTTGAAACCAAAGCAATGTTATCTTTTAAAATACCACTAATACTTTGGGTGCTTCCACATTTGGAAGAGCATCCATAAGCAAAGATAAAAATTGACACACAAAAATGTTGCCCCCCCCCATCTCTTGTTGCTTCATTCATGTTCTACTAACCTGAACATTTCCCACAACAATTAATTTGTTTCAGTTGACTTTATTGGGTTAAGCTATCATGTAGAAAAGTTAATTTATCATACAGAATTTTATATTTTATGTGTATTGCATTAAGTGAGTTTCCAATCCCAAGCAGATTAAAAATTGCCAGCTACGATGTGACTATTGTTATGAAAATGATCTGATAAGCTTGTCCCTTCTTCCAATATGACTTGTTAGTTTCCATTACAAAAGGAAGTTATATTTTTGGTAAAAGTGTCACACTAATTTTTGTGTGACTAGATGCCAGAACTCATAGTTTGGGAAGTAAATTCTACTGCATATATCCCACTCCCCAACAAAGTTACTTATTCAGTGAATTTTATGGGAATCTCTCTTTCTCTTCAGTCATCATTCTCCTTCTCTCTTACACACGTCAGCTTCTCAGCTTTACATTTTTTTCTGGCACATCTCTGTCTCTCATCACCTTCTTGCCTGTCTCTTTCTCACCCTCTCTTCCTTGCTGCTTTCTCTCGCTTCTCTTTCTCCCATTTCCTCCCTGCAACATGAACTGTTTGGGGAAAGGCTTTTATATATATAAATAAGTCAGGGGTAGGGTTTGCCAGGTCCACTTTGAGAAATTCCTGGAGATTTGGGGGGCGGGGGGGTGGAGCCTGGAGAGGACAAGGTTTGGGGACGGGATAGATCTCAGCAGAGTATAAGGCATAGAGTCCACCTTCCAAGGCAGCCCTTTTCTCCAGTGGAACTGATCTCCATCACCTGGAGATCAGTTGTAATTCTGGGAGATCTCCAGCTACCACCTGAAGGTTGGCAGCCCTAGTGGTAAATGGCACCCCCTAGCCATTGGTGCTGATGGGGCAAAGAGCTGGGCAGTCAACTCCAGCCTTTTCTGCGTAGGCAATTTTTGCTGCTTTAGGCTCGATACCTGTTCAGGTTTTCTTCCAAATTCTGGATGCTTAAGCCCCACTTCAGATTCCAGTGTGGCATTTTCAAGATTTCTCTATGAATTTTCTGCTTGCCCTTATTCCTCAGTGTTTTTCTCAATGCAGTTTTGAGCCGGCTTTTTCAACCATGCATAATATTCCTTTAGGTTTCCCCCCCTCCGCCCTCTGTCCCTCCCCCCAGTGGCCATTTCTCGCTGATTCGTCTCTCCATCTTCCTCTCAGTTCATCCCTCCCCCTTCCTACTTCCCCTCATCCACCTCCTTTCCCAAGACACTTTTTTGTGAAGAAAACTTAATGACATTATAACATTTAACATCATTGTTATGGCATTGTGTTGGTTTGCTCCCTGCTTGCTTCTGCCTTCCAGCTCTGAGTCAGTTTGCATGGTGCTCTCTGGTTTGGACTAGAGATGGGCACGGACCCCCCCAAAAAAACGAACCATGAGATTTGTGGTTTGTGGATTTTAACGAACCAAAAACCACGAACTGGCACGGAACTGGGGCCAGTTACAGCCCGTCTCGTGGTTCATGGGGTTTAAATATCCCTTTCTGGCTGCTTAGCAGTGGCAGGGAAAGGGGCATTTAACAGTTTAAAGGGCCCTTTCCTGCCTTGCAAGCAGCAGGTCCTTTTAAACTATCAGCTGGAAGGCAGCAGGGGGGGGATTCCCCCCTGATTGCCAACTGATAGTTTAAAGGGACCTGCTGCCCAAACCCCAGTGGCTTGTCTCTTTTCTCCATGGTCAGAGACAGAAGGTGGTGCTTGGGGAGAGCTTATCTGCCCGCCAACCATTGGTGTGCGGCATCAGTGGCGATACTCTCCCTCTGTTATTCAGTCTTTATATGTGCCCCCTTGCTCAGTTGGTACGAAGTTTTGGACTGGGCTGTCATCAATATGCAGATGTCACCCAGTTGTATCTGTTGATGGGTGGATGGCCTGACACTTCCCCAGATGTCCTAGTGAGAGCTTTGGAGGCCATGTCTGGATGGGTAAAGCAGAGCTGACTGAAGCTGAATCCAGCAAAGATGGAGGTCCTGTACTTGGGCAGTGGACTGCTAGATTTGGGAATCTGGCTCCTGACCTTTCATGGGGCACTGCTTGTGCCCGTTCCATTGGTCAGGAGTCTTGGAGTGACACTGGACCCCTCCTTGTCAATGGAGGGCCAGGTTGCGGCAGTTCACCAATCTGTGTTTTTCATCTCTGGCAGGTCAGGCAGCTTGTGCCCTATCTGTCAGTTCACGATCTAACTACAATGATCCATGCAACGTCACCTCCAAATTGGACTACTGTAACTTGCTCTACGCAGGGCTTCCCTTGGGTCTGACCTGGAAATTACAACGGGTCCAGAATGCTGCTGCACATGTCCTGATAGGTATACCATACACGGCACATATTACTCCGATCTTGCAGCAGCTGCACTGGCTCCCCATGGAGTTCCAGATAAGGTTCAAGATTTTGGTTCTAACCTTTAAAGTCCTAAATGGACTGGGACCAGCATACCTGAGGGACCGCCTCTCCCCGTATGTACCCTGGGGAGCGTTAAGATTAGCAAATAAGAATCTGCTGGTGGTCCCTGGCCCCAGGGAGACCCAGCAGGCCTCAACCAGGGCCAGGGCCTTTTCAGTCCTGGCCCCAACCTTGTGGAACTCTCTGTCAGAGGACACTCAGGCCCGCCAAGATCTTATATCCTTTTGGTGGGCCTGTAAGACAGAGATGTTCCTCCAGGCATACTGTTAAGGCAGGTTGCTTGGAAGCTTCCCTACTGGTCTCCTGCCAGAGGGGCTATAAAACCGCATGCCGCCCCCCTTAGTCACAGAAACTATATTAACTGTGCCTCCCCTTGTTTATATTGTGGCTGTGGAGAATGGAGGGGGGCGCCATCTTGAAACTGTGACTGTATATGTACTGTTGTTTTGGTTTTAAACCTATTTAAATGTTTTAATCTTTGTACTAATTACATTATTGTAACTCATCCTGAGCCTGCTTGTGAAGAGGGTGGGCTAAACATCGAATTAATACATAAAATACATTAATAAACAGGTTGAATTGGGCCTATTTGGGCTGAAATTGTCCCGCTGTAAAGCGCAGGAGCTCTCCAGGACCTTCTGTTTGTGCTCCTGCACTCTGCAGTGGACTGGATTGGGCTCATTTGAAGCCAAAATCAGCCTGCTGCAAAACGCGGGAACACTCCAGGGCCCTGAACAATGATGATGTGCGCAGAAAGGTAGGCAGCCAAAATGGTGTGCAGAAAGGTAGGCGGCCAAAGTGAATCTGATCCTTAAGGAGCAAATAT
This sequence comes from Eublepharis macularius, assembly GCF_028583425.1. Taxonomy (NCBI): domain Eukaryota; kingdom Metazoa; phylum Chordata; class Lepidosauria; order Squamata; family Eublepharidae; genus Eublepharis; species Eublepharis macularius. The sequence goes on along the minus strand of NC_072795.1, from coordinate 60,727,348 downwards.
TTTAAAAGAGAGGAGTAAATTGCTGGTGCAGAAAAGGCCTAATTCTGGTTTTATTCCTATCCACCAGGGAAAAGACTGAAAAACAATATTTTATCTGAGAAGTTGCTACTACAGCAAAATTTCATCATGACCATACCTTTCAAGACTTTCTCCTCGTCTTCCCCTTTTACTAAAGGGTGAGGTGGAATATATAAGTGAAATGGCATGTTTTTTTTAAAAAACCCTGGATATTTCTATTGTATAGGTCTAATCTGAACGGGATAAAATAAAGGATCCAAAGAGACAACACACCAACTCATGTGGAAGTCATAAGAGATCTCCATCTAAGAGAGTTCCTGACTCTTCACTTTTTTCTTCCTCTTCCTCCTCCCTGAGAGAGAGGAAGGATTGACAGTCCTGAACTATGGATTCTTATGGATTCATTGACCAATTAGGGACTTAAAGGGAACCATAAGTATGCCTTGATGCCCAATGAACTACAAGGTGCAGATGGGCCTGGGAGGAGGCCCTCTGCCTCTGTAGGAAAGAGGTTGGCTACAGCCTTATGTTAAACAAACAAACAAAAATACAAAGCCAGGCACTGGCTGACTGCCTGCACCCCCCTGGACAGTCTCATGGTGATGGCAAGGAAACAAGCAAGGGGGCTGGGATCAGCCTGAGTCAGCCAGGCACTGCGGCACTGCCCCATTTGCCCTAATGGCCCAGCCTCTACTGAAACAGACTGTCAAACATTCCCTCACAAAAGGCCATTGTAAGAATAAATGAGACAAGAACTGTAATTATCATCACCATCATTATCATCCTTACAATTTACATAACATATTACAAGTATTCATAATACTTCAGATACATTGTTTTGGTAAGCCTTTCAACAGCCTTGTAAGAGAGGCCAGTATATTAACTCCACATTTCAGACAGGGGTCTAAGCTGGAAAAAATAGGAGTTTGTACACTGAAGAGTCCTATAGAAATAAAATATGCAAAATAACCAAGAGTGTTGTGGCACCTTCAAGACTTGTGACTTGTTTGTGGTACAAGCATCTGACACTATGACTCACAAAAGCTTGTGCTTTAATATATATATATATATATTAGATATTAAGGTGCCACAAAAGACCCTTTTTAAATTTGGGTTGCAGCTGATACACAGATACCCCTCTTCTATAAGCACACATTTTAATGAACTGTTCTGTCCTGCCACACAAGTAGAATAAAGATAGATACAGGAGATGAGGATTATGAGTATCATTTCCCAAGGTTAACTGAGGCAGAGAGAGATTCAGTAACTTAATTTTGTTCTCCTAAGGCGAGTTGGAAAATGCATACCTATCACAGTCCTATGTCTTAATTATCAAGCATGCCTTTTCTCTCCCTTTCTTCCAAAACAGAAATAGAGGTGTTTTTCTGTGGAACTCTGCTCATCTTTCTAAATATAGACTGTTATTGGTCCCAGAAATGAGCTGAAGGAGTGACAGTAAAACCGAAAAGAGGCTCTGTTTTGAATCTCCTGTCATGCTGCTGTCAGTGGGCAACTGTGACCTTGGGAAACATTTCACAGCTGCCACTGGGTGTACAGACTATCAAATTAATCCAGTCTACCACCACTACAGTGAGATAAACAACTATCAACCACACTGATTTTCAGTTACCAAGCATAGTTTCTTATTAAATCTACACAGTAGGTCATGGGGCAGTGGAACTTTACCCTGTGACACTGCAATCCAGGATGCTAGATATGTCTAGTAGGTATGTAACAGAAATGAACATTGCCTTCTAGTCATTTTTAACAGTTTTAGATGGGCAAACCCACCCAAAGCAGATTCCATGGCATAACCTGTTCCATCAGATTTTGGAGATGAATTATTCTACAGAACTAAGGAATGTACATTGTTTTTGTTTGTTTGTTTGGTTTAAAAAAAAATAAATTTAAAAAAAAAAGAACTAAGGAAGTTTGGCTGACATTGGCACTTACCAGAGCAAGATTGCACTAGGCTCATCTTGAGGCCTCTAGAGACCATGCGTATCATTGATAAAATCTGAGGAACACAAGAAAGTGCCTTATACTGAGTCTGGCCATTGGTTTATCAAGGTTGGAAAGGGGCAGTGGCTCAATGTTAGAGCATCTTCTTGGCACGCAGAAGGAACCAGGTTTGATCCCTCACGTCTTTAGTTTTAAAAAATCAAGCCATAGGTGATTTGAAAGATGCTGAGATTCTAGAGAGTCACTGCCAGTCTGAGTAAGCAATACAGATTTTGGTATGGCCTGATTCAGTACAGGGAGCATCACGTGTTCAAGGTCAATATTGTCTCTTTTGACTGGCAGCAGGTTTCCAGAGTCTCAGCTGGAAGTCTTTCATATAACCTACTACCTGGAATGGAAAAATTGGAAAATTTGGGGGGGAAGCACTGGAAAAAAAAACTCCTATGAAATATTTTCTCTTTCTGAGTGAGGAAAAAAAGGGAAAACTGGAGGAGGGGGGACTCTTATGATTTCCCTCCCCATTTTGGAATGAGTGAAATGAAAGATAAGGTTTTACTAAAAATGTGTGGTATGAAAATTTTATGTAAGACAATCAACAGTATTAGGTAATGATAATTCCTATTTTCAATAATTATTTTTGCTTAAATAATTTTGGCAGCAATTAATATGCTATGATTATTACAATACATTATTAAAGAGTTCAGAATATTCAGTGATAAAAAGTTTAGCTTGATTTCCTGTGAGGTTCTACCTTCTGGACATTGAAGCCAGGGGTGGGTGGGGGAGAGCATGCCCTCCAGGGTGGCCCTCTCCCCTAGCAGGCTCAAGGAATGACCTCAGAAACGGAGAGGAAGAGGGGGGTTTACAGCACCCTCAACCCTCTCTCCCTCCGTTAGGCTGAAAAAATTCTCTCTCTCTGTCTCTTTCTTTCTCTTTCTGGCTTCCACTCTCTTGTCTCCTAAACACTTTTCATCAGCCTTCCTTCAACTCCCGCTTTTATGGGGCTTTCCTGGTAAGAATCCCCGCCTCCCCCCAGCTTCGCCCTACCCCCACCATCCCTCCCATGCCCATGTGTGATGGCCAGCTACGCCAGCCTCTCAAGGGAGCCTCCTTGGCTTCTCTTTGATCAGAGCTCTTCCTTCAGGTTTCCCTGCCCTCCTGTAGGGTGGGGTTGGCTGGCCTGTGCTAGGCTCACCATTGCCTCGCCTCCTAGCTAAAAGGTGTGGCTCTGCGGCCTCTAACAGGCCCGGGGCTTGTGAAGGCTGGCCGGTGTCTTCCCCTGGCACTACAGCCTGTGGTAGGTGTGGGATGGATTCTGGCTCTGCTCCTGTGGATTTCTCCTGTCAAGTGGGCTCTTGCATGGCTGCCGTCGACTCGCCTGGCTCCAGTTTCGCACCCGTCTCAGTTGTTGGGGCAGGAGTTGGCCCCACCGATACAGCAGCCTGTTCCTCTGGTGCCACCTCACCCCTGCCTGCCGTGCATGTGACTTCCGAGGGTCTTCCTCCTGCCCCGCCAGTTACGTCCGGGGGTAGAGGGTAGCTGACCCCGGACACGCATCCCTCCTTGGACTATGGCATCTCGGATGGGGGGGTACCAGAAGGGAGAGGTACCAGCGTAAGACCCAGAGGTTGTGATACAGCCAGTGCAAGGGTGTCAATAGCACAAAGGGGTTGTCCTCCAGGTAATATTGCAAGGCCCTGATGGCCCACTTAACCGCCAAGGCCTCCCTTTCCACCATGCTCTGAGGCACCCCTTTCCAATCCTGCTCTGAGGGTTGAAGCTTGCAGCTCAGGAAGATAATAGGGGCGGGAGCTCCATCCTGCTCCTGGGTGAGGACAACTCCCAATCTTGTTTCAGAAGTGTCAGTGGCTAGGGTGAAGGGCTTTCTGAAGTACAGGCTCCAAAGGGTGGTGCTGTGAGATAAGGTGGTCTTAAGGTCCTGAAAGATGCTGTCCCTGGTGGGTGCCCACTCCATGTGGTTCCGCAATCCCTTTTTAGGCAGTCCGTTAGAGGGGCCACTCATGGCGCAAAGTGGGGTATGAACTGCCCGTAATATCCTAGAAGGCCCAGGAAATGATGTACTTGCTTCTTGGTGTTAGGGCAGGGGATGTCAGCTATGGACACAATTTTATTGGGGGCAGCCAAAGCCTACTCCCTCCCACAACAAAGCCCAGGTATTGTAGTTCCTGAAATCCGAGCCCGCTCTTTTTCAGGTTGGCTTGGATTTCAGTATTGCTCACTGCAAGGCGGTGAGGATGATTTCCAAGTGTTGTAGATGCTTCTCCCAACTAGGGCTGAAAATGATGATGTCGTCGATGTATGCAAGTGCGAACAACCTTCAGTCTCCTAGTATCCGATCCACCAAACGTTGGAAAGTGGCAGCTGCCCTGTGGAGGCCAAAAGGCATCTGCTGAAACTGAAAGAGGTCTTGGGACATCGTGAAGGCCATCTTTTCACAGTCTTCAGGCTGGACTGGGACCTTCCAATACCCTTAGGTCAGGTCCAGGTTGGACAGAAAGCGGGCCACCCCCAGGTGGTTGACCAGCTTGTCAAGCTGCAGCATGGGGTATGTGTTGAACTGTGCCACCCGATTTAGTTCTCTATAATCCACACAGAAGCATGTGGACCCATCGGGTTTCAGCACAAGCACTATAGGTGTCATGGGCGGGGCCAGCCCAAACAGGATTGTCACAGTCCAGTCTGAGGTTAGTGTGTGAGTCCCAAAAACATAAGTCCAAATTCCAAGAGCCAAGTCTGAAGTCCAAAAGCCAAGTCAGGGGGTCCGTAGGTCAGTGCCGGTAAGGTTCAGGGCATGGTCTGAAAGCTACAAGAGCAAGGCAAGGTTCCAGGGAGTGGTCACAGCGAGAGCAGGAAACTGACGCATTGCTTCCATGCCCAGCAGCCTCTCTCAGCTGATTTTATAGCCCCAGGGTTAAGAGCCATTACTAGGGAAAGGATCCTGCAACTACTCCTTCTCATCATCAGAGAGCAGCTGGTGCCAGCCCAGAAGGCATGCACTTCTCTTTGTCTGCAGTTCAGTTATCAGCTTTCATCTACAGTGCTGTAAGGGTGGACGTGAAGCTGGAGGGCTTGGACCGGCTAACTGGGTTTCACCTGCTGGATCAGAGCTAGAGGTCGTTGGCCCTGCCTCAGCTGCTGGTGGTGCTGGCTAATCAGCAGGCATTCCTTGCTGGTCAGCTTCTGTTAGCTTCCCTTCTCCTGAGGAGTCCTTAGCTTCTGGTAGTTCAAGGCTGGCTGCACGGAGCTCCTCTTCCCCTGAGGAGTCCTCACTATCACTCAGCCCTGGCTGTCTCATGTCACCAGGGCTCCTCCAGATGCACTGGGAGGGTCCTGTGATGACTAACTAGAGCATCTCTTCAGTCTTTCTCTCCACACCCTCCCATTGCTTCCGCGGCACTGGTCGCCAGGTGGCTCGTGCAGTTTGGCTGGAATCCGTGGGGATGGCGTGCTTTATCAGGCCCGTCGACCCAGGTTGGCGGGAGAAGATGCCCAAAATGCATTCACAGAGTGTGGTCAACTGCGCTGCCAGTTTGGGCATCAAGGCCGGACCTATCTGGGGGAACTCTGCTTCCAGGGCGGAGGAGGACCACGGCAGGTTGCTCTCCGACAGTTTGAGGGGGTTGTCAGACAGGTGGCATCCCAGCAGTTGTCATCCGGCAGTTTATGTGGAGGGTCTACTTCTCGCGCTCCCTTGGGCTACATTGGACCTCATAAGTAAGGGGCCTGAGTACTCGCAACACCTCATATGGACCTTGCCAGGGGTTGCCGCCCTCCCATGGGAAGGCTGACTTTGGCTTCCTTGGTAAAGGTTCACGAACGGGTTCCTTGGTCGTAGGTAGCCTTTTGCTGGGACTGCGTGTGGGCCAAATGTTGGGCTGCTTCGTCACACAATTATTCCAGGCACTCATTTAGTTGTCAGACGTGCTCATTCACTGGCAACCTGGGGTCCTTTTCTTTGGGGGCCCACCCCTTCTCCAACAGGTCGAGAAGTCCGCGGGGCTTCCTTCCATATAACTCAAAGGAAGACCCAGTTGTTGGGGCGGGGTTGGCCCTGCTGACGCAGCAGCCTGTTCCTCTGGGGTTGCCTCGCCCCTACCCACTGTACATGTGACTTCTGAGGGTCTTCCTCCTGCCCTGCCAGGTAAGTCCGGGGAGTGGAGGGTAGCTGATCCCAGACATGTCCACTTATGCAGGTAGTCCTCTGTTGTGACTTTATGAGAATTTGTTTTTACCTTCAACATTTATTTTTTCCTACCTCTCAGATGGCAGAAATTTAGAAACATGTGCCATGAGGCCCTAGGGTGCAGCCGTTGTAACTCTTTCTCAAGTACTGGCCATATTTTCAGTTTATAGAAAACAAAGACATTTATACTTTTAAATTCCACAAATATGCCAAATAGTTTGATTTTATAGCTAATGTTATAAACGATGCATTTTATGTTTTAAAATCAGTAAGAGAAGTTTAGGTTTGACAGGAAAGTAAGAGTTGCATATATTTCCATCCTCCCACCCCAATTTGATTTCCCCCCTTTGGGAAAAAAAACCAACGGGGTTTTTCCATTACTTCAAAATTTCTGGAAATTATACATGTCTAGCCACAGTCCCTCTCTCCAAGTTTGCGTATACCTGCTGCATCATGCAGAATGTATATTGGGCCCAACTCACTGTGCTCCTCTGAGCGAGAGTCCAATTTGAACTATACAGGCCACAGCTGGCTTGGAGGTCCTGGATATTTCTTTGTATCTGCACTGCATCCAAGGATGTCTGGGCCACAAAAATGGGAAGCACAAATACAGGATGGGAGATACATTTCTGGGCAGCAGCACTGGATCTAGGGTTGCCTGCACCCGGGGCAACCCTAAGCTGACCACCTTGCGCACGTGCACAGCGTGCGCTCCCCGCACTGCGTTATGACGTCACTTCGGTGACATCATCACACAGGGCGAAACGGCGGGGGCAGCGTGCGGGGCTGGGAAGCCGCCTGCACCATTCGCCTCCCCGCAGGCGAATGCCATGGGCAGCCTCGCAGCCCCCCACGCTGCTTTCGCCTGCCCCGCAGGACAGGGGGCGGCCGGCTTGCCGCACACCCCCTGCCCTGCGGGGCAGGCGAAAGGCAGCGCAGCCACCCACACCATTCGCCTGCCCCACAGGACAGGGGGTGGCCAGTCGCCCCCTCTCCTGCGGGGCAGGCAAATGGCGTGGGTGCCCCCGCAGCCCCCCGCGCTGCCTTTTGCCTGCCCTGCAGGACAGGGGGTGCGCGGCAAGCCGGCTGCCCCCTGTCCTGCAGGGCAGGCGAAAGGCAGCGCAGGGGGCTGCGAGGCTGCCCGCACTGCTGCCTGTGCCCTCTGGCAGCTGGCAGCTGCTCCTGGCGCCCCCTCCCTGGTGGCACTGGGGGCAGACTACTCCCCTGCCCCCCCTCGATCCGGCCCTGCTGGGCAGTAGTATATGTGAAAGGGATCTTGGGGTAAGAGTGGACTGTAAACGAAATATGAGCAGTCAGTGTGATGCGGTGGCAAAAAAGGCTAATTCAATCTTGGGTTGTATCAAAGGGGCCATAGCGTCGAAATCGCAGGAGGTCATAGCCCCTCTCTATACTGCCTTGGTCAGGCCGCACCGGGAATATTGTGCGCAGTTCTGGAGGCCTCACTTCAAAAAGGATGTGGACAAAATCGAGAGGGTGCAGAGGAGAGCGACGAGGATGATCAGGGGTCTGGAGACTGAGCCCTACGAGGAAAGGCTGAGGGCCTTGGGAATGTTTAGTTTGGAGAAGAGGAGGTTGAGGGGGGACATGATTGCTCTCTTTAAATATTTGAAAGGCTGTCATTTGGAGGAGGGCAAGGAGCTGTTCCAGTTGGCAGCAGAGGGTAGGACCCGAAGCAATGGGCTTAAATTACATGCACAAAGGTACCGGCTGGATATTAGGAAAAACTTTTTCACGGTCAGAGTAGTTCAAAAGTGGAATCAGCTGCCTAGGGAGGTGGTGAGCGCCCCTTCACTGGCAGTTTTCAAGAAGAGGCTGGATGAATACTTGTCAGAGATGCTTTAGGCTGATCCTGCACTGGGCAGGGGGTTGGACTAGATGGTCTTTATGGCCCCTTCCAACTCTACGATTCTATGATTCTATGTACAGTATCATGGGAACTGTATACTTCCTCCTATAGCACAGGCCAAGTGTGGGCAGATGTGACAGACAACTCTGCAGAACCCACCACAGATTGTGGCAAGCCTCTCAATTTAGCGGTGGTTATTCCTGGATGGCTCCTCGTGAATTCTGCATTTTTCTGAAATTAGGTGGTGGTCAATCCTAATAACAGTATTTTGGACTAATACTGGCATAAAGCTGAGGCAAGACACCAGAGCATTCAGCAATTTAAAACTATGGTCTCCCAAGACAAGACTTTTTAGATTTTTAAACATTATTTTTCTTCCTAGGCGACCTTTTTCTCTTAAATGGATAGTGCACCATGGGTAGAGGTCTAGTGGTTGCTACTGTTCACATACTGTTCCAGTTATCAAGTTATGTGATTTCTTTTTAAAAAAGTAATACCCATACCATGCTCTAGCATAAATATTTGTCAGTATATTTTTCATGATGAACCCTGAAACCAGCTGCCTAGTGCAGACCAATGTATCATTATATTAGTTTTTATTAATATTAGTGAAGCAATTTCACTATAGTAAATACTGTGGCAATAAGGCTGATGAACAGAAGCCCTCAATATCACATCAAAGTGTCAGACGTGAACACTTCAGTATTCAAAGTGTAATGAAAAAAGTAACTCCTCTCCCAATTGTGATAATAGGACCTCTCATAGGCAACAAAGAGTGAACAACTGACTGACAACTGCAAGATAAGAACTTGGTTTTAGGTGGGTGCAGTAGCAGAAAAACAAAATTCAAGTCCACTAGCACCTTAAAGACAGAAATTTTTTTAGAGGGTCTAAGCTTTTGTGAGTCAAGGATCACTTTGTCAAGATAAGAACTTACAGATTTGCAGTTTTCTTTGAGAAGAGAATAGATAGACTGAAGAGGAAGAGATTTTTACCTTCATGTTACTGTGAAGCAACAAGAGGAAAAGTTTTTCCATTATATAACATGACCTCATCATCTTTCATCTGCATTCTTAATGAACAGAAATAAATGAGTAAAGCTAATACCCTGATCCTAAGCACACACTGAATGCTCTACTAAAATCAGGGAAGAAGACAGACTTAGGTTCCAAGTGCTACAAATCCACACTTGGAGCATTGTCTTCTGGTAGCTTCACACAAAGATAGATTAATCTTCCGTATTGCTTTTTCAGTTGTTTTGATGTTTTTTGCAAGTGCTTGAAAATTGAGGGGTTCCCAAATTTACAGTACTGTAATGCCCATCACTCTAAAAGTGCATCCAGCATTTTGGCATTATTATCATTTTTTTATCCAAACTTGTTTTCTGTTATGTTTCCCTTCCTTCAAGGAATTAATGATGGCATGGCCATTCTCATGCAGAAACTTGCCTGCTTTTTTTTTTTTTTTTTGCACTTTGATATCTGTGCACACCCCATCCAGGTATGAACCTGTGGATTTTATTGGAGGTACGTCATGGTTGCCAGCATACTGTGATTCATAAATGCATTAAAGCATTTGGGTGGAACACGGAAGGAAAACAGGCAGTTTTAAGTTACCATTGTTGTGCAATTAGATCTCAAGTATGAGAGGGAGGAATGGGCTGCCAGTAGTGACTCTCATATCCAAAGGGACAAACCAACTGTACTTTTTATTAGAAGGTGGGGACATGTTGATAATAAAAGATAAGCACATTAACAATACAAACTTTGAACGTTTGCAGGCAGAGTATCACTTGGGGTGCAAGTAATTGTTGCAATAAAGGCACAAAAATCCTGATGGACCCTGCCTAGACTGGATCCTGGGCACCAAGTGATCTCAACAAAGAGAGTCTTATCAGAACTGCAAGTAACATGTGCCTGGTGCAACCTTGTGAGTTACATGCACACATGCAGACACGTGAGGAAGAGAGAGAAGTATGAGCTTGACAGCACTGGCAGGTTTAGGCATATGTTTATCCACAGGAAAATGAGAGGAGGGAGGGAGCATATCAGTGCAAGCTGTCTTTACAATTTTTCTTTCCTCTGTAGAGGGTCCAGTTGCTGAAGGAGGACACCTGTGTTTTGGGGCACCAACATGATTTATACTATTATAGAGGAGGGATAAAAATGTGTTTCTATCCAATTTTTTTTCCAGTTTTGCCATAGATTCCATTGGGGGAGGCAGAAGAATATTTACAGAAAACAAAGAAGCTTCAGGCCTTATTTATGAACTGGTTTAAGAGTGTGAATAAAATTAAGTTTATTAAATTAAATATAGTTTAATTAGTTCTGAAATCTTGTAATGGCAGTGAGAAAGGCCTTCTGGAAACTGGAATTTTTCTTCCCCATAAACTAGGAGGCCCCTTCTTGGATACATACCTTAACGCAGTGAGGGGTTTGAGTGTGTCGGTGAAGCTGAGAGCAACACCATCAGGAGCACAGGCTTGGTCAAGAGTCTAAACTTCTGGAAGAGTCACTCAAGATGGAATGGTTAAGACTGAGACACCATGCATCCACCCTCTTCAGGAATCAGTGGTCACATCAGCAAAAGAGAATTGAATGTTCCCATGGTGATGGGAGTGGAAGAATTCTTGAAGGTTAGCTACTGGGCAGCAGCAGTAGTGGAAGGTGACACTGACAGAGGATCTTTCACAGACAATATCAGTGTCACTTCAACTAACCCTGGTTAGTACCGTGAAGTGGAAATCGGCAATGGTAAACCACTTCTGCTAATCTCTTACCTTGAAAACCCTATGATGAGACAATCCAAAATGAAAAAAGATATAGTGCTGGAAGACAGGACCCCTGGGTTGGATGGCACTTAATTGGCTATTGGGGAAGAGCCAAGGACAAGTACGAATAGCGCTATTCTTAATTATGGGACTGGATTAAAGCCAAAAGGACATCCAGTTGTGGACATGAATAGATGCAAAAGGAACATCCAAAGCTGTGTGACACACATAATAGGAACATGGAACATGAGAAGTATGAAAACAGGTAAGCTAGAAATCGTAAAACAAGAAATGGAACGGTTAAACATTGCAGTCCTAGATGTGAGTGAACTAACGGGGACCAACTCAGGACATTTTCAGTCAGAAAATCACACAGTGTTTTACTGTGGAAATGAACTCAAAAGAAATGGTGTTGCTCTAATAGTGAGGCGAGACATAGCATAAGCAGTTAAGAGCTACAACCTGTTAACATAATCATCATTCAAGTTTATGCTTCAACTACAGTTGCTGAGGAGGAAGAAATAGAAAACTTTTACTCAAGAGTCCAAGAAGAAATTGACCATACACCTAAACAAGATGATAATCATAGATGACTGGAATGCAAAAGCAGGCAATAAAGCAGAATCAAACATAGTTGGAAAATCTGGATTAGGATCACAAAATGAAGCAGGAGAGCAGTATCTAGGGTCTGAGGCACAGCCCCCAGCCTCAACAGGAGGAAGCAGGGGGAGGCAGCCAGGAGACAGCAGTCCTGCCGCCTCAGCCGGCAGCCAGGGCCAGAACCTCCCTACACCAGAGGAGAGGGGCGAGGGGCAAAGGGCCAAGGCCCCAGAGGGCTAGAGGGGGCAGAGAGAGGCAAGCTAGTCCCACCCTCCAGGGGGAGGGCTGAGCAGAACAGAGGGAGAAGGCAAAAGCAGGAAGAATAGGGACCCAGCAGCAGCCCAAACAGAGCACTTACCAGCCAAGGAGGAGAAGCAGCCACAGCAGCTCAGAGCCATGCCCCAGCCTCCACCTCAGCTTGAAGACAGCAACCTGGCTCAGGAGATGCTCAGAACCCAGCCCCTCCAGGTGGAGCTGCTGAAGGCATTCTGTGGGAAGAGCTGGGCAGCCAGCCAAGGGGCCACTGCTGGGCCTACCTTCAGTAATCAGCTCAGCCAGAGAGGCCCAGCAGCCAGCCAATATGATGCAGCTGTTGCTGATCCAGGCTGCCCAGCCAGCTACCCCAGCTGCAACAGCTTGAGACAGCCCAGGCCAATGCGGGGAGGCCAAGGAGGGGTGTGGCCTGGCAGGCAGAACCTGCAAGGAGGGCGGGGTGGTGAGAGAAGGCCCTATAAAAGCTGGCTGGGAAGAGCTCTGGGGTGATGGAGTGGAGCAGAGTGAGAACAAAGGCAGTGGGTGGAGAGTGGAGAGTGGAGAGTGGAGAGTGGAGAGTGGAGAGTGGAGAGTGGAGAGTGGAGAGTGGAGAGTGGAGAGTGGAGAGTGGAGAGTGGAGAGTGGAGAGTGGAGAGTGGAGAGTGGAGAGTGGAGAGTGGAGAGTGGAGAGTGGAGAGTGGAGAGTGGAGAGTGGAGAGTGGAGAGTGGAGAGTGGAGAGTGGAGAGTGGAGAGTGGATGAAGGAGGAGATGACGGAGATGGCGGAGACCAAGGGGAGTAAGTGGCACAGGTTGAGCGGGCCAGCGAGTGGAGTGAGAGGGAGTCTGGGTGATTTATACCGCCCCTCCATCCACAGAGCAGGGTCCCGCAGAATTCCTGGCCCCCCTTTGACGTCAGGAGCAGACTGCCCAGTGCTCTGCCCAGTAGTGGCCGTGGCAAGCCCTGACCAGCTCATAAAATTTTGTGAAGCCAACAACCTGTTCATTGCTAATACATGCTTCAGGCAACCAAAAAGATGATTGTATACGTGGAAATCACCAGGTGACCAATACAGGAACCAAATAGATTACATAATTGGAAGCAGAAGATGGAGAAGCTCTATTCTCTCAGCTAAAACAAGACCAGGAGCTGATTGTGATAAGATCATGAGTTGCTAATATAAAAAATTAGAATAAAGCTGAAGAGAAACACTAAAAGAATCATAGCCAAAAATACAATTGAAGTAATATTCCTGAAGAATTTAAAGACCAGGTAAGGAACAGATTTGCAATACTAAGTTTAATTGATCGTGAGCCAGAAGAAATATGGGGTGAAACCAGAGATATAATCAAGGAAGAATGTGCAAAGACTATTCCTGTAGCCAAAAGAAAGGAGAAGCCTAAATGGATGAATGAGGAAACTCTTAAGATTGCTAAAGACAGACGAGAAGCAAAAGCAAAAGGCAACAGAAATAGGGTCAAAATTCTAAATGTTTTTCAGCAGCTTGCACGCAGAGACAAAGAAATGTGTTATAATAACCAGTGCAAAGAAATAGAAGAGAACAACAAAAAAGGAAGAACAAGAGTATTGTTCCAAAAGATCTGAGAAATCAAAGGGAAATTCAAGCCACGGCTTGGGATGCAGAAAGATCAACATGGAAATACAATATCTGATCAGGACAAAATAAAGGAAAGATGGAAACAATACACTGAAGAACTATACAAAAGAGATAGAAGGATGACAGATACTTTTGACGAAGAATCTTTTGATGAAGAACCAGAAATCCTAGAAAGTGAAGTAAAAGCTGCACTCAAAGCAATTGAGAGAAACAAAGCACCTGGTGTAGATGGAATACCAATAGAGCTATTTCAAACCACAGAAATGGAGTCCACCAGAATCTTAACAAGAATATGTCAACAAATATGGAAAGCAAAACAATGGCCCACAGACTGGAAGCACTCAGTCTACATTCCAGTCCCCCAAAAAAGGGATGCCAAGGAGTGCAGCAACTATCAGACAATCGCGTTAATTTCCCATGCAAGCAAAGTGATGCTCAATAAAAGAAGCCATGTCCTCCAGTTTGCAGGATCTGAGCAAGTCTGTTAAAGATAGAACGTTTTGGAGGTCTTTCATTCATAGAGTCACCATAGGTTGGAGACGACTTGATGGCACATAACACACACACAAACTGGGAGGAGGGATAAAAGAAGGGAGCACATATGAACTACAGCATTTTCAGAACTAAGATCACTTCTGTGCCTGAGTCTGCTTATTCCTTCCCTTTTCCCAAAGTGACTCTTGGTCAAAGAGGCAGTAACGTAGGATTGCCAATGCTAGATTGGGAAATTCTTAGAGATTTGGAGGTGAATTTTGGGGACAGCAGGGTTTGTGTAGGGAAGAGACCTCAGCAGGGTATAATTACGCGTGCCAGATACCTGCCAGTGGCAGGCAAACTCCTGGGAATTTGCCTCTCTTTGCCCACTGATCACTGGTGATCGTCAAGAGGAGGCAGGCCACCTGGGGATTGCTCGACACCTGCAGGTAGCTGGGCAAATGGTCATGCATGCTCCCACACAGCACATGATGTTGTCCCTTCCGTTTGCACCAGAAGTGACAGAATTGTGTGAGGACCAATCCTTTAAGAATCAGCCTTAAATGCTATGACATCGCTTCTGGCATAAATGGAAGTGATGTCATTGCAGTGTTGTGTGCGACTGCATGCACATGGGGCAAGGGTAGGGTAAATCCCCCCCCCTCACTGCTGCCTAGGGGAACTTAGAAACTCTAGGTATAATGCCATAGAGTCTACCCTCCAAAGCAGTCATTTTCTCTATTAATATTGGTTCTCTGTCACCTGGAGATCAGTTGTAATTCCAGGAGCTCTCCAGGCCTCACATGAAGATTGGCAACCCTACATAACATATAAACAATCATTCACAAAACTTAGAGCAACTTCATAAATGCTGTTAGTAACAGGAAAGTGTTGTGGGGGGGGGAGTATTTTATTACATATTATATGATCATACATTTGAAGAGGTAAGAATTATGTCTTCTGTTTTCTAGCATAGATTTCAGCAGTGCAGTCCTAAGTAGAGTTATAGCTTTCTAAATCCACTTAAGTCAATGGGCTTAAAAGGGTGAAAGTGTGCTTAGTATTGCACTATAAAGATTCTTTGTAAAGGGAGTTTAAATGTACCATAATACTTACTTCTTGTGGACTATTGCAACTATAGCTCTACAGTTAATTAATTGGTCAAAAACATTTTTAAGAACAATATATTAATTGCTTTCAGAAAAAGCAGACTAAAACTACATCTGAACCTTCTTTCCTGTCACTTGAATGTGGCAGGAATGATTGCACATCCTAAACAAAGAGCAGAGTGTTATAACATAATTGAACACAAACACTGTCTTTATAGAAGGACCATAGCCATTCATTTTATTGCTGAAAGGTACAGTGCCTGAATATGATGCACTTTCAGTGCTTTGGCCTTGTACCACGTAGCATTTAATTTTACTAGGATTTAAATCTGCCCAAGTATTATGCCCACTTCAGTCCCTTAGCTCTAATATCAGGTACTGGTGGAAACAAGAACCGAGGCTTCAAAGTGGCTGTTCATAGATTAGTAGTAAAATAAATTCTGCACATACTCAGGGGCACACATTCCCTTGCACAGGCATGTTACAGCAAGCTAGGTTGCAATATTTGATTAAATAAATATCAGGCCGAGTTGATTGGGTACTGATAGTTTCCCTTCTCTTCCCCAACCCCGACATGCACATACCATGGCCGTCGTCACACGGGCTTAAAATTAGCGCGAAAATTGCGCAATCTACCGCAAAATTCCCACCTTATTCTGGCACTGTTGCGAGTCTGAGATTTCTCCTCTGGTCTCAATTTTTGCGCTATAATCTGCTTCCGTGTGACCATCCGGCATCGATTTCTATCCCATAATGACGGAATTTTCCCTTTCTTATCTTGACCCGTTATCCCAGACGCCCTTTCGCGCTATCCTGCAGCGAGCTCCTTTTTTTTTTTTTAAACGTCCTTATATTGCTATAACGTCATAATATTATAAAAATACAAAGCAATGAAAGAGTGTTCTTTCTATGCTGCTCGAGCAGCATAGACCGAAAAAGTCTTTCCGCTGCCCTTCGCCTCCGACGGAGGGATCGCAGGTGTGCATGGCACAGAGTGAACGTGCTCTGAACCATCAAAACAACCAGTTGGGCCACCAGAACTACAAGTTCACTCGGTGGAGCCATGGTTGAGTCTTCGGCGATGGGGATCACGTCAGACAGGGGCTTTTCTCAGAACAAGAGTATATTTATGGATGTTCAAATTAGGAAGAAAAACAATCTTAGCCAATGTTCAAGCTGCTTCCAGGGCGGGAAAACTTGGCCAACCTATCCTGCTCTTTTGGGGTTGGGCTAACGTTTGGTTATAACGATGTAATGTCGTTATAACGCAATAAAGCGGAAAAAAAATTTTAAAAAGGGGGGAGGAGTTTTTTCTGTGCCCGTTCAAAATGACGGCACAGAGCGCTACGGTGTGAACAACTCGAAGCGGGAGGAGACGGTATTTGACAAAAGATTGCATCATAGCGCCGATAGGAACAATAGCGCCACATAATGGAAATTTGACGGAATAAACGCCCGTGTGACGACGGCCCATATACCCAACTTCTGAGACAAAATGCCCTGTGCAAACAGAAGGGGCCACCCGAAACACTCAGATTTTCTGCCCAAGAGGAAGTAAAAAAAAAGGAACAGGGCAAAGGAGAATGACCAGGGCTTTTTTTCTGGGAAAAGAGGTGGTGGAACTCAGTGGGTTGCCCTCAGAGAAAATGGTCACATGGCTGGTGGCCCCGCCCCCTGATCTCCAGACAGAGGGGAGTTGAGATTGCCCTCCGTGCTGCTCCAGCGGTGCAGAGGGCAATCTAAACTCCCCTCGGTCTGGAGATCAGGGAGCAGGGCCACCAGCCATGTGACCATTTTCAAGAGGTTCCGGAACTCCGTTCCCCCGCATTCCCCCTGAAAAAAAGCCCTGAGAATGACCATAATCAAGAAGGGGTTAACAGAGTGGCCATGAGCCTACTCCAGAGCAGTCTAGCAGCTTCATTTCAGGTAAAATACTGCAAGCATATTTTCTTTTTATCTCTTGGTAAACAGACTAGACACCTGCAGTGTAATCCTAAGAACAGTTATACCCTTCTAAGCCCACTGGACTTCAGTGGATTTAGAAGGCTGTAACTCTACTTAGGATTGCACTGTTAATTTCTGAAAATGAATTTGGTTGGTTTTCTAGGGTAACTGGTTGGCCATTACATGAAACTGTATGAGATGGACCACCAGTATGATCTGGCAAGGCATCTCTTGTGAACAAAAGTAATATGGAAAAAGTCTTCATAGTTGTTATACCCTATGCACGTAGAGCAGTGAGCAAACACTGAAGTAAGCAGCACTGAAAAACTGAGAGCAAGCCCCTGAAAACCAAGAGTAACAGTACAGTCCTAAGAATACTTGTCCTGGGAGTAAGCCAGTGGATAGATCTGAGAAAGATTCTGAGTAACCCTGTTTAAGTTTGCTCGGTAAATGTGTGGACCTGGAAAGAAAGCAAGAAATTTTAAAATGGCTCTGTTGGGTGATGTAAGCGGAGGTTTGGCAAAAGCTGCCCAATGTGCTATGGAGTTCTTGGCTACTTGGGCCTGTACAGATTCAATCTTGGCACAAAAGCTGTTTATTGGCTGCTTTTTCCATCCTGTTCCTTTCCACTCTGTAAATATGTTTTTAAAAAATCCACAGTTTGTCTCTACTACTTTCTCTTATAAAGGAAACTGACATTGCAAAGACGGCTCTGAATTTCCTCATTATTTATTTCCCAGAATTATATACTCAACAGCTGCCCATAAACTTCCTACTGCCTGGGGAAATAGGAAAGCATGAAACAATATTTTATTTTTTTACTTTGACAGATTTGGATATGTGATGTGACATGGAAAATACACAGGCTTGAAACAGCTGAGTCTATCCATTGCACCAATAAAAAAAATTGATTAAAAGTCTAGGCAATTTCACTGCTACAGTTCTCTCCTTGGGGCTGATATTGCCAACCGACTGGAGAAAAAAACATCCCTTTTAATAGAGGCTTAATGGAGTGTTCTTTGCTAGGTGATGTTATTTATCTCTATTGCATGAAAAACTCTAGCAGCCTATTTATACATATTAAGCCTCTTTTAAAGGGACATGACATTTTCCTCCTGGTCTTTTGGCAACCCTTACAGTAAAGCCCAATCTTGTCAGATCTTGGAAGGCAATTGGGGTTGGCCTTGGACAGTAATTGGATGGAGACCTCCAATGAAGACCAGGGTTGCAGAGGCAGGCAATGGCAAGCCACCTTGGTTAGTCTCGTGCCATGAAAATCCCACCAGGGATTGCCATAAATCAGCTATGACTTGACAGCACTCTCCACCACCACTGGCAATATTTTGATGTCGTCCCCACCGTGTCTGAGGCCAAGGGCAATTCCCTCCTTTAAAAAGAACCATCTGTGGGGTAGGGGTACAAGGCAAGAACGCTTGTGCTGTATGGGGTTTGTTGATAGCTGTGAATGCAACTATTGATAGTGCATATGAATGGAGGTGTATATTTGAGCATGTGAGTGAGGAGAGGTAGATGACATGGAGCAGAAATTGGATGCATGTATCAAAGAATCTGATAGGTTGCATGCTGAGAAGCATGATCTGATTGTAGAGAAAAGTAATTTGGCCGCGAGTCTTAGAGAATCACAGGAAGAAGTACAGTGGACTGATGCTACTGCTCAGTCTGCTCAGCAGGAAATTGTTTCTTTACATAGTCAGCCTGAGGAGGCTAAACTTGCAGCAAAATTTCTTGCATCTCAGAACAAAAGCCAGCACATGGAAGTGAGTCATGCAGCTTGCCATGCTGAGAATGAGGGCTTCAAATGGCAACTTGGCTTGCACAGAGGCTTAATTGCTTCTGTTCAACCCTCTGTCTGCTGTCTGGCAGCTCCATGACTGACCCAGAAGTTGCCCCTGTAGCTCCCGTTAAAACTGAAGTGATAGAATGAAGTACAAACAGATGGACCCCAGAAAGGGAGAAAGTTAGGGGAACTGTGTGTTGGTCTACTACTGAAATCCACGGCAATTGCAGATCAATTGGGACATCTCTCTCAAGAGACTGGGATTTCCTGGATGGTGACCATCTGTACCCCACTGCAACAGGGACAGACCTCACTCAGCTAGCTAAAATGTATGCATCCAGCCATGATGCCTCTACCATTAAGGCTGGAAGGACTTCCAGAAACCTAAACCATTTAGACACCTGCCCCTGGACAAGGGAAATGATCAGATTACTTTGACCTGGTCAGACCCCTGAAATATTATTTGTTATGGAGAGACAGGCTCCAGGGGAAAATCCTGTAGCCTATGTAGGAAACAAGAAATTGTTAGCCATAGTAGTAGATGTTGTATCTTTTAGAAATGGGAATTATCAATTTAATGATGCTGCCTTTAAGAGCCTTGTTTACGCTGGTTTAAATGCTCATACTAGAAAGGCTCTAGATCCTGTAGATCCCACAGCCATAGCATGGGCCAACATGGAAGAGAAAATTAAGCAAGAAGCAGATTTGTTTAGAAAGACAGGAGCCCTTAAAGCCCAAGAGAAATGTTCTAGGAGACCTACCATGAGCCCATACAAACTGTAACCTATGCCAACCATGGTCCCCATTCTCACCAAAAACCTGAAGGTCATTGCCCAGCCAGAGTTGTCACGTCCCCTTACCCTCCCAGCAAGAGGGAAGGACTAGGCACTCACTTTTGGTGACATACCCACATGTGCGCACTCCCGGGGCAGTGCCATGATATCACTTCTGGGAGGTGACATCATCATGCAGGGGGTGAGAGTGCCCCCATGCTTTGCAGCAGGCCATTTTCAGCCTGTTTGGGGCCAAAATTGGCCCACTGTGAAGTGTGGGAGGAGCCGGAAGCACGTGCTTCGCAGTAGGCCGATTTTGGCCCAAATTGGCCCACTGCAAAGTGTGAGAATGCTCCTGGGGCAGCTTGATGATGCCTATTCCCCTGCTTCCTCTGTCCCTGCCAGCCAGGTGAGTGGTGGGAAGGGGTGGAAGGTGGAAGCAGGGGATCCCTGCCCCCACTGGGGGGCCTGGGATCCCTATTACCCAGCTAATGGCCTCAGCCACTTCCCTCCCCCTTGTAATGGAGGAGGAAACCAGAGCTTTAACTATGGCAGCCATTCAAATGGTGGGAATAGAAACTGTAGGTAGCAGGAAAAATCTGACTGCCTCCACCACTCAGATAGACAGGATAGTTCCAACAGGCAGGGAAACATGAAATGCAGCAAATAAGGACATAGGTTTTTACTAGGACATTAGGAGATTTTTATGGGCAGAATTAAGACAAACAGGCATAGATATGGCTCAATTTGACAGACTGCCCATCTCTGTCCTCGTCAATGCCCTTAAGAAAGCCAAGTCCTCTAAACCACCAGAAACACCAGTGAATGCTTTAACCCTCTCTGCTCCCCCTTCTTCTGATTATGAGGACAATTTCTTGGGAGGTCTGGGAGCCCCACACTCTTCTCCACAGTTAACTGCCCTCAGGAGAAGACCAAAGGTTGCAGCTAGCCTTAGACCTCTGGGAAAATTAGCTCAGCCTCTCAAAGAGAAAAGGAAAAGACTCAAAGTGTGATTATCACCCAAAGCCCAACAAAAACTTAGATGTCCTTTAAGGAAAACTGGCTGATTGACAAGGTGAGATAGCAGAACTTACAACCCTAAATAGGGACCAGAATTTAGAAATAAAACACCTGCATAAGGAAAATCAGGTGCTACAAGAAAAATCAGAAGCTTACAGAAAAGATAAGAGACCAACTCCAGAGCAAGCTTATTCTGTTACAGACCCAGCTGGAGAAAGACAGAACTGAAAGCACTAGTTTAAAAAACACTAGTGCAAAATGTAATAGGCTTCCAGAAAATCACTGAAGATAGAATAAAAACTTTAGAAGTCCCATCAGCAAAGGAAACAGAACTAAACAGTGTTAAAGGCAGTACAGTGAGTGACTTGGCTTTGCCATCCACAGTTCCTACCTCAGCTCCCTTATCACAGAATCCGGATTCAACCCCAGCCTTCGAGCATGGGCAGTCTGGAAGCAAGCAATTTATTTGGCCTCAGTAGACCCTTCAATAAAGCGTCAGGACCCATGTCCAGCCAATTTACACACAGACAACTGTGACTATACCCCCTTGCAACAATATTACAAGCCTGACAAAGAAGAGTAAAAATGTAGTTTCCCCAAAGGACTTGGACTGGATCAAAAATCCAGTGATTTAAACTACACAACAGCTAGCTCTGTCTCAGCCTTCCCATACCAGCAACTTTGAGGAAAATATTGTATTGTGCATTTATGGTTTAATAGTGCTTGTCCTCCTGACCAAGAAAGTTTGTCTAGCCTGAGAATAAATGATAAAGTAGAACCTCCAGCACTAGGTGCAGTTGTGAACAAAGTAATGCTGGTTGAGAAGGCTCCCAGTTGCTAGCAGCTTCTAAAAGAGACTCTTCCCATTCAGTTTTCCACCCCCCCCCCCCCGCCCCAAACCTACTGAAGTGGAAAAACTGGCCAGAATCCTCACCTCTTCACATCTCTTCCTTTTTTCTCGCCCAGGCTGAGATAAGCCTCAACTGGAAAGCCCTAGAGGTCCAGATTGATTGGGAGTGATTTGATTTAGAGTTCCCTTTTTCACCTTCCCTCTCACAACCTCTTTGTAGATTTCTTGTCTGTGTTCTTATGTTTTCTTTCAATATATGTGGGACAACTCTGCCTGCCCTTTGCCACCCCCCACTTTTTAGGGCACTCTGCTGTCTTGTACAATTGTTCCTCCAGTTGCCCTCCCTATGCTCAGTTATATTTTTCAGAGGGGGGCGGGGGAGACACACAGAATTTGTACCCTTTGTTTTTTCTTTTTGTCCACACCCCCCACCCCTTATCAATGGCCTATCTCACAGGGCTGGTGGAGAGAATTGTTACTTTTTTCCTGTTTTTCTCTCTCTCCATTTGCCAATGGCCTATCTTACAGGAATGGTGGTGACTTTTAAGTTGGCTATTGAAGATCCTTTCCACAATCAACTTGGTCAAAATTTTCATGGCCTTATGGGGTTTGGTACACTCACCCTCCCCTTTTCCTTTTTTTGTGTGGGGAGCCAATGGCCAACCCTCGTCCTGCCCTCCTTTTTGTAGGAAGCAACAGGGGGAGGATATAGATGCGTATCTCACAGACTTGCAGGTTCACTGAACCCCAAATTGCAAAAAGTTTCTCTTCATCTGTACAGGAAATGTGCACTACACCCCCCCTTTCCCCAGCCTTTTTGTTATATGTAACGCCAGTAATAAATCCTGGACCAATGGGACAACAATAAATGGACTGGGCTGGTCCGTGGAAAAGTCAGTAAAGGATGCTTAAGAAGGAAACAGGCAGTGAGTGTAAGAGAGATGAATTGAGCAGAAGGAACTATAAAGGAATGTTGTATATTTAAGAAGGTCTTATAGAAAGTGAAAGGTAAAGAAGCAAGATGGGCCTAGTCTCACTAGACTGCTGCTACTAGCGCTAGCCATAGGAGGTAAGGATTAAGCAGGTTTTATGTAGAGATGGATAGAGGTATGTGTAAAGATGGATTGTGTGACAGAGGACTCAAAAGTTAAAGCTTGGAAGTACATTGTAGCCCATCTCCTATTAATCACTTGCAATTTGGCTTAAGACTGACCCAAATAGCAGTAACTTGAAGGGTAAGGCACCAGATTTCATTCTCCAGCAAACAGAGGCCATACCATATCATTCATGAATGTGTTGGTATAGTGGTTAAGAGCAGCAGAACTCTAATCTGGAGAACTGGGTTTGATTCCCCTCTCCTCTTGAATACAGCTGGGTGACCTTGGGTCAGTCACAATTTCTTGGAGCTCTCTCAGCCCTACCCACCTCCCAGGGTGATTGTCATGAGGAAAATAGTAACACTTTGTAAGCCGCTCTGAGTGGGAGTTAAGTTGTTCTGAAGGGCAGTATATAAATCAAATGTTATTGTTGTTGTTGCTATAATGTCATTTTCTATTATATAGTAAAGGCCCTTAAGGCCACCCCAAAGCGGGCAACCCACCATTTTACAGAGGCTTTTTCTTCCCATTTTGTATTGAATCATTTTTCACTATGGTTTGTTTTCTTCTGTTTTTATGGGAGTGTATGACCAGGTCACTCTCCCAATTGCAAACAATTTTTATTATATTATTTCATTCTTGAGCCTTTCATCAGTCTAGTTTTTAAGGCACTGTTTTGAGTCTCACCAAGACCCTAACTTGCAGACTCAAGCCTCTCATCTGACCTCTATAAGCAGGAAGCAACACTTTGTGAATGCACAGAGGAATAGTGTTTTCAGATCTCCCTGGCCGAATCCACACTTCCCTACCTTCTGCTTTTCATACGCAATAATTGCGCTGGATTCTATCCTGCAGTGTCCCCATCTGTGTTCACGTCCCCTCTTTTACTGTGCCAGCGTCGCGCTATACTCCATTCACATCCCTGGGAGAATTGTGTGATACAGGGCGGGTTTAGATCCGCCGTCGCCGATGATGACATCACGTAGCCTTTTTTTAAATTTAATGCTAGATTTTCGCTATATCGATGTTCTGCTTATTTGCAATGGCGGGGCCACACCCCCATTGATGCCTGCAATTGGTTAATGTTACCGCTCAACTATAATTATAGGATAGCAATTTTTCGCTATACCGATAATTTTAATATTTGTTTTAAAAAAAAACCCGGAAAGAGTCAACCTTTGCAGGCACAGTCTGCTTATCAGAAATTACCTAGGCTCTCCTTTGGCAGTGAAACATTATTTACTGTAAACAAAATTGCACACACACACACCCATGCCTCCATGGACTTTTTACAATGCCACTTCTCAAACCACTTGTGGGTGATCTTCATGAATGGGATTGCGCAATAGTGCTAGGAATGCCCCCTTTTAAAAAATAAAAATAAACAGGACAGGAGTGCGGGCATGCCTTGGACAGAGTTGGGACCCTAAGAATTGCTTGGCAAAGAGGGACGGTGTTCCGGAAAGGCAAGAAACAAGGAAGTGGGGGTGGTTAAGAGGGGGCGGTCTCTTTGGGAACCGCTTCTATTTGTTCACATCCATAGTGAGAACTGCGCAAGAGAAGTGTTTGAAAGCGTGATAACCTTGTCTGAGGTTATGGTCCCAACTCTGTCGGAGGCATGGTTTTTAAACTGACAAGCTATAGTTTCTGATCAGCTGGCAAATCCGAATAGCAAACCACGACTGAGATTGGCTTGTGCTAACTATAGTATGATGGTTGAACTGACAAACTGCCAGAGGCTGCATCACTAAGAGACAGGATAAAGCCCCAAAGACAGAAAACAAAAGCAAACAAGCAGTTCTGAACTGTGATTTACTGGCTGCATATCTGGAAACGCTAAGCCATTATTTCAGGGATAATTAATGCAAATCATGGTTTGCTATGATACCTGAATTGAACTATATTCTGGCACAAGTTATGGATCAAATAATACCTGCAAATAATTGAAGAAGAACAATGTTGCAACAAGAAGCACAGGTGGGCTTTGTCAATAAATTTCTTATTAGTATCAGAAACTTTTTCTGTGCAACAGGTAAGTGGCAGTTAGTGGCTAAGGAATTAATATACATTGGGGAATGCATGTAGAAAAGGAGGGACCAGGTACAGTTTCTGCTAGGAGACATGACTGGAATCTGAACTAACATCTCTTCCTGCCAATTTTCCACAGACATGTCCCCATACCAGTGTAACCCTGCTAAGTCTGGAGAAATTATTTAGGTTCAAAAATACTCGTGACAATAGTTATAAATGAGAAATGTGCTGAATGTCTTATCTTTGAGATTCAATCTAAATAGCTGTTAGAGCTATCACACTTTATTAATCCACCCTATAGCAGTAGGAAATGATGTTTGCTGTCCTCTTGCTGTTTCTAGAGGAGGTCTCATTTGGTATAGCAGTGAATAAAATGTTGGGCTGGGGGAAGGAAGGGGGTTTATATTCACACTCAGCCACAAAGCTCACTGGGTGATCATGGACCTAATTCACCTCCACAGTGTTGATCAAATGATCCACAATGCTGACTGGAGTGGGTCATAGGGAACATATTCCAGTCTTAGCTTATCTACACTGGCTTCCAGTTTGTTTCTGGGCACAATTCAAAGTACTGATCTGACATGTTATGGTTTGGGACAAACATAGAACTGCCTACTTCCTTTTGAACCTTCCCAACCACTTGATCATCTTTGGAGGCCCCAACCTTCCAAGACTAGGCAGGTGGCAATCTGGAAGAGGGCCTTCTCAGTAGTGGCATCAAAATCCTGGAACTCTCTCCCCAGTGAGAGTTGCCTGTCCCCTTCTGTTGCCATCTTCTGCCCACAGGTGAAGACTTTTTTGTTTTGCTTGGCATTCCCTCAGCGATCCTTCCTCCTTCCCCAATGTTTTAACTATAGTTTTTATTTTTTGTATTCATTTTAAGCTCTGATTTTAATGCTTTTTAAGATGAGAGTTTCATTTGCTTTAATTTGTTAGCTGTCTTGGTGGCCCTATGAGAGCGGAGAGGCCAGGTTAAAATTCTTGTAAATAAATAATACATGGAACTATTTCATGTAATCTGATCTCTGCTTCATAGAGCGATCGTGGAATACATCTTGGAAATATTGTTTGTCTCCAAATGTATAACAGGCTGTTAATTGTATTGTGGCAATTTCTCACCAACCTGTGTGGTTTCTGTTTCTAGATGTGCAACAAAAAGGGAATGGGAAAACTGTGCCTTCAAAGAGACTGGAGAAGGCCTAATGTCTTATATTTAGAAATAATTCTATCAGATACAAATGTGGAGTTTCAGTTTTAATCATTTTTATGCTAAATCAGCTCATTACAGAGTATTTTGGAAAGAAATATTAGAAATTATGTCTAGACACATTATTTTGAAGTATAATAGCACTTGTTTAGATTAATATTGAAGACAATTGGATAACCTTGAAAGCTATGACTGAAATGACACCTGGGCTAACCACAAAAAAGAGACAGTAGGGTGGGGGGAGTAGCTGATTCACTGTTATTGTAGAAAAAAATTACTGTTGGTGCCTAGATAAACTTTCCTATCCTTTGTTTTTAATTTTAAAGCAGAAGGATCTGATGAAGTGTATGAAGGTTCCCATTCATCATCTACTGTGTTATTAAACAATCAGATCTGTTTCCATAGAGACAGAAGAACTGGAAAAGATGGAAAGACACAATGGGAAATCAGCCAATGGTTTCAGAAAGGATAGTTCTCCGCAGACAGTATCATGCCTGGACTTGAACTGTGAGCATGATGAGTCACAGACTTCTGATCACATGACTGAGAAGGAACCACAGTCACACTATATTCCTATTCGACGGAATTCCAGATACTATCGTTCCATCAGACTTCGAAACAGAGGGAAAGGGAGGAGTTATAAAGAGATTCAAACAGAGTGCGTTGAAGGTAAGTAATGGTTGTTACTCTTGTCCGCTAAGGTTGATAGTTATGGTACAGGTCAAGGCAAATATTGTGGAAGGGGAGTTATAGGAACAAGGCTGCAAATTACTTGTGATTGTAAAATCTGGTTGCTTGCCTTTATATATCTGCTATACTTATGGAATGTCAAGTTGCAACAAGTCTGAAACTGCAGAAGCAATCAAAATAAGGCCTTAAGAAAGAGATTCTCGATCTCGTGCCATTCTACTTAACAGGGAAACACTGCTCAACTGACAAAACCTTGAAGGCAACTGAGGAAGGTTAAAGAGTTCTTAATGATGCACAAAAAGAATGGTGTGCAAAATTTTACTCAAAGGAGACATTTTCTGGCGCAAGAGAGACATGGGAACCATTCAAGAATCAAGTGTAACAAGAATATAGGAGTCTAAATAATCTGAACAATAGAAATGCCAGTCAATTTCTGTTCCAACTATAGTAAAGTTTTTAATACTTAGCATGTATATAGCACATCAAAATTCTTCAAACAGATTATAGCAATGGTTGTTGTGGGTTTTCCGGGCTGTATTGCCGTGGTCTTGGCATTGTAGTTCCTGACGTTTCACCAGCAGTTGTGGCTGGCATCTTCAGAGGTGTAGCACCAAAAGACAGAGATCTCTCAACACTGAGAGATCTCTGTCTTTTGGTGCTACACCTCTGAAGATGCCAGCCACAGCTGCTGGTGAAACGTCAGGAACTACAATGCCAAGACCACGGCAATACAGCCCGGAAAACCCACAACAACCATCGTTCTCCGGCCGTGAAAGCCTTCGACAATACAGATTATAGCAATCATTGTATTGCTTCTGCTACCACCACCACAACTACTGATTAAGGAGCATCACTTTCCTTAGACATGGATTTGCCCCAAGAATGAGATAATAGATGTGTCTTATTTCCTAACAAACTGTCCCACTCTTCCACTCTCTCTCAAAAGTCTGGGCTACCCGATCTGTCTTGCAATATGTAACACACAAGGTAAGTTTCTTCCTTTCTCCAAGGTTGTGAGCAGACAGCACAAGACTAAAAATTGCTGCTTAATATTCTACTCCTGTCATCAGTGTGGTTTTATGGACAAAATGAGCTCTTCTGTATGCCAAGGCATACGTCTTCTCCACTGTGCCATTGCAGTGTGCATCCAGGCAAACATACAGCTTCTCACCGAATCACCTGAATTCAAGAAAGTCATTGCACCAAGACTAGTGCGGATTAAAGGAACCGCCTGCATCATGCTACAAACTACACCACTTGTACAGGAAGACATGTATCTCTGTATTGGGCCCCTGCAGAAGAAGCCATTTGAAGAAGGATTGTTCTCTTGCAGAGTCCGATTGGCATCCATGTAAACAGACCAGATCTGCACTGTACTACAGCCCTACTTGCCCTCTGTTATTGCATTACGGAAGGTAGCAGTTGCCTACCAGAAGGGCTGGAAGAAAAAGTGTTGTCCAGTTGATACAACTTTATTACTAAAAGGCAATTGCTCTCTCTGCTATTTGAGCTTAATTTTATTCAAACTAGGAAGGTATATTCTTCAGCTCTCTTATCTGAGTGGATATTGTACACACACAGAGTCTTCCTGCAGTGCCTCTAAATTGCATGGACAACAAAGATGGGTAAGCCCTTTTCTTTTCCATTTGAGAACATTTGGGATATTGTTTGTGTGCAAAACCTAGTCATGTCTAGTTCATATGAGTATTTAGGTACCTTAAACACGAGCCCATCTCTGCACCCTCCTTTCTTCTACCACCTTCTCAGCTTTTCTGAGGATGAGGGGAAAGAACGTTGCAGCTGCCCAGCAGGACAGGTGGATGCAGATGTGGTTTGGGTGTGCTATCATATACAGTTGTCAGGAAATTTGCCATTCCACTCAAACAAAAAGAGCCAGTGGGAGGGAGGTGTAGTACAGCAGGAGCAATGCAGTTAACCAGTTGGTATGGTGAATGTATTGCATCAAATGCAACACTAGTATCCAGAATAAATATATTAAAAACCCAAAGCAAGCAGGCTCTAGTTTCATATTTTTGTTAGTACAGAAGGGAGAAGGGAAGGCAGTAAGAGCAGTTGACTACTAGAATGAAATGAGGGCAGCTAAGAGACCTGAGGGAGCAGAGAGAACAATGAAATAAAAGCTGTGTAGACTCTAAGTATGTATCATATAAATCGCTCAACACTCCGTTGGCAAAGATGAGCCCAGTGTCCTAGGATATGATGATATGGTGGTTTCCTTGTGGAGGGTCTTTTTAACTTCCTACAAATCAGAAAACTACCATTTGAGAAAAAATTAAGTGTATTAATATAAAATTGCCATCAGCACAAAACATTTACCAAATCTTTGAAATTTATTCAAAGATGTAACCATTGGAGTGTGGACTTTTTAAAGGAATCACATCACTGTTGACATGGAAATGTTACATGGTGACTGCTACGGTTCCTGGATATATCTGAACAGAACCTTTGTTTTCTAGAGTTCTGCTTTAGGAAATGGGTAAAGGAACAGCATGGACGGAAAACCATGTTGTTTATTATTACTACATTAACCACAATATAAATCCAGTTGTTTCTCATGGTTTTCATTAAGTACATTCAGTGCTGCAATTATAATAGCAATGAATGCACTCTCTGGGGAGAATGGTGAATTTCTCCAGATATGAAAAGATGCACTTTCTTGTATCTCTGCAACATGAATGCATCCTTCAGAGAAGATGTGAGGATCATGTACAACAGAAGAGAAACAAATTTTACACTTACTCCAAAATAGATTGATTGTGCTGAAAGCACCTTAAAAATTAAAGTGATACAGAGCATAATTTTCTTTCTTGTTCTTCCAATGAATCAAACCAGAGCATGTCTAATTTCTTATGGGAGCCTTTTGGATCCATTTTAACATGAAAGGAAGGAGCTTTATATAGAATTGAGACTCTTGTCATTCTGTACTTGGGAAGAAAAAGCATACAATTAATCCTGATCTTTTCTCTTATAATAATGGATTTGTATGTTCTAAAAAAAAATAAAGGGGTGGGATTTTCAAAAGGCAACAGCCACACTCTGACTGTATGTGTGTGTGTTTTCTTCAAACATGTAAGAAATACCATATTTGAAGAGATGGGCCAGGTTGGCCCTCCAAACATAATTCAGCATCTCTTGTTTCATTAAAAGGACAAAAAATAATAGTTTACCTATCAATGTTCCATTTAATTTAAAGGCTCACTAAAAAGTGGCAATACTGGAAATGAGCTTCTGGACAAAGATGAAGTGTTACGTATATTCCGCAAGGGCCTGTCTCTACATGTAAAGCCAGATATGACAGCTACAGAAGAACAATGGCTTCAAAGGTAAGGAAGAAAGCAATATATAAATCCCATTTCCCTTAAGATAATAGAAACCAAAAAATAGGTAAAATGGAGTTAAAATCGGGAAAAAAGGAATTGGCTAAATAATGTCCACCAGTTTCACTTCTATTAATTCAATTTTCAGCAACGTCTTTAGTTTAAAATTCCATGGAACTATTCAGTATGCTTTTCTTATATACATATGAGCTTTGCATGCAAATGTTTCTTCCTGCTCATATAGTATGAGAAGTTTTGGACTTCAGAAATGGAAAACAGTTTCACCTCCCTTTATAAATAATTACATCAACAGGCATGGCATTCAGAAAGATTCAGAAACAGAAATGTGGTGCCTCTTCTTGATTTCCACACATGGAACTCCCTCAATATATGTTCAAAAGGCAGGTGGCTGGCATTGGAAGCAGGATGATGGTTTCCCCACCTTTACACGGTCACTGTATTAATGGGTGATGGATTCAATCATATGTCCAATTAGAATGATGGCAGACTCCATGAATATAGCTGCAGTGTGCCATGTCTAGATCAGGGCATATACCTCCATCTAGAAATCTTTGTTTGAAAACTTAATTGTTAATACTGTGGTTGCAGTGCAAAATTCAAGCTACTTACTTTCTGATACATGCACTTACGCAATTAAGCCTAAAGTTAAAGTACAGCAAAAATGGGGTGTGGGCTGTGAGGGGAGGGAGAGTTTTGCCTACTCCATCAGTAACGGTCAGCAGACTTAGGCTTTATTGGCCCCACGTGTCAGGGTTGGGCCTGACAAGTCCTTGGAAGACGAAGGGGTCATGATTGCTAACCCTGTGGAAATCAAGACCTTGGTTCTGCAGTCTCTGGGCCCTCAGACACTCAAATGGGCTACCTACTGACATCATGGAACCAGAAAACCAAAGTACTCCTAAACAGGAGCCAGACATGGGGTCCATAGAACAGCCCATCGGTGAATCCTACTCTTTGCCAGGGATCCCACAAGGGAAGCCCTGGAATAGAGAAGAAGGAGAGCCCGCATAGAGGCTCAGCTCTGGTGGTAGAGAGCCTGATTGCTGCGCAGTCAGAACCTCTTTGCCAGGATTCTAGCCCTGGTGATAGCTATACGTTCTTGCCTTTAAACAGCCTCAGTCTCTCCTGGATGATTGCAGGATTAATAGTTCCACGAAAACCTTCCTGCAAAGAGCAGCCTGAACAACAGGGAATCAATAGTTGCCCCTCTGAAGAAACTAATGTCCATCAATCAGGAGTTATTTTAGGTCAAGAAAATGGCATAGGGCACAAGCCCTCTTTCCTTATGTACCATGATCTCTGTATGCTTGGAAATCAAGTTCACAGCACTGAACTCCCCTGACCATATCTGTCAACCGGATCTGGGAAAGTACCTGTGAAAAAAAAGTACTGTTTAGTTAGGTCATCAATTGTTATCTGGCCATTATGTGTTCTTTCTTTGATAATTTACTGGTTTTCTACATAGCCTTACAGTACACTTACATAGTACTTACAGTACAGTACACTTACATAGCACTACAAAAAAGAACTTGTGGGAAATCCACCCCAGTGGGAAAATATTGCTAAATCTTACGTTTGTTTGGTTTTTTACCCTGCTTTCCTCCCCCATGAGAACCTAGAGCAGATCACAGCATTGTTCTCCCCTCTTCCCTTTTATCCTCACAAAAACAACCTTGTTAGGCTGAGGTTGAGCAGGCTCAGAGAAACTTAAGGTCACCCAGCAAACTTCTATGATAAGGAACTGTCTGCTTCGATCAATAAAATTAAAGCCTGGCACAGCTATGTAGTTATGTCTGATGGGAACTAGCCATCCCTTCTCTTTGACAAAAAAAAGTCAAAGAATGAGCACCAAATACCCCCAGTCTACCCCTAGTCTCTATACTAGAATTATGGAGTAAGTAGGGCTGAGAAACCCATGTTTCTTTTACAAACTTCAGTTCCATCTGTCTTAAAATCCTTTTTTTTCTCATTTGAAATCACTTGGACACTTCATAAAGTAGGAATCTCTGAAAGTATTTTGAAATTGTGCCATAGGCATATTCAGTGGCAACTCTATTCATGAAGTTACACGCTAGAGGTGGAAACTATCCCATTAAGAAAACTCCCATCACAAATATTTTAGAATAATCAACATCTCTTGGTTTAAGTATGATTTCCTTGGAGACTGACAGCCTCCTTTATAGGGGTTTTTTTTTTGGTCTGCGGAGAGGTAGTGGAGGAAAGAACCATTAAGTCATAGCCATCTTATGGTGGTCCCTGCTGAGTTTTTCAAGGCAAGAAACTAAGAGAGGTGGTTTACCATTACCTTCCTTGGAGGTCTCCCATCCAATCACTATTCAGAGCTGACCCTTCTTAGCTTCTGAGATCCAATAAGATCTGGTTTGCCCTGGGCAATCTAGGTCAGGGTGGGGGAGAGGTAGCTCTCTCTCATTTCTCCATTATCTTAGGACCAAACTAGATGTAACAGCAACCTTGTGGCTGCCATAAAGATGCTGCCACCATTTTAAAGTAATTTAAAAATGTCGCAAGGGCTCAGTCCTGATCAGGCCCACAGTGTGGCGTTCTTGCTTCTTCACTGCACCTTTCCATGCGCCAAAACTGCTATAGGGTGTGTGCGACCTTTTTGGTACTTGATAATGGGTGGGGACAAGAGCTGTGCTGCAGGCTCAATCAGGATCAGGCCATCATAGCATGTTTAAGTGAGTTTAAATTGGCGGTGGCATCGTCATGGTGGCCATGAGGACACCATCATGTCCAATTTTGCCTTTGGACAGCAGCAAATGGGCCGATCTGACCTCAGTGGGTAAAAGAGCTTACGAAAATTATACTTCGCTATTTTAATAGAATTTTAAACATAAATAAGCTGTCAGTTTCACTCTTGTATTGGAAAGAAAAAAAATCATACACACCTCAAGTTCACAGAAACCAATTACTAAAATAACCAAAGTGCAAAGAAGCTTAAAGCCCTACAAGGCAATTACCCTTCCCCTACCCGTGTTAGGTATGGACATATGTCATTGTCACTGAAAAGTAATTTGTATGTCATACAGTAGTTTAGATGCTCTTGTTGCATCCTTTTATTGATGATGCAGAAACAAGATGTGTTGAGCTTGAAGGAAGACGACTAGGCTAAACTTGCAACAATCATAGGAAATCATTTTTCTAGAAGCACTGTTTCCCCTCAATTTACTTCCTTTTCGAGGTGACCACTATCTCACTTTCAATATGACAAAATTTAATAGAAACACAGTTTGCAAATCTTTGAAGAAAGTAAACTAATTTAATAGTACATTGACATGAAATGGCCAGATGTATTGAACTGTTGTAAACATAAAAACTAAATATCAATTTGCCAGTGTATTGAATTTTCCATTAAAACATACTCAATGTAGTGATTAAAGATAACTCATCACTTTGCTTTCAAAATGAGTCATAAGATGATAATGCAGAGAGAAACAATTTAAGAATTCATTATTTTCCAGCTGTTATACAGCACACTAATAAAATGTTTTAGAAGAAATTCACTCACACAATGACTTGATACAACCTTCAAAGACTCTTTGAAGAGATAATCAACTATCCAAGTTTAAATTAGCTTAAACTAGGTGCTGGAATTTGGGCACTTCTATTTTTTTCTCTCTAGTATTTTTCCAACAGATGTTTGGCTAGCTGCAGTCCCCTATTATTGGTGGTGGAGACTGCCATCAAGTCATAGCTGACTTATGGTGACCTTTGCTGGAGTTTTCAGGGCAAGAGACTAACCAGGTGGTTTGCCATTGCCTGCCTCTGCAATCCTGGTCTTCGTTGGAGGTCTCCCATCCAATTTATAACCAAGGCCAATCCTGCTTAGCTTCTGAGATCTGACGAGATCAGGCTCTATTATTACCCCTTGCATTTTTATTACTTGTTCATCGATAGCCCCTTTTAGTCTGGTGGTCCTTAGTCTACTTCTATTGTTATCTGTATTTAATCAAAGGGTTCTAATACTTTCTAACTTGTATTTAGATTTTACATTTAAAAAGTCCTGTTTTTCCAAATTTTCTACTAATCAGAATGTCTTGAACATATACCAAATACAAATTATAGTAATTTAAATAAATTTAGTAATTTTAAATTTAAATATCTGCACCATACAGATACTTTGAATTAATTTACAAATTCTTAATCCTTTAATAGTTTTCAAAATCAGATGTTATAGAAACTTTTCTCTTCCCAGCCACCCTAAGAAAGGCTATACAAGTTTGTTCTCTTACTGAGGGACAGAAATTTACACCAAATCCAAGCATTCCCTGCCTGGTGAAAAGCTATTGTTATGAGCAGGGCTTTTTTTCTGGGAAAAGAGGTGGTGGATCTCAGTGGGTTGCCCTTGGAAAAAATGGTCACATGGCTGGTGGCCCCGCCCCCTGATCTCCATACAGAGGGGAGTTTAGATTGCCCTCCGTGGCATGGAGGGCAATCTAAACTCCCCTCTGTATGGAGATCAGGGGGTGGGGCCACCAGCCATGTGACCATTTTCAAGAGGTTCCGGAACTCCGTTCTACCGCGTTCCAGCTGAAAAAAAGCCCTGCTTATGAGAACCCTTGAGGCCTTCAAAATTCTGTTCTTCACACCAAACCACCCATAAATTAGAATGCACACGACCATCCCTGTACACAATACCTCCACAAATGGAAACACATAACTTGCCTACATGTTCATGTTTACAAACATACACACCCCTTATCTAGTAGAGTGAGGGATTCCAGTCTTATCAGAAGGGATATTACTAGAGCTACCACCTACAGGCTACTAGCTATAAATGGGCATGTTGTGAATGAGCTGTTTCATTCTCCCAAATCAATAATTTGTAAAAATTAACCTGCCAGTTACATTCCTCTTTTCCTTTCAGAAGTCCCTGCTATCAGGGGAAACTGACTGGAACATTAGACCAAATCAAATACCCAGTCCAGTGGTAATGCCCTGCCCTGTCCCCTTAGAGCCTCTATAAACTGTCAAATATCTCTGGTGCCATTACTATATTTTCACAGCACGCACAGTCTCTGATATACACACAATATGGGTCAAATTCTGTCCTTAGAAACATCAGAATTGTTTCTGCAAATGCACTTAGATTTGTGCCAGATTAACTGAAAAATTTATCCAAAGTAGAGAGTACCAGTTTGACAGCTGCTAATATAGAATGAGACCAATGTTCTGTTTACCCAGGGATACAAATATGGGCTTTTAAATGTTATTGCCTATATTCCATGCATTTAATTCCAGAGAAACAGATTAGAACTAAAGTATGTTGTAAAGCATGTCTGAAAGATTTTTGAAGTTTTGTTTCAATGTTGAGACTTAGCATAAAGTAGTCAACTTTGTACTAATTTAAACATAAAATAGTATCTCAAAAAACTTGCTTGGCATTTGTAAAATATCTCTGAATCAGAACAGACATTATCTATAGCAAATTTAATGTGTTTGTGTGGCTTATACAAAACCATTTACTGCTGTCTTGTAAGAAAAAGTATTTCCATAAAGTTAGTAACTAGAGTTGTAGATCATGTCAGAAGCTGAGGCAAGAGAAAGCAATCACTGAGATATTCTATAACCTCAGTTATCAGTTATTTCTTTTTGTAATTTGGATCTGGAAATCCATGTATCAATAGAAGACAATGAATTAAGTTCTTTAAATTCTCAATTTTTTAATTCTGTAAAAATAAGTGCACATTATGCACCAAAATAGAAAGAAATGGAGGAAAATAACTCTCCTCCTACACTCCAGCTTGCAAGAAAATTCATTGGACATCATATGAACATCAAATTGCTTTACTTGGTTAAACTTAATGTCTATATAGCACAGCACTATTTCCAAAAGTGATCAGACAGGTACACCGATAAACTCACAAGGAAGATAGAGTGCTGAGATCACTTTTACTGGTATTTGCTTCTAGATACACTCTCTCTGAACAAGGTGGTCTCATTTTTGTCATGAATGGTATATCTGTTCTCCATAATTTGCAAGGGCCTCTTTTATAGACTGTATAATAGATAGTAATTTATTGATTTGGCTAATAACAACACAATACACTACATATCTTTTACTTTAGATTAGGCATTTTGCAGTCTTACTCTGCAGCCTGATATGCTCAGAATCACAAACAATATTTAACAAAAAGAGTATTATGACACCTTAAAGAATAACAAATTTACTGCGGCATTATTTTTATTTATTTATTTATTAATGGGACTCAAGGCAGATTACACAGAATCAGTCAATACAGTCAACAGGGTGAGATATCCAATAAACAGTGGGAGCTTGGATTGTAAAAATCTGGACCCAATCGGAAAAGTGAAACAGAACTAAAGCATAAGTATTAACATGATGCATTAAGTGATGGGAAAATTAAACAGTAGGATCCTACTTAAAGCAACAGGCAATATGAACTATATACACAGTAGTATAGACTACCATCTCTAACCCAAGAAACTTTCTGAACCATTTTGTTACAACCCTATTAGCTGTGCAGAAAACCCCTCTTGAAAATTCAGTTTTGCATAGTTTGCAGAAAGCCAGGAGTGAGAGCCTTCCTGACCTCATCAGGCAGGCCATCCCATAAGGGATTTTTTGCCCATTAGCCTCCTTGAAGGGGTGGGGATTAGTTTCAGATGAGTAGCAATGTTAAGACTGCACCTTAAAGATCAATTAGATTTCCAAGGTATGAGCTTTTGAGAATCAAAGCTCTTTTTGTCAGGGATTAGAATCCTTGCTCTATCACCTGTGTGGAATGAGAGGATGGTGATGGGTGTGTCTTTTTACTACTCACTCTGATTGAGACTGGTAACGTGGTTAAAGTTTTTCAAAAATATTTTGCATTAAGTGATTCACAGTATTCAAAGTTGGTTGCATATTTGGGAGGTCCTGGGTTCAGTCTTCGGCTTCTCCAGCTAAAAGGATCCCAGGATAGCAGATCTAGGCTGACACCTAGAAGGTCCAATTCCCACAGGGTCCTCAGAGGCATACCTGACACACAAGACCCTACAGGAATTGTAGGGATCCCCCAAATTCTCAGAGACCCCCAAATTCTTGAAGACATTGTAGGATGCAAACAAATCCACCCCAGTTTCAGTAGAAAGCAGGAACCCTCAGGAACCTGAGAGACATATTTGCAACAGAAGATATAGTATGATTATAGACTAAAAAGAATATTGAATTTAATCAGTATATAAACCTTTGATATTATTAGTCTAATCGTAGAGACTCTTTACACGAGAGAGATGCGAGACCCCCAGCCCCTTCAAATGCAGAATGGGAACACCACCTCCTCTGGGACTCTTTCCAAGCTCGGGAAGGCATTTGGAGGAATATTGTGAGAATTCCTTTAATATTAGAGTCCGTAAAGCATCTAAGGAGAGCACAGTGGGGTGCCATTTGAGGCTACTTTCTAACTGGAACAATAACCCGCCAGTAACAGCACTTCGAGGGGACCCTCTGGCAGCAGGTCTCGTCCCTGCGGGTCGGCTGGCTAGGTCTTGGCCTACTCTCCTATTGTGGGGCATATTTCTCAAAAGGGCGGGTGCCTGGCTGGGAGCTCTGGGGAAGGAGCCCTGACACCGGGGAAAGGGCTGAGGGGGTGGCGGCGGCTGCCTCCCTCCCCCTCACGCGGCGCCGATGTTTCTTTTCCCTCCCGCGCAGGCTGCTCCCTTCCTACCCCGGTTACCGTGGCAACCGTCCGGACTCCCCCAGCCCCGCGCCTGCTGCGGAATCGCTCCGTAGCAGCAGCAGCAGCAGCCGCCGCTCGCTGCCGGATTCGCTGCTCTTGTCGCTGCTGCCGCCGTCGTCTCCGCCACCTCGCATGGAGCTGCTGGCTGCCGCGCTCAGCGCCGCCTGTGCCTTGGACCATGAGGGCTCCGCAGAGAGCGTGGCCGGAGCCCGCCCGGCTGACAGGTGAGGGCGGGGGGAGACGACTTCGCGGCAGGACGAACTTTGTCCCCCTCCGCCCCGACCGCTCAGGAGCCTCCCGCCCGCCCCGTGTCTCCCCTTCAACCGCCTGCCTGGCCGGAAGGATTCCAGCCCGGGACCTCGGGCTCCTGGCACGCTTCGGCTGGCGGCCCCCTGTAGGGGATGAAGGGCAGCGCTGGGCTTCTCGCCCTTCGGCCGCCTTGCGGGTCCCTGACTGGCTTTGCGGACCTCCTCCCGGCTGCCTCCCGCCTTCTTTTCCTCTCCTGGTTCACCTTCCCTTCCCTTGCACCTCTGCCCCCCTCAGTCGGCCACCCACCCCGAGTTTGGCTGCTAGAGCTTCTGAGTCTCCATGAGAGATTATAATGAATCTTTTCACAGATCGGGGAGCAGAGCAACTTGGGGGGGGGCGGGAATGTTTGAGCTCCGGCACCTTTTCCCCCCCGTTAAGTGATCGTGGTCTTGTAGCTCCCACTGAGACCTTTATTCGAACTCCGTCGTTTTTTGCCCCCGCCCCCACCCCATTCCAACCCAATGTTCCTGCTTCTTTTTCTTAGGTTTTAATAGTCTCCCTTAGGGAACACAGTGTGCTCTGTCTTCAGAGAAACAGAAGGACAACTAGGGATCATGGAGCCCCAAGTCTTTAGGTCTGATTTATTCCCACCCCTTAAGCCCTTAATGTTGATGCAGTTGTTGCCCACTGATCCTGTTCTGGGGGGTGCTGAGCAAGTGCCTGCACTTTTGACAGTTTTCTTTTTCCTTTCCCCAAAGTGAGTCCCCTTCCATGGCTGTACCAGTTCCTATTCCTGAAGAGAGCCCAGTGCTTCAAGACTGTCCTGCTGCTTTCCCAGAAGCCCTGCAAATGATTCACCCTATGACAGCTGACTCCTGGAAAAACTTCATTGAGCAAATAGGTAAGAGGGGAACACATAGGGAGCAGTTCTGTGCCCTCTTGGGAATAAGGGGCTAACTACAAGTTATGTGCAATTGATCATAACAGAGCTCTGACACCATGTTTTCTTTGAAAAAAAGCAGGCATGGGAGGAAAATGAGAATGTGTGTGCGTGCATGCGCGCATATGTGCTTAACTCATTGCAAGCCACTGTCCCAATTTCAGATCGCCCCTACCCAGGTTGCTTTTTCTGTTATGGATCTTCACATGAGTGTTTGCTCTTATTAACAGGCACTGGGGAGGGGTTGCTTGGTGAGCTTGGAAACAGGCAGAGAAAGATTTAAGCCCACCTCCAGTCTTGCTGCTTTTCTTTCAGATATTCACCCCCCTCAAAAAAAAAGCCCATGGTGATAGGTTCTAATATGTATGCTTGCGTGTGACATAGAGGTAGCTCCTAATTCCTACTGAACACAGTGGAACTTAATTTTTGAGAAAATGTGCATAACCTTGGACTATTAATGTACCATAGGACAGCAGGTTGACTGATTGAAAGTGATAAAATTGCATTAAAACTAGGTTAGATTCTCATATTTGTATTTCAATGGATGAATACAGTCAATATATGTAATGGATAAAATTAATACATGCTAGAAAGGAACTTGGACTGAAATTTGTAACAAGCAATCAAGATGGTGTTGTTACACTTCTGAGGAGAATTCTTCCTCTAAAAAAGAGGTCATCTAAGCAACATTGTTCTAGGTCACCATTTCTCAACTACAGAGGGCCTCAGTAACTGTATGTGCTATCTTTATTGCTCCTGTTTCATATATCCTAGTCAAATTGCAGTCTAAATATTCCTGTTAATTTCAGCAGATCACACAAGAAATGAGAAGTGCTCTCCTTTGCTAATATCTCATCAGCATTGAATGCAGGTCTTAAATTTCATCCTCATCACTGTCGTTACCAGTTGTAGAGGCCCTTATTAGTCTACAGCCATAGGTAATAAAAGCCAAGGAAATACCTGAAATAGACGAAAGCTTGGGATTTAATGTAAACAACTGTTTCTTTTTATATTTTAGATCATGGTGTTTGGATTATTTATTCAAAACATTGTCATTACGAACAGGGAAGGTCTTTCCAGTGCAGTGGTTGGGGTCTTCAGATTCTTTTAATCTCTAAATTGAAGGATTCTATTTTTTCAATACTGTGGTTTAAGTAGATGGTGAAAGGTACTGGCTATATACTAGGTATATTGCTTCTGTTTCAGACCAACAGTCATATTGAATTCAGTTGATACTGAGTTTCAGCCACAGTCACTAAAGACTTGCTCCTTTTCCATATTCAGTGCCTTATTCAGTGCTAAGCATATCATATTAATAATCATTTCAACATTGACTGAAAATATGTAACAAAGTAGTTCAAGAGGAATTATGTAAGTATCATTCTGCTAGAGCAGCATAATACATTTAAGTGTAATCTCTCCTTTTCAGTAAAGTGTGGGAAGCTTACAGGAAAGTGCATGGTTTCCAAGGTACAGTTTATCCTATTGCTATTTTAATCCCATTTTGAATAGCATTTCAGAAAGAAGCGATTACCAAGTACACTCACAGTATGCAAAAAATGTTCCTTATGTGTGCATCTAAGATTATAAACTAAATATAGCTTTACGTAAAGAAATATTGAAGTGCTTGGCAGGAATGTATGTACAAGAAATTTTATGAATTACAATTTAATAAAACTGAAAGGGAAATAATTTAAATTACTTCTTTGAAAATGGTTCACAAGAAATGAGCACAGACTTTTGAGTTTTTGAATTATTGGGTTAGATTCACCAGGCTGTTAGCATAATTTACTTGCGTATGTTGATTTTTGCCACATACCTCCCCTTCCCGGCAGTCCTTTAGACCATGGGAAAGTTGATTCCTGGAGTAACAGGACCCATGTGAACTAATAACCATGTGGGGCAGTAGGCTACACTGAGGAGAGGAAGGAGGTAAATTCACTTTCTCTGACATTGAGGGAGGAGGGGATGATTTCATCCTTTTCTCCTGCCTCACTGAAGCCCCTGCAATCCTCATGGCTATTAATCCACGTGAGTCTCATGATCTAAGAATCAACTTCCCTAGGACTGGAAGGGATTGCTGGCTAAGATTTGTACTCCTTGTGCTAATGGATCACAGGTTTCAACAAATTAATTCATGCTCCAGATAGACAGAACTAATATTTTGATTCCAGATACATATAACTAATGTTTTGATTCCACTTGAAGCCAGCTGGGTGACCTTGAGTCAGTCACAGCTCTACGGAGCTCTCTCAGCCTCACTCATTTCACAGGTTGATTGTTGTGGGGATAATAATAACATACTTTGTAAACCGCTCTGAGTGGGTGTTAAGTTGTC
The DNA here is from genome assembly GCF_028583425.1 of Eublepharis macularius. NCBI lineage: Eukaryota > Metazoa > Chordata > Lepidosauria > Squamata > Eublepharidae > Eublepharis > Eublepharis macularius. The sequence goes on along the minus strand of NC_072795.1, from coordinate 60,686,476 downwards.
CTGAAGGGCGGTATATAAATTGAATGTTATTATTATCATTATTATTAAAATAGTTGTCTGAAATTTCACTATACAGTGATGAACAGGCCAACACAGGCTCAGTTTAGGTATTCCACTGGCCCAGTCTTCAAACTAGGGCTTGGATAATGAGAACCTGCTGTATGGTGGGTTCACCTGGAGACAGTGGCCTGTCTCCTAATGAGTTTGAGTTAACATGAATATTTTGCTTTAAGTGCATTTTGTGGTGACAGTAGGATTACCAGGTCCCCCTGTCCTTCTGGTGGGAGGTGGGGCCCCTGGCACCTACCTGGACTGATGTCTGTTGCATATGCTCCCGGGCCTTATGTGTGCATCTTCTGGGAAGTGATGTCATCGCGCAGGCTGCGCCCCCCCCCCGGGAGTGCTCCTGCGCTTCATGGAGGACCGCTTCAGGCCCAAATCAGGCCTGAATCAGGCTGGATTTGGGCTGAATCGGGTTGCTGCGGAGTGCAGGAGCACTCCTGCACTCCACAGCGGCCCAATCTCGGCTGAATTGGATGGAATGGGCCACTGCGGAGCGCAGGAGCACTCCCGTGCTCTGCAGAAGCCCATTCCAGGCCATTTCAGGCCCGGATGGCAACCCTAGGTGACAGTTACTACTTGTTGACTTATACCTTATGCCTGTTAATGATATAAGAGTTTAGAATACTCTGTTGCTAAGACAGCTTCAGGAAACAAGAACAATTTACTGAAGTGTTAGATGTATTTCTGAAGGAATTTTTAGCTCTTTCATGCTTCAGTTGTAGTCAGTTCAAGAAGGTTCCACCTCACCCCTCTGCATCTAAATGTCTTTGAAATTGACTGTACTGGCTCACTCTGTGTAATCTGCCTTGAGTCTCAGTGAGAAAGGCGGACTATAAAAACATAAATAAAATAAAATAAATACCATCAGGCTATCTTCTTTTCTGTCTTATGAGATACCGAGGAATTCAACAACTAAAAAGGTATACCAGGTTATATGGAACCTGCCCTCATAAAAATTCTCTTGGGAAGTCTGCATGGATAGTGTTTGTTAATATGTGGAGTCTGACCATCATATTTAGATGGAGATAATTTTTCTCCTGATTGGGCAAGCTTGTAGTCTTGGGGTTTGGCTTGTTTATTTTGCTTTGATATCATGGTTTGGTTCACTGGCTTAAGCCCTCTGGCGTTGATTGATCTGCATTTGACTTTCTGAGCTTTGGAAAAAACAGGTCAAAATGTATCCTACAAGTATTGTCTGACATTTATCAGATTCCAATTCTCCTTACTCCAAGTTGTTCTAGTTGTACCCAGGATGCTCATTATCTACAGCTGATGATATACCAGCAGCTGTGGTTCTCTTAGGTATGAAACATCCTATTTCCACAAACAAAAATAATATATTGTTTTCTCAGGATTTATGGTGAGCTGTAGCAAGTAGTTTCTAATTTGCTACTGTAAGCTTTTATTTGTATTCCTGTATCTACAATCCCAATAATGTAGCTGTAGAACTCCACTTCTCATAATGGTATATGTGACAGTTTTTCTTTACATTTTCGTTGCTGGCTGTAGAATAATTTTTCTACAATTTAGCTTATAAAATAGATTCAGAAATGACCCATTCCTCATTATGATTCCAGTTTTAGAACTGCATGTAAATCAAAACTCTTGTGTTGTACAAGTGTGGTGCGTGTTAACTTAATTACTTTGTTAAAACTGAGGTCTCAAACTAGTTTATTAATGGATGCTATCAGTATTTATTTGCTGAAATAAATGTTTCTACACAAATATAGTAACTACTGAAACAAATAGATTGCTTTGTTCACTCACTCTGACTATCTTGTTTCTTTTTAGGGCTCTTATATCAAGAATATCGGGATAAATCCACACGTCAGGAGATAGAAACTAGGCGGCTGCAGGATTCACAGACTGATACTGAAGACGAGTGCACAACTACTGAGGAGACACTATCAGAAAAAGAACCTACAGATACAGTGGAAAGCAAGGCTGTTCCCCAGATTAACCTACTCAGAAATTCCACTTCCAGGTTTAATTTATGGCAAGACCTTCCAGAAGTCAGAAACAGTGGTGTTCTGAATATTCTCCAGCCAGATGAGATCAAACATCAAGAGGTAATAGCTGCTGTAGGGCAGGGTGGAAAGAAAGGGTGTTGCTCTATTGGCATGTTAGTGAACATCATTATGACTTGAGTAATTTAATATGAGATGACACAATTTAAAATTAAGCCTGAGGTATCATTAAGATATGGTTTTGCAAGGTTTAACTGATTTCCTCTATTTTTTCCCATAAGAAAAGAAAGATCTAATGTTCTGTCCCTTCTGCTCTGCTACTTCTGGATATAAGATTAGGTTGCCAGGGCTGAAGTTGCTGAAAATATTAAGGAGTACTGAAATTATGCAAGGAAATTGTAGAAGAAAAGGTTAATTTTTGGATCACTTCTCATTGTGAATGATACTTAAGAAATGCCCACTCCTGAATCATTGTTTTTGGGCGATGCATAAGATGAGCTGAATACCAAAGAGATATAACCAAGGTTTAGAACTGACGAATTAAACAATAACAAGTCAGGAAATTGCATGGCATTCACCCAATAGCCCTTTACAAATTCATATGTTAAATTGTTGATCTTTAACTAAAATCAGTAACTTATCACTAGAACTAGATAGCTTTCTTTTATGATTGAGAGCTAGCCAATGTTCTATCATCTTTAAAAAAGAATCTCAGGGGAAGAGGGGATCTGGGGAATTTGTAGTTTAACATGTCAGTTTACCATGTCCCAGGTAGATTGGTAGAAAGAGCTATTAAGGCTAGAGTTGATAAAAGCATAAAGAAGAGGAAACCTTGCTGAGTTAAAAATCAGCATGGCTTCTGCAAAGAGAATTCTTATCTCACCAACATGTTTGAATGTTTTGGAAGTATTAGCAAGTTTGTAGGAAGGGATGATCCAGTAGCAACATTTGGAATACTGTCTACGGTTATTTGCTACACCATCACAAAATGGACATGTTAGAGTTACAAAAGATACAGAAAGAGGAATTGGGGGAGGGGCTGGAAGAATATCTACAAAGAAAGACTGCAGAGGCTGGGACTTCCTTCTTTAGAAAAAAAAAGGACATAGAATACATATTATTATACATGATATGTAGAAAACCTGAACAGAGATTAACAATGAAATCCTAAAGAGAGTTACTCCAGTCTAAGCCCATTAAAAAACAATGTCCCGCAATCAGAAGTCATCCAAGAAACCTGGCAGTAGGTTCAGAGCAGACAAAAAAAAAATTCTTTACACAAGACGTATTTAAATTGTGAATTTCATTGCAGTGATAGCCTATTCTCCCCTTGTCTAATCTGTTAAAAGTTAGTGGTTATTTGAACCGCCAAGGTTCTCCTGATTACCAGATGCTTGGAACAAAATAGAAGTGGCTATTGTGTTCTGTCTGTGAGCTTCCTAGAGGTATTTATTGTGAAAGAAAGTGTGATGGTCTAGATAAGCCTTTCATTTAATCTTTCATGGCAGTTAGTAACTGTTCTTATGCTATGTATAACACATGATTGTATACAAGTGCAAGAAAAGCATGGAAAGTGATTCTGGGTTCAGAATTCCGCGTCTTGAGAATCTCAGATTTCATGTTTAAGAAAGCAAGTTTGTTACTTCTGTGGTTTCAAAAAGTTGCTTAAAATTGTTGGCAAGTTTAGCTTTTTTGGACCACAATTTCAATGATCTTGCAGCATGTTTTTAATGATGGTGTGGCTATCATGTCTACTCTCATTACTATCAATATTACTAGTGTAATTCCAGGAGGCACAAAATCATTGCAGTCCTATGGTCCAAGTGATTCATATAGAATTGATTGAGGTGTATGTTGTACTGTCAGTAGATACTTGTTTCTACAACCTTTTTAATGATTCCCCTGCCTTTGTTCATTGTGGAAAGCTTATTTTCTGAAGATGTAACAAATCAGTTCTGTTTCAGTTTCATAATTTCTATTGGGCAGATTTTATGTAGTCTAAAAATAGCTGAAATGTGTAGGGGTAGTGAGAGACCTCCAGTTCCAGTATTGGCTTTTGTGTTCTCAGGAAAGTCTAACAATTTCTGATTCACATTTTGAATTAATATTAGTATCTTTTCCTATTTAGTGACATTCAATCTACAGCCTTTTTAGGGTCAGAATCTCACAACTTTAAAAGTAGACATTATAGAATTAAGTGTGATGAATATTTTCCTCCCTTACTTTACATATCATAACTAGGGCAAACTGAGCTAAGAGTGTAACTTAAATTTAAATATTTTTTTGCCTGATACTTGTTTATAGCTTGTGTTGTTGCTAAGGTAATTTTATTATTTAAGAAGCGTTTTAAGAATTTATAGCAAATAAACACTGTAGGATATTGAACAAAGTTGGGAAGAAAAAAATCAGAAAAAATTCCTGTGATAAATTAATATGTATGTATTGAATAATTATACCAAAATAGTTTTGTTCTTGTAAAAACTAAGAGTTCAAAGTACCCAAAAAAGAGTTGGGAAACAGATTTGGGAAGATATGAAAAATTGGATGTATAACAAAAACACAAGACTCTGAAGTTAATTTACAGTTCGGGTTGCCAGCCTCCAGGTAGTGGCTGGAGATCTCCCAGAATTACAGCTGGTCTCCAGGCCACAGAGATCAGTTCACCTGGAGAAAATGGCTACTTTTGGGGGTGGACTGTATGGAATTTTGCCATGCCAAGGTCCTTTCCCTCCCCAAACCGCACTTTCTCCAGGTTTCACCCCCCAGATCTCCAGGAATTCTCTAACTTGGAGCTGGCAACCCTAGCTTTAACTGTATTTTGTTAAAAACTATCAACAGGAATTTTTGCACCAGATTACTCAATGAGATATGTACACGAGGATTCTGTAGAGCAGTGATATAGCTCATAATATCATAGTGAGAATATGCATTCAGGTAATCTACAAGGCAACAAAAAAAATGGAAAGTGTTGTTTTCCTTTTTCTCGAGCAAAAAGTTGTGAATGCCAAATAGTACTTAGCAAGTACTTTTGTTTAGAAAAAAAGGCCACAAAAAGGGAAGGATAGCACTTCTGAGAAGTTCATAAATGCTAGAGCCCTGAGGCACCACTTCAGTAGGGAGAACGGCAAAATCATTGAGAAAGGGGAATGGGGAGACAAAATTCACAGCAGAATCAAAACCCTACGCTTGCATATATTCAGGATTAAACTGTAAACATTTAATGACCATTTATATACCTCCTTTGCATACCTCATAGTAACCAGAGTTGTTATCGTATCACATGCGGTGACATGCATTATCAAATGTGATCTGAAACACAGAAGGTCATTTCTCCCAGCCATCCTTAAATGGGCCAGAAAGATCTTATGCTGCACAGAGCATCACTTTGCTTTCAGGACTGCTGCAGGTAGGAACTGTAGCAGGGGCTTGTCTCCATGACTCCGATACAAGCAAGGCAGAGTTGCCCCCACTGTGCTTTGCACGCCTTGCACAGGATACCAAGATGGCCATTACAGTGCAAACCTCTGTTGGCACTGGTATAGGAGGAGTATAATTAGGGTGTCCAGAAGTACAGTATGCTGCACCAATTCCTGAAATAGTTATAGAAAAGAACTTGGAAATTTGCCAAGAAGAGAGAATCATACAAATGCTTTTGTTGATGAATACAAGACTGCAAGAGGCCATAAGTAATCAAAGTCTAGAACGGGTGCTGTGTCGTCCAGCATCAAAACAAGAAAAATTTATCATAAAAATACTAGGAAGGCTAAATCCATCATTATCAAACTTGTAATAAAGGATGAATAGGCACAAAAAGAGGTTGAAGAAATGACCACTGATCTATAAATAAATGTTGGCTAAAGTGATACTTCCAAAACCAGAGTTGGATCTTCCTTGTGAAGCATAGTCAAGAAGAGATTGTGTTCAAGGAAAGGGGGAAGGAATTACTTATGGCTTTAAGTTTCTAATAAATATGAAAAATAGTTTGAAATTATGCTAATTGAAAATCATAGTATAGTATAGTGGGCTGAAGTGTATTAGGCCACCAGGGGTTATAAAGAAGAGGGGGAAACCACTAATGTAATAATAATAAAAATTTATTGTTGATGGATAGCTTTAATTAGTTAGACATCTGTTGAGCATCAAGCACAGAATAACATGAATCATCAAGGACATTCTTGATTTATATGGAAGATAATTTAATGATGCAGAAAATAGAAGAACAAGCTAGAGGAGACATTACTCAGGTTCTTTAACTGACTTGACATAGAGGAAATGACCAAGAATGTGACAGTAACGGGGGAGGCTGGGAACAAGGATCTATCGATTACATGAATTCAGTAGTTTAGTACTACAGACTGAAAACATTTTTCACTCTGATATTGGATTACTTGTTTCACAGAGGTATCTTCTGGACAAGTAATCTGCCCCAAGTTCAATGCTTTTGGAAAGCAATCATGCACCTCCAGGAGTTTCCTGGGCTTTTCTACAATGCTTCTCAAACCCACTTTGCTCTGAACTTTGGGGAAGGATCTCAGTCAAGACTGGACAGCTGCTGTGTAGGTGGGAAAATTCAGATTTTGGGGGCATACATGGCAGCCATTTTCCTTTACCATGTCCCCTTGGCAGCCATTTCTCCCCCACTCATCCCACTGCATTGAGGAGGTATTTTTTAAAAATCAGCACTAGAATATCATTTTAATGATATACTGTTGTACTGATACATGTAGCAGTTTCTCTGAATTCTCAGCCTTCATTTAAAAAAAAAGTCTCTAGTCCCCTTCCCTTGTGGAGATATAAGGAAAAAGGCATATCTCTGCAAGGGAAGGGGCTAGACTTATTTTTAAAAAACCAAAGCTGGGAATTCAGAAAAATTGCTACACTTTTTTTTTGTACCAATGGTATAGTGATACAACAGTATTCTGGTGCCATTTTTTAAAAAATTTCCAAAGCATGTGTGACCACTTCCGGGGGATTGGGGCAACTGTGTGGGAAAATCTGCCACATGGAAGCCCCATTGCTGCTGCACTTTATCTACGCCTGTACACCTCAAAATTCTGTCCCTATATGGAAGTTAAGAAAACTTGACAGGAAGTTTGGCTATATAACATTTTTCTCATAACAGACATAAATATGATTTTGTATTCTTGTTCAGTCTTCACATTGCTTCTCTTCATTCTTATAAGAGTTCATAGCAACCACAATCTGTTGTATGTATTGATTTTCTAATCTAATTTTGCTTCCCTAGGATTCAAAATTTTTAAGCCCAGAAGAATATCCTCGGTAGAATGGTCTCATGAATGCACCATTGTAATGGGAATCCTACACAGATCTTTTGCAAAAGAAAAAATGAAAAAGCTTGGGACATGGAGGCTAGGAACATAATGGAGCAATCCTAAGCAGGTCTATTTGGATGTAATGCCCATTTTATCCAATAGGGCTCAGGAAAGCATTCATGAGATTGCAGCCAAAGAAACCAGAATGTCACATATCCCACCAAGAAATATTTTGTTTAGCATTGAACCTTAGGGATGTCACATTAAAGGTTGAATTTACTGTTGTTTTTGGTCTTGCCTAATTCAGTCATGCAAGAAACAAGATGATGAGCACTTAACTAGAAACATTGAAGATTTTAAAAAAGCAATAACTTTAGGGGAAACTGGGACACTGCAGTTCAAAACTGCAATGAAACATTGTTTATAGTGTTGTATTGAATGTTCCTACCCATTTACAAGGTGAAAAGTAGGGGTTTGATAGTGGTTTTTCATTTTTAAATGTCTTGTTTTCATTTTTTAAATGTCTGCTCTGTTTGCAGCTGCAATATGCTGCTTTATTTCAGTTTTAAGGTTTTTTTCCTTCATTTCCTGCTTGTCCTCACCCATGAACAACCGAATTTTGCTACATGATGACAATGTCGCTGAGGGTTAACAAAGACCTTGCATTGGCCGCATTCTTAATTAGAGGAGAGAGGGACAGCATTCTGCCTGTGCAGATAACTCACCCAGTGCTCCATGTCTTACACCACTGCCCTGCTGTCCATCATCAATATTTTGTTTCGTGGCTCCTAAAATATGTACCAGCTATCTGTTGATATATCATCATCAATATATCTATTTCTCAACATAGTCCCATCTGTGGATACTTAAATCCAGGGACTGGACAAGACAGCTCTTTTTATGAACATGAAAAAAGTCTCAGATTTGGGACTTTTAGTCTGAAATCTAAAAAGAATAAAAATAAAATGGGAGGGTGTTTAAATCTCCCCAAAATAACAGAAGCAGTGCCTGTAGTTTTAAGAAATGCTCTCAATCGCCATTGCTAGGCAACCACAACAACTTTCTATTTATATAGGACAACTTAATGCCACATTCAGAACGGTTTCCAAAATGTGTTATTATTATCCTCATAACAATCACCCTGTAAAGTGGTTGGGGCTGAGAGAGCTCTAGGAGAGCTGTGACTGACTCAAGGTCACCCAGCTGGCTTCAAGCAGAGGAGTGGGGAATGAAACAGTATTGCCCGACTTCAAGCCTTGGCTTCTTTCAGTAAAAGGCAGGAGAGAGGAAGCAGAGCCCTCTCCAAGGCTCTTTTGGCCTTCGAGGGAAGACTCATTGGGGACAGGCCCAGCAGCCATCATTGGTTGCCATGTGACTTGCATGACTCATCCAGGCCTTGCTACTTGCAGCTGTTCAGCACCAGCAGCTCCATGAAAGCCATTGTGGTTGTTGTGGTTAGAGTTTCAGACTAGGATCTGGGAGACCCAAGTTTGAATCCCCACTCTGCCATGATCTGCACTGGGTAACTTTGGGTCAGTCATGCAGCCTAACTCTGCCTCACCAGAAGATAAAACGCAATGATGTAAGCAACATTAGGTTCCCATTAGGGAAACAGGTGCCCTCACCTAGATAGCCCAGGCAAGCCTGATTTTGTCAGATCTCAGAAGCTAAGCAGAGTCAACCTTGGTCAGTAATTGAATGAGAGACTGCCAGTGAAGACCAGAGTTGCAGATGCAGGCAATGGCAAACCACCTCTGTTAGTCTTTTGTCTTGAAAACCCCACTAGGAGTTGCCATAAGTCACCTATGACTTGACAACACTCTCCACCTCCACAGGGAGAAAGGCAGAGTACAGAGGAAGCGAATAAATATAAGTGAAAAGGAGATAGACTGATCGGGCGGGAAAAAGAGAAGGAAGCAGGGAAAAGTAAGGATATGGGGGCTGCCAGAGTGGGATGCAAGAAAAGTGACTTGCTCCTGCAAGTCCTGGATAGTTGTCAGCCTCCAGATGGCAGCTGGAGATCTTCTGAGATCATAACTGATCATCAGATGACAGAGATCAGTTTTCCTGGAGAAAATGACTTCTTTGAAGGGAGGACCCTATGGCATTATACCCAGCTGAGGCCCAGCTGAGGGTGGGGAGATAAAGGTTGGTTGGCTAATGGGTGGGAATGTTAGAAGGAAGCAGAAAAAAGAGAGTGAGCATGGGAGATTTCAGGAAACTGAATGAGGAAATAGTAGGGAAAGGAAAATGAGATGCCCCCCACAAATCCTTGTGGGTCACCTGCTTGTAAACTATAACATTTTAAACAGCCTTTTTACTTGGAAAAGCCTTGTTAATACATGATTCCAAGTTCAAATCCCTAAATTTCTTAAACTTGATAACACTAGATTTTATCAAGTAGTTGGTTTTCACTAACCTGAAGTTGGCTGCAGCAGGCTGAATTAGAGTTATGTTGGCAACTGGTTAATTTTATACTGTAGAGACACACCAATAATAACACAGATCCATATATGAGGATCTGTTTATGATGATACTTATTATTATCCACATCAGAATGTTAGTAAGAATTATGAATATAATTTGAAATTTTGAATAAGAGGCGTCAGGTACAGTAAGTACATTTTGGGGTGTTCATTTGTTAAATGCCTTCTTGAAACAGGCAATAGCAGTATTTGGAAAAGCATTTTCAGGTGTGATAAATGGTTGCTTTCTTACTTTATTTTTCCCCTTCACACTCTTTGCCACTATGCTCAATTTATTTCTGTGTTCTGTCTATGCATCAGAGGATGTGCAACATCCTCACATTAAACAATTAAAGAATAATGCGCTCTGTGGATTTCATTCTCATCCTGATAATTAAAAACTCGCAATAACACTGAAGTCTGAATTTTTATCCTCTTTCCTTTATGTATTTCTTTTCCCACAGACACTTCCCTTGTACTTGTAGAATTTTGCTGTCAATCTGTTTTCCTCCCTGTCTACAATTGTCAACATCATTGGGATAATTCATATCAAATTAGACAGTGGTTCTTTTTATTTAAAACACTATAATAAGGGAGAAATAATGACATTCATATTCCAGTTCTATGCTATCTTCTATAGACGTAGAGAAATAAAAATTTCATACCACATTTTTAATTGATTTTTTGATTTTTATTACATCAGAGCATTAAAGTACAGTTTCAGAAATCAAAAAAGAGTTGTTACATTTAAACATTTATAACCATGAATTGGTTATATAACAGAATATTAAGCTTATGACTTGACTATACAAAGAGGATTAGAACTTTAAAAAGATTATTATATACATACAGTAGTTTGATAACTATTTGGCATTGCGAAGAGGAGAGTAAAGAGAATTCTAATTAGAGTGAATTGACTTAGGAAAGATTTTCTCTCTAATAATTTGAGGAATATATAAATATTTTGTGTTTTTTTATAAGATAGAACAATGACAAGGATTTTTCCTTTTCTTTCTAGAGAAGTAGAGAGTAATATACTTTAATTATTAACTTCAAGAGTTTCACAAACAAAATACTAACTGTCAAGACACAATAATGGTGCAGCCCTCAATAACACTGCGAGGAAAAGCCTCCTTCGGGTTATTGTACAAATACACTGTATCAAAGGGCTGTCATTAAGGGGAGCAAAACAAGAAACTAGCTCCTCCCACCCCACCCCCCTTAAAACCTCCATACAGTAAAGTAGTATAATCTATTAGCTTGGTTCTTAAGCCTTGATTCCTCCCCCCCCCTTTTTATTTTTTTCCCACTCATGTTGCTTTTTTAATTATTATTATTCATTTTTTTATCCTTCCCCCCACAAAGAACAATCAGATTTGTGATTACCATGCATATGTTATGATGTTTAAATGAGAGCAGACTTCTTTTCAGTTATTTTGAACCGGGATTTTGCTACTTTTGTGAGGGGTTGGTGGTTGATTTAGTTTTCTCTTTTGTGATGTTTTTTCTGAATCCATAGAAGTAGAAATGTCCAGCTTTTGCAGAAGGGCTAGTCCTGATTTTTGGTCCATCGCATAAAGCTGTTTATCTTTAAATTGGATGTGTAGTTTGAAGTGGTTGATCCACCTGTATTCAGTTTTTGCTTCACAAAGTGCTTCAGTGGTTGATTTGAGTTCTCTTCTTCTGTTTAATATTTCTTTCGGTCAGTGAAGACTAGAATCTGGGAGTCATTATGATGGAGGGTTTTTCATTTTCTAGCAGCTTCCAGAATTCTTTTCCTTGTTCTCCAATTTGGGAAAATAGCAATGATGTCTCTTGGAATTTTTCTAGTTGAGTTTAGGGGACTGACTCTGTAGGATTTAGAGATTACTGGAGCGATGTTTTTTTCTAAGTGTAAAAAGCCAGTTGACTAGAAATATGGAGATCTTGTTTTACTGTTAATTCCTCGTCGAACCCTCTAAATTTTAGGTTCTGTTGATGTGTTGTTAGTTCCAGATTAAGGATCCTTTCAAGCATGTCCTCCTCATTCTCTTTTTGCAGAGTACACATACCATTTTGCAAAGTAATAGAGATGTCTGGAGTACAGTCATTTTTTTTGTCTGATGTTATTTAAAGTGATTTGGAGATCTGCAAATTGGTCATAGAGTGGTTTTAGAAGGTTTGCAGTCTTGTGTAGGATACTAAGATCCATATTTGCAAGTAAGGATACAAGCACTGGCTCTGGAGGGGTATTCAAAGGAACTCCTATCTACTACTTTGCTACTTTGATGGTTTGTTTCTTAGAGTTTGTGTCGTGTTTTCCCATATCTAGGGTTGATTTTTAATTTATTAAGTTGAGGGTTTGGGAGGTTTTTGGAGCAGGGCAGGATGACGCTCAGTTCTCAGGCGTCCATCTTCTCTGATGCCGATGCCATGCCCCCCCACCACAGTTTCAAGATTCAACACTGCAGAAAAAGTATTTTGATTGTTTTAAATGTGCTGATTCTGATCCATCTGTAACCATCTTTTGTTATATGAGTTTATTTTATTATTATTACTATATTTGTATTCCGCTCTCCCTGACAACCAGGCTCAGAGGGGATCACAGTAGGAATATAAAACAGGTAGCATAATAGATAAAACAGTTCAATAAAAACGTGGCATTCTTATTGCACAATTGCTCTGTGTACAAAAACCCATGGGGTGGGTGGGAAGCTGCCTGATGTTCACAGACCAGGGGGGATCATATCTCCTTCCAGTGGGAGGCCGATTAGGGGAGGGGAATGCTCGCCTCAATCACCGTATGCCTGACAGAACATCTCTGTTTTGCAGGCCTGGTGGAAAGAGTTATTTAGATGCACATTCCCATTCAAATCAATTGTACATCCTTCAAGTTCAGTAAGATTGAAAGAGCATCTGCATCCACTGTACGAATTTTCCTTGTTGGATCAGGACAGTAGTTTCTAAAATGTAGATATTGCATCCAGGTGACCTTGGGTCAGTCACAGCTGTTCTAGAGCTCTCTCAGCCCTACCCACCTCACAGGATAGGGTTGCCAGTTCCCTTGACTCTCCCGGCGGAAGATTGGGAGCCTGGCACTTATCCTGCCTTGTCCTGGGTCTTTTTCTTCATGCATGCAGCACGCACTTGCTCCCGGCTTGTGTGATGACATCACTTCCGTGAAGTAACGTCATCACACACGTCAAAGGTGGCCATGCGGGCCAAAGGGCGCTTTCCGAGCTGCACAATTCAGCCAAAAGTGGGCCCATTGGGGGCACTGCAGGGTGCAATTTGGGCCACTGTGGCTGCGGGAGCATGCCCCCTGCAGGCCGAGTAAGTGGGCATGGGGGAAGGAAGGGTGGGAGCAGGGGATCCCCTGCCCCAGGCGGGGGAATGGCAGCCCTATCACAGGGTGATTGTTGTGGGAATAACATACTTTGTAAATCACTCTGAGAGGGTGTTAAGTTGTCCTGAAGAGCAGTATATAAACCATATGTTATAAAATAGTTTATTAGGCTCTCTTTTTACAGCTAGTAATAGATAAGCCTTTTAAGATATGCCACTTGTTGCATGTACTTTCAATTTTCTTTGGTCTGTATGGACTACCTAAAGTGGTGATACAGAAATTATACAAAATTGGAAATGTTCACACACTGCTAGAAGTAAACAGGTGACAATATCTGATGCGTTCAGTGTCTTCACATGGAATTTTGGGATTTTGCAGGCCATGTTTGAATTGGTCACTTCAGAAGCTTCATACTACAAGAGCCTAAATCTGCTGATATATCATTTCATGGAAAACGAGAGATTAAAAAAGATTCTGCATCCCTCAGAGGCTCACATCCTGTTCTCCAATGTCCTGGATGTCATGGCAGTCAGTGAGCGGTAAATCTTTTAAACCATTATTATAAGTGAGAATGAAATACTTCTCCACCTTTTCTTTCTTGCTGTCCCTGGAGTCATGTAATAGTGGACTGTGCTTATCTTCTGGCTGCCTAGATTATCTTTTTTATGTAGCTTTCCTGCATTAATTTCATGGAGAAATATACCATTATCCATGAGTGCCACACTGAAACAACTCTGTATTGTCGAAGGCTTTCACGGCCAGAGAACAATGGTTGTTGTGGGTTTTCCGGGCTGTATTGCTGTGGTCTTGGCATTGTTGTTCCTGACGTTTCACCAGCAGCTGTGGCTGGCATCTTCAGAGGTGTAGCACCAAAAGACAGAGATCTCTCAGTGTCACAGTGTGGAAAAGATGTTGGCAGGTCATTTATATCTACTCAGGAGGGGTGGGGTTGAGCTGAGTCATCCTGTAAGAGTTTCCCAGGGTGTGGAATGCTAATGGCGGGAGGCTTCACTGTATCCTGAGGAGGTTCTTTTGCATATGGATTGGTGCTTGATGTGCTAATCTTCTCTGCAGGGCTATTGTTGGGTATAGAGTGTTTTGTTAGCCTGGTGTTTTTCAGAACTGGAAACCATGCTCTGTTCATTCTAAAGGTTTCTTCTTTCCTGTTGAAGTTTTGCTTATGCTTGTGAATTTCAATGGCTTCCCTGTGCAGTCTGACAAAGTAGTTGGAAGTGTTGTCCAGTATTTTGGTGTCCTGGAATAAGATACTGGAATAAGATACTGGGTTAAGATAACCCAAACCCTGTTTGGGTTAGGCTACGTTCAGCCTTGAGAAAGTGTGGCTCACATATCTGTCTTGCACGATCCACTAATGTTTTCATTATGCCTGTTTTCTGTCGGGGGTGGTGATTGGAGTTTTTGTGTAAGTACCGATCATCTCAACAACATCCACCTGAACGTACAATTTACAATGGAGAAAGAAATCGAGGAAAACTCCCATTTCTGGATACCTTGGTCATCCGCAAAGCAAACTTTCAGTTAGGTCACAAGGTCTACAGGAAACCAACTCACACTGATCAGTACTTACACAAAAACTCCAATCACCACCCCCGACAGAATAGAGGCATAATGAAAACATTAGTGGATCGTGCAAGACGGATATGTGAGCCACACTTTCTCAATGAGGAAATTAATCATCTAAACCACGCATTTCAGGCAAATGGCTACTCCAGAAATGAAATCCGAAGAGCAATCAAACCCAGGATGAATCAAACAACCATGGAAAAACAGTCTCCTACAGGAAACGTGTTTTTGCCATATATCAAAGGAATTACTGATCAGATGGGAAAGCTTATGAAAAAGCATAACCTTCAAGCAGTATTCAGACCCACCCGAAAAATACAACAGATGCTACGATCAGCAAAAGACAGTAGAGACCTCCTCACCTCTGCAGGAGTATACCGTATACCCTGCAGCTGTGGACAAGTTTACATCGGGACCACAAAGCGTAGCATCCAGACAAGAATAAAAGAACATGAAAGACACTGCAGACTTGGACAACCTGAAAAATCAGCAGTGGCTGAACATAGCCTAACTCAAACAGGGCACAGTATCTTATTCCAGGACACCAAAATACTGGACAACACTTCCAACTACTTTGTCAGACTGCACAGGGAAGCCATTGAAATTCACAAGCATAAGCAAAACTTCAACAGGAAAGAAGAAACCTTAAGAATGAACAGAGCATGGTTTCCAGTTCTGAAAAACACCAGGCTAACAAAACACTTTATACCCGACAATAGCCCTGCAGAGAAGATTAGCACATCAAGCACCAATCCATATGCAAAAGAACCTCCTCAGGATACAGTGAAGCCTCCCGCCATTAGCATTTCACACCCTGGGAAACTCTTACAGGATGACTCAGCTCAACCCCACCCCTCCTGAGTAGATATAAATGACCTGCCAACATCTTTTCCACACTGTGACACTGAGAGATCTCTGTCTTTTGGTGCTACACCTCTGAAGATGCCAGCCACAGCTGCTGGCGAAACGTCAGGAACAACAATGCCAAGACCACGGCAATACAGCCCGGAAAACCCACAACAACCACCATGAAACAACTCTGTTGTCAAGTCCTATACAGTTTACACAATCTTTTCTTTTGAACTCGAGCAGCCACATATGAAAACCACGCAAGCTAGATGGAAGGGGGAGCAAGACTTGAGGCAGTCCAGAGGGAAGATGACTTTTCTCTGGACTGCCACCACAGGATGTAAAGAGGATGAGTTCTTTGATCCAGCATCAGTTGCAGAGCATTTTCCATACTACTCATTCCCCTTTGGAAAGAAATCTCCACTGGGCACTAATCTTGTGCCACGGGGAATCAATGGCAGTACAGTGTAATACACAGTGTAATAGCACTAATATGGCAGCAACCTGATTTTTCAGATTTTTGTACCCATTTTTTGTATCTCAAATTTTGGTGGGAAGCTTGACCCTCTTCAAACTAGCATAGTAAGAAATGTGCAAAACACACATTTTGAAATCATATTTATTAATGTATGTTTTACATTTACCTTTTGTGATTTGATAAAGGATTAAATTAATTCCTGCTCAGTGCAGATCCAATTTCTATTAGAGCCAAGCTGCAGATTTCCTGACTTTCATTCCATGTATCTCCCAGATTTCCTGTCATACACACCAGTCACTCATGCACATGTACATATTTTCACATTTCCTTTCACACTTATACATATAAAAAGCTGCCCTCTCTTCATTGACATGAGACACTTTTAAGCCACATATACCTTCTTTCTTTGCCCCATCTTCATGGAAAGGGAGGGGGGATGAAGTTTTACTTCAGAAAAGATATTGCTACAAATTTATCTTTAATTAGTCAGATCTCAGAAAATGGAATACTGAAATTTCCTCAGTAAATTCCAACACTTGTAATCCCCATTAAATTTTTCATGTCCCCCCCAAGAAAGTAGCATGTCTCATTCTGAGAAAACCCTAATCAACGAGACCTCTTCCATTCAACTAGTACACACAGTGGAAGTAACTAGATTTGTCTCAGCATTTATAACTTGGATTATACTGTGATGGTATATTTCCTGAGATTTTAATAGTCGGTATCAATTAATGAAGTTTCTGTTTCGATAAAATACACCATGTTTCTAATTATAGTGAAAGACATAAGAATTTCATCACTGCCAGTAAGCACAAACAAGAATGATAGTGTCAAGATCTGTAGTTTACAACATAAAAAGAAGTCAAGCAAAAGTTTAAACATGAAGTTGTTCCTTTAAACTTTATTTTGCGTTGCTTTTCTGTTTTTACTAGAGCTATTTCAGACACTCAATAACAATAGGTATTAGAATCAATGAAGTCACAAGCTAGTGAGCATTTGGGTTGGTCTTGATAAGAGATATTACTCCACTATTAGTTTTGCATTTTTTTCTAATGGACTAACATGGCTACTTAGTTTTTTCCTCTTTTGGATGCAGATAATATGTGATTAATTCTGGGTTTTTCATTTAGTTTCCTCTTGGACCTTGAGAAGCGGGTAGAAGAGAACATTGTGATATCAGATGTCTGTGATATTGTCTACCAGCATACTAACCATTTCTCAGTGTATGTAACCTATGTCTCCAACCAGACATACCAGGAGAGAGCTTACAAGCAACTTCTGTGAGTAATGATCTAAGCATGACTTGCTTGCTAAAATCAATCAGCTGGTGAATGTTTGATAACAACTGTATACTTAAACAAGGTTTAGCACATAGGGGTAACTTACTCTCACTAAAATGTAATCACTTATTTTCCTCCCAAAGTATATTATAATGCATACACAAATCCCGTGCTGCGCTATTTCTGTCCCTTAGCTTGCTCTGTGCAGTTTTTACAATGTACTACATTAAGGGGTTACATCCAAGCATCACGTGCATAGTGTGCTGTGCAGATAACTATGACTGAATCCATGATTGCCAAAAGGAGCATGTCAGGAAATTATCCATAGTTGTAGTTCAGCTCAATTGGAATGGCTTTTGACAGGGCAGTGTTGTTTTCGATGTGCTTCAGTGTACATATGACATGCGCAATCTGAACTATGCATCTGCTTAAATTCTGCTTATGCTGCAGGAAATACTTTTTTATGTTGAGTTGTCAGCTTGCTTCCATTCCTCTTGTTTGTACTCTAAGTGGGAACAGATACAAGATAAATGCTGCTATTCTGTACAGACATTCCTGTGAGCAATCCCTATTGAGCACAGTGGGACTTACTTCTGAGTAAACATGCATATGCCTGCACCAGCAATGTACTAAGAGCTTTATAGTGCCATCCTAGGCATGGCTGTTTCCACACGGCTTACCGCTGCTCGTAACAACCTGGAAGATCGCGCAAAAAACGCGGAAGATCGCATTTTCTCGTGCGAGATTTGCGCGATGTCACGTGGTGTCGCGCAAATCTCTCACGAGAAAACGCGATCTTCTGCGTTTTTGCGCGATCTTCCGGGTTTTACGAGCAGCGGTAAGCCGTGTGGAAACGGCCCTCTATGAAACTGTTCAAAGCCCACTGAATTCAATGGATTTAGAAGGGTGTAACTCTACTTTAAATTACAGGTAGTTTATTTGCACAGTTCCATTTTTTCTGTCTCATTTGAACCCTTCATAATCAATAGGCAAAATTTATTACAATAAAGACAATAGTTCAGCATTATTTTGATCTATGACAGTAATGGATACATTTAAGCCTTGAAAGCCACAGTTTGCCATTATACCTTGCCAACAAAAACAGTTGAACTGGCTCAGAAAATCTGGTTTTCTACAAATACAATGTATTTTCTACAAATGGATTGCAATTTATTAATTGTTTATTGCATTTATACCCTGCCCTTCTACCCAGTAACCAGGATGGCTTATTAATGATTTGGTGAGGAAGTAATGATCTTTTCCAAACTTTTAAGAAAAAGGATCATGAAAGCTGAAAAACATTTGCTGCTTTCTTGAGCACAGATCTTGGAAATTAGCAAATATTTTCCACTATTTTAACTTTTATTTTGGACATTTTGTTTTTCTTCTAAGAAAATAGGGATGTGCACTCAGAAATTAATGAAAATCATAACTAATTCCTCTCTTTTCTTTAATATTCTAGACCTCATTAGGAAAATTTATGATAATGTGTAATTTCTGACAATCTCAAAAGTGGCCATTCATCTGGCACCTCATAGTCTGCTTTCCAGAACTGCATGAGACAAAGGCAGGAATGCAAATGGTGCAAATGCACTTGTCATTTCTAGCATTATTCTTTCAGAGTTACACTATCCCCAGGGGAGGAGAAATAAATCTTTAAACCAATTCAGTGCCTATAACAATGGACTTTAGAGAGTGATTCTAGGCAATAAAGCTGAATTATGAATGCTGGATATTCACTCTCTCTCTTTCTCTTCACCTTTCTGTCCCATTCATTCTAGGTAGATATGCTGCCTTTCTGTCCCATTCATTCTAGATAGATATGCAGCTCAATGGTAGGCAGTTGGATCAGCATTCTTTATAGATAAGTGCTTATAGGCAGGTTTTTTTTAAGACTCGGCGGACTAGGGAATTTATGCTAATTTGAGCCCCCTTCCCAAGTTCATTGCACACTGTGTCTATGACTAGCTGAAGGTTACCCAGCAAGCTTCATGGGAGAATGGAGGTCTCCCAGATCTTAGCTCAACATTTTAACCACTGTACAACACTGTTCTGTTTAGCACAATTGAAAAATAGACATGAACTCTTTTCAAGAATCATTTATTTTTGAGACATCCAAATTTAATCTAGCAATGTATTAAGATTTTGTTTCTCAAAAATTAAAAATACACGACAAAATGCACAACTTACAGAGTTCAGCACTTCTGCTGCAAATGGGATCCCCCCATTGTTCAGTGGCTTTTGAATTCCTAACAGTACAATCCTAAATAGCATTGTAACATTCTAAGCCCATTGACTTCAGTGGCTTAGGGAAGGGTGTAACTCGATTTAGGATTCCACTGTAAAGCTAGTGAGATCCTGAAAGAAAAATGGCAATATTGCCTGTCAGGACAAAGCTAGAAGGTCTTCCTTGTTGCTGTTGATGGTAGTGATGGCCTCATTGTGCTGCTCTCAAGCCAGGCTTTCAACAACGTTATTACTCTACCTGGAGGTGTAGTGGAGAGAATGAAGAAAGGGGTTAATGAGCTATATGTTGATTAAATCTGCAGGTCAGAGAACATGGCAGTAAAAATACATCCCTCCATTGCAGAAGAGTGGAATCTATAGCTCATTAAAGGGAGTTCAGGGAAGATTCAAAGTACTGAAATTACTTTAGGGCACGCGGTTACATTTTTCCTGACCATGTTATTGGAAGGAAAAGTAGATGATCATTTCATACCTTGAAACTTAGAATTGTTTGTCAATGGTGATGTGACCCCTTCCACATGTAAGGTGTCAGGCAGTTGCCACCCATAAAAGGGTCTGTTAATAAGGTATAGAAAACAATGGTACCTGTAATTCAAGTATCCAGATAAAAAAAACCCTGCATTTCTTACACAGTAGAAAGAGCAAGTTCAGGAACCCATCTGGACATACTGGAAAAAGTCAGTCCGAGTAGTAGTTAGTGTTGTCCACCCCTGATCATCTGACTAGCAGTGGGGAAGTGTTGGGAGGCTGGCTGGAGCCCCGGAGCATGTGGCAAAATGGTGAGTGTGTGTGTGCCATGGGCCTTCCAATGATGTCACTACCAGTTTAAAGTGGAAGTAATGTGGGCTTAGCGGGCCAAAGTGTTATTTTTGAGAACCCATCACTCCTGTTTTAAACTGGAAGTGATGTCACCAGAAGTCCTCTAGAGCGTTCATGCAAAGAAAGAACAACGACATCCCCGTCTGGATGCCACTCTTCATCCCAGCTTGAATGTAAGGGGGGTGCCAACCCTAGTAGTAGTTACTGCATACGGTAAAATCTAGTCTCATTTGTATATATTAGATTTCTATCCTGTTAGTCTCCTGAGAAGTGCTCACATCCATCCAGACCACAGTCATCAGTTCCTGGAGAAAATGACTGCTTTGGAGGGTGAACTATATGGCATTATATCCTGCTGAAGTCTCTCCCTTCCTAGGGCTGCCAGTCCCCTGATGGGGGCAGATGATCCCCCGCTCCCAGCCTCTGACCTCTGCTGCTGCTTACCTGGCCAGCAGGGGGAAAAGGCCCTTAGAAACAGGCCCAGGAGGCAAAAAACCTCCCAGGCCAGCATGCAGCATATACGCTTCCCACAGGTGTGATGACATCACTTCCGGAAGTGACATCATTGTGCCCAGTGGTGGGCATGCTCCCACCCTTCACAGGGGCTGTGCCACGTAGGGAGCATGCATGCACTTTGCATGCACGCAAGGGATCTCAAAAGGTGAATGCCAGGTCTCACCCTCCTGGGATGGTAAGGGGACCTGGCAACCCTATCCCTTCCCCAAACCCCGCCCTCCTCAGGCGTGCCATAGGGATCATCTTAGGAGTTGTGAAAGAATCAGAATTTTATTGTATTTGACTATTGGCCATTGCAAATTTACAAAACCATAAGATACAATAGCTAATAAAAACTTTAGAATCTAGTTGTAAAATTAGTTTAAAACAGTTTAAAAAATAAAATAGACTATCCCGACCAAAAGATCATGAAACTGCCCCAGTCAGTGCCGCCCTAGATCTAACCTTCTTGGCCGCAAGGGCAAACTGAGAGACTCTGTAGGATATGTAAGTATCATTATCTGATAATAGGAACACAATCTTCTCAGATTCAAGATATGTGTTTATGGCAGATAGAATACCAGCCAGAAATTTATTTCTGGGCACCCCATATAGCGGACAGAAAATAATGTAATGGGGCAGATCCTAGGAGTTGTGATAATTTGAAAATTGATTTTTTTCACCCATTGTACACTGCTTATAAATAGAAATCTCCCTCATACGGGTGTCCTTGTTTTCAGTTAGGAACCCAATACTATGAATTTTGTTAAAGCACGAATAAAAGGATTGTGAGCTGCTTTTCTACAGCACTGAATTCACACTTTCAATGACACTGACAGACCTCAGCTTCCCTTCTCTGCCAGATGAGTTTTTCATCCTGCTATTTCCAGCTAGGTCTAGCTTAGTTAAATCACTTTATGGAAGGCCTTGCTCTTATGACTATATGTATTTCACCTTACCACAATAATCTAACTGTGTAAAGATGTATAATTATGCCTCTCTGACTCATCTACTTGGACACATGCTCCATTCACGCACACCCACACACACAGCATATGCTGCTAAGTCTGTATGTGGTACACATGTGAAACCATTACTCTGACTTGCACATTAAAAACCTATTTTTCCATCCCCTAATACTATAAATAGACCCCAACCTTAAACTAAAATTCACTTAGTGTTAATAAATATTTTTTCCACAATTCTCGGATAGAATATCGCCAAATACCATGTCTGAGGTACATAGTACCATAGTATAGAGAACCAAATGGAGCATGTTACCTACTCACATGGGTTTAAAACACAAGAACATAAAAAACCCTCTCCATCTGTCTCTGTTGTCAGCCAGGACAAGCCAGCTTTTCGGGAGGTGATCTCACAGTTGGAGCTGGATCCCAAGTGCAAAGGCCTGCCCTTCTCATCCTTCTTGATTTTGCCTTTTCAGAGGATCACTAGACTGAAGCTGCTGGTTCAGGTATAACATCTTTATCTGGCAATCACTCATGGCTCACTCCACAAGGCCCTATGGCAAGCTAGCTAAGGGGCAAACTAGACATGACAATGTTTCCAAGTCCGATCTAGGGATACCAGTGCCATTTTAAAGCTTAACACAGGCAATTTAAAAATGCCATGAGGGCTCAATTAGGATCAGGCCTGTGGTATGGCAGGACCAGGTGCTGTTGTGTCTCCCCATCCCCTCTCCCTCATCTTTTCATGTACTGAAACGGAGGGAAAAGTCACTGAGGAACATGTTTGGGAGGGGAAACAAATAACCAGAGTCAATAATCTAATAGTTTAAAGTGGGAAGAGGAAGACACTGTTAACCTCTGTCTCCTTTCTTACCCATGCACACACATAG
The DNA here is from genome assembly GCF_028583425.1 of Eublepharis macularius. NCBI lineage: Eukaryota > Metazoa > Chordata > Lepidosauria > Squamata > Eublepharidae > Eublepharis > Eublepharis macularius. Next base: position 60,663,773 of record NC_072795.1, on the reverse strand, counting down.
AACTTATTCAGTGACATTATCAGCCTACTGTTTCATAAAGATACTCAGTAACTGTGAATTGAATACGGTATTATTTGGAAAAACTACCTGGATTGTAATCACGAGTAAAAAATATTCAGGTAAATGACTATCAACATTCTTTAAAATGCTTGGAACCTATTTTCAGCTATTAAACAGAAATACTGTAATTGCTCAAAACATTTATAGTACCAAGTAGATGCTGAAGATGTGGAAGTTAACAAAACCCTGCCTGCTTCTTGTACAGAATATTCTGAAGAAAGTAGAAGAAAAGTCTGAACGGGAAATCACTGCCCTTGAAGCACACAAGGAACTGGAAACAGTAAGTTTGAGCCACCTAACATTTGTCAAAATGCTGAAGATTTTCATATGCTTTTCTGGTGCAATTCCATTAATCTTAATGAAATAAAACCAGGAAAGTAGTCAAGGTATTACTATTATACAGTTAATCTCTTTGTACAGTTATCAGCTCTTTGTATCCTTAGAGCAAACTATTCCAGTGATAGACTGAAGAGGCATTGCTATGTACATTTGCAATATCTAGTGGGAGGGCAGTTGGAGGAAAAATACCTGAGTACAAAACCTTTTGTCAGACGCTTGAAGGTGATGGAATCCATGGAGAGCAATAGTTTAATTAGCTGCCATCAGAATCAAACTGTTAGTAGGTCAAATTTCATCCAGGAGTGCAAACTTATTTTCCTTTCTCAAAACTGCCTGGGTCATGAGACACCTATAATGAGAGCATCAGCTTATTTTGAGTTCAGTTTCTGGGAGGGTTCTGAGCATGCACAATGGAATAAGTGATGTTTGTTTATCATCTATGTATGGGCTGCTAGGTGTGTGCGCTAAAAAAAAAAGATGTTTTAAGATGTTTATCAGGAAAGCCATAAATATCAATATTCCTGATACTCGGATCCTCCCATAGTGGTTTGATATTTGGATCCATGTCTTGGGGGGATTCTGAAATTAACCAAGTCTATTATTCCTTATGAGGCAATCTTTCCAGGGGACTGGAGTGCCTCTTTTTCATTCAAATCACACCAAAATTACAGCAGAGCAGATACTGCCTGTCCACTGATGACTCCCCAAATTCAAGTAGATTGGGTCAAGGGGTCCAGTTCTACAGGCCCCTGAAGAAGATGCCCCGAGATACTTCCAGTTGTTTCCTATGGGTGAGAAGAATGTATTGGCAAAGAACCCTTAGCCAAACACACAAGGGCAACCACTTCCCAAAAGCCTCCCAATGCAAAAAGAACCACCAAAGCCCCAACAAAACCAGAGAATCCCAGCAGAACCAACCTGGAAGCATAAGTAAGGCACTGACAGACCTGAAAGGGCAAAAATATGCACTCCAAAAGAAACTTCCCCCAAAGCTGCCTGCAGCCAGTCCAGCATTTCTGCGGGCTGTGAGAAATTTTGCTGTGATTAGACGTACAGCAGAGCTCCCCCTGTGCAATACCATTTGCCTGTGAGAGATGCCTCCCTCCCTCCTCCCTTTTTGCCCAGGAAACCTCTGAAACCAAGAAAAACAAGCTGCTGCCTGTGACCTTTACAATGCCAGTCATGGTTATTCTCGAATATTTTCAGGAATAATCAGGATCAGAATACCAATATATACATGAGAATCTCAGATATATTCCCAAATATACCCAGAAAGTACTGATAAGGTATTTTTAGGGTATATTTTAAAACCAGAAATACTGAAGCACGCATCCCTACTGGCTGCCCCACTGTATATTTTGGGTAAGGATAAAGAACTTGTCGTTAGAGATGGATAGAGCCAGATTCCTGACTAGCAAAGTTTTGATGAACATTGAACAGTCATTTTTTTGCTAGCTGCCAAAATTCCAACCCTTTGGAATCTGTTTTGGATCCCAAAGGCCGTAAATTGGTGACCAGTTTACTCACATTATGAGAGATCTTTAAAAGAAAAAAATTCTTAATGTAACTAGAAAACATTCCTTTCATGTAAGAACACAAAGGCATATGGGAATAAATACAGAGCAAGGCTATGGTGTTACAGAAACTAAGCAGAGAACCAAAAACAAGCACAAAGTAGATTTCTCTGGAGGCAGAAAATCTACTCAGGTTTAAAAGGGCTAGGATTCCCTAAATGTGGGTTCAAGTCCCCTCACACACACACACACACACACACACGGATCACTCAGCCTCTCAGGGGCTTGTAGCCTAGGCAGGTGGGTGGGAGGGGAGGATGATACTGTTCACTGGACAGATTTATATCTGTCTTATCAGACAGCTGCTCTGAGTCTGAAGAATGCAGTTTGGACAACTGCAAATAGAGGGGCAGAATATGGTGTCTGGGTACCAAAACATGTTTTGGCATCAGGAGAGGCTACTAGCTGTACCTAAGCCAACTTGTGATATCCTCTATTCAAGGTCAGTCACTGCCCATAAGGCACACTAGGTGTTATGAAGCCCATACTATCTGGATACAAACTGTGGAGGAGGTTGCTTGTTTGTTAAAGAGCCAGTGTCAGATTAGGATCTGAGAGACCCATTTTCATATCCCCTCTCTGACAGTGAAACTCACTGGGTGATCTTGGGCCCATCACATGCTCCCTGCCTTATCTGCTTCTTAGGGTTGCACAGGTAAAATAGGGAAGGGAGAACTATACACACTGCTGTGAACTCCTCAAAGGAAGTGTGAAATAAAAATTTACAAGATGTAATCAAATAGTATCCTACCTTTGCTCTGACAGCATGTGGTCTGTCATTTTCCTATACCATGGACAAAATGGCTTGATTATCTTTACAAAATGTGGCTTGAGTTCTGAGCTATATCAACAGCTTGAGACATGGAGTGATCTTGCTGTAGAAAATCCAGTTTCTCTCTCTCTCCTCTCCTAGGTGGTGAAGGCATGCAATGAAGGTGTTAGGAAGATGAGTCGTACAGAACAGATGATCAGCATCCAGAAGAAGTTGGAATTTAAGATCAAGGTATAAGTATGGTCTGGCAAATCTTGTGGAGAGCATACTGACATCTAACATAGTGGGAAATTATGTAACAATAAACTTTCCCCATAATTATCTCATTAAAATAACTGTCAGTGTGAACCTGTGCAGAGTTACTCCAATCTAAGCCTTTTGAATTAACTTAGTTTAGTCTGGAGTAACTCTGCATAGGATTGCATTGTTAATTTGGTATCAGATCAAAGAAGCCTGCAGTAGTACATTTTCTTTGTGCCGTTGCTCAGTTTGTATAAAAGATTGTTCACTTAGTTCACTTTGATTAGTACAACCAAAGTTTTTTAGTTTATATAGCAGATAACACAATCCCTAATGCTTGGCTGAACCATGGCAAATTTTTTATAACATAAAGAACATTAACAGCACAGTCCTAAATATTGTTACATCCTTCTAAGCCTATTTAAGACATCTCTAATACAGCATTTTACCAAAAGGAATTATTTCAAGTTGACATAAGCTCATTTTGAGGATAGTTTTAGGTGAGTAGCCATGTTGGTCTGCAGTAGAATAGCAGGATTTGAGTTCAGTGGCACCTTTTAATCCTGCTAATTTTGAGGGAACATTAATCAGATCCATTTCTATGTACTTGCATCTTTCTCCCATTTGCCCTGGCACCCCTAAATACGATACAAGACAATGAAGACTAAGACAACTGAGTGTGGGTTCAACTAGTTTTGTTTATTTATTTAAATCCATTTAAATGTCTAATCTACATCATTGCTTATTTAAATAAGCCAATCATTTTAAGGATGGGCTGCGCAAGGTAAACGCTTGGGGCGTCCACCAGGCAGGTCCACCCTGGCTCCAAACTCAGCCAGCAGTTATTGCCAGCCTTATCCAGCCTGCACAGCCATTCTGTGCCAAGAGGTGCCCAGCTACATCTGCCTCCCCTCTTGGCGCAGCTTCACCTACCATGTTCAAGAAATGCCGCTCAGCTCTCAGGGCGCTCCTTCACAGCACCACCCAGCTGCACGGCATGTGATGGCCTGTTCCGAACACACACACCTATCACCGTGATGCCACCTTGATGTTTGCTGATTAACCCTGCCTACCTTGACCAACCCACCCTATTCCTACCAACTAGTTATGGCCTAATCAGTATTTCAACCAGGTCTATCTGAAATGACTCCCAACCCAGAGACAGCAAGGAACAGGCAAAAAAAGGGAGATATACCATTGCCAATCCCCAAACAATCCTGCTCGTCCCCATAATGGTGACCAGCTCGTCCCCCACTGTATCTTGGGAGGGAGGGTGGGTCAGTCACTGTGGTAAAATGCCTGCTGAGAAGAAGGCAAAAGAAAATAAATAGCTTCCTGTTTCCTTTCCCTAATTGGCTGAGACCCTTTAGCCCACACCAGTAATGTCTTACGTCCCATTTGCTTTGATGTGGGATTAAAGCAAACTGAATCCAGGGCATTACTGCCAGGAATGTCCCTTCTTTTGATATTGCTGAATTTCACCTCCATTCATCTTAAGCAATCTATAGTGCATTTTTATTACAACTCTATACCACTAGGTTTTCAAATAAAAACAGTTTGTCAGTCTCTCCAAATCAGTGGCTTAAAGTGTTCATCAGGTGTCAGTGGCATATGATTATGACTTAAATTCCTATGATTATTGGAGAGGTGTCTAAATGTATTTGCCTTGACAATGTTATTCTCTGATGCCCTGTGAGTTTTCATCGTCGTCGTCTTCTTGCTGTGCTTTGTGCTTTGAAAATTCCTGTTTCGTATTTATCTTTTTTTCTTTTTACATGTCTTATTGAATAGCTGTTCTTTTGCAAATAAGGCCTCAGTTCACAGTAATTTGTTCACTTCGTTTACTTTTTCTTTCACAGACACAGGATTAAATCTCTACTTTTAATACGATTGCACTTTACTTTATTGTCTTTTGACACTTTGGTGCTCTGGCTTTTTCCTTTAGTTGTTATTCACTCAACCAGCCACACTGTTGATTTCGTGCTGTCCTCTTCTTGAGTTTTCTGACATTCCTTGCCTCCTTTCTGATGATAATTGAATTTCAATTACTCTCTTGTTTGGTTCTTCTCCACCTACTCTCTTCATCATTTCCAGTTTTGCAGCAATCCCTTTTCTGCTCCTTTGACTGATCTTTTGTCTCTTGCATCTACAGTACATAATGTTGATGCCTTTGTTTCACTGTTTTACTCTTTTAATTCTGCTTCTGCTCATTTATCTTTTGTTTCCATCATTCTTATTCCTTCTTTGCTCATGCACTTTCACTTTACACAAGCTATAGGGTAAATTTCATCTGGTCTTTAATTTTTTTAATTATAAGTTTGTTTCCTCTTTTATTTCCTCTGCTGTCTCCTAGACTACATGATCTTACTTTTTTGAACTGTCATTTTATTCTTCTTCATATCATCATTTGTTCTCTTTTAGCTCTTTGCTTAATCCTAATTTCTTTGTCTCCCATCTCACTTCTCATCTTTCTTTTGCACAATTTTTCTTAAAGCATCCATAGATCATCGCTCATTTCTATTAGATCTGTTTTTCTCTGTATAGTCCTTTGCCATTGCATCTTACTTTGCTTTCTTGATTTTCTTCTTTTTTGTTATCTTCTATTCGGATCTTTTACAAATCCACTATTTAATTTCTTAATATTCATCTTTCAGTTTTTACAGCAGTTTGCTCTTACTCTATTTCTCACCAATTTCTCTAATTCTCAACATGGCCAGATCTGTGGAGACTTAAATCTAGAGACTGAATCTATAGACAGAGGGAGAAAAAGATCTTTCAACAAACTGAGAAAAACCTCAGTTTTGCAGAGAAATCTGAAATCTGCACACACAACACACACTTTAAAAAACCCAAAATGATAAAGGAGCACCTGTAGCTTTCAGTGGCTGTTGCTAGGCAGCCACAGCAGTATGCAAGATTTGGTTTCTATCAGGAAAAGGCATAGGGTGGGGGCAGGGCCCTTTCCAGGGTTGTTTTGGCCTTTGAGGGAGGATTCATTGGGCCCAAGCCCAGCAGCAACCACTGGGTGATTTGCTACCACATGACTTACCCAGGCCTGGCTGCTTGCTAATGTTCAAGAGCAGCCACCCCATGAAAGCCAAGGTAGGGTAGTGTTTTGAATTTCAGACTAGAATCTGAGAGACCCAGGTTCAAATCCTCACACTGCCATGGAATCTTGCTGGGTTATCTTGGGCCAGTCACATACACTCAGCCTAACCTATTAACTAAGAGGGTTGTTGCGAAGATAAAATGGAAAAGAATGATGTAAGCTGGGTCCCCATTGCCTCT